>NC_083229.1:66968705-68313705 GCF_032191835.1 Heteronotia binoei
TGGGGGGTATTTTGGGGAGAGGCACTAGATGCTATACTGAAAATTTGATGCCTCTACCCCCCAAAAAAGCCCCCCCCAGAGCCCCAGATACCCGCAGATCAATTCTCCATGATTTTCTATGGGAATAAATCTCCATAGGGAATAATAGAGTTCCCAGCAGACATTTCCCTCCCCTCCCCCCGCTTTCTGATGACCCTGAAGCGGGAGGAGGGCTTCCAAACCGGGGGATCCCCTGCCCCTACCTGGGGATTGACAACCCTACTTTCAATGCATGCCAGAAGTGACATTGCCTATGTCACCTGGGCCTTCCTCTTTCTCTGACTGATTGGCGGCAGGGGTCTGGGCCTTGAAGCAGAAGACTCCTACCTCAGCCAGGGGGGTTAACAACGCTATTTGGAGGGTGGGCTCCAGGGCATTATACCCCACTGAGGTTTCTGTCCTCCTTAGGCTCTATCCCCAAATCTCCAGTTTTCTGATCTGGATCTGGCAACTTTGTTTACACACAGAAGACCACTGTATGGTGAGGAGGCAATGAATCTTTACACAACCCCATCACTTCCCTTTATTTGCCCTCTTTCACTCTATCACAGGCTTAGGGTTGCCAAGTCCAATTCAAGAAATATCTGGGGACTTTGAGGGTGGAGCCAGGAGACATTGGGGCAGAGCTAGGAGCAAAGGTGTGACAAGCATAATTGAACTCCAAGGGAGTTCTGGCCATCACATTTAAAGGGACAGCACACCTTTTAGAATGCCTTCCTTCCATAGAAAATAATGAAGGATAAGGGCACCGTCTTTTAAGGCTCATAGAATTGGACCCCCTGGTCCAATCCTTTTGAAACTTGGGAGGTATTTTGGGGAGAGGCATTAGATGCTATACTTAAAATTTGGCACCTCTACCTCAAAACACAGCCCCCCCAGAGCCCCTGACACCCCATCATTCCCCATGAGAATTGTTCATGGAGGTGCATAATGGCTGTGGGGGTGGGGCTTCCCCGCCAGCCCCGCTGGGACCTGGGGATTGGGAAGCCTACACAGGCTTCAGGCCTGCACTGACAATTCCCAGTCAATCAGTGCATAGTTAGAGAAAGCAGTGAAGGCAGTAAGCAGCCTCCCTATGGGAAAGCATCCCAAGGAGAGGTGCTGACGTTTGCAATTAGGCTGCAGCAACTTTTAAAAGCTAAACAAGCGTCAAGGGCTAACTAGCTGTGCAGACATGTGACCACCAACTTACCCTATGAAGTAACATCTTGAGAGAACTGTCAGGGAGAGCCAGACTTCAGAAGAGGGACGTTACAAGCCTATCTTTGCTTGATTTTGCATTATTGCATAACCACCACCCTGCTTATCACCTGTTTAAACCTTAATAAACATAATTGCCATCAGAATCAATTTGTTCTCTTCTTGGGTATTCTATGAATTTAAAAAGAAGATCTGGCAGACCCTAAAGAAGATCTGACTGACTCTAAAGAAAGACACTCACATATTAGTTTAAGCCACTGTGAGTATGTTCCTCTAGTGCAGGTGTGGCCAAACTGTGGCTCAGGAGCCACATGCGGCTTTTTCATACATATTGTGTGGCTCTTGAATACCCCACCACTCCACTGGTTGGGATGGAGAAGGCATTTGTCTCTTTAAATCACTTCTCCAACTCAAGCCAGCTGGTGGCTTGGAGAATGCATTTAAAATTAAAGTTGCTTTCTTTCAACCTTTCCCTCCCCCGATCTATTTGCCTTCCTTCTTTCTCCATCTATTTGCCTTCCTTTCTTCCACATTTTCTTCCCTCCCCCATCTATTTTCCTTCCTTCCTTCCTGCTCTCAAACATCTGCTGTTCATGTCTTAAGGCTCCCAAACATCTTACATTTATTCTATGTGGCTCTTGTGTTGTGCAAGTTTGGCCACCCCTGCTCTAGTGTATTTAGACACTATAGTGTATTTTGTCTCTTGGTTTTTAATACAACTTTTGGGGGGGGCATGAACAAGTTTATTTAAAAGCTTTGTGAGCATACATTTAAGAAGTTAAGACCTATTTGATGTACATTATTTTAAAATTTGTTTTAAATATTCAGACAAAAGGGATTTTAAAGAATAGTTAATGAACAGTATACAGCTCTACACTTTTTGAAAAACTATTTTTAAAGTTTCCATTTGAAATGTATGAAGACTCATCAGCCTATTGGTCCGTCTGGACTGGTCTGGTCTGGTCTGCTGTTAGCAATTCTCCAGCCATGTTATTCAGGGGATCTCCCATGCAAGGATTCATGTCCAAAATGGTGAGGGAATAATGACCTGAGGAGCAATTTTTTGACATGAGTGGAGGGAATTGACACTGGGAGAACACATAGATGCACATTCACAGAAAGCATTCCTGTCATCTACCCAGTCTCTCACTGGAGGAAACCCCACCGAGGAGGAAGCTGGGCAACAAAGCAAAATTCACCTTCTTCACCTCTTTCTCTGTCTTCCCATGTTCCCTGTCACACCCTCTCTCTGGCTCGTTCTGTCTCCTCCCACCCCTCTTTCTTGTACACATTTTCTCTCCCTTCCTCCCTCTCACCCACTCCAGCAAATCTGTTAGTCTTGAAGGTGCATCAATAATCTTACTTTTGCTCTAACAAACTAATGGAATCTGAAGACAATGACTTGTAGCTTGCTGTTTCTAATGAAAGTATATATTGCCAGACCACACAGATAGCTTTCACATCAGTCATGTGTTATAATGCTTTCACCTCAGTTTGTAGGCATAACTAGATTACATATTTTGATATGTAATACATTGGGATAAAACGGAGACAAAGTTGCTACATTTGAGTAATAAGAAGGAAGTCAAGCAGTGCCATCCACAAACATCTTCAAATGACAGATGCTGAATGACAGATATCAATAACCATTGTATGAATGCTAAAAAGTGGAACTGAATTTTATTATTTTCTAATTTTTTTCTTTAAAAATATATTATTCATCTTTTACCATTTTTTTGAACAAAGAAAGAAAAGAATTACTTTCAACACTTGCTTTTATTTCAAGTAAAAGACAGACAAAAACAGTTTAGGGAGAAGCACTTCAAAGCTCAATTTAATTGTTCTGCATAACACCTGTTTGAAAACAAGCAGAAAAGATTAAAGAAAAGCTAATCCACTATTAGAAGTTTCCCCCTTGCTTTATAAGTGCATCAGTGGCATAATTAGAGTGGCATAAATGTGGGTTTGGCTTTCTAAGAGAGAGACATGGATTGTTTCAGGCTGGACTTATCAAGCCCAGCTAAAGCAGTCCTATCGGGTGCCAAAATTCTCCCCTTTTGTTTGTAAAGCAGCAAACAACCAAGGCTTTCTGTTGCTCTCAGACTCAATTGTGCTCACACACCAATGGGACTATGAAACACCAGCACTTTTTGAGCACACATTTGCAAGAAATGTTGTCTGTCTTGTGGTCTTTGCTGCTATGTTAGTGAGGAATTCATTTCTGGTGGTGCAAATCTTATGAACAAAGAACATTTATGTTAAGGAGCTCAGGAGCAGATCAGGACAGTCCAAATTCAGTTATTTACAGTGTCAATAACAGAGCCTTTCCAGATGTATCCCACACAGTTCTTCTCTCTCTCATATAGCATATTTGCCTTTCATCATCTGGTCTCCCTCCTGATACTGGTCCTGTTCCAACAGTGCATGTACAGCACACCTTTTTTGTAATCCATTTACTATGGTGATCATTGGTAGAAAGGCTTGGAGTGACAAGCCAGTAGAGTATAATGGTTCAAGTGTTAGACAGGGGATCAATTACATGTGAAATTGATCCACAAATGAAGCTCCTATAGGTGCTTTTCCTTTTAAAATCTTAGGTGGGGGGGAACCTGATCATGGTTTTGGCATGAGGAAAAGGGCTTTAAGCCTTAACCTCCTTCCCTCAATGCTGTTTTCCTGATCAAAACAGTCCCGAGAACTGTTGTTTGTTCAACTGGGCAAGCATATAGGAATTGCTGCAGGAATCTGCATATCTGACCCAGTAGGGCAAATACGAGCTTCCTATGACCATTTTCAGATTGGAAGCTCTGTTTATGGAATCCCAGCCCAGCATCACATGTCAATCTGCACCTGGGACTAGGGAGAGATGCAAATTTCAGCCCTGAAACTCACTGGGTGACCTTGGGTCAATCACTACCTTTCAGCCTAATCTACCAAAGAGTAGCTATGAAGACAAAATGTTAGGAAGGAAAACCAGTTACTCTGAATTTCTTGGAGGAAAATATTGGTATAAAATGTGATTGATACAGATAGATAGGTGGAGAATTATTCAGGAGGGGATTCTTATAGAGCAGTGATGTAAAATATCAACTTGGGATCTGACCTTCAATAGGGATAAGGTGTCCCCCCCTCCAGTTATTCAGCCCCAGCCCACTATATTATGTTGTTTGACTAGGGGTCTTTGCTGTTAGAGTCAAGGAAGAATTAAAAGATTTCTAGGCTCAGAAAAATGATTGCATTCAAAGGTCACATGATACAGGGTATCTACATTACCCACACCACAGTCACATACTCTATCAGGGTATTGTATCTTAAGATGCCTCCCTTGAAATACCCTACTTGGTAGAGCATTAAGGTGTACCAACATAAAGGCATGCCTATAGCAAGGAACTGTCAAATATGAGCATTAATCAGGGAGCTCTCCAGGTGCAACTTCTTCAAACTTAGTGTGTGGCTCCTGGTTAGAGAGAGCTGTTAAGGAAGATGCATGTGGTTGCCAGCTGCCTGGAATGAAAATGTCTTGCCCTTCTAACTGAGGCATGGTAGGATGCTATTTAGCAGGTGATATTTACCTCTATGTCATAAATCTTAGCTGACCATTTTGGTGCAACGATTCTGTATTTATTAAAAAGACAGGACAGTTTTCTCCAGGACTGTGGCAACCCATAAGAGGTGTGAATGACTAAGTAAATAAATGGACAGCAGGATCAAGGGGCCATGAGCTGCAGAAAGTCCAAAGTGAAATGTAATTGTGCAAATTTTAAATCTAATCAAGAGAAACATGAGAGAGTGCATTTGTTTTGAGTGCCACAGTAACACATAGCAACAAATCAGCCCTCTTTTAGTGACACTGAAGTTCACTTTTTCTTAAACCTCTTTGCTATACATATACAGTGCAACAAAGGGAAAGTTAATTATTTTTAAAAGTTCCTTTATTTAGTCCTGCCTTATCTGGAAGGTGACAGCATCACAGATCAGCAATACACAAAAAAAAAACTCCAAACAGGAAGTGAAAGCTTGGATAATTGGTTTAGACTCAGAATTTATTTCACAGTGGTATAGCAGGAAAAGCCAAAAGATAGTTTCTGCAGAATCAACATAATGCAACAGATAAACTGAGATGAAAGTGAGAAAAACAGCAATTGATAGTCCCATTACTAAATCCCAATGATGTTTGCAAGTTGGTGTAACTTCCAGCTTCTATGTCTTGCAGCTGCCTTTGGGGGCTACTAAACTCTACAAGGCAGGAAAGGTGGGGGAGATGTTTTAATAAATAAAATAATTGCCTCTACTAATGTTATGTGTTTGACATCACATCTGGTTAATGTGAGACATTAAGATAAATCACTTCTGCTGAATGAACAAATAGATAGGATATGCAAAAAGGTAGAATACACTTCCCTCCAGTGTTAACCAGAATCTAATTCTGACCAGCCCTCTTCTGACATTTCCCTCCTCTGTAAATTCTGAGATTTCTAGTTATTCAAATAAATGTTAGCAATAACATTTGAGTGCTGCCCAAGGGTGAGTATAGGATCATGAAAATCCCATTTGCCAACAAAGCAGAAGTTATGCTAAAGAGTAGATTTGTGATGGCACTGAATCATCTTGAGGCTACATTGTATACTGCCAACATAACTGTTATACCAGCAGTACAAGAGGAAGAATGGAACTTAGTTGTAATCTTGTGCTTGCTTACGCAGAGCTCAGTTGTGCACAAATGATAATCCAGTATAATAATGTGTCAATAAACAAGGTTGGGCAACTTTCTTTACTTTCAAGAGCGCATGTGGGAGTACACACAGGCCTCAGTGATGAGAACTCACTGGAATCTTTGGAATACATATTTTGGATACAGGGTAAAGTACTAGAGTTCAGTTCCATGATGTTTTGCCTAAGTGGTATGTTGAATGAGTGTCAACTAAGTCTTAGGCCAGTTAATACCCTTCTTGGGTACCATGTATTTACCTGGAGGGGGAGCTTGTGGTGTTTCTAGTGTGTTTGCAATCCCGCCAGAATCCCATGGGAAATGCTGGTTATATGAACTGGAACCTACCTCCATGGACTGGGAACAGCTGCGGGGCTTTTTTTGTAGAAAAAGCCCAGCAGGAACTCATTTGTATATTAGGTCACACTACATGATGTTACCATTGTTTCACACAGGGGTGTTTTGTAGAAAAGGCCCAGCAGGAATTAATTCGCATATTAGGCTATACCCCCTGATTCCAAGCCAGCCGAAACTGCGTTCCTGCTCAAAAAAAGCCCTAGACAGATGGATGCTGTGATTTGAACAGACTAAGGACATGGAAATGCCAGTCTGTCCAATCTAGGGATGGCAACTTCCAGGTGGGACCTGAGGATCCCCTGGAATTACAGCACATTTGCAAGACTACAGAGATCAGTTCCCCTGGATGCTTTGGAGAGTAGACTGTATGGCATTGTACCCCATTGAGGTCCCTTTCCTCTCCAGGCTCCATCCCCAAATCTCTAGGAATTTCTCAGTTTGGATCTAGCAACCTCACCGACCCCATCCCTGCCAGTGGCCAGGGGCGACCTGGCAACCCTAGTACAATTTCAGCCTACACAGACTACTTGCTGGTCTGCTGGCAGCCACTTGAAATTCAAGAATCTGAACTGGGGTGGGGGGGTTGGCTGCCTTTTAAATTATTACAATTGTACCAGGTGTTTTTATTCTGCATCCTATTAGCTTAGTGGCATTTTAAAAGTATTTTCAATGCTGGACTTTTCTTTGGGCTAGGAGATAGTGATCTTTGGAAGTAACCAGAACTTTAGTCACCCTTGTCTGAGGTGCCTGAGAGAAAACATGAACAATTGAAAGGTGGCGGAGAAGCCAGAAAGGTCCAGATATGGTATCGGCCTCATGCTAGTGTTGTTATTTTTCCTGTAATATTTGTTGGGGTACAGCTTGCATTTATTTTTCTTGCTGCAAGGCAGGAAGACCATGCTGGAAAAAATACAGCTCAGATGTCATCAGCCGTTTCTTGGCAGTGGAGCTTGGCACTGGCTCGCTGACAGTTTCAAGGGAAGAAGTGGGTGAGGCCCAGCTGCAGCCAACAAGGGAAAGATCAGAATTTGACTCGGCCTCTCTCCCCCTCCTCCCAAATGATCCTTCTCCTTAGGGAGCCCTGACGACAATGTCACACAATTGACTATTTTTCTCCATTCTTTCAGGAACCTGCATTCTGAGAGCCTGCAATGTGGTGACAATACACCCAGAGACCAGGAATACTCCTGAATGTTAAGGTCCTGTCTTGAAGGCTCTGAAATTTTTGATTTAATGCTCATCAAAAATTTAAATAAGCAGCTTGTAAAACACAACAGATTCAAACCAACATCAGCTTGAGTTCAAGCTCAAACTGATAAGTTCAAACAGAAAAGTGTCATACCTATTCACACATTATGATTTTTTGGTATACATCAAGAACTTTTTGTGTGTGTTCATCTCAAAATATATTGTAAATGTAACAACTAGGTGGTTAGAAATGTGTGTGTCACTTGTCAGAGAGCATCTGCAACTCCCTGTTAAAAGACTCTCATTGCCATAGCAGCAAACCCGAGTTTATTCTCAGGTAATGAATGAAGTGGCTCTTAGAACAGTTCTGAAAGATGCTGAATGCTGACTAGGACTTTGGTGAGTTTCAGGACAATGGAAATCCACAATACTGACATTTTCATCACAAATGGTTTTCATGATATTTGCACACAGTCCACACAATTCAATTAATACTGTATTCCTCGTGTATATGTATCATTTGGCAAAGGTAGTAAAAAATAAAGTAAATTACATTCAGGATTGCCAACTGTCTGGAGAAAAAAAATGACTTGTCCCTTTAATAATGGGCCTAATAGGATGTTACTTACCAGATGATACTAGTTACCTCCATACAAAGAAAAGTTTCAGCTGTCCATTTCTACACAGTGTGCTAAAAGGACAGGACATTTTCCTCCTGGCTAGTTGTGAGCCCTAATTGTTTCCTAGAAATGCAAAGCTGGCTGTGCTTGAGGAATGGGTGCCCTATTCTGCTTACCAGAAAATGGAAAAGGGTATTATACCTTCAGGGTTTTACAGGATTAGAAAAGACAGCTCTAGGGAACCCTTGTGTCTGAAAAGAACCTAGAAAACTGATATTCAGACTACAAACTACAGAGATCCCAGTTGATGTTGCTCTACAAGCACCACCCACTCAGACTCCACGCTCAAACTAACAGGAATTTCCTAGCCCCGAGTTGACAACACCATTGTAGTTCTGTGTTGGAACTGTTACATCTCTTATCTTTAAAGCTGCTTATCTGAAGATTGCTTGGAGCTTGTGTATCTCAGAAAGGTTTTTGTACATCATAAGGAATAACTGTGCCTGTAAAATAAGAATTATCTTAGTAACAAGGGCCTGGTTTGCTACGGAATGTTAAAACATTCTCTATAGTTCAGGCTTCTATTTTTCCCTCTATGACTTCACAGATTTTTAAACCAAACCTTCCTATACAGCTAAAACACTACCATGAATTAGTTTTGTGGTTGTATAAGGACAATAAATACAGTCCTGGAATATGCCCAACATCTCACCGCACTTGCATCAATGCCTGGAAGTACACTGTTACCACTGTTATCCTGCTAGGCTGAAATGACATTGCCCTGAACACACACAATATATTGTCAAGGTTTCTATCAAGCATGAAACCACAGACCACTAGATATTTTGCATGTGATAGATGTGTAATACCTTTATGCTAGAGAGGCTGTAGGACAATCTGCCACCTGGAACCAATCCTCGCAATTGCTAGTGTTCCTAGAGTGGTGTGACTACTTCTTGGTGACACTGTACCACCATACCAATGGTGAGTTTTTTCATTAATCTCTCCTGCTACCTGACCAAGTGGTAGTGGGAAGCAGGAGTTGCTGGTGGGAGACCTGGCAAACCTAGGTCCAGTTGAAGTGATAAGAGCAAGCAGTTGAACTCCCTGCACACATAGAGGCAGAGGAGGTTGAGCTGTTGATGCTTCTCATGGAAAGAAAGTAAAATGCATCAGGAGCTATGTTACTCCACAGTTTGCAGAGAGCTACAGTGAGGATCAGAATTTGAGAAAGTCACAAGAACCACATGTGGCTCTCAAGTTCCTGAGTATCATTGGCTGGTTTCACACTGCGAAACTGACACGATTTTATCCCGTTCAGAAAAAATCCACTAAAGTTTGAACCATTTCTGGGCAATCAGACAGCTGCTGCTGAAGCAACAGGATCCCAGCAGCAGTCAGTGGTTGCCCATTCACACTGCTAGCCCGGCTCAACCACGGACCAGCTCTAGAAAGGGTTGTCTCTTTACAAAAGGCCCCAATGAGTGCTCTCAATTGGAGAAGCAGAGAAGCACACCTCAGAGAGGGGTGAGGGGGGAAAAAATTCCTAACCTTGCTGGAAACGGCTTGGTGTGATCACACAGCTCTTCCACTTATGATTCACCCCAAGGCATTCAGACAGCAGCCGATTATGAGACCTACATCTGATTCAGGGGGATGCTACTGAGAAAATCCAGGTAGCTTTTATGTGGCTAGTAGGCGTTTGGAGATGGGGTAGGTACGGGTGCAGTTTGGAGGGCAGATGTGCTTGTGTGATCATGCACTTTTAATCCGAATGGGAGGCAGGGAAGTTCTGTTGGTAACCTTGGGCAAGTCATTTTCTATCAGCTTCTAAGCAACTTGACAGGGTTGTCGTGAGGATAAAATGGAGGTTGAGAAAATAATGTTAATTACTTTGAGTCTCCACTGGGGAGAAAAATGGCCCTTATAAGGGCAGAAAGGTGGGGTATAAATTTTGTAAAAGTAATTAAATAAATTAAAAGTGAGATATAAAATATGTAAATACATGTACCCTTGAGAGAAATTATAATGTAGGTTAGCTCTTATCATATTTTCCTTCCAGAGAGTACTGTGGATGATCCATATGTTAGACCCCTTGATCTCCAATGATGTTCTAGAAAATGATTCTTGATAACGCCTAATAGGAGAGAATTGTACAAGCCACCAGGTCCCATTGTTGGATCTGGAGAACAAAGAATAGTGACTGTGGTCCACTCCATGGGAAAGTTCTGGCTTCTTTTGTAGAATGCATTCAAAATGCTGGTCTGGCAAGTTGACATTTAAGGTGTTACTGAAGACTTTCTAATGACAAGTACAAAGGAGCACATTTTGTTCTTGTATATGCGTAATTAGAACAATTTACTTGTACTGTGCTTTCAGGGTTGTTTGCAAAGAACAGGAAGAATTATTAAACTTGTACCTCATGTGTGCAAGAGCTGTAGAGGTGAGAATGGTCTTGGTTGCCAAAGGCTCAAGCCGACCTTACCAGGTTCTCAGATCCAGTTTAAAGAAAGTCTCAACAGTGCGATCCTATCTTCATGTTACACCTTTTGGGTGCAGATAGAATCACTACTAAATCCCTGACCCTGGCAGAACAAAATATTATGCTGGTGTAGTGAACTTGTATTGGCAAGGTGTTAACATTGTACCAAGTTTTTGTTATGTTGGTGGAGGTGGAATGTGGTAGGGGAATGAGAGGCACCTGGCTGGGATTGTGTGCTTACCCAGAGGGAGGTCCCACACCATCTGTGGTGTAATGTTACAAAAAAACCCCGGCAAATTAAAACACTCTCATTCCAGACTACAGACAGACTCAGTCTATGTGCCCCTCCCTACACTGCCAACATAACAAGCTCAGTAGACAATTACGGCCAATCATCAAGGCTGTTTCACATGGTGATGACTCCTTGTCTAGCTTTCAGGGCATTCAGGGTGGCAACCAACACAGTGGTTTTCCCCTGCACTTTCCTTGTCGCAGCCTCCTGCAGCCTCCATACTTCTCCCCTGGGTGCCCCCCTGGCATTTAAAAATGACTGACAATTAGCATATTGCTATCACATTATAACAGCCAATCTTCTTGACTAATAAAATTCTAGGCATGTCTAATGCAGAGGTGTTGTTGGTAGTATTGGTTGGTGTGTGCCAGAATGGGATACTGAGGCAATGGCTGTTGGTGTTGTGGCATTATCTCAGCTGTGATGTTGTTTAGTTGTCTACTTGGCTTCTGGAAGAGCACAGGATCACAATGACATTATGGCCACAGTAGCCATCAGCACAGTGGGAGCATAGGACTGGGCTGTTACTTAACAAGGTTGTTTTTTTTATGAGCCTGGCCTAGGATTGGTAACACTGAGCTGGGAAATTCCTTAAGATTTGGGGGTACCACCTGGCTCCAGAGGGTTTGATGAGGGAAGAGAGATCAGAGAGGTATAACGACATAGGATCCACCCTCCACAGCAGCCATTTTCTCCAGGGGGAATGATCTCTGTGGTCTGGAGATCAGTTGTCATTCTGGTAGGTCTCCAACCTGAAGGCTAGCAATCCTAGCCTGGCTATATGTGACTATTCTCCTCCCTTTCCCCCTTCACTTTTGCTGGGATAATATTTCTCTGTTCGGAGCAGAAAAGATAACCTTTTCCATCAATAAACTGGGTTACTAAGATTCACCATGCTAATCTATGTTCATTCTACGCTATGTGACCAGAAACCGTGTTAAGCTATTCCAGAAAGTGCCAAGGCCAAGGCATACTGAACAGGGCTGGAATTTGTGGAAATGAATTGCTAACATTACTAACACTCCATTGTTTTCAGCATTGCCCTCTTAGACTTCAGCAATAATTCAGCTATGAAATAAACAGGGCTGATCAGATAGCTATGAAAATTAGATAAAATACACAATAGCTGTGAAGATACGAGCATTTTGTGAGGAGCCATCTATCAATTTCTTCCTGATGTTAGTTCCTTACAATGTCCCTTTCTCAATACCTCATATTAGTATAGCAACTCAAGGAGAATTTGAACTATATACATTGTGGGGGGAGGAGGTTGTTTCGGCCTGTGTGGAGAAATGAACATATGACTATCTATCAGCTGAATGGCTATTAACAATTTATCTTTCAAAATTATGCTGACTTAAAGTAATTCCTCTGTTTGAGATTATAACAACATACCCTTCTCTTCAGTGAAGAATAAAAAAGTTCAAATTGGCTTGTTTGTACAAAGACTTTTAGTGAAAGAAGTTTTGTACCCTTAAATGTTTGCATTTTGTGGAACAGATTTTTCTGATATAAATGAATAATGATGATGGCCTTGTGAATAAGGATACTCAGTGCTCCGGCTTCAGCACAGTGTGGCTCTGGAAGCCTTCAAGTAAGGCACACTACAAAGAGATTTATTGTCCATCAACTTAAATCAGCATTGGCCAGGTAACTGACTTCACTTCAGTGTTCCCCTGGTCTCCTTTTTATCCTGACAACAACCTTGTAAGATCAGTTAGGCTGAGATTGTGTGACTGGCCCAAGGTCTCCAGCAAGCTTCCATGGCAGAGTGGGAATGCAAACCTGGGCTTCCCAGGGCTAAAGTAATTATTATGGCATCATTTTCAAATGGTGAAATTCTCCTTTAAAATGATGCCTTAATAACCATTTCTCCCAGGAAAATTGGGGGGGGGGGATTTTTTAATAACCTCTTCTCCCATGCAGCTGTTTCTAAGGACCATTAAAGATGTCAAGAGATTGTAGATCTGTGATTGTCATTGATCTCTCAGGTCTTGTCTGGCTATCACTCTGTCTGTTACAGAGCATGCACATTCAGATGGTCTATCACTGGGAGAATGAGCTAGTATGGAATATGCCTGTATGCCAGCATATGCCAGCATATGCAAGCATATGCAAGCATAAGAACATAAGAAAAGCCCTGCTGGATCAGCCCAATGGCCCATGTAGTCTTACACAGCGGCCAACCAGTTCCTCTGGACAGCCAACAACAGAAGCTGAGGCCTTCCCCTGATGTTGCATTCTGGCTCTGGGATTCACAAGCTGGCTTCCTCTGAATGTGCAGTTTCCCCTCAGTTACCATGGCTACTAGCTATTGATAGACTTATCCTCCATGAATCTATTAGATTAGATAGCCAGTCCTCCTGTCTGCCAAGATTTTTGTGTAACTCTGCTAACTGGTAAATGTATCTGAAATGTTTGCTGAATCATTTTCTCCTTACTCCATCCATAGGATTTCCAGGTCTGCATCTGCAATACCTAGGAGATCTGGGGGTGGACAGGACTATGTTCAGCTCCAGAACTGAGATAACTTCCAGCTGGCACTCTAGAAACCCACCAAATCTCTATGGTAAGAAAAGAGAGATTGAGGATGGGGGATTGCTAGATCACTCCCTGAACGCAACATCACTTCTGGAATTGAGTGTCATTCTCTGCCCTCTTTTTCCCACTTTGACCATTAGTGACAGTAGGCAAGAAAGCATGGCAGCTGGCAAATGCCTGGCAGGGGCAGGCAGCTATCCAGCCAGTCTGTCCTCTCACTGTTATCTTCTAAAACTCTAAACTCAAAGCCAGGCACAGGAAAAGCAGCCAGATCCAAATGTTTCTGAATCTTAATAACAGTAATCAATGTTCTACTTTGGATTAGTTGAACATATATGAACATATGAAGCTGCCTTATACTGAATCAGACCCTCGGTCCATTAAAGTCAGTATTGTCTACTCAGACTGGCAGCGGCTCTCCAGGGTCTCAAGTTATAACAGTATTAAATTTGTTCAGGATTTTAACCTATATACCATGATTGCTGTCTTCTACTGAGCCATACTATTGTTCATGGCTTTTTTTGTAGCAGGAACTCCTTTGCATATTAGGACACACACTCCTGATGTAGCCAGTCCTCCTGGAGCTTACAGTAGGCCCTGTATTAAGAGCCCTGTAAGCCCTTGGAGGATTGGCTACATCAGGGGTGTGTGACCTAATATGCAAAGGAGTTCCTACTACAAAAAAAGCCCTGCTATTGTTCCATGTAGTTCAGTAATATCTGCTATAATCAGCAGTAGCTCTCCAGGTTCTCAGGAAGAGACTGATATTTTCCACTATTTTCAAAACAAATGGAGATGGAGATGACAGGCTTGGGAATTCCAGTACTCCTGGGGAGGGGAAGGTATGATGGTGGGAACAGACATTGATATAAGTGAAGGAGGCCAAGACATGGAGATGACAGGCCTGGGGATTCCAGTACTCCTGGAGAGGGGAAGGTATGACGGTGGGAACAGACATCGATATAAGGGAAGGAGGCCGAGACAAGGTGACAGGTAGTGGGGCCGAGACAAGGTGACAGGTTGAATTACTCGCCTCCGTCATTGGTGTTATGCAATGCCAGGTCCATAAATAATAAGACCTCAGTCCTCCAAGAGTTTCTATTCGAGCAGGACGTGGACCTGACTTGCGTGACTGAGACCTGGGTGCAAGAGGGAGACACTGTGGCCCTCTCTCAAATGGTTCCCCCGGGTTACTCAGTCTTTCACCAATCACGAACTAGTGGGCGGGGGGGGGGGAGGAGTGGCTCTATTCATACGAGAGGCTTACTCCTTTAGAGCTTTTCCAGCCCCAGAGATCAATGGTATTGAATGTGCCGGTCTGGCGTGGGACGTTGGGGAGGGGTTGGCGATATGGCTGGTGTTCCGTCCGCCTAGCACACCAGCCAGCGCCTTACCATCCCTGATCGAGGCCGTAGCAGGCTGGGCATTGGAGTACCCAAGGCTTGCGATCCTGGGTGACTTCAATGTCCATGCTGACGACACGGCCTCCAGTCAGGCGATGGACCTAGTGTCATCCATGGTGACACTGGGACTCTCCCAATTCGTAACATCACCCACTCACCAGGCGGGGCGCATGTTAGATTTGGTCTTTGCGGCCGGGGTTTTGGTGGATGATATTACTGCGGAGGTGGTGCCATTGTCTGACCACTTTGCCCTCAAGGCTCTTGTGGATGTTCCAGACTTCTGGGGTTGGATCATGGAGAATTGAGCCACTTCTCAAAGAGGAGTGGATCGGAGCCTCTGTTCTGGGCAGAGAAGGCGATCCCAACACCTGCTGCCTACTTTTCTTAGTTAGGGAAAAGGCCAAGAAATGCTTAGGGAAATTCTGAAGGGATTTACTTTGGCTGACAAGGAGTCCCAGTCCTTTTAGGCTTTGAAGAGTCCCTGGCGAAGAATTGCATTCCAGCGTCTACAGAGGGTCTCCATAGTCATTAAATTGATTTAAATTCATCATGATTCAAGCTTTCTTCGGACTATTCTAATATCTAAATATCTATCTCTGGAAAGAACGGTGTTAAGAAGGATATATTTGGTTGCAAGGTAAGAAGATGTTTATCTATCATTTCGGGACTAAAATCAACTCTACTTGAGATCCGGATTAAGATTTGGACTCAATTACAATATTCTAAAGTTGTGAAGAAGGGAAGGGGGTAATTTCGGGACTTTTGGAATTTAAGAAGCAAAGTTAAAAGTCGAAAAACAACTTTTGTTTGAAATACTTGCAGTTTCTGTTAAAAAAACCCCATCGTCACTGAGTTGCTGAACTGGAAGATGTCACAGGAAGTGGAGTCATAAAAGTATCGTGAGATCTCTTAACCATTGAAGAATGTGACTTCGTGGCAAGAAAAAAAGGAAGGAGCCATCGGAATAAAGGAATTTTTAAACCTCCTGGCCTTCTCTAGGATTTTAAAACCATAGAAAAATTGCAGCAGCCACTAAAGGAAGGTCAAAAAACTTAAAAATTTAATTAAAAAGAATGGGACTTTAAAAATCAGTGGAGCCGGCAGATATTATGATTATAGGTGAAAGGATTATATAATTGGAACTAATTTTGGCGGACTTTTGGAGAAAAAGGGGAAAATTTCCAAAAGGGCTGGAAAAATCATGGACACCATTTTGTGTAATTTAAAAACTTTAAAAATTAATATCTTGAGTTAGGAAGCCCTGAGAACGGCGATTTTGGGCTCACTGAAAAGGGCATGTCCTAATCTACAAGACCCTGTGGTTTATTTTAATTTGGAGAGACCTTGAGAGCCTATTTATGTAATGGGAAGACAGTAATGTCTGAACATAAGCTGGGACAGAAATTGACACGTGCAAGGGCCAGATCACTTGAGGAAGGAAAAATGGCTAAAATACAAGCGCAACTGGATGCTATGGAGGCAAGACTGGTCAAAGTGATGAAAGACTTAATAACTGAAAACAAGAAGCAATTAATTAAAGAACTAAAAAAGATATTGAATCAAGTGCAGAAGTGGTGAAGACAGAAATTAAAAAAGAAATTGAGGATCACAGAAAGGACTCACAAGCAACATTAAATAAAGTACATGTGGTTGAAAATAAAGTGAAAGAGCAAGATTCCATTATTAATAAGTTGCAGGAGAAAGTAGTTCTGCAAGACTGTAAGTGAATGGAAAACTAGATATATTTGAGAGGAGTACCTGAAAATGAAGGATCTGATTTAAGGACATATATAATAAGAATCATTGCTGAGTTTCTGGAGGTGGACCCTGATGAATCTAACTATCTTTATGACTATATATATAGGGTCAATTCATTGTATGCCAAGAAAAATAAGTTACCATGTGGTAATAAGATTTATATCAAGAGATATGGTGGGAAAGATCTTAAGAAAACAATTTGAAAAAATGCTGGAAGTTGATGAAAGCAGAGTAAGAATTATGAAAGAGTTGCCAAGAAAGGTTATAAATGACAGAAGATTGTATAAAAAACTAACTGACAAACTGCCAGAGAATGAAGTGAGATACAGATGGATATTGCCAGAAGGTCTAAGTTTTGAATATGGAGGAAAGAGGGTTACAATTACAAATGTACAAGAACTGAGGAGGTTCTTGGAGGAAAATAAGGTATTTGGGGATACAGAATAAATGAAGAATCGTTATGAATTACAAATTAATATCTTGGAACATAAACGGACTAAATTCACTGCAAAAAAGAAAGGCTACATTTCATTGGATCAAGAAACAAAAATGTAGTATAATTTGTCTACAAGAAGTACATATCAAACAATTGAATTATAAATTTTTATGGAATAAACAATTGGGTACGGAATTTTATTCATTGGCTAAGGAGAAAAAAAGGGGAGTGATTTTTATATTAAACAAGAATTAGATCCAAAACTGATTTTTAAGGATAATGATGGAAGATATTTAGCAGTGGAAGTGATGTTGAATGACAAAAAGACGTTGTTATTGGGACTGTATGCCCCAAATGGGGCAAAAGACTCCTTCTTTAAAGATATTGTGCAACAATTAGACCAAGTGACATATGAACAAATAATGGTAATGGGAGACTTCAATGGAACAGTTATAAATACTTTGGCTAGATCTGGAAAAAGAAATAATGAAGGGAAATTACCAAAGTCATTTTTTGATTTAGTGAAACAAGAAAGTTTGTAAGATATATGGAGGAAATTTAATCCTAAAGTGCATGATTATACCTTCTTTTCAGCTAGGCACAACTCTTTCTCTCAAGAATTGATATGCTATGGACTACAAAAGATCTTGGACTTATGATGAAAAAAATAGAGATTCTTCCTAAAGTTGGGGCTGACCACAATCCATTAATGTGGGCGGCAAAAAAATGTGAAAAAGGCTAGGAGATGGAGGATAAATGAAGATTTGCTACAGAAAACAGAGACAGTGGCATCTCTAGAAAAAGAAACTAAAGCTTTCTTTCAGATAAATGAAAAAGAGGGCATTCAATTTCAAACTGTGTGGGATGCGTATAAAGCAGTAATGAATAACAAAGATAAAAGAGCCAAAGAGAAACAAATGATGGACATTCAAAAAAAGATTGGAAAAAAAGAAAAAGAACTCAAAAGAAGACCGGGAAAAAAGAAAATAATAAGGGAGATTACAATATTGCAGAATCAATTGGGACATTTGTTAAATAAAGAGGTAGAATGGAATCTTAAAAGACTGCAACAGAAATCCTTTGAAGGAGCAAATAAGCCTGGAAAATAAGCCTGGCTTGGCAAATGAAAAAAAAAAGGGGGGGGGGATTTATTAATAAAATTGTCTCGGGAGGCAAAGAAATTGACCAAGCAGGAATTAAAAGGGAATTTATGCTAAATTATTTCAAGGACAAAAGGTGGAGAAAAGAAAAATAGATGCATATTTACAGAAAATTCAAGTAAATTCCTTAACAGAAAGTATGGAAAAAGTCTTAAATGAACCAATTAAAAAAAATTGAAGTTGAAGCAGCAATAAATTCAATGAAATTGGGAAAGGCACTGGGTCCAGATGGTTTTACAGCAAAATTCTACAAAGTCCTCATAGAGACGTTAATACCAAAACTTCAGAAGCTGATGAATATTATAAGGATTGATGGGAAAATACCAAATACATGGAAGGAAGCAATAATTTCATTGATACCGAAAGAAGATAGAGACACTACAAATGTAAAAAATTATAGACCAATTTCATTACTTAATAATGACTATAAAATATATGCTACGATAGTAGCAGAACGACTCAAACAGCATTTGAACCATTTCATTAAAGAGGAGCAAGCAGGATTTTTTCCCATGAGACAAATTAGAGATAACATTAGAACTGTTATAGATATTGTTGAATACTATGAGAAACACCCTGAAAAAGAAGTGGCATTATTCTTTGCAGATGTAGAGAAAGCTTTTGATAATGTGAATTGGGACTTTATGTTTGCAGTGATGGAGAAATTGGGATTAGGAGAAGATTTTATAAGAATGGTTAAGGCGATATATACTGAACAACCAAGACTTTGTATAAATGCAGATTTGACGGAAAAAATGGTAATAAGTAAAGGAACAAGACAAAGTTGCCCTCCATTGATATTTATAATGACTTTAGAGATTTTGTTTATGCAAATACAAGAAGATAAGGAAATAGAGGGACTGAAATTAAAAGGTTTTTCTTATAAGTACAGAGCATTTACTGATGATGTAATGTTTATCAATGAAAACCCTATATATGTAACACCATTGCTGCTTCGTAAGATACAAGAATATGGAGAATTGGCAGGTTTCTATTTAAATAAAGAAAAATCAAAAACTTTGTGTAAAAATATGACAAAGAACCAACAGGAAGAATTACAAAGGGTAACAGAATGTGAAGTTGCAGCAAAAGTAAAATATTTAGGTACAGAAATTACTAAGAAAAATATAGACTTGCATAAAAATAACTATGAGAAGCTTTGGTGTAAGATTGATGAAGATCTGATTAAATGGAATATATTGAACTTGTCTATGCTGGGCAGAATTGCTGCAATTAAAATGAATGTTCTACCAAGAATTATGTTCCTATTTCAAACAATTCCAATTGTGAAGGATAATAAACAATTCAGTAAATGGCAAAGGAAGATTTCAGAATTTGTACGGGCCGGGAGAAAACCAAGAATTAAAATGAAAATTCTAACTGATGCAAAAGAAAGGGGAGGTTTCCAATTGCCAAATTTAAAAATGTACCATGATGCAGTATGCTTGGTGTGGATTAAAGAAAGGATGACATTATTAAATAAGAAATTATTGGTCTTAGAAGGTCATGGAAATATTTTTGGCTGGCATGCTTATATGTATTATGGGAAAAACAAGATGGATGGTTTTTTTCACATCATTATATAAGAAGGAACTTGTCAAATACCTGGTCAAAATATAAAAAATATGGAGATGAGAGAAAGCCATTATGGATTCTGCCAACAGAAGTAATAAAGCTATCATTAGATACTGATGAAGAGATGCAGTTAACATTTAAACAATTATTAAAAATACATGGAGGAAAGGTGGAACTAAAATCGGCTGAAGAGTTACAGTATAAATATAATTGGTTTCAATTGCAACAAATTAAGAGTTTGGTAGAACAGGATATAAAAAATGAAGGTATAAGACTAGAACAAACAGAATTGGAAAGAATGCTGTTGGGGGACAATGAAAAGTTGATTTCAAGAACTTACAAATTATTATTGAAATGGTCTACGGAAGATAAAGTAGTTAAACCTCAAATGATAAAATGGTCAATTAATATTAATAAAGAAATACAAATGGAATCATGGGAGTATCTATGGAAGAACTCTATGAGGATATCGACATGTTATAACATTAAAGAAAATTGCTTTAAAATGCTATATAGGTGGCATATGACACCTAAGAAATTGGCAAAAATGAACAATCAGGTGTCAGAAAGATGTTGGAAATGCAAAAAAACATGAAGGTTCTTTCTACCATATGTGGTGGACTTGTCAAAAGGCAAGACAATTTTGGCAAATGATTCAGAAAGAAATGTCAAAAATTTTAGGCTATGACATTAAGAAGTCTCCAGACATTTTTTTGTTGGGATTACAAATGGAAAGTTTTCTGAAACATGACAGAATGATTGTATGGTATCTGCTTTCAGCTGCAAGGACATTATATGCGCAGTTATGGAACCAAGATAAAATACCAGAAAAATGGGATTGGATTTTGAAAGTTTTGTCTTGGAGTGAAATGGACAAACTTACAAGAATATTAAAAGACTATGACTTGGAGAAATTTAAAATGGAATGGGAGAAATTTCAAAAATATGTGGAAAAATATTGGAAGGTAAAGGGACATTTAGTGATCTATGACAACAGTTGAAATCCTGTGGAATAACGGACTAAAATGGCAAAGGAATAATTTTCTTTGGGGTTTTTTTTCATTGTGTTCTTTGTATTTTTTCTTGATAAGCGTTAAAAGATAAGAATGAGGAGGGACTATAATTATTTTATAGAGTTTGATTTTTCCTTTACTTACTTTTTCTTTTTTGTTCGTTATAAGGTTTTTAACATGAAGATTCTAGGATTGATACAATTACCTTGTTTTTCTTTAGCAATTTAAGTAAACACCGGCGGGGGTCATGAAAAGGGGGGAGGGGAGAAGGAAAAAAATGTAATGTATTGGTGTTAATTTTGTATTAATTTTTAAAAAAGAATATTATAACAATATATTGCAATTTAATAAAACTGTTTTACATAAAAGGCTCTTGTGGATGTTCCACCCCAAGCCCGTTTGGGTGGCGAGCTTATTTTGGCTCGCCCGTGGAGTCTGATGGACCCTGAGTGGATCCAAACGGCTCTTCGGGATCCCTGCCCCCCGGTGATTCTCTTGATGATCTGGTTGAGTCCTGGCATGGCTGGGTCTCCAGAGTTATTGATGAGATCGCACCTCGATGATCTCTGCGCCCTCGTGTTAAGCTGGCCCCGTGGTACACCCCGGAGTTGCGACAGCTGAAATGAGGGCTCAGATGGTTAGAGAGGCAATGGCGGCATACTCGAGATGAAGCAACTAGAACATCTTATAGAGAGCTTATGAGGTCCTATGAGATGGCAGTTAAAGCCACGAAGAAGATTTACTTTGTGGCCAAGATTGCATCTGTAAATTCGCTCCCGGTGCAATTGTTTAGGACAATTCGGAATCTTACAACACTGTCACAAGGCAGGCCAAATGCTAGAGAATTAGAGATAGGCTGTGAGGCTTTTGCGAAATTTTTTGCAGATAAGACCTCATTGCTCCGCCACAACCTCCCCACCACATTGGATACAGTATGTGAACTCAAGGCCCTATGCCTGTCTTCTGGTCCAGTTCTGGATCACTTTGACACACTCAGCTTGGAGGAAGTTGACAGAATCCTTTCTACTGTACGCCGAACAACTTGTGATCTGGACCCGTGCCCCTCCTGACTAATTAAAGCTTGCCAGAGGGAGCTAAGGTGTCCTATATGGGACATCGTAAATAGATCCCTCTTGGAGGGGCTTTTTCCAGTGCCTCTTAAAGAGGCTGTGGTTTGCCCTCTCCTGAAAAAGGCTACATCAGATCCAGCTGAATTGGCACATTACTGGCCGGTCTCAAATTTGCCTTTTTTGGGCAAAATTATTGAGAGGGCAGTAGCATTACAGTTGCAGAGTTTTCTGGATGACGCTTCCATCCTAGATCCTCACCAGTCCGGCTTTTGTCCGGGTCAAGGGACAGAGACAGTGCTGGTTGCCCTGGTGGATGACCTCCAGCAGCATCCGGATCAAGGCGGCTCAGCAGTGCTGATGTTGTTAGACCTATCGGCAACATTCGATACGGTCGACCATCAGTTAGAGACACGCCGCCTTGCCTTGTCCCATTTTTCACTTCAGTTTGCTAGGCTGGGGCTACTAGCCATAACATCTGGCTACTGTGTTGAGCATATTCAACAATAACTTAGTTCCAGGACAATACTGTTCCTGTTTAGCCCACTCCAAACATCAAATCCTGAGACACTTCGGTGCGAAGGGCGGGGTATAAATCCCAATATAAATAAATAAATAAATCCTACTGCACTGGGTTTCTTGCAGGCTATTTAGATTGCATGTTTAAAGAGATATGTAATATATATGAAATGCCTTTTGACATCTCATTTTGCCTTCCCCCCACCCCCTCGGATTGCTCAACCCTAGCTATGCTATTGCAACTATATTAAATCAAAGAGATGCAGCCAGTGCTCTTCATAGAGATAAGTCTCTGTCACCAGGATGCATCTGATCTCTTCCTAAGATGCAGTGGGATGTAGGACATGTTGTACCCTATAGCTTGCTGTAAACCAGTAAACTCTAGCTTATCACCCTAAGCAAATTATTCTATTTGCATTTCTCATTCTTATCAAAGGTAAACAGGTTTAGCATTCTGAACTTCTATAGTCTTTCTAAAAGTGTTCTCTGAAGACTACATTGAAAGCCCTTTGATGTTAACAGAAGTCTTTCCACTAACTTCAGAGAGTTTTCAATGAAATCATTACTCATTACTTCTATGAAGGGATCAGCAAATGGAGAATGATCTGTTTAAATGGTTTTTTCTGATGTTTTGAGGTTTAAAATACCTTCTTTCTATTGGCCCTGAATAAATGAGCAGCTGTGCTATGACTCAGAGCCAGCTCACACATGCACATACTCACTTGATTGTAGTTGAGTTGTGGCAGCTTGAATGTGTAAATAAACACTCTGGGAAAGCATTTGATTGGGTCCCAGAGTTCGCACATGTGCTCTGCATGCTGAAAGTCATGGTTCAGACCACAGTATCTCCACTCAAGGATCTTCCAAGTGGTGCTAAACTGGTCTACTGAAGTCTGAGGAAAGTGTTCTTTAAACTAGCAGTGACTGAGGAAAAATCTCTTTCTACCTGAGAGCCTGGAGAACTATTGGTGGTCAGAGATGGACCAGGGGTATAAAGTTATAATATCCCTTAGAAGTTGTGTTTTATACTTGAGCTAGAAAATTATGCTAAAAGTGTGGAATTACATCTAGTGATGTTCAGCTTGTGCACAAGTGTACACAGCCTCTAATACAAGTAGAAGTATCAGAATTGTTGCAGAGCTTACCTGTTACAGCTTTGGCACAAGCAGGGCTGGCACGTGGGAGTAGGCCAACTAGGCAGCCACCTAGGGCACCAGAGGCCTAGAGGCACCAAGAGGCACACCCTCTCCCACCGCATCCAGTGCTGCTAAATTCCCGACCCTGTGGGGGTTTCAAAGCCACTCCTCACCCCCCCACCTTGTCGAAACTCCCCGCCTCCACCACTGCCATGCCCCCCCTCCAGCATCAGCAAAGTCAGGGGAGGTGACATGGCAGCAAACGTGCTCAGAATGGTGGAAAATGATGTAAGCTGCTTTGGGTCATCACTGCAGAGAAAGACAGGATATAAATGAAGTAAATAAACAAATAAAATTTAAAAATGCTTTTATATAGGTTGTGGTACTAAATTTCTAAGAAAAAAGATTCTCTGGAAAGCAATGAGATCTGGGGTTTGCAGAATCTTTCGGGCTCAAGTGCCGTGTTCTACTGGAGAAAGTTTTTCTTCCAGACGTTTCGTTCTCAGCTGCGGAGAACATCCTCAGTGGCGTTGCAGCTGGAGCAGGCGCTCAGACCTTCTTGGCCCACTTAATGCACAGCAGCCAAGAAGGTCAGAGCGCCTGCTCCAGCTGCAACGCCACTGAGGATGTTCTCCGCAGCTGAGAACGAAACGTCTGGAAGAAAAACTTTCTCCAGTAGAACACGGCACTTGAGGCCGAAAGATTCTACAAACCCTAATGATGTTACCAGCCGTGAAAACCTGAAATGAATGAGATCTGGTTCGAAATAAATGATGTTACTATTTATTTAGTAATTTGGAGAGCCAGTCTGGGGTAGTGGTTAAGTGCGTGGACTAGAGATGTGAAGGCCCAGAAAAAAACTGGGGGGGAAATTGGAAAAATTTCCAAATTTCCAAAAAATTGGAAAAATTGAAAAGAAGAAAAAAATGATTATGGAACATTTTATTTTAACATGATGAATAAAATATTTTAAGGCAAGGTGTTCAAATATTTTCTAAATCATTTCTAAAAAAATATGTATGGTATCAGATTATTCTAATTGCTGTGCACTGAGGACAAGCAAGTCTTAGGTCATGCCCATTCACTGAAACTTAGTCCTACACTCCCTTCTATACACATCCCCCCTCTTCAATTCTTTTTATGAGAATGAGTTTTTTATTTAATACTGTGGAAAGGAAATATGAATAATTGTTACTTCTGGATTTTTAAAAATTGTTTTGTGGAGGCTTTTTTGTCTGTTCCACATGAACTAGTAAACAGATCAGGAGATTATTGCTCCATTTGTTACAATTACAAATAAATATTATTTTAAAAGTAAATTCTGTTTGTAATAATTGTTTGGATACACTATATTTTTAATATGCTTGTTGTGATAATTTCATGACAAATAAAATTGTCCATAGTCATATTTTATGTTCCTAAAGCAAAAAAAAAAAAAATGACTTTCAATCTGGAAAAGAAAAAAAAAGTGCTACTGTAACATTTTTTTCAATTTTTCTGAAAATTTCCATTTTTTTCTGGAAAAAAAACCCAGAAAAAACCTGGGGTTTCTGGAAATTTTACATTTCTAGCGTGGACTCTTATCTGGGAGAACTGGGTTTGATTCCCCACTCCTCCGCTTATAGCTGCTGGAATGGCCTTGGGTCAGTCATAGCTCTCGCAGGGCTTGTCCTTGAAAGCATAGCTTCTGTGAGAGCCCTCTCAGCTCCACCTACCTCACAGGGTGTTTGTTGTGGGGCAGGAAGATAAAGGAGATTGTGAGCTGCTCTGAGACTCTGAGATTCAGAGTGGAGGGCGGAATATAAATCCAGTGTCGTCATCTTCTATCTATAATATTAATATCCTTCTTTTCAACTATAAGCTCATAAGAACATAAGAGAAGCCATGTTGTATCAGGCCAATGGTCCATCCAGTCCAACACTCTGTGTCACACAGTGGCCAAAAAAACCAAGTGCCATCAGGAGGTCCACCAATGGGGCTAGAACCCTCCCACTTGCATAATCTTGTAACCCCCCCAAGCACCAAGAATACAGAGTATCACTGTTCCATACAGAGAGTTCTAACAATACATTGTGGCTAATAGCCACTGATGGACCTCTGCTCTATATGCTTATCCAATCCTCTCTTGAAGCTGTCTGTGCTTGCAGCTGCCACCACCTTCTGCGGCAGTGAATTCCATGTGTTAATCACCCTTTGGGTGAAGAAGTACTTTCTTTTATCAGTTCTAACCCAACTGCTCAGCAATTTCATTGAATGTTCATGAGTTCTCATATTGTGAGAAAGGGAGAAAAGTACTTCTTTCTCTGCTTTCTCTGTCCCATGCATAATCTTGTAAACCTCTATCATGTCACCCCACATTCGACATTTCTCCAAGCTAAAGAGCCCCAACCATTTTAACCTTTATTCATAGGGAAAGTGTTCCAACCCTTTAATCATTCTAGTTGCCCTTTCCTGCACTTTTTCCAATGCTATAGTATCTGTTTTGAGGTGCAGTGACCAGAATTGTACACAGTACTCCAAATGAGGCTGCACCATCAATTTATACAGGGGCATTATGATACTGGCTGATTTGTTTTCAATGCCCTTCCTAATAATTCCCAGCATGGTGTTGGCCAGAGAAGCTTACAACACTATAAAATATTTCTTCCCTCTCCTCTCCAATAGTTTAGTCCCTGTTGCCCAGTGAATGCTTTTGCACCTTTCTCCCAGGAAGGGAGATCTAAGCTAGGGTACGAATGTAACAATGAGAAATAAGGAAATCTGGCTGACAGTTTTTCTTCTGAACGCAGTTTTTCTCAGCTTCTACGTGGTACTGTACTCAGCTTCTACATACTGTACCATTGTCACACAGAATGACTGATGCACAGGTTGCTTGTTATTTCCTCCTTAAGGATGTGGAAGGAAAATATTTGAAGGAATTTTGTAACAAATGAAGCTGTCCTGTGAATATGTTTAAAATGCCATACATTCTTGATGCTTTTTTAAAACAAAAAAATATCAATTTTTAAAAAAAGCTGAAATCTCTCACAGTTTACATCATTCATTTCAGGAACGAATGAAATCCCCTGAGCTACAATTTAGTTCTCTTGCTTGGGAAATCCTTTAAAGTAACTGTTAAAGCAATTACACCGGTGCCCTCAGTTTAATCTTTTAAGGCTTAGCACCAGCCCTGAGTCACAGCAGTCTTCTAGATCAGGCAGGAAAAGAACTGACGTCATTTCAAAATGTCTCTGCATAAATATCCCTAAAAAAAATATAGCAGCCCAATGCTGACAGGTAAACCAAATGGAAACTGGAGGTGTGGTGGGGATGTGCAGGTAAAGTTTGGGAATTTGATATTTCAGATTTCAATTATGTTTGTTATTATAGGAACAATTTTCAGAGATCCAAGGCATAGTTTGTCTGACATAATACATTTAACAAGACATGAAGAAGGATCTTTTGGCACGCAGTATGCTCAAGGGACAAATAAGGTAAGGGATGTTTTGTCACAAAGAGGCTTCAGTAGATAGGGAGCAAAAATAATAAAAAGTTACCACTTAACCTTGTGCAATTAATGCTGTTTTCTAACAAAATTGGGATGGCCAAAGCAGATGTTGAGATAGTCAGTTTCAAGATAGTGACATTTCTACTTTTTTTAGAAGCAAAACAACAAGGCAGCTATTATAATGTCTCTTTCCAGCATGTAGTTCCTTTCAGGATGCTAGAAATGAGGCAGAGAGGCTGGGCAATCATCAGGGAAAATGTGGCCATTACTATGCTGGGGCTTCCACTGGTGTAACACAGTCAGGATCCTACACCTCCCCTTTCTCCCCACCAGCAGCAAAATAATAATGAAGGTCAGGATAGTGACAGCTACTCCCTCAGAGCCTCTTGCAACTCCATCACTATGGATCCCTATCTAGCATGGCCCTCTCTTTGACAATGCACAGAAGATCCTGATTGATGCAAAGCAATGGCAGGAATGTCAGACTGACATTGCAGAACTCATCCGTGTCTTTGCTCACATACAATGCACACCCTACTTGCCCTGCTGGGTCACATACTCTCAAAACAAACACCTGCAGTCCTATCCCTGGGAGATTCCAAGGTGACAATCACAATGAAACACTCTTTTGGGTGTATTAGTGTTGCCAGTCAGTGAGACTGCCACCCTATGGGCTAATTGCATCTCTCAAGTATTTGCCTAATTCCTTCAGATTCTCCAGAATGTTTTTAGTTTCTCTCAGTCCTCTTTATCTCATCTACTCACATCTACATCCACTGAATCAAATGTCAGTGACCACAGATTATTTTCCTGGTAGACTTTTTATCTCCAAATTGGGGATTGATATGTGTCAGAGATTCTATTAGGAATGTATTTGACTTTAGCTCACATCTTTAAAGGTACAACACTGTGCCAGCATAGGAAACAGGGCAACCCCTGAAGAACAAGAGAATTGTAAGTAGGGTTCACTACCTCAATATGATGTCCCAGACATTACCTACTTTTCCATATGCACGGGTAACATTTCACCAGCATACGGCTTTAGTCATTGGAGCGAATATATCACGGCACAAGAGTGGCATTTATTTATTATATTGCTGTCCTGTCTCTCTTCCAATATGGAATTCAAGGCAGTATATTGACAGTGCAATCTTAAACAGATACCCTCTTTTAAATCCAATGTAGAAGGGCATTAATCTGTTTAGAAGTGTGCTGCTAGGTTTCCCTAGTTTTCCATTTGGTTTCTCTCACTATTCAGACTCTGACCAGACATGGTCTTCTGAGCTTCAGCATTTTTATTTTAATGCACTTTTTTTCTTGGTGTGACTTTGTGTCTCTCCAACACATGAGGTCTTTGATTGCATCATGAGTCTAACTCATTGGTACACACCTTCCTAACATTATATCTTAGTGTCATTGTTCAAATTAATTTATATAAACAAGAAAGCTGACACATACAAACATTGTAGAAGATGCAGAGTTGCTAATTATTAATTATTGGCAACTTTTCTCTTCAATAATTTAAAGCAGATATTCCTTCCTGAGGAAAACTCCTGTTTGTGGTAGTTTTCGGGATCCCTTCTTACAGTGTGTTTTATATTCATGTATCCAAGTATGAAATGGACTAATATTCCCCAAGGTGCCCCCCCCCTAATCTTGCAATGGCATAGAGATTTACTTATTTATATACATACCCAGTTTTTCTTCTCCAGTGGGAAACTAAAGTGTCTTTACATCATCCTGTCCTTCTCCATTTTATCTGCACTGCAACAATCTTGTGAGGTAGATAAGACTGGCCCAAGATCTCCTGGCAGGCTCCCATGACAAACTGGAAATTCAAACAGGAGTCCTCCAGATCCTAGCCCAAGACTCTAACCATTGCACCACACTGGATGACCTATTATGTATTCCAGATATTCCCCACCCCCAAATGAAATGAAAGAAACTTCATGGACAAGTGATTGTATGGAGAAGGCTACAGGAAACCTCTCTGCCTGTTATAACATTGCTATATTATAAATGGAAAAAAAAAAACCAAACTTCATTGTAATGCAGTCAACATGCTTAAAAAATTAGCAGAATGCTCAGGGATCAATCTGATGGGGTGTGGGGGGTGAACACATGGCATGGATGACACAAAAGGGCAGCGAGAACCAACATTAGAAATCAGAAAGTCCTCACTGGTAAACTGCAAGTTCAGATCTGAAGAGGGGGAATTGCAGGAAAAAGTAGATTCAAACAACACTGTGTAATGGGACACTAAATTCAGATCTGCTCCTGGAGAGACAAAAAGTTGTGTGGAAAGTTTTACAAAGTTTGATTATTTAAGAACTCCAATGTGGAGGTTTGCACTTATTCAGAAATGGTCTGTGTCTGTCTACATACTATTATTGGAGCACTTGACTTATAAGGGATCTGTCACCTGGGATCTGGTTTTAAACTTCTGTTTGTTTACAAGGCTTGTACCTGATTTTTGATCTGCTAGAATGGGACAGGAACAAAAGACAATGCACAACTTAATGGATGGCCACCAGCTGATTGGTGGTGTGCACCCAGGCACCTGTGGGTTGCTGGCATTCTCTCAGACAATGCTAGACTGGAGGGATCTGTCAGATACAGCAAAACACATCTGTTTAGAAACAAATTATTCAGAATCACTTAGCACAGATGACTTGTGCCCTATTAAAAGAATCTTATATAGTATTCTTCGTACATTTAAAACACCACAGAAATTAGAGGGGGGGTACATGTAAGACTGGTTATCTCAGCCTTGCCTTCAATTTTTTTTAATATAAAAGGCCAATGAAATTAATGTTAATGGCTTAATTCTATAGAACTATAGTCCAAAAAAAGAAGACATTCAGATTCTGGTGCTGTGCCAGTGGTGGTAGAAATGAGAACCAGGAAGGAAATTTTAAAGCATCATACGTTTATTTAGCTTACACCAGGATTTTGGTTTAAAATTAATGCAAGGAGCAAATGCCATTCTGAACCTTCCAACTAGATAATATATAGCATGTCCACATACCATATAATCATTTGCACCTCATTACCTATTAATCCTTTTTTTTAACAGTGCAGTCTGACCAATGGTGAAGATTTGTAAAGCAAAGGATTAGCAATATCATTGATGTCAAGGCCTGTTTAGGCTACTTCTTAAAGCAAAGGACAGGTAAGCCCATTTGAGACCTAAATAAAATAAGAGGAATGAGTTCAGCAGTCTATCACTTTGTTGCATTGTGTGCGACAAAGGTAAATTTGAACTGAGGATGTTTTTAAGGCAAGTGTGGAAAGCTGAATAGGTATTATGTCCTATCAAGGACTCATTGTTTAGCAGATCCTATGACCAACAATGGCTCATTGTTATGGCAACAGAGATTGGTGCATTAAATACCCGTGTTTCAGACCCCCTTCACATTTTCAGTGTACTCTTGTGCTATGCAGACTAGGACTTTCCTTCTACAGTTATATTTGGATGCTCATCTGCTGGCAAACTTGGATAACGAGGCTCCACTGAAAGGACAGCTCATCATGGTTGAAACTCAAATGGGGACAAGAACTCCAACCACTGACTTTCTCATTCCATCACTTCAGTCCCATTTAACACCAAAGAGGATGAATCTCTTCTAAGAAGATCTTGCGCACCTGGGGCACTGCTTTTGGAGTCATGTGCTTTACTTGGTCACTATGAAAACTGGCAGAAGATTATGGCTTTGGCTATGATGACTGACGAACATGCATATAAGATGTTCAGTTTCTGAGAACCAGATGCCATTTTAAACAACAACAAAGGTCCTTTACTTATTTGTAAGGTATGTTAAATGCAGCAACAAACAGAAAGATTCCACCAAAAAAGACATTCAGGGGATGAAACTGGTGTATTTCACTTGACCAGCTCTGACATCAGAAGATGCTACTGAACCAGAAATGTGTGGGATCTGAAGGATGATGGATCCATAAGGAAAGGACAGAGACTGTTCAAAGACTGGAGTGATCAGCTTGTTTCATCTGCCACTGAGAAGGTGAGAGATACTACCAAGAGAAAGAATTGCTTTGTGGATTTTTGATCTCCAGAAACTTAGAGACACTGTGGCATGGGATAAAAACAGGGCAGGCCTAGGACAGTAAACTATTGATAAATGTTATCTTTGGTGTGGGCTTTTTATCAGCAGAGCTGAAGACATGCTGTGTGATAATTACCTAGACTGTATATTTTATATGTCCAGACCACATGTGCCTGACTCAGTTCTCATAATAAGCACCAGAGCCCTATTTTCTATTTGCTCTGAGCCTGGGTGTTAGGAAATAAAGACTATTCCCTTTAAAATAACATAGGCCTACTACTCACTGAGCTATTAAACCTGTTCCTGGGCTGTATCAGGTTGTTGTTGTTTTTTGAAGAGGGGGGTGTCACAGCATATATTTATTTATTTAAATATTCATATCCAGCTTTTTTGTCCAATGGGAGCCAAAACCAACAAACAACATCATTCTCCATTCATATCTTCCATTTTATCCTCATAACACTATGAGGTAGGTTAGCTATGATTGGCACAACGAACCCAGGAAGCTTCCATGGCAGAATTCAAACCTAGTCTAATAACCACAAAAGCATTGCTAAACTTGAAGGAAGGCTCATTAGGCAAGAACAGAGATGGCCAAACTGTCGCTCAGGAGCCTCATGCAGCTCTTTCACACATTTTGTGTGGCTCCTGCTGGTCAACAAGAAACGTAATGTAGGCTTACTCGCAAGTAAACATGCTTAGCATTGGGACCTCAGTCAGTCTCTGAGCACTGACTATTTTTGCTGTGTGTGAAGTGGGGAAGGAGGAGATAATCGGCGGGCTTGCAATCTCTTCTCCCCCGCCACCACAGACTTAGACTTAGAATGGTGGAAGAAAGCACAAGAGCCAAGGGAGCCACTAGAAGGAGGGACGGAATTAAAGAGGACAGTGCACAGTTCCCCCTTAGTTTCATAGTTCTTGTAGGAGCTGTACTTACTAACCTTTGTATCAAGGCAAAGAGATGCATAAGGATACAAACAGTGATCAGTGATTTGTATGGTACATGCATGTTTCCTTCTCTCACTGGTGCCAAATGCAGAGAATTGGTGTAAATTATTTTTTATACAAACACATTTCAGTACAAACAGTTGCATCTTTCCCCTGAATTTTCCTAGGTTTATAGAAAATCTTACGGAATTATCTGCTAATTGTGCCAGAGGGGCATTCATTTGATTGCTGCCTTCAACTTCAAACTGATTTTTACAATCTTCGGAGTTTATTATGTTGGAAAAAGTTCATTGCCAGGTTTGATACTTCCTTTCAACCAACAAATTCATCACAAATTGGTTTTGCCCTTTGCAGGGTAGCTGGGAGCAGGCCATGCATTCTGCCTTTTCAGCAGAAAGATAGCCTGACACTGCAGGAATATTTTGAAGAGGAAGGGGCTGTTTTACAAAGGAGAGTGTAGCTTCTGTGATTTTTTGTATAAATGATAACACTCTTTGCCTTTTGAAAGTTCATTCTTAACCCGCATTTCAGTCATTGTGCTGACTCTTGTACATACATATAAGAAGCTGCCCATAACATACATACGAATTATTAGAACTGAACTACTGATGATCCATAATTTTTGACATAATTGTAACCCCAATAGCAATAAATTGTGGCCTTCTGAGTATTTGACATCCCCCTTGTCCTTTCAATCCCAGACAAAACAAGAATGGTTGTGAAGCTTTTGGTGGACCACTATATATGGGTGATATGTTGGAATACCAGCCTCCAGGTGGGACCTGGGGATCGCATGAAATTACAGGTCATCTCCAGACTACAGAGATCTGATCCCTTGGGGAAAATGGATGTTTTGTAGAGAGGACTCTGTGGCATTGTACACCACTGAGGTCCTGTCCTCCCAGGCTCCATCCCCAAATCTCCAAGAGTTTTCCAGCCAGGATTTGGCAACCCTCCCCCTCCATCCCCTGCTGGTGACCAGGGGGACGTGGCAACCCTAGTGGTGGAGTGTATTTAAAATCCTTGGCCTTCAAAATCTTCAGAAGAGCAGGTTGCAAATGTTGTACAATTAAAGAAAAATAAATATGTAACGTTGGCAGGTAATAAGTTATTTGAATTAAGATCTTATGAAAACTGACAGGAACTGGCCCATAGACCAGCTAATGTTAATCATTACTAATGTTGCAAGTTAGTCTTGAGGACTCAGCAGGACTCTATCCTTTGTCTACATTTAATAAACAGTAATTTGACAATTATTGGTTAATGCTTTTATCATTTGTAAGTTCATCTCATTGTCCTTATTCACTGCACCAGATCAAATTCTACATGGGCCATTACAAATGTATGCATATGTCAATTTTTATACGTCCATCTATCTATCTATTGATCGTCTGATTGACCAATAAAAGATAGATATCATACGGTGGTGGGATAAATTGTATGAATTCATCCTGATATAATAGTAATGATACATGCAAGCAGATTCAGATACACATGATTTATGTGAGATCACTTTTCTGTTTCTTATATTGATTTCTACTGCAACATTTTTCTTTGGGAAACTGCTCCACATCAGGAGTTATTTGAAGAATTTCAGCTTCCGTTTCTTCCCATATTTACACAGGGTGTTTCTCTGTACTGGTGCACTTACTGGTTTATCTTTATAGCTAAATTTTGCTGTTTCTTTCTGAGTGAACATGAACGTACTCCTCAACTGTTTTCAGATTCCATGCACACAGCTAAACTGTACATACTTGATTACAAGTGACTGATATTGCACTTACATTCTCATATTGCTCAGTTTCCAGTATTTTTCTCTCTTGCATATTGGTCAATAAGTATGAAGACTTACTGCGGTAGAATCCAGAAGTGGTGACAAAATTTCTGGTGAGTAAAGGATTTGGTCTAAATCCCCTGTAAAAGCAAAGCACTCATTTTTAAGCTCCAACCTAATCAGCAATGTTTAAACAGGAGTTAATTTTATTGCAATCTGACAAGTTGCATGTGACTCAGGGCTTCATGATAAACATTTCAAAACTTAGATGCTTTGAGGAGAGGGTCATTTTCCTAGAGTCCGCATCATTATCAGCATCAGTACACAAGGACACAATGGAAATGATATTGGCTTGATTGCAAACAATACCTTTGAAAAAAACTTCAAACCATTTCTTAGTAAACTATTTATCAGTGTAATTACCATTTTCTAATCTGGAGTTGCGCTGGGGCATTGTTTCAGGTAATGTGTGAATCACAGCAGAGGATTTGCTGTTGTGGTCCCCACCAGGTTGTCCAAAGGAGGAGAGTCTTAGGGTGGACACCTAAACCTGATGAAGCATTGTACTGGCACTGCAGGTTGTGACTCCACCACTTGCTGCCTCTGGGACACTGGCAGCGCAATCCTAATCATAGTTATACCCTTGTAAGTCTATTGAAGTCAAGAGGCTTGAAAGGACAGAACTCTGTTTAGGATTGCACTTCAGCTCTTCCCATCTCCTGCTGGCAGTTTACTAACTAATTAACGGGGACTAGAAATAATTTGCAAAGGACTTACTAGAACTTGCCTTGAAGCTTTCAGTCAGATTCATTGTCTGGTTGGCTCTGTGACCGCACAAGAATGGCTGAGCTGAAGTGAGAACCTCTTTCCAAGTTGTGACCCAGCTGGAGAAAACAAATACAGCTTTGATGCCTTTGGATTTGCTAGTGCACAGCCATTGTTAAAGGCCCCAGGGAGATTATTTTTCTCATAGCCTCCTTTAGTTGAAACTCAGCATAATGAAGTGGCCATCAAAATCTACCCCACAAACTGGGATCGTCCTAGCTAATGAGGCTAGGAATGTAGGCACAGCACAGCTGAATAACCATGACAGTTACCCACTAAGGTTAATTTTACAAAACAACCAATTTCATGTGGGCAGACATAGATTCTGCCGGCTGTCTCTTCTTTTATGCACCTATGATAGTTTCTGCTAGGTTCATATCTTGATTCCTCTCATTATTTGTCTTGGTCATTTACATACTGCTTGAGCTTGTTGTGATTAACAAAGATTTCATTACACATGAATTTGCCTAAGATAACTTAAGGAGAACAGCCTATGAAGGAAAAGTGTGATGGTGAAGATATTAAGAAAACTGTTTACAAGAGGTTTGGACAATCTCACCTCCTCTTTTTGTTTCTGCTTTTGAGCTCAGGCCTAGGTGAATCACATGACCAGGCCTGTCTATCACATCTCATCCTGATCTCTGGAGCCACACTGGTTTAAATTTGCACTCTTGATGATAACTCTATGATCTACTAATGCTATTTACATAAGATGCTGTCCTGTCTCTACTCCTATCTTCAAAAAAGGGTTTGCCCACATGATGTCTTTCCTCATCTTCAGTGGCCTCCCACTTCTACTGCTCAAAGGCTGCTCTTTTCAATATGAGGAAGAACCAGGGCTTTTTTTGTAGCAGGAACTCCTTTGCATATTAGGCCACCCACCCCTGATGTAGCCAATCCTCCTGGAGCTTATTGTAGGCCCTGTAAGAAGAACCCTGCAAGCTCTTGGAGGATTGGCTACATCAGGGGTGGTGGCCTAATATGCAAAGGAGTTCCTGCTACAAAAAAAGCCCTGGGAAGAACTAAGAGCTGCTTTGCTCTCTTGCTTTTCAGATACTGAGGCTTGAGAGGAATGTGGCTTTTAATTATAATGTGTGAATGATGGAAAAAAAATCCTTGGGACAATATTTTTGGTATGAGGAGGATATACATCAGTGACATGCTTATCATTGTCACTATGAGGCTGAACATAATGTCTTTGGACGTGGTGGCACAAACTTGTAACATGCCCACATAATCCTAATTAATGCATGCAATCTCATAAATCATGAAATAAATATTTTTATTTTGTTTTTTTGAAATGGCACTATATGGTCATATTGGGCTTGTACCTAGACCAGGTCTGGTCACCTTGACCCCAGTAAAATGTATTAATTCTATGGTTATGAACACCAACATTGGGCCTGGAGTCTTCCCAGAATTACAACTGATATCCAGATTACAGAGAAGCAGATTCCGTTGGCATTACATTTCAGTAGGCTTCCACCCTTCCCAAACTCTTCACTCCCCCACCATTATCCTGACTTTGAAGGCATTTCCCAAGCTGAAGCTGGCAATACTAACTGCCCTCCCCCATAATCTTGCAACTTGCTGGACCATGGAACATATGAAGCTGTATTCTACTACATCAGATACTGAGGTACGTAGTATTCTGTACTCTGACAGCAGGGTTCCCAATTCCTGAAGGTGTGAGAGTAGAGTCTGGTAGGGCATAGTTTAGGAAAGGACCTCAGTAGGTTTGCCAAGTCTTACCTGGCTCTGGGTGGGGGACTGTTTTTGTGCGTGTTTTGTGTGTGTGGCACAATGACATCACCCAGAAGTGCCATAGAGTTTTTACCTGATTGCTAGAGAGTTGTGCATGTGATGTGCCTGGTATGATAATGTCACCTTCGGGGGATGTCATTGCACCAGGCATGTTGTGGCTCACCAGAGTTCTTTGGGGCGGGCCTCTCCAGCCAGCCCATTATGGGATGGTGGGTTGGAGGCCCCAAAATTGGGGGAAACCCTACTCCCAGTGGGAACTTGGGAAGCCTGTACCTCAGCAGGGTATAATGCTATACAATTCACCCTCCAAAGCAGCCATTTTCTCCAGGAGAACCAATCTCTGTAGTCTGGAGATCAGCTGTAATTCTTGGAAATTTCCAGGTCCTGCCTGGAGGTTGGCAACACTATCTGACGGGAAGCAAGAATCTAGATTTTCAGATTTTCTGTTACATGAAATCCATTAACTGGACCTGCTGGGAACTGAACTTTTCCATCTACAAAGTTTAATTCAATGATGTAAAATGATGTCAAGAGGACATAGGATAAGTTGTTCTAAACTTTATATATGTAAATTGTAAGTCTTTGACATTGGGCTGCCATTTACAGAAGCAATCTTGTGTTTTTTATAATAGCTGTTTCAAAAACAACATAATCAATATTTTTTCTAAGGAGAGAGATGGTTTCCTAGCTCATACAGATTTACAAACTGTTAGTTTCAAATCCCATTTTTGCTGTATAAAAAAGGAAAAGGTAAAGGTAGTCCCCTGTGCAAGCACCAGTCATTTCCGACTCTGGGGTGACATTGCTTTCACAATGTTTTCATGGCAGACTTTTTACAGGGCGGTTTGCCATTGCCTTCACCAGTTATCTACACTCTCCCCCCAGCAAGCTGGGTACTCATTTTACCAACCTCGGAAGGATGGAAGGCTGAGTCAATCTCGAGTCAGCTGCCTGAACCCAGCTTCCATCAGGATTGATCTCAGGTCGTGATCAGAGTTTAGGACTGCAATACTGCAGCTTTACCACTCTGCGCCATGGGCCTTTTTAATTTAATTTGCTGTAAACAATCACAACAAAAATAAGATTTAATTTAAAAATTAGCAACTTTTAATACTTTCTTGAATTCTGTATATATTTTAAAAGACACTTCTGCAGTAGATGGAATGTATGTTGGGAATTTCCAGTCACTGACAAGTTACCTAACCCCCATAACCAGTGCAGCAAGCAGTTTCTGAAATACAATGGAAACCCTGCCACTTTGAAGATAAGCTCTCTCAGTTTGCTTAAAACAATAATTCTGTACTTTCTTTCCTGTTTCAAGATTTATTTTAAGTATTAGTATAAAATATCACAGACTCTGATAGCAGCCAGATCAGTTTGTATAAAAAAAATCAAGGGCCTTTTTGTAGTATATTACAGGCTATATTTGACACAGGAAAACACTTAATCATGAATGCTATCAACACACCACACCCACCTTTGTAAAAGGCCTTAAAAGCGAGATTTATCACTATGAACTTGAACTGGGGAGAGACCAGGCATCATGAATCTTGTAGGCCCTTATTGAGGAGTTAGGGTGAAGGGGCAGTTGTCCACAATACATCTGTAGCAGTCCATTTTCTGATGCCTCATGAACAGTACTATTGGGTGTGTGGAAATGGTTGGTTTTGTAATGGGAGATTCCATCTGACATCCAATGAGCTCTTGACTAGTTTGCAAACTCAGCAAGAAAAGACTTAATGATATCATAGCTACTGCTACAGTTTGATAGGGAAATCTGAGTCAATGATAGCAAGCATTTAAAATATTGGATCTCTCTTTCTCTTAAGAATATCTACTGCAACTAAACAGGAGTCTCATGGCACCTTAAGAACTAATAAAACATTCCAACATAAGCTTTCATGAGCATGACTTCACTTCTTCAGATACCAATGAATACATGAGCTCTAGTTGACAAAAGTTTATGCCAAAAGGCTCCTCTTTATTTTTGCAGCAATGAAGAAATATGGACACCCTCTGGAATTAATGCACCTAGAAATCCATAAAAATCCCAAAGAGTAAATGTGGGGAAAAGGGAATTGTGACGGACACAAGCCCTTAGCCTGAGTAGCTGAGAAACAGGCTTGCAGCAATTGGCTGGAACGTTGCCCGAGCAACAAAAAAGTATCCTTTTGAGGTTTGCTCAGCAGAAAATCACCTCAGGATTTTTAGTCGGAGCTGGGGGGTCTTCGAGAGAAGTCTTCAGTATACCAGTCTGAAGTGGATCGGGGCGGCTCTGCGGTACTGATGTTATTAGACCTGTCGGCGGCATTTGATACAGTCGACCATCAGTTACTAAAGCGCCGCCTTGCCGACATAGGGGTTAGGGGGCTGGCCTTACAGTGGCTTTCCTCCTTCCTCTCCGATCGGGGACAAAGGGTGGCCATTGGGGGCGAGCGATCCCAGAGGCACACACTTGATTGTGGGGTGCCTCAGGGAGCAGTTCTCTCCCCAATGCTGTTTAACATTTATATGCGCCCCCTTGCCCAGATTGTCCGGAGGTTTGGGCTGGGTTGCCATCAATATGCAGATGACACCCAGCTCTATCTACTAATGGACGGCCGGCCTGGCTCCGCCCCAGGGAACCTGGATCGGGCCTTGCAGGCTGTAGCGGCGTGGCTTAGATTGAGTGGGTTGAAGTTGAACCCAGCGAAGACAGAGGTCCTTTGCGTGGGTCGCGGCGCCCAGGGAGGGGAAATAGCTCTCCCAACCTTCGACGGCGCACTATTGGAACCAGTGCGCCAGGTAAAGAGTTTGGGTGTTTTACTGGAGCCTTCATTATCAATGGAGGCCCAGATAGCAGCCACTGCCAAGTCAGCATTCTTTCATCTGAAGCGGGCAAGGCAGTTGGCCCCCTTCCTGGAACGCCGCGACCTCGCAACAGTGATCCATGCAACGGTCACCTCAAGATTGGACTACTGTAATGCCCTCTACTTGGGGCTACCTCTGTGCCGGACTCGGAAGCTGCAGCTAGTGCAGAATGCGGCGGCCAGGCTGTTACTGGGGCTCCCGAAATGGGAGCACATACAGCCGGGGCTGCGCGGACTGCACTGGCTGCCGGTTATCTACCGAGTCCAGTACAAAGTGTTGGTTATCACCTTTAAAGCCCTATATGGCCGAGGACCTGCCTACCTAAGGGACCGTCTCTCCCCGTATGAACCCCAGAGGGCACTGAGGTCAGCAAGTAAAAACAAAATGACCATCCCTGGGCCGAGAGAGGCCAGGCTCCAAAGCACCAGGGTGCGAGCCTTTTCAGTTGCGGCACCTGCACTGTGGAACCAGCTCCCGGAGGAGGTGCGGGCCCTGCGGAACCTCGACCAGTTCCGCAGGGCCTGCAAGACTGCCCTTTTTAGATACGCCTATAATGATACGGACTGCTGAGTTGCAATGAACGAAGAACCGCCATCTTTAACACCATTTAAACTGGCAGAATCAGCGCTAGAACAGCTATTACTGCCAGATATATATATAATGTAATTGTAAATTAAGTGTTTTAACTGAATTAACGGGTTTTTATATGTGTAATTTTAATTGCTAATCTAATGTTTTACTATTTATGTTAATATATTACTTACTGTTAGCCGCCCTGAGCCGCTTTGCGGGGAGGGCGGGGTAGAAATAAAATTTATTATTATTATTATTATTAAGTGAAGACAGTGGGTTTAGGCCGGGCAGTTGTAAAACCAACTGGATGAGAGGCTGAGAGTGGCCAGAGTGGCTGAGCTCCTTGTGGGAGACAGAGCTGAGTGGACTCTATCTGGAAGAGGAAGTTTTCAGATGGTTTGAAACTCTCTGAGGGAGATTTTTGCCAGTGCATCAGGCAATCTCCCAGTACAAACTAGATCACACAAATACACACTGAGGGGTGAACTGAATTCTGGTGGTCAGCAGGATTGCCCAAGACGCAGACCAGAGGACTAGCTATGGGGCTGAGACGCATCGGTATTCAGGGGTGCAAGTCCTGGAAGACAGTTAGTGTGAAAAGGTCCGTGAGGGACAAAACTGACACCAGTCAGGAGTTCTCTATGAGTGTGTGGGAGAGTGATTGAGGTTTGTTATTTTTATCATTTGGCACTGCCTAAGTTAGGGTAAAACATCTGAATAAACAACATTCTGAGTGCCCAGAAGGCACAGACAGCCTGTGTGAAGTAGAGTCTAGTGGGACTCTGAAACCTGCCTGGTTTATTATTTTTTTAAGATCTTCTGCCAAAATAGTGTTATATTTTACCTCAGCCTGAAAAATCTCTACTCTCTGTAAATGAATTATTCTGCCACTGATTTACCTTTTTAATAGTGAATAGTCATAATCAATATCATTTCATCCCTCTCCCTTGCCTTTTGTTCCTTAATAAATATTTTGTGGTTTTTTACTTTAAAACTGTCTGGTGCCAATTATTAATAGTTCTGACAGGATTTCTGGGAGTGTTACTGAGGGACTGAAGGAAGGTGACCGGGGAGAAATTTAAAGTAATCGCCTTCCCGAGTAAAGCCTCTGACCGGCTCCCTCACATTTAGTGGCCTTTTCTAAAGTTGTTAGTATCTGCCCTCACACGTAGGGTTACCAGGTTTTGGTTCGGAAATTCCTGGAGATTTTGGGGTGGAGCCTGGGGAGGATGGGGTTTGGAAAAGGGTGGGGTGACCTAAAGCAGGGTATAACGCCATGGAGTTCACCTCCAAAGCAGCCATTTTCAACTTGGCAGCCCTAAGGAATAGCTCTTTTTTATGCCTTTCTAAGATTGCTGAATGGGAATTAGATGGTTTAAGGGGCCTAGGGAATCACAATGGTCAGCTGACTAGCAGGACCATTGCATGGTATAACTATACTACAGGCAAGGCAGCATGGTATAGCCTGATCTCATTATATCTTGGAAACTAAGCAGGGTTGATACTTGGATGGAGAGAAGGGCAATGACTGCAGAGAAGGGCAATGACTAGCCACCTTTGCTTTTCACTTGTCTTGAAAGGCCTGTGCTGAGCTTACCATAAATTGGTTGTGACTTGACAACACATAGGTACGGTATGTAAGGGGCAAGGCCCTGGAGCACCATTCCTTTTTGAGTCTCTGTATCTCCCCTCTCCCCCCCACACACAGCATTTATTTTAACTGATGCTTCCATCTCCTGCCTGCCAACCAAGTTTACATCTTATACATGCTCACTTCTTTTTGCTGCTTTAAGATACATGTGTTGAAGAAAATCTTTAAGAACAAGGTAATTCTTTCTATCAAGTGCCTACTAACCTTTTGAGTAGAAAAGAATTAACCAAAGACAATGGGGAAACAGCCCACTGAATCAACTTGATGTGACACTCCAGTGTAAATTCACTATGCCAGTATAATATTTAGCCCTTCACTTCAAAGGGATTTAAGTTGCAATTCTATCCTCATCTGATTGGATCATGTTGTAAAGTTTTTGACTCACAAAACTGAAGACACACAGCATAGCATTTCAGTTATTTTTCTGGATCTAGACATGAGTCTGAAAGTAGCCCTGATCTATTGGACCCTCATATCTGACCCATATAAGCCAATATCAGTCCTCACTTTTTGCTCTCAGGTTATGTTCACCATTTACTTTTTTTTTCTGTAGTAGCACATTTTGTTGCTGAAAAAAAAAATTAAAGCAGAGGGAACATTATTAAAATAGTCGGTTTTGGTTTTTTCTGTTATAATAGCTGACATGTTACAAAAACCATCAGTTAGGAAAATTGATATAATTTGCAAACCTACCATAAGCTAATTTATATCTTATATACTAACCATCTGCATTCCTTGAGTTAATAATCAATATGCAAACTTGTGGAGAATTCCATTTTCATCCATACTCTTAAAATAGCTCAGTACTAGAACACATGAAAGTTTCTAATAGTTCTCTTTATTTATCCTTCTTTTTAGTAATCAATATAGTGGCAATAAAGGCTTGTTTGCTGTTCCTAATCAAAGTGATTCCCTATCAAGAGGTCTTAGAGCAGAATGTCATTCTACATGCCTTCTCTGTTGAAACAAATATTTCTGTGGTGCCCAATATGGTAAAGAATTCCAGGGGCAGGGCTACTGGGTTTGGTTGACTTTGGAGGAGAAAGCACAAAAGATTTGTGGCATTTTTGTAATATTTACTTTACTTACAAGTAGAGCATAGGTGAAGGCACTCTTCTAGGGCAACAGATCTACTACCCATTATCTGAGTGAGAGGAAGAGCTAAGATGGAGACCTTGAGTTCACCAACTACTTCACTTTTAATCACCATTTGCTCTCTATTTCCTTCTGTTTCTTTCTATACATGCCCAGTTTCCAAAGTATGGGCCTTAACATTGAAGACCCACAAACAGGACACAATTGTGCCCCAAGTAGGTTTAGTGTTCACATGTGGAAGGCACTTAAACGGAAGCTCATGCTATACAAATGCTTAATAAGAATTTGGCTACATGTTGAAAAGAATGGCATGAAATGCTGACTGAGAAAAAAATGGATATAAGAGTAATGTCAATTTGGAAATAAATTCTACTGGCTTTCACAGGGCTGGCCTTTCGACTAGACAAATTAGGCATTTGCCTAGGGTGCTGGCCCTGGGGGGGGGGCACATTGTGTGCCCCTCACATAATTTGCAGAGGCCTTCCCTGCTCTCACACTGGCTTTCTCGCTCTTACACCAGCTTCTCCACTCTTGCACCAGCTTCCCCACTCTTGCACCAGCTTCCCCACTCTCATGCCAGCTTTCTTGCTCTCCTGTCACCTTCCTCGCTCTTCCACCAGCTTTCTCACTCTCCTGTCGCCTTCCCCACTCTCAAGCTGGCTTCCCCGCTTTCCTACCACCTTCCCTGCCTCTATCTCTCCTCCCTTGCTGTGTAGGTGGTGGGGCATGGTGCCGCAGGGTGGGGGCAACACTGCAGAGGAGGATGGCAGGGGGTGGCCTGCCTAGGGCACCAGGCACCCTAGAGCTGGCCCTGGGCTTTCACATATCCCATCTATCCATGTCATGTTTTAATTCCAACTTTTCAACACACAAAGGGTAGCATACATGACTCTCTCCTTTATTTTATCCTGACAGTACTCCTGTGAAGGAGGTTTGGTGTGAAGAGAGTGACCAGCCCATTTTGCTTCATGCCTAAGTGATCGCTGGTCTCTCTAGTCCTAAACTAACACTCTGTCCATAACAACAGACTCATGAAATACGGCCATTTGTCCCACTGCCTGCCTGTCTCCTGTTGTGCTTTCTTCTCTGTATTCTGTATCTACTATCAACTCTCTTTATCTCAGGTACACCCCATGGGGCATTTTTCCCAACTCAGATAAAATATTTAAGAAAGAATCAAAGTGAGCATGTAAGCTAGGTAGAACACAGCAGTCTTCAATTTTAGCATTGATCTCTATATGCAGAGAAAGAGGATTGAAGCATTGAGTGGAAGCTGGAAGTGAGCCTCAGATGTAAGTGTAAGCAACTGAGACTTGCATACAGTTCCCATGGCATTTGCAAGAGGTATAACTTTCCCTTTAAACTGAATGAGATTTTTTTGATACTACAACACGTGCATGTCTCTCATGGTGCATAACACACAAACACTGAGATTAGGGTTAGGCTCACAGGATTTGACTGCCCTCTGTAAGTATTTTCTTAAATGCTAACCTGAAGAACAAAGCATATACCTGATCTTCAGTTTCTTCATAGCAAATAGGCTTTGGGTAATGCTGAGTCACATAGGCATTCTCAGCATACTTATCCTCTTAGTTACATTCCAGATATGTTTCACCTTTCTTGCAGACAGCCACCTTAGGTACCTGAGCAGGATAGAAACCCTCACCTTTCTGGAGTTTTTGAAATACTTTACATTATCATACTGCTTGGGGGAGAAAATGTCACAATTGTTATTTATAATTGGTTTCTAATGCATTTTTTAAAAAGTAGCCTCTTTCTTTACCTCAAATACAGAAACAGAAACATTATTCAATGCTACCTCAAATACGTTGCTTTGCTCACTGACTGTAGGGGAAGGATACTCTTTTCCTACACTGACAAGCATCCCAGTATCTTAGGGCTTTTCCTGTGTCTTCTCAAAGATAATTCTGCATCTTCACAACAAGTACAGTGGTCAAGGATAATCACTTGCACACCCAACAGAATAGTGCAAGAGTAACGGCTTGGTTCCAAAACACTGAATTGGGTTCCTAGACTTTTTGTTAAATGTACTGGGAAGTACATTAGCAAAGATGGTCTCACTTAGGTCAAATACCTCTGATACTATAAAATAGCTGGAGAAAAGGTGGTCACAGGAATTATCCTGATATGCTCCTGTTTAGACTTTTGTGCTACCATTTTCTCCAGTGGCCATCAACTTGGTGTACCCTTCACAAGGGTCCTGTGATCCACATATATGTCATGTCTTAATGTTTGAGAACAAACTGGAGGTTTACATTAGACTATCACACTGAACTCACTGCAAGAAATATTTTAAATGAATTTTCAGAGTAGTACATTGATTTAGAACTCCCTGTCATTGTCCATATATTGATTGCTGAAGAAACAGGAATGTGGGAATATTCTGCTGAAGAAATAGGAATGTGAAGTTCACAAGAAGTTTCTGAAAGCACTTTATGATCTGATCAGCTCTATGACACTCACAGGCTGCAATCACACACACTAAATAATACACTTTCAATAAGACCTGTTGTGGGAGTCTGAGGTGAGTCTGGCTGTCTGTTTGGTGTACCAACCACCTAGCGCATAAGCAGACAGCCTTCTGGGCCTGTTGGAGGCGGTGGCTGGGTGGGCATTGGAGTACCCAAGGCTACTGGTCCTGGGGAACTTCAATGTTCATGCAGACGGCCCCGCTGCCTCTGTCCAGGCCGCAGAACTGGTGTCTTCCATGGTGGCACTGGGACCTCACCAATCCGTCTCAGGCTCCACACACCAAGCAGGCCACACATTGGATTTGCTCTTTGGCATGGGGTTGAATGTGGCTCTGAGGTGTCATGGTCAGACCACTTGGTATTGAGGGCCTGGCTGCACATTCCCACTCCTTCCCATCTAGGTGGCAAGCTGATTTTTGCTTGCCCGTGGAGACTAATGGACCCTATTGGGTTCCAGAATGTTCTGTGGGATCCACAGCCCTCCTGCATCTCTCTAGATGAGCTGATAGGAGACTGGAATTACTGAAGCCATTGAGGAGGTTGCACTCCTACATCCTCTCTGCTCCTGTGGGAAATTATCCCCCTGGTATACAGAAGAACTCAGGGGGATGAAACAGGAGCTCAGATGACTAGAGAGAGTTTGGCAGTGTACTCACGATGAGGCAACACAAACATCTCATAGGACACTTGTGAAAGCCTACGAGATGGTGGTGAAGGCTGCAAAGAGGGAATTCTACTCAGCCTCCATTGCATCTGCAGACTCACACCAAGCTCAATTGTTTAGGATAATTTGGTCATTAACATCCCTCACACCAAGATGTTCAAATAGTGGTAGAAACTTGGCTATTGATTCAGAGGCATTTATGAGTTTTTTTGTGGATAAAGTCCTGTTACTCCATCGTGACTTGCCTGCCAATCTTGATACAGTAAGTGAACTGGAGGCCTCTTGGTTGTCTTTGGGTTCAGTTTTTGACTCTTTCAATCTGCTTTCTTTTTCCAATGTTGTCAGAGTCCTGAGTGCTGTTAGGCCCACCACTTGCCTACTTGATCCGTGTCCCTCGTGGCTGGTTAAGGCTGATGATGAGAGGATTTGGGGCCCTATGAAGGAAATCATCCACCTTGTTACATTCTGTGTGAGGTTTAGTTTAAGCATGCTTATATTTTTTCTCTGGATTCTGATACCTACAGGCTGAGTGGCCAATCAGAATGGAGGGCTCTCCTATTGGCTATGCTAATGAAGGATCTGAGGGGAACCAATGGGTTTGTTTGGCATCTAAAAAGGTGTGTGTTATGAGTTACTGAAGAATATATATGAAGCAGTAGAATATGGGCTGTTGTTGTTGAGCTATTTGAAATAAAGAGTTGTAGATCACTCTGGCTGTTGACTCACTATTCTTCAAATCTGACCCTGGAGACAGGGGTGTTTCCAGAGGACCTCAAGGAAGCAGTGGTCTTACTGGTCTTAAAAAAGCCATTGATGGATCCTTTAGATCCAGCCAATTACCACCCAGTTTCAAACTTGCCGTTTCTGGGCGAGATAATTGAGAGAGCAGTAGCCAAGCAGCTTCAGGGCTTTCTGGAGGACACATCGGCGCTAGACCCATTCCAGTCTGGTTTCTGCCCTGGCCATGGGACTGAAATTGTCCTGGTTGCTTTAACGGATTACCTTCGTATGCAGCTGGATTGAGGCGGGTTGGCGCTGTTGTTATTGTTAGACCTTATAGCAGCATTCAACACAGTTGACTATGCATTGTTGACTCACTGCATTGCTGAAGTGGGAATATGTGGGGTGGCTTTGCAGTGGCTTTTTCCTATCTGCACAGTGGGGACAGAGAGTGGTGCAAGGTGAGGATGTGTCCACTAGATATCCTCTCTTGTGTGGGATTTCACAAGGGGCACTCCTCTCCCCAAAGTTATTCAATGTCTATATGCTCCCCCTTGCCCGGCTGGTATGGAGCTTTGGGCTGGGATGTCATCAATATGCAGATAACACCCAGCTATATTTGCTGTTAGATGACCGGTTGACTACAGTTCCATCAACTCTGGCTGAGGGTTTGGAGGCCATGGTGGGCTGGCTAAGGAAGAACAGGTTGAAGCTGAACCCATCAAAGAAGGAGGTTCTGTGGTTGGGGGGAACGGGTTTGGAGCTGGAGTGTAGATCGTTGACTCTTGAAGGGGCGCTACTAACACCAGCGCTTATGATAAAGAGTTTAGGAGTGACGCTGGATACCTCACTTTCAGTGGAGGCCCAAGTCACACATATTGCCAAGGTGGCATTTTTTCATCTTCATCAAGCCTGGCAGCTAGCTCCCCTCCTATCTCGCTCGGACCTAGCCACAGTAATCCATGCGATGGTCACCTCCAGACTAGACTACTGTAATTTGCTCTATGCTGGCCTATCCTTGAGTCTGATCCAGAAGCTCCAATGGGCCCAGAATGTGGCAGCGCAAGTCCTGACAAGAACACCATGGGTGGCACATATTCTATCTGCTGGCCAGGTACATTGGTTGCCAGTTAAGTGCCAGGTTAGATTCAAGGTTTTGGTTATGACCTTTAAGGCCTTGAGTGATCTGGGACTGATGTATCTACGGGACTGCCTCCTTCACTATGTCCCTGGAAGGATGTTATGCTCCACTGGTCGAAATCTGCTGGTGATCCCTAGCCCAAAAGAGGTCCGTCTGTCCTCAACAAGGGCCAGGGATTTTTCAGTCCTGGCCCTGACTTGGTGGAACACTTTGCCAGAAGACATCAGGGCCCTGCGGGATCTTTTACAGTTTCACAGGGCATGTAAGGCAGAGATGTTCTGCCAAGTCTTTGTATAAGGACAGCAAAGGTTGCCGTGCTGACATCTTTTTCTCTCCACCCTCTTGGGGGGATCCCTCCACCCTTGATGTGATGTGACAGAATAAGAGCACTTTAAAGACGGCATCAGGGTTTGTAATTTTTTAATGTAGCTGATTTTTTATATATGTATTTTTTAAATGTTGTACATCACCCTGAGCCTGGTGCCAGCTGGGATAGGGCGATTCATCAAATGTAATAAATAATAATAATAATAATAATAATAATAATAATAATAATAATAATAATAATAATAATAATAATAATAATAATAATAATAATAATCCATTTTCAGTGCACTTTTGAATTGGATTTTGCCAGTTTACACAGTAAAATCCAGTTAGAAAGTGCATTGAAAGTGGATTGAGAGTGCATTATTCAGTGTGTGTAATTGCAGGTAGTCCAGTGGTTGTGCTTAAGTTCTAACGATTTCCTTCAGTCTCTGTTTTAAGTTCCAGTTCAGTGTACGCTGCACCAAATCTTAAAAACTTGGGAATTCATAGGCAAGCTGTAAACTAAAACATGACTGCCTTTGCTTAACAAATATACCATAAATACATATACTATGACAAGCACCAGGAGCTTTTCTGAGTGGTGTCCTTGGAAGTTGGGAGTTTAATTGTTCTGATTTGCTAGTGACCTTTTCCAATAAATGTTTATTAATTTCCATGAATTGTTGTCAATGGAAGGAGCTGTATAGTCACCAGAAGCAGCTGACAAACTGCCAAAAGAGATGTCCGAAGGCATATTGGGATTACAACCACTTCCCCACTCTTTCTGAGGCTAACTGTAATAATGGAATTTGAACAAAGTATTCACATTTAAATTTTTATTTATTTTGTGCAATTTGCATTTATAATCATTGAATGGATGTGGCCAAATCCAAAGATCAGAACTATAAACATATAAAACATGTCTTTCTACAAACCTGAAAAATATCCAAATAATTGAAGCAACTTTAAGAACAAATGCCCTCTCACCAGCCATTTTTGAAGTTGCTAGGCAACCACAAGATCGTTGCAAGAATTTAGGCTGTGGTTTCTATCAATAAAAGGCAACAGGAGGGAGCAGAATCCTTACCAGGGCTGTTTTCAGATTTGAGAGTGAATTCGTAACAGCCAGGCCTGACAACAGACACTGGGTGACTTAATACCACATGACTTGCATGACTCAGCCAGGAGTGGCTGCTTGCTACTGTTCAACAGCAATCACCCCATGAAAGTCAATGTGGTAGTGCTTAGAGTTTCAGACTAGGAGATCCAAATTTAAATAATCATTCCGCAATGGAAGTTCTTGGAGTGACCTTGGGCCACTTTCACATTCTCAGCCTAACCTTCCTCACAGGGCTATTGTGAAGATAAAATACAGGAGAGGAGAATGAAATAGGTTTGTCAGCTCTGGATTGGGAAATACCTGGAGATTTTGGGGGTGGAGCTTGGGGTGACAGGGTTTAGGAAGGGAAGGGCATCAGGGTTCAATGCCATAGAGTCCAACTTTCAAAGCAGCCATTTTCTCTACATTAACTGATCTCTGTCATCTGAAGATCAGCTGTAATACCAGGAGTTCTCCAGGTCCCACCTGGAGGCTGGCAACCATAGACTTCCTACTTGGACTCTCCATTAACAATGACAGGGTCATATGGTTCCAGGTACTGACTTGTCCAACTGTGAGGGATACTTCTCAGTTTATTCAGTCTGAGAAAGTGGACAGGATCCTTGGAAGTCTGAGGCCTTCCGCCTGCTTGTATGACTCCTGGCCTTCCTGGTTACTTAAACAGGGTTGCCAGGTTCCCTCATCGTTGCAATGGGGGGATTTAGGGGGACATGTGCGACATCCCCAATGTAATGACATCACTGGGAAGTGACATCATTGTGTTGGCAACATCATACATAGTGCTCTGGGTTTTGGGCAAAATTAGAGTTTGCACCCAAACCAGAGCATGACTGTGCAATGTCCGTGGAATGATGACATCACCCAGAAGTGATATCATCACATCAAGGACATTGCAAGGCAACGTCCCTGTTTAGGGGTGGAGTGGAGAATCAAAACCCCCAAAAGTGTGGGAACCCCAGCTGATACCTGAGGGCTGGCAACACTATACTTAAATTTTCCAGTGGGAGGCTAGCTGATTGAATTCAAGAGGTAGTTAATGCTTCCTTAAGGGAGTGGGGTCACCCCAGCCTTGAAACAGGCTGTGGTGCACCCACTTCTAAAGAAGCCTACTATGACAATTCCATCGTGATTGGTTGCATCACATGGAAGAATAAGAACCATAGTAGGTCACAATTAGCCTTTCATTTAGAATCTATGTGACCTATCAGTTATCTCTCACAACATCTTTCGGTAAGAAAAATAGGGGGATACAATTAACTGTGATTTCTAGTACATGCAGACAGTGTATACACACAAGGATCCATGCATGGATAAGATCATCACATGTAGTATTCATACAAATCCCTATATTGATGTGTCATCTATGCAGGAATTTTCTCACATGTGAAGTTCCTGGTACTGACAAGTTACAGCTGAGGATTTTCATCTTACTTGCTACCCCAATGCACACTATGGTTGCCAGGTCTTATTGGGCTTCTAGTGGGTCTGTTAACAATAGAGTTTTGGCCAGAATGTTAGAGCGTCAATGCACAATGTGCCCAGCATAATGACATCACTTCTGGGTGATGTCATCATACTGTTGACATGGGAGGGGGCTGTTCAGGGGTTGGGCTTCCTCCACCAGCCAGTTGGTCAGTGGCAGATTGGAGCCCCCAACTTTGGAGAGGAAACCGCTCCCTGAAATTCACACTGAAAGCAGTGTGGTATAGTTGGTGGACTATGATAGAGAGTCCCAGATTCAAGCCTGCCATGATGCTAATAGGTGACCATGAAGCTCAGCCTAACTTTTCATGAGGAATAGGTTTTGGGGTAAGGAATTGGGTATACTATCCTGTGTTCCTTGGAGAAAGCATGTAATGAAAATCAAGTAAATGAAAGCAAAGACAAGCCCTCTCCTGAAAGCCATCAAGCATCCAGATACTTCCATCTCTCATCTAGGGAAAGGCTTCTGTACAGCATTTTTAAAGACAGGGTGTTTTCTTCTGCAGTTGTTGTACAGCTTTTTGCAATGTGAAACCCCACTACCACCCCATTTGTTAGAAGTGTTGTATAACATGCCTTGGGATACTTGTAATTGTATGACATTGTGCTGTTCAGATTTAAACAAAAAAAAAAAACCCTCGCCCTGAAAGCTTTCTCTGCTTAAAATATTCCAGAATTCTAGTCTGGTACAACAATAAATCTTGTGTCACTTTCACATGCTCTGGGTCATGAAAACTTACATTATAATAAATCAGTTCATCTTTAGGGTGCCACATGACTCTGCTGAAAATAAACCCTATTTTCATTTGACTTTGATTGCTCATCAAATTAGAGTATGGAGCTCTTAGTACAAAATCTTGGGTGTTGTATCCTCTTCAATGTTTTTTTAATGGTTTCTATGTTGAATTAAAAATACATTCAATTGAAAATGAGAAGTGTACACACAGTACCTTGGAGGGATTATATTGGCAGAAAATTGCTATCTTCTGAGTTGTGATTCAGAATAGCAATGGACTGATAATGAAGAAAGATGCTACATTAGCAGTTAGTATCTTGGCTGCTAATGAGGCCTTTATAACTTGCCTTTGTGATCCTGCTCTTCCTGGAGCTTTATCTGGTCTTGGTAGTGCTTGCATGCTATGATCCTTATTAATGGGCACAAGTAGAGATTACCACTGTCCAGCTGGTTAATTATGGACAGGACTCACCTTTGTATAGATCTTACTGGAGCACTATGCACTTATGCCTAGTTGCCATCTTGTATGCTGACATTTATTATTGTTGTATAATTTAGCCAATAGAGTATTTTTATTTCTTTTATCATTTGTTGTAAACCACCCTGAGCTTTGTGTACAGAGGAGGGTGGGATAAAATCTATCTAACGAAATAAATCAACTCGAATGTAGAGGTGGACCCAATGCTACAAGGACAGCACTTCACCTTCTGCTGGCAGCTTCCCTTTGGGTGCTTTCCTGGGATCCCAAGAGTGATTCTTTACAGCACTACATAGATATTTATTTATATCCTACTTTTCTGCTTACAATTCAAAATAAACAATAAAAGTAGAATAAATACAGACAAACAGGCAAATGCAAGAGGAGGCTTCAAAATACAAAGAAAATCATCCTCCCTACTCTAGGTATTTGCCTTGGACCAAGAGCCCTTTAATGTGCCCAAAGGCCCCTCTGGGCATGCCCAGGCTTTAAATACTTGTAACAGAAGAGGAGCAACCTCATATGGTTTTTGGCTGCTGGCAGTCAGCTAGCATGATTTTCCCCACTACTTCCCTGCCATGGGACAATAGAAGCATAAATGGCTCCCCAGCTTTAGTCTGTTCTATGTGTTGGACTTTCTCAGCAGCTGATGTTCATGCCTGAAGTTATGAAACAGTTGCCTGTATGCAAGGGCCCAGATAACCCAGCCTTCTTCTTTAAGGATGACTATTCTCATTCAAAATTTCAGGTAACAGCAGACCCTGACATGAAGACAGATTCCTCCCTTTGGACAACCATTGCAATTTGCTGTTTGTCCTTCTTAGGAGGGGAAGAGTAAAGAAAACCAGGTTCATGGAGAGGGATACTACTATTCCCATGAAGAAAGATATCTAATAATAAACATCTTAGCAGCTGAAATGAACAAGACATCTCTTCAGCCCATTGGTTTTGGTAGTCAAGATTTGTAGACTTGGGCCTGAGAGAATTAATTCAATGACTGCTCCACCATGTGGCCTCAGGCACACCCCAGTTCTTTGACCTTAGTTCCTTGCATTCAGAATTAGAATTATTATTGTATCCCACCTCACAGGATGTGTAAAATAAAATTAATAAAGTACTACATTGATAATTAAGAACAAGCATCTTTATAAACTGTTGTGTTTTCCTGTTCTGGTGTCACTGACCTACAACTTCCTCCCTAGCACTAAGAAGAGTGATTATGTGGTCAAGTTACTAGATTCTTCAAAGACATGAAGCCTAAATATAATCCCAAAGTACCTTGTAGGAGACAAAGCACATCCTCTAATACATTTTTTTTAACAAAACTCAGCACAATAAAGCCTCACTTGACCTTTGTCCCTTCCATAGTTCATTTTAACATTGTTTGAGGAAAAGATACCCTTTGGATTTTGCAAGGCACAGGTGCGCTCTCTCACTGTGAACATTGACCCTCCATAGTAGAGATTTCAGAGCAGCACTTTTCTTGCTAGCAGCTGCACTCAGGGGACTGCTTTTGTGGGCCACCAGGAATTTCCTGTGATAGAATATCAGAAATTGACTTGTGAGTCGTAGGAGGTGACTTCACAGGGCAAAAGTTCCCCTTTGACAATAAACTTTCTCACTGTTGCTGTGTAGATTTCCTTCACACACTTGACAGCAAAAAGCAGCTTGTCATCTGGATGCCAGTTGCTCTGAGGAAAGAAAAATTGCTGTTCAGAAGACAGTCTCACTTCTATCCATTTTATATCTTTTCTGGTGTCTGTATGAGTGGTTCACATATATGCATTAAAAAGGATTGCTAGAACAAAGGTGAGGTGCAAAGTAAGCTGCCCTGAGCTCCTCAGAAGTGTGTCAGACAAATGAAACACCAAACATTTAATTCAATGATTGGTAAACTGAGCTAATTTGAAGGCTTTTGTGTTTTCAGAATAAGAGCCTTTTTGAGGGTCTTCAAGGAAAGCTTTCTGAAATATAATTCACAATACAGTAGACAAAGACCGTTTTCGCACACAGCTTACCTTGCAGTCACCATCTGCGCCGAAGTTACAGGAAGTGCCACAGCTTTTGCGTAGCAAACGTAAATTGTTAAAACCCAGTTTACGTTTGCTACGCAAAAGCCACGGCACTTCCTGTAACTCCGGCGCAGATGGTGGGAAATCCGACAGACGCTGCAGGAGGGAACAGGATTGTGACTGCAAGGTAAGCTGTGTGCAAAAACGGTAATAGACTGACATGGATATTTAGAAGAAACATCTTAAAACATCATTCTTGGTTGTACTATAATTCTAATTAACTCAACTTTTGTTGGTGTTTGATGGATGTGAAGTTTCAAACCTGAATGGCTATGTGATTAAAACTTTCATACCTTAAATAACTTGAAGTCTGCAGCCCTTCACACACTTGACAGCAAAAAGCAGCTTGTCATCTGGATGCCGCGGCTTTTGCGTAGCAAACGTAAACTGGGTTTTAATGGTTTACGTTTGCTACGCAAAACTTTAACTTATTTAATATATGCTTCCTCAGTGAAATTTTTTAAGGATTATGATTATTAAGGCCTTTAGCTGCAAGTTGCCATTTCTTTCATACTGGAAATAGATGGGGGAATCTGATTCCCTCCCCCCTCACCCCTGCTACATTTTGACTCCTGCTGATAAACTTTGCATAACACAGATATGTCTTGTACAATGCAGAACATTTAAGCACATAGATTGTTGGGACTGTGTTAAGAATTGACATTACTGTATTTACTTGTAGGTGGGCAAACCCTCTCAGATAGATACTTCACAAGAAGGGGCTGGGCTCCAAAGAACTTGAAACTGAATTGAATGACCTGGGGTTTTTTTTAAAACTGATATCTTCAAGGATTATAAATAATATTAAGAAGAAAAAGTTTAAAACAGCAAGATTTTCATCATTATCATCATCATCATCATCCAGAAATCTCCATCTCTTTCTAAACTTCTCTTCCTTGAAATTCATGATATCCAAAATCTACTTTATTTGAAGCCCACTTTTCTCCCCACTGGGGACCCAAGGTGTCTTACAACATTATCCCCCTTTCCATTTTATCATCACAACCTTGTGATGTAGGGTGTGTGACTGGCCAAGGGTCAGGGCTCATTTTTTTTTCTGGAGAAAGAGGTGTCAGAACTCTCAAGAAGGAAATGAAGGAGAATTTTGTTTCAATGAAGGGGTTCCAGAACTGCATTCCACAGTGTTCCCGCAGTAAAAATGCCCTGCCAAAGGTCATCCAGCATGCTTCTATGACAGAGTTGGGATTCAAACCTTGGTCTCCCTGATCTTAGCTATACATTTTAATCCCTGGACCATGTTAGACCTTAACCTGTAATAAATATATTCTTAAACAGTAATACAGTTTGTTTTTAAATGTTTACTTGGTGAAGTGTACACAAATAAAGCAACAACTGGGTTTCTTTGTGAAAGATCTCCCCCTTGTGTTCACCTTGATTACTCTTCTTTTACCAAGGTCTTACTTGTACAAAGCTCCAGATGTATATTCCCCACACAAAGTTTAAAATTATTTTCACAAAACATTTAGCAAATGTCTAACATTCTGTTTTTGAAAATGGAGGTTCCCATCATTTTATGTGCAAACATGCAGAACAAGAATCCCTATTTCCCATACAAATTATGTTTCATTTTGTATTCAGAATCATACTGGAATAGTAACCTTTTAGATGATACATGAAGATATCAAGAGAATGAAGCACTATTTGCCTAAAAGGTGCACAAACAAAACAAATCCTGGTTGGCAGAACAAAAAACAGATTGTGGAAGACAAACCAGATGCTGAGACTGTTAGAAGCACTCTAGCATTCAGATTATACAGTATTCTTGGTTCCTGAAGAAAACTCCCATTTAATTTAGTAGTTTGCTCACAGAAATTTAAATAGTAGTTGATCCAGTAAACTCTAACTATGGAACAACAATATGGGGCTGTTGTGAGGATTACAGAACTATTCTGCAGTCTAGCTTGCCAAGGCAGGAGTTGTATGTATTTTGCCCAAGTCATTGTCAGTCTGCGTGACAGCAGAAAGGTGTTGAGTCTCCTCGTTTAGCAGCCTGTTTTCTGTTTTTCTCAGAAGTTTTCATTAGAAGACTAAAAAAACAACCAACAGTATCATCCAATCATACTTACACACCTTAACTCAATTGAAACCATAGGCTTAAAAGGGTTTCACTCTGCTTAAGATGGCAGCATTAGGTACAGCAGAACTTAGCTGAAAGAAGTCACTTTTGACAATATTCTCAATGCCACAAAGCTAGCTGCTAATGTCACTGAGGCATAAGCAACCTGCTGTTATTTACAGAAGTCCTGACCACAGTAAGTGAGGGAAGCGGCTTTCTTATTCTAGCTGAATAAAAAACAGAAACAATTATGGTCTTTCTAAGTCCCATGTGGAAAAAACCAATACAGTCAGTGGAGGAACAATATAAAATGTATAGACTGAATAATGTTCTGCAGGTGGGAAGGAGAAACAGAAATTATTTGAAATGCATTTTTGTAGGCAAAAGTCTATTTCTATGGATGCTTAGGCCCACAAAAGAAAGGAAGGGCCAGTGGAAAGCACAGGAAACAATGTTGTCTGAAAGCAGAGTTCCAGGAAAATTGTGCCGTTTCCTTTAGCACCTCTACTTGGTACAATTGTTTTTTCATATGTATTTATCGTTTATTGGCATATTTATACCCCTATACCTGTGACATAGTTATATTCTTACCTCCTCACCAGTGGGCATACAAGCACCTTACAATATTGTTTGCTCCTTCATTTTTGTTGTTCATTATTTCCTTAAATACTAATTCAGTTATTATTAATGATTGTTTCAGCGTCAAAGAATATCTAGACATCTAGAAAGTATTTAGCAACATTTATACACTACATGAAACAGAAAACTTAGAACATGGTTTCTAACAACAATCATGATTACGCAGCGATTAAAATGTGTGTATACTGATACCATAGTTTGGGATTGGTTGATGAAATTCAAACAGGTGAACATACTGTAAAATTTAATTCAGAGGCCTTTGAAAGAACAGTTTATCTTTAACAGAATGGACAACATGAGAAAGGAACAGCAATAGGATTGCCAATCCCCAGGTGGGGGCAGGGGATCCCCTGGTTTGGAGGCCCTCCCCTCGCTTCAGGGTCGTCAGAAAGCAGGGGGAGGGGAGGGAAATGTCTGCTGGGAACTCTATTATTCCCTATGGAGATTTATTCCCATAGAAAATCATGGAGAATTGATCCGCGGGTATCTGGGGCTCTGGGGGGGCTGATTTTTGGGGTAGAGTCACCAAATTTTCAGTATAGCATCTAGTGCCTCTCCCCAAAATACCCCCCAAGTTTCAAAAAGATTGGACCAGGGGGTCCAATTCTATGAGCCTCAAAAGAAGGTGCCCCTATCCTTCATTATTTCCTGTGGAAGGAAGGAATTGAAAAGGTGTGCTGTCCCTTTAAATGTGAAGGCCAGAACTCCCTTTGGAGTTCAATTATGCTTGTCAAAGCCTTGATCTTGGCTCCACCCCTAATGTCTCCTGGCTCCACTCCCAAAGTCCCCTGGCTCCACCCCCAAAGTCCCCAGATATTTATTAAATTGGACTTAGCAACCCTAAACAGCAATGGTGTACATTCCTAGATGGAGAAATGATGTTTAAGAGTTTATCAAAGCTGCTATTATCAAACAATTCTTATCAAAATTGCACAGCAAAATAGCTCAAATATAATGTCCATATTTAAAAGATGAATCAATATTTGTTTCAACTGAGTGGTATCTGCTTAATTTGCCTTACCTTTTTGTTCCTCCAGTTACAAAGAAAGTGCTGGAAAATACAAGCTGCTTACATTTGGGTTATTATGGGGTTAACTGATAATGTTAGTTGTTAGTAAGCACAACAAGACATTATGTAGTTTTGTATCCAATCAATATTCTATAATCTGCCCAGGAAAACTAAGAAAGGAAGTATGTTGACCTGCTATTGGTCAGTTAGCACCTTTTTTTGTAAGATTGCTTTGATCTTCTATGAAAGCTTTATTGCTGATATTCTGGTTGTTGTTTTCACTCACCAAGAAGAAGCAACAAGAACCTCCATTTGTGGTCTTCAGCCATGTAAGAGTTAGGATGTACTTAGAATGCATCTTTTGCTTTAAGTAGCCTTCACTAATGTTTTCCATGTGTCTTGCCCCCTTTTGCCTGCACATCACCTTTGATCTTTACAGAAAGCTATGAGAATTTCATATAAACAAGAATGCATTTTTCTTATGAAACTGGAGAAAGCTGACATGCAGATATATGGTTGCCAAGTCCAATTCAAGAACTATCTGGGGACTTTGGGGGTGGAGCCAGGAGACTTTGGGGGTGGAGCCAGGAGACATTGGGGGTGGAGCCAGAAACAAGGGTGTGACCAGCATAATTGAACTCCAAGGGATATAAGCCGCCCTGAGTCCGCTTGCGGAGAGGGCGGGATATAAATATAAAGTAATAAAATAAAAAATAATAAATAAGTTCTGGCCATCACATTTAAAGGGACAGCACACCTTTTTAAATGCCTTTCTTCCATAGGAAATAATGAAGGATAGGGGCACCATCTTTTGGGGCTCATAGAATTGGACCCCCTGGTCCAATTGTTTTGAAATTTGGGGGGTATTTTGGGGAGAGGCACTAGATGCTATACTAAAAATTTGGTGCCTCTACCTCAAAACATAGCCCTCCCAGAGTCCCCAATACTCGCGGATCAATTCCCCATTATTCCCTATGGGAATCGTTCTCCGTAGGGAATAATAGAGTGCCCAGTAGACATTTCTAAAGGGGGGGGAGGGCCTCCAAACCAGGGAATCCCCTGCCCCCTCCCTCTCTCTCACACACAAATACTTACTGGGTCTTATTCCTGCAGAACTTTACTTGATCTAAAAACGAAAGCAAAACAAAGCGAGGGGCCCTTCTCCGAAGCCCTTCCTGTTTCCTGCTCAGCCTTAAAGGCACATATTTTAAAAATGGACCTGCAGGAGCTCTAAAAGGACATGGTGATTATGGGGGGCGGGGCTTCCCACAGCGGCCAGCTGGCTGGGGGCGGGGAGAAGCCTGTGAAAACGGGGGATCCCCCACTGGGACCTGGGGATTGGGAAGCCTATGCTGATATAGCTTGCATAGCAACAGGCTCCTCAGGTCCAAGCCCTGGCACGGCATTTTTGCTTGTCAGGCCTTCCAAATGATTAGGTAGCTGGGGAACAGATAGGTCTTATTGCCTGAACACTTGACTTACCTGATGTAGGAATCAAATAGCCCCAAACCTCTTTGGTGCATATAGCTTGAAGGAGCATGTCTCCAGGCAGGAATCTGTGCATCGCTTTCAGTCCATTTGGAGTTCTCTGCTGAATGCACCCTCCTTTAAATTTATTTAATTTGCTGAAGTTTGGATGGCTTTTTTTCACTGTAGTATCAGTCCTTTGGAGAAGGTTACTAGAAGAGGTAAGGAGGTTCCTATGCTGGAGCCTCCTGAAATAAACACACACAGTTTTGGAGGCTATGTAAAACCTTTCTGTTTAAGAGGGCATTCAGTGGGGAAAAATGTCTTTTTTCCTGCTGCTTCTACAATTGTGGTTATTCTAGGGCAGGGGTGGCCAATGGTAGCTCTCCAGATGCTTTTGGCCTACAGCTCCCAACAGCCCCAGCCAGCATGGCCAATGGCTGAGGATGATGGGAGTTGTAGGCAAAAAACATCTGGAGAGCTACCTCTGGCCACCCCTGTTCTAGGGAAATGGGAGGTTTGTTCATTTATTTTTGGATTTTTATTTCTGTGGTTTCATTGTTCTGAACAGTACTTGGTTAACGCTGGTTTTTGAGCCACAATGGATGGTGGGGAAGAGGGGGTGTAAATATTTTGATTAATATATTATCCCTGGGTGGCATAACAATTATTTTAAAAATAACCACCTTGAGGATTGCACTAAATATGACACTCAGCTACCAAGAATATCAGTACTGGATACTTCCATTTAGCAGTAAAGGAACAGAAGGCAAACAAAGGTACCAAGGAGAAATTATAGGGTGAAACTGACAAAATTCAGTTTTCTTCTATGTCAATTTCAGTTCCCTATTGGCAATGCAACTGGGAGTAAAAATTATTTTTTTGAAAAAAACAGACAGGAAGAACATGAAATACCATCACAATGCAACTCCCTTAGGTTTCATGAATATGCAGAACATAAAAGTTGTAGAAGATTGGAGAGCATGTGTGTGTGGGGGGAGGTATTTGTGAATTTTCTGTAATGTACAGGGGGTTGGACTAGATGGCCCTGGAGATCCCTACCAATTCTTATGTTTCTATGTTTTATTGCTTCCCCCACTTATCTGAATTAATTTGATTCCACTTTACAGGTGAGGGATTCAACCCTGCCATTTAGACTTCAATTTAGAAGGAGTGCTTTCCCACCACCAAAAAAAGCGTTCACATTCCAGAACAGGTTCTGATTAAAATGCCACAGTTTTGAACATATGTGCAAACTCCAGTCCACTAAAACAGTTCCCTTAGGAAGCCACAAGGGCCTGGAGTGGATGACTCCCTTGTATTCTCTATTCTGTTGCTTGAGATTTTGTATGAGATAACAGGAAATCTTTTCTACCCTGGACAAACTGTAAATAAAAGAGTAGCTAGTATCAATACTGGAAAGTGTAAAAAAAATGGGGTGGGTGAGAAGACAGAAGGATTGTTTTTAGACAAACAGTCTACAGTTATTGCTGTGCCCTTCAATTGCAACTGATCATAGGATTACCTTTATAAAATAAAATGACCGGATTTTGTGGAACATGGCTGTTTTAGCTCCAAACTATTGATACTATTATAATATTGCTGTCAGGATACAGCTGCCTTGTGACTAAGATGGTGATTGATAAATAAGGGCCATCCAATCAGCACACGTCATTAAACATCTGTTTCCTGTTTTCATTCTTTCCCAGTTATCATTTTGTCTGAGTTTCCCTTTCACCTGAGGTTTATTTAGAATGCAACATTAACCACAGTATACTGTTCTGCTTTTAAGGATATTATATGTACACACACAGTGAAATCAAATTGTTCATCCCATTAAAAAATAATTAAATGGAAATAAGTCTTGTTGGAATATACAAATATAAAACACATTTGTCTTCTCATTAAGATGACTAATTTCCTCTTCTGCTGCCAGTTAAGAAGCTTTCCTGTTGTGTGTCTCCATATCCAGAATACAATTGTGAATTGATTCATTAAAAAAAAACAACAACCCTGAAACACCATAGCACAACTAAGGAAAAGCAATAAAATCACCTCTCCACATCTCCCATATTAAGCAAGTAGCACTTAAACAAGTATCCTTTATTAACCCAATAATCCCCAGGATATAGAATAGGATTCTCTGAAGCATATATATATGTCAAAATATGTAAATATAAACTTGGTTAAAAATAAAGTTTTTGTTAAAATGCACTGCCTTAAAGGAACATGTTAGATTTGGCACACATTTGGAAAGCTGCATGTCAGGACCTTGGAAAGTCAGTTTCCAGTTTCTGGATGGACATTAGAAAAGAATTATCTTATTGTGCTGTTTGTAAGCTTCGCAGGGACATCTATTAGATCCCTGAGAGAACCAGGATGCTAGACTTGAGAAAGCTTTGGCTAATCTACCATGGTTTTTCTTATGTGTAATTCAGCTATGAAGCCCTGTCTACTATGTCTACCAGTTACCTAAAAGGTAAAGAGGTTGTCCCCTGTGCAAGCACTGGGTTGTTACCAACTCATGGGGTGACGTCACATCAGGATGTTTTCTTGGCAGACTTTTTGTTACAGGGTGGCTTGCCATTGCCTTCCCCAGTCATCTACACTTTCCCCCCAGCAAGCTGGGTACTCCTTTTACCGACCTCGGAAGAATGGACGGCTGAGTCAACCTTGAGCCAGCTACTTGAACCCAGCTTCCACTGGGATGGAACTCAGATCGTAAGCAGAGCTTGGACTGCAGTGCTGCAGCTTACCACTCTGTGCAATGGTGCTCATATACCAGTTACCTACAGATACATATATAGTGTTCTGGCTCCACTCACCAGTTTTTCAACTGCAATAGTTCAGTTAACCTGGACCACAGACAGAGCCTTAGCAGAAAACATAAATACTCTGATATTGAGGATGAAATAACACCGCTTCACTCTGTTCAGATGTATTATTATTCTTCCTACACTCAAGGCAGCTTACACTAACACACTGTAGTTTTATTATTTGTTGGTTGCTCTCAGTGTCATAAAGAGCTATGTGGCACAGTGTGTTAAAGCTGCAGTACTGCAGTCCTAAGCTCTGCTCACGACCTGAGTTCAATCCCCAGTGGAAGCTGGGTTTTCAGTAGCCAGCTCGAGGTTGACTCAGCCTTTCATCCTTCCGAGGTCGGTAAAATGAGTACCTAGCTTGCTGGGGGGAAAGTGTAGATGATTGGGGAAGGCAATGGCAAACCACCCTGTAAAAAGTCTGCTGTGAAAACGTTATGAAAGCAACGTCACCCCAGAGTCGGAAATGACTGGTGCTTGCACAGGGGACCTTTCCTTTCCCTCAATGTCATAAAAGCAGGATATATCCAGTGAATGTATTTATTTGTTAATACAGATCCTATGAACTAAGCAAGCCAAGAAACTGTCAAGGTTTCTAATACAACACCGACAAAATTTATAATGAAAGTGGGGGAGGGGGAAGGGAAGAGCAGATTGTCCAAGGCAATCCACTTCAGAATTTTCTTTCAGCAGCTAAAGGCCCCAGACCTCAAAATAACCAAATATTGTGATTGTTACAAAAGAGGAATACATCATTTGGTATATGCCCCTTCATAGTATTAAAGTATGAAGGGGGGGGGGGGGAATGAACTTTTTCAGTCTTCACTTTGAATGTAACACATAGCTAATTATCCATCAAAATCCTTTTTTAACACGATGCTCTTGTATTCTGCATTTAATACTTGTAATCCAAACAGAACCTCAAACCAATCAATCAAAAAACCACTTAAGACTGAAGTGGCCCTTTATGCTGGGGATCAGCTTGAATGAACAAAGATGTAATTTGTAAGTAATGTGTTAGATGGAATAAGTCATAAACTTCCTGAGTGCATGCCATACATTCCTGAACTCTGGCATTTGACTCGTACATTCCAATTACAAAGCAGATGGCTTATTATGCTTTTGAACCCTATTTAATATTATTATGTCTAAAAGGAACCGGTCAGAGTATGACTAAACTACCCCTCACATTTAGAGATCAGCTGTTTTCATATATTTACTGGAGATATGGGAACTTATGAATTCAATCATTCGTGCGCAGAAGGCACACTGAGTTTAGTTCAGAATTTTATTTCAATACAAAATCAGCTCTGGAGAGTCAGCAGTAATATTGGGACACAATAATAATAATAATACCTTTTATTTATATCCCGCCCTCCTTGCCGAAGCAGGCTCAGGGCAGCTAACAACAAAGTTCAATAAACATAGTACAAAAACAACATTATAAACCATAATAATTAAAACTATTAAAATTCTAAAACAGTAAAATTACATTGTGCTATTATCTAGATGGCGAACTTAATTAGCAGTTCTAGTCTGTGAAGGCCATTTGAAACAAACTAGTCTTACAGGCCCTGTGGAATTGCTCAAGGTCCCACAGGGCTCGCATTTCTTCTGGAAGTTGGTTCCATAACTGTGGGGCCATAACAGAAAAAGCCCGGTTACGGGTACTTTGAAGTTTTACTTCTTTTGACCTCAGTGCTCTCTGGGGTTCATGGGGGGAGAGACGGTCCCTAAGGTAGGCAGGTTCTCGGCCATATAGGGCTTTAAAGGTGATGACCAGCACTTTCTAACGAATCCGGTAAGTAACTGGCAGCCAGTGCAGTTCACACAGTCCTGGCCATATGTGCTCCCACTTTGGGAGCCCCAGCAGTAGTCTAGCGGCCGCGTTCTGCACTAGCTGCAGCTTCTGGGTTTGGCACAGAGGCAGCCCCATGTAGAGGGCATTACAGTAATCTAATCTCGAGGTGACGGTTGCATGGATCACTGTTGCCAGGTCCCGATGCTCTAGGAAGGGAGCCAGCTGCCTCGCCCGCCTCAGATGAAAAAAGGCTGACTTGGCTGTGGCTGCTATCTGGGCCTCCATTGATAATGAAGGCTCCAGTAGAACTCCCAGGCTCTTGACCCGGGGCGCCACCGTCAGCGGCACCCCGTCGAAAACCGGGAGAGATATTTCTCCTCCCAGAGCGCCCTGACTCAAGCAAAGGACCTCTGTCTTCGCTGGATTCAGTTTCAACCCACTCAGTCTTAACCAAGTTGCCACATCCTGCAGTGCCAGGTCCAAATTCCCTGGGACGCATCCAGGCCGGCTGTCCATTAGCAAATAGAGCTGGGTGTCATCTGCATATTGGTGACACCCAAGCCCATACCTCCTGGCAATCTGGGCAAGGGGGTGCATATAGATATTAAATAGCATCGGCGATAGAACTGCTCCCTGAGGCACCCCACAATGTAGTGTGCGTCTCTGGGAAAGCTCTCCCCCGATTGCCACCCTTTGTCCCCGATCCTCGAGGAAGGAGGAAAGCCATTGTAAGGCCAACCCCCGGACCCCGACATCGGTGAGGCGGCGGGTCAGTAGCCGGTGGTTGACCGTGTCGAACGCAGCCGACAGGTCTAACAACATCAGCACCGCCTCACTGCCTCGATCCAGATGCCGCTGGAGGTCATCCGCTAAGGCGACCAGCACTGTCTCCGTCCCATGACCTGGGCGAAAGCCGGACTGGCAAGGGTCCAGGACGGAAGCGTCATCCAGAAAGCCCTGCAACTGCAACACCACTGCCCTCTCTATAAATTTACCTAAAAACGGTAAATTCGAGACCGGCCGGTAGTTCGCCAATTCGGCCAGGTCTGCTGTGATCTTTTTCAGGAGAGGGTGGACTAGGGCCTCTTTCAGGGGTGTTGGAAAGCGCCCCTCCAAGAGGGATCTATTTATGATGTCCCGTAAAGGGCATCCAAGCTCCCTCAGGCAAGGTTTAATCAGCCAAGAGGGGCATGGGTCCAAATCACAAGTTGTTGGGCGTGCAGAGGAGAGAATTCTGTCGACTTCCTCCAGGCTGAGTGGGTCGAAATGATCCAAGACTAAACCAGAAGACAGGCACGGAGCCTCCAGTTCATGTACTGTATCCAATGTGATGGGCAGGTCCTGGCGGAGCGACGTGATTTTGTCTGCAAAAAATTTCGCAAAAGCCTCACAGCCTATTTCCAATTCTCTAACATTTGGCCTGCCCTGAGGCAGTGTAGTTAAATCTCCAATTATTCTAAACAATTGAGCCGGGCGCGAATTTGCAGACGCAATCTTGGCTGCAAAGTAGTCTTTCTTCGCAGCCTTGAGTGCCATCTCATAAGACCTCATACACGATCTATAGGATGTTCTCGCCGCTTCATCACGAGTGCGCCACCAATGCCTCTCTAGTAGTCTAAGCCCTTGTTTTAGCTGGCGTAACTCCAAGGTATACCATGGAGCCAGCTTCGAACGAGGGCGCAGAGGACGTCGAGGTGCGATCTCGTTGATGGCCCCAGACAGCCGATCTTGCCAGGCCTCGACTAGGGCATCAAGGGAATTGCCAGAGGACCAGGGGTCCCGAAGGGCTATCTGGAACCGTTCCGGGTCCATCAGGCCCCACGGGCGAGCCAAAATAGGCTCTCCGCCCTTACAGGGTTGGTGTGGCATCTCCATACGAGCCTTGAGGGCTAAGTGATCCAACCATGGCACCGCCTCCGTTGCGATATCGTTCACTTGAATCCCGGATGCAAAGATCAGGTCCAATGTGTGTCCCGCCTGATGCGTAGGAGTCGTAACAAGTTGAGAGAGTCCCAGTGTTGCCATGGAAGACACTAGGTCCATTGCCCGATTAGAGGCCACGTCATCGGCGTGGACATTGAAGTTGCCCAAGACTACCAGCCTTGGGTACTCCAACACCCAGCCCAACGCCGCCTCCATCAGGGATGGTAAGGCGCTGGCTGGTGCGTTAGGCGGACGGTACACCAGCCAGATCGCCAACCCCTCTCCGACATCCCACGCTAGGCCAGCACATTCAACGCCATCGATCGTTGGGGCCGGGAGAGCCCGGAAGGAGTAATCCTCCCGTATGAATAACGCCACCCCTCCCCCCCGCTAGCCCGATTGGTGAAAGACCGAGTAACCTGGGGGAGTCATCTGGGAGAGAGCCACTGTCTCTCCCTCTTGTACCCAGGTCTCGGTCACGCAAGCCAGGTCTGCGTCCACTTGTATATCCCACACAATCAACCCACTTGCTATCACATAGGCAATATTTAGCAACTTTATTAGTTACAGAATTGGAGTGATATACTGAGATCAGATGTCATTATTGAATGAGCAGTGCTGAAGAACATGTTCAATAAACTCTTTCCCTGTATGGCATGGACAGAGCTATGGAGGGAATGGGACATAATATCTGCCTTCCAGGAGGAATGAAGGTAGGGTATCAAAGAGTGCCAGGGTAAAAATTCTCCAATATTTGGCGATTTCAAGGGATCTAAGATAATCTGCTGGTTAAAAGCATTTAATCAATAATGGGATTTCAGAGTTAAAAGCATTTGGCATACTGCAGATAATTGGACATTTCTGTATCTGTACTGATTGTAGGGCATGTAGGGTCAGAACCACTGTATTTCTTTTGCTTTTTGATGCCCAAGATGCAATAAGACTTGGGGGGAGAAGCCATCCTCCTAGTTTCCCCTCAATTGCACTTTATGAGGTTGAATGGTGGCTATCAACAAGAATCAAGGGTACTAGATCCACTGGAGTGATTAGTTTTAAGTAGGTAGGTGCAAGTAGCCACATACCAGCCCAGCCTCTAGTCTGAGGACATTCAGAATACATTGCTGGACTCCATGGATTATTCATAGGAACTTGGATTGTACTGCTTCCAGTAACTACCTCTTTGTAAATATAGTGCTGTGAACCATATAAGAGCTGGGTGACCTTTCCTTGGAAGACCTTCATTGCTACAGGGATAAAGGAGGCTCCTTTTGTAAAGCAGAATTAAGAGAGGCAGAGGATAATCTGGGCAGTTTTTGTGGCATGCAGTGCCTAAGCTCTCCAATGTGCAGACAACTGGAAGATTATGCCAAGATAAATAAATAAATAAAATGCATTTAATAGAATAGCACCAGAAATGTTAATTTTAAATTGGAATGTTTTAAGTTGAATGTTGATTTTAAAATTTGTTGTATAACTCATTGTACAGACTGATTATGTTGTTAGCTGCCCTGAGCCTGCTTCGGTGGGGAGGGCGGGATATAAATAAAATGTTATTATTACTTTTCCACTTATATCCCATGACCCTCAGAATGATTTTTCCAGGAAGAAGCTACAGGAACAGAGAAGAATGCAGAAAAATTCTGTGCCTTATGCACAGTTCTTCCATGCAACTGCATGAATTCCAAAGGGGAAAACCCCCAGAAACACATTCAGGATTTGTTGTACACTTGGAGTCCTCAAATATTAAAAGAAATATTACAGGTAAAGTCTTTGGTACCTTACCTACATGACTCAAGTACAGGATCAGATTAATTCAGGTGAATGGGGAAAATGGTAAAACATTGTCTCCAAACTTCTACAACTCCATATTCTGCTTTGTACTGATGCAGCTGGACCAAAGTCATATAGCAAAAACAAATAAATGGAGGGAACTGGGACAGTACTAGAGTCTGTTTCCAACTTTAGAAAACACTACAGTGGTTAAAGCAAGAGACGAGGTGGAAATAGGAAGCAGGACTGCAAAGCTGATATGATCTGCCATGTTGCCTCAAAACTGGAATGATTTTTTTCTTTACAGTGGGCTGAATATATATTGCAACAGAGATTACTGCTTTATACATACCATAGAACATATGGGAAGAAGCTGAGAAAAAAATAGCAAACACAACAAATCTTAATGACGAGATTAAGCTACACATAAATGCATCACTATATTGAAGAGTTAAGGCTACTTATTTACTAGACAACTAAAAAGGAGCCATTGTATCTGCTGTTGTATCATTTTATTCATATTGACTAATTAGAAACCAGAGATACAACTTCTAGTTATTTAATACTCAGAATCCCTGTAAGACCTAGCATTTTCTCTCTTTTCCAATACTATATTCATGAGCTGTAGTATTTCAGCAACTTCTCATCTGTTGGTTTCAGAATTTTCTTTTCTGACAAATTTACTACCCAGCCTGGAGCAAGGCCAAAGAAAATCTGTCTAGGGTCCTTGCGTGTGCTCAGCATTTGGAAGAGTTCATCTTTTGTAATATCTGGTAGGACATAACCGTATTTCTTGGAAAGTTCCAGCCTGGCTTCAGGAATCTTTGATGGATCTGCCAAGTACCCACGATTCATTGGATCTGTATAGTAACGGACAAGATCTTCAGGAGGAAGCATACGCTTTGGAATAGGCTGACCTCGCAGAAAAAATGGCACTGGCTTGCAAAGAACATCTGGGCACAAAAAAAAAAGAAACGCAAAACAACAGAGATACAGCATTAGCTACTGTGCATCAGTAAACCCATTTCTCTGACAGCAAGTGAAAAAAACAGCCATAGTGGGGTGAATCCAATCATCCTCTAAGTAGCCTATTGCCAACTGAAGTGGCTCTTTCTTCAATGCAAGACCCACTTAATTTGGAAGAAGGCTTCAAAACTTGAGCCTGAAGGAAAGGTGGAGTATAACTATTTTAATAAACAGACAGAAAAATATTGTTCAGTGGAATAGTAGGATCAGGTGGGATCCACCACAGTATTTCTGATCATAATATGCAGGACATGAAGACTGCATCAGTGGATCATAAAATAAAGAAACTTTTCTTCATCTTTTGGAAAAAGAAAGTCTTTTCCTCAGGAGCCATCAAAAGACTGGCTTTACACATTAATGAAAAAGATGTGATATAATACATGTAAATTCTGACAGAAAATTCTTACCCAAACTTCTTGGATCATAGAAGGCTGTAGTAATAACACCACCATTTTTTTCAACTGCGGCAATGGCTAGCTCAGAAGCCATCTGTACTTCAATATTTATTTTTGCTGCAAAGTTATCAGCACCCTATAAATTAATTGAATAATTATGGCACATTAATATCTACCAAGTTACTTTTTTAGTTATTGTGCTTCACAGTGGGCAGTAAATGTTTTCTCATGAACATAATAACCATTACACATCAAAAGAAGAATTGGGAAATTCAGAGAGACGCTGAAAACAAACTCCTATAAGATACTTTCTTTTAAAAACAGTTAAATGTTTTTTTAATTCTAAGTTTCTTGCACTCAAAATATATAGCTTGAAAATAGTATGAGGAATCTTTCAATTATTCCCAATAGAAAAAGTGAGAAATTTTAAGGAATACTTGGGGTAGGGAACTCTCCTCTGTTGTACACATATACAATATTTTCAAGAAATTTTAATAAAACTGTAATAATTTGGCAACAATTAATAATCTGTAATATGTTTACACAGCTGTACAGAGTTTTCATAAAGTTAAAACCAAATATGATGAGCATAAGAGAAGCCATGTTAGACAGGCCAATGGCCCATCCAGTCTAACACTGTCACACAGTGGCCAAAAACCAGTAGCAATGAGGAGATCCACCAACAGGGCCAGAACTCCAGAATCTCTTCCACTGCAGTCCCCCAAAGCACCAAGAAAACATAGCATCACTGCCCCAAACACAGTGTTCTATCTGTACCTTGTGGCTAACAGCTACTTATGGACTTGTTCCATGTGTTTATCCAAACCCCTCTTGAAGCTATGCTTGTAGCCACCGCCACTTCCTGCGACAGTGAATTCCACATGTTAATTATTCTTTAGGTGAAAAAGTATTTCATCTGTTCCTCTTGCCCCATGACTGCTGAGTTTACTTGGGAGCTTTTGATGAGGATATTAAATAGATAGTGAATTCCATCAACTTACCCGGTATTGACATTAGACTGACTGGCATGTAATTTTTCCTGGATCTCTGGGACCATTTTTATTTCAAGATGGGGGTTACATTAACTACCTTCCAGTCCTCAGGAATGGAGGCAGATTTTAGTGATAGATTTCATATTTTTGTCAGGAGATCCACAAGTTCAGATCTGAGTTCCTTCAAAACTCTTGGGTGTATGCCATCTGGGCCTGGTGATCTGTCAGTTTTTAAATGTGCAACTAGAAATGTTGTCACCTGCCCTAAGCCCTGTTGTACAGAAGATGGTGGGTCATAAGTCAAATAAATAAATACACTGTCCATCTGTAGTAGGACCTCTTTTTTCATCTCCTCAAGTTGACTCAGGTCTTTTGATTTCTCTCTTGAAACTGGTGGTCCTGGAGTGTGCAAGCATCTCCAATCTTTCAGTGAAGACAAGAGGCAAAAAATGCATTCAGCTTTTCTGCCATTTCCCTGTCATCTTTTAGTCATCTTTCCCTTTCTTCTTTTGGTCATCCAAGGGTCCCACTGCCTCCCTGGCTGGTTTTCTGTTTCTAATGTATTTGAAGAGTTTATTGTTGAACTTTATGTTTTTTGCAATATGTTCCTCATAGTCCCTTTTTGCCTCTCTGATCACTTAGTTGCATTTTATATGGCAAAGCTTGTACTCCCTTTTTATAAACCTCACTCAGACTAGCCTTCCACTGCTACGGCAGTCCTATCTACAGTGACTCTATGAGAGTGTCTGTCCAAATAATGTACTTTTGCACTATGAAGTTTATTTTTTGTTACCTCTCAAAGAAAAAAGCTAAAGTTAAGTGTGATATGGTAGCATATAATGCAGAGCTCTGCAACTCTTTCTCTTTGCAATTCTATTTTTCTGAGAGAAAATGCACATTTTTATGCTTTCAAATTCATTAAATATGTCAAACAGTGTAATTGTATATTCTGACTAAGCTATAAATGATGGATGTTATGGTCTTTGATTAATACAAAGAGTTTAGATTTGACAGAAAGTATTGCATATATTTCAATTGTTCTAAAAAAAGGATCCCCCCTGCTTTAAAAACAGGTGGGGAGTTCTTTGGTTTCAACATTTCCAGAAATTTTACATCTCCATTAAACACCTGTTTAATGTTTAACTTGTTTAACCATCTTGTCAGACTGACAGGGTGCAGTATGAATTTCATTAAGAATAACTGTAAGGTTAGGATTAGGACCTTTATTCTCTGCACAACTGGATCTTATGAATTTTATTACATTCACTTTTAGAATCTATAAGTGTTACTTGACACAAGTCAATTATATCAAAAATTTCAATCATTCACAAACTGGATTACAATTAAACATTTCCTCTATTTATATTTTCTTCTGCATGTAGTTGCCAATAATATAATTACTTTTGATATTTGAGTTCTCTTGCCCAGCAGTTGAATATAGAAACCAACTGAACACACCCAATTTTTATTAGTTTATGGTGCCCTCTACTGGACTCGCTAGAAGCTTCTCAATTTAAAATAAAGTGCACCTTTTTAAATGATGACAACTCTGAATCACTCAGAACTATATCATACATCTGCAATTTCAAAACTAAACAACACGGAAAATCATATTTCCAAACTTACCTCTTCTATCAGCTGTACACCATAATGTCTTTTGAGTGGCTGTATTGTTACACCTCTGCAATTAACAAGCTGGGTCAAATCTAATGGTTGTGTGGGATCAACTCTGCCAAGGTCAATCAGGTACTGCAGTTTTCTGAGGCTGAGGGGATGGTATTGACGCCTGAGGCTGGAGAAAACATTAAAGAAGAGAACACAGGTTTCAGAATGCTCATCTAATGGAGTTGGGCAAGAGCAGTCCTGCTAGACTGTACGCTAAAGCTACTGTCCCAAGCATCCTCATCAGAAAATTAAATTCTACTGAAATGAGACCCACTCTGAAGTTAACAGATTTAGGACCTAACTGTCTAGCTTAAGTCTAAGCAAATTAAACTCTACCACTGAACTACTTTCAAAGCCACGAATACTGGGGTGGCTCCAAAGTACTAGGAGTCAGAAAGGTAATTCTTTTTCCCATTGCCCCTCATTTGACAGCAGGCTCTGAACACCAGAAAGATGGTGCCAGAACTTGGGGGAGCTACATGGATAGCAGCTATGCAATGCAGGAGGTTGCAACAGAATAATTAAATTGTCCCTCCTGACTGCTCTGCCTAGTGGCACTTCCAATGGGGCAATAGGCTACACTGGCAAAAGAGGCAGAGAAGAGCAATCTCATTCACTTTCCCCTTTTCAGTGCAGCTTCCTGTGTTGCAGTAATCAATTCATGCAGGTCTCCCTAATCCTCAGCTTGATCTCTTTTAGGCTGCTGAATGAAGGGGAAAGTGGGAAAGATTCACCTCTGCCAACATCTTCTATTGATATTGCACAGAAACTAACCCACTACCTCATCTATAGCTGTTCTGAAAAATTTTCCTTTAAACACCTAGTTACAGATCTGTTACAAATTTAAAGGCAAACGAACAGCATTACACAAACTGGTTATGAAATATATTACCTACTTGGTGGCCACTAACACCTGCTTCTGCAAAAGAAAAAAAAAACAGAAATACAAAAGTCTTAACCCACATACTTTATTTCCTTCAGTTAATTATGTGGAATGTTGTCCTTACTGTTGAAATAGAAAATCCAGTGGCACCTTAAAGACTAACAACATTTATTCCAGAATAAGCTTTCACGAGTCAGAATTCAATTCTTCAGATGACTTGAAATTATATTCCATGTTTTTAATGGAAAATTATAGCAGGAGGTAGAGGAAAGGGAATTGGAGGCAGATTAGGGGTTTGGTATGGTTCCCATCATAAATCTTGTTTTCTGTGTAATGAAAGAAGTCAGAGGTTTCATCCCCTCTTTCATATGTTGTAGATAAACAAGAAATGTAATTAGATAGGATAAACAACAACTAATTAAGGATGCCGTTTGAAAGATGGGGAAATTAACTGATGTCAGTTACAGCACAATACAATGTGTTAAGAAGACACACCTGGTTTTTTCATGTTGACAGCATTCTCAGTGCCCTCTCATTTCAATAGTACAAGACTCAGCTGTACCTCTAATTATCTTACTTTTGTAAGAGAGCAGAGGATAAGGTCACATAAGTTTACATAGCTCCCACTATTAACTGGAATACCAAACTATACCTTACAATCTCTTGCTTGCTACTGGAGAAAATGTAACTTCAAGCTACTCATTTGCTGTACAGTTGGGTTCAGCCTTAGGGGAAAATGGATGGAGCCTAACAACAGAGTTTCAATTATTTACTCTCAGTATTCCACAATTAAGGATACATTTACACATCAATCTCCAATTTTGATAGATTTGCTTTACCATGTCTTTCCCCTCAGAATTAAATCCAAGCAAACTATGGCCATATAAACTTGTTATTCCTGCTTGGTCCTTGCATCCGTTAAAATGTCTTCATTATGTTGTATGCTGATTTGCTGCTCACTCTCTGGCTATACATATGAACTGGTAACTGCCTCTGACTTCACTATGGAAGATGGGAGGTGCTTAGCCATCCCAGAACTGCTGATTTCGGGAAGAGGGGTGAATGACCTGAGTCAGATTGAGGCAATGAGAGTGGAGGTCCTACCACTGGACAATTAAAATCTAACAAATTACCAGGCCCAAATGGCATACATTCAAGTGCTATGAAAAAATTCAAATGTGAACTTTTGTCTACTGACAAAAAATATTCAATCATTAAAATCTATAGAACTGGAAAAGTGTTTAACTGCATTCTAATTGCATAACTATGCGAATGTATCTCAGTCTAACTGTAAGCATGATGTACTAATGTTATCTAATTGTTTTGCCTTTCTATATATACTTTTGAACAAAGTAGGAGTCAAGTCACCTTTAAGACCAACAAAGTTTTATTCAGAATGTAAGCTTTTGTGTATAAAACTTTGTTGATCTTAAAGGTGAACTTGAGTCCTACTTTGTTCTACTACTTCAGATCAACACAGCTGTCCACTTGGAACTATATATACTTTTAAACCTACTGTCCTGAGAAGAAGACTGGAGTTTAATAAAGTTTATCTGTGTGGTTTTGAAAACTACCGGGTTCCATGTATTGAGCTCCTGAGAACTGCAGGTTGTTTGGGTAACTGAGGGTACAAAAAAGTGTTTTTGAAATATATAAAAGAAAATCCTGCCTCAGCCCCCAGGACTGGAAAGTTAAAAGGGTTACAGCTCTTGAGCTTGGCGAAACAGCAATTGAGAAGTGACATGATAGAGGTTTGCAAAATTATGCATGGGATAAAGAAGGCACAGAACAAAGTACTTTTCTCTCTTTCTCACAATACAAGAACTCATGGTCACTCAATGAAATTAATGAACAATAAGCTTAGAACAGATCAAAAGAAATACTTTTTCACCTAAAGAGTAATTAACATATGGAATTCACTGTTGCAGGAAGTGGTGGTGGCTACAAGCATAGTCAGCTTCAAGAGAGGATTGGATGCAATGGAGCAGAGGTCTGTGAGTGGCTATTAGCCGTATGGTATAAATGGAACACTGTGTCTGGGGCAGTGATGGTCTGTCTTCTTGGTGTTTATGGGGCTACAATGGGAGGGCTTCTCGAGCCCCAGCCCTGCTGGTGGATCTTCTGATGGCATCTGGTTTTTGACCGTGTGACACAGTGTTAGACTGAATAGGTCACTGGCCTGATCCAACATGGCTTCTCTTATGTTCTTAAGTGTGTATGCACACAAACAGTAAAATTGTATAAAACTTTGTGGGTCTTAAAGGTGCTACTGGACTCAAACTTTGTTCTACTGACCAAACAATATTTGAAGTTAAGAGGGGTTTTGTACTAACTTTTCTTCCAGCACTGAAAAACTGGCATGGAAAACAGATGTTCCTCCCTATCCTATAGCTTCAGACCAGGGAAAAATTGGAGAGAATTCAGTCTCCCTCCTCCTTCCTTTCCCTAGATCTTCATAGATAGCTGTGTTTTTACACAGTATTTCCCATTTATTTCCCTTAAACACTACATAAAAAATTATTTTAATGCTTTCTCTCCAAATGTAGAAGACACCATTTTAATAAGAAAATTACTCCTTTTTCTTATTTGAACCAGGTTCAAGCATGCTTTTTGAATAGCTGCAGGTATATGCATGAGAGCAAACACGTACAAACGAATACACATATCTGTAGTGATGCGTAGGTAATGCAAGAGCACATAATTTTAAATAAACCCTCTAGTGAATTTACAGTTGGTAATGTGGCCCATGGATTGAAAAAAAGAGAAAAAGTGCTTAACCATACAAAATTAAAATAGTGTGTTCTACATTTGGAAAGAAAGCATTAAAATAACCATAATCTGGATTTCAGAAAATGCAAGCTGCAAAATACATTTCACCCAACATAATCACAAACTTACCTATGTCCCTCATTGTAGCCGTATTTTGGAATAGCCAGATAAAATGGAGTCTGACCTCCTTCAAAGCCTAACCGAGGCCGGGTTCCTCTTTGTCTTTCTCCTTTGTGACCTCTGCCACTTTTTCTGCCTCCGTGTTGCCCACGTCCACGTCTCTTTTCCTAAAAAGCAATAATTTTACATGTTTGTTACGTAAGGTTCCTTGGTGAAAATACACACACACACACACATATATATATATGCATGTCTCCCCTGTACTCCAAATTAGAGAGTGCAATCTACTTGTGCTTCTGTCCACACACACACACCACTTTTAAGACAACACATCAGAGAAAGATGGGCTTTTACCAGAACGACGTGCATCACAACATACCGACTAGCTTTTAAAACACCACAGGATTCTTTGTATTAGCGTAGCTGACTAAAAGAACGACTAGTGCTCATACAGGAACAAATGCGGTTACTAAAAGACAAAAGCCGAGGTATCCTTAAAATCTAACGGACTCTCAAACAATCTAAGAATTAATAGGAGTGAAGGCCACTGAATCCCAGTTGGTGCAAAACTAGGCTGGATTTGCTACCTTTCCTTTTACACCTTTAACAACTGTACGACGCGGGGGGGGGGGGGGACCGGAAAAACTGCTCGCGCACTCATTAAGAGGACAGGAGCCCTACCTGGAAGAGAAGTTACTAACCCGCAGAAAGGCCCAGGAAAGAAGAGAACTACCAAGCGGCCGGAGCAGTCAACAGAGAGGCAGGCCCGTAGCTTTCTCGGCTCAAGGAGGTCAACTTACCCGTTTCCTAGCGCCATCATTAGGCCGCAGGTTGACGAGGCTGACCCTGGGTAAGGTACGAAGCAGCTCTAAGGCCTTGACTCTGTTGACGCCGCCACCAGCACCAGACACGGTCGCCATTATTAGCAAAGCCGGCAGGAGCGGCGGGAACGCGAAAGCGTCGCCCCTGAAGCAAGGCAAGAGAGCGCACGTCGCGCACGCGCAACATACCAGGCGAGCTTCGACCATAGAGTGCAGATGAGAGTGCCATAGAGTACTCCGATGAGTATTCTAGCAGTGCCTTCAGAGTTGCACTATAAATCTGTTGCAAAGGAAATAAACAGGAGCCTTGTGGTGTCCTGAAGATCTAGACCTCGAAAGTTTATGATAGATTAAAAATAGTAGTCTTTTAAGTGCAAGAATGATCAGATAAGTTTGGAATTTTCATTTTATGTTATTAGAGCATTTTATCGGTATGCAAATGAATAGGGTTTAAACCGGGTTTGCATTCAGCTGAACACTAAACTGGAAGCAGCGAGTTGATGGACATGAATGATAGTTCAAGCAATGCTCTGTCGCTGCAGTGTTTTCAACATGACTGTTTGATTCCTGATGATTTACAGTGCGATCCTATGTAGATTTAACTCTGCCTAAATCTACTGATTAGCATAAACCTGCATCCGATTGTGGTGTAAATTTTAATCGCAGACAGTGCATCAAAAAGTCCCGCACAAAACATAGCCAGTTGACTCCTGTTAATATTAAACTCACTGGATTGCGTTAATACATGGATATTGTTAATGGTCTGTGCAGATAACGTTATATATTCCTTCTATTCTCCATCTATATATTGATGAAACAGGCGTACTGCGTAGTATGGAGACATGCACCGGTGTCGGTATATTTCGCCAATAAACGAGTTGAAGACAACTCTTAAAAGCTTGGGTAGAAAGTGTTTGTAACTTGTAAGCAACAGTCTGTCAATCGTAGCCCCAGTTTGAAATGTAAGTCATGGGGGGGGGGGCGCGCCCCCGCAAACTACAAAACGAGGAAATGTTACTGAACTATTACAGCACTGTCGTAACCTACTCTCGTACAATATGGGGCAATAACGCTACTGCATTTGTGTCTGCTGCGCAACAACTGCAAAAAAAAAAAGGCACCGTGTTTACACACACATTAAAGCTGCATGATTGCCTATATTTACTTCTGGGGGAGGAGATCGCTGCTTTGACTTCTACCCGTCCCAGACCCCTTTGAAATTAGAGGAAAGGCAAGACCGCTTCTCGCACCTCGCCAGTTGTCACTTCTAACGAGGGGAGACAAAACATGATGCCAAAGGAACGTAACAAGGAAATCTTGGTGTGCGGCCAAAAGACCTTCTATCCCAAGGTTTGGTAGAAAGGTTTCAGAATGCCAATTCCACCCGTTCATCAATGCTTGGTACAACCAATTGAAAATCTAACGGGCAGTCGCGCACTCGCAGACGTGCGCGCGCTCAAGTCCGTCACCCGCGCCACTTTCAACGGTTCTTCTGGCGCTGAGTACGCAGGCTAAGCAGAGAGAGGGCGGGGCGGGGCAGGGCAGCCTTTGCGGAGCTTTCTCTCCATTTCCCAGCTCCCTCCCTCTTCCTTTTCCTTCTTCCAATCCGTTCCCCGCTTTGCCTGTTTCTCCACCCTCCCCAACCTTCCTCCGGCTCCCCCTCCCTCGCCAATTTCTCACTGGTCGCTGCGGAGAGTCCAGTGTATGTGCGGCAACAATATGTCGGCCCCACTCCCTGCTATCGTCCCGGCCGCTAAGAAGGCCACCGCCGCGGTAAGTGGAAGCTCAACCAGCCCCTCACGGCTTTCGTCTTGTGAGGGAGGAGAGAGAAAAAGCTCGGCAGGGCGGGGAGAGTCGAGTTCCGCTCTTGGAGGCCGGCCACGCAAAGCGCGCTTCTCCCGCTGGTGCCCCTGGCATGACGGCCTGGCCGGGTAGCCTGTGGCGCGGCACGCTCGGTTGCCCCCTAGCGGCCGTGAGCCCGCTCCTCTTCCAAGCTTTTGAACTGGTCGAGACACTTTCTGCGCTTCGTTAGATCTTGCGTATCGCGCTATTTTTGTACAGCGCTACGCGCTGCAAGTGCTTTATAAGGCACAATGCGCACGAAATACCCGTGCTGTGTCTGTGACCCCCTTCCTTATTGCCTACCTCCTTTCAAAGTACCTGTCAAGGAATACACCGCGATGTCCTCAGGCTGTTATATTTTGTAACTGACTCTTGAAAAGGGGGCGTTCTGTCAGTGGTGTTTGTCGCCTTGTTAAAGCTAAAGGTGCTTTGAAAGAGAGTGTCCGCTTGATGGCAAGGCAGGCCGGTTTCGTAAGAAATTGGTTTGTCTTTGCTTTTACAAACACCGTGGTAATTGGAAGTACACGTGAACAAATCCATTTGTTAGTGGTGAGGGCGGTGTTTGCTTGCTGTTTGACTGTGTCAAAATCGCTTTGAGAACCTCCTTATCCTGCCACAGCTCACCGCGTCCCCTGAAACGCAGTCCTCAGGTCTGCGAGACACAGGCCGGGATGCATTATGGAGACTTTGTAGGATGGAGAATCTACAAAAACCACACATCTGCGAGATTTGGTTGTAATCTATGATACCTAAAATGTTGAAGAAGTTTGAATGAATAAATATGCTTACTGCATGTCTAGTAGGGACATGTCAAAGCGACTAGACTTTGGTAGATTACGCCTGTTTTTAGCACAGTTCCTCTGCTATTGGAGAATTTTTATTCGCTTCACTAGCTTTTTAATTGTTGTATTGTGCAGCCCAAAAGTGCTGATTTCAGCACAGTTGGAAGAGTATAATTGCACCTGCGATTGAAGTGTTATGGCTATGTGAAGGCCATAGTCACCCAGGATTGCATTATAACACAATGGTATGTCATTGTAATACAGCTTTGAGCTCAAATTTTCCTGTCAAATGAACTAATGTTTAACCTGCATGCTAAACAATTCTGCGAACACTAGTTTTTTCCCATGAGGATTTCTTTTATATGTTTGCTGGTATAACCAGTTCAGTTTTAACCTTTAGGAATATGAACAATGGCTAACCCTTAGAAATGATCGCACAAACTTTTCCTATAATTGGGCATATGTTGTAAATAAAAATATGAAATAGTAACATTAGGCATTTGTTGATCATAGTTAGAATTATGTCACTTGTTGGTTTCCTCTTTTTAGATTGTTATGCTACGATATGGGCAAGACCTACAAAATAATTTTTGGCCAAATAGTTTGACTAAATTGTTGCCAAATTCATTGCTTTCATCATGATAACAGTGCTACTGGAATTAGAGAAGGTTGAAAAAGACCTGAGAAATCACAAAACATTCATGTTTTTATAAGTAGAGATGTAACATTTCTGGAAATTTTGAAGCTCGGAAAAAAACCCGTTTTTTTGGAGGGGGGGATGGATGTTTTTTTGAAAAATTGAAAAAAAATGCAATATTAGCACTTCTTTTCCAGATTGAAAGTCATTCTGTTACTTTAGGAACATAAATATGACTATGGCCAATTTTACTTGGCATGAAATTATCACAACTAGCATATTAAAAATATAGTGTATCCAAACAATTATTACAAACAGAATTTACTTTTAAAATATTTATTTGTAATTGTAACAAATGGAGCAACAATCTCCCGAACTGTTTACTAGTTCATGTGGAACAGACAAAAAACCCTCCACAAAACAATTTGTAAAAATTCGGAAGTAACATTCATATTTCTTCTCCACAGTATTAAATAAAAATAAAAAACTCATTCTCATGAAAAGAATTGAAGAGGGGGGGGGAGTATATAGAAGGGAGTGTAGGTCTAAGTTTCAATGAATTGGCATGACCGTCCTAGGACTTGCTTGTCCTCAGTGCACAGAAATTAGCATAATCTGATACCATACATATTTTTTAGAAATGATTTTGAAAATATCTGAACCCCTTGTCTTAAAATATTTTATTCATCATATTAAAATAAAACATTCCATAATCAATTTCTTTTCTATTCTTTTTTTCAATTTTTTTGGGGGTGTGGGGGGTGGGGAGGAAGGTTTCAGGAAAAAAAATCAGGAAGAAACTGGTTTTTTTTTTTTTTTTTTTCCGGTTTTTTCCCGGGTCTTCACATCTCTATTTATAAGTAGAGCTTGTTGCAACAAACTATCTCCTTTAGCTGTCTCCTTCCTAAGTGTCTGAACATGAGCACTTGCATTAAAATAACTAACAGTGTGATCAACAGCTAAGAGTTATTTTAGTGCCAGTTACCATGCAGGAATGTCCCAAATAAACAGTATCAAGAATTCATTTGCTTAAAGCACAGTCTGAAGCTTGTTTACTTGTTATGTTCAGTGGGATTTAATAGGATTGATGAAAATACCTTAATGTTGAATAGATGTTATGAATATAGTTCTACTGATTACCAACATTTATAGTTAATTTTCTGAATTAATTTGAGTAATGCAAATTATTTAATAGGTTGGCATTGCTGTAGGCTCTTGAAGACTACTCATCATTCAAGTAGAAATAATAATTTTTTAAAAACCATTCCTCCCAGGTACATGGGAGGGACGGTGGCTCAGTGGTAGAGCATCTGCTTGGGAAGCAGAAGGTCCCAGGTTCAATCCCCGGCATCTCCAAAAAAGTGTCCAGGCAAATAGGTGTGAAAATCCTCTGCTTGAGACCCTGGAGAGCCGCTGCCAGTCTGAGAAGACAATACTGACTTTGATGGACCAAGGGTCTGATCCAGTATAAGGCAGCTTCATATGTTCATATATGTTCATATATGCCCAGTTTAACTCTTCTGATCTGCAGCCTGCTGAGCTTCCCCCTTGTTTCCAAGATTGCACTACAAGGGAGAAGACAATAGTATTACTCTAGCTTTGCTTCTGATAACCTCTGGGTTCTTAGTAGAGATATGAAAGGCTGGAAAATTTTGGGGGGAAAGCTTTCCCAACGGCAATTTTTCCAATGGGGGAAAAATGAATTTTGGGGGAGTACTGGGGAAAAATGAATTTTGGGGGAGTACTGGGGAAAAATATTCCTGTAAAATATCTTCTTTAGAACAAGTGAAATGCTTTTAAAGATAAAGCTGGGCATGCTGAAGACCAAGATGCATTTCTGGGCCTAGGAGGATGCCTAATCTTCATGAGGGGCTTTCATTGCTTGTCAACTGATGAATACTTCCTGTTGTCCTTCTGAACTGATTTGGGTTTAACCTTTTCACCTCTCAGTCACCCTGACTCCACAGATTGGGCAAAAGGTAGCTTGTTGTCCTGCCTTGCTGGAGGAGAAAAAAAGATCAGAAGTGGGGCAGGAACTTTACAAAGCCTCAGAGAAACTTTGAAAAGTTTCATTAAGGACTGAGTGGTCTCTAACCAGATAGCAAAAATTAAGGTAGATGTGCATCAGCTTGTAGTTTTCTCAGGTATTGGGTATATACTTTTGCTTGTATAAAACTAAGGCATTTATAACTGTTAAATTCCACAAAATGTCAAATATTGCAATTTTATATTCTAAGTAGATGATGAATTTTATATTGTTAAAGCAGTAAAATAGGTTTGATAAAACAGTAAATATTGTATATATTTCAATTTTCCCTGAATTTCCATTTTTCTGAGGGGAGGGGAAAGCTTTTTCTCAATTGGTTTTTCCCATAGCGTCACCATTTCCAGAAATTTTACATCTCTACTTCCTAAAAATATGTCTGTGAGACCAACTGTGACATTGCCAGTAAAGGCTAACTAACAGCTGTTTCATGTGATGATGCTTCTATATGAAGTTTGCTTGAAATTGCCTCCATTAGTGGCTGCTTTACTGTGTGCTGGTTTACTGCATTGGATACCCCCATCCTATGTAATGTATCCTATTTTTAAAATGTGAAGCACAGTCCTTTGCACGTTTCCTTGGAAACAAACTGTACTTCAGTGCAGCTTGCTTCCAGGTAAGAATGCATAGGATTGTAGTCTTAGCCCCTCTTCTGCTATGGACATTGAACATGTTGGTGCACATTTTTATAGGCAGTGATGCAATGATCAATGATTTATAGGCAGTGATCTGTTCAGTGAGCCCCCCCCCCTGAAAATATACAGAGCACTTGTGATGCAGAAGCAGTTTTGAATGGTACTTACAGCTGCATTCTGCAAAGACAGAAAACAAAGGAAATTAAGAGAGAAATTTAAAAGGATTTAAAAAAAAGCCAAACAATGCTGGATCTTCAAGTGTGGCTCAACAAATGAGCAGTATTGCTTGCATTGTGTAGGGGGTTGGACTAGATGACTCTGGAGGTCCCTTCCAACGCTATGATTCTATGATTAATATATATGCAAAATCAAGTAACACTTTATAATGAATAACGCTACTAAAAAAAATCAGTACAGATAAATATAACCAGAAACTAATCTTATATGAGAAATAAGTATTTTAATAATAATATGAAAATAATGCATGGAATTCTTTTGAAAGGGACTGTTAACAGATTTGTAAACAAGCATAATATAATAACCTTCCATATTCTTCCAAATATGAACAAATTTGAAGAAGCGATAAGTTCCCAGCGTGTAGAGAAGTGTATGACTTTTGATATATTGAAGCTGTTGGTTGGGTTATAATACTTGTGAGAGGACTCTTCAGCTTGCTGCAGGATCTTCAAGTCTGATTACATAAGTTTTCATTCATAGACTTGGGTCTTTAAATTGACTGTGTTATCTTGTATTTATAGATGGAGTGAGCCTGTAATGTCAATGCAGCCATTAGCTGATCACATGTAATTTTGAACAAATATTCTAATTCATATGTTGTTGACTTTTAGGTCATATTTCTTCATGGATTAGGAGATACAGGGTAAGAGATACATTTCTTAACATGATATCAGCCCTTGAAAGTGCATTTTGCAACTGTTGAATTATAAGGAAAAATTGTAGTTATCTGCTTTGTTAGGGGCTCTGCTGTGCTGCATATTTTCTTAGTTAACTGTAGATTTCTAAGTTAACTAAATCTCCTGAGTTATTAATTTAGGGGGTTGGCTATAGTAAGAAATCCATGCTGACATTTTAGGTTAGTTCATATTAAAAATGTTCAGGTGTGTACCAGGAGCCACATGTAACTTTTTAAATGATGCAAACATATTGTTGACTAAGTTGGAAATGGTTAAAATATTGTATGTAAAAGACATGAACTCTCTCAAAATAACTTTTTAAATGATGCAAACATATTGTTGACTAAGTTGGAAATGGTTAAAATATTGTATGTAAAAGACATGAACTCTCTCAAAATATTTTTAACCCATGTTTTCTAGTGATTTTTATACAAAGAGGTTATTTAATAGCTGGTTCTGTACAGCTTGTTACCAAAAACAAAATACTGTTTGTGGAAAATATCAGTGTTTCCGTAACATTCAGAAGGCTTCAAAAAAAGCCACATACCAAGTCAGACCAAAGGTCCGTACAGTCTAGTACTCTGTCGATGGTTCACTGAGCATGGCATAGATTTTGACCACCCCTTTTCCTTAAGAGCCTTTTAATTACATGTGACAAACAACATTTTGGAATCTTTTACATGCAAGGCATTTTGTAACTTACTAAATTAATGGCTTTTTTTTACTTAACCCTTTTCATCCTCCTCCTGCCCCTTCCCAAATTTCTTTTTCCTGTGTCCTAACTTCTTAGCAGCTTCATGTCATCTTACAGTTTTTGAACCTCAGATAGCTATAGCATCAACAAATAAGATCAAGGGACCAAGATGGCCCAAAGCAGATTCATTTGGGAGAAGTTGGAGAAATCTACCTCACTGCCCAATAAGTGATGTCTCTGTTATATTTTTGTTTTGCTTTCCTCCATTCATTCCATCATGGGGCTTTGGGACTTAGCTATTTAAAATTATGGTGGCTGTTCAGGGAGAGCTATTTTCTCATAAATGTTCATATATGCTTGTGTTTAGCAAAAGTAATTTATTAAGGGGTTTTTTATATGATTTTTGCAAACTTTCATTAATTTGAAATGTGAAGGCATGCTTTGTTCATTTCTTTAGGGCAGGGCAGGCCAAACTGTGGCTCGGGAGCCACATGTGACTCTTTCACACATATTGTGTGGCTCTCAAAGCTCCACTGCCTTGTTGGCTGGCTTGGAGAAGGCATTTAAAGTTAAAGTTGTTTTCTTTCTACCAATCCTCCCTCCATCTATTTGCTTCCTTTGTCATTTCCTTTCCTGCTCTCAAACACCTAATGTTGATGTCTTGCAGCTCAAAAACATCTGATGTTTATTCTATGCGACTCTTATGTTAAGCAAGTTTGGCCACCCCTGCCTTAGGGTCTACTAGCATAATAGTTGTAGGTTGCTGTTGTTTTTTATTTTTTATTTTGTTTTCTTAATTTCCCTCAGCTTTTTCATGTGTACCTCCAAATTTTAGATAACAAAGAATGATAAGTTAGCAAAGAGAGAGAAAATAGATAGAATGTGCATCAGTAATGAAAATGTTTGACAGCAGAGGAACTCTGAATTGAGCTTGTCATATAACAAGAAAAAGAATGTGAAGTACAAAGGAGGAATGTGAAGTATATTTTATGTAAGCTAAAAATTGATGTTCAATTCCAAGTGTTATTGGTTTTATTTTTTTAATCAATGGAAAGGTACTTCAGTGCCAATTTTATCATATCAAATGATGCAGAGCTTTCATGTGGATTTTTGTGCATGAATGCACAGAAATTCACATAGAAGCTGTGTATCATACTTGTTTACATTAAAAAGCCTGCCTTTTCACCCAAGTTAGGGTTCCCAATAATAAAACAATAAAACTTTAAAACAAGATTAAAATGCATATCAACAAAAACAATTAAAAATAAAACAGAACACCTAAACATGTGACCAGGAGGAAAGGTCAGTGAGGGAGCACCAGAGACAACAGATGATGTTGATGATGTATGAATCACCTCATCCCGGCCGATCTGGGCTCTAGGCGATGTACAACATAATACACATAAAATCAGTAAAATCGATGAATTAAAAGCAATTGCAAATCTTTACCTCCTGGCAGGAGACTAGAAAGAGACAGATTAATCTCATTTGGGAGATTACCTGATTTTGGTAACACAGCTGAGAAGGCCCTTTCACAGTATTTGTTTCTCTTTTATCAGCCAGACTTTACTCTCCTTCCGTACATGTGTTTTTTAACTTGACTGACAATAGGAAAATCAGTCCTTGTGACTAAAAACTTGTTACTGAAATCCATATAGTCACAAGTGGAGCTCTAAGGAAACTTTTATGCCTTTATCCATGCCTTCCCAAAGCTTTGCTGAATTATGCACTTGAAGGGACAATGATCTTTCGGAAGCATCATGGAGTGCAAAGTAGGTGTGTATGCTCTGTATAAACTGAGCCACCCCACCCCCAATACCTTATCAGTATTTATTAGGAATTTTCTCAGCCGACCACTGAGAGGACTGTTGATTTGACTATCTGAAAATGGCTGCCTTGAAAAAACCTGAAAATGCTCGGAATTTATCTGGGCTCCCAGATAGCTGCAGTTACAGGGTATTTAAAAGGATTCTCAGTCCATTTAAATGCCTTTGGAGTTCACTCAGTGTGGAGTCATGCCATGACTTGGAGAAGGTATTTAAAGGGTCTGGATCCCTTTACATGCCTTTTCCCCACTTAATTGGAAACAGTTGAGGATGAGGGCTCCTTTTTCTGGGGCCTGCAGAACTGGACCCCTTGGTACAATCTTTTTGAACTGGGGGTGGGTGGGTGGTAGGAGACGCAACAGAAGCTGTGCTATCTCAAAAACAAAACACAGAGCCCCAGATACCCCTGGATCAATTCTCCATTATAGCCCATATATCAGGAAATACCGATATTTTTCAGGTTCAGTAGACCCAAACCTGCAGAATACTGATTTGTGTGTGTGTGTGTGCGCGCACATCCCTAGTGCAAAATAGAGGAGACAAAAAATAGTGCCACATGTCATCATACTGGGTCTAACCCACTGAAAAATATAGTAATTGGTATAAGATACAAAGTATTAATTGTAAGACTATTGTTCTGTTCCTTTTCTCAGACATTTATCTTAGTTCTTTCAAGTGACCTATCTGACGCCTATTTTAGGAACAAGGCTTGTTGAATCTAAATTTGCAGTTCTTATATTTTCCTATAAACAAACTCAGGATTACTGATGGTCCCACTCTGTTTGTTCTGCTTTATGGTTTTTGTGAAAGCATTAAAAACAAAAAAAAAATCCTTTAATTTAGTAATTGGTAGGGCTGTTGAAAAAAGCGTAATAAAATGGATTTTTGTGTGTTCCAATAGGCATGGGTGGGCTGAAGCATTTGCTGGCATCAGAAGCCCACATGTAAAGTATATTTGTCCACATGCGTAAGTATGGTAATCTTTTTGGTTAGTCTTTTGTATTTTCCAAGGTCTTCAATTTCTGATACTTTGTAAAATTAATAATGAATGGATGTTATTGCTAATACAATATTAGGCAGCTTGGCAGTTTCAGAGTTGTAATTAATATTTTTTACTTGATCATTCTTAGGAATTGTGTGAGGCAGTATATCTACTTTTTACTAACTGGTAACCCATGGTATAGAGATAAAACCACAAATATATGTGACCCAAATTTTAAAAATCAAGTTAAGGATTCACCTGATTGGTTGTGCAAGTCAACAAAAAACCAAGGCTAAAATTCTTATGTCTCTCATTACAAGGGATGTAATAATCAGCCTTATATGAACCTAACATATAATGCAAATGCCAAGGTGCCCCACTGACCTCCACAAACAAGAGTTACCATTATGTTGAAACAGATGTGTAGACAACTGTGTCCACCATGCATCATGCACAGTTCATTAGGTGTGCTAAAAGTTAGTGTGTCAACAGTGTCCAGTGAAGTTTTTTCCCCTTTAAATTTATCAGGGTAGGGGATGCACATGCTGTATTGCCTTTAAATGTTAGCACTATTATTCTAGCAGAAATAAATTCTACATCAAGCTTTGAATTTGTTTCAGTATAATATATAAAAACAGATTTCATCAAACACGTTTTCCAAGTATTTCTGGCTAATGCAACATTAAACTAACATGAGGTACTTCAAAATTTGCTTATTAAATAAATAGAATTCAAAAGATATAGTCATTCTGTTTAGAGCTTTAGATATTTCACATTATTTAGAAAACTGAAATAGCTGTTTCAAGACTAGTTTAGTTAGAATTTTGCTAAGAAAATGTTAGGGATTTTCTGTGGAAACTAGTTCTGTGTTTCGCATGTTCTTGGCTCCCAAAGTTAAGTATTAATATCTATAGGTTAATATTTCTCATATCAGGTAATATATTTCTCATATCAGGTAAGTTCAAAGAACTTCTACCAACCTGTTAATGCTGATTTTAAAAAATGCCTTTGCTCAAAAAGATTTGTGTGTGTGCGTGCACTGAGTAACCACGAGATTACACATTCACTTAGGGCTGAATAAACCATTTTGGGAAGCTGGACTATGGACATCAAAAAGAATGCTGCAATAGTCTGGACTTGCCAAATTCAGTATTCTAAAAGAACCCTGTGATCTGGACCTTAGCTGCATTGTGAAAAGAACTTTGTTTTGCCATACTGACATCTGAACCCTGAGTAAGGTACTAGGGTCGCACAGACACTGGGTAGTCTTGTACCAATTCCCCACTAGCTTTACGCCGCTTTCACTCTCCTCTTCTACACGGGGCTTCTGTCGGATTTCGCACAAGCTGCCCCGAGGTTGAAACTAGCTCCACCTCTTTTGTGCAGTAAGCAAGATTCTCTAAAAACTGGTTTCTGTTTGCTGCGCAAAAGAGTCAAAGTGAGCTGCAGTCTCAAGGCAGCTTGTGCTAAATCTGACAGAAGCCCCATGGAGAAGAGAAGAGTGAGAGCGGTGTAAGGCTAGTGGGAAATCGGTCTTGTTCTTGAATGGATATTCTTTCCCAGGGCCATTCTAACTGATCAGGGCGCCAACTTCATGAGCAAGATGTTGCAGGAGCTGTGGAACTAGAAGTTCTATGTGCCCATGTACTGCTTTATATATAAGCAAAGGAGGCAGAGCCTAAAGATTTCCTCTACTCAGTCTCTGGAGCAGATAGTTTCTGAGCAGTAAGGACATCAGTTAGGATTACCAGATCTTGAAATAAATGTTTTTGTGTACTGGTGAGACCTGGAGGAACTCTTCCTGAGTGAAGCAGATTAAGAGAGATGCAGGTATTTGTGTATAGCGTAGTGCAAAAACTATTCATCAGGTATATAGATTAAAAAAAAATAGGGGCAGCTTTATTTTGAGGCAGCAGTCTGAAACATAATAATACTCTGTCTAGGACTTTTCTGGTCCATTGATAGAATCAACTGAGCAGGAAGCCCAAGTAACGTAATTACATTCTGTTCCATGGAACATCCTTTAACTCAAAAAGTAACATGACAGATGTGTTGCAGGAGCAACAGGGAATAGTGAAATTATTAGAGTTGCAGCCTAAATCAGCTGCACTATAATCATTACATAGGTCACAGAGAAATATGCAGTAATTTACTATGTTTATGACTTTATGTTTTAATACTTTCGATATAAATTTCTTTGATTATGTATCTTATAGGTGTATGTGGTTTGTGTTTTTTGGCCAGATTTCCAAGAGGTGGTTTAGGGTACCAGGAGGACTAGAAATTGGGAGGACTACAATTCAAGGAGTAGAGTGTTATTGTAATAAAGTGTGGGACAGAAAGGTGAGGTCCCAAACACAGAATCTTCATGGTAAATATTATCAGTTGCAATACCTTTATCCTTCTGAAGCAGCCAAAGTCAGGTAAAATAATTCAGGAACAGGAAAAAATTCAAGTAGAGTGGAAGAACAGACCTATAGTATGTCTTATTGCATGACGATAGCAATGAAAGAAAACAAATGGTACTACTCCAGTTAATGAAGACAGATGGAGCGGTACACATGGTTTACATTGCATTGGTTAAAACAGGCTTTGACAAATTTTGTTTGTACCTAGGAGCCAAAATTAATTCATACAGCACAAAATCTTTTCTTTGTCATATTAAGCTTAACGCTGCGTCTGTATTACCAACTGGTTGCCAACAGGCCTTGTCATTTCCCTTTATCAGAGGATTAATGGGATGATACAAAAAGCTTCCAACAGTCCATTTTCATATGTTAAAGTTTCTATGAAAGGGATAGGACATTTTTCTCCACACCAGTTGACAGCTCTAAATTCAGCAGGTCAGACCCTAGTGCTGCATCAGTTAGTTGTGAAGAGCACAGCCTTTATTGCAGTTGTCCGAAGTCTCTGAAATGCCTTTCTGGATGAGGTGCAGAGTTGCTTCTTCCACATCTTTCAGATGCAAAATGTTGTGCCTGTTAAGGTTTTGGGTTTTGTTTTGTTTTTTAAGAGGCAAAGCCCAGGAAAAAACTTTGGAAGACTTTGGCACAGTTGCTTTGTTCTTTTCCCCTTGCAGGGACTAAACCCATTTATATGATATTGGAATGAACATACAGTCTTCCTCAGTTTTGCCTCTCCTCTGTCGTCTCTCTTTACCATTTCCTTATGATAGATTTTAGTAAGCTCTTTGGGGTAGGGGCTTGTCTTCTTGTATTCTGTTAAGCATCATGCATATTGACTGTTCTGTGAAATAAAAAACCTCACATATTTGATTCATCTGAATGTAAACAGAGTTTAAATTAATGGGTTCCAGTGGGCATAGCCATATTAAGTTTATGTCAATAAAAACAAGAAGCCTATGGCACCTAAAATACATGTATTGCAACATAAGCTTTTGCAAACTTAGGCTTCTTTTGTTTAAGTTAATATTGTAAATCAGGCCAACTGCCATCACCAGACTGCTATGAAACTAGAACTGAAATAAAGGAAAAATACTCTATAATTATTCTCTTTTCAGTTCATAGTGGGGAAGGTAGATTTCAAATAGGAGCTCACACTTCAATTATTCAATAAATCTAAATGATAATCGGAATCTAGATTATAATCTTGTGCATATAACATACTAAACTTGAGTATAAAACCACTCATAACAGAGTAGACTTTGCACTCTAAATGGTTCCAGCACTATTGAAAGATGGCTTGTAGAGTAGCTCGTTGCTTCTTCTCCAGGCTGGGTTTTTCTGTCCACCCTCATGCTGTTTGAGGAAAAGTCTCTTGCCTTTGCCCACCTCACCAAGCATTGTCACCTGCTTTTAGTTTTCTGCTGACTGGTAGCAAAAGTCATCCTCTTTCTGTAGAGGCTGGTGGTGGTGGTGGTGTTTCTACTGCTGCTAAGCAGGCTAGGAGAACCAGCAGGGACTGAGTTTTGTGCTAGCGATTTTTTAAACTCTGTAAGGCTGAGGGCTATCAGAGCTCTAGGCACTGAGGCAAACTTCAGGTTGCAGTGGTGACCTGGCATCTAGAATTGTCAGGATGGAGTTAATAAAGCTGTGGGGAAGGGGAAGCATTGTATTTTAGGAGGGGGACAGTTGAAGACATGCAAATTATTCAGCGTTAGGAACAGGGTTTAGGGAATAGTTTATATTGTCCCTGGTACCTGCTCAGTTTCTGTTCAAGGAAGGCTTCCTGATATAAAAGCCAGTCTGGTACTTAGCTATAGTGATTTAAAATATTCTTCCTTAATATTTCTCTTTTTTTTAAGTTTTTTTTTTCTTCCCCCAAATTTCTAGGCCGGTTATGCCAGTTTCACTAAACATGAACATGGCTATGCCGTCTTGGTAAGTAATGATTTGTAAATAAATTTGTGAAGTTAGCAGTCTTGCAGTATAATACTAAACTGATTTGCATTCTTAGGACATTCTTTTTCGCATTGTACTGTTAGCCTTATACTCTTGCCTATCCCAAGGATGAAGTAGCCTTTATACTCTTTCCTATTTTTTTACATGTCCATGAGGGATGTAAAAAGCAAGTGTTGAGCTGAATTTTGAATCCCAATCAGCTTATCATATGCTCTATTCATGTCTACTAGCTATGGGTTTGGAGCATACACTTTTCTTCCCTTAGAGATAGACCAAGATGGGTAGCTATGTTTGTCTGTAGCAGTAGAAACAAACAAGAATCCAGTATCACCTTAAAGTCTAACAAAATTTGTGTCAGGGTATGAGCTTTCTTGTGTCTCAGTTCTTCGGATACAGCTAGGATGTGAGTCCATCTGTGCTGTATTTTGGAGAGTGGAGTAATGTCAAATGCTGAGTGACATTAGCAGGCAAGTAACAACAGCAGATGTGATTGGATTAGATGTTATATGCAGAAGGGTAATAGGTGTGGAGAAATCAGCATTGGTTAGTCTTTAAGATGCTGCAGGAGTCTTGCTGTTTTCTTCCCTAGAATTGATAGTTATTTTGAAAAGTGTTTTAAAAGAGCCATCCTAAGCAGAATAGCATCCATCTAAATCCATTGAAGTCAGTTGGCTTAAAAAGATGTAACTCTGCTAAGAATGGTACTACCAAATAGTATATAAAGGTAAGCTTTAGGGCTCCAAATATATGTACTGTATCTTGGTAGTCTGAGAAAAGCATAAATGTGGTTTTTCTGTAATCTTCATTTTTTAATGCTACATAACTAGAGTCTGGAATAAGTGGGATTTAGAAATAAGTAACCTGCAACACTGCATCTTCACAGAGAGAAAGAAGACAAAATTTCCTGACAAACTGAATAATTTATATTTAAGGGAGTTGGTGGTGGATGAGGAAGAGAAAAAAAGGTTAATGTGCTTGGCAATTTTTTTTTAATCTATATGGTAGTATAACTATTGGAGCACATATTAACCTAAAGTGACTTGATTTCACATAACAATGTAAAAAGTTCCTTTCCATGAACTGTAGTGCATAAAGAGAAAGACAGGTGAAGCAAGGGCCTAGAATGGACTAAGGTTTCTGTCTTACTTTACCACTGTCTTGCAAAAATTACAGCTGATTTTTGAAGGGCAAGACCTGAAGTCATAACAGGAGGGTAGAAGGCAAATAAAAGCCTGATGCTGCAACAATCATTGTTGGTTGTAATGACAAGCAGAAGGAATCTGGATCTATCTCAGGCAAGGCAAAGAAAAAAAAATTGCAGACAAATGAGGTGGCAATAACTGCATCCAGTTTAATTGTTTAAAGTGGTTTGTGACTTGATAACACTTCAGTTCAATGCTGTTAAATAATATTATCTGTGATTTGTGTGTGTGTGAGGTTGTTTGCTGATAAAAAATCTGTCCCATCCATTCCAGCTTGGAGACCAAGTTGAGAAAAGATCCATTATCTGAGGTATCAAAAGTTCTGGCTTGTCCCTTAGTTATGGATAGATTCAGACTGATCTTGCCAAGGGATGGGGTATAGCCAGAAAATGTTGGGGTGGTGGAGCATTGGGCTAGGAGAGAGGGGGAAAGCGAGAAAGAAATAAGAGAGCTAGAAGCTGCTGATAGAATAGGTCTCCTGCCTGCAGCCCTAGTGACTCTGCTGGCTTCCTTGTCTACATGAGTGAGGGGGTGGAATCTCCAACTCTCTCTCTCTTTCACTTTTTGCAGTTTTATTTTATTTTGCATATTAAAAAAACCATTTATTTCCTGCCCGGAAAAAACAAAAGACTGAAACTTCCTTGACTGTACCTGGGGCCATTTTGAAAACCCCATGAGCAACATACATTTTTTTAAAACAATCATTGTTTTCCTGATTCCGCCCCCCCTCCCTTTACTTTTTCTGCAGGGGGTGGCACTCATCTATGGGGAGCATTGTCCCAAAATACCCCCCTGGTGGTTGCAGGCCTGCCAAGGGATGCTGCAAGGATCAGAGCCATCAATTGAACTGTTGATCTTTGCCCATCCTGGCTTCTACCTTCCTGGGGGAAGGTATTGGAGCCTTTGGTAAAAACTGTCAATGCCTCATTGATTGAGGGGGCTCTCCCAAGACCTTTGAAGGAAGCAATGTTTTGTTTAAGCCTTCATTGACTGAGGATGAAATGTCCAGTTAAAGGTTGGTCTTCATATTTTGTTGAAAAGGTGTAATAGAACATGTGTTGGTGGAATAGTGCTGGGGCCTGTGTTTCATATCTGCCCTTGACCCACTTCACTCTGCCTTCAGGCTTGAATATGAAAGCAAGACTGCTTTAGCACTGGTGGATGATCACCAAAACCTTGACAGATGATAGTCATCCATGTTGACTTTCTCCAGTAGAACATGGCACTTGATCCTGAAAGATTCTACAAACCCTAATGATGTTACCAGCCGTGAAAACCTGAAATCCATCTTGATATTGTTAAATCTATTGGGAGCTTTGATCAGTTGACCACTTCATCCTTATTTATTACTTGGAATGTGGAATTGATACTGGAGGAGTAACACTTTAGTAGCTTTCATCTTTCCTGGCTGACTGGCACATAGTTTACACTAGAGGAGCAAGATCAGTGGGTTGGGATTTATTATGTGGAGTTCCTGAGTTGTTTTGTTACAGTATTGATGACATTGAATGAGATCATCTGGTGGTTTGGGGTTGCATGTCATCAATATGCGGATGATAACCAGCTTTATCTGCACTTCCAGATGTGTCTGTCTGCTCTGAACCATGGTCAAGTGGCTAAGGCAAAGCAAGCTAATTCTGACTCCAGACAAGGCAAAAGTAATGCAGTTTGAGAATTCTGATGGTTTGCAGGGATTGAATCCACTCTTGGTGGATGGAATGAAGTTGGTGTTTGCAGAACGGACTGGGAATTTAAGAGTGCTTATGGACCTAGCCTTGCTGTTTGAAAGCAGATTGGTGTAGTGGCCAAGAGTGTTGTTTATCAGCTGCAATAGTTCACTAACTCTCTCCCTTCTTATACTCAGCTGACCTGAACAGGCTAATCCATGCTTTTATAACTTCACAGTGAGATCAAAGTAAGTTATACGATGCACTGCCTGCAAGACAACTCAGAAACTGCAGGCGGATTTAGAACATGACAGCTTGTTTATAGTTAGGGGCTAGCCTGTGGGAGCATGTAACTGATTTTAAAACATCTATGTTGGCAGGTAGTTTGGTTCCGAGTTCAGCTATAAAGCTGAGTAAAGCCCTTCATGGAGTTGGGAGGACCCTCATATCTAAAGAATCATCTCTGATCTCCTCCTTAAGGTGGTTCATTCAGCATCGCCCAGAGCACGGATGTCAAACTCATTTGTTTTGAGGGCCGGAACTGACATAAATGAGACCTTGTTGGGCCGGGCTGGGCCATGTGTGTACCTATTAGGTAGTAGATTTATTAACTTTGTAAAGGACACAGACAAACACAATTAAAGATTTTTTTAAAACCCTTAAAATAAAACATGCTTGAACATTAGCACATTGGTCTTAAGGGTGCTTTGTATTTCTCCCATGGGATCCAGGGAACTGGGCAAAGGAAGCTCTAGCTCTTTCCTTCCCTTCCCAGGAGGCCACGAGGAGAAGGAAAAGGCGCTTGCCTCAGTAGCTCTGCTATGCGATTGGGAGAGAGTCTGGCAAGGCAACCTCTGCCTTCCCCCCTTCCTCCCCAAGGAAAGAGCCTTAGCCAATGGAGAAAATAGAGATTCTGCTCTGAAGCTTCTGTGCGATTGAGCAAGTCTGGCAAAGCAAGTTGTGATGCAGAAGGAAGCAGATGACGGCCAGTTGTTTGGGGGCATGATAGGAGCCCTTTGGGGGCCTGATTCGGCCCCCGGTCCATATGTTGACACTCCTGGACCAGAGCATGCATTCTTTTTTCAGTCTTAGCTTCCACCATATGACATGGGCTGGGCCATCACCTCTGGAAATGTTTAGCTAGTGCTGCAAGGCTATTTTGCTTCCTAGGCCTTTTGATGGTAGGCTGCAGAGATCAGAACAAGAGGGGCTATTGGAAATACATGGTAGCTTGTTTTTTTACACTTGCTTTTGTAAGCCACTTTGAGTCCGAAAGGAAAGATGGAGTATAAATGTTTAAATAGATTAGTTTCACCTTGCATATTTTCCTCTGCGGTAGATTTTCTGTTCAGATTTTTTCCTTCTAAGCATCTTTTAAAGAGGCACATCCTGAGGTTTGGGTACTGTCAATGTTATTCCTCAGTTCTCTGTTCACAGCTGTTGGCCCTTTGGCTTCCAAGGGTCCCTTCCCTTGTAGGCTTGTCAGCTTTTTCTGGCCTTTTTCCCATTCCATTTGAACTGCTAACATTCAGAAATTAAGTTGGTAAAAGTTTTCCCATCACTTTATCTTCTTGCTAATAACTTTTTCTTACTTTGTTAGAAGGGATTGTTAAAGATACACATTTCTTAAGATTATTCTCATTCTCTTCTGGGTACAGCACTGAACCAATATGCTTTATTTAATACCTAGTCTGAATGCTGCTGGGTAATAGAGGCTTGGGTAATATATTGTTTCTCTTAAGGTTCGATATCATTGGACTCTCTCCAGATGCACAAGAAGATGAAGCTGGTATCAAGCAAGCAGCAGAGAATGGTATGCTCAGTAACCTTGTATTAAACAATGGAGAGAAGGATGAATTGTTTTTAACAATTTTCCAATGTTCATTCTCGTTCAGAATTGTAATACTTGTATTCTGTAAAATTAACTATGGCTTGCATTAATGTCAAAGAGCAAAGAAGTTTTAATAAACTGACTGTATGCTATATACTTATAATTTTGCATAGAATTGTTACGTGAAGTGGTGACAGTTCAGATCTCTCTGAAAGGTGGATTATAATCAGTATTGCAAAATCTGAATTTGCAGTGCCTTTTGATTGAATGAAATGATCCTAAGTCACTGTTTGGAAAACCTGGTGTTTGGTTATGTATATGTTTCTCAGAAAAATGATGCTAATATACTTGCATCAATAGGAGATTGTGTTCTGTAGGCATTTGAGTCTCTCACAATCCTGTTCTGAGGCTCATTATGCCTCTCCCTATTCAGCTTCTAGAACCAGGTGGCAGTACTGTATATGGGATGAGTTTTACCACAATGTCAGCGTTGCAACATTGTAGCTGGGCACTTCTGCTGTTATCATTGTTAGTCAAAATTTCCTATGCCTCCTTCATTGTAATATAACTAGCTTACAGTATAGCTTTTTCTTCTTTCCTACTTTCCATTAAGTTATCAATATATTGTTTTTTTCTGAAGTGCAACTAGATTTTTGCAATGCATTCAATCCGTCTTATCATGACTTGTATGATAGTGGTAGTGAATAGTGGTAGGTATGTCTGAATGCTTATATCAACAAGCTGTCCCTCTGAATCTCAAGGTTGTGAGCAGGGAGAGGAATTTAGTGATTTATTCCTACCTTTTTAGCTTTCTTCAGGTTACTTGGTCACTACTATCTCATTAATTCCTAGGCTTCCTTTGCAGTGAAATTGCTTGTAGAGCAAGAAGTAAGAAATGGAATTCCCTCACACCGAATAATCCTGGGAGGATTTTCTCAGGTAAAAATAACTCTGTATTGTTACTTGGCTGTATTTCTGTTGAAGATGAAGCCCAACTTTTTTGAGGACAGTAATTTTATCAATTTCAAAAGGCATGTGTTCATTGATGTTTTCCTGTGCTATAGCTATAATCTGATGTGGGTCAGAAGGACAGATTTTTATGGTGCGTGTAGATGTACTGTATTTTTATTTAAATCTGTATCATGCATTTTCCACAAGGCTCAGCATGAGCAACAGTTTTAAAACCAAAAGAATATTCTAAAATAAGTCCTTATGTACTTGGTGATAATTCAGTGTTCCTCCAGATGCATATCATGCAATTTATTGGAAATGTCTAGCGTTGGCAAAGCTCTCTAATAAGGGAGCTGTCATCAAAGGATATGCTTAAAGTAGAATCATAGAGTTGGAAGGGGTCATACAGGCCATCTAGTCCAACCCTCTGCTCAACGCGGGATCAGCCCAGAGCATCCCCAGCAAGTGTTCGTCCATCTGCTGCTTAAAGACTGCCAATGAGAAGAAGTTCACCACCTCCCTCGGTAGCTGATTCCACTGTTGAACAAGTCTTACTGTAAAAAAGGGTTTTCCTAATATCCAGCTGGTACCGTCCCAACCCATTACTGTGAGTCGTCTCCTCTGTTGCCAATAAGAACAGCTCCCTGCCCTTCTCTAAGTGGCAGCCCTTAAAATACTTAGAGAGCAATCATGTCCCCCCTCAACCACCCCTTCCCCAGATTGAACATTCTCAAGATCTTCTTCGTGGTCTCTGTGCTTCACACTTATGGGATAGAGTGCCTGCGCTGATCCCTGAATCTACCTAAAAAGCCTGGGATTTTTTCGCACTCAGCACCAGCGGGCATGCGCAGGCATCCCAGTACGCATGCTCGCTAGCGCGAGGATCCCACCAGTTCCTTTCTGACCGCTGCGTTGAGAGGATTTCCTTTCGTGTCCCCGGTCAGTATAGTAAACTTTGGATTATTTCTCCTAGCTGTATATAGCCCATTTGTTATTTTCTTAGTGTAGTTAGTAAGTTAGTTGTTAAGATAGTGTTGTTAAAAAAAAAATGTTGGACTTTGCCCTTTGGGGCCCTGTTTTTCCCCTGCTTTCCCCTCAGTGTTATTCCTGTGTGGGTTTTTTCTGGCATCTATGGAAAGGCATTGGAGTTTTTTTAAGAGGTGCCAATCCTGCGGAAAAAGATTGCACCCCCTGACGGTCACTCCCTCTGTCTTCTCTGTCTGGGTGAGGGGCACCGCGTGGATTCTTGTCTGCACTGCCTGAGCTTCTCAAAGCAGACACGTAAGAATCATGCGGTGAGACTGTCGGCTGTGTTGATGGAATCGGCACTTTGTCCTTCGAAGATGGCATCAGGCTCATCGGTACCGATGAGAGAAGCCGCGGCCCCGACGGTCACATCAGTTGAGGCATCGCCAATTCAGGCCGATATGCCAGTCGAGTGAGGGCGTTCCACAAAACGGCCCTCTGAAGGGTCAGTGGACACCCCGGCTAAGAAGTGTCAGGATGACTCGGGGACCCGATCATCCCTACCGAAGAAGGCGAAATCCAAGGAGAAGCGGAAGAAAAGATCGTCCCGCACTCCTTCCCCTTCTCAAGACGCTTCGGCATCGATGCAGGCCGCTCCACCTAGGAAGATCTTGGCGTCTCCGCGTTGGAGCCCTTCAGTGTCGAGAGGCAGTGCTTTGCAGCAGTTGCGTTTGTCAGCATCGGAGCACGAGATCGACTTGACCCAACGTTCCCACTCATCAGGATCACGTCGCCGGAGTGATAGTGGCTCTGTCTCGGAGGTAGAAGTTTCGGTACCGATTGAGCCGTTGGTACCGCTGGATCAGGCGAGGGGACGAAGAGAGCTTGAACAAACCACCGTAGCTCGTCGTTTCCCACTGCTTTCACCATGGGATCAGCGCCAGTGGCCTTCTCCCTACGCCTACCCATACCCACCGTACCAGTGGTACCCTCCTCGTGAATTTGCTGATTGGGACCAACAGTCCAAGGCATCTCACCCGTCGAGGATTTCGCAGCACTCTCGGCGTCGTCCGTTGGCATCGGTGTCCATCCCGGCTGAGAGACGTGGCGTGACGGTGGAAGAAGTCCAGTCTCGGTTCTTGGTGTCGATTCGGTCACCTATGAGAGCTTCAACGCCAGTACTTTCCGAACACTCGATGAGGAGGGATTCTTCATCGTTGGACTCCAAGGTAAGTACCGACGAGCCGGACAGGGCTCTGGAGTCTTCGCCAGTGTAGCATACAGCTGAGGATCTTCCCATCTCACCATCGAAGGATCTGAAGTCGTATGGGGACCTGGTGAAGAGGATGGCACTCTCCCTCTCCCTCCTGGTGACACAACCGCAACCAGTTGTAGATGATATCGTATTCGACATCATGCAGCGGAATACGTCGACGGCGGTTGCCTTGCCTGTTATGAAGGTCATCTTACAGGCGGTGAAGGAGCCCTGGGCGAAGCCGGCTTCTACACCTGTGTCTTCCCGGAGATTGTACCACATGTACCACGTCCAACAGGCTGGTGCCGAATTCCTGTTTACCCACCCGAAGCCAAACTCGGTGGTTGTATCCTCCTCATCGAAGGCTCGCAAGACTCACTCCTCCCCACCGGACAAGGAGGGAAAGAAGCTGGATAATGTGGGGAGAAAGTTTTATTCAGCTGGAGCGCTGGGGGTAAAGGTATCTAACTATGCTGCCTGCATGGCTAGATACCAATACTCGGTGTGGGTGCAACTCATCCCCCTCCTGTCTTCCCTGAGTGAGGAGAAGAGGTCTGCTGCGAAGAAGCTGCAGAAGGAAGGCTTTGCTGTAGCCAAGCAACAACTGGCTGCAGCAAAGCACATGGTCGATGTGTCAGCAAAGACGATTACATCAGCTGTCTGTCTCCGTCGCCACTCCTGGCTCATATCGATGGCTCTTCAGCAGGACACCATGGCCTTCGTTGAAGATCTGCCCTTTGAGGGTGAAGGCCTCTTCAGCTCAACCACGGACAGTGCTCTTCAGGAGATGGATAAGAGCATAAAAACATCAAGGAACCTGGGTGTCCCGGCTTCTTCTAGGGCCGCTAAACCGAAACAGTGGCATAAACCCTGGTCCAAGAAGCCTTACCAAAAATTCTCCCCAGAACAGCAATGGAGACCTTGCTCTGCCCAATCTGAGAGTAGGTCCCCATACAGGGGGAACAACAGAAACTGCTATGCTTCAGCTCCGACCACTGGCAAGTCTAAGGGTGCTCACCCGCAAAAGCAGGGCCTTTGACTTTCTAGTAGCATGCATCACTGCCCCCACTTCTTCTACTATCTGCCTTCGCCCATTCCTTCCGGCCTGGGAGTCCATCTCTACAGACAGGTGGGCTCTTTCCATCATCACAGAAGGCTACAAAATAGACTTTGCTCAGATTCTGAACCAATCTGTGGTAATCACCACATCCCCTTCCCCACCTCTGCTGGCGGAGGTGAGCAACCTCCTATAGAAACAAGCCATAGAACGGGTCCCGGTGGAGGCCAGAACGGGAGGCTTCTGCTCTCGTTATTTCCTGGTTCCCAGGAAATGGGGGTCTGAGAGCAATCATGGACCTTCGGAATCTGTACCAGAAGTTCAGAATGTCCACTCTGCAAACAGTTCTTCCCCTCATCAACCAAGGGGACTGGATGGCAATGCTGGACCTCAAGGATGCCTACTTCCACGTCAGCATCCATCCTGCGTTCAGCCGTTTCCTTCGGATTGCAGTTGGTTCCCACCACTTCCAGTTCAAAGCCCTTCTGTTCGGTCTGTCCACTGCACCTCGGGTGTTCACGAAGATGATGAGTGCTGTGGCTGCTCATCTCTGGCTTCAAGAGATAGTCGCCTTTCCATACATCGATGATTGGCTCCTTGTGGCGGAGTCGAAAGAGAGTTTATCCAGCCATATTACCACCACTCTTCGTCTTCTTCACATCCTAGGTCTGCAGGTCAACTTGGAAAAGTCACATCTTACTCCATCATGGACAGTTCAGTGCATAGGGGCTTTGCTGGATACAAACCTTCACTGTGCCTTTCTGCCTCAGCAGAGAGCGATGGACATCATCAATCTTGTCAATCTTTTACAGAGTCGGAAGTGGGGCACGGCGCAACTGCTGCAGCGGATGCTGGGGCTGATGGCGGCGACTACAAGCGTGCTGCTGTTTGCGAAATTAAGGATGAGAGGCCTGCAACTGTGGTTTCTTCGACAGTTTCAACCCTTAAGAGACTCACCTCGGAAGAGGTTTGTAATTCCACCTGTGACACTCTGAACACTGCAGTGGTGGAAATCAAAGGACAACATTTGTCAGGGAGCTCCCTTCCACCTACCTGCGACAACAGTGACAATCACCACGATGCGGCTTTGTGGGGATGGGGTGCTCACATGAACTCTCTGTGTGTGGGGGGCCCTTGGCCTCCTCAATTGACTCACTGTCATATAAATTACCTGGAACTCCTGGCAGTCCATTTTGCCCTTCGGACTTTCCTCCCTTTGGTGGTGGGGAAGGTTGTTGCCTTGTTAACAGACAATACTACTGCCCTGTGCTACATCAACAGGCAGGGCAGGACAGTTTCTTGATGGCTCTGTGTGCTAGCTCTGGATCTGTGGTCGGAGTGCCTGCAGCACGACATCTTCGTGAAGGGTGTGCACCTCCCAGGGGTGCTCAATCTGCAGGGGACTCGTTGAGCCAGGGGGGCAGCTTCCCCGCATGAGTGGGAGATACAGTGGCACTTTCTTCAACCTGTGTTTCAGCTCTGGGGGTACCCTCAGGTGGATGTGTTTGCCACAGCCAGAAACCGGAAGTGTCCTCTGTTTTGCTCCAGAGGGGGCACGGATCCAGAGTCGTTAGGAGACGGTCTGTTGTTCCTGTGGGAAGGTCAGTTCCTATATCTGTTCCCACCTCTGCTGACAGGGGTTGTCAACAAAATCGCAAGAGAGAGGCCATGCTGCATCCTGGTGGCACCGTGGTGGCCTCGGCAGAACTGGTTCCCAATCTTGCTTCAGCTGGCGAGGGGGGGGGTCTTCTACCAGTTTCCGGCGGAACCGGACCTTCTGTCGGCTCAGGACGGTCATGTATTCCATCACAACATGCCTCACCTGAAGCTGACAGCGTGGTTCATCGACCCTGTGAGTTCTCCAGCAGAGTCCAACACGTCTTCCTAAACAGCAGGAAGTTGTCTACCTGTGCTTCCTATGACAGGAAGTGGCGGACGTTTCTTCAGTTTTTAGTTGACCCTGCAGTCTCACCCCAACGGGTGGGACTATCGGTAATTTTTGAATTTTTGTTATCTCTGGTGGATGCTGGCCTTGCCTTTTCATCGGTTAAAAGTTTATTTGGCAGCAATATCTGCGTTCCGTGAGCCAGTTGAGGGGCATTCAGTTTGTGCACACCCTCATTCTAAGAGGTTTTTGAAGGGTTTGCTTAGGCTTCATCCTCCATCAAGATCACCCCCACAGTTGTGGGACTTGACTTTAGTGTTGGACAGGTTGACTCGGCGTCCCTTCGAGCCAATGGCCACTTGTTCATTACAGCTTCTATCTTGGAAGACTGCTTTTTTCGTAGCGATCACATCAGCACGCTGTGCAGGGGAGCTCACGGCTATGTGTTGTGACTACCCATATCTAGTTTTTCAGGAGTCTGGAGTGTTGTTAGCTCCTGATATTTCTTTTCTCTCCAAGGTGGTTTCTCAGTTTCACCTTAAGTTAGAACTTTGGTTGCCCATGGTTTATCCTACACCTTCCTTGGATGAGGAACGTAGGTGGCGTGCTCTAGATGTTAAGCGTGCCTTATTGTTTTATTTGAGTCGCTCCAAAAGTTTTCGTAAGGACCAGCATCTTTTTATTTCTTATGCTGCTCCTAAGTTGGGTTCTAGAATCTTGTCTCAGCGGCTTTCAAAGTGGCTCACTGAGACTATTAAACTGTGTTATTTGTTGGCAAAGAAGCCGTTGCCTGGGCCCATTCGTGGGCACTCTACAAGAGCGATGGCGACGGTGGCGTTTCCCTGATGGATGTGTGCAAGGCTGCCACCTGGTCCTCCCTGCATGCTTTCATGAAGCACTATGCTCTGGATGTGCATGCTCAGCAGAGGACTTGTCTGGGAGCTGCAGTGCTGCAAGCTGTTTTTTCTGGTTGACCGTCTTACCGCCTCCAGGTATGTCTTGCTTGCTAATCTCCCATGAGTGTGAAGCACAGAGACCACGAAGAAGATAGACAGGTTGCTTACCTGTAACTGTAGATCTTCGAGTAGTCATCTGTGCATTCACACTACCCGCCCTCCTTCCCCACTGCTGACGGTCTCCCTCCAGTAGGGGCTTCCAGCAGTCAAAAAGGAACTGGCGGTATCCTCGCGTTAGCGCCGGCGAGCATGCGTACTGGGACGCCTGCGCATGCCCGCTGCTGCCGAGCGTGAAAAAATCCCGGGCTTTTTAGGTACCGATTCGGGGATTGGCACAGGCACTCTATCCCATGAGTGTGAATGCACAGATGACCACTCGAAGATCTACAGTTGCATGTAAGCAACCTGTCTTTCCTCAGCCTTTCCTCATAGGGCTTGGTCTCTAGACCCCTGATCATCCTTATTGCTCTCCTTTCCATTCTGTCTACATCCTTCCTCCAGAATGGTCCACAATATTCCAACCGTGGCCTGACCAATACAGTGTACAGCAGAACTAGGACATTTTGCAGCTTGGATGTTTTGCCTTTGTTGATATACCCAGGGCTGACTCGCCCACTAGACAAATTAGGCGGTTGCCTAGGGCACCAGGAGGAGGGGGCACCAAATTGGGCTACCCCTTGGTGCCCATGACAACTGCCTAGTTTGCATACTGCCCCACCCCCCACTGCCACCTGCCTTCCCTCCCTCCCCGGTGCACTCCCATCACTGCACCAAGGCTGGACCCTACTGGCTTTGATGAAGCCGGTGCATCATCTAATGCTTTGAAACCCACGCGGGGGAAGGCTTCGTTCCCCCTCACTTCCAGTTCCAGGAAGGAGGCATGAGAAGGGCTCCACGTGGGCTTCAAAGCATTAGATGGCACACCTGCTGCATCAAAGCCAGTAGGGCCCATCCTCTGTGTAGCGTGGCTCAGCGTGCTCTGAGGAGGAGGGGGTTGAAGGAGCACAGCTGCATTGCAGTGCCAGGAGGGAGGGGGCGGGGGGGAGCCAAGCCTCATTGCGAAGGGGGTGACAGAACGCAGCACCTCGTTGCGTAGCTGCAAGGGCCAGGTCGGGGCCGTGGGCAGGAAGTCTGTCTAGGGTGCTGTGCACCCTCGGGCTGGTACTGGATATACCCCAAGATCGCATTAGCTTTTTGGTCACTGCATCACTTGCTGAACATATTTAATTTAGTCTACCTGTACCCCAAGATCTTGTTCACACACACTGCTATCCAGAAGTGTATCCTCCATTCAGTATGTGCATTCCTCATTTTTGTTACCCAGGTGTAGAACTTGGCACTTAGCCTTGTTACGTTGCAGCTTGTTCACTTCCTACCTTTCCAGCATCTTCGATCATGTTGAATTCTGTCTTTCTTCTGCTGTGTTTGCTGCTTTTCCCATTTTGGTGTCATCTGCAAATTTAATGAGGAGCCCCTCCACACCCTCATCCAGATCATTGATAAAAATATTTAAAAGTACCAAGCCCAGAACTGAGCTCTGTGATGCCCCACTGGACTCCAAATACTGACAAGTAGTCTTTGAATGCGGCCTTCCAAGTGAGAAATTATACAACAAACTCATTCATCTGAGGCTTCCTACTTTATGATGAAAGTTTTAAGCCTCCTTGTATATAACATAGGTAAAATAATGGAGGACTAATAATAAGTTTGCAATACTCAGTTTCACAGCCATCTTAGTATTCTTATCCAGCAAGTCAAATGGAGTTTACAATCCTTTCAACCCCCTCCCCCTGGAAAGTACGGCTTGTTAGCATGTTAATGTGGTATCCTCAAAAGTTATACCATGTGGAAAGGAGGGAGCAGGATCTGGACCAGAGGGTAACAGATGTGTTAGTCAGTGCAGTGGGTTGGAGCTTCACTGATCAGGAAGTGGGAGATGTTTAGCATTGACCCAAATGAGATTCACACTTATATTTTGCAAACCAGTGATTTAAAAGTTAATACTGTATAAAATTTTGCACTTGTGTTAATGTTATTTGAGTAGTCTAAAAAAGCTTAATTGAAATTTCAGCATTTTGAATGAATTACATGTGTAATTAGAAAGATAGTAAGATACTTACTTTTGTTTTCATTAGGGAGGAGCTCTAGCACTGTATACAGCTCTCACAACACAACAGAAACTAGCAGGTGTTTTAGCGCTCAGTTGTTGGCTTCCATTGAGGACTACATTTCCACAGGTAGTGGTGCCTGGCATTGAAGCTTTCTTAAAGTTCAAATTACACTTAAATATTTTTTTCCTGTTACTAATAATATTCAGTACACACTAGTGATCAAAAAACATTGTAGCCTAAGGGCACATTGCAGTAATTTAGAGCATCTCCTGTTGGGTCTTTCACCATTTCAAAGTGTGACTGTAGAAACAGATAACTATCATTCCATGCTTTCATGAGTTAACTATAAAGAAGAACTGTCTATTAAAATAGTATTTGGGATCTTTCACACAACACAATTAAAGTGCTCTGTCAGTATCTTGTACGATAGAGTAACAGTAGTTAGTCCTTGTTTCAACATAACAGTTGTATTGTGGACTGCTTAGTTTTAGGTTTTGATTTTTAAAGCCTTTTAAAAACTTCTTGTGTAAAACTCTTCTAAAATGTAGCATCGGTGTTACTTAGAAACTCTTGCCTTATTTGCTTCATCCTGTGATTCAGTGGAGTGAGGCATTCATTAGGCATGCAGCGAAGACCATATGGAATAATTTTCCATTTAAACAACAGTCTACTACTGATGTACAAGTGAAGATTTTAGGAGTGATCATAAAATTTTAACATGTTTATGAACAGAAAAGTTTACTACCTTCATTCCAGACTGTATCTGGTCTGCATCATCCTCAAGAAACTTTTTGGTTAGAAGGGTGGCATATACATCATTCAAATAAATAATTTCTACCAAATTCCAAAGAAATGGCATTGTACCATAGCCAATAAAGAATTGGAATTGGATGGGAAAATTGAGTTTAAATCTCTTACTCTGCCATCAAGTTCACTAGGTGATCTTGGGCAGACTCTCTCCATCTCTTTCAGTTTATTCTACTCAGAACTACTGTCAGTGTAAAATAACTACCCTCAGAATTATTGTGAGGGTACAGTGAAGGAAGAGAGTACTTTTATGTTGCCTTGAGCTCCTTGGAAGAAGACTGAATAAAAAACATTATGAAGCAATCAAGAACTATCAGGATAATAAAGGAATTGACCAATACTGTTCCTTGTTGAGCATTTTTGAAGTTACAAATTAAAACAATTTTATTTAAATGCTTTGGCAGTTGATTTTGTACCAGTTCACAGATGATCATTAATTCTGTTATCAGTGTTTGCAATGCAATGCCTTGTCTATATGTCAAGCAGTATGATCCTGTGAATCTTGGGTGTAAGATATATTACTTTTTTTCCGTTGCTGAAATTAAGTGTAGTGAATATCCTGAAACAAATATAGATATATCTTTAAATTTTTTTAATTGCACAATGTACTTGCCATTTTAATTACATGACAGATCTTGTTTTTCCTCTATAATGTACTAGCATTTTGTAACTTTTTTGTTAGGGTTCCGTTAATTGTGTCAACAAAGATATTCCCATTCTCCAGTGCCATGGTGACTGTGATCCTTTGGTTCCACTGATGTTTGGATCTCTCACCTCTGAGAGGCTAAAGAACATGATAAATCCTGCCAACATAACTTTCAAGACTTATTCAGGCATGATGCATAGCTCATGTATTGAGGTAATGATTTTACAACTATGTTTGATTTGGTTTTCTTACTTGAGGCACTGAAAATTGCATTCTTGGTGTTATTGTAGAGGTATGTTTTTGTTTTGCAATCAGTGCAACATATTGGGTGGCACACTGTATGTATACATAGAAACTAGTACAAGTTGGGTTGAAGGGAACAAAGGGATTTTGATATAAATTCTCCATATGTGTCTCCTTTATTTTCCTTCAGCTGGGGTGCTGACAGAAGTTATTGTCAGTTAACCCCCTCTTGACATAAATTTCATGGTAAAAAATGCCTTTGCAGTAAAGATAATAATAATAATCATCATCATCATCATAATAAATTTATTTTTTGTATCCCGCCCTCCCCTGCCAAAGGCAGGCTCAGTAAAGAGAGATCCTGCATACTGCACGCTTGTTTTTCTTTTGTCCTGTTTCTTGTCTGAAACTCTGGCTTATCAACTAAAAACTGGGAAACCTCCAAAGCATTTTGAGCCTTTGAAAGCCTTGTACACCTGAGAACCCAGGCTGTTCTTGTAGGCTGTTACATTTGATGTTATTGCTCTAGCTGAACACTGGATAATATTTAGCTAAAAATTTGCAAGAATTGACAGAGTGAGGTCGCTATGCCTCTAGGATATTCATCTCTGCTGAGGATAGATTATTAGCTGGAGATTGCTCTTAAAAAGCATTTTTGGCCATAGATACAGAATGTCACAGAGGTGAATGCACCCCCTCACATTTTATAAATATTTAAGTATATCTTTTTATGTGACAACACTGAAGAAATGACACTTGGCTACAATGTAAAGTAGTGAGTCTACAGCTTGTATAACAGAGTCAATGTGCTGTCCCCTCAAAATTACGCAACACACAGCCATTAATGTCTAAACTGCTGGCAACAAAAGTAAGTACACCCCTATGTGATAATGTCCAAATGGGGCCCAAATTGTCAATATTTTGTGTGGCCACCATTATTTTCCAGCACTGCCATAACCCTCTTGGGCATAGAGTTCACCAGAGCTTCACAGGTTGCGACTAGAGACCTCTTCCACTCCTCCATGACGACGTCACATAGCTGGTGGATGTTAGAGACCTTGCACACTTCCACCTTCCATTTCAGGATGCCCCACAGATGCTCAATAGGGTTTAGGTCTGGAGACATGCTTGGCCAGTCCATCACCTTTATCCTCAGCTTCTTTAGCAAGGCAGTGGTCGTTTTGGAGGTGTGTTTAAGGTCGTTATCATGTTGGAATACTGCCCTGCGGCCCAGTCTCCAAAGGGAGGGGATCATGCACTGTGACATACTGTATCTTGAGCAAAGTTGCTTGTCAGAGCTAATTCTTTATCCTTTTACCACAAGGTCTCTGAATGCCATCCAGTTTTGATAGAATAACTGGTTCAAAGTGAAGAGCTGCCACTGGTGCATCAACCAGAGGCATTCTAAATCATTCATTGACCTCAGGAGCAGAACTCTGGCACCAACTAGTGAGTGGTTTTGGTCCTTGCAAGGATCACCCAGCTGATCGAGACCAGTTTCTTTCTTTGTAAACATAATAGCTAATACAGGAAGTCAACTTGTGGGATAAGCAGTAAGGTTAGGTGACTAGGCAAGTAACACTGGTGTGTCTCTCCCCATTGGAATGGGGAGAAGCTTGCTGTTAGCCTTTGCAACATAGTTGTTCTCCTTTGTAGGAGTGAGTGGGAAGGGAAGAGGCATAAGAAATTTTGGTAGAGAAAGGTCTCCTCCCCCCCCCCCCCCAGCATGTATGGCTTTAATTCAGTAAGCCCCTCTTTTTTTGTCCTAAATAACAATAAACAATGACAAAAAAGGAAGGTAGGCAAGGATGTAGCTTTTGAAAAAACCATGCCACTCAAGACTAGGATCAGTATCCTGTTAGCCAGACAGAACCATTCTGGATATTGAAAAGGAAGCTCCTCCCTTTGATACTTTCACAAAACTGGCAGCCCTGCTTGTATGCCATAGAGCAGGATTTCCCAAACTTTTCTTTCCTGTGGCCCAGTTATTTTTACACTTCTCCTTCGTGGCCCACTAAAATTTGGGGATGGAGCCAAGAGAATTTGGGGGCGGAGCCAGAAGACAGGAATTATGTCATTTCCTGTGGTGTCAAGGGCCAAGTGATGTCACTTCCAGGGCACACTGAACCAAAACTCCACCTTTTCCTGTGATGTCACTTCCAGGGCACTACCCAAAACCTGCCTCTTCTTCTGAAGTAACTTCATTTTCAGAAAAAACTCTCTGAAACTCACACTGAGCCAAAACGGGGATGGAAAGTGGGCGCTCCTCTCCACTCCCACACCTGCATGCACCTAGCTGTTTGTGTGTTCTTCTCCAGCTTGCAAGCACTCCTAATGCCCATGTTCAGTTGCCTGCATCACCTACACACCCCTTCCTCAACAGCACTGGCCAGTGTATGCAGTTTGGAGTGCTGTTGCCATTTCCATCAGGAATGACAGCACTTGTGTATCACCCACACTGGGCCCTGGCAGCTGCTCTACCTCAAAATATGTTGAAACGTTTAGTAGGCCATTCCTTCAGCTGCTACTACTGGAACCCTGACTCAAGCTATAACCAAGCTTGCTTGGTTTCAAGAAAATCTTTCAACAGCTATTTTTCATAGTTTTCTTTGGTTGAAACAATGGGGAATTGCTGTGAAAGGTAGCAGAGAACTGTACTGCAATTAATGAATTAATTTTACTGGCTGTTTCTCATGCCTTTAAAAGCAACCTGTTTTGCAGAAATTTAGCCAGTGAACTTCTTCCATCCTTTTTAATATCTACAGGAGTTGTTTAATTTTGGTGTCAGACAGCTGTTAAAAGCAGGACCAGTAAAATGGTGCTAAGTTCATAGTACCATCGCTTCCAGTGCTGTTGAGATATACTGCAGTAATCTCCAATAATCTCTTTCTACCCCACACCTCTCACTCCCACAGAAATCTCATAGAAAGGCCAGCTGCCTACAACTGGGGGTGCCCATTTTTCATTGGCAGAGCTCCTATGTCTGCAACAACAGTATGATGAACAGAAAAGTTTCATCCAGTAAAAATTGAAGGAAAGAAAGAAAGAAAGGGAAAGAATTAAACGAAAGGAGAGGAAAAGAAGACATGGCAAGAAAGAACATAAGAGGAGCTATGTTGGATCAAGCCAGTGGACTATCCAGTCCAAAATTTTCTCATACAATGCCCAAAAAGAACCAGACTGTTCACCAGTGGGGCCAGGGCACTAGAAGCCTCCCACTGTTGCTTCCCCCCACCTCCAGCACCAAGAATACAGACAGAGCATCACTTGAAGGGGAAAAAAGAAAGAAAGGGGGGAGAGAAAAAAAAAAGCCTTTCTCACCATCAGATGACCCCAGCCAGCAACAATTCTGCCCAGGGGTGGTTTGGTAAAAAAAATAGCTACTGGAATGCCCACTCCCCACCCCTCCCAGCTGAAAAAAACACACCCTTCTTTGCCACTCAGGCCTCCCAGGGAAATCTCCCCAAAAGAGCATACTGCAAGGCACATAAAAGCTCATACCTTGAAGAACACTTCAGTGTCTAAAGTGCCAGCTTTTCTCTTAAACACTGGGATGGGGGGAGAAGGAAGGAGAGGCAGACCAGCTCCTCTCTGCACAACAGAGACGGGGGAAGGAAGGAAGCAGAGCAGAGGTCATGCTTTGCTGGGGGCGAGGCTAGCTTTGGCTTTTCTTGTGACCTGGTAGTGAGGCTTCCGTGGCCCAGTACCGGGTCATGACCCTGGAAATGGGAAACACTGCCATAGAGAAATCTAAAGCTGCATCCCAAAACCACTGGAGAAGGCCTGCACTTGTGATAAATTTTGCTAATTTTGTAGCTCCAAGGTATGACGACAGGCTGAATGTGTGCCATGTGGTAGTAAGTGCTTTCAAGTCACAACTGACTTATGGCTACTTCATAGGGTTTTCAAAGCAAGAAACGTTCAGAGTTGGTTTGCCATTGCCTGCCTCTGTGTCACAATTCTGGTATTTCTTGTGATCTCCCATCCAAATACTAACCAGGACTGACCCTGCTTAGCTTCTGAGATCTGACAAGATCGTGCTAGCCTGAGATATCCAGGTCAGAGTATTGCATGTCATGCTATACCAAAATTAGGATGTTCTACAGGACTTTAGTGGTGGGGGGGGGGGTAGTTGACTGAAAAATTACAGTGTAAATTGCTCTGTTTTCTTCTGTATTCCTGCAACTTTACCATAAATTGTTGTTTTTTATTCTTCAATAGGAAATGATGGATGCAAAGCAGTTTATTGATAAGCATCTACCTCCGGTTGATTGAAACTTCTTGAGAGGCCTTCTCTTTAAATGCACCAGCATCATCTGTACTAGATTGTTACTTTTCATGCAGCCAGTTATGAAACATTTCTGTGCCTACAGTGTTAACTCTATTGTAAATGTACCAACAGCAGTGACTAGATAGTATAACTATATGAGGAATAATCCTCTTTCCAAACTTCATTGGGCATGGTATAGCTACAAGGCAGGGAAAGTACATTTTGGAATATAATTAAGCATAATTTTCTATGCTCGATTGCTCCAAATTCAAAATTGTCCATTGATGATGGAAGATACCTGGTTTTAATTTATGGTTTAAATTAGGACAATATATGTTCAAGACCTATTTTATTACTGCTTGTTAAATTAACATTCATATATCACACATACAGTATGTAAATCCAATAAGCATGCAGTAGTAGAATAAGTATTCTTGATGAGGATTAACTCAGAGCAAGTTTAATCAATATTATTGCATGTGTAACCAAAGACTTCCAGTCTTTACTTATCCCTTTGCAGCAATGTACCGTAATTCAGTGTCATTTCCTACTGTGTGCTGAGCTACTTAAAAGCAGTATATAATCTTTGGAGAGAAGAATCCCATGTAACTACCCTTAAGATGAGTTACAGTATCTGTGGAAAAAAATACAGGGAAAATTCAGTATGTCAAAATCCTCTATTGTAGGTTGGATCTCAGAGAAAAATTTCTCTAAAGGATGGATGGGAACAGCTTTCATTGGTCCTGCCCCCCACCCTCAGACCTCCATTGCCCTTGCTATGCTGTTTGCAGGATCTTTTTGGGTCTCAAGGGAAGGGGGAATCAAGGAGGTCTTGTCCTGTTGACCAAATACCTTCCATTAGTAGAGATGGAAAGGGTAGAGATGTACTGAAGTATTTAAGCCCATTTGAATTCTTACTGTGTTGCAGCATTTAAATCTCTAAAGGTTTTCTGGTGAATTTCTTATTTAAATTACGATAAAGTTAGATATGTGTTTTTTGAATTATCAATTAACAAGCGATTTGTCTGATATTATTCTGTATTCCCCCACTCCAGCCAAAAAAAAAAAAAAAAACTAATGGCAAATGTCAGACACAAGTATTCTGTCTCGTGTAACTTGCCAAAATGTATGCCACCTAATGCAGATAACTCAGATTCTTCCTGTTGCTCCTTCCCTTAGTGACTTGGATAAAGTGGACTTCAAATTTTTCCTGGTAATGATATCTGAAGCAATGTTGCAAGTTTGGTAATATGGATTTTGGATACATGTATGGCAAGGGAGGAGGCCATCCTGCTTTATAGGCCAGCACCACAGTCACATTTTTCTGATCACCTTAGCATTATGCTGCTGTTACTTATCTAATTACCTTAGTGATGTTGCAGTTATTGTTCATGGAAGTTTATTTCTTTCTTTACATATTTTCTTGATACATATAATTTTATTTCCTATTCTTAAACATACAATGAATCACACTGGGGGCTGTTGCTAATTTTTAATTAGTAAGAGTAACAACTGGGACTAAGATGCTTCCCTTTATCTTGCTCCCAAATTGGCATTTCTAACTACGCTATGGGTTTTGCCCTGCTCTGTGAATTACATTCCTTTAATTTTGCCTAGGGTCTGTGTAGCCTCCCAAATTGAGGCCAATTTGACATATTGGTGGAAGCAATTGACTCCTGTTCTGTACTGCTTCAGATGTGAGACTCGAATTTCTGCTCTCCTATATGTAATTTTTTTCATTGCTGCGCACACGCACACACACACTCATGCACACACAATGAGGCTGTCAATGGTTTGATCTAGCAATCTTAGCATGCTGCCTTCTTAAGTATGACATATGGGGTGAATGGAGGACAAATGAAACATACAACTTCTCTACTTGCAGTGGTACAGTCCAGGAACTGTTTGACTTTATGAACCTGCTGTGTATGAATAAATGGCTGTTATTTAGATGCAGTAATTTTTTAAAAAATCAAAGTCTTCTCCATTCACAATATTTGGACATCTGCAGCAGCTGGCATACACTTGAACATGGAACCAGTGTGATTTTCCTCAGTACTTGTCCTGTTTGCTGATGAATGACTTTTTTATATAAGTATTGGTTTCTAAAGGAGCAAGGCAATCTTATATTACATATTTAGTCATCTACTGTTATGTGGAAAACCTTTCTTGAGCAGTTGACATACTTAAAAGTATTTTTGGAATATTCATTTATCAATGGTGATTCTTAAATTAGTCCTGCAAACAGATGATCTGCTTTATAGAAATGTATTGCTTTTACCAACCTAAAGAATACAAAACTATGAAACCAAAATAGTAGTAATTTACCCCCGCATGAGAAGAGATGTATTCTATATTTTGCCTAAAATTTCAAATATGTCTATCAAAATATGATAGTCAGTATTAATGTTCTTTGGGTGAATAACTGCCAAGCTGATGATAGTTTTATCATAGCCCAAATACTATTGCAGCGTAGGCAAAGCTACTGGCGTCACTGGGAGTTTTATCCATGATAGGATGTAGCCTTTAGCTTTTCTTTCAAAGTATTGCATAATGTTAATACAGTGGATTGTTGAAGGAGTACAGTACTGTAACTTGCATTTTAGATCAGTTAATTAAATGTTTGCCTTAATGAAGTGTGCTGTACTTCATTAAACTACAAAATGCATCTTTTTATAAATAGGTGCTATTGAAAAATAAAATGAATATAGTTTTAAGGATGTATTGAATAGGATGTGGATGAAGCCATATGTGTAGGCTGGGGTATTTTATAAACATCTTTAATTTGGCTTTCCTTTATCCTAAGGTGTAGAAATACACAGTTAATATAAAAATCAAGATGTTACCTTATAGTTTATGGTAGCACCTGTGTTGTTGCAATCGCTTTCTTGTGGTTCAGTTGTAAATCTTTTATGTTACTGTGAAATAAATTCTGAACAATCAATTTGAGTTTAATACAAGCCAGTTCTTTAAGCACATTCCTAAAATATTGTAAACGGGAGTGGGAATACTGTAAGTATATTTTTAAATATGATATTTTGCAGATAATCTTTTGTGGTAAATAATTGCTAGTATAATTCATGGATAAAATGGTAAAGATGTCTTTAAAAGATATTATTAATGTCAAAAATATATGGAAGTTGGGTTGAAATGCATCAGAGAAGTAGTAGAAGAAGAAGAAGATATTGGATTTATATCCCGCCCTCCACTCCGAAGAGTCTCAGAGCAGCTCACAATCTCCTTTACCTTCCTCCCCCACAACAGACACCCTGTGAGGTGGGTGGGGCTGGAGAGGGCTCTTACAGCAGCTACCCTTTCAAGGACAACCTCTGCGAGAGCTATGGCTGACCCAAGGCCATTTCAGCAGGTGCAAGTGGAGGAGTGGGGAATCAAACCCGGTTCTCCCAGATAAGAGTCCGCACACTTAACCACTACACCAAACTGGCTAATCTTTGCTACTACAGTAGATCTCTGTGTGGTAGCTGTTATCTTGCTACTGACACATCAAGCCAAATAGTGCATGCCAGTCATGTATTGTTCTTGCTTTATGCTTGACTACTGCTTAAGAATCACATTTTAATAGCACAAATGGGTGGTTTGTATGCCAGTTGAAAGATTAATTACATGCTTTCAGCTTTGCTACTTACATGCCTGTTTTATTATATGTGCCTGTTACCATGTGGTAATAGTGCAGAATGAAGACATTCCTGCAAATTTAGTGACCTCAGGCAGGTTGCAATCTGGCAGGGGAAACGGGTGCTTTGGGAAAACAGAGGAAGGGTTTTTATAGCCAAGCACTGCAGACCTGCTCTGAACTGTGGCAATTTTTGTATATACTGTCCTACTGTGGCAGGCTCCACATATCAAGCTGTTATTTTGCAGTAAATAGTTCCCAGGGGTGGGGTAGCTCCCAGAAGCTTACTGTCCTCCCCTTCTGTAGTACATATATTTCTCATGGGACTCTCCATTCTATGTCTTCTGAGTGCTGACATTATCTTAAAGCAGAGCAAGCGTCCAATAGCACCTTAAAAACTAACAAAATTTGTGGCAGAGCTTTCACAAGTTGCTAACTATCTGAAGAAGTGAGCAGTGACTCACAAGCTCATATCCTGCCACAAATTTTGTTAACTTTAAGGTGCTACTGGACTCTGCTCATTTCTACCGCTATAGACTAACATAGCTACCCATCTTGATCTATCTTAAAGGGTACTGTACTTCTGTCTTGATTCTCCACCAAAGCTACACATGCCTCCCTCACTGGTATCTGCCGTGTGCTGGCAAAGTGTATGGCATGCTTCATGGAAGCATTTGTTCTGTAATGGCTTCAGAATAATATAGTGATGACCACATCAGCCATACTTTAAAAGAAAGTTAAAAGAAAATGCCTGTGTTGTCTGTACCATGACTAAATATTAGGCTATAAGGGACAAAACTTAAAAGGCCCTGAGCCAAGTTCTACTCAATCTCTTCCCTTGAAGGTGCCCCTATCCTTCATTATCTCCAGTGGAGGGAAGGCATTTAAAAGGTGTGTAGTCCCTTTAAATGTGATGGCCAGAACTCCCTCGATTAGAAGAGGATTTGTGCAGAAGGTAGCAACTTCCTTGCTGATAACTAAGTAGGCAAAATGGGAAGCTCTTAATAGAAAAATACCAACATCACACAACACCTGTATTTTGGCAATCAATTGCAAACAGCACTTCCCTATTACCTTGCATAGATGCAGAATGGAGTGCCTAGATCAGGATGAAACTACATTGGAAAATAAAGTGAAAACAAAGTTTATACTGAAAGTCTCTGACTGAATTAGGACCACCTCCTTGGAGTGGCTAGGTTAATTACTTTTCCTTAGGTTGAAATAGGATTCTGACAATCATTTAGTGTGCTCTGGGAGCTATATGACTGCATGTGGCAGCATATCTACAGGTTACCTCTACTTGCCAGTGCATCCTTCCCATGTAGGGTTGCCAATCCCCAGGTGGGGGCGGGGGATCCCCTGGTTTGAAGGCCCTCTCCCCCACTTCAGGGTCATCAGAAAGTGTGTGTGTGGGGGGAGGAAAATGATTGCTGGGTATTCCATTCTCTATGGAGATCGATTCCCATAGGTTATAGCAGAAAATTGATCTGTGGGTATCTGGCTCTTTTGGAACTGTTTTTTGAGGTAGAGGCACCAAATTTCAGCATAGCATCCAATGACTCCTCGAGGAGGTCCAATTTTATGAACCCCAAAAGAAGGTGCCCCTATCCTTCATTATCTCCAATGGAGGGACGGCGTTTAAAAGGTGTGCGGTCCCTTTAAATGTGATGACCAGAACTCCCTTTGGAGTTCAATTATGCTTGTCACACCCATGCTCCTGGCTCCATCCCCAAAGTTCCCAGATATTTCTTGAATTGGACTTGGCAACCCTTTTCCTATGCCTTGCGTAAAAGCTCTCTTGCTGCCCATGCTCACATCTGTTTCCTTGATGATGCCAGGCGATGTATGCAATTGTGATCAGTCATAGAGGAGCACTTGCAAGTGAGCAGGCAGGGGAAGGACATGGGGGGGGGCGGCTGACAGTGGTGAGCCCTGCCAGAAGCCCCAGGCCCTGGCAGCTGCCCCACCTGAGGGTATGCTGCCAGCCCAGCAGATAGTATGGTGAAAGACCTGTGCTTGGGACACCCAACAGCTACTGACAAATCAGACTAGAGAATATGGACCTTGATAGATCAGTGATCTGACTTAAGAACATAAGAGAAGACATGTTGGATCAGGCCAATGGCCCATCCAGTCCAACACTGTGTCACACAGTGGCCAACCCCCCCCCCCCCAAATTAACAGTTTCATGTGTATTCTTAACTTTATAGCAGTACTCTAAATAGCATTCTCAATATTAAGGAAAATTTCAGCAGTAGTTTAATATGCAGGGACTCCATGATGACAGTGCTGACCTGCATGGCCCAAGCTAGCCCCAACTCGTCAGACATCAGAAGTGAAGTAGGGTCAGCATTGTACTTGGACAGAAGGCCAAGTAAGTCCTGGGCACCCGTAGAGGCAGGCAATGGCAAACGCATCTTTGGATGTCTATTGCCTTGCAAACACTTCAAGGTAGGGTTGTCAGAGCCCCCTCTCCCCCCCTCCCAGCAAGAGATGGAAGGAACCTAGAGATTTGAGGGTGGAACCTGGGGAGAACAGGGACCTCAATGGGGCACAATGCCACTGCCATAGCGTCCGCACTCCAAAGTGTCCATTTTCTCCAGCTCTTAGTATTCTGGAGATGAGATGCAATTCCAGGAGATACCCAAGTGAGGTCCCACCTGGAGGCTGGTATCCTTGCTATAGAGTCGCCACTCCAGAAGCGACTTGAGGCACTTTCTTCCATCACCAACTCATAACGGCGAACACGCGCAGCTGAAAACAAGGATAAGTGACGTGTACTATTTCATCCATCAACTCCACGCCGAGTCTTGGCCATTCCCAGTGAGCCTGTGCTCCGAAAGCATTCAGCTGGAGCACTCTCTCATTTGGTGGCCAGCTATGCCCCGCCTAAGGGCGAATTTGGGAGGCAACGCTCAGTTCGTTTCAATCATTCCCCAAAGATCTCCATTTCCGCTGGGCGGGCGCATCTGGTAATACCGAAGCTCCACCTTCCTTTTCACGGCTGGTGAATCGATGTTTTCGGCTGGCCGAAGCAGGCCTTGCTCCTTTCTCCCGAGGCTTGATGAGCACGGCCTGGCGGCGCTGTTGCCGCGCTGTCGCTTCGAGGTCAGGCCGGTGGGAGCGTGTGTGTTGTTCAGCGGCCTGGCGGCCGTGTTGACGTCTTCTGTCTCCTCTTGACTCCCAAAGCTTCCGCGGTTTCTGTTGGCGGAGGCAGGTGATACCGGCAAGAGGCTTGTTTTTGCTCGCTGCGCCGCTGAGGTCGGTGCCTCAGTCGCCATGAGCACCGAAGAGGAGATCATTCGCATCGCTAAGAAAATGGACAAGATGGTGCAAAAGAAGAACGCGGTGAGAGGCGCTTGGAGGGGAGGGGGAAGAGAGAAGAGGCAGAGGTCCCTCGCGCGCTTGGCTTGAACTGCTAGCCGGCCAATGAGCGGTGCCGCGAGCTCAGCTGGGCGCCCGCCTTTTTCTTGAAGGGGAGCAGCGAGGGGCACTGTATTCGCGCGCGGCGCTTCTTTTGTGAGGCTCTGTCAACCGCGAGAATGTGCCGCGAGCGGGGAGGGGGTGGGAGGGGGGAGACCCCCGACGTAGCTGTGGGCCCCAGTGCCTATGTTGTATCGTGTAATGAATGGGCCGAGAACCTGACGTCATTCACAAGTCAACAGGCCGAGTCTATTTCACTTTCCGCGATATTTATCTGGGGAACAGCCAAGTTTCTGAACGTATCAATCAGGATTTAAAGAGTCTCATGGATTTCAGTAGAGTCGGGGATTCGACTGTGTGTAATCACGTTCAGCGTTTCTAAGAAGTGCCCCTGTTTCTCCCCCTCCGCTAATGGCTATAGAAGTGTGCTTGTACATGAAAACTCACACTTTGAATAAAACGTTGTTGGTCTTAAAAGTGCCATTGGACTCTAACGCTGGGCTATAGCAAGTGTAATCGAAAATATTTGGCTTGCAAAATGTTACTGTCTCCCCTCCTCATCTCCTTTTGCATTCATCCTGTAGGTTCTTTAGCCGCAAACATTGTTTTCAGGAAATGCTTACACATAGAACGGAGAAGGAGGAAAATATTGTTCTCATCAGTTGTATAGGTGTGAGTGTATTTATTAAAGTATTTATACTCTGCTGTTCTCTAATAGTTTACAATTGAAGACTAAAAATGTACAAAACACAATACCAGCCTCCATATCTTAAACCTCATTAAAAGCTTTTGCAAATAGAATGACCCTACAGCACTTCCTAAAAATTTCTGATGTAGATTCATGGGGGGGTTTGTTTGTTTGTTTGCTTTTTGCAATTTAGGGAATAGTCACTGGAGTGTATATTTTAACTCAGTTGCTTTGGGAAGCTCAAGGTTCATTTATCAGTTGCTAGTTTTACAAGATTATACTATATTGCCAATGAGCGTGAGAGATCACATTTCTGGCTTCTCTAGGAGAAAGATGTTTCCCATCTGTACACCTCTGCTGATAAGGTAGTAGTATCAAGATGTAGTGACAGGTCAGGCAAAACAAAATACAAAACTGCCTAGGGTAAGGAGCCACCACCATTCCCTCTGTCTAACTCTCAGCTGAGAAACCAAGGAACCAAGTCTCTGACCCTACATGGTACTAATCAAGAAATCACCCTGCACAGTAGGATACCTGCAAGCTGAGTTCCAAATTACTTTGGTAGCTGAAGCCAAGGTACTGGGTTGAGATTGAAACTCAACACCCAGATAACACCACCATTTATTAAATAAATGTGCAAAAAAGCAAGGAAGAAACTAATAAAATCTAAATAGCTAACCTAAAATATTTAGACAGGCTTTTTGGTCCTCTGATCCAGATGTGCTTAACCACCCTGAAACACAGACTCCAGGTAATGTTTCAGTTTCACACAGAGTCCATGTAAAGTCCAGAACCAATCCAGACAAAAGACAACCCAGAGGATAGGTGTCCAGGAGGGTATGACCACAAGATACAAACTAGAATGAATGATTTTCCTTTTTGCCAAGCTGCCAGCAGCTGGCCAGATTCTGGCTGACCAGTCAGGTGTGTTTCCAAGACACATGATCATGTCCTTCTGCAGTTAGTATGTGCTCAGGGTCAAGTTACAACTCCCACCCTGGGGGGCTCCTTGTGCTAATGAGATGAATTGCAAGGGCAAAACTCTGTCCTGGTCCCTGGCCTTGTATCTCCTGGGTCTCATGATCTCATTCGCACTTGTGTCTGACTTACCATTTCATTCCTTATCACTCTTGAAACTGCTAGTCTTTAAAGAAAGAAGCCTCCTAGGGTTTTACTGCACTTAAAAGGCGGAACCAGAGTTTTGAAAAGTCAAGAAATGACTAGAGAAAGGCCAGAATCTTGACAAATAGGAAAGGAAAGGTCCCCTGTGCAAGCACCAGTCGTTTCTGACTCTGGGGTGACGTTGCTTTCACAATGGGGTGGTTTGCCATTGCGTTCCCCGTCTTTTACACTTTCCCCCCAGCAAGCTGGGTACTCATTTTACCGACCTCGGAAGGATGGAAGGCTGAGTCAACCTTGGGCTGGCTACCTGAATCCAACTTCCGCCAGAATCGAACTCAGGTCGTGAGCAGAGAGTTCAGACCACAGTACTGCAGTACTGCTACTTTACCACTCTGCGCCACGGGGCCACTCTTGACAAGTAGTGTGGACCCTTATCAAATGGTAGTTAAAATGATTCAGCGTAAAATTAGTGCCTTCTTGGAAGGTTCCATGTCAGTAAGAAATGATCTGTTGGTGTAACTGGCATGTTTAGCTGTTGGGCTGTATCCTGCAGGTGTGATTTTTGCTAGCTTTCCCCTCATGCTGCTCCTGGGAGTCCCTTGTCCCCCAAGGGCAGAATTTGGGGAGGCATGTGGGACTGCAGCAGAAGGTGAGGAGGTTGCACTCTGCTGATGGAAATCCTTCTGTCAGTGGAAATCTTCAGTGGTATTTAAGCCTGTGTGTTTTTCAGAGTTATATGTCCTTTTGATGCATGCCTGTTGATTTACTAGATTAATTGAAGAGTGTTTGAGAGATTATCTGATCTGTCTTCTGAAAATGATGACCAAGGTCTGAGTGGTTTTATGCTCCATGATGTACTCAAAAGTAATGAGTTGGATCAAAGCTGCTGCTCTTCCAGTATATGCACTTAAGTTGGAGGAACGGCAATTCAGGTGGAACCAACTGATGCTTTATGAGTATTGCTTGACTCACAGGAGGAGATACCACTAAAAGAATCCTTCTTGCACTGGAATATATCTATAGTCTTCTTCATAAGATGAATTAATGCAGGGGTCCCCAACCCCCAGGCCGGGGACCGGTACCAGGCCATGGCCTGTTTGAAATCAGCCATGCAGCCTCACCCCCCCCCCCAGCGGCACCTCCTCTTCCCCCCGTTTTCACCATTTTAAGGCCGGGGAAGGGAAAGCCCCTTCCTTGGCCTTAAAATGGTGAAAATGAAGGGGGGGGGAAGGCGGTGAGGCTGTGCAGACAGCAGCGGCGAGGCTGCGCGGATGGCAGTGGCAAAAGGAGGAAAACTGGAGGGGAAGATGGCGGGGCTGTGTGGATGGCAAAGGAAGGAGAAAATGGGGGGGAGGAGGCAGCGAGGCTGTGCTGGAGGGAGGGAGGAGGCGGCCACGAGGCTGCACAGGGAGCAAAGGAGGGAGGAGGAAATGCCGTGGGGGGGGGAGGCTGAATTGGATGTTCCCACCCTGCCGGTCCTGAGGCCGTGGTCAGCAGGCCGACCCTGGGGTCAGTCCCCAGGGCCAAAAAGATTGGGGACCACTGAATTAATGACTGAGACCACTGTAGAAACTTCCTTTCAGATACTTGGCAGCTTTATTTGACTTTATTATTTATATAACCTGGTTTATATACATATAATTTGACTATTTGTGTGTTAAACATATGAACAGTTACATCTTCTGAAACACACTTGCTGCTTGGTAAGGTTTTAACTGCTGTTCTTGAATTTGTAAAGTAGCTTTGCTGAAAGTAAATACTTTTAATTGCACAATATACTGATGTAATAGCAATGGAAGTGTGCTGAAACATGTTAGGACTTATGTGACAAACTAAACATTTTAGGCTGGATACAGTTTCATTTTGCATCCTATCTTTCTACTCATACTGGTGCTGTTCTACACATGGGAATTTTCTGCTGGTTTATGCCCAGTGTATATGCAACTGTTATTGCTCAGCAGAACTTAAATTCAAGTGAACTATATATTATTGCAGTGAGCCTGTAAATACTTTGTTTACAAGTACTTGTAACGTTTGGTCTGTAGTATAAACAGTATAACAAATTACCTTATTGTGTGATGAATAGGTTCAAGTTGACAGAGGTAATATTGCACATGTGGATTTTCAAAAATCAAGAGCAGTTGAGTAAGATTAGAGAAGAAAAGGTAAGCAGTAGTTTTTCCTCTTACTAGATACAAATTTCAGCTTTAATAAATGGAAGAGAGTATCGACAAGCATTTTTCTTTCTGCATTGGTATGGATTGCAAGCATGCTATCAGACCATGGCCTCAAGTCTGTAAGTATAGAGCATTCTCCTAAAGAAATTCTGAGCTAGCTACCTCTTGTTGGTTTTAAGAGGCAATTCCTATACTTTTCTTAGATATAGGCAGCATAATGAAGTTTAATACAGCCTAGTTTGTTGCATTGGCTGTTTTTCATAAGTAAACTGGGCCAAAATTAGATGCTACTTTGGTAAAATGTTTATCCTTTTAAAAATATTTTTGTAGTAGCTGAGTCTTAATCATGTTTACATAGAAATAAGATCCACAGAATTCAGTGAACCATGGTTTCTGAGGAATATGTTTTCTTTTTTCTCAAACTGAGAAAAAGTTTGGCTCTCCTGCTACCTGTATTTTGAATGTCTATTTAGGATTAAAGCCTGAGTGAGCTTAACAGACATTTTTTCAAGTATACATAGAATTGTAATATGGTTTATTTCTAGAAAATTAAACATACCAACGTGTTCACCTAGTTTGAACATATGAAGCCCCCTTAGACTTCAGCAGCCTCTCTTACTCTCAGGTAGAGGAAGATGTTTTATATTATGCACCTTCATTTTATTTCTTTTGGGCATCACACAAATCAGTGTTTATAGTTTTCCATTCATTTTATATAGCAGGTAATGTAAAACACAGTAGTTTGATTTAGGTTTTTAACAGTGCAGTTCTAGGAAGAGTCATACTGTTTTTTTTAAGAAGCATTTATTTTAAATGCAAACAATAAAAAAACATACAACCACACCATAAAACATAATAACCCAGATAACCATCAATACTCTGTTACAAAACCTACATTCACAGTTAACAACCACCTAGCATTAGTTGCATCAAGGGGATTATATCCTTATCACTCAAGAAATCTAAAACTGGTTTCTATATATCATCATATTCTGGTAAGGGAACTACCACACGAGAGTCCCCAAAAGAAGGATTATGCATAATCCTGCCCTTCAAAAATTGTTCCCAAAGTTTCAGATATCATTGTCTAAGAAAAGAATTTGTGGGGGACTTCTAATTCTTGGCAACACCAGGCGAGCAGAAACAACCATTGTTGAGACAAGAGATTTGATATTTTTATCTATCAGTGAATCAGCCCCAAAATCCAATAACAAAAATTCCGGGATCTTCTTCGTGGTCTCTGTGCTTCACACTCATGGGATGAAGCGTCAGCACCGATCCCTGATTGGTAATTCCAAAGTCTGGGATTTTTCGTTGCCTGACCTCAGTAGGCATGCGCGACAGCCCCAGTGTGCATGCCCACCCGGTGGGCGCAAATATCCCACCAGTTCCTTCTTTACTGCCGCATCGGATAGACTTGTTTTCGTCACTCCAGTCGGTAGTTATTACTTTTTTCCTTCTTCTCATTCCTTCGTTTTTTCTCCTTGTTCTTGTTATATATTTTTTAAAAAATAATAAAAAATTACAGACTATTAGTTAGTTGTTTCACCCCTTCGGGGTTCCCCCCCCGCCCTTCTCCCGCCATCCCTGTCTATGGAAAAGTGTTGGGGTTTCTTTAAGAGGTGCCTTAAGTGGGAGCAAGATCCCTCCTCCGGACAGACATTCTCTTTCCCTGCTGTGCCTTGGGGAAGGTCATCGGGTGGAATCCTGCCATCACTGCTCAAAATTTTCCAAACAGACCAGGAAAAACTGAGCGGCGAGACTTTCGGCGGCGCTGGTGAAATTGGCTCTTGCACCGCAGATGTCGACATCGGTGTTGACAAGCACTTCGATGGCTGCCCCGGCATTGATATTGGTTCTGGCCTCGTTGTCAAGCCAACCGACCCAATCATTCCAGGGAGTTGACCGCCCCCACAAGCGTGTGGGCTCGACATCCCATTTGGAACCATTGACCCCGGCCAAGAAGGCCAAAGGGGCTGGGACGCACGTTCTGCTGAGCCCAGGAAGCACAAGGAGAAAAAGAGGCACCAAGATAGACCCCTTCTCCACCACTGAAGGACCTGGCGATCATTTCGGGGGAGCCTCCAAAGAAAATCCTCAACTTCTCCGATTCAACTGAAGAACCTCTCGGGTCCAACGGATGTTCCACAGACCTTCCTCTCCGGCTCCAACCAGGAGGTCGACCTGATAGAACGGTTGGCAGACTCGAAGGAGGGCGGCGATCCTAGCTCGGCATTGGACTTAGAGATTTCGCAGCCGAGGGACCGCTCGACACTGAAGATGCCCTTGATCCAGCCCGAGAGATTCGGGGAGCCTTCGGACCCTTTAAGACGTCCTCATTCTCTGCCCAACTGGGACCCACGTCTGTGGGCTTACTCATTTGGTGGCTACCCTTACCATTCTCCATACCCGTGGTACCCTCCTCAGAACCCTGATTGGGATCAGCACTCGGAGGCTTCGCACCACTCTAGAGTCTCCGCACATTCTCCATCAGGTCGCCGAGAGGCATCAATGCCGACTCTGACCCCGAGGTTGGTTAGGAAGCCGGCACGCTCCAGCGGTCCTGACGTCGAGAAAACTTCCTCGACTAGGATTGCCATTGACGCCCCAGGTCTACCATCAGCTGAGAGCGTATCGTCTTCGCCATTGACCTCCAGTGACGATGGGGAAGAGCAATCTGGCCATCAGGAAGGATCGTCCCCAGAATCTAGAATAGCCGAGGACCTTCCAATCTCTCCTTCGGAGGATTTTGAAGTCCTATGGGGAACTCATTAAAAGGATGGAGAATTCCTTGTCTTTGCCTGTGGTCCAGCCTCAACTGGTCATTGACGATACAGTCTTTGTGTCACGAGCTGGGGCTGAGTCAGGCAAAGTCCAGGGGCGGTCCAAGGTCGGCAACTCGTGAGCAAGGAGGGTCCAAGGCGCCAAAACAGAATCGTAATCCAGGTATCACAGGTCAGAGGTTCAGAAGCCGAAGTCAGGGGGTCCAGAGGTCCAAGCCAAAGTCAGGAATCCAAAAGCCAAAGTCAAGAGCCGGAGTGGATGCTAGGATGTCAGGTATGTGACTAGTTGCTTCCACAAAGCCTCCTCCCAAAGCCCACAGCTATATAGCCCTCTGCTGCCTGTTGCTCATTTGGGCTAATTGCTGTCTCAGAGCAGCAGCCAGGATCCTGCCGAAACTTAAGCATCCTCACACTTAGAAGGGCCAGAATCCTTTCACCACTCAGGGCTCAGGGAGCGTCTTGCTTGTGAGCGTGCCGCCCTCCTCCGATCCCTGAGGTCCTGACGGAGGCGGTCACGCACACGAGCCACCCGAGAGGGCGAGGCAGGGGGGCTTGGATCTTCTTCAGCAGGAGGCAGGGGCACTGGTGCAGGTGGCAGAGGCACAGTTGCTTCTGCAGGCTCTGCAGGCTCGGTTTCTTCTGCAGGGTCCCCAGCACCCATGACACTATCCCCCCCCCCAGGGCCCCCCTCCGTCGAGGGGCCTGGGAGGTCGGGGTGGTCGCTGTGGAATTGTTGCACCAAGTCCAGGGCATGAAGATTGTCCACAGGTTCCCAGGACCGGTCTTCCGGGCCGTATCCCTCCCAGTCCACAAGGTACTGGAGGCCTCCACGATGGTACCGGGAGTCCAGAATCTGGCGCACCTCATATTCTTCCTCGTCATCCACCAACACCGGTGGTGGCGGCGGTGGGGAAGGAGGCCGAGCTGGGTCAGGGGGTGCAGCTGGAACAAGGAGGGAGCGATGGAACACAGGGTGAATGCGGAGGTGGGGTGGCAACTGGAGCCTGAAGGCGACGGGGTTTATTTGTTCTACGACGGGGTACGGTCCAATGAACCGTGCATCAAGCTTGTGAGACCGACCAGGCCGGCGCAGGTAGCGAGTTGAGAGCCACACCTGATCCCCCGGCTGCACTGGAGGACCTTCTTGCCTCTTTCGGTCCGCAGCCCGTTTATATGCCTCCTTGGCCTGCTGTAGCTGCTCTCGGAGCAAGTCTTGGCTGGCGCGGAGTTCTTGCAGGTAGGCATCGACGGCGGGGACATTCGTGGGTGGTAGGATTGCCGGGAAGAACCGAGGGTGGTACCCGTAGGTTGCAGCAAACGGGGTCATTTGGGTGGATGAATGGACCGCGTTGTTGTATGCAAACTCCGCTAGGGGCAATAGAGTGGTCCAGTCATCCTGCTGGTAACAGGTGTAACAGCGGAGATATTGCTCTAGCGTGGCATTGGTGCGCTCTGTCTGGCCATCTGTCTGTGGGTGGTAGGCTGAGGACAGGTGCACTCGAGTACCCAGGCTGGAATGGAGGGCTTGCCAGAACCGAGAGGAGAACTGAGGGCCCCGATCGGAGATCAGATGGGCTGGGAGTCCGTGCAGACGAAAGATGTGTTGCAGGTAAAGCTGGGCCGTCTCCTGAGCTGTGGGAAGTTTCGGGCACGGAACAAAGTGGGCCATCTTGGTAAATAGGTCGACGACCACCCAGATACAAGTCTGACCCTTGGAACGCGGAAGTTCCGTGATGAAGTCCATCGAGATGGTCTCCCAGGGTCCTGAAGATGTGGGCAAGGGCTGCAGCAACCCTGAGGGTTTGGCTGGGATGTCTTTGGCCCGTCGGCAGACGTCACAGGAGCTGACATAACGGGCAACATCAGCGCGAACTCGTGGCCACCAGAATTCCCTTGTCAGCAAGTGGGTGGTCTTATGCTGTCCAAAGTGCCCGGCGGGTAACGAGTCGTGGGTCAGGCATAGCACTTCTGCCCGCAAGGGCCCGGGCGGCACATAGAGGCGTTCGCGGTGTAGCAAGAGGCCGCCTCGAGTCGTGAACTCGCCTGTTGGGTCATCTTGGAGAGCCTGGAGGTGTTGCTGGACCCAGGGATCATTGGCCTGGCTAGCCCGAATGTCCTCCACGAGTGCTGGTGAAGTGGAGGTGGCTGCAAATACTGAGGGCGGCAGGATTGGAGCAGCGGGCGTGGTCTCAGTTGAGGCAGGGGCGTATTCCGGTTTCCGGGAGAGCGCGTCTGCTTTCCGGTTCTGGGTATGGGGGATGTAGGAGATCCGGAAATCGAAGCGAGAGAAGAATAGGGACCACCGGATCTGGCGCTGGTTGAGACGGCGGGTGGTCTGGAGGTGTTCCAAGTTCCGGTGATCGGTGAGCACTTGAACAGGGTGGCGAGCCCCTTCGAGGTAATGTCGCCAAACCTCAAACGCCGCCTTGATCGCGAGCAACTCCCTCTCCCAGATGGTATAGTTCCTCTCTGCAGCAGTGAGCTGGCGCGAGTAATAGGCGCAGGGCTGGAGTGGCTGGGACGGCTCCTCGCGCTGGGACAGCACTGCTCCCAGGGCCACGTTGGAGGCATCAGCTTCCACCGTAAAGGGAAGCTGGGAGTCAGGGTATCTCAGGAGTGGCCCGGTGGCAAAGCGAGTCTTCAGGGTGGAGAAGGCGTTATCGGCCTCTGGGGACCAGCGGAAGGGTTCTTTGGGGCGGAGTAGTTGAGTCAGGGGTGTGGTCAGGGATGCGTAGGCCGGTATGAACTGCCGATAGTAGTTGGCAAAACCAAGGAACCGCTGCAGGTCTTTGCGATTCTGAGGAGCCTGCCAGGTCAGGACCGCTTCTACTTTTTTCGGGTCCATGAGGATCCCCTGTGGTGACACAATGTGCCCAAGGAACTCGACGGAGCGCAGGTCGAAGTCGCACTTCTCCAGCTTGGCGTAGAGGCCATGGGCTCGTAGGCGCTGCAGGACCTGGCGGACGTGCTCGGCATGCTGGGCAGGATTGCGGGAGTAAATTAAGATGTCATCCAGGTATATGATCGCGAAGCGGTCGAGCAGGTCCCGGAATATGTCATTCATGAACCTCTGGAAGACAGCGGGGGCATTGGTCAATCCGAAGGGCATCACCAGGTGCTCGTACTGCCCGTATCGGGTCCCAAACGCGGTCTTCCACTCGTCTCCGGGCCGTATGCGCACCAAATTGTACGCTCCACGGAGGTCCAGCTTGGTGTAAATTTGGGCCCCCTTTAAGCGATCCAAGAGTTCAGGGATCAGTGGTAGAGGGTACCGGTCGCGGATGGTGATCTTGTTCAGGGCCCGGTAGTCATTGCACAGCCGGAGCTCCCCACTTTTCTTCTTCACGAAGAGGACTGGAGCAGACAGGGGAGAGGTTGAGGGTCGGATGAATCCGCGTTTCAGGTTCTTGTCCAGGTAGTCTCGCAGAGCTGCCAACTCAGGCTCCGACATCGGGTACAGACGCCCCACCGGGAGTGGTGCCCCAGGTACCAAATCGATGGCACAGTCATAGGGTCGGTGAGGGGGAAGCTGATCTGCTCCTGTCTCCTCAAAGACATCGGCGAAGTCCGCATACTTCTGAGGGAGCTGAGGACCACCACTCGGGATGCCGGCTGCGAGAGTGGTGGGAGGAGTCAGATGGGGGCATGGGTCTCGGAAACGTAGTTCCTGCTGGGCCCAGTCCACGATGGGGTTGTGCAGCTTCAGCCAGGAAAGGCCCAGAATCAGCGGGAAGCGAGGCATGCGGGCAACATTAAACTGCAGCTGTTCTTGGTGCTGCTGGACGTGGAAGGTGATGGGGCAGGTCTCCTGGGTGATGGGGCCAGAACGGAGGAGGCGCCCGTCGATAGCCTCCACCAGCGTTGGAATCTCTTTTGTCTGCACTGGTATCTGGTGCTGCTTTACAAAGGTGGCATCTACAAAACAGTGGGCCGCTCCCGAGTCCAGCATGGCATATACGAACAGCCAGCGTTCATCAGGCAGACGGAGTTTGACTGGTAGCAGGAACGGGCCCGGGGTATCAGTCTGCTGTTCGGAGGACCCAGCTAGTCGCCCCAGGCTGGAGGGCCCACTTACGCCTGGGGCTGCTCTTTTGGCGGCGGTGGCAACGAGGGTCCGGGTATCCGACGCTTAGCAGGGCAGCCAGAGGCATAGTGGCCTGCCGTACCGCAGTAAAGGCACAGATTCTGCGTGCGGCGTCTGGCCTTTTCTTCTGGAGTCAGGCGGGGTCGAGCAGCTCCAAGCTGCATAGGCTCCTCCTCGGCTCTGGTACTAACTGGGGATGGGTGAGGAGCCAAGTGGCACGGCGCAGGGAGCTGGCGCCCTCTGGTCTTGGCTTGGCGGCGACTTTCCAGGCGGCCATCAATGCGGAGGCAGAGGGTGATAAGTCCTTGGAGCGTGGGTGGCGACTCCACCCTGGCCAGTTCATCCAGGACTTCCTCTGCCAGTCCCTCGGTAAACTGGTCCATCTGGGCAGCCTCATTCCATGCCAAGTCTTGGGCCAGGAGCTTGAATTCGGTGGCATACTGAGCCACTGAGGATTTGCCTTGTTTCAGCGCCCTGATCTTCCGGTTGGCTGTGGCTGCTTGGACTGGGTTTGAGAAGGCAGCAGACAGGTGGGCCTCAAACCCCTGGTAATCAGTCAGTAGGGGAGAGGACCCAACCAGTAGGGGTGTGGCCCACTTGGCCGCCTGCCCCTTTAACAGACTAATGATAAAACACACCTTCGTCTTGTCATTGGGGAAGTCCCGTGCTCTTAGTTCACAGTACAGCTGACACTGTGCCAGGAAAGCAGGAAATTCTTCCACAGCACCCCCAAATCTGTCAGGTGGGGGAACTGGGCACTTGGCTGGAGCACTGGCCACCGGTTGTTGCTGCAAGTGTACTACTGCCTGTGTCAGCTGCTGTACCTGGGCTTGGAGCGCAGCCAGTAGTCCTGTGGTTCCACTTGCTTCAGCATCCATCCTGTGGAATGGGTGTTGGTTGTGGGTGGAAGCAATCTGTCACGAGCTGGGGCTGAGTCAGGCAAAGTCCAGGGGCGGTCCAAGGTTGGCAACTCGTGAGCAAGGAGGGTCCAAGGCGCCAAAACAGAATCGTAATCCAGGTATCACAGGTCAGAGGTTCAGAAGCCGAAGTCAGGGGGTCCAGAGGTCCAAGCCAAAGTCAGGAATCCAAAAGCCAAAGTCAAGAGCCGGAGTGGATGCTAGGATGTCAGGTATGTGACTAGTTGCTTCCACAAAGCCTCCTCCCAAAGCCCACAGCTATATAGCCCTCTGCTGCCTGTTGCTCATTTGGGCTAATTGCTGTCTCAGAGCAGCAGCCAGGATCCTGCCGAAACTTAAGCATCCTCACACTTAGAAGGGCCAGAATCCTTTCACCACTCAGGGCTCAGGGAGCGTCTTGCTTGTGAGCGTGCCGCCCTCCTCCGATCCCTGAGGTCCTGACGGAGGCGGTCACGCACACGAGCCACCCGAGAGGGCGAGGCAGGGGGGCTTGGATCTTCTTCAGCAGGAGGCAGGGGCACTGGTGCAGGTGGCAGAGGCACAGTTGCTTCTGCAGGCTCTGCAGGCTCGGTTTCTTCTGCAGGGTCCCCAGCACCCATGACACTTTGACATTATGCAGAAGGACACTTCAACAGCGGTAGCCCTTCCAAGGTCATCTTGCAAGCCATCAAAGATCCTTGGTCCAAGCCTGCCTCAACCCCTATCTCATCCAAGTGCATGGATCACATGTATAGGATCCAGGAGCAGGGCGCAGAGTTCCTCTTCAACCATCCACGCCCCAACTCTGTAATAGTTTTGTCCTCCTCCAAGGCTAAGAAGACCCATGCCTTACCTCCAGATAAAGAGGGGAAGAGGATTGATATGTTTGGCAGGTGCTTTAATTCTGCAGGCACTCTAGGGATCAAACATTCTAATTATTCTGCATGCATGGCGAGGTACCAGTATTCCCTATGGGAGCAGCTTTCACCGCTCCTGGCTTCTCTGCCTGAGGATAAGCGCACTTTGGCCAAGAAGACTCAGAGGGAGGGAATGCTCCTGGTGAAACAACAGCTGCAGGCTTCCAAACATATGGTGGACACAGCAGCTGAAACTCTTACCTCAACTATTATGTTGCGTTGTCACTCTTAGCTTAGGTTCAACTTTCTCCAATTGGACACAAGATCCTGGGTCGAGGATCTTCCTTTTAAGGGTGAAAGTTTATTCAGCTCCACTACGGACATGGTCCTACAGGAGATGGACAAGAGTATAAAGACGTCTCGTAACTTGGGAGTACCTTCACCTTCCTCTCGCCCATGGTCCAAACAATGGCCTAAGAAGCACTACTACACCAAATCCCCTGAGGGTTCGTGGAAGCCACGTACAGGACAGCATGAGGCTAAGGGTTCCTTCTCTGCAGGAGGAAAAATCAAGTTCTCTTCTTTTTCCTCGCATATGGAAAAATCTAAGGCTGGCAGGAATCCCAAGCAGGGACTTTGACTTTGGTATTCCCCTTTCTCCCCCCACCCCTCGAGAACCACCCGCCTCCGCAGTTTCTTGCAAGCCTGGTGTCAGATTACCACCGACAAGTGGGTCCTGTCCATCATACAGGAGGGTTATGCAATAGAATTTGTTCAGCCCCCTTCGTATCCCAGATTGGTGGTCACACACCCTACAGCAGTTTTGCTGGAGGAAGTCCAAAATCTGCTCAGCAAGCGAGCGATCGAACCCGTTCCTGATCATCTCAAGGGCCAGGGGTTCTACTCCAGGTACTTCACAGTTCCCAAGTGGGAAGCGGACTTCGTCCGAACATGGATCTGAGGGGCCTGAACGAATTCATCGCTTATCAAAAGTTCAGAATGCTGGCTCTGCATAGCATCCTTCCACTCATCAACAAAGGAGATTGGATGGCTACCCTGGACTTGAAGGATGCCTGCTTCCACATCAGCATCCTCCCCAGTCACAGTCTTTGGTTTGCCATTGGGATGCACCATTTTTAGTATCAGGTGCTCTCTTTTGGGCTCTCTGCGGCCCCCAAGGTCTTCACAAAGACCATGGTTGTTGTGGTGGCTTTCCTTCAGCTCCAGGGTATCATCCTTTTTCCTTACATAGACGATTGGTTGGTAGTTACTGTGTCCGAGGCTTCTCTCAAAGCGCATCTACAGGTGGTTCTCAGCCTCTAGAGTGCATTAGGACTTCTGGTGAACGAGAAGAAATCTCACCTGGTCCCAGCGCAAAGAGTTCAGTGTATCGAAGCGATTTTGGATACCACCCAGCATCTGGCGTTTCTTCCAGATTCCCGGGTGTTGGATATCATCTCCCTGGCTCAACTCCTTCAGGCGGTGAGATGCGCTTCTGTTCTGCAGAACCAACGTTTCTTGGGCCTCATGGTGGCTAATACCAATGTTCTACACTTTGCGAGGCTGAGGATGCGAGTTCTCCAGCTCTGGGTCATTAGGAATTACAATCCGGTGAGAGCTCTCCCGTCCAGATTCTACAAGTTCCTTCGCTGGTGCTTCAATCTCTGGATTGGTGGAAGCTGAAATCCAATCTTTGTGGAGGAGCTCCATTTCATCTCTCTCTCCCCTTGCTCACAGTAACAACGGATGCTTCTCTGTGGGGGGCGCATCTCGGAGATCTCTGTATAGGCAGCCCATGGCCCTCATTGATGGCTCACCATCATATCAGTTTTTTAGAGCTCATGGCAGTTCATCTGGCCTTGAGGTCGTTTCTACCCCTAATCAGCAGTTAGACCGTAGCTGTGATGTCGGACAACATGACATCTGTCACCAAGGGGGGACTGTGTCCAGAAGGCTGTGTGCTTTGGCAGTGCAGCTTTGGGAGATCTGCATAGCTTTGCAGACTTTCATTGTAGCCACCCATCTACCCGGGGAGCTAAATGTTCAAGTGGACTCCCTGAGCAGGGGAGAGGTCTCCCATCACGAATAGGAACTGAACTGGAGATACCTCGAACCTCTGTTCCGGGAGTGGGGTCATCCCAGAATAGACGTGTTTGCCATGGTGAACAATCGAAAGTGTGAACAGTTATGCTCCAGGGGAGGGCCAGATCCAAGATCCCTAGGGGATGGTCTCCTACTTCCATGGGTGGACAAGTTCCTCTACCTGTTTCCACCCTTGCCTCTTCTCACCAGAGTGCTTCACAAATTGACCCAGGAGCGTCCGGAGTGTATCCTAGTTGCTCCTTGGTGGCCTCGACAGACCATGGCAAGGGGGGGTGTCATCACAAGTTCTAGCCATGGCAGTGGGGTGTCATCACAAGTTCCCGTCGGAACCAGACCTCCTTTTGGCTCAGGGTGGCCTCCTGTTCCACCACGATGTCCCTCACCTCAAATTGACGGCTTGGAGGGTCAACTTTTAGAATTCTCTGACAGAGTGCAATATGTCATGTTGAATAGTAGAAAGCTGTCAGCTCGCCTCTCTTATGCGGGAAAGTGGTCTAAGTTCCTGTCCTTTTTACAGAACAAAGGTATCAATGCACGTTCTGCTGGTCTTGAGTTGGTGTTTGAGTTTTTTACTTTCTCTTGTTGATGATGAACTTAATCATTCTTCGGTTTGAGTATATCTCGCTGCCATCTCGGCTCATCACGACCCTGTGGATGGCACTTTGGTTTTTACCCATCAGCATACAAAACGTTTTTTGAAGGGTCTTCTGCGGCTTCACCCACCGTTTAAGGTCCCTCCTCCTGCTTGGGATCTGACGCTTGTGCTGGACCGACTCTCTGGGCAGCCTTTGAACCCTTGGCTACCTGCCCGTTGCATCTTCTAGCTTGAAAGACTGCCTTCTTAGTGGCCATCACTACAGCCAGGAGGGCAGGTGAGCTTGTGGTTCTGCGATGTGATGCTCCGTACATTTCCTTTCAGGACGATGGGGTGTCCTTGGCACCGGACATCTCGTTTCTCCCTAAGGTGGTGTCTAGTTTCCACCTTAATTTGGAAGTCTTTTTATCCACTTTTTACCATTCTCCTTCGGTGGAAGAGAGACTTCTACACGCCTTGGATGTTAAGAGGGCGTTGTTGTTTTTTGTGCATTGCACCAAGCCATTCAGGAAGGATCCCAATCTATTTGTCTCCTCTGCGGCGCCTAGGTTGGGTCTCAAGATCTCCTCACAGAGACTTTCTAAGTGGATTACAGAAGCCATTAAACTTTGTTATGTGTTGGCGAAGTGTCCCTTGCCAGGGCCACTCCATGCACATTCCACTAGGGCTGTGGCTACGTCCACAACGTTCCTGAAGGGTGCTTCTCTGGCGGACATCTGTTTGGCTGCAACCTGGGCATCTCCTCATGTCTTCATGCAACATTATGCCCTGGATGTCTGGAAGTGCCGCAGAGCACAGCTGGGTACCCTGGTCCTTCAAGCTGCTACTTCTGCATAACCGCCAGCTCCCTCCGCCAGGTAAGCCTAGTTTGCTAATCTCCCATGAGTGTGAAGCACAGAGACCAAGAAGAAGATAAACAGGTTTCCTACCTGTAACTGATAATCTTCGAGTGGTCATCTGTGCATTCACACTACCCGCCCTCCTTCCCCTCTGCTGCCGGTCATGGTACTCTTGATAGGTGGCGGTGGGAACGAACTGGCGGGATATTTGCGCCCACCGGGTGGGCATGTGCACTGGGGTGGTCGGGCAGTGAAAAATCCCAGACTTTGGAATTACCGATCGGGGATTGGTGCTGGCGCTTCACCCCATGAGTGTGAATGCACAGATGACCACTCGAAGATCATCAGTTACAGGTAGGAAACCTATTTTTATACTATACATTCTAACCCTTTGAAATAAATGAGGATATCTCTGGACTAGAGTATCTCTGAATAGGATAGCACTAGCTGGGTTTTTTTGCAACAAATGGGATGTTACTGGTACTTCTGTGATATTTTTAAACTTGGTATTTGAGGCTTGGGCAGAAGTTTAAAATTCAGATTCTGCAATAAGAAGCCTTCCAGCAAGATACTTCCTCACCTGTAGGAAGTCCATTATTTTGATAAATCTTAGTGAGAGGCACAGTGGCAGTAGTAGCATTTATAATGTATTTAATTAGCTCTATAGTAATATGCACATGATTGTATTCCGCAGACTTGGAAATAGGATCATAGTATTATGACTTACATAATAATTGTGTTAGCACTGTATGCTTGAACAGTATTGCAAGAGTATATTAATTGATATTTCATTGAATACACAAGGTACTGTGTCAAGATTATGCAGCTTCTTCTCAACAAACTACTTTCTTTTCAAGTTTCACTGAAAGCAGTAGAAGCCCTTTCTGCTTTTTTGCATCACCTGAGAATGGAATATTTTGCATACAGAGGCAAAGAGCACAAATATCCTCTGCTCTTCTAGAGTTATATGTTGTAGTAGAAGTTCTTTGTTTATATATGTAAAAATTGCATATGGAAAGTAGCAGTAAGCTTGTGCGTCAGTTTATTGTATATGTTTAATAAAAAAAAATCTGTGAAGAAACTATGACTGCATTTTGAGACGTCACTTTCAGATTTTGCTTATCTGAGATTAAAACAACTCCTTGCTGAAGATGGTTTGTTAGCTGCTTTAAATAAAGCTACCCATAGATCAACTTGGATGAAAGCCCTGAATGAGAAGCTGATGAAAGTTAGAATGCTGATTGATGGTATTTTTGAGATGGGCAAAACCAAAGCATTTTCTCTGATCAAAAAATCAATTCTTGAAACTGACCATGGTAGTTTGAACCTGAGAGCCCACAGAATGTGCTTGCCCCTATTTTTTGTTGTCTTACCACAAATCTTTACTCCCTTATATGTACTATCTTATTATTCCATGTTATTGCAGAGCCTTTTTGTTTGGAAGGCTAAACATTATACCTACAGTGGTTTTGCAAGGGAGATTTTTGAATAGGCCCAACACTGATAGAATCTGTCCTTGTGGCCCTTACAGGATTGATATATCCTTTCATGCTGTGCTAGATTGCAGGTTTCTTGAAATTATGAGAGATTACTATGTTAAACCTTTATTCAACCAGCCCCCCCCCCTCCATTCTGGAAACCCTGGCTCTTTTGCTCAGCAGTCGGGATCCTAAGATCACTCTGGCAATCCCAAAAAAAATTTCAGCCCTTTTAGTCCTTGTATTTTAAAAAAGTAAGAAATAAGTGTCTTCTGCTGCTCAAGACTCATGAATCAATGACCTAAGGGTACAAAAGGAAAAGGAAAGATTTTGCTTATGAATATAACTTTGTTTGCTTAGGCGGCTTTGATTATTTTTAAACTAGATGGATATTTGCTTTTTGAAATTTTAGTTGTTAGAAGTTTTGCTTCTAAATTTTAGGGATATTTTTTACATGTCCCATCTATGTATAGTTTTAATGCTAAATTTTTTTTAAGGTTTTTAGGTTTTTAAATGCTTGATTTTAAATGTAATTACGTTGTTCTGATTTTATTGTTTTATTGTTTGTTGTAAGCCGCCCTGAGCCACTCGTGGGAAGGGCGGGATATAAATTCCGGAATAAATAAAATAAATAAAATAAAATATGTCTTAAAGCCAGTAGTCTGCTTGACCAGAAAAAGACAGCAATATAGCAAGAAAGTTATTACTGTTTATAATGGCCCCCTCTAGTTCCCTCCCTCATAGGTAAGATTTTTCTTCTGTTCTTACTTCCCTTTACTGACTGAGCCTCCCTAATGGGTTTTCTTCATTGCTGAAGAACTCTGGCTGTCCCACACTGTCACAGTATGATATTTTGGCTGCTGGCTTATCTCAGGTACCTGAGGGAAGGGTCAGGATCTCACTTTAGCTTAAATAATTTGTGGCATTTGAGGCATTTTGAAATTAAAAAAATAAAACAATATTTTATTTAACATACAGTGGGAAGGTCAGGTGAAACCAGGGGTTGACATTTCATGCACAGGCTTTATTTAGTATTTTTCAGGCTAATGAGAATTTCTTAAGCTTTCCACAGTGACTTAAATTGTTATGTCAAGGGACTTTTGTTCCCATGTTTTCCCAAATACTCTAGTACACTTTCTTTGAGTATTCTCTGACTTCTCTGGTTTCCAGAAGGCTGGTACACTCTTTCCAAACCCCTTCTCTTGAAACTCCAGTTTTTAACTGTCTCTTAAAATCTCTTAAAGTTCCTAACCAAGCCAGATGAGACATCTCTTCATTTCAGAGTTAACTCCCTGTTTGACTGGGTAGGAAATTTACTTTTCTCTCTCGATCTATCCCCTTTCCTTGGCCCAAATGGGAGTCTTCACCTAACTTCCCAAGCTTTCTTGCCAATTTCCTCCCAGTTCTCCATCTGTACAAAACTGCTGTTAGCTAAGGCTGAAATCAGACTCAACTCAATTAAGGCAGAAATCTGTCTGAATCTCTCCTCAGGATACTTCTGTCTCAAGACTTTGCTCAGCTGATGCTAACCAATCAGATCTCTTGGATCAATATGTCAATCAATCTGTGAAGAATTAACCTTTCACAGTCCAGTATCTGTTCACACAGCACTTCCAGGCCTTTAAAAGTGCAGTCCACCGCACTATTCAATATTCATTAAAAACAAACAATGTTTAATTTCAGCAGCTGTATATTTGTGCACATCTAATGTTATATTAAAATATAGATGTGTTAACAGTATCATTAAATGACAGTTAAAAGAGCAAACAGGCTTCTTCTTCAACTAGGGATCCAGAAATTTTCTTCTCAGATTCTAATAAATTGCATAGAAAAATAAAAAATGTTCAATGGTAGGAATGGACATGAATTGATTCATGAACTCAAATTCAGACCAAGCTTGAACTAATTCAGAGTTCACTAACGGATGTTTGTGGAAGGCACCTTCCCTGAACATTTTCTGGACTTGTGGCCAAATCAGTTCGGCTATTCAGGACCAGCCATTTAAACCTGGTCAGCTGTTAGGTGGTTTAAATGGCTGGCAGGTAGCCATTTAATCCTTTGGTTTTGCTTCCTCTACTTCAAAACAAACCAACAAGACTATGCTTGTGGAGTAGACTGTGTGATTCTTTTGGTTTGTAAGAATATGGAATAGTAGGACTATGTTTAGACCCCTCTTTGAGAAAACATATGAAAACAGATGTGTAAAGAAAGCCAGTGGGCACCATTAGAGCTAGTGTGAAGGGGTTCAATCAGCTATTTAGGATAATTGGATATAAGCACAAGCACTTTATTACATTAAGAAGCTGGATATGCTTCTTTCATCAGGAAATCGCAGTTGGCACTTTAAATCCCTTGATGGTTTGGCAAATTAGATACAAGTCTTTGGAATCATATACCATCCCTACTCAAAAGTTTCCACTGAAGTTCTATCACAGATACAATCTCTCAGTCCCCTTTCTTGGTCTGTAAATTGTCCATGTAAGACAGCAAGTGTAAGTGAATTCATTCTTGCAAGAAAAAATCTCTGATAACATAGTACCTTGATACTATAGAAATAACACAGTAGCTAGTATTGATTAAAGTATGAATATCCAAAAGTACATGGGCGAACATATGTGCCACTTCGCTTGCCGAAGACCGTGCCATTCTTCTGCCACAATGTGGCTACCCAAACTATAAGCACCAGAAGAGAGTCACAATCTAAATCATGAGGGTTTGGCTTATCTGTGAGCTAGTGAACCGATCCTGGTTTAACAGAATTTAATACTGACAGTGAAACTAGTGATTCCTTACTCTTTAGATTAATTACAAGCCAATATTTAATGTCTTCTGCCCAATTTCTATTAACAGGAAGATGAGGTAACACATCTAGGACATGCTAAAATTCATCTGGGGAAATTTGTCTGGGCTATGTCTCGGCATGTACCTAGGCCACCAATCCACACCAGAATAGCACAGCAGTGTGGTTATTTTTGCTCAGAATGCATCCAAAGTTGCAGGGACAAATGGAGCATCTGTGGTGGAAGAAAAAATCCTCAAAATTGCAGCTGTACTCTTGGCTGTCACAGATATCTCTTTAGATGCAAAGGCCAACATTGGAATGTAACTTCCAAAAATGTATAAAATTGGGCTTCTTCCATAATGTGACTTGAGATAGTCTAGTGTAATAATTTCAGGCTACAAGATCTAGCAAAACCTAAAACCTTGGATTTTTCAAAATTAATTACCAGCTGTTTATCAGCACAATACTGAATGAAGATCTTAATTGATTGGCCCAGCCCGCCGCCGCCTCCACCAGGGATGGTAAGGCGCTGGCCAGTGCGTTAGGCGGTCGGTATACCAGCCAGATCGCCAACCCCTCCCCAACGTCCCACATCAGGCCGGCACATTCAACGCCCGAAATCTCCGGGGCCGGGAGTGCCCTGAAGGAGTAAGCCTCTCGTATGAACAATGCCACTCCTCCCCCCTGCCCGCTAGTCCGGGACTGGTGAAAGACCGAGTATCCTAGGGGGGTCATCTGGGAGAGAGTCACAGTCTCCCCATCCCGCACCCAGGTCTCGGTCACGCAAGCCAGGTCCACATCCTGCTCCAGCAGGAAATCCCGAAGGATCATGGTCTTATTATTGATGGACCTGGTGTTACATAACACCAGTGACGGAGGCGAGTACATTCATCTGGCTACACTACCTGTCACCATTGGCATGGGACACAGGCTGGAAGGTGGCCAAGCACCACTATGTCTCAGCCCCCTTCGCCTATAAATCTGCCTGTTCCCACCGTCATACCTTCCCCTCCCCAGGAGTACCGGAATCCCCAGGCCAGTCATCAGCTCCCAGTGGGCACCAGCTCAACAGCTGGTAGTACCAATACCTCTGACTTCTTTTAATTCCTATGTTCTGATCTATCAATGATACCCACTACCAATTAATTCAAATTTAAGTCCCTCAACTAACACCCACTAACTCCTTAGCTAAAATTAATAAATTAATAGATCCCTTGGCTCCTTAATTAAACCTCTACCTCTGTCCTCATCTCCTATTAATTTGCCAGCAATATAACCATATAGCTAATCAAAAATCTAATTAAAAGACCAATAAATAATTAATAATCTTCTAGTTTTACAAAAATTGGTAGTTGAGAACAATGGAATTAAAGGGCAAAGTTATAGTTGTTTACAAAGTGATGGTGCAATAAAATACAAAGTTCTTATCTTATGTTGTTTAAAGTGCGGTCGTGTCCAAAAGGTGCAAGGCAAGCTAAAAGCAGAAAGTTCAGTTCTTGTTCTTAAGCCATATGGGAGCATAGCTCTCATTTGTTGGAGGGTGGCGGAGTAGTGAGGGAGGGGGTCATGCAGTCTGAGAACCCGAGGCAGCCTCCGTTCAGCCCCAGAGGCCCAGGGAGGAATTAACCCTCCCGTGTCCCTGTAGCCTCGCAGCCACCGCCCCAGGGCCCAGAACTGCAGGTTGAATTTATAATCAGTCCCACCCTCCCCTTTCCACCAAATAGCCTCCACGTACACCTCGCCTCGCCAGCAGCGTGCCTGCTTCCAGCTCTTGTTCTTCTGCCTATAGTCTTCAGTCATCAAAGGAGGAGGAGGGGCCGTCGTCCCACTGGTAGACCAGCTGCCTTGGTACTTCGCCCCACCCTTCTCACAGTTACACTAGAGTTTACTGGAGACTCAATGTAAAACTCTTCGGCCCAGACCGCTTCAGCCTCATTCACCAGAGGCTTACCGCTCGTCCCGTCACTTTCCCCACTGCCAGTACTTTCCCAATGCCGCCACAAAGCTCCTCCAGGCCTGAGCACCCTCGGGCAAAAAATGCCGTCACTCACTCCTCTGAGCGCCGCCCGCAGTCCCGGGCCGCAGCCGCTCGCACTCCCAAGCTGCGCTGCCTCTCACTGCCTCAGCCTCGGCATCGCCGGTCGACCCTCGCTAGTGAGTGTTTTCTCGTTCTTTCACCGGGAGGAGGGGACGGAATGGGGCCCTGAGGCGCGCACCGTCTGTTCCAGCCGCGGTTTAACAGCGTAGATGGTTGAGAAAGATGGTTGAGATGAGATGTAGCTCGATGTTATTAGCAATGTCAGCGATATTTCAGCAATATTTCAGCGAGATTTGATGTATACTAACAATGGTTGACCCTGCTTTGCTTCCTAACTGTCACAAGTGCTTGTTTTCTACTATGGTGCACTTCATGGTCCTCTGTTTGTTTCCAATGAACTGCTTTCTTGGTCAGCTGTCCACAGCCTGAGCCTTGCAACTGGTGAGGTTATAACTAAATTATGTGCTTTGGGCTCAGTTGGGTGTTTGGTTAGGAAAGGTTGAAACAAGGTTCCATTATACACCAACATATTCCTTCATACCTTGAGATACGCTTGCTTTGCTTTACTGTGCTGAAGAACACTGTGGCTCAGTGATAGAGCATCTGCTTGGTAAGCAGAAGGTCCCAGGTTCAATCCCCGGCATCTCCAAAAAAGGGTCCAGGCAAATAGGTGCGAAAAACCTCAGCTTGAGACCCTGGAGAGCTGCTGCCAGTCGGAGTAGACAATACTGACTTTGATGGACCAAGGGTCTGATTCAGTATAAGGCAGCTTCATATGTTCATATGTTCAAAATTGGGTTGGAACCCACAATCTATGGATGCAAGAATCACAACTGTTTCTTGTGCTCACTTCATCCAACTTGTCTTTTTTTGCAGGAAAAATTAATCAATGGGGTTGCAAGGCACACAGGAATGATATGCCGCCACCAGCAGCTTCCTCTGATTGATCACTGAATATAACCCATTATATATGACTGGAAAAAGTGCCTTATTTTTGTAGACGTAAGAGGACTATTAATGCAACAACCATTTGCAAGAACCCCTTAAATCAAGAGTTCACTAACAAATTAAAAACATATAGATTAAAAATGCAGCCAAATCTGCCAAAGCAATTTACCCTCCCTGAAATGCTCTCTGAAATAGAATTGTCTTTCATTTCATCCTAAATGTAGCCAATTACAGCACTCTCTGTACACACTCTTGTAGGCCGTTTCCAGAGGATTATGCCCTGACCCTGAAGCCCGGTATGGATGACACCTCCATACATTTGCTGAATGCCCAAGGAAGAGGACTTGGCATACCTATGCCCCTGTATTGTGATCAATGATGTTGTTTTCCAAGTGTTGGTGATAATGGGAAGAGAAAATTTGTGTGGCCACTTACACCATGTTTTTGTGCCCTTCAGACCAAGCAATCATGTGGAGGCAGGGGCAGAGCTAGAGTATTCATGCTTGTTATCCCTCTCTACACATTTAGTGGACCTGTGGGATTGTTGTCTATACCAGGTTAGAGGAAACCTGTGATCTAGCTGGGCAGGCAATTCTAAGAGAGGGCACAACAAGGAGAAAGCTGTCTGAGAAATACATATGTGGCATGTCGGAATATATGAGAAGGATGTGGTGCAGCCAGCCTGTGAGCCCTAAGCCATCTGGTTTCACTTTTTCATCTTTCCAGCTGCCTCTAGGGCTAATTCAACCAAATTCTGTTCAAAGGAGTAGATAAGCTGTATTCCTTCCATACTGTTCCCTGTAGCTTTGCTATATTCTGTTCTGACTGTTTCTGAGTCTATCGTTATTAGGATGTGATCTTTATATATCACTTGACTCAGTTGCAGCCCCACTACAAATGTGCCAGTTTACCTCTGAATCCTTTATGCTGTTTTTACAGGCTGGGGCTCTTGATTTACTCAAAGAACTGAAGAACATGCCTATGACACTGGAGTTGTTACAGGTATTTTTTCCCAATGTTGTAATCTTTCTTTATATGTTGTATGTTTAAGAGAAATTAAGAAATTAGATTTATACTCTGCCCTTCGCTATCTAAAGGAGTTTCAGAGTGGTTTACAATCTCCTTTCCCTTCCCCTCCCCACAACAGACACCCTGTGAGGTAGGTGGGGCTGAGAGAGTTCTCCCAGAACTGTTCTTGAGCAGAATGACCTTGAGAGAATTTGTGACTGACTCAACGTCACATCAGCAGGTATATGTGCAGGAGTGGGGAATCAAACCCAGTTCTCCCAGATAAGATTCCATGTGCTTAACCACTACACCAAACTGGTTCTCTCACCAAACTGGTTTAGAGGAACAAGGTTCCAAACCTAGTGGTAAATTAATTGGATTCCTTAAAAAGTAAGGGAGACTAATTTTGAAAAGTTACTGGACAAACAAAGAACTATATATTTATTACTGTGATGGTGGTAATGATGAAAATAATGTAGTCAACTTCTAATTATTGCTCGCTCATTGTAAATAAAAGAGGCTTGGATCATGCTGATAGGTTGTTTCCCCATTATAATCAAAATTAAACTAAAATTTGATACACATACAGATCAAGATATTCTGTTGACTATAAGTGTCTGAAATTGGTCATTTTTTACATCTATTGATTGAAAGTTGTGAATGTGTAGTCTGCTTCATAATAGCGGCCTATGGAGAACAGGGCAAGTCCTGCAAAATAAGAGTGGAAAAATTAGGTCAGGTCTCCCTTTGTGCATTTTATATCCTGTGGTTGATCAGGGAAGATTTCTAGTGGTAGTAAAGAATATATCTAAACTTTCCAGACTAGAAAATAGATTTTCTCCATTATATTTTATTGGTAAATATGTTTTTAAATCTCCCTGAGCTGTGAGTTGTATGGAAAGAAGACATTTGAAGGAATAATAGGCGTAGGGGTCGGGGGTGGTGGTGGTATCAAACAACACTTTTCCTGATAAAATCACATAGCATGAATTAGTGAAGTATTCACAAAGGCAAGCTGACACAATTCCTGCCTATAGTGGCAGTGTTGGTCTACTAACTGCCTACAGATCAGTCTATGAATGAAGAACACAGTATTTCACCAGCAGAAAATAGGTACATGGCAAAAAAGTGCTTATAGGATAATTACCTTGGAATGACTGGACTATGAGCTCTAGAATGCTATAATTGGAAACTTGTTCTTTAGAACTTGGTTGTGTTGCATTTTCCCTTGTGCTTGTCCTAATAATTGCAGCAGTAAAGGAACTTGGAGAGCAATTAGTTATGTATGATGTTAAGACTGATTCTGATGTAGTATTGTGGTGGTTGATCAGGCCTACCTGTGAAGGAGGCATTAATTTAAACAGTCATTTGGAGATTAAAACCTCCTTAACTGAATTCAGGCAGTGCATTAACCACTAAATCACAGTACAGGTTGGTAACTGAATGCTCCCATAAAACCTTAAATTCTTGCATAGGACACAGCCCTCAAACTCTAAGGGTCAAGTTACAGTTTATTTCTCCAAGTTCAAAGTGAAAACTGTATTTTCTAACCAGCGGATAAATTGTTAGTATATTAATTAAAACTTCTATTTAAAATAACCTGATAACTCTACATCAGATTAAATAGATACACAGAACACCGGCATACCTCATAAGTACACATGCCATTCCTGTTCTGCTTAAATTGACATTAAGAAGGGTTGTATTTCCAAGCTTTTTACATAGGTCAGCACATAATTTACTGAACTTTTTAATTCATGACCTCTGAAGGCATGATATGATGCTGTGATGCTTCTCTGAATATGCTCCAGTTTACATTATTTTCACAGTGGTTGGGAGGGCATTGAATCAGTGGTGTTGCATTGTTCTTTGTGATAAGCTAGTCTGGCAGAAGATCAGCCTTTCATAGCCAATTCTAATGATGAGCACTACAACTCATTTTAGCCAGCTTGTTTAAGGCTGAAGAAAAGAACTATAAGATTGTAAATTTTACAGGAATCCTGAAAAAATCTGTAAGCAAAATGCAGTCAATCCTTGCATGTCAAAAATTCTATAAATCTAGAATAGGGGTGGCCAATGGTAGCTCTTCAGATGTTTTTTGCCTACAACTCCCATCAGCCCCAGCCAGCATGGCCAATGGCTGGGGCTGATGGGAGTTGTAGGCAAAAAACATCTGGAGAGCTACCGTTGGACACCCCTGATCTAGAACATAAGAGAAGAAATCATGTTGGATCTGGCCAATGGCTCATCCAGTCCAACACTGTGTGTCACACAGTGGCCAAAAGTCAGGTGCCATCAGGAAGTCCACCAGCAGAGCGAGAACACCAGAAGCCTTCCCACTGTTGGCCCCCCAAGAGTACAAAGCATCATTGCCCCAGGCACAGTGTTCCCTCTATACCAGTGGTGTTGAACTCATTTGTTACGAGGGCCAGATCTGACACAAATGAGACTTTGTTGGGCTGGGCCATGTGTGTCATAAAATGAATACCAGATAGTGGAGACATAAACGTTATAAAAAACACAAACACAATTAGAGATTTTTTTTAAAAAAAAAACCCTTTAAGTAAAACATGCTTAAAAGATCAGCACTCTTGCAATATTTTATTTAACAGTCTCTAATAACCAAAGGAATTAAGAGAGAAGGAGAAGGAAGCAGGCTTGCTCGCAGGCCTGATAGGAGCCCTCTGGGAGGGGGTGGAGCTGGTTCAGCCCCTGGGTCACATGTTGGGAAACTCTGCTCTATACCTTGTAGCTCAGGGGTGTTGAACTCATTTGTTATGAGGACCAAATCTGACATAAATGGGACTTTGTGTGGCCGGGCCATGCGTGTCATAAAATGTAATGCCAGATAGCAGGGATATAAACTTTATAAAGGACACAGACAAACACAATTAAATATATTTATTTACTTAAAACGAAAACATGCTTAAAACCAGAGGTGGCCAAACTGTGGCTTAGGAGACACATGTGGCTCCTTCACACACATTGTGTGGCTCTCAACACCGCCCCCCCCTGGCTCTGTCAGCCAGCTTGGAAAAGGCATTTGTCTCTTTAAATAACTGGCTGTGGAGAATGTATTTAAAGTTAAAGTTGCTTTCTTTTTACCTCCACCTCCTCATCTATTTTCCTTCCTTCCCTCAAACATCTGCTGTTCATGTCTTGTGGCTCTCAAACATCTGACGTTTATTCTGTGTAGCTCTTATGATAAGCGCGTTGGGTCACCCCTGCTTAAAACTCTTGTGATATTTTGTTTAAGTTTAAGAGAGCCAGTTTGGTGTAGTGGTTAAGGGTACAGACTCTTGTGCAGCAGCTCTGAGCCTGCTTCGGCGGGGAGGGCAGGATATAAATCCAATAAACTTATCTGGAAGAACCAGGTTTGATTCCCCACTCCTCCACTTGCACCTGCTGGAATGCCCTTGGGTTAGCCATAGCTATTGCAGGAGTCATCCTTGAAAGGGCAGCTGCTGTGAGAGCCCTCTCAGCCCCACCCACCTCACAGGGTGTCTGTTGTGGGGGGAAAAGCCATAGGAGATTGTAAGCCGCTCTGAGTCTCCGATTCAGGGAGAAGGGCGGGGTATAAATCTGCAATTCTTCTTCTTAAAATGGAAAGCTGGGGGAATAGTGGGATTTGGCAATGCAATTTTAAAAATAAAACATCATGAAAAAGCAGAAACTAAAAGTATAAAATGCTTTGAGCCTAGAAAAACATGAAACGGCTGGACATTGCAAGCTTCTCCCTGCTCCCCCCCTCGCAAGTCTACTCAGATTGGCAGTGGCTCTTCAGTGTAATATCCCTCTTTGGCCGTGGGTTCCCAGATTAGAGTATTCATTAGGCCCCAGTTCCCAGGTCCATTCAGCAGAGACAAGCTGGCTCAAAGCATCAACCCTTTACTCACAAGGACACAACTCCTGGAAGCAACATCTTCAACTGGCCATAGGAATGCTGGAAAGTAAAACTGAACTTCACTCCATTGAAACACATTGCAGCACAGACAGAGTTGCGAAGAAAATGCAGAATGGATTTTCCATTAAGGTCCACCAGCAGGATCTTAATAGAAAATCCGTTCCACATTTTCTTGACAGCTTTACAAGCCCAGAAGAGCTTCCTGCTGCAGCTGGGAAGGACAAGGTAGAAGGAGCTATGAACTCTAGCAGCCTTGGAGCTTCAGAGGGTGAGGACAGGAGGGGGAGAAAAGAACCATGGGCCAGATTAAAGTCCTGGGCAGGCCAGTTCAAATGTCCACATTTGACTCCCCTGTTGTAGCTAGTAGCCAATGATAGACCTCTATTGCATCAGTATATCATCTGTATGTAAACTACACAGCATATATGATCTGTACTGCATTCTATCTGAAATTATTGGAATGTATTATTAGCACCAAATTGTTTTTAAAATGTTTTAATTGTTATATTGTTTAAGGTTTTAATTAGTTAATGTTTAATATCTGTACCCCCGTGGCGCAGAGTGGTAAAGCTGCAGTACTGCAGTCAGAGCCCTCTGCTCACGACCTGAGTTTGATCCCAGCGGACGTTGGTTCAGGTAGCCAGCTCCAGGTTGACTCAGCCTACCATCCTTCCAAGGTCGGTAAAATGAGTACCCAGATTGCTGGGGGGAAAGTGTAGATGACTGGGGAAGGCAATGGCAAACCACCCTGTAAAAAGTCTGCCTTGAAAGCGTCACCCCAGAGTCGAAAACGACTGGTGCTTGCACAGGGGACTACCTTTACCTTTTTAATATCTGTACATGTTTTTACTGTTGTGAGCTGCCCTAAGCCTGCTTCAGCAGGGAGAGCGGGATATAAATCCAATAAAATAAATAAACATCATAATACTTGCTCTTCTCTGAAGTATTCCATTGAAGCAAATAAGAAAAAAAATAGTTTATCTTTTATCATCTTTTCCCAGATATTCTGGTTAGACTGGGAGTTTGTTACTTGTTAGTCTGCTTATGTTTTAAAGTAGACTCTTTTATTCATTTGTAAAACATAGCCTGTAAGTGAAAAAAGTACATTTTAATTTACAAATGGTCTTCATTCTTCTGAGACAACTCCTGACAAATGTTTCCAGGAAAGCAGCAGATTACAAACTCTGTGTATAACTAGAATTATACAATCTATAGTCAAGTTCCAAATATCTTCTAGAGTTTGTTTTTTATTTAGTGCTGATATTTGGTGGTTATGGTTGCTGTTAGATTTGAAACAAGCTGCCAACCAAACCATGTAAGACTCACAGTCATTTAAAGAAAAGGGAAATTCTTGTAGAACGTGAAATGGCCAGCTTGTTCAATAGTATAAATGCCTTATATGTTTTTCTTGTACAGTAGATGGCAGTAGAGTAGTTCTAATACTTTGCTTGAAAGTTGCTCCTAGGACTTAAACCAACCTATTTAATGATAGCTTAATAAAAGATAAAACAATTTCTAAAAGTCTTCGTGGTTGGGTTTAATTTTTCCTTTCATTTTCTCACAGCTTTTCAAAGGCACAATCTGGCATCAGATTAGGACAGCATTCATAAAAGTTACATTCAATGCTGAAGATGTAAAGTTGGATAATATTAATGAAAGATGTTATTTGCAATTTGCTTGTCAAATCCTAATGATCAGCCCTGATATATGTATGTATGTTTGTAATAGTGATATCCTTTCCTTTTGTTAGAGTGGCTAAGAATTAAGAGCAGAACAAAACCTGCAGTTCAAAAATAAGAATACTAAAAATGTACCCCATAGTAAAGAACTAAATCTATTTACCTCACCACAACTTTTACTACCCAGTGTTCAGTTTCTTAGGACCATACCCATCAAGGAAAAATTCTACAAAAGGGTTTTATAAGCTTTTTGAAAGACTACAAAGGAAGGGACCTAGAAGATAGTCTTATAGAAGTAATTCCATAATAGGGGGCATGCAGCCACTGAGACAACTCAACTTCTGAAAGGTCAGCTAGATTACACAAAATGTACTGTAAAATGACTACTTGAACAATGAGTGTTTTGTTACAAATTTGTTTTACTCATGATGTCAAATTAAAGTTGTGTTTGAACTTGGGACCCAACAGCTAGGACCGTCTCTCCCCACACGTTCCCCGGAGAGTACTGAGATTGGGAACTCAAAATCTCCTGATTGTCCCCGGGCCAAAGGAAGCCCGTTTGAAAACTACAAGGGATAGGGCCTTCTCAGTAATGGCCCCTTCCTGGTGGAACCAGCTGCCGGAAGAGGTAAGGGCCCTGCGGGACCTTGTTCAATTCCGCAGGGCCTGTAAGACAGTCCTCTTCCGGCTGGCTTACAACTAACCAGCACTGAAACATTGAAACTTGAAACTGAGTGTAGTTGCAAGACCGCCGTATGTCTTGAATGTTTTAAGTACATAACTATGTGAATGTTTAGATTTTAATTATGTAAATTATGGAATGTCTAATTTTTATGCATAATTATATATTTTTATGTCAGTTTTTATATGATGTAAGCCGCCCTGAGCCACCTGGTGGGAAGGGCGGGATATAAATCTCAAATAAATAAAAATAAAATAAAAAAAGCTAAAAATACTTTGCTTAGAAATACTAGGTTTATTAAAACGTGGTTATAATGTCAGTAAATAGAAAATTAATTTTGGGAGCTGGTATCCCCCCCCCCCATTTTCTAAATAGCTTCAAACTGAAAAGCGATTTCAAATGAAATTCTGCTTAAATCAAGCATCTCCCTCTTTGAATCTCTTGAGGGGAAAATTCTCAAAGAAGAGCAAAACATACCATTTTGGTACCCTTTAACTCATGGTTCATAATTAGCCAGGTATTTTTGAGGAGGTTCTTATCTACTTTTCCCCCTGTGGATGGGTTATAGTATTCTCCCTTCTCTGTTTTATCCTTGCCATAACCCTATGAGGTAGGTTAGACTGACTCTGTGCTTTTGTGGTTACCCTGCAAGCTTCCATGGCAGAGTTTGGTTTCAAATATGGGTATCCCAGATCCTAGTCTGACACTCTAACTCATGGGTGGCCAACTGAGGCTCAGGAGCCACATGTGGCTCTTTCACATATATTGTATGGCTCTTGGAGCCCCCACCACTCCATTGGCCAGTGTGGAGAAGGCATTTAACTCTTTAAATCCCTTATCCAAGCCAAGCCAGCCAGGTGCTTGGAAAATGCATTTAAAGATAAAGTTGCTTTATTTTCACCTCTCCTTCCCTCCTCCATCTATTTTCCTTCCTTCCTTCCTACCTCCCTCCCTCATCTGACGTTCATATTTTGAGGCTCTCAAGCATCTGACATTCATGTCTTGCAGCTCTCAAACATTTGACATTTACTGTATGTGGCTCTTACATTAAGCAAGTTTGGCCACCCCTGCTCTAACTGCTATACCATGCTGGCTCAATAAGTAGAAGAATGGAAATGATTTGGTTGTTGTAGCTGTAGTTTTAAAAAAAGTATGGTGGAACTCTGATTGCAATTTTATACTGCTCTCTGCTTCATAGAGCACACAAAATTTTAGAGATACAATTTTGTCTGCTTTACGTTGTCAACTACTATTTTATATCAGTTGATATCTGTTTCTTATGTTCTGGTACTGTCTTTTCAGTCTACAAGAATTGGAATGTCAGTGAATGCAATACGCAAGCAAAGCACAGATGAAGAAGTTACATCTTTGGCAAAATCACTTATTAAATCATGGAAGAAGTTATTAGGTATATCTGCAGTAAGCTTTTAATTTTTTCCCTTCTCCAGTTGAATTTCAAGTAATGTATTTCAGGCTTTTGCCCATTTCTGTCTCAGAGAACTATTAAACTTTGATACTTCATCTTTAATTTTTGTTTGCCTTTGACTACAGTATAGACATTTCTCAATGGGGCAAGCAACACAAGCGCTCAGAGTGTTCTTTCCTACTCATACAACACTATTCTAAGAGACAAAATGCCTGTAAAGAGCAGGGATACAGTTTATGATGGAGAGATCTTTATGCAAGCTGCACATTTTGAGAATGTCTCCCAGAGTCCTAACAGTTTGTGTTTGGGAGTTTGTAATGAATGAATGGTGGAGAAAGAATTAATTTTTAAAAATAGTATGCCGCTGAGGGTATTCATCTCTTAAAGTTACATGTGCAGCTTCTGTCATTTTGGGGTTGTAATGGCCTTTTTCAGTCACTTAGAATCCCTACCTCACGCCACACTCTCTTACAGGTATAGGATTACAAGTTGGTCAGGCATTCACAATTTGCCACCAGTCTTGCCTCTTAAAATATAGAGAGAGCCATGGCCATTTCACATACCAGGTTGTCTCACTCACAGAGATACCAGCAAGCAGGGTAGCTGAGAACCTTTTAATAATCAGGACTTCCCTGCTTGTTGGTGTCTCTGCGAGTGAGAGAGACCAGGGTTTTTTGGTAGCAGGAACTCCTTTGCATATTAGGCCACATACCCCTGATGTAGCCAATCCTCCAAGAGTTTACAGGGCTCTTAGTACAGGGCCTACTGTAGGCTCTCGGAGGATTGGGGTGGGCACAAGCTGTAAAAATGCAGTTTGTGTTGGTTCTTGATTAAATGATGTTTGTTTGCAAAAGAGTTTGTGGCTCTGCCAACCTCATTGAAAGGGACCACAGTCTCTTTGAATGGGGTTTGCAGAAAGACCGAAAAACAGCTGAGTGAGAGAGAGCAGCCTGCTCCCTGCCACTCAGCTGTTTTGGGCTCAGGGCCAGCACGTGGGAGTCAGCTTAGGGCGCCACCTGGCCTAAGGGCGCCACAAGGTACCACCTCTCCTTTTGCCCTATCTCCTCGGACTGCACTGTTCAGGTACCCCTCCCCCCCTCGCACTCGGAAAGCCTGGGCAAGGTCAGGGACGTGGCAGCAAGCACACTCAGATCCCGGCTCTGAATGCGCCCACTGCCATCCCAATCTTGCTGAGGCTTCCTGAGACTCAGGAAGCCTTGGTAAGGTCGGGGGGGGGGGGGATGGGTGTGGCAACGAGTGTGCTCAGAGCCCAGCTCTAAGTGTGCCCGCTGCCACCCCGACCTTGCCCAGGGCGGGGAGTGGGGCTCTGCCTGGGGCAGCAGAACCCCCCGTGCAAGCCTATTCTGGCAAATTTGTGCAGCCCTTTTAAAGTTTAAAGGGACTGGACAAGGCAGCCTGAAACAGCTGAGCAGCAGGTAGCAGGCTGCTGTCTGCTGCTTAGATGTTTTTGCAGCTTATATTTTAAGAGGCAAGGAACAGAAAGCAGGGATTGTCTGTTCATAACAGCAATATCTTGATTTAAGTATTTGCTGAGGCTCCTTCCCATTGGTGTTGCCAGTGGCAAGCCTTATGGAACTTTTGCCCTCCACTGTCAGGCCTGCAGAAACTTCTCTCTGCCCTGCAGCCCATGACACAAATGGCAGGTTCTACATGGTTCCTAGCCTCTGCTATGAAGCCTACCATGGCCTCCTGCCCCCCTTCACCGTCTGTCAGAGGTGGAGACATTGTTCATGCACGTGCGTGCTACACTTTTATTTTGGGGAGAATTAAGCTCCCATTGTATTTTTAAGAGACTTTTCAGATTTTTTCTTCAAGCCTGGGGAGTCCCCCACATTTGCAGACCTGTTTTTAGTCAGGGTCAGCCTGCTCCACCAATTTTGTATCTGCAGATTGGCCCACACTTAAATATTAGAATAAGACTATAAGACTGATTGATGATTATATGCAGGGCTTTTTTTGAGCAGGAACGCAGTTCTGGCTGGCTTGGTGTCAGGGGGTGTGGCCTAATATTTAAATAAATTTCTGCTGGGCTTTTTCTACAAAAAGCCCTTTGTGAAACACTGGTGACATCAGGGGTGTGGCCTATCTTGCAAATGAGTTCCTGCTGGGCTTTTTCTACCAAAAAAGCCCTGATTATATGTATAGCAAAGCACCTTCACACCCAACCCTGTATTAATGCAACAGGGCTGCAGAAGTTGTTAATGTTCTTTATCTGGCCAAGGGCTTAAATACAGCATTAGGTCTCTAAGGACAATCAAAAACAAATTTGAAATATACAGGACCAATGTTCCCTCTAAGCTGTGGAGTCTTGTGAGCTAAAATTCTACTTTGTGAGTTACTGGCATTAAATTTGTGAGCTACTGCATAAATTAGTTTACTCTGGGATCATTCCGTAAGCTAAGACAAAAATGTGAGAGCCAGAGGCTAAAAAAACTGAGTTGGCTCACACTAACTTGGCTTAGAGGGAACACTGAGCAGGACCTGTCCAATTTATAGTGTCTCTTTAATCAAATATCCACCTATACTTTCTGAGAGCATAATTAATTAGACACTTTTTTATAGCCGAATCTGTATTGACTAACATTTTGCAAGAAGTTTGTCTTCCCCTTTTTGGCACACAATTCAAAAAATATATTTGTATTTTTCAGAAGTCAGTTTATGTTCTTTTGTAGTGCCTGTGAGATATGTGTCAGTCAAAAAGAACATCAGGTCTATCAGACTTTAAAATGTGTTTGATAAATACCTAGGCAAGTATTGTCTATCAAGTGCTAGTAAGGATTAGTTGACACTGCCTTCTAATGACAATTATAATGCACTGCCTTCTAATGCAGCATTGACAGTGATGGTCTTAGATATAAACAATCAGTATTTTGGCATTATTTGTGTTTTAAAAATATTATTAAATAGCATTTCTGTAGTAGTAAGTATGTTAAGTTAGTAAGTACCTGGGTTCAGGTAGCCAGCTTGAGGTTGACTCAGCCTTCCATCCTTCTGAGGTTGTAAAATGAGTACCCAGCTTGCTGGGAGTAAAGTGTAGATGACTGGGGAAGGCAATGGCAACCCACCCCGTAAAAAGTCTGCTGTGAAAATGTTGTGATGTGACATCTCCCAGAGTCGGAAATGACTGGTGCTTGCACAGGGAACTACCTTTACCTTTTTAAAAGTATGTTGTGCAGATTCATGAATGCAGAATTAGAAAGCTTGCATCAAATTCTTAAATTTGCAAAACTTTACAGCACACATACCCCTGTGGGATATTACTAGACTCAGAAAGTTTTCTGTTAGATGTTGCATGTTTTGTGTCTCTTACTTTTAATATTTTAATATAATGGTTAAATACAGTTTAGGTACTGATGTAATTGCAATTTATGGCAGTAATTTGTTGAAGATAGTAAGATAACTCTAGTGAGCTTAATTACATTCCTCAGCTACATTTATAGCCACTAATGCTTGAGAAAGTACTCCCCAAATAGAAAGTTGCATTGTGAAAGTATGTTTGAATTATGGTTTCATGCCCCTCTTAGTAACCAAGTTTTTCTCTTTTGCTGTAGAGTCAATGATCAGTGCCCTGGAACAAGAATATTTAACTTTATTTTCTGCTTAAGTCCATCCTATTCCACAGGGAATTTCTCCTGTTTTCTAACATGTGGGGGGAAGTGAATTTTTGATACCTCTTACAAAGCCTAAACAATGCTAGCAAAGAAAGGACACTAAGTTAGAAATATTTAGACAAAAGCTAGAGCTTTTCTTGATGTTAAGTCATGTAAGGTCATTTGACTAAGGGCCATTTTACGCAGAATTTTAATGTAACTTAAATCTGAAGTGTGATGCGACTTGTATGTTTGCAGATGTTTCCATCAAAAAATCCATATTAGCTATAGTTTCCTGTTAGATTTATCCTCAGTGGGAAACATGACATTGCTGCTGTGTAATGTGAAGTAAATGAAAGAGCGTGAGCTGAAAAGTGTTCTTTTCAAATCTCAACTCAGCCTGTAATGCACTAGATAGCCTTTGGCAAGTTACTACTTTCAGCTTCCCTGATTTCAGTATGATGATGATTATAGAGATATTAGTAGAACTACTGAGAGAAACTATAGTGCTTCTTCATTTAAGATATGCTCAAATGCAAAATTTTGCTGCTATATAAAATTTGTAAATGTCTGTTTCAGATGGACCATCAAATGATAAAGATTCTGAAGAAAAGAAAAAGGAAATAGCATCTTCATCACAAAATAGTCCCGAAGCAAGAGAAGAAAGGTATTTAATCTTCTAGACTGATAATATAAGAGTTAAATTAATCACTTCAATCACTGATAATATAAGAGTTAAATTAATCACTTGTTGAAAATTAGGGTAATAACCTGCAAGACTATTTGGGCTATACTGTAATACAATGGTTCAGGAAGATCTTTTATAACAGTACTACTGCGCACAATCTCGACAAGGAGATTGACAACAGGCTGGCAAAGGCAAACTGTACATTTAGCCGACTGCACAAAAGAGTGTGGAGCAACAAGCATCTGAAAAAAGGCACAAAGATCAATGTTTACAAAGCGGTTGTGATGACAACCCTCATCTACGGCTCCGAAATCGTGGGTTTTATACCGTCATCACCTGCGACTCCTTGAGCACTTTCATCAGCGCTGCCTTCGCACCATCCTCAACATCCACTGGAGTGACTTTGTGACCAACACTGAAGTCCTCAAGAGGGCGGAGGTTACAAGCATTGAGGCACTGCTGTTGAGGACGCAGCTGCGCTGGGCAGGGCATATTTCTAGGATGGAAAACTACCGCCTTCCCAAGATTGCTCTGTATGGCGAACTTTCCACCGGCCATCGAAATAGAGGGGCACCAAAGAAGAGGTACAAGGACTCCTTGAAGAAATCCCTTGGCACCTGTCGCATCAACCATCACCAGTGGTCTGACCTAGCCTCAGATCGCAAAGCATGGAGGCACACCATCCACCAGGCTGTCTCTTCCTTTGAGAACGCACGCATAGCTGGTCTTGAGGACAAAAGGAGATTGAGGAAGAATCGCACTGCTACAGCGCCAACCCCAAATCAGACCTTTCCCTGCAGCCACTGTGGCCGGATCTGCCTGTCCCGCATTGGTCTTGTCAGCCACCAGCGAGCCTGCAGCAGACGTGGACTACTGCACCCTTCTTAAATCTTCGTTCGCGAAGTCAAGCCGAGAGAGAGAGACTGCGCACAGGACATATTTCTTTAATGAACATATTAGCCTGTTTGTCACTGTGTTATTTTACTCTGGTTACAATGTTCCTGCATTATATCTGCTTTCTGCATCATATTAGTGCCACGCTTGCTCAGATTTTTGTAATTCTAGCGTATTGTTTGATAGATGTCTCATCATACTGATTATATCAATTTATATTGTGTAATCCACTTGGAGCCTTAGTGAGAAAGGTGAATTGTAAATATGGTCAATAAATATGGGAACCTCCAAATCTTTAAAAAATGAAGCATTTCCATTTGTTCCATTTATTGTGCAGATGTATTTGATCCTGGGCATGACTGAAAAGCATTAGTTTCTAACTTAATGCTATTTATAAGATGCACAGGTGAAGTCCGGATGTGTCAGATAAGTTTTGTCTATTTGGCCTCCACAGTTTTTGAGCACACAAAATACCTCAGACAGTCATAGTCTTATGGTTTGGTTTGTGTCTGGTTAATGTGTATATACATACCACAAGGAAATTTACAATCTTACATTTTTTGTGTGAGCATGAAAATCATGAGAAAAGATTCATAATGTCACCATTTGGTCACACAGAATAAAATGTGCACAAATCAGTTAACACCTGGTTTGGCTAGTTATATCAACACTTGTACAAGGTGTATATGTATTTATTGGTGAGCACTACAGAAGGCCCATCGAGCTGAAACACAGTTGGTCTTGTTCACTGTGGCTGTTTGTGGACTGTCAGCTTCGAGATACTCATTGAGTCAGGTTTAATGTGTGATCTTAGTTGTATATAATCAACTTTGAGAAACTTCTTTGTATTATATTGAGAACTACTCAATGCAGTGGCTTTCAGTCTAAAAGCTAAATTTGAGGCCTGTGATTTCAACTTCGTATTTTAAGTGCACTGCATAATTAATTGATTTATTTTTATATTGTTTTTGTTCAGCCTTTGTTTGTGTCTCAACAGTCCACAGATTGGTGGGTGCTGGAAAAGTAAGATTTTTCCAAATAGCAGGTTAGATCCAGGCTAAATTGGCAATTTCCACTGATTTCTCCCTTCCTGTTACAGACCCTCTTCATGTTATTTCTCAGAGCCCCTTCTCCTCCAGGAGCAGTGTTTCTTGGAGGTCAGTGGAGGGAGGGCTGCAGAATGCAGGAAAGTTTCATTCTGTCATTAGAAATTTTCGTGTGGGTCCAACCCAGTAAAGTGAAATGCCACCTTATTGCTGCCATTTGCAAAGATTGTAAGAATAGTTGATATTGAATCCACTGCAGGTGTTTTGGTTTTGTGGCTGAAATATCCCATCTAAAGAGGATGTTTAACTTTGAGCAATGACTAAGGGAACAGCAGGCATTACATACATCTTTTTGCCCATTCAGCAGTTCCAGTAGTAACTCAAGCAGCAAGAGAGAAGAAGCCAATGCTTCCTCAGAAACCTTTATATCTTCATTTCCTCGGGCTCCAAGTACATCTGATTCTGTACGAATGAAATGCAGAGAAATGTTGGCTGCAGCTCTTAGAACAGGAGGTAGGTGCTGTTACATTACATTCTGTGTCTTAAATCTTTTAAATAAGCATTAACCGCATTATAGAAACACACCAAGGAAGTATCAGTGTGGGGATTTGCATTAATTTCACCCATTTTGCAAATAAAAACTTATTGTTATTATTATTATTATTCCAGAATGTCTGTGTGTTTTTGGAAAGTAGATAATTGTTTCCCCATCCTCAGGCTGCTGTTCTTGTTATATTGTTGTGATTTTAGATTGTTGTTCAGGTTTTTTGTTAGTTTCTTTTGCAAGCCTGTTTCACACGAAGTCCTGTTTGAGTCCTGTTTCACATGAAGAAAACATAGTTTTTAAATAGCTAAATGCTTCATTACAATTGTTTCAGAATGGTTTTTAATTTCTGTCAAAGCTAAACTGTCAAAACATTTAATGCCCCCACAACATTAAAAAGATTTTTTTTTGTTATCCAACAGCAAATTAAATTTATAAGTTAGTGTGTTATTATTCAAACCTCCTTCCTTCATTTTGGTCCCCGCTGGAGAGAAAGCAGGATGTAAATTATTAAATGCTTCAATAAGATCTGGTATTAATTTAAAATCTTACTGATTTAATTTATTTGTACCTACTTCTCTCTCCAGTTGTGTTAAAGTGATTTACAACATTTTCTGTGCTCCATTTTATTCTTATCTGTATCAGTTATCTTATGTTATCTCTAGTAGTTCTCTATGCTAGGATTTGTTCATATTTTGAAATTTGACTGATGATTATAAAACTGAAAACTGCTGGCACTCTATCTATTTCACTAATCAAGTTGATTCTTGCATACTTCCAGGGTTTGGGCATTTGATTTTGCATCAAACATTAATTGTTAGGGACTAGAACAATAGGAGAAAATGTAACTAAATACTTCCAAATTTTGATGGTTATTAATCCAAGATCTTGATTAATTTATAGGCCTACTTGTGGAGTTGGGGGCATCTAATATACCTCTGTTGACGTGATAATTTTGGAAAGTTTGTTTTCTTACCTTCTTTCCAGTCTCCGTTGATTACAGTATTGAGCAGTAATGACGGTCAGGAGGAAATAAATATATATGAGCCTCCTTTAATATTTTAATATAATAGATTTCATGACTCGATAAGATTCCTAGCTAGAATACTTAGTTCCTTCCTTTTTTGGTATTTCCTATGAACTGTGAATATTAGAGAGCGAAGTTTTAATACTTAATTAAATCAAATAGTTAATTTTTTAAAATTAGAGCTGATGCTGTCAGCTCTGTCGAATACAGTAGAATAAGATTTTTGGTCTTTAAAAAGTACTACTTTTTCATATTGCTTCATAAATAGTAACTTTCAGTATAATTGTGATATTGTAAAGGTTTGGTTTAATTTCTGTTTTCTAGTAAATTAATACTTATGCAGCTGCTTTTTCCCTTTTCAGATGATTATATTGCAATTGGTGCTGATGAGGAGGAGCTAGGTTCTCAGATTGAAGAAGATATCCTTTTGTACTTACAGTTGGCTGATTCTAAGTTCTAGCTCCCTTTTGAAATGCTGTTATCAGTTATACTCCAAGACTCCTTTAATCTCCAGTGCTACCTGTAATTGGTTACCAATGGTGTTCCTTCTAAGCTGAGTTAGCTCACAGTTTTTTTAGCCTCCAGCTCACACATTTTTATCTTGGCTCAGGAAAAATGGCCCTAGAGCAACCTGCTTTATGCTGTTAGTTACCTCCATGCTTGAGAGAAGACAACTGGAGTATAACAACAAGATCTCAGTTCATTTCTCTTAAGACTTCACAATTAGGAGGGATACATTTACAGATTTGTCTCCAACTTTGACATATCTGAATTAAATCCAAACAAGTGGTTACCATATTTGCTTGTTATTTTTGCTTGCTTCTGTTATGCAGTAGCTCACAATCTTAATCCCAGTAGCTCAAAAAGTAGAATATTTGCTCACAAGATTCCACAGCTTGGAGAGAGCATTGGTTACCAAATAATATTTAACACATTGGGTACGCAGAGTGATTCACTTTACAACTGTTATGTCAGATAGGCCAGTTATTATTAGCAGTGTATTAAATTGACATTTTTGCTACTTTTGTTGAATTGCCTTTGAAACTGGAAGGTAATATAGCTTTAAATTAGTAGTGCTCTTTATTAGGCTATTAGTATAAAACTGTTTCAAAATTGGTGTATGTTCCATCTTAGAGAACTTGGAATTGCAGCGTACTGTTCCACTAACAGCATCACGTTCCTGTAGTGCAGGAGCATTTCATTGATGCACAAGTGTTTTCTGCTGCTAAAAGGGGCTTTTGTGAGGGAAGACATCTTGGACCAGCAGAACTCACTGCTGTTAGTTTGTCATGAGGAACTTTGTATGAATGCCAGCTTTACTAATGCAGAACATTCTGCTTTATGGGAAAGGGCTGAAGAGTTAGGTTAGTTACGGTTTTTTAGGTGTAGTTAAAGGAAATAGAGAAGTCATCAATAGAATCTTATGATGTAGAACTGTCTTGCTAATTAAAATTTGAATAAAATACGTGTGATTGTTATCAAAATAGCTTTCATAATAGTGAATTCAGCCCATTCTATGTCTAAAATGAGCCCACATACTTGTTGGAAACTAATGAGGAAAGTTTTGATGGAGTTGGACTTTTTTTGTCAAGTTAGTCTTGGACAGATTAGCTGGTTCATGTAGAATACTGACTGTCTTAAATTATGTCCAGAGTTAAACTATGTGTTTTCTTTTAATATTAAAACCTCTGTTTGCCAGCTTTTTACTACATTTTGGCTAGGCCTCATCTTTCACAATGCCCGAGTTCAGTTCCCCTTATTTTATTAATAACACAGATTTTAGCTCCAGGTGGGCAGCCATGTTGGTCTGAAGCAGTAGAACAAAGTTTGAATCCAGTGACACCTTTAAGACCAACAAAGTGTTATTCAAGGTATGAGCTTTCCATGTGCATGTACACTTCCTCAGATACATTGAAATGGAAGTTACCAGTTCATACATATAGGTAGAAGTTGAAAAGCAAATTAGCATACAACATAATGAAGATGTTTTAACAGAAGCAAACAAAAATAACAAGCAAAGTTTATATGGTAACCACTTGTTTGGATTTAATTCAGATATGTCACAGTTGGAGACAGATCTGTAAATGTATCCCTCTTAATTGTGAAGTCCTAAGAGAAATGAACTGAGACCCTGTTGTTATACTCCAGTTGACTTCTCTCAAGCATGGAGGTAACTAACAGCATCCTTTTCTTTGAGATGGGGTGCTTTGTAGTACAGTGTTATGTTTCCTCTGTTACCAGACCAGAGAAATGCATTCCAATATACCATTCTAAATGACATTACATGCTAGTATTGATTTGCTGATCTTAAAGATGCCCCTGTCCCTCAAAACCCCAAGTCATCTCCCCAAGTGCTCAACAGTTAAACTGTGCCCCCCTCCCCCAGCATTACATTCTTTCTCCCATCACCACTCAAAGTTGATTGGCTATAGCTGGAGAAAGCAAAACCTTCTGTGTCCATCACACTAAAATATACTAGTTTTGGTCAAATGTCTATAAAAGAATAGAGTGCAAAAGTGAACCATTCATACTTTGTTGCCCTTAACTCCTAAGTACCTATATTTCAGGAGCTAAAAAACACTGACATGAAATACAAAAACAGGGTGCGCAGCAGGATAGCAAATCTTAAGGACACAAAGAACCCTAATCTAAGGAAAAATGTTTTATGTGGCAATATACCTCCTGACAGGTTTGCCAAAATGACAGCTGAGGTAAGTAATTTGTTAAGTATATTGTATCCTTGGTTTTCTCTGTGACTGTGACATAATTCACTAAAAACAAAGATGTAACTGTAACTTGTTAGTATAGAGCCGTGGTATACCAAAATCTAATTAACTGGCAGCAGCAATGTAGACTCAAGACTAAAATCTGACTGCCTGAATCTTTAGAGAGATGAACGAAGAATATGTTCAACAGCCTCTTATAAATATTATTGTGGCAGAGGCATTTGTTTATACACATTTTTGTTTTCCTTAAGATAATATAATGTATTTAAACCTCTACAGGAATCAGCAATTTTTAGAGTCTTGTATAATAAAATATTTAAATAGCTGTTTGTGAACACAATACTTTTGACTGCATCAAAGCGCTCTACCCTCCCCCAACATTTTTTTTCCATAATTGCATTGAAAAGCAATGAAAAACGATGTTTCTTGAATAAAATCTATGTGCTTTCTGTGACATCTAAATGTAGCGAAATCTGATTGGCCATATATCATTGAGTCCCGTCCCGGTGGAGACGGGACTCCGCTGGGAGTCCCCCCCCCCCGGGGCCCTGACATACCTCGCAGCCTCCCAGCAAGGCCCTGTCAGCTGAGACTACCGCCAGTTCGAAGAGCCGATGCCCCCGGGCCTGGGTAAACTGACAGTGCCACGGTTGCGGCAGCGAGGAGGGGAAGGGCCGAGCAATGCCCCACAGAGACAGCGGGGAAGGCCGAAACCTCGAGCTGTGGCGGCTAGCGCCACTGTGCCCAAACACAACACAGATATCCCAGCCACCTCAGCAGACCCAAGAAGGACACACCCCAGGAAGCCCCACCTCAGTGTCCTTGCTTATGAGCGAGGGCGGAGCTAGCTGGGGGTGGGACCTGGGAGGCGGGGAGAAAGCCAGGGGGAGGATAAAAGGCCAGAGGCTGAGGGGTCAAGGAGGAAGCAGGCTGATGCAGCGCACAGGCGGCCGACGGAGAGAGAAGGAGTGGAGCCCAAGCACAGCTGGGGAGAGGCAAGAGCAAAAGGGGTGAAGTAACCCAGCTCTGCCCTCCCAATTCTGAGACCTCTGGGACGCCTAGACGAGCCCAGATCAGAGTCGGCACACCTAGAGCAGCAGCCACAGCGGGGCATGGCAGGGGCCGCCAGGGGCGTGACGAAGTGGTGGAGGATGCGGGCAGCGCCCCAAGCCTAGGATGGCCCTGCTCGCATAACCCCGCCCGGCTGGCGACCCCCCCCCCTCCGATCCGAGCGCCAGACCAGTGAGTCTGGCTCCAGAGGCTCCTCTGCAGGCGAGGTCAGTGATGACTCGGACATAAAAGTGGGGAAGCCGATGGACATGGATGCCAACCCCACACCTCTGGATTTGGCCCAGTTTGGGCAGTGGCTGGCCGACCACCAGGCGTCACCCAGCAGCAGCAAGTAGCCCAGGCGACACTCATGCAGGACCTCCAGCAGGCTGTATTGACCCGGCCTGATCCAGTGGGGCGGCGCCTTTTGGGGCCAGCCGGAGTCCCTGGCCCCCACTGATGAAGCTGAGGACAGACAATGACATGGAGGCCTACCTGAAGGTGTTTGAGAGGGTCGCTGAGGCCGCCAGGTGGCCAAAGGAACAATGGGCTTTTATCTTGGGACCCTACCTAATGGGCGAGGCCCAGGCTGCCATGAAGGCGCTGGAGAAGGCCCAGGCGGCCAACTATGACGAGCTCAAAACCGCCATACAATTGCACTACAGGACCGCCTGGAGGCCACCCCAGAGTCCCACAGCCAAAAACTATGCTCGTGGCTACCCCCTGCGGTAGCCCGCCCCCGCTCCACCATCACCACCCTCAAAGATGTGGCAACCCGTTGGCTCCGTCCGACCACGGAGGATGGGAGACGTATCGTGGAGTTGGTGGTGATCGAGCAGCTGCTTCAGGTACTGCCGCCTCGCACTCAACACTGGGTGGCCTGTTGGAAGCCTACTCGTCTCAGTGAGGCCCAAGAGCTTTGGGAGAATTTCCAGGCCGCTGACCACCACGACATTCCTGCCTGGACAGGTGGCAGCAAGCCCCCGAAGGAACCAACCCCGGTTGTGGGGCGGGTGGCCCCTGGGGTGAACTTCCGACCTGCATGATAGAGGCGGGTGTGCACAGCTCTTGCTCGCCCACAACATACCCGGCCTGTGGGGCACCCGGGGCCTACCCCTACCGCTGGGTCCGGGATTCCGGTCCAATAGTCGTGATGGCGGCAGAGAAGGACGGCCTCCTGCAGAAGAGCAACGGCCGGCCAGCGAGGTGGGGCCGTGCTTCACCTGTGGCCAGTGGGGGCACCTGAAGAGGGAATGCTCCCTGATGGAGTGCGATGTTGGCTGGAAAGAGGCCCTGCAGACCTCAGAGGTGAGAACCCGGCCTCCTCCCTGGACCATCTTCGTAGGACTCGGGGTACGACAAGTGCAAGCCATGGTGGATAATGGCAGCTCAGTTTCAATGATACGGGCCCACCTGGTACCAGTTCCGTTGCCCATCTGGCAGACAGCCTCCATTGCCTGCATCCATGGACACACGGAAAGCTGCCCGGTGGTTTCCATCCCCCTGAAGTACCTGGGCCACTATTGGAGCGTGCTGGTGGCCAAGGTTCCACGACTGCCCTACCCAATCCTCCTCGGGTGGGTCACCCCATGTTTTGTGGACGTTTTAGAAGCCGCGAATCCTGGGCACCAAGGGGGGCCTGCCCCCATTGACCAGGACACTTCGGCCCTGGCCATGGAAGTGGATGAAGATCCAGGAGAGGGGCCATCGACCCAGGCTTGGCCGGCGGCAGATGTCAGAGAAGCCTGGCCAGCAGACCCTCAAATTAGTGGAGGCTCAAACCAGGATGAGGGACTGGAGGCCCTTTGAAGGCATGAAGCGGTCCGAGATGGGGTCACCATAGATAAACGACAGGGTCGACGCCTGCCCTGGATCATCCGTGAGGAAGGCATCTGGTTCTGTGAGATAAAAGGGCGGCTAGTCCTCTGTAAACAACTGCTAGTCCCTCACCGTTATCAGCCGGAGGTTCTTCAGGGGGCCCATGACCACCAATGAGCGGGCCACCAAGGGGTCAAGAACACCTAGGCCCGAGTCTTGGCACACTTCTTCTGGTCCTCCAAGGCCCGAGACGTACAGACCTATTGTCGCTCCTGCGATGTCTGCCAGCGCCTTACCTCCCGAGCAGACCCCCGGGTACCCCTGGACCCCTGCCACTCGTGGGTACCCCCTTTGAGCGGGTGGCTATGGACTTTGTGGGACTCCTGCCGTGGACCCCAAGGGGGGCTCACTACATATTGATCCTAGTGGATTATGCCACCCAGTCCCTGGAGGCCCATCCCCCTGCCTAGCATGAAGAGTGCCAGCATAGCCAGGACCCTGATGCACTACTTCGCCCACGTAGGGCTCCCCCACGAGATACTTACAGACCGGGGAACACCTTTTACGGCAGGCCTTATGAGGCAGGTCTGCCAGATGTTACACATAAAATAGCTGTTCACCTTGGTCCACCACCCCCAAACAGACAGGCTGGTAGAATGGATGAACCAGAAACTGAAGGCCAGGTTAAGAGGACAGCATATGCCCACCCTACAGTGTGGGATTTGTATCTGGACCCTTTGGTCTTTGCTCTCCGCGAGACCCCCCAAGCCTTCCTGGGATATTCCCCTTTTGAGTTTGGGCGACAGCCCCAGGGGACTTTGAGCCTGTTAGAAGAGCAGTGGGTCTGGGGAAGGAGGAGCCTGAGGTGCCCCCGGACGAGTATGTTCAGCAGCTATGGGAACAACTAGAGGACGTGCACCAGGACACCAGGGGCAACCTGGAGCGAGCCCAGGAAACCCAGTGAAGGCAATACAACAAGGGAACCAAGGCCCAGGGCTTCCAGGTGGGGACCAGCATTCTAGTCCACTGCGAGGTGATGGGCCAAAACCAGGAGGACACCTGGAGGTGACCCTTCCTGGTCACACTAGTACTGGGCCCTCTCACCTACGAGGTCCAATGTGGTACCTTCCCCTGCCGGAAGAAATCCATTCACTTCAATAATCTGAAAGGGTGACACCGGCGGGCACCACTGGGAGAGCAGGAACTCTTGGCTGAAGCCCCGAGTGACCTGGGGGACGGGGCTCTCCCCTGGACTGTCCGTGGAGACATGGGGGAAAGTCCAGAATTTGACAGCACACTTACGACGGAGCAGCAGCAGGACCTCCGAGATCTTCTCGACGTGGCTGGGGCTGATCCACCTAGTCAAACATCGAATCGTGACAGCCTTGGGCCAGGTGGCCCACGCCCGGTGGTGGTCGGTGCCCCAAAAGCGATGGGATATCATTGCCCAGGAGGTGGAAGAGATGCGCCGCCTCGACATCATAGAGCCCTCCCAGTGACTGGCGTAGCCCTGTGGTTCTGGTGCCGAAACTGAACGGCAGTGTGCGCTTCTGCGTGGACTACCGGGAGGTAAACAAACTAGCCAAGTTTGACACCTACCCGATGCCCCGCGCAGATATCCTCATTGACCAACTGGGAAAGGCACAATATCTCTCTGCACTAGACCTGACCAAGGGTTATTGGCAGGTCCCCATGCACCCAGCCGATAGGGAGAAGACGGTCTTTGCCGCTTCCCAGGGGCTCTTTCAGTTCAAGCGGATGCCCTTCGGGCTGAATGGAGCAGCGGTGACGTTTCAGCGGCTCGTTGACAGGGCGTTGGTCCAGTGCAAAGGCTTTCCTCAGGCCAACATCGACGACATAATCATATGCAGTCCGACCTGGGAGACACACTTGGACCATCTACACCAGGTGTTGAAAGCCCTACACGCGGCAGGACTTCGAGCCAACCCCCGAAAGAGCCACCTCGGATTTCAAGAACTCAAGTATCCTGGTCAGGAAACGGCAGCTGCAGCCCCTGTCTGAGAAGACCGCAACCCTGGAATGGCAGCCATGCCCCCTCTCCAAGAATCAACTATGCCGCTTCTTAGGGTTCGCGGAGTATTATAGTAAATTCATACCCAACTTTGCAATGACAGCCACCCCCTTGACGGACAGCCTCCGGAAAGTGTGCCTGAACGTCCTGCGGTGGGGTCCCACCCAGGAATCGGCCTTCGAAGAGCTCCGCACCAGTCTGTCCCAGGAACTGGTGCTGCAAAACCCGGACTTTTCCCAACCCTTTACCTTGCACACCGACGCCTCCGGGACAGGGATCGGGGTGGCCCTGTCGCAGGGCGAGCTGGGAGACAAGTGCCCGGTCCTGTTTATCAGCCGCAAGTCACTACCCGCGGAGCAGTAGAAAAAGAAGCCCTAGCCATGAAGTGGTCCGTTGGGGCATTGAAGTTCTGCCTTACTAATAACCCCTTCCGTTTAGTGGTTGACCATGCCCCGCTCCTGTGGTTGTCTAGGATGAAAGACAGCAATGACCACATCCTCAGGTGGTACGTGTCACTTCTCCCTTTTTGCTTTACAGCATCACCAAGTCGGGGCCGACCACCAGGTGGCAGATTACCTCTCCAGACTCTTTGAGGACGACTGCATGCAGCCCGACACATGGAAGGGGGTGTGTCCTGTTCCAGCTGAGATGGGACTCCGCCGGGAACCCCCCCCCCCCCGCACCCCTCTGGGGCCACGACATACCTTGCAGCCTCCCGGCAAGGCCCCGTCAGCCAAGACCACCACAAGTGCGAGGAGCCGACGCACCCACCCCCAGGCCTGGGGAAGCTGGCGGAGCCGCGGTTGCGGCAGCGAGGAGGGGGAGCCCCGAGCAATGCCCCGCAGAGACAGCAGGAAGGCCGAAACCTCGAGCCACCGCGGCTGGCGCCACCTTGCCCAAACACAACACCAACGCCCTAGCCACCTCAGCAGACCCAACAAGGACATGCCTCAGGAAGTCCCACCTCAGTGTCCTCGCTTATGAGCGAGGACGGAGCTAGCCAGGGGTGGGACATGGGAGGCGGGGAGAGGGCCAGGGGGAGGATAAAAGGCCAGAGGCTGAGAGGTCGAGGAGGAAGCAGGCTGATGCAGTGCACGGGCAGCCAACGGAGAGAGAGGGAGTGGAGCCCAAGCACAGCCAGGGAGAGGCAAGAGGAAAAGGGGTGAAGTAACCCAGCTCTGCCCTCCCAATTCTGAGACCTCCGGGATGCCTAGACAGGCCCGGATCAGAGTCAGGGCACACCTAGAGCAGCAGCCAAGGCGGGGTGTGGCGGGGGCCACCAGGGGCATGACACATTGTAATAACATTCCCATCACTAAGTGATTTCTAATTAACTAGGGTGATCCCTTATGCATTGTCCTCCCCCTCAGTCAGCTTTGTATGCTCTCAGTGATGTTGTAATGTAGCCAAATCTGATTGAGAGATGGATAGTACTTTGTGAGATTAATCATGAGGCTGAGCAAGTGTGACCTAATACTGGTGCTATTAAGACAGTATTAAGAAATGTTAACATGCATTCTTCCTATTCCTGAACTTGTTTTGTGATATGGGAATGTTCTATTGAGAAGTTTCTGAGGAATAATGAACAATCCAAATAAGGAATAATGTGATTGGTATAGTTAAACCTAATTTAGAAACCATTGCTGATTAATGTCATCTCTGTTTCATTCACTTGGCTTGGTGCTCACATGCTGGATACTGAAACCATTGAATAGCAGGTGGCTTTAAACCATTCATGTACTTAAAATCAGTATGTTTATGTCTTTGCCTGCACTACAGGAAATGGCAAGTGATGAACTAAAAGAAATGCGGAAAAACCTAACGAAAGAAGCCATAAGAGAGCATCAGATGGCTAAAACAGGAGGCACCCAGACTGATCTGTTTACATGCGGTAAATGTAAAAAGAAGAACTGCACTTATACACAGGTATGTCAAGTTACATTCATTCTTAAATATGTATGTAAATATTGTGGTTTCTTTTGTGTCTCTTCTGAAAAGATGCCATACTAGAAGTATCTGCAGGTTTCCCTCCGTCTCTTTCTCTCTCTGTTTTGAATGAATAACAGCTTGAGTGTTTTGTTGATAAAATCTTACAGAAGACAATGCATACCAGTACTCATAGTTGTTCAGAAATTTTGAAAATATTTAATTCTGACCATATTTCTAAAATTATTACATTGTCGTTATGTCCAGATATTTATGTTGTAATTAATATGTATTTTTTGTAAAATGTGCAGTTGTGGTTCTTAGAAAATATTGTGATATTTTACTTGGTTCTTTTTTCAGTAGCTGAATAGCGGATATTTTTTAGCCAAATTTTTTAGTTACTGCTTCCATATTTTGTAGAAACACTTGATCAGTCTCGGTAAAATAGTGCTTATTTTAGTAGGTTGTTTAAATTGGTAATTAATTGGTAATTACCTTAAATTGGTAATTAATTACACATATAATTAATTGGTAATTAATTACACATACATTATTAAGTGGAGTTATTTGCTTTGTTATAGGGCATTTTCGCACTTACCTTAAGCTGGAGCGACGTCCCTCTTCACTGCGCAGCGTCTGCACAGTTTTCGCACTAATTGCTGCGGAGCACCTGGAAGAGCCGCAAAGTCCCGCGGCTTTTGCGGCGCAAATGGAAACCGGTTTTTGGTGTTTTACATTTGCGCCGCAAAAGCCGCGGGACTTTGCGGCTCTTCCAGGTGCTCCGCAGCAATTAGTGCGAAAACCGTGCAGACGCTGCGCGGTGAAGAGGGACATCGCTCCGGCTTAAGGTAAGTGCGAAAGCGCCCTTAGTGTAAAGCTCCATTTCTATTAAAATGAGGTAGTAATAGAGGCTTGCCTGGATTATTAATGTAGACAGATAAGGACATTAGGCTGAAATGAGCAGGATTCAAGCAAAACAGTATTTGCTTAGGTAGGTACCTGTGATGAATGGACGAAGGTCCTGCCCTTTTCTGTCAATCTCCACTGCCCTTTATTCCTATTTGGTGCATATGAGGAGCAGTGAACAGCCAATCCTGACCCATGGGAAGGTGGAGGAGCCAGAGATAGGAGGGGGTAATGATAAGAAAGGCAATAGAAGTTTTAAGTCGGATAGGGTTTGTACTTCTGGAGAGTAAGATTTGAGGGATCCTGTCTTAGGAGGCGTCATAGATCTGAGACTGCGTTGTCTCAGACCCTGACTTCCTGGGATATAGAAGGCTAATATAGTGAATGATTTAGGAGACAGGATTTGAACCTTTTAGATTCTGTTACTTTGCTTAACATCTTTAATTTCCTACCCACAAAAGTCAATAAGTCACAGTTTCCTTCTCTGTTTTCCTAATGTCTCATTTGAAATAACTGCATTTAGCTACATGAGGTCAATCTTTCTGGTAGAGGCACGCCTGGCCCCCTTACTCTTAGTTTTCAGGAGGCAGTTGAAGCCTGTTTTATTCATCATGGCATTTGATTAGTTCTTCTGCCAAACAACAGATTTAAATTATTGATTTAACTAGTGGTGTATTGTATTGTATTATATTGTATTTACTGTGTAAACTGCCTTGAGTTCCTGTAAGATAGAAAGGCATCGCAGAGCCCGTGCTACCCCGTAGGCCAGGTAGGCCACCACCTGGGGCATGACCTGGCCACAGGGGCAGTAGGTGCCCCCTCCCTGTTCATGCCACCTGAGGGATCTTCAGCAAAGCAGCACCAGGCCCCATCAGCATCGCTGAGCCTTTCCACCTGCCTGGCTTGTTTGGGGCTGCTGCTGCCCAGTGGGAGACAGAGATCGGGAAGGATCTGTTCTGGCTGTGGCCACCTTAGATGCCATTGCCATCGCCTCCTCACTGGGAGGTTTCAGAGGGAGGGAGGCAGAGGCTGACTGTTGGGCCCAGCACAGGACCTGGGCAGGCTGCTGGCTGGCTGGCTCGCAACTGCTGCTACTGCTGCTCAGACGGAGAGGGAGGGAAGAATCCCTTCTGACTGCCTGCCTCAGATCAAGCCCCTAAGCTGAGCAGGCAGCTGCCTTCCAGAGTCATTTACATACTTAACCACTACACCAAACTGACTCTCATAGACTTTTCAGGGTCCCTTTCTGATGGCAGTCTCCTCCTCCTCTTAAAAGCCATCTTCTGAAGCATCACCCCATGAGGAGTAGAAAGTTGCTGCTAGAAAGGAAACTACTATGAGAATGGGCTCTTTGGATCCTCATCATAGGATACAGTATAAGTCCCTCCTATCACCTCAGTTGTCTTTTAAATGCCAAAAGCTAAAGTTTATTCATTAGTCACAAGCAGCCTGAACTGACCTGCTTTTGGAAAGTTAATAGCTGCTCTCCCCTTATTCTTTGTAGGTTCAAACCCGAAGTGCTGATGAGCCTATGACAACATTTGTTGTGTGTAATGAATGTGGAAACAGATGGAAGGTAAAAACAAGTTGATTTTTTATATCATATATAACATGCTTTTTATTTTTAAATAATAACAGCCAAATAGCCACACTTAACGTGGACTGAATTGGCAGCTAGCCACCATTACCAGCACATTAATATATTCTATTTTAAGATTGTAATATCACCTGATATTGTTTTATATCTTTATGTCTATGGTTTATATCGATACTGGTTTTTATGACTTTGTGGAATGTAAGCCATCCTGAGCCTGCTTCAATGGGGAGGGTGGGATATAAGCCAAATAAATAAATAAATAAAATACAACTTCTGATACATTATCTGTTGAAATCTAGTTATATAAAGAGATAAGGTTGAAATCCCAGGCAGTTTACTAGGCAGGTGTTCACAATAGTTAGATATTTACAAACATTCCATGAAAATTGCAGTTTTACAAATAGCAGCCATCCTTTCTGAATAAATCATAGGATCCTGTTATAATTTCATAGTTCCCAGTCCTGCAACCAGAAGGTGTGCACAATTATTTAGTAGAATCACCTTCCTGCATGCAGTTCTTTTGAGACAGCTTCTGCTCTTTCCAGTCATAATTAACTTGCATACCCTTGATTTCCCTGCTGGCCATGTGCTTTATATAAAGACATCTCAGCATGGGAACATAACTTGCTTCTTCTTAAAATTTATCAGTTATATCACAATAGCAGCAGTCAAAAGTGCACAGGAGTCAGGACTACCGTTGAATCCTTTGCAATTGTAATGGGAAGGAAGGAGTCAACTGTTCACATTACAAGAAGCTAAGAAGAAATGGAGGTTTAAAATTAATTTGTAGCTAATTGAAGAACAATGGCCAGCCACATTGGTTAGAGAGAGAATAAAGATTGGTAACAGTGAGTTTTTAGAGAGCCAGTTTGGTGTAGTGGTTAAGTGTGTGAGAGAACCGGGTTTGATTCCCCACTCCTCCACTTGCACCTGCTAGAATGGCCTTGGGTTAGCCATAGCTCTGGTAGAGGTTGTCCTTGAAAGGGCAGCTGCTGTAAGAGCCCTGTCAGCCCCGCCCACCTCACAGGATGTCTGTTGTGGGAGAGAAGATATAGGAGATTGTAAGCTGCTCTGAGTCTCTGAATCAGAGAGAAGGACGGGGTATAAATCTGCAGTTCTTCTTCTAGACAACGAGACCATTTTTGGAGAAGAAAAATAAATGACAGGTTATCTCAATATTTTTGATACTTAAAAGGTTTCTAAATTATTTAAACTAGCAGTGTTCTTCATCTCAATTCTAACCCTCCAGTTTCTCAGATTATTAATCTCAAATTGAGCTACCGTATAGCAATTTTCAACAGTGCAGTTACTTAAGACCTCTTGTAGAATATCTATTGATTCTTTCCTGTAAAAGAAGGGCTAGTTTGTGCTTTGTTGTGAAGTACTAATTCAGTTGTGACTTGTCTACACTATATGAAGTAGTGATCTTTTCTTTTCTTGTATGTACCAGACTTACCCTAACAAAATTGCATTTTGTGAGCTTCCCTGCCAAACAGAAACCCTGAGGGGTGTCTGTAGTTCTGTCTAACTCTCTCACATGAACACTATCACCTTTGGTGCCACTTCTTTCCTCTGCCCCTCACAACTAGATGCTACCTTTAATAATAAATAAATAATAAAAATAAAGATAAAGTATAAATTAATTTAAAGATAGAGTTGTAGAAAAACTAACAGTTTGTTTAGCAGAGGAGTGCCCCTTTCAGTGACTTACCTGTATTTAATTAACCCTCTCCAGATGCCAATTATATTTTCCATCACAAAGATGAAATTTTATTGCTGTATAAGAAGAAAGGAGGGGGTGGAAGGGAGTAGGAAATACCTGCCTTCTGGGTATAGCTCTACTTGCAAGTTAAGGAGATGTGTTTATTCTAGAAAGGCAGCTGCCAGAGCTATTTCCATGATTTCTTTGTAGAAGTAAGATTAGAAAGTATCAGAATGGCAGTCTGAGAATTGTGGTGTGTGTGATCTTGAAATATGAGGAATTATTTACAGTGCAGTCCTGTTGCTCCACTGAAATCAGTTGGCTTAGACAGCAGTGGCTTTACATAGGGTTGCACTGCTGGCATATATGTCTAGATAGTCCCTTCCACCAAGATGAATCCTGTCCTTTCCAAGTCATCTTCCAACAAAGAATGGCTTCAGCAAAGATTTTTTTTAATCAGAGAAAGGTATTCTCTATTAGGAAGAGCCATTCATCATTGGAGGAAGTCTTTCTCTGGTGAAGGAGGATGCAGCCTTTAGTGACACTTCTTTATTTCAAGGGATGTATGTTCCAACACTCTCATATTCAAAATTACTTCTTTTGAATTCACTGATGAACAACTTTTGCTGTGTATAAGAGCTTATGCCTACAAATCAGGCTGATTCTAGTGTATCTGTTTTTCCTGGATAGCTGATCAGTTATAATGATCATATCCTATGTTGTGTTAATGTGCTGTGTGATGTCTTTTACTGATCCTTTAGAAGTACAATATGTTGCAGGTTCAAAGCTGGGGAGGGGGTGTGTGTTGAATGAGTTTCTGACATGAAATTATGCCCATGGAATAAAATAGGTGGTAGTAATGGTCCATGGGAAAAATACAAATAAGTAATATTATATATTTTTTTTATAACTAGGGCCAACCAAACATTAGGAAATAGTGAGTACAGGTGCCCCAGAATGCTTCATCAGACTTGATTTTAAGTACAAAAAAAGAAGTGGGTTGCAAATGTCCATAGAATGTATCTTGATCTAGACTGCACAATGGCAAGTAGAGTTATTTGCATCTCTTACAGAGCAATCCTGGGGGTGGGGGCAAATCAGAAAAGGGAGTCAACTAATCCTACTGCTGGTGAAACTTGGATTTATGAGTGTTGCTGCATGGTGCACTTCCACCAGAGAAGCTGCACCACAGCCGCATCCTGATGGAGTAATGCCACAAACCCCTGCACTGGCCAAAATGTGGGTGTGTTAGGGGCATACTGCCAGTCAGCTCCCAAAGCATTTTCAATGTAGGAACACCCCCCCCCCAAAAAGAGCAAATTGCATGTCAAAAATTCCAGTGCAGCCTGTTGGCAGCCATGGTAACTCCCATTCCACTTTCCCCCAGCTTTAGCCACATCCCAATCAGTACGCCCTCAGTGCAGCCGCTCTCCTCCCTGGCACCCAACAATGGCCCACCTTGTCCTACAAATGGTCCCAGTAGCCCCATAACGCCAGAGGTAGGGTGTGCAGCATGGGATGTTGGCTGACAACTCCTTGCCATGGACTTAGAGCTAGTGCACACCTACCATGGTGGTGGGCAAAACACAGAGCACTGCTAGGCGAGCCCTTGGAGGGAAGACACCACCGGGAAAGCAAAGTCTATACCTTGTGGCTGACCTCTCTCAGATTTCTGGCCTCATAGGCAAAACAGCTCATCTGCCAGGATCCCAAGGGGCAGCACACATGAACAGGTAAGCAGGAAACCCTTTCCTCAATCCCTATTCCCTCATCCCCAGCCAACAACAGTGGCATTGAGCTGCACTGGACATGGGTCTTCCGATCCCATACTTTGCAGCTGGGAGGGCCAGGAGGGACATGGACCTTATGCAGCTGCCAGGGGGAGACGGATGAAGGTGGCGCCACCGCCCTCCTCTCTGCCCTCCTATGGGCAGCACTCTTCCTGCACAAAATGTTTTGGCTGGTAAGAAGCCCCTCTAATCAGAGTGGTGAGTAATCCCACCTGATGGCCAAACCCTTCCCTTGCAGATGCAGAATGCTCTGATGCTGCTGAAAGAATGTGTCTCCAGATACACAGAGGTTCTGACAAAGGATACAGAGGGTACAGGATATGGATTCTTCCACCCATTGGGCCACCCTAATGGCACTGGAGTGCCAGATGGGTTGTCCATGACTGCCAAATGCCCTACAAGCTGCCAAGGTGTAATGTCAGTGGCTGCTCTACTGTGTATTTTCCCTATGTGTGTGTGCTGGTCCAACAGGGTGAGCCATCACCCCATTCATGGAGGTGAATCCCCACAATGTACCCTTTCTGTACCAGAAGCCAGGCCTCAGGACCATGCAGAAACAACCAAGTGGGGCCCACATATCAACACCAAAATCCCAGCCTTACCACTCTGTTGTCACATGTTTCCTCCAATAAAGTTTCCTCCCTCCATCCAGGTGTTGGTGTTTGTTGTGGATTCTAGGAAGTGGAGTGCATGGGGGGGGGGGGTGTGCTGCGCAAGCCACATAGTCCTGGCTGACAAAACTGCAGTGGAGGAGGAAACGTCAGCTGCTGACTGAAAAACCGAAGGGCATCAGAGTTAATATTTGTATCCAGCTACCTAATGGCTTTCCTGTTGTCACTATGTGTGCCAAGCCAGGTTCCAGCCACCCGAAACTATCCCAGGGCCCACATAGCTAAGAACATCCACCTCTCATTTGGTGGATACTGGAGGGCTGCACCATTACAAGATTGGTCATCCCTGCAGATGTGTGGTCCCTTTCACGAACCTTGCCCAGTCGCTGGCTTGGAGTGTGAATAGTGCATGGCATTATCATCTCACTCAGCAGAAATTCCTAGCTCTGTAGTCACTGTTGTCCTTTCCCCTGTTTAGGGGACCAAAACAATGTGAAAAACAGATTGGATAACATGGTGGGGAGGGGAATTCCATGGCTGCAGCCATGGGAAACCTTGGGCACAGTGCAGCGCAGAAGCATCCCCATAGTGTCGACCCTTCCTTTGGAGGCCAGAGGCTTTGAGGGCTACTGCATATGGGCCACGGGAATGCGACCATGATCCTAGGTAAGTCCTGATCCTGGCCACTTGTTGCCAGGGGGTGCAGCTTCTTGTGCCATCGAGGAGAAGAAGACTCTGCCCCCTTGCTGGGTCTCCAGACACAGGGTGCTGAGTCAGTACAGCCCATCCTGTTCATCCCATCCTTCAGAGTGGATCTGGTCAGTGAGAGCCACATGCATCCCAGCCAGCCTGGCAATAATTTGGGTATGCAAATGAGGAAAACAAATGGCAAACAGCAGCAGAGGCTCCTGAAGCCCCATAGTGGGGTTTGGCCATTGTAGGCAGACCTCTAGCTGCTCTGTCAATCCCCATCTGGGTAGAGGAGAGTCCTCCCCCACAACTGTCACCATGTCCTGACCTCACCCCTGCTGTTCCTCCTGCTGAGCCTCCAGAGCTGGAGGCCTGCAGATTGGCACTGGGACATCCTCAGTGCCATGGATGGTGCTCGACTGCCATGGATGGCAGTGAGCAGGAAGCGTCCAGACATCCACATTTTTGTTCATTATCAGCCTTGGGTGCCCTGTGTGCAGAGCATCACCGTGGGGTGTCAGTAGGACTGATGGGAGATGCTCCCGCTCCCACTGACAGGTGGTCACAGCTTGTGATGGGAGCTTGTCTCTTTAAGTAGGGGGTGTCCAGCAAAGGAGGAGCATTGCTCCTTTGGCCCACCCCTCTCCAGCCCCTGCCAGTGATGGACAGTTAGCTCTGCCTCCTCGACTCATGGTTCCCTTTGGTCCAGCTTGCCCTGTCTATCATGCCACCCACATCTTGCAACAATGCCAGAACAGAAAGCTGCAGTGGAATCACCACAAACGCTGCCACAGCAGAGGATGGCAACACTGTTGGGGCACCTTTTTTCCTCTTCAGCCACCATGTAACTATCTCCTTAGGGTGGCGACTGGTGGTGCTGCAGCCCATCATATCTCAGGATTACTCTTTTAGTTTAAGGTATTTTGGTGTCCTTGGCATAATTTCCTGTAAATCTTCAGGTTCAGAGGTAACATATCCTTGGGAGATTCAGTTGTCTTGTTCCAGGGGGTGAAAGCTTTTCTGTTTTGGTTGGCACTCCCTCACTGAAACTTTTCTGTGTATGTGTTTGTGTGTGTGTATTCCACTTAATGAAATATCAAAATTAATAATACAATTGTAAAAATTAATATTCATTTATTTTAATGTCTAGGTTGCGGTTCCTTGATCTCAAAAATGACCCCATATTCATTTGTATATATTATATGATATTCAAGTATTAAGCCATAGTTTTTACACTGCTGCCATTAGTCATTGCAGTTTCCAAGATGCTTCCACATCTGAAATTCATTACAAAACTGATTATCTTCCTTCTTGCAAAAGCAGATCTTAGTTCACCTTTCAGAATTTTTAAAAAATCATCCAACACCCCCTCTGTTACAGTTCTGCATGGGATGACAATTTTCTGCTTCTGACAGAGGGAAAAATATTTATCATGGCTTTTCAACAGAAATAATAGCAAGAAGTTGGATATTTTCATTTGCTTTTAATCATTAAGGAGTTAGAACTCTGCTGCATGAATATTTCATAAATATTTTTTCTTTTCTTTTGACAGTTCTGCTAGATGAAGAAATTGTTGGCATCTGAATCAGTATGAAAAGAGGATTTTATAATTAGCTTTAAGAACTAGGTCAAGCATCTAGTTTCCTGCAAAAGGCTTTTCTTCCCGCTTCTTTTAAGCAAACGTCTTTAAAGTTAGATTTTGTTTTTGATGCTGCCGTCTCTGTAGTGAATAGTCAGCAGAGCCAGGATGCTCAATTGTATGGTGTAATTTCAAAGAAAAGGTGGTTTTTTCATTTTTATAATCAAGTCTACATTAAACTTTTATCAATGACATTTGGGTAACTGCTTTTTTAAACTCTGTGAACAACAAGTTGTATGTCTTTGCACTCAGCATGTCTTGCTGAAATATTTTCTTATAGAATGTTCACAATAGCATACTCCTATTGAGCTGTTTTGGTGTGTTAGGGCAAACAGTTTGACTTTATACTATGTATAATGCAATATCTAAATAACAACTGGAATATCTAAATGACAATTGGCGTGGGTGGCCTGGTTGTATAAACTATTTCTGCATTGGCCCTTAAATGCTAATAATGAAACTGATATTTTGTAACACAAGCATCCTATCTCAAGACCTTACAAAGTTTATGTAACTTGCTTTGATTTTTCCAGTTTATTGTGAAGCTCTAAAGCATGTGTGCTACATGGTTAGTTTGACCTTACAGCTTTATTTCCTTTATATGCTTGATGCCATCATTACATTAGACTTCATCAGTGAACAAAGATGCTCAGCAGCATACTGCCTAGGAGATTTAAAACTAATATTTTTCCATTTATATAGGTATTGGTTCCTGTGAACTGTTATTGACTATCACTTTTTACATGTAGATCACTGATTGACAGACCCACAAGATCAAAAATAAACTTGCAGTAATTTGAAACTTTGTTAGAAAGTTTCTCAAGCTCTGTCTTTTAAACAAAGTTTATATTTAAAAAGGCCTTTAACAGTGATGTATATTATTTTCTACAAACTATAAGACTGTTTGTGTTTAGATGAGAATACGAGATTAGGGTTTCTACTATGGCCACTTATAGGGATTTTATTAGATTGGTGACCTTCAAAATTTAAGGCCTAAATCGGAATAGATAACAGGAATTTTCTTTTCTGTCTCACAAAAATATTTAAGTTCAACTGCTGAGTTCAGTTTGTGTACTCTTTAGTGTTGTCATGTTGAACCCATAATTCCCATCTAAGGGAATTTCTTAGTAGATAATGTGGTTAATATGTATATGCCAACCTAAACTTCCAGATACCAAGTTTCATTTCCCATCTCTTCAGTTTTAAGAAAATGTTCAGTGCAATCCTGTGGAGACTTCCTCCAGCCTATATCCATTAACTTCAGCAGGCCTACAATTGCACTATTAAATGTACAAAAAGCACTGGCTGCTGAACTTTTCAATTTTACATTGCTGATCAATTATTTTGAATTTAAACACAGTAATAACTAAAAACTATTTTCTTTTCACATTAAATTGGGATGAGCATTCTAAGTTGCCATAAACAATTTTGATTTTTCTTTTGATACTAAACTGATATCTCATACGGTGACTGACAAATTCTACTGCAAGAATGTCTCTTCTTGTAGATCTTTTAAAAGTTTTAAGAACTAAACTGATTTAAATATAATGTGCTTAATTGTAGCTCTGTTTTTTGCTGTTTTAAAAGAAAAAAGTTTAATTTGTGATTTTCCAGCATGTATGCGTGTAAAACGTGCAGCCTTAGATGTTTTTGCTTCACCAACTCTGATAGCTGGAGAAGTATATACTTTGTGCAAAAGTAGTTCTCTTCAGCTGAACTGCTGTGGTGAAACATCAGGAGATTTTCTGTGATGACAGCAAACTATCTTTGGTAATTTTAAAAACAAATGGAGATTAGATCTGTTACAACTATTGGCCAGAAAAGGGAGTTATGTGACTGCTAAGCATTCTTATGTTCATTCCCAACATCCTTTTCATGTTTTGCCTTGTCAGAACTTGTCACATGGCCTGTCTGGCCGTACTTAACTCAAGATTCTTAAATAGGTGCCTATTTAGTCTGATTCACCATGGAAATTTATTTATTGATTTATATCTAACCTTCCTCACAAAGCAGGCTCTGAGTGGCATACAGGGTTTAAAATTCAAGCAATTAAAATTCCAAATTCATATTAAAACCAGAGTAGAAGTACCACTAAGGTAACACAGAAATAGAAGCCTTCTGAGCAGTGTCATGGGATGTTAATCCCACTAGGCTGAGCTGACAGTGGGGGAGCCAAAGATGGAGATTTGTAATGGCTCCATTTTACAGGACCTGCAGAATTGTAGTTAATCCTGAAGGATTCTGATCTCACTTGAGAGTTTGTTCCACCAGGCCCTGGCCCTAGTTGAGCCAAGTCAGATGTCCTTTGGGCCAGGGATAACAGAAGGTGTTGGTCACTTGATATATGGGAGGAGATTATTCCTAAAATGTGCAGGTCCCTGATGGCATATGTTTTTAAAAATCAGCACTAGATCCTTGAACTGGGTCCAATACTCTATAGGTAGCCAGTGCAGCTGGCAGAGCATTGGCTGAATGTCAGCCCGCACAGGCGTCACCCTCAGCTGCTACATTCTACTCCAGCTGCAGTTTCCAGGTCAGGTTCAAGGGCAGACCCACATAGAGCAAGTTAGAATAATCAAGACTGGAAGTGACCATTGTATGGATCATTGTAGCAAGGTCCTGCAGATTGAGATAAGGAACAGTTGCTTGACCAGCTGAAGATGATAAAAGGCTGACCTTGCAACCAAGGTAAACTGGGCCTCCATAGAAAGGGAGGAATCCAGGAAAGCCCCTAGACTCTTCACTCTTGCTGCCAGTGCCAAAGGCACCCCTTTGAGGGTTGGGAGCCAGATTCCCAATCCCAGATCCCCATGACCCAGGTCTTCCTTGGATTAAGTTTCAGTCAACTCTGTTTAAGCCAGTCTGCTGCAACTTGTAATGCTGTGGTTAGCATCTCTGGACAGAGTCTAGCTACCTGTCCATCAACAGATAGCGCTGGGTATCATCAGCATGCTGATGATAGCCCAGCCCATGCCTCCAGACCAGCTAGACCAGAGAGCACATATAGATGTTACGTTTAGTTTATGTTTAGTTTATTAAATTTATACCCCGCCCACCCCACCAAGGCAGGCTCAGGGAGGTTAAATAGCATCAGGGAAAGGATTGCCCCCTGTGGCACACCACATTTGAGTGGGTGCCTCTGGGACAACTCCTCCCCAGTGCCACTCTTTGTCCCCAACTATTAAAGAAGGAGGAGACCCATTGCAAAGCAGTCCCCTTTATCCCAGTGTTGGCAAGGCAGTAGATCAAAAGTTCATAATTGACCATGTCAAACACTGCTGTTAGATTGAGAAGCAACAGCAGCGCCGGCCGACCTCGATCCAGATGTCTCTGGAGGTTATCAAGGCTTTTATCCCGCCCTACCCCACAAGTGAACTCAGGGCAACTTACGCAACATGTAATAATTGAACAATAAAATCATACATCAATCAATAAAACAGCTCATTAAAGCATCAACTTAAGCTATTAAAATTAGTCAACTAATTTTGGGATCTACTAACAGCATGGAGAATATATATATTTTTTAATGTCTGCTGGGTTCCTGATTGGGAGGGTGGGGTGCGTTTTGCATAAACAGATCACTCAGTCGAGGTGCCCAAGATGTAAATAGAGTCATGGTTCTTGAGCAGGGGAGACCAAAGGCCTGGCAGAACAACAGGGAGGGAAATCCATGTTGCCTCTGCTTTTAAAACACCAGCATGTGCACTGTTGCTTACACTCTGTGTATGTACTTTTTATAGACTGCAGCCTTTCTGATATACTAAATAACCATGAACAGTGCTAATTTTCCAAGTATTTGTAAAACATAATGGGCAAATGACAACCTATTTGCATAAATAGGCAATTTCTGTAGATGAGGTTTTGTTTGGTGAGACGTTCCACAGATTTCTAACATTATGCTGTATCTTCCCCAAATAAGTATTCTGCTTATTACATTTTTATTATTCTCTTCCGCTGAAGAGTTCTGATGTTATATACATGGCTGGCCTATGTCCTCCTCCTATAATCTCCAAGTAAGTTTTGTAGCTGAGCAGGCATTCGAACGTGTGTCTCCCTAGATCAAGTTCAAAACTCATTTTGAGCCAAGAGAATGCCAAAACAGAATAGGAGTCCTTTGAAGTTTGATTTACAAACATCCAAGGAAGTAGTAAAAGTCTATGTGGCTAAATGCATTCCTTTTTTCACTACCTCATGACATGGAGAGTTTGGGGGTTACAAAACCCCCACATTCATTCCAAAAAGTTTCTCTGTTGGTACCAGGACAGGAAACGGGATAGTGGTTAGTTGCTCTCATGCACCCCCTTCTGCTGATGGCTCTCATGAGAATCTAGTAATTAAGGCTTGATTTACTGATGTAACTAACACAAATTTGAGCAGACTTAGGAGGATAGTGGAAGACAGGAAGGCCTGGTGTGACTTGGTCCATCGGGTCTCAAAGAGTCAGACTTGGCTGTGCGACTGAACAACAACAAAAAAATACAAATGTCCCTAGCTAGCAGAGAACAATCAAAGGGCCATCTCACTCCCTGTCAAGAAATTGACACCTAGGTGGTGACAGATACTGGGGGAATATCAAATGCTAGATTATAGCTCTTCCTGGAAAGAACAGGAAAAGAATTGACCCATAAAAGAATGGGGCAGGCAGAAATTAAATTCCCTGGACATGACGGGAACAAGGCCATTTTTAATTAGTGTATTGGGATAACTTGGAATAAGAAGTTCTTGTACCTGGGCTCCATCTTGATGGTTGTCATTACCATGTGAACATAGGGCAGGCTGCATGGACAAAGGTTCAAGGTAATGAATGACTGATAGTATGCTGTAACTTTAAAGAGTCTGCTTTATAAAAACAGAGGAATACATGTGTGCACCTTTGCTGTTAACCTTGCTTAGAATCAAAGAGTTGGAAGGGACCTCCAGGGCCATCCAGTCCAACCCCCAGCACAATGCAGGAAATTCAAAAGTACCTCCACCCACACACCTCCAGTGGCCCCTGTTTCATGCCCAGAAGATGACAACAAACCTCCAGCATCCCTGGCCTGGAGAAAAATCACCTCCCAACTCCAGAGCATCGATCAGCACCTCCCTGGACATGCAAGAAAGGGCCACGAGAACCAAGCACCAATGCAACCCCTCCTGCCCTCCCTTCCATGGATCCGCCCAAAGTCACAGAAAACTTGCTCCATTGCTGTGTGCAGTTTGTGTGTGGATATTTTCTGTTTAATAAATTTCTTATTTCTGTAAATGTTGAAAGTCTGTTCTATGATACAAGGTCCTTTATCCCATCACAAGGTATTTTTTCTGTAACTGAGGACAGCTGTTTCTGCTTGTTCTCCTGTTATAAACCCTAATTTTGCTGTTCCTGAGGGCCTGCTGTTTACCAAAATTTCAGGAAGTTCAGTAGGATGCATTGGCAGGAAAAAAAATCAGTGGAAATTATAACCTGTTTCTGTTCTCTTGAAGGAGTCTGGTTGGATGCAGGAAATATAACTTAATTAAAACAAAGCAACCCAAATATTTGTGCTAGGGTAGAAATCTAAACAAATCTGAAATGCTTATACTTTAAAGTCTTTATTTGTATCTATTTATTTCATTTGTACAACATTTTTTCCCCCAGTGGGAACCTAAAGTAGCTTACATCATTCTTCTATCCACCATTTTATGGTTCAGGCTAGGCTGAAAGTGTGTGACTGGCCCAATATCATTTAACAGGCTTCAATGGCAATTCCAAACCTGGGTCTCCCAGACCTCAGTCTGACTCTGAATTATTATACTGGCTCAGTCATAGAGTTCTGTTGGGATAGGAGCTTGATCAAGAAACATGTTTTAGCACATGAGTAGTCATTGACATTTTTAGGGCACCTCAGGCCCTCAGTCATGACCGAAGAAGAAGAAATTGGATTTATACTCCACCCTTTTCCTTCCCCTCCCAGAATAGACACCCTATGAGGTACGGGGCTGAGAGTTTCTGACAGAAACTGCTCTCTCCAGAACAGTTTCTGACAAGAGGTATGACTGACCCAAGGTCATTCCAGCAGTTGTATGTGGAGGAGGGGAATCAAACCCAGTCCTCCCAGATAAGAGTCCACTCACTTAACCACTACACTGAACTGGCTCTCAACTGTTGAGCATTTTAACAAGTTTTCCTCTGCATTGTGCAGGCACATTCATATTTGTCATCACAATAAGTCAAATCTACTTTTCAATGGAAACAAGATTCCATGATCTTTCCCAATGAAGTCAGGTTTTGCAGTGATGAGTAGTGGAGACCCAGGCTTGGAACTGCTATGGAAGCTTGTTGGAGGATCTTGGGCAAGTCATACGCTTTCAGCTTAACCTAAACCATAAAAAGGTGGAGAGAAGAATGATGTAGGCTGTTTTGGGTCCCCACTGGGGGGAAAAGTGGTGTACAAATGAAATAAATAGATAAAAAAAGTCTTGACTGTTGTGAGCTGCCCTGCTTCGGCGGGGAGGGCTGGATATAAATCCAAGGAATGAATGAATGAGTAAAAATCAAGACTTTAGAGTATAAGCATCTCAGATTGTTTAGAACTTTTCAAGGGAAACAGAAGATTAATAAAACCTGACAGTATTATTCTAAATACTCTCTTCAGTGCTTTTGTCCTTAGTGATACAATTTTTAATGCACTGTGATGTTCTCAGTGCTGTGTTAAGGTGGATGTTAGGTGTATTGTGACTTCTAAAAAGTGAAATCTTAGATTAAAGGACATTGAAAGAACCACCTCAGGTTAGAATCCATTTACCCTCCTAGTTGGAAGTGACCATGCAATTTTAATATGGCTTAATGGAAAATACATGGGCAGTATGAATGCTGTGTGGAATCTATTGGTATATAAAGGGCAGACCTCTAACGAATGTCAGAAAAATAGAATGTTTGCAAGTTGCTAATGGGTGCCCTGCTGATTGATAAATGCCAAATCTGCAGTAGTGATGACTTATGTCCCCCTAACCCCAGGAGCGTTGATTCTGTCAATAGGTTTGACTTATTATGATGATAAATATCAATGTGCCTGCATAATTCAGAGGAAAAATACGCTAGCAACTTGTTAAAATACTCAGCAGTCAGATTTTTCTGTTCTATTCTTTACTGGAAGGCTGCCTCCCTTACTTTGCAATTACTTGTTTGGCCCAAATGGATACTGAAGACCCATCTTCAAGACAATGCAACCCACCAGTGAGGTTAAATTCTGTAGATTGAACATATGAAGCTGCCTTATACTGAATCAGACCCTCGGTCCATCAAAGTCAGTATTGTCTACTCAGACTGGCAGCGGCTCTCCAGGGTCTCAAGCTAAGGTTTTTCACACCTATTTGCCTGGACCCTTTTAATTGGAGATGCCGAGGATTGAACCTGGGACCTTCTGCTTACCAAGCAGATGCTCTACCACTGAGCCACCATCCCTCCCGGGGATGAATAACTTAGTTGAATAACTTCATTCTTACATGGCTGCTCTGTGTAATTAATGCATGAAACTTGGCAATCTTTTGATTGTTGATCTCATAGCACTGGTGTGGAACTGCATTTTCTAGTTACATAGCTATGAAACTGAGTTTGAGAATTGCTTCTTCAGATGGCATAGTGAGTCCATGACTCAGAATAGACTCAAACACAAGTTCACACACATGCATTTTCATTGAATGTAAAATATTCTGTATCATGCTGTGTTCTTAGTTGAAATCCATGTGTACTGGATTTGGTCCATGGCCAAAAATTTTCATGTTCCCAGCATGTGGAAAGAAGGAAAGAGTTAAACAACCCCCTCCTCCTATTCTATATTGCAACATAATTCTCTAAAAATCTGTTCCAAAAGCAATTTGATCTGATATGATATAGCTACTATGAAAAATAAGATAAAATCAAAACATCTCACTGAGCATATGCAATCTCTAGGGTTTGTTTAAACTATCTCTTTGGGCTGGCAATAGAGTTGATATAAAGAACCATAACTGGAATGTGTAAAATGGTTGCTAAGCTACTCATTACGCATAAAACAGGTTTTTTTCTAGCTTAACAGTCAAATGCTCTGACAAAATATTACTGATTTTTGTAAAGTCTCCATGCTTTGTGGATTGTTCCTTTTGCTATATAGAGTGTATCAGTTCCACTTAAACAGCATATATCTCTTCTATGGTATGAACAGCTTCATCAAAACAAGAAAGCAAACACTGTATTCCTGTGCTTTCCTTCACATTCTTTGAATTCACCCCCTTTGAATTCTGACCCAAATAATTATTTTAGTTTGATATTTGACTGTGTGGATGCTGCTTAATATAGTCATAGAATGTAGACAAAATCAGTAACTGAATCATAAAGATCTTTCATTGTGCTGATATGAAAAATAGGGAATAAGAAACTTCAAATATGGTTTGGCATTCTTTTAATAGTGTGCAATACTGTCTGCAGAATTGTTCTTTAAAGCTGTTGATTTGACTACAGTTGAAGTATTTGTACTTATAGTGTAACCTATAGTGTAAAAAAAATTGAAAGTCTTCCATATTGGGTATTCAAACTATGAATTGTTCTTATCTGGAATGCTAACTGTGGCCTATTAATCTTTTGCATTGGGAAGTAAATGCTTTCTTTAATTCCCACCTTATTATTAATATTCTCTGTATGCTGAGTTCCTTAAGCATGTTTGATTCTTTTTTTTAGCATTAGGGCTTCATCTCTGCCTGGATAACTACGTTGCAGTGTTGGAGATGATACTAGTTAGGGCTGTGGTGATAACATATAATCTCACTTGAAGATAATAGTAAATGAGACTTACTCAGTATTATTTTAGGCACTGTAATTTTTTTAAAGGAACAATTGAATGCCTGTACTTTTTAATCTAAAGTTTTGGATGTAATTTACTATTTCTTAAACCAGTTGGGAACCTTAGTTGTGCCACCTGGAACTATTACATTCTGCAGGGTGAGTGTTGAATGTTCATAGTTACTACATCTACTGCTACTCCCCTGCTTTACGTTTCTTAAACTATTCCAGTGACATAGCAAAACTATGAGAGAGGAACTCTAACTTGCCTCAGATTGCAGACATTGAACAATATGCATCTAATTTTTTGTTGGGTTAAGTGGGTATATAACTGGCATCATTTAAGGATGGAACTTCAGTAACAGGTGACATTGCTGACAACATGCACTTGGTTCCTGGTCTTCTCCCTTGCCACCGTGTGATGACACCGCTCATTATTTTTGTAATGGGTTATTATGGAAAAAAAGAAAAGAAAACATCTCTGGCTTGATGCGTTGAATAATCAACTAAATTAGTGCGTACATGTATTTTCTCCCACTGGAGAGGAGTCTTGGTTAATGTTTTTGCTTTGTACTGCCCACATGGGAATATTAATAATAAGGTAGAAGAGAAAAGCAACTTGTAGATAGCAGCCTGCAATTATTTTAGACCTTCTGGTTGTTCCTTACAACTCAAGACACTTTGTTCTACAGCTCTATTGGAATGGCTATTTATTCTAGAAACAGAACTTAATCCAAAACATAATCTGGTACAGACAGCCAGTTTAGTGTAGTGGTTAAGTGCATGGACTCTAATCTGGAAAAACCAGGTTTGATTCCCCACTCCTGCACATGCAGCTGCTGGTATGAACTTGGGTCAGTCATAACTCCGTCAGAGCAGTTTCTCTCAAGAGCAGTTCTTGGAGAGCTCTTTCAGCCCCACCTACCTCACAGGGTGTCTATTGTGGGGAGGGGAAGGGAAAGGGGATTGTAAACCACTCTGAGTGAAGGGTGGAGTGTAAATCCAATCTCCTCCTCCACTTGTTCTTCTTCATGTGGATTTTAACTGGAACTTGTGAACAACAGTGTCTATAGGAATGCATGGAATACATTGCCCTAATTCCATATAATGGTACAATGAACCCAGACATTTAGGCTTAGGAACTAAGGTTTCCAAATCAATATATCTACTTTCCATGCAGTCTTGTCCTCTGTGACCTCTTTATCTGTTGCTTGGAAAGGAATAATGGTTTATCCGTTCAGTTGTGGATGAAAATTGTCCCCTCGAGGGTCTTTACAATGACCTGTATCCAACTATTCAGTTCCTTTTTTTTTTTAAGGCAAGTGGACCTCAGAAACAGCAAGCTGTTGGTCTCTGGTGGGAGGGGTGAGTTGTTGGAAGCTACCACTCCTCCTAAGAAAGCAGGTCTTTGGAATATGTGATTGGGTACAGACCAGTGCAGATGTATTTTGTGAGTCAGAGTGTGTGTTCAGGAATTTTTCCATTTGCTGGTAAAACAAGGGAATACATAGCCTAGCTGTACTGAGAAATATTTTAATTCCTCTTTTAATTTGGTTAAAATAATGCTATTCAGATCATGATATACAGAATAATGGTAGCTTGAGCACCAACCCTGAACAATACTTGAGGTAAGGTTCATATGTTCATACAAATGCAAAGGTTGAGTATTGCAAACAGCTGATGAGAAGGAGTGTGTGTGTGTGCCTTATTAAAGGCAGAGAATTCCCAACTTCTTTCCCTTATCAAAGTAAGTTCTTTTATTTGTCTAGACATATTAATGATGCCATTTTAAAAAGCATCCTAGTTATAAAATAACACTTTACAGGCAGTATTATTCCAATCAGTGCTTTTCATCTGTTTATTTGAAAAACTGTTTACATTGCCTTGCTGACCATTAACATTTCGCTCAAGTAGGTGTGTGATTCACTCTGTGTTGAAGGCAAAGTCCCATTGACTGTAATCACTAAGGCTCAGTCTCTAAAGTTGGTTATGAATGCCAGAAGTGGGGAGACAGATTACAGTTTAAGGAAAACAAGTCCAATACCCCATTGGACATTCTGCACTTACATACATTTCTTGTGATAGCTGCCCAATTATTTTCTGATAGCTTGAATGCAGAGCACTTCCTTCGGACTCAGACATAGTGTAATACATTAAGAGTGAATATATGCACCAGTGTAAGCCTGGTCCCAGCTGTTCTGTGTTCTCACAGTTAGTGTCCAACATGTGGTTTGAATGATAAGTGATGAGACAACTCCCATCATCACAAAACAGTCCCCAAGTATGCTTTCGTGCTCCATATTCTCTGCCACCACTTCTCACTTGTCTTAGAAAAAAAGTTGCAAATAGCTAGTGGTTTTGGAAACTTCCATATTTAGAACATATTTGACAATTTGTTTGAGTTATTTTCAAGCAATGAACTCATCAATGCTAAATTCTGTGTTAGGGAATGACAGTCCAGAGTATCATTTGTGTCCATGTGTGTGTAAAGTACATTAATTTCTATGCTTCAACAGACTTCTCAGAGACTGACTGAACTAAGTCCTTATAAACAGTAGAGTTCATAAACCGTGGGTAGGAGTCTCTGAGCATTAAAGTGTAAATCTGGAGCTGAGCATCATCAAAAGTATGTTGTGATGGTTCCAACATATTCCGGTTGATAACTTCTCTTACTCTAGAGTCCAGGCTGACCTATGAATAAAGAAAACAATTGTTAGCTTACAATAATCCCTTTCAGTCCTACCTTAAAAGAGAGGGGGGTTGGAGGGTTGGTGGAACTATACATTTCACGATTTGACCAATTTCAGTTGTTCTGATTCTATACAAAGCCTCTACCATTAAAACCTAAAAGTTATTTTGTTGTATTTCTCCCTTCTGGCCATGTTTTAATCTATACATTCCGCCCCCCCCCCCCCACACACACACACACATTGGGATGGAAAAGCTCTCTTGTGGTTTTCTGGCAAAATGGTTTTAAATCAGACTGGTATAGATTGTGACTAGCCGAGCCAAGTGCAGCCCACCAGCTCCCTATGGCAGGCAAACAGGGATTAGATATACCTTCTGTCTGGGAGCCAAAGAAGCAGTTGCAAAGTTGTGCATGCACGCACGATGAGACTGCTGATTTTCTTATATCAATAGTCAGGCTCACCTCAAGGGATGCTGTTTTGAAGGATATTCTGCCCTTCACATGGGCTTTTTGGGGAGCACAAGAGCTCCTGCTCAAAGGGAACAGTCCTACCCACCAAACAATGCATGAGCAAAAACTCATGGATGGACTTAAGGTCTCAGACTCCTGTTTTTATTGGCTGCTTGCACCTACAAAAACAGGAGGCTGTCTTGTGCTTAGGGGATTACAGTACATAAGAAGGGGATCTGTGTCAAACTTGTGGACCTCAAGTTTGTAGAGAAACTATATTTCAAGTAGAGGAATATAGATGCTGTTTATGAAAGTATCACGTGATAGTTTTTCCATTAGGAGAAAAATGAAAACATTACAAGCGTTGTTTTAATAGGCTTCTGGGTCTTTCCGTTTCTTTAACCATGGCAAGATAAAAATCAGTCCATGCTGGTTTATTTATTAGATGGCTGGATTTTGATAGCCACAAGAAGAAAATGCAAGAATTATCTTCAACCCCTAGCCCACACAACATGTTCAAGTCAAGTTGTATTAATCTGTTTTGAGCTTTTCTGCACAGGATGAGGTGATAAAATAGGCTGTGTCACTTCTAAAATAGGCTGTATGGCTTTAGAGACGGGCAGTCACATTTTTAATTTTTTAATTTTAAATTAATTAAATAAATTTAAATTATTACATTTAATTTAAATTAATATTTTTCACCCAGATAAAGTGAAAAACTTTCAGCACATTACTCAAAGTGTTCCCTTCATAGGTTATATGAATTTTCCCCCTCATTTCTGTTAATGATATACTATTTGATATCTTATTTCTGTCACTTCGTTTCACTCAGTTTTGAGAAGGGTTACAAACCTCTTTTGGAGAAAGGATAGAAATATAGTCTTCATATATTAGCCTTGCTTTCTCTTCAATTCGTTTTTTGTTGGATTCTCGCTTTAGTTCTTCACAGGCCATCCAGAAAAGCATATTTTCTTCACTGAATTCTGTTCGGAGGAATTCTCTGAAAGCATTTCTTCCTGCTGGTGTCCTCATTAACTTGTCAAATGATTGGCCCCAGGCATTGACATCTTCCAGGGTAGGAGTTGAGCTTCAGCAGAAAAAAGAAACAAAGAGCATTAGGAAGTTAAAATCTGAGAGAGTGGCCCTTTCTGCATGCATAGCTTAATGCAGAGAAACTGAGCACTTGAGACTTTAAGCCTGACTTCGGTGTTCTTGTTGTATGCACCATTCTTTTTTTATTTATTCTGTATTTTGTGTATGCATTCCGCAGCTACGACCAAAACCCACAGCTTTTACTTAATTGGGTTGGGAACATCACTTGAGATGCTGGAAGTGGTGTCCAAAGGTTTTCTGGCTTTTTTTTTTAATAATTATGCAATTGCCCTACTGCGGCACTGGCTGCTCAGTAGCATCCACTGAGTGCCTTCCATTTAAATCCTCCTCATTCAGTTCCATGAATGAAATTGACTAGAGCAGCTGCAAAGCTCCCTTTTCTTATTGCCAAGCTATAGTGTATTGTCTGTTTTGCTCTCCTCCAATTTGAAAAATGTGAAAATGTCAACCTGATGCCAGTCTTACCCTCCTTCTCCTTCCCTCCCCCGTTACAGAGCTTTTCAATTTCATTCCTCACTGATGATCACCCCTTTTGTTTGAAATCAGTAGTGAAATTGTACATCCATGAAAGGGAGAGGATAGCGGCTGCCTAGGCAGGCAAGCTGAGGAGGAGAAGCCAGTATAGGAAAACAGCCACTGACTAGGCCAAGCAAGCAAGCAAGGGAGGGGACAAACTGTAGCCTCCCCTTTCTCAGTTTGGTATAGTGGTTAAGTGTGCGGACTCTTATCTGGGAGAACTGGGTTTAATACCCCACTCCCCCACATGCATCTGCTTTGACCTTGAGTCACTCACAAGTTCTCACAGAGCTGTTCTGCTCAAGAGCAGTTCTGGGAGAGTACCTGAGCGCCACCTACCTCACAGGGTGTCTTTTGTGGGGAAGGGAAGAAAAAGGAGTGTGTAAGCCATTCTGAGACTCTTTCAGGTAGCAAAGGGTAGGGTATGAATCCAATCTCTTTTTCTCTTCTTCTCGCTTCCCCACCCACTTTGGCTCACTGCTGCTGGGTTTCTCCCAGTATGGTTGACTCATAGAGGGACAAGAGCTTGACGATTGGTTGGCTTGGTCTGTTGGTTGGTTTGTGTTTTCATAGTGGTGACCTCAATATGGGCAGGGAGGGGCCTCCAAGTGTCAGGGAAAGGGAGGGGGAAATCTGAGGGAATCTGTCTGCTTTTGAATTTTACCTTTGGCTTTGAAGCAAAGCAAGGGGAAAGACTGCCACAAATCAACTCTGAGAAACCCCGGGGAAACTGAGCAGAAAGCAAACTGAGCACTGAAGGGGGGGGAACATCGGGGGGAAACCCCGATGTACATGCATGGTGACAGTGAAGGGGGAAATGCAGAATGATGAAACAACCCTGACAGTGAAGCATGCTGAAAGTGAGGGAAAAGACCAGTGCATAATAGGCCCCTGTTGAGGGAATTGAGGGCACCACTGATACCAGCGTCAAGGGTTAAGAGCTTGGGAGTGCTCCTGGAGTCCTCCTTAACTATGGAGACCCAGGTAGCCACTGCCAGAGCCGCTTTTTTTTCACCTTCAGCGAACACGGCATTTGGTCCCCTACCTTGAGCACGGCAACTTAGCAATGGTGATCCATGCCTCGGTCACCTCGAGAATTGATTACTGTAACACTCTCTACATGGGGCTGCCCTTGACTCAGATTCAGAAGCTGCAGCTGGCGCAGAATACTGCAGCCAGGCTACTAATGCGGCTTCCCCAGCAGCAGCACATTCAGCCTGTGCTGAGAGCGCTGCACTGGCTTCCTGTTGATACCCAGGAAGACACCCCTGTACTTATTCCCAAGCCATGCACCCCTGGAATGTGATATTGCAATGTAACCCTAGAATATTAATTGGATACAGCAATGCCCATTTGAATTGGAATGGTCTTTCTTGCACATAAGGGAGACAAATCCAGTTCCTTCTTGACCCCAAAGCAGGTCTGTAATGTGATTCTGGTTCACAGGCCAGAACAACATGATGCCAGCTGAAAGGTTGAGAAGCGTCCATCTTTCTGCTCCTGGGAGTGAAAAAGTTTCAGGCTCAGAGAGACTGGTGGGCAGTGCTATAAAAATTCCTTCACTTTTGGCAACCTTTAAAAGTCCTGTTATCAAAGCATAAGGAAATAAGAATGACCCAGGAAACCTCCAACAAAAATAAATGGCTTGTGTCTGTTATTCCTCAGCAAGACCGCAGAAAACACGAAGGTTAGAGGCTAAGCACTCCTTTTGTTGTGAATGTGTGTTATAACCTGTAAACTGATCTCACAATTCTGACTTTTAACAAAGTTTCTATTTTTCTTTAATTAATTGCTAAGGCCATCAAAGTCAGCCAGTCCCCTGACCACTTGATGGATGCCCATCCATGGTTGACACTAAGAGAGAAATCTATCACTTTTGGGGAGCTTCAAAGGAACCAGTTTTGGGAAAAACAAGGCCATAAAGTCATTTGGCCAGTGTAATTAAAATGCCTATGTTGGGGTATGGATCTATGAAACGAATGGTCTCTGATTGGATATTACACATATGACACCCCGACTTTCCATTGGTGTGACACTCTGCCCCCTCATTGGGTAGTGGAATTGAGTGATGTGACGTAATTTACCCTAGAAAACAGACAACCCAACCTGTCAGGTTGACCACAGGAAAAAGCACGGGAAAAAGCACAGGAAAAAGGGCAGAGAAGCGAGGGAAGCACAGAAAGAAAAGGAAAAAGGGAATCCCTTCATTCTCTCCTTCCTCCACCCCCTTCCTACCCTCACCCCCCCCTTCCTCTCAAGAGAAATCTCCCTCCAGAAGCCTTGCATTTCCTCTGACTGAGCCTACCCTGCAAAGATCTAGGTATTGTATCACCCTCCCCCATCCTGCTTATTCAGCTAACCTCTTGTATTCCTCTTGTATGCTTGAAATTGTTTGATTGAGATGTAACTATTTGAAACCTATGCTATAATAAAATCCATTATTAACCAAAGGATTTTCAGTGGTCTATCTCCGTAGACAAAGACATAGATCCCATACACCTCACCTCTCGTAGGCCTACCATTTTGAGCTAAGAAATATTAATATTCCCCAATAAAAAGTTGTTTGAGGTGTAACACTGTTGCATACCAAATCTGTTTCAAGGTCCTGGTATTAACCTTCAAAGCCCTATATGACCTAGGACCTATCTATCTGCGGGACCACCTTGCCCCACATGTTCCCCAGAGAGCATTTTGATCAAGCTCTCTTTTGGCTGTCCCTGGGCTAAAAGAGGCTAGGCTTAATTCCACCAGAGCAAGAACCTTCTCAGTTGCAGCCCCAATAATCTGGAACACCCTCCTAGAAGCCATCAGAGCCCTCCGGGACTTATCGCAGTTCTGCAAGGCCTTCAAGACTGAACTGTTTTGGATGGCATATGACATCTAATGGGAGAGGGCTGCCACCACATCTGGATCTATCACACTTTAGTATTAACTGCCTAGGATCTGTATGCGTTGAGAAAGGAAATATGTGCCTGAAGTAACACCATTGCAATTTATCTGATTGTTTTATTGTTTTAATATTGCTTATTGTTTATTGTGTATTCTATGTTAGCCGCCTTGAGTCTGCATAGAATAGGCAGGATATAAATATAATGTAAATAAATAAATAAATAAAAATTTCAAGGAACAACTTAAGACAAATCTTGCCGTACTACCTATATATGCTCAGAAATCCCCAGCCAGAAAGTAAAAAAATTATAATTATTTGGCAGAGTTGCTGGTTAAATGATTGAATGTAGATGAACACATGCACAGAAAGACTTGCAACTTGAGAAACTGCAGTGAGGGGAGAGAGACTCTTTAGTCTTCTAGCAGTGGTGCTTCTGTTGCAGAAAGAGCAAGACAGGAATGATTTCACCTAGTTTCTCTACTTTACTGTAGCCCCTCCGGCTGCATGACTTTTTACCCACACAGGATACCCAGCTGCTTGCATAAACTTTTCAGAGGAACCAAGTTTCAGAGGAACTGAGGCTACTGCTAGGGAAGATCTGCCAGGAAATGTCTTCTGCAGATGCTTTGTTAGAGATAACCCAATATATCAAACCTTATTTTTTAAAAATCCCCTCTATATAAATTGCTTATTACCTTTCTTCACAATTTGGAATGACATCTGTTCTGAGTTCATGTGATGCTGTTCTTGTTCTCTCATCTTGATTCCTAACGGTAAGACTGCAAGGTAACAAACCAAGTCTGATTATATTGAAATAAATACATTTAATTCTCAATGTGGCCGCCAGATTTAGGAATACGTATTTAGAGACTCGTGTCAGAACAGACTCACCAGATTTTTCTAAAAAACTGAACAAAAAGCTGGGTTTGCAGGGCAGGGAGCATTGGTGAGGACTAAAGGTAGGTAAAGGTAATCCCCTGTGCAAGCATCGATCATTTCCAATTCTGGGGTGATGTTGCTTTCACAACGTTTTCATGGCAGACTTTTTACAGGGTGGTTTGCCACTGCCTTCCCCAGTCATTTACACTTTACCCCCAGCAAACTGGATACTCATTTTACCAACCTTGGAAGGATGGAAGGCTAAGTCAACCATGAGCCGGCTACCTGAACCCAGTTTCCACTGGGATTGGACTCGGGTTGTAAGCAGAGCTTGGACTGCAGTACTGCAGCTTACCACTCTGCACCACAGGGCTCTTAGGTGGAAACTAAATCTCCCTAAACAAACAGAAGCAGTGCCTGTAGCTTTAAGAAACAAATGTCCTCAGTGGCCATTACTAGGCAATCACAACAGTATTACAGACCTTCATGGCTTGGTTTTTGTTAGTAAAAGGTGGGAGACGAGAAGCATGGTGCTTTCAAAGCATGTTTTGGCCTTTGAGGGTAACAACTGCCAAACAACTTGCTACCACCTGAGTTGCATGCCTTACTGAAAGCCCATGAAAGCCAGCAGACTAGGTTTTGGGAAGCCTAGATGCTAACTGCACTCTCTCTGCCTAACATACATTACAGGGGGTTTGTGAGAATAAAATGGAGGACAGAACAATGTAAACTACTTTGGGTCCCCAGTATAAAGAAAGGTTGAGTATAAATTAAGTAAATAAATAATAAATATAGCTGACAATGGGAGCAGTTAAAAGGTAGATGATGATGATGATGATGATTATGTCAAGCTCAGGTTGGTTTACATCAAGTATACACAAAAGCAGATTAAACCAACATAAAAACAGTAAAACATCAGATCCCTTTAAAAAGCAGATGGCATCAAAGTCCCAATAATGCTGCCATCTCACAGCATTATCTAAATCCCAGTGGTGCCACTATCTTGTGGGAGGGGGTGGAAGTGGGGGTGCCAAATTGAACCACTGCTGTCCTAAACGAAATCTCTGGTGGAACATCTTTGCCTTACAGGCCTTGTGGAAAGACAGTAAATTCTGAAAGACCTGGGTGGAATTTGGTAGAAATTCCACCAGGGTGGAAAGAACCTGGCCCTGGTTGAGGACAACTGGATATCTCTTGGACTTGGAAGCACCAGCAGATGTTGATTACCAGAGTACAAGGCTCTTCTTGGGGTATACCAGGAGAGGTGGTCCCAAAGGTATACAGGTCTCTGGCCATTAAGGGCTGTTAAGGGCCTTGATGTGTATGAAGGACAAAAGGAAGCAGGGGAAATGAAGTTATGGGAGTTGCCAGGAGGAGGGAAAGAAAAAATAGTGTGGGTAAGTAGATGAAGAGGAGAGTGAGGTGATCCCAGATGTTCTTGTGGGTTTCCCACTGCACAGCTGAGCCCAGGTCAGTGTCTGGCACCATGCAATGTTCTCTCAGAGAGAAAGCTGAAGGCAGGAGAGAAGCTGTAGTGGCTTTCAGGGAAGGGAAACAGAAAACAGTGGGAGAGGGAGAATGAGAGTCCCCCCTCCCCAGTCTTTGTGGGTCCCTACTTGTAATTAACCGTTAGATGATGTCTTAAATTTGTTCTTCGTCTCCCACTGAATATGGTCAGTGCACCATTGGATTCATAGTGGTCCTTGACCAAAAAAGAAACTTACTACACGAGAAAGCATATGGACAGATTCCAAGGTCTAGTGCCTGCTCCAATGTGCATATGGAGCCCTGTATATGAATGTGCTTGTGCATATGCTTCGGAGAACAAAGTAGTTCTCCATGTGCATGCTAACTGCTACAATAGGCATTATGAGTTACAGGTCCAACTCATGGATGCCAACATATTTTTAAGAGCTGAACTTGGCCAATTAAAAATGTTGTGAGGCATCCTGCAGAACAGTGGAAAGGCAGGAAAGCCCTTGCATGAAGAAAAAACTGTGGTGCTGCTGGAGTCGTTTCACCTTACAAGAGATTGCAGGGTCAGGGTGATTGTATGAAACCAGTGGGAGCTGAACAGTACTTAGCTGTGGGCTTTGTTTCTGCAATGCCAATCAACATTTATAGGCATTTCTTCTATATTTAAATCTCACCTTTACATGGATAGACCAAGCTAGTCCTGTCTCATCACATTCCTGCTGCTAAGCAGAGTTGCCCCTAGTCAGTATTTTGTGTGTGGGGTGTGTGTGTGTGTACGCACACCTGGAAGTAATGGTGACCTCTGGTGAGTGGCCCTACTGGGGGGCCTAGAGGATATCCAGAGAGATGGCTGAATAAAGCCTGCCTCATCCTCCCGACTGCTGGTGTTTCAAGGAAGTCTCCCATGATCCAAGTACTTGGCAGAGTGGCCTCTGCTTAGCTTCTGAGAGCTGACGAGATCAGACTTTCCTGGGCTATCCAGGTCAGGGCACCCCTAGTCAGTATTTGTGTAGGAGACCACCAAGGAATTCCAGGGTCACTATGCAGGGACAGGTGATGGCAAACCACATCTGAATGCCTCTTCCCTTGAAAACCCTGGGGTCACCATAAGTAAGCTGCAACTTGGGAAGCTTTGACTATTGTTCTAGTCCCTCTTGTAGAGGGGCTAGACTGAGAAATAATGACTTGTCCAAGGCCATCCAATGAATTGCATATCTGAGGAGGGACTTGCCCCTGGATTTGCCATGCTAAGCTCCTCTGCTCTGTCACATTGGTCCTCTTAGAGAATTATATTAACGGTGTATACATTTTGACTATGGATAGTAAGCCCTGCTGTTTTATAGAAGAATAGATCTGTAATGTATGGCTGTGAGAGTTGGACCATAAGGAAGGCAGAGCACAGAAGAATAGATGCTTTTGAGTTGTGGTGCTGGAGAAGAATCTTGGGAGTTCTTTGGACTGCATGAAGATCAAATCAGTCAGCCCTAAGGAAAATCCACCCTGACTGCTGCCTGGGTCAGATGCTGAAACTGAAACTCAAATACTTTGGCCACCAAATGAGAAGGGAGAACTCACTGGAGAAGATCCTGATGCTGGGAAAGACAGAAGGCAAAAGAAGAAGGGGATGACAAAAGATGAGATGGCTGGACAGTATTACTGATGTAACTGACACGAATTTGAGCAGACTTCAGAGGATGGTGGAAGACAGGAGGGCCTGGTGTGACTGTCCATGGGGTTACAAAGAGTCGACTGTGTGACTGAACAAAAGACCTGTTCAGCAAAAACATCTGTATTGCAAAACTGATACTGTCTAGACTAAGCAAAATGACCCAAAGCATTCATGTTTCTTCTTCCATTGAAAAAAAATTGTGTTTGTCATATTCTGCAAATGACAAGTGTGCCCACGTATTTTTGAAGCCACACAAGAAAGACCATTCATTATATTACAAATTGAAAAGCATTATCCAACCTAAAATTCAGATGTGGGGGGATGGGGCAGAAGTTGTGGCTTGAACCAACAAAAGCCCAGCTGGAGACTCCCCCTTTAGTTCCCTAAAATGATTAATTTTTCAGAGTTTTAAATGCTGGAAATTCTACAGTTGCAAGGCTATTTCTGTTCTTATTCATTTTTTTTTCCTTTGGAATTCATGCAGGTTATTTGAGGAAACACTTTCTATAAATAAGAATTATAAAGGAGCATTAAATTGTAGTTTGTTCCATATTTCTCTCTGCTAGAAGAGTTATACTGAGGAAGTAAGTGATTTTAGAGGTAACAAATGGGTGTTCTGCTCAAAGCTTGGGCCTAGGTTATTAAATGGAAGCAATAATTTTGAGCATCATGCATATTGAGTAATTTTAGCATCCAATTCAGCAATTGTTTTTCTTGTCCTATGATACTTGTGAATATAAAAAAGGGGGGAAGGAATTGGGGCAACTAGCTAAACTCTTGTGTTGGAATATAGCGGGTTGGACAGCCAAAGTTTATGATAAGGGGTTTATGGATTATTTGTGACAATTTGATATTATTTTTTTGCAGGAAACTTGGATGTTGGAAGATTTTGATATATCTGGTTATTTTGCTTTCCACATCCCAGCAACTTCGAGTAATAAGGGGGGGAGACCTTTAGGTGGTCTGGCTACCTTTATTTCTACTGCATTAAATATACAGGCTAAAAGAATTTATTTACCAAATGATGAGGCCATTGTGGTACACTTGAGTTGCCCAAAGCATTCTATGGTGTGTCTAAATTGTTATCTACTTTCACAACGGTTAAGGGGCCAAATAAGGAAAACATGGAATTTGATGGAAGTCAATATTGTTCATTGTTTACAAAAATATCCTAACGCAAAGTTAATTATGGGAGGTGATTTGAATGCAAGGTTGGGGGCAAATGATGAGATCCTATTTGACAACTTTAGGATAGATCCAACGGGAGGGGGAGATACGAATGGGTTAAATGATCGATGTTCACTGGACTCAGTTGTGAATTATGCAGGGCTATGTTTAGTCCAGCTGATTCACAAACTGAATCTTAAGGTCCTAAATGGAGTAATTCAGGGAGATCATCCTGGGCAATACACCTTCTGGTCTGGTAGCAGACATTCTACTATTGACTACCTGATAACCACCAATGATATGCTTGCAAGGTTAAAGTGCCTTTATATTGAAGAGAGAGCTGAGAGTGACCATCTGCCTCTCAATTTAAGTTGGGATGTAGGGGCGGTCCCCCTACATAATGCCCACTTTTACATTTAACGGCAGGGCTTTCAGTCATATTCAATATACAGCATGTTCAGCACAAAAGAGTGCAAATGCTGTATTGCGCTTCTTTAGGAATGAGGGAGCCCAGTATGTGCCGGGTGCTCTTAAACTTTATTTGAGCAAAGTTCTCCCTCAGATGATTTATGGAACGCAAATATTGTCTGTGAGTAAAATTAAAGAATTGGAGTTAGCGCAATCGAAATTTCTTAGAGCACTTTTTTATACTCCGAAAGGTATGCCAAGTTTGATATTGAGACAGGAAGCTGGTTTATCTACAGTCACATTGAATATCTGGATTCAGAGGTGTAACTATTGGGTTAAGACTCATCTGAACCCGTTGGGGCTTATCCCTGATTTTCTGACATCAGCTCCTTATCCCCAATGGTCTCATAGAGTAGTTGATAAACTGAAATCAATTGGGTTAGATCCTGAAAATTTATTAGAGGGAGGGCAGAAGTATGCAAGGAGTTTGATTTCTCAAAGATTTAAGGATATCGAAGCACAAAATGATTATGCAGCCCTACCTTGTTATTACAAGAAACTGAAACTGGGACCAAGCCTAAGATCCGCATCTTACTTTGGATTTATAAAAAATCCTAATTATAGATGGGCATTTACTAGAGCCCGTTTCGATGCGCTCCCATCAGCAGTCCTTTTTGGTAGATATACCCGGACTCCCATGCATCAGAGGATTTGTTTTTGTGCGTTGAATCAGGTGGAGTAAGCTGCTCATATATTTCTTCATTGTCCTATGTATGATGAAGAGATTCAGCAGCTGCTGATACCGCTTCTCTCACATTTTAAACCATTGGCAAATTACAATAATGCCGAGGAACAAGTGATGAAGTTTTTATTGGCTGACGATTATGAATCCGTCTCACGCAAGGTTGCTAGGTATTGTTATCTGGTAATTATAGTGTAGATCGTACTGTAAGTTGAGTTATTAGTGAAGGATTAGTTCGGTCCGGAATTTTAGGAATTATGGCGGTAACTGTCTATTGCCATGTTCTTATACTGTATTATCTTATATTATTTTGTATGCTAGTCTTATGACTGTTTTTAATAAACTTTGCTTTAGCCTGCTGTCTTCCCCAAGGGAAATATAAAAAAAAATCATTAAAGAGAAAATGGGATAAAATAGCCTGTGAATTTCATACTGGATCTAAAGACTTTGAAAAAGAAGTATCCATTATGTGAAAATGCATTATGTGTTTTTCTTTCCATTTTGTCCAAGGAGATGTAAACGAACATGAGGAACCAGCTGCATCTTAAAACCCGTGCTTGATAACAGTGTTTAAAAGCTGTTGGTCCTTAAACAGTGATCCTCGCACACTGAAATGGTTTTCTTGGCTATATTAGGAGTTCACTGGAAAACAACTTCCTCCCTGACTCATGTGCAGGTGTTTTAAGTCCAGCCACTGCATGATGCATCTGGTCTACATGCTGGAGAAAAGCTGTAACCCTCTGCATGCTTTAATGTGTGTGATGGGCATGTTTGCAGCCAGGGAAAGGTAGTAACTTTCATCTGGGGCAAAATAATGACTTTTCTAGTTTGAGGCATGCTCAATAGGATGCAGCTACTTGGGTAGTGGAGAGTTGCTTCAGCTGCGGCTGTTGAATATAAATCTGCCTTCAGAAAGTAGGGCTACAACGGATAATTAATTTATTAGAGGAAAATTAGATTAGATGAACAGCTATCCCCAGCTGTTTCAAAAGGAAGACAGAGCCTGCACATGTTCCAGATTTGGATCAAGAGTGCTTAACTCTTGCCTCTGCATGGATTCATTGATTGAACCACCACTGGCAGCTGCTATTAGTCCTGGAAGGAGAAGAAGGCAGGCTTCTCCTCTTAATCTCAGACTTGGATCATATGCTCTTAGAATCATTGCAAGATGGACCCTTTGTGCTGTGCAGCCAGTCATCACTAGATGGAAATTAAGTGACAATGTTTTCTCCTGTACCAGCATAGGCAGCCATTACTGGTGCAGTGTGTGACTGACCTGTAACTGCAACAGTGGCTCTCTAACTTACCGGGGAAAGTTCTCAGTGGGTCAAAACCTGACTGCTTTTGGTAGCCAGGAGCAAGCTGTGCCAAGCAGTCCCTGCGGTGGTATAAGAACTATTTGGCTTGCTTAATGTCCCCATCTGCCCCTGAATCAAACCTTGGAGCTCAATAACACCTTCTCTTGTCCATATCCAAGGCACAGTGCTGAGAAGATACAGGGCTGTATGGACTAGTTCAGCTATGCTGGGGAAATGAATTCTGTTCCATGCTGAAATCTGTCAGAAATACTCACAAATATGTCTGTGTGCATATGTTAATCTGATAGAGGAATACTACTGAGAAGTTTTCCTTTAAAGATTATTTCAAAATATATACCTCTATATAGCTAGCATTTCTCTGTTCTATCTTAAATTCTTTGGTCTTAGTAAACAATGTATATGCATAGCCGTAAAGAGTCCAGTAGCATCTTTAACAAAAAAAATTTGTAGCATAAGTTGTTAAACAGAGCTCTTTAAAATGTGCAAGTCCTAAAGGTGCTACTGGACTCTACTATTTTGCAGCAACAGATTAACACAACTAACTCCTCTGGATCTGTAATGCATATGCATGACTTCTGAATCAGCTTTTGCTTCCCACCTCACAATCCACCTTTGCCATGGGGCCTTTGGCATAACTCATCTTCTCTATTGAAACAAATCCCAAGCACCTAGAACTAGTCTGAAATCACATTGTTTATTTCCACTTCCCTCCATATCTTCGTTTCCCTATATTTTATCACTTGGGCTTGGATCTTTCTCATGCTCTGTAAAGTATGGTGCATCTTGATGGTGCTATAGAAATAAGTAATGACACAATATTTTAGATCCTCCCCCCACAAACACACTTCTGGTTCCTACCATCCCACCATGAATGTATATGTATAAGCTTTCCTCCTCCTCATTTGAAGGCGGTTCTAATTGAGTAATGATATACAGTAGTTGAGTGGAACAAACCTAGTCTGACTGCCAGTCCATTTCTGCCATTAAATGTGATGATTGATTGTGTAGTGACTACCACCAAGACCAAACAGATGAAGAAAGCTGGCAAAACAACTGGTTCTGAATGTCAGAGAAACACTTCAGTTTTTGTATTTGCTTGGCTGGTAGGTTAACCTTTGTAATCTGAATTGTAGTGTGGATAGGGTGTCATGTGAAATTACATTTATCTGGCTCTCTCCATGGATGAAGTAACTACAGTGTAAAACTACAAACTATCTTGATCACTTGAACCTCCTAAAGTTTGCTTCAAATGCTGAAATATTTGCTGAATGGGTATACTTTACATATAATTGAAACTATGAGCTACTTCTACTGAGTCAAAACTCTTGATCCATCTAAACCAGTACTCTGTATTCTTTCAGGTACAGATCGTTGGGTCCTTTGGATCTGTCCACATTCTTTTTACTTCTCAAGATATATTCTCTCTCTCTCTGTATTTTTTGTGCGTGTATGTATGTGTGCATGCATGCATACCTGGAAGTCATGGCAACTTCTGGAGACCCCTACTGGGACATAGAGGATGTTGAGAAAAGTGGCATGATATAGCCTGTCTCTGCCTCCCATTCCTGGTATTCCAAGGAAGTCTTCCATCCAAGTACTTGCCAGGGTCGGCCCTGCTTAGCTTATGAGATCTGCTGAGATCAGTCTTGCCTGGGCTATCCAGGTCAGGGCTACTTTCCAAGATTTTCATGAAAATGCTGGGGATTGAATCTGAATTTTGTATGCAAAACAACTCTGCTACTGAACTATACTCTCTGAATGAGTAGACTAAAAAGGCATTTGAATCACATGGCTAGTCTGTTAGGGTGTATTGTAGAAGAAAAACACATAGTACCTGAATGTTCCTTTTTCTGTCTTTTAATCTTGATTCTATTTAAATCTTGTTTTGCATATAGTTTCATTCTTTTTCACCTTGAGACCTACAAAAGAAAGCTATGCAAAGGCTGCATTGTTTTCCCACTGTAACAGCCTTGTCAGGTTACCCAAAGGGGTACACATTGATGTTCCCATGGTGACCAGCTGTGGTGTCCCCTTGAAGCTTTGAATATAACACAAAAGCTTACCAAGAGCAGCTGCAACAGCAGCACCAGCAGAAGCAGCAGGCATTGGAACCTCGATTCCCTTCATCAGGCTGTGCCTGGGTGGAGCTTGGTGTCTCCTGGGCTGCAGATGTCTGCCGCTTCCGCATTTCCGTCCGTTCTGATCCCATGGGCTGCAAGAGGAAAATTAGGAAGGAAGTGAGCCTGGGGGGGAAAGCATCACATGCTGACTTTCATTCACAATTTTGGCAGGACTTTTTTGTAGAAAAAGTCCAGCAGGGACTCATTCACATATTAGGCCACACCCCCTGATGTTGAGCCAGCCTGAACTGCATTCCTGCTCAAAAAAGCCCTGCTAACTGGAGGGGGAAGGCTATGATTATATCATTGATCTGAACTTACAATGTGCTTCATATTCATAAAGCTCTACAGCAGAACTCTTCACCTAGCAGGGGAAATGTTAAATATGTCCAAAGGCTTCAACACTTCTCTGAAGGCTTCTACTTCCCAAGCAATTGAGCTGGGCAGTGGGCAAGGTAGCAATGGATCAGGCAGCCAAAACTCCCTGCATGCCAGAGGGTTTTCTGAGTGCCATAGCCAGAAGCATGATGCTGTGAGCACCCTCCTTGCCATGCAGAGTTTGAAGCAAGAAGGGAGTGAGGAGCTGATGGAGGAGGAGGCAAAACAGTCTGTCAGCTAGGACAACAAAAGGAATGGCTTTTCTGGAATGAGACAGGCTTGTAGGATTTATCTGTGACTCCAGAGACATACATAACAAAAGTTTCTGCATTTTGTAACTGCAGAAATATCTTCCATTCAGTTCTGGGGTTATGCACTAAATAAGACATTTGCAAAAGGGGATAAAGCAGTTATTTGCAGACTATTTTTGTTATGGGCAGAAAGTGTAGCTCCTGCATTTCAGACTGGTGTAAGACAGGATGATCTGTGGTATATGTGAAGTGCAGAGAAAGATATGTACTGAATGCACAGCTGTCCCTTTAAAAACATGTGGCTTCAAGCCCTTTGTATGATCTGAATGACATTTTCAAACACTGTCATGGTTTATTTTGCTACTTCCATGCAAGTTCAGGGTTATCATCACTGTGCAATTCACTCAAGAAATCATGTGGGAACAGCGATGATTTGAAAATGGGATCAAAATTGTATTGCAGGCTCTCTTGCAATATCAGGTAGAACTCACACCTAAACGGATCACTTAAAATGGTATTCCACTAAGGAGATGCATGTTCAAATCCCCTCTCTGTCACGGAAGCTCACTGAGTGCCCTTAGGCCTGTCACACTCAGCCTGATGGGCTAGATGTTTGAGTTTGAGTTTTATTTTAACAGTCATAGACCAGATAAAAAGCACAAGTCTATCTGTAAAATGTACAAGCATATCAGTAAAATGTACAAATCTATCAGAGGTATACTACTAAAATGCATGTCCATGGGCTAGTTATTAGGAAGAAATGGAGGAGAGAAGAAAAATGTTGTAAGTTGTTTTAGGATCCCGTTGATAAGAGAAGTGAGTCCAGTTTTTTGATACCTATCTCTGTGTAGTGCAGCTGGTTAAGCCACCAAATGGCCCTGACACCACTCACAAGTCAACCAGATGTGTATTTACTACAAAGTCGTATGCCAGAAAACATTCCCTGCATAGTCCAAAAATTACATGTTTATCCCAGTACATTGTTTCTATGAGCATCCCCTTACTTCTCAATTCTAGATGTGGTGTGGTACAAATGGTATGTATTTTGTGAATATTTGACTGCAATTGCTGTATATCTTTTAAAAGTATAATAAAAATAATGTTGCAAAAATAAGCAGTGTGGTAGTTTTATTGACACTTTATAACATTAATGCATTGTTTTTTCCTGTTTTTTATCCTGTTGTATGTAATTTGTAAGATAAACTTTTAAAAAAAATTAAAAATGGGAAGAACTTTTGACATACTGTAGTAGGATGGAATCTTGTTACATTATGTGGCAAAATGAAATATTCAGTCAAACAGTTCTTTCTCCATGTTATAGGAATGTTGCTGAAATCCCTGAACTAGTTACAGGAACACTAGAAACTGGGAGACCCATAGCTGAATCCCCACTCTGCCATGGAAGCTTGCTGGTTAACTAGAGTCACCAGCCTCCAGGTGGGGCCTAGATATCTCCCACTTTAACTGATCTCCAGGAAACAGAGATCTACTGCCCCAGAGAAAATGGCTGCTTTGAAGGCTGGACTCTGGTATTTTACCCTGCTGAAGTCTCCTAAACTCTAAGGATGAAGGAAAAGGTAAATTTTTTAAAGGAAATTTAAAATGTAATAATAGAAAATGGGTTCTGCTGATGGTCCTGAGAATTGTTTAAGATGTCACTAATATCCCTCACAAATTTATAATTCCCAAGATTCTTTGAGGAGAAGGAATGACTGACTATATGATTAGTTTTAGTTTGTGCTGTACACTTAAGGTTGTCAAGTCCTCTTAAAGCCCCGGTGGGGAACATTTGTGCGTGCGCAATGAAATGACATCACCCAGAAGTGATGTCATCAAATAGCATAGGTCACTCTAGGCATTTCTGGGAAAACTCTATGGTTTCCCCGGACGCTCTAGCCATTTGGGAGGTTTTCCTAGATGCACTAGCCATATGGTACCCTATTGTACCATAGAGTTTTACCTCCCAAATGGCTAGAGCTGAGAAAACCATAGAGTTCTCCTGGAAACACCTAGAGCAGCCCTGCGTGCATGCCACCATTTTGATGATGTCACTTCCGGGTGACATCACCATGCCGATGATGCAGGGGGAGGTTCCCCCCACCAGCCCAATGTGGGGCAACGGGTTGGGAACCTCCGGGGAGGGGGATTCCCTGCCTGGACCGGGGGCTTGGCAGCCCTATGCACACTTGAACTTAGCTTGAGCTTTATTTAGGCTTCCCAATCCCCAGGTCCCAGCAGGGGATCCCCTGGTTTTCCAGGCTCCTTCCCATGCCCAGTCAGCTGGCTGGCAGGGGGAAGCCCTGCCTTGACAGCCACCATGTGCCTTTCCACTTCTGAAGGCTAGAAGAAGCTTGGAAATGCTTGTTTTTTAGGTGTGTGTGCCTTTAAATATGTAGGTTCCAGGCTGAATGGGGGGTTGGGCGAGCCAGTAGAACAACATGTCTGCTTCCAGTGAACTGCTAGAAAGGAAGGGAAACCAGCACAACAAACGGAGGGTTTGTTTTACATTCCTTTCAGAAGTTGTTTGCACAGTAAAATAGAGAATAAAAAGTAAACTAGAACCTTTGATGTTCCTGTGTTATTCTGATGAACTTGGAACTCAGCAATTTAGGAGTAAATTGCCCCAGTTGGACCATATAAGTGTGGGATTGCAAACTGTTTATTTAGGCTGCTGTGTGTGTATATGAGAGAGAGAGCGTGCGTACATGGGGAAATGTAGCTGCTGAGGGTTGAGGAAATGAAGACTATATTCAGGGGAACTGCACTGTTGTATTTTTATTTATTTATTTTAGGGAATGTGAAAGTCTCCTGACTCCACCCCCAAAGTCCCCAGATATTTTCTGAGTTAGACTTGGCAACCCTAGCTGTATTTTTGTGGCCAGACACTTTCTGATAATAAATGATGCTGATTTTTCAAAAAGTTTGTTTCTTTAAAAAATTGTGTTAAGAACTGCAGTTCAGAATGGCTCTGTTGGCTTTCTCCTTGTTGTAAACGCTCCCCTATGTTTGGAGAACCATCTCTGAATGGTGTGTACACCAGGGCTGCCGCAGCTGACAAGATGATTGGGTCCAATCTTTCTGTTTAATGGCTGCTCTGGCTCTCGCACTGAGTGAGCACTATAATAAAGCAGCTGGTATATTGTTGTCTTGTGCATCATTCCGACTGACTTTTTGTTTTGAAATTAAACAGATTTGATCTTGAGGGGCCAGATCAGGAGAACACACTAGGAGAGAGAGAAAAGAGGAGGAAGTGCTGGCCTTAATTATGTCGCCTGCTTTTTTGTCATGGAGAATCACAATTCATATACTTCTTGGCTATTGTGGTTGGCATGAAGTTTTCTTTTTTGTTTTTGACAAAGGTTCTGTACTTGTAACAGCTGCAGAGCGAGAAGAAATGCAACATTTCTTCCTAGCATGGACAAGCTGTCCTGAATGAAATTGCCAATCTCCAGATAGGGGCTGGAGTTCTTCCATAATTATGACTGATCCCCAGACTACAGAGACGCGTTCACCTGGAGAAAATGGAGTGTAGATTCTACAGCATTATACCCTGCTAAGGTTCCTCCACTCCCCAAACCCTGCCCTCCCCAGGCTCCACCTACGAAATCTGCAGGAATTTCCCAACTCAGAGCTGACAACTCTAGTTCTGCCTTTTTGAAATGGCAAAGTGAAGCACCCAGTATTCCGATGAGCAATCCAGCCCACTGCAACACATTTCATTTCAAGTAAGTACCTGAGTTATACAGGCAAGAACCCACTCAGACCAGAATGAATCTGTCAGTATTCAGTGTTGCTCTTGAATTTGTGCACACATTCTCCCTGGTCTCTCTTGCATCTCAGTGCCCCTGTGCTTATCTCTGTATGAAGGTTGTGTGCATGCAACTAAGCACAAAGAACATACAGATGGAGCCAGGGCTTTTATTGAGCAGGAATGCACAGGAATGTAGTTCTGGCTGAGGGTTGGCATCATGGGGCATGGCCAAATATACAGATGAGTTCCTGCTGGGCTTTTTCTACAAAAAAAAAAAAGAATCCCTGGATGGAGGAATGAAGAGATGTACAGTACTACTATGTTTGCTAGTCATCCCTCCCACTCATTTTCAAACTATGGGCCCACACACTGTCAAATTTTCTCTAGAATCAGAAGATCCTGGTGCTCACATCACTCTGTAATCAACATTTAAGCCAGCAAGCTAAATCACTTCTTAACAACACTGGTAATTCCTGAAGTGAACTCTTAAGAAATAAAAATGGTTTAAATGCATATATGCCCATGTTATTGTACAGGAGGCTAGAAAGGCAAACCATTAAATAAGAACGATGGCATTTTCTCTCCTGATGTTAAAGGATTTTAGTTTTGTCATTAGACAAAAGTTTAGTTTTGTGAACAGACAATGCTGGTGGTATTTACTAAAAACTCCTGTGCTTACTGGAGACAGCAGCCCTTCATTCCACATGTACTTAATCTGTTTGCTATACATATCTAGGCAATAGTATAGGTCACTCTCACAACAGTACAGCTGTTTTGGTCATACAAAACAATATGCAGAATTTGGATCTTTGTTCAAGGTACTGATCCAGAGAGTGGAATGTGCTTTCAGGCACTCGTACCAACATCTGCCTATTGTGTGAATGTGTACGCAAACACCACAACATCTTTCAGCAGAAGGTGCTGATAGATGTGGATCTTCCTCTCATTCCCCTACCTGCAGCAGTCATTTCCAACCTAGGGGAAGTTGTGGGACCTGGATTGAGTTGTTTTCTGTGGACCCAGATGATAGGACCAGAACCAGTGGGTTGAAATTAAATCAGAAGTTTCTGGCTCAACTTTAGGAAAAACTTCCTGACAGAGCAATTCCTCAGTGGAACAGGCCTCCTTGGGACATGGTGGGCTCTCCTTCCTTGCAGGTTTTAAAATAGAGGTTAGATGGCCATCTGACAGCGATGAAGATCCTTTGAATTTAGGGGGCGGTATTTGGAGTTTCCTGCATTGTGCAGGGGGTTGGACTAGATTTCTCTGGAACTCCCTTCCAACTATGAGTCAGAGTCATGTGGGTTGGGAGGCTGCAGTAGGGAAGGAAAAGGGTCAGCTGCTGGTGGAAGAGGAAGAAGGGAGCAATTCTGCCTCCTCCCTGCTGCAGCTTCCCAATCTACACAGCTATTACCCCTGCAGATCCCACAACCCCTTGTGTCCACAGAGCTCAGTGTGGGACTATTTTCTAACACTCAGGATCCAATCCAACCAGGGCCAGCGCGTGGGAGTAGGCAGGGTAGGCAGCTGCCTTGGGCACTACCCCACCTGGGAGTGCCAGCAGGCGCCCCCTTACTCCCCTTGCCCCTTCCTGGGAAGGCATCGCTTAGCTGTGGTGCTCTTTGGAGGCTTCCTTAGAAGCCTCTGAAGAGCATTGTGTTTTAGCATCATCCGGCCACTTTCAACCCGAAAGCAACCAGGTGCTACTAAAACACCGTGCTCTTCGGAGTCTTCCAAGGAAGCCTCCAAAGAGCGTAGTGCAGGGGGAAAGTGGCGGCACAGCAGCACTCTTGTATGCTGCCCGTCACTCTCTCCCCCCTCCCACTTGCTGTTCTGCACAATGACATTCACTAATGATGTCATTGCGCCCTGCGCACGCTCTGCGTGCGAGCGAAATACACTTTGTTAAAGGAGCTTCTAGGGGGGGCATGGTGCAGGGGTCTGCCTGGAGCGGCAGAACCCCTAGCGCTGGGCCTGAACCCAACAGATGTAAAGCTCTGGTCTGAGGTTTTTATTTGGGCTGATCTCTGATGGTCGAGGTTTAAGCTGATAACTTTAAGATTGTACACCTTAACTAAGGGGTTCTATTTGAGAGTGTTCAGACAGGTAGCAATGTATGTTCTCATTTTACAGAGAATTAATTCTCATTTGCAATGCAGATGGGCAGACAATACATAAGAGGAGAGTTTTAAACATGAGACCCCCTTGTCATGTCTCAACAAGTGTCAGAAAGTACGTAAATTTTTAAACAAAAACAGAGAATAGGGCAATGGATGCTAAGTCTTTCCTATGTATGCTCTGGCAGCATTCTGATGTCTAAAGCATTTTGATCTAGCCTAGCACAGACTGCAAGGGAGCCCAGCTTGGAGAAGAATTCTAAAAGAAGTGAATACAGCAAAATAAAATGTGATTAGAGTTAGATACTGTTATTCATTCACTGTTTGTTTAACAGTACCCCCACTCTGCCCAGCACTTTCCTAAATTACAACTCAGAGGCTGCCTGTCTTCTTTCTCAAGGAAAAGATGGTAAAAGATTTACATCTCCCTCACTATATATAGAGAGAGAGACTGAAATGTTCTTTCTGCAGCTACTTTTAAGGAACATTAAAGATGTCGAGAGATAGCTACTCCAGTATCATTGCTGTTTTGCCCTCCTAGTCTATGATATGAATATCTGTTTTGTCCTTATTATAGTGCACATGCTTTCAAACACTCAGGTAGACTCTGCCTGGCAGGGGCCTTTACCTAAATACAGGTCTATATACCTGTATGTTCAAGTAAAACATTTGCCTAGCATCCAGGGCACCAGAGAGTGCAGGATTTTATTGACTTCAGCTTGTTTACACTGCACCTATTCACAGTGAACTGAAGGCAGCTGCCAGCAAGCAAACAGAAACTACTCTGGTTATACAGAATCCAGTGAATCTTTCTCTCCATGTCTAAACACCAGCAATGTGAGTCATATAATCAACTCTTTGGAATTGGCAGACCTATTAGTGCAATCTCAGATGGCAAGATCTATAGGTGTAACTCTGATAACTGGTGAATGTTCCTGCAAGCTTGCCACCTGTACAATTATTCTTTCTGACTTTTTAAAATTCTAAGCCAGATGGCCAAATGCCAGAATAGCACTGACATCTGAATGTTTCTGAATAGACCTGAATCCTTTACAATATTGCCAGCTGTTGTTGATTCTCCAGTCAGGATTAGTTAAAATGATAACATAGAATGGGGACTTTGCCATTACCATGGATGGTTAATAATATCCAGATGCTTATCCCTACAAATTGGAAAGAAAAAAAGTGACATTGCTTTGCCAGCATTTGAAACTATGTCATGATTAAAATGAAGGATGTGCTTAATGGTTTTGCTGGATTAGGATCTGAGCATGTAGCTCTCGTTCATTTAATCATAAGATTGGAATGGATTTAGAGGGTGATCCAGTTTGACCTCTTAATATGGTAGACTTAAGTCATCTTACATGAAAGCTCATTTCTATCCTCTTTGCTTATTCAGCCGATCTCTGATTTTCAGACATCCATTCTAAACATGCTGCTTTATAAAAAGCCTCACCAAAACATCCATCCTGTTTGTTATACATGGCTGAATTCTTTAAATACATTGAGGATTCAGGAGTGGGAAAGAATGAATTTATTACATGTGGAGCAGTCATCTCCAAGGCAGCCTTCAGTTTCTATTTCTAGCAGAGGTCAGGGTACCTAAAAGATGAGTGAACGATATCCCCCCACTCAAAGAAAACCCTATGCGCAGCCCCTCCCCCCAAAAAGATGAAAGATGGCTCTCCATGCTATTGGGCACCCAATCCATCAATGACACTTAAAATATTTCTCAGTGGGCCCATGAAAAAAGTCTTAAATGCACTTAAGTTTCTGAATAAATTTTTAACCATGCAGGAAGACTGATTTATTATCTGACAACTTTATGTAGGATTTCAGTACAAGTAGTACACTAATCAACCAATTTGAAAATATGGCTTGCACTGCTAAAGCCATCTTCTGTATGTGGTAGTATAAATATTGAGATCTTACTCTTTGAAAGTTTGTGATGACTATAAACTAGGCTAGCTACCATATATATGTTCCACCCCCCCTTTAAGAAGAATAGCAGCTCTATACACATGAAAGCATTGTTTTACATTTCAAAAGCCATTCTTAGAACTGAAATGTCCACCCCCACACATAGCCCTTCTCACTAATAATCTAAAGCCTGCATGTATACCAAAACGATCTGACAGTGTGAAGGAGCTTTACACAGGGACAATTATTTGTTCAAAGTGTGCTGCTTTGTGAGGCTGTCTAATGTCAACATTGTGACCAAGTTCTGAATGTCCCCAGGACTATGCATATTTTAATGTTTTCAAGGTCATGGTGCAAAACTAAAAAGAAGCCTTGAGCTAAAAACAATGCAAGGACATCCTTTGCTTGTCAGTCAAATTGGCCTCTGTGCTGAAAATTGACTAAGAACAAAACATTCTCCTCCAACTGGCTTTGCATATTTCTAAAGTGGAACATGTGAAAGGTGAGACAAATCATGAATAAGATCTGAATAAGTTAATACATTTACCTTGCATTTTTACAACACAACTGGACATTGGTGTCCATGAGGCAGCTGTGGAAGCCTCTTTTGAGTCCCATCAAAGCCGAAACTAGAGTGCATCCTACAACCTCCAGCTTTTAGTATGAATGGACTTCCTAAAAGCCAGATTGAATGTAGTATGCAGTGATTCACACCACCAAGAAGTTCTGACAGCTCATACTGGGTGCTGGAATCATGTGGCACTATATAAGGCAGTGACTCATACAGTATTTTATTGTCTTAAGTGTTAAGATCTGACTCAGATAAATTAGTGTTATAAACCAGCTGACATAATATTGGTCAGGATGCTTGGTTGCATCAAGGTGATTCATCATGGAATGCATTAATCATTTATTCATACACCTTTCCTTTTGGGTATGACTGTTAGGATCCTTATCCTACTATAGAATCTGACAATTGCACTAGAATTCCACAGGTGCATCCATAGCTGTATGCAGGAATGTATAACCTACTTACTTTCTTAAAAGCATGCATAAGAAAAGAGGGAGAGGTGACTCCTTGAAACCCAGTGGAACTGCTGGTATAGATTTGCTGTGATAACCACAGCAAGTCTGACATTAGAATCAATTCTGTAAAGAGGTTAGTACTGCATACTGATGTACTATATGCTAATCTTTGTGTAGACAACGTTGAAGGGTTATTTGTTTTATTCTTCATTTCTGTGATTACCACTACCCAGAAAAAATTATTTTGCACAGCTCTCACATTTAGTCAACTGGAAGCCTAGAACTTGAGAGGAAGACTCTCGTGACGTGCCTTAAGAAACAAGCTTCGTCAGAGCATCCAGTTGCCCACATTTGAGACATGTAAAATCATCAGTTTCCACATGGAAAAGACTCCTAGTTAAAATTGAAACAGATAAGCTCGTGCTGTTTAGATAGCAGGATAGTGTCAAAGAGTACATCACTGTCAATAGTAGTAGTGGAATGATGTATATAATATTATCCAGTTGAGGGTATAAAACTGATGCAAGTTAAGTATATAGTCCAGATAAACTTAAATTCTTAAAATTTCAAATGGTTACAGAACATGCTGTACTCTTTCACTGAAATCAATAGGATTTGGATGTGTTAGTTTACAATGGCCTAGAGTAGTCTAATTTTGTCAGATTTTGGAAGCTAAGCAGGGTCGGCCCTGGTTAGTTGGATGGGAGACCTCCAAGGAATACTAGGGTCATGATGTGGAGGCAGACAATGGCAAACAACCTCTTGCCTTGAAAATCCTAAGGCCATAAGTGAACTGTGACTTGATAGCAAGAATAAATGAAAATAAATCTTATGACTGTGTTCCAGACTAATATATGGTATGTAACAGACTATAATTAAAAAAAAAATACAGATTCCCAATTGCACACAATCATTAGCTGGCCCATTGTTTCTGGTATCTTTTATGTCCATTAATGTATTTGATAGAAATATTCCAATCCAGCTGGCAGGACTTCAGCCATCTAGCCAGTCTGCCAACCTAACTCCTCCACATCACTAGACACCAATCTTTTTTATTGTTGCTATTTTTGCCATTGGAAGGAAAAATCATGAAACTATAACTGACTTATTTTGGCCATGTCATGCAGAAGAACTCACTAGAAAAAACAATTAGGCTTGGATGGGTTAGTGTCAAGACTTTATTTGTAGAAAAAGCCCAGCAGGAACTCATTTACATATTAGGCCATACCCCTGATGTCACCATTGTTTCACACAGGGGTTTTTTTGTACAGAAAGCCCAGCAAATACTTATTTGCATATTAGGTCACACCCCCTGACACCAAGCCATCCAGAACTGCGTTCCTGGCGTTCCTGCTTAAAAAAACTGCTGGCTAGTGCGGCAAAAGGAAACCCGACCACCAAAGAAGACAATGGCTAGAAACCATAAAAATCAACACAAGCCTGAGCATGGAACAACTCAAAGAAATAGTACAAGATCAGAAAACATGGAGAGAGCTGGCCCATAAAACTGCCAAGAGTTGAACACTACTGAATAGTTAACAACAGCAATCCCAGCATTCGTGTCATGAATCATAAGAAACAGCCTGATCTCCAAAGTAATGAAGAAGGAGCAGAAAAATACAACAACTTCAAAACATATAATGTTTTATTAGTACTTCTTCAGTTTTTGCGGTGATAGAGGTAACCCAGCCAGAATTTGCTGCTCGAGACACTCACCCCAGATTCTATCCAAATTGGAAGTCTTCTGCAATCATAATACATCCACAGTATTTTTTTTTATTCCTTTTCTGAGAACAGGGGTAGATTTTTGTCCTGGCTTGTTTCAGGTTAATTATGTTATCTATTAGGACCATTTTACCATGTCTTACATTCAGACTGATTTCGCATTAATCTTGCTCCACGGCAGGCTTCCCTTTTTTTCTGGAGCAAGCTAGCAATTTCACACAATCTGCTCTGTGCCACCATTTATTGGCATGATAACCCCCGATTTGACATGTGGCAACATAAATCTGTTTTTTCAGGTTTACCTTGCCACACGTAAAATCAGGGGTTGCCACGACAAAAAATGGCGGCATGGAGCAGCTTGTGCGAAATCAGTAAACTTGTTCTGGAGAAACAGGGAAGCTTGCCACAGAGCAAGGTTAGTGTCAAATCAGTCTCACTGTAGTGAATGATCAATTTTAGATGCAGGAGGCATAGCCACAAGAAAATCAAATGCAAGAAAGTCCCACTGAAGTTAGCCCTCTTTGCATTTCAACTGAAATTTAAAATAATCCTATTCATACAGGACTATTCCACTGATCACATGGCAACAAATTCAGGTTTGCCCAAGCATCCACTCAATAAGAAGCAGCAGTCTCACTGTAGTGAATGATCAATTTTAGATGCAGGAGGCATAGCCACAAGAAAATCAAATGCAAGAAAGTCCCACTGAAGTTAGCCCTCTTTGCATTTCAACTGAAATTTAAAATAATCCTATTCATACAGGACTATTCCACTGATCACATGGCAACAAATTCAGGTTTGCCCAAGCATCCACTCAATAAGAAGCAGCAGTCAATGATGTGTGCTTTTAATCTGTATGTTTTGTGTATTGTTTTTATTTTATCAGTGTTTTGTTGTACTGGTCGGGGTCCTTGCAACTTGATGCTTTATTGTTAGCTGTCTTAAGTCTAATGAGATAGGGTAAGATAGAAATACTTGAAATATTATAAATGGAACTGTAAATGGAGCTGTATCATATGCATGCCATGCAGGTTTTACATTTTAGGTGAACACTACAGCAGCAACAGAGAAAAATTATGTATGCACTGCCACCCTTATTCAACTGTTTGACTGCAAATATGATATCAGTGTAGATAGATCCAGGTGGGCAGCCATGTTGGTCTGAAGCAACAGAAAAACGTTAGAGTCCAGTGACACTTTTAAGACCAGCAAAGTTTTATTCAGAATGTAAGCTTTCTTGTGCAAGCATACTTCATCAGACGATGTACCTCACTTCATTATCTGATGAAGTGTACATGCCCATGAAAGCTTACATTTTGAGTAAAACTTTGTTGGTCTTAAAGGTGCCACTGGAGTCCAACTTTGTTCTATTGTATCAGTGTGTGATTTATCATGTGAGGATATACATTTGAATTTACATCCAACCCCGCAACGGATATACATGACATACCCTATCAAGGGAAACCCAGCAATTCCATTGGTATTTGAACACTCTGCTTCTTAGCATTTGAAAACTGTGCAGATGTTTTTTATTGGGCTATAGATGGTTACTGCATTTGAATTTAAGCTGCTTGTTACACTGCTAATGTTTTTATTCTTCTATTAGCTTTACTTTATTTATTGTGGTTGTGCTTTATTTATTGTGGTTTATTGTTGTGGAATTGGAGAACGGTATTGTTTTAATTTCCATTGGATGCCACTCAGGCAATCCTGGGTGTGTAGAAATATGTAAAACAAAAGAACAGCTATGTCAGGGGACTTTTGTTTGAATTAGCTGGTAGTTTATTTGGCTTCGTATATTATATCAGTGGTGTTAGAATTTACATGTTTATAAATAAATAGAACAGATTATATACAAAAAATGCCTCTAGATTAAATTACAGCCATTTCTACTTGCATATTTAAAGTCACTGAGCTTCTGCTGCAGCTGTCCCTAATTTTCATTCAATCCAGTGGCTCCTTCCACACAGAGATGATTCCCTGTGTTGCTCTTGTTGGTAATGTGAGGCAGCCAAGGTGAAGCAAAACCTCCATGTGGAAACTACCACCAACTCCTTTATTCTTGAAAAACTGATTATGCAACCTGGCATTGGGATTTTGGAGGATGAAAAAGGGGGGGGGGGGGAATCAATACAATTTACTTTCAGTGCTTGTGGATGTCATAATCTGAAAATCCTTACCCTCCTCAAAATGGTTGCTTGTGCTTTGCTGTTATGTGATTCATGCTAAAAGACAACATATGTCAAAATCAAATAGTGTGTTTGGGATGGAGTATGTAAGAGAGCAAAATAAAACTGAGAATGGGCTGGAATATATATTTTTTCTGATGGGGCTTCCACAAGGAGATGCTATCAAGCTGCTTTATATATATACACACACACACACTCTGCTCCTGGTAGTATCTCCATGCTTCTAGAAGATTCTAGCTGTTATACTACCTTTTGGTGACATTTGGGCACTAACAGAAATTGAGGTATGTATGTATATGTGTGTAAGAAGGCTTGCATATTGTAAAGATGGGGAACTGTAACACTTTGCACTTTTCAATTAGGTTCCCTATCAGTCAGGGTTGAGTCATGCAGCTTCAAGACAGAAGGTGATCTGGGTTTTTTCCTTACAGCTGTGACAATATTACATAGTCTTACTTTTCCCATAGTGGTGAATGGTACCCACTTCTTCATGGATGTATGCGAGAGAGTAAAGAGGTTTTCTCAGGGCCTACAGTAGGTGTGATATAAACTTCTTCCACAGCCATAGTAATTCATGCTCTTGAGGATCAACTCTCCCTACATACATACATACCCCTGTTCCATCTACATACCGTTTCTTGTCTGTGGTAAACATATAATCTGGTGTATTCATACACACACTAGATAGCATTCCTCTTTATATACTGATAAACTAATTGTAAGGAGATCCTAGGACGGTTCTCCTACATTCCAAACGCTGCCCTCTAGCGGTAGGTAGATAGAGAGGCCAGGGCAGAAACGGTCGGTGCAACTGTATTTGTCGGTCATTTATCTTTCTTTACTGACTTGGAAATTAATAAGTTTCTTTACTAACTTGGACAAAGGAACGGAGAGGATGACATCCTAGGCAAAAGGAACGTATCCTTCGCACAAAAAATGAAAATAAAAACGAGGTAGTAACGTTCTACACAACACGAATCTGAGCGAAACTTGTACCGAAAATAAGCAGGGCAGGCAGCTTACTAGAGCCGGGGCGCCTCCAAATTCCGCACCAGAACCCGAAAGGCTACGGAAAGAAAGCGGGCGGGGAAAGAGTCAAAACAGGCCACAATCGATGCAAATATCGGGACACGAAAAAGACTACTTTCTAATTCTAATGCGACCTTATTCCTCACCGTGAGAGTGTTCTTCTCCCGCTAATTCCACGAGGCTCTCGGCATCCCGAGAGTGAGCAAGAAGAATTCCCGAACTGACTTCTAGCAGAATGTTTTGCTGGGCTCTCCCTTTTTGCAGGAGGGTTCTCCCTATAGATGGAGCGGATAGCACTATCCACCCGGTGCGGGGGGCCGCTTCTTGGGCTTGATGGACTGGGAAACGCCAAAGGAAGCAACAGAAGCCGCCCCCCCCCCCGCAGCCTTGTCCAGCGGCATCCCTGCAGCCTACCCGCCGCCTGCCTTCTTGCCTTCTCTCTACCACTCTTCTTTCCTCAGGCATACTTAGACATTGTGCCTTGGCTTCTCCCCTTCATCCTCTCGTTCTCCAGGAAGGCAGAGCGCGGGTCGCAGAAGCTCTTTCTGACCAGGACTTTCCTGGTCACCCCCCGGCCTTTACTCTGCTACTCTTCGCCTGAACGCCCTCGCCTGGCACTTCAACGAGACCCACCCACCCCAACCAGTTCTTGTTGTAAAATTCAAAGCCCAGAAAGTCAAGATAATGCACCCTTCTGCTCCAGGACAGCCGTCACAGCTGACATTCCTCCAGGACAGACCTCTTCCGATTCAGTGAGTTTGCCCTGGGCTGTCATCAGCCCTTTACGTCTTTCGGTCCCAACACCCCCGCCTCCCCGCCCCCAGACCTGTGGCATGTCGCTCTGGAATCGGCTGCCCTAGCTGAACATCTCCGCCTCTGCCTCGAAGGTAGGGGAAGTAATTCCTTCAGAGGAGACCACAGGAGCTTCCATCACCACGCTTGGAAAAAGAAGAGGGGCAGGGGGAGGGGGAGGACCACACTACGTTTGCTGCTAGGGTCTGCCAAAAGAGGGAGACGGTCTGGATAGCGTTAGCCTAATCCCGGCGACTTGGAGGCGTTCTTCAACCCACGCGCTGGGGCCAAGAGTTGGAGCTCTCAGGGGTACTTACAGTTTCCCCTTCGATCTCGGGAACCGGCTGGAAATCTTTGCATGGCTCACATCCGTGAGTAGCATCAGGCTCTTCAGCCGGGGACGGTGGCTCGCCAGTCATGCGCATGCGTCTGGAGCTTGGCTAGGCTAGGCGGCTCGGCTTGTTGAAGCTGACACACACGGGCTTGGCCCGGCACGCAATGTCCTGAGTCCCCCTAGCCGCCTCTAAGGACGCGGTGGGCAAGCAACCGGTGAGAAACCGAAGCGGGCAGGACCCCCAAGGCGGCCACTCTTCGCTCAGAGGAGGCCGCTGCAGCGCCTCTCCTTTCAGGACCCTGGACAGTTCCAGGCAAGCGGCTCAATTGACCGGCTGCTGTAGGCACCGCGAACCGGGGCTGCGGGGCGGGGGAGTTTGCCTGCTGCTGTTTCCCCTCCGCAAACCTGCCCCGGGAAGCGCCTCGGCCCGGCGGGAAACACAGCCGGGCATTTGCGGACACCAGTGCCAGTCGAGCACTCTTGACATCTGGAGCAGCAAACATCTGCCACAAACACATTGTGAAAGCAGAGGGAAGGAGGGGAGGGCGAGGGCGAGGCCGAGGGGGGCGGCTCCAGCCTCTGTTTAGACCCCCTCCCCCTGGGAGGAGAGATGGAGGCATAAACAAGCCTGTTTGCGTCGGAGGGAGGGCCGCAGCTCTGGGCTGGGCTGCCCTGTTCATTGAAGTGTCCTTCCGAAGTCCTGGTCCCCTTTTGTTAAGTCCTCTTTTGCTTATGTTCTGATCTCCTCTGTTATTATCATTACCGGCTGGTTGCAAGAAAACCCACTACAGAAACCGCGGAGTCGCTTTCCTTCTCTAACTTCATTTTCATCTTCCCTTGTCCTTAAATCTCACACCCTGTGGCGGGAAGCACGGGGGAACCTGGATCTCTGGAGAGCCTGGCCTCAGCGGCGTGTTAGGCAGACCGCCTTTTAAACCTGGGAATCTAGGCAAACGACTGTCTCCGTAGGGGAAACTCTTGGCCGCAAGAAATCCCTGCTTTAGCTTTGCTGGGAAGGGGGGGAGCCAGGGGAGCGAGCCTTTTGCCAAAGAGATGTAATAGCCCAGTGATCTGACCAGCACGTTCGGCTGAAGCTGGCTGCTTTCGAACTAGCAATTTTTTCTCGCTACCAATTTTCAGAGAGGGAGCGGCGCGATGTTTCCCCTGAAACTGGAATTGATCAGAGACATAAATAACCTGCGCGTCACTTCCTCTCGCTTGGCAGGAGCTGGAATCAGGACTCCCTGGTTACTGAGAGAGAAGGGAGCCTTCACAAACAGCCGGGCGGTACTAATGACAGCTCGCTTCCTGTTTTGATTAACACAGACACCCCAGATTCGGCCAAGAAATCCCTTCCCCTCCCCACCTCTACGCAGATGGAGTCAAGTAGATGAAGCCCTGGCTTCCTGCTCTCACACCTACCTCCTCAGTGAGCTCTGCCCACTCGAAGCTTCAAAGCCACAGATCTAAAGACGGTCTTTGCCACTTGCTCCCTTGGATGCAAACCCCATTTAAAACAAGGGGACTTGTTATCGTAAGGAAGTTTAGGATTCTGGCTTCATACACTTTGACTCCATGACTGCCAGTTCCCCCCACCCCAGGCTCATCTCTGAGATCTGCCCCCAAATCTTAAAAGTGTGAGGTAGCAATAACAAAATATAACAAAATCATGTGTTTCCCAGCAGAGAATAATGCCTGATCACTGAATATGACAGCCCATCTAAGTCACTGGGTGGCTATCTATGGTAAGAGAACACAGAGCTGAATTTGAGCATGGGCTGACCAGTGCTCAGCCCCTGAGCCTGTTCTCAGTGCAAGCGATCAGCTTGTTCAGGTCCCTGCTTCAGTTCAGCCACTAGCCTGTCCTATTATGCGGCATTGTGAAGAGAAAATCAATGATGGGAGCAAAGCTGAAACAAAATGTATTCATTTACTGTATTGATATTTATTTATTTATTTATTTATTTATTTATTTATTTATTTATTCATTCTATGACTTATATCCCGCCCTTCCCATAAAATGGCTCAGGGCGGCTCACAACAAACGATAAAACAATAAACAAAGTGCAAAATTATTACAATTAAAAGTCAAAGCATTTAAAAACCTTAAAATCTTAACATTAAAACTATACCGTATATTTCACTAAAGTCTGATAAGCTACCTTAATCTAGTCAGGCGTAGGCTAGCCGGAAGAGGCTTGTCTTACAGGCCCTGCGGAACTGAGTAAGATCCCGCAGGGCCCTCACCTCTTCCGGCAGCTGGTTCCACCATGTGGGGGCCATTGTAGAAAAGGCCCTGTCTCTGGTTGTCTTGAGACGGACTTCTTTGGGCCCGGGGATGGTGAGAAGGTTTTGCGTCCCAGACCTCAGTACTCTCTGTACCCTACCTTTCTCCACAGTGGGGACCCACAGCAGTTTGTGTTATTCTCCTCTCCTCTCCTCTGTTTTATTCTCACAAGAACCATGTGAGATAGCTTAGGCTGACAGTGTGCGATTGCCAGCTTCCATGGTATAATGGAATCTGACTTCCTCAGATTCTATCCTGACACTTTAACCACCACCCCGTGTTGGCTCTCTGAAAAGCACTTATCTCATATGCAGGTCATACACAGGTCTAAACAGAGATACAAATAACTGCCTTGGGGTGGAGAACAGACCAGTAGCGTGCCCATATCCATAGGCAGTCTACCTCTGAACTCCAGATGCTTGTATCACATATGAAGGATATTACTTACTTCTCTTCTGCCGGGATACTCTTGGAAACAGAGTGCTGGGATCTGTGGGTCAGATCCTGCAGGGCTCTTCATATGTTCCTATTCTCCAATTGGTATGAGTTCCAGATAAACTGTCACCTTTATTTTCAGAAACGAACTTGCTTAATGTTTTTGCTTAATGTGGATGACCTGTTGCTATTTTCCCCCCAAAGTAGCCTGTCTCAGTAAGGAGTGGTACTCACATCAATGGGTCGTTTGGGGTGAGTCCCATGTTTCCGGAATGCTGCTGCTTTACATTTAGGGCATCTTAGAGTCTCCAAGGAGATGCAGCTGCGTGAGGCCAGCTCAACCAAGAGGCCTCCTAGCAAGGTGTCGAGTGGACCCAGAGCTGTTGCTTCCTTCCAGAGCAGAGACCCCTTTTGGAAGGGTGAGATGTTACAGAAGGCAGCAGCTGGAAAGGATGGACGAAGGAAAGGGTGGTGGGACAGTGGCTGAAAGGATGGCCTAGAAAAAAGAGGGAAAATTGGCAGAAGGGCTGAAAGGAACTGGGGGATCTTGGGAGAAGTATGAGAGAGTGGAAGGAAAGAGAGAGAAATATGAAACAAAGATTACCAAAAGACTCAGATAGCTTAAAAGCAACTAGGCCTGAAATCTGAAGCATCATGGCCTGATAGCCAGATTAACAGTCAAATTAACGACAGTGTGCAGCAGGGATTCAGACAGCCTTGGATCCTACTTGCTTTATAGCACACCAAGTGGGTGTGGGGGGCCCACGTCTGCTAGGCTTCTGCTCTCCCTAAAGCAGAATGGCATAGTGCTGGGAGAAAGGGTTTAAATGAAAATCAGGAATCATGTGTAAAACTAGGAACTATATGAAAATATGCAGAGTCTTTGCCTGTTCACTTTTGGGCATGTGCTTTAGCACTGAATCTGAAGTTCAGAAGAAGTACATTGCCCTGACCTGAATAGCACAGGAAAACTCAAGCCTGCCAGATCTTGGAAGCTACACTGGGTCAGCCCTTGTTAGTGTTTGGATGGGAAAACACCAGGAAAGTCCAGGGTTGCTATTCAGAGGCATGCCATGGCAAACTATCTCTGAACAGTCTCTTGTCTTGGAAACCCTGTTTTGACTTGATGGCAAAAAAGAGAAAAGTCTCACGCTTTCAGTCATATGCTTCAGCACTGAATAGAAATATTCAGTGGGAAGTATTTATTTATTATAGCCCGCCCTTTCCCGAACGGGCTCTGAGTGGGTAACAACAGTCAATAATACAAGGATAAAATCAGATACATATAATAAAACAATACACAATCTAAAAACAATATAACAGTTTCCACCTTAGAAAAAGAAGTTTTGGCATGACCATGTAATATGCACTGGAAGGACTCAGTTCACTGAAAACCTGTGCTGATGGTGCATGCAAATTACACTCAGAATGCCTTCAAATGCAGTACCAGTTGATGCAGTGGTATATACACAGGAGGGATAGCCATTGCCCTGTTTTAATATAATTGCATGATTGTCTGTCCAAAGCTTAATAATGAGATTTGCAATTATTGTAACTGTTGCTTCGAAGCTCTCTGTCTCACTCTATTTCCAGATTGCCTACTTTAATGAAAAAGGGATGAATTCCATAGAATGATGTCTTGACATATGGCCAATGCTGCTGTTATTTTGGAAGAACTAGTGATGAACAGCAGGATTTCTCTGAGTAAGAGATACTTTGCCCATCTGCTGTTGGAGAAATTAATTTCAGGCTCCATTATAAAATAACATCAGCTATATCTGGTATTTGATTTACAAGGGAATAATTTTATTTTTTTGACTCCCCAATTTATGGATGAAAACTTTGAAAAGGAAGGAAATAATAGCAGCAACAACAAGTAAATCAACCTTCAGAAATAACAGATCATGGAATGTCCTCCTAAACCTTTTCCCTCAAGGAAGCTAAGATTAGTAATTATTATGATATCTGCACCAAAATATAATATGATGGCTAGTCTATATTGCAAGGACATTATATGAAGACAACTGGAAATGTCTCTGGAAGATGATCTAAAACCATTGTGATCATAACATGTAGCTCCTCATATTCAACTTCTCTATCATGTTAGGACAAATCGTGACAGTCTGTGCTTTTCAATACGGTAGGACGGCATGGAGAATAGTGCTGTGTTGTAATGGTGGTTGTGTTATCATATGATTATTGTGTTTCTAGCCATTGTATACATTGTTCCCAAGAATGGCTGCCACATAAGAGAAGCCATGTTGGATCAGGCCAATGGCCCATCCAGTCCAACAATAAAGTGAAACCATAATATACATCATAGGTGGCAATTTCGTTTGGGCACATTCTACAGATTGATATAGCTATAGGCCCAAGAATTCAGCAGTAGGATGGTGATAATAAGGTAGTGTCACAGCAAGGGAGGCCAAAAGAGATGGAATAGGGACACCTGCTGTCACTGCCATCGGAAGCTCAAGGGAAGAGGCTCTTTGCTGGACCACAATTCAGTGAATAATAATAGTGACTGGAGTGGGCTAGTCCATTATCTCACCTACCACATAGGATATTGTGACAATGAAATAGAAGAAGGGAACATGTACCACCCTGAAGGGAGGGCAAGATCACAATGTGGTAAGCAGATAATAATATAAGGGAGATGCACATACAGAACCACATGAAGTGTAGTTCCTAGTGGTATCCTCTGTTTATGGGGATATTTACTTTTATTTAAATACCTTGTAATTTCTGCAGTCCTGAGATCCTAAATTTGAACTACCCAAGAGGAAGCCTTCCTTGCACTTCATTAGAGCATGTTTTCTAAAGCCCATAAAAAGCAAGCAGTGTTCCTGTGGAGTCAAACCACCTAGACTGTTCTAGCTTTCCTCTGTTCAATGTGCCTTGAGCTAAAACATACCTGCAACACAACTGGCTGGACACATTTCTCCAAGCAATTTGTTCCTATCCAGACCATGCCTGTACCCTTATTACAGATTGATCTTGACCTTGTATCAGAGTGGGACCAACATTTAAGATACTGGGTAACTACACTACAGTTGTTGAAATATTTTTTGAAATGAAATTAAACATCTCAAGGAATGCAAGAAGAATACTTATGGAGGGGTTATATTTTAGTCTGGTAGCACCTTAGAGACCAGCAAGAGTTTCAGGGTAGAAGCTTTCGGAGAGTTGCAGCTCCCTTTGTCAGACACAGTAGAAAAGCAGTGGCCATCTGAGTCCTTTTCTCCTAGTCAGAAGGTGGGAGGGGTGTTGTAAAGGATGCAAAGGTCCAATGCATATAGTAATCAGCTTGATAAGAGCAGAAATGAAACACCTGGGGGTATTTCAGGATAGGAAACTGTATGATATGTCTGGAAGAACTAACCAGAATTTGTTTTACAAAATATACTTAACTGAAGCACAATGTGTTGTAATTCTGCATGAAGTGTTAGCATCTGGTCCAAAGTTCTTGCCTCTGTCATGCTGTGTTGTTGTTCACTGACAACTTCACCAAGGCATAAATATATCACTCTGTTGACATGCAGTAGCTACAGTGGGGCACACAGGGTCCTGGCCCCTCCACTCTCACATGTGTGCAAAGCACCTAGTCCCACCACTTAAAGAGAAAAATCAGGAGAGCTGGGCCTTGCACCCCCACATGCTCATCACCCAGGCTGTGGGGCACCCTTACTCTCCTTTCCATGCACCTTTGGTAAATAGCTCAGCCCGGTGAGGCATCAGAGGATGGGGGGACTTTAGGTGGGAGTTTTCGAGGAGAGGAGCTTGAAGGAGGGGGAGAAGCAGCCCAAGGAATCAGGAGAGGAAGGCCATGCTAGAACAGGGGATAAGAGTGGAAACAGGCAAGTAAAATCTTAGTGATGGTGGAAAGGTGGTGGAAGGGGTCCTCAAGTCACAGACAACTTATAACGATCCTGCAGGTTTTCAAAGCAAGAGGATAAAAGAGATGGACTTGCCATTGCACCAGGAGGGGGCAGGCAGGCAGGCAGCCCATGGTTGTGGGGATAGAAAGGCTATGTGCCCCACCAAATGAAAAATCCTGGCTACAGCCCTGGTAGTGCATTTGCCAAAAAGCTGAACCCTGATTTAAGCTGCTCAGACTTCATCATTCCCATTCCTTAAACCCTAAGCATTGTGGACCTAATTGACCCTCTGGTGGTGGAAGTAAGGATGCCTCCAAGTGAGCATGTGCATATGTGTTAGGACAGGCAACACAACCCCACCATGATCCTGGCCATCTTTTTAATAATGGATTGTGGCATTAAAGAGCAACTTGCAATGCCAAGATGGCACCATGTATACACGTATGCTGCTGCTTTGTATTCTAGAGCAACTAGTTCTGAAGTTCATTGCAAGAATTCTTATTATTTTGTTACTAAAGTCTTTAATGCATGCTAGATATTGAAACAAAATGATGTACCCAAGATCTTTGCTTAGGGATCCTGTTGATCATGTCTAATGTAGAAGTGGCTGGAATTTCATATTACCAAATAGAACCTGCCAGCAGGTGTCACTACAGGCTTAAAATGAAATTGTTCTGGTGACACAACATAATTGACAGGCAGCATTCTTGTGTGAGGCTGAATTTGCCTTTGAGCCTCTTTATTACTTATTTGGACATCAGAGTGTTCTTAAAGCAAAGGAGAAAGCAGAAGAGCATTATCTGTACTGTAGTGGAAATGAACATTCTGGTCAATATGGGTTTTAGATCCATGGTAAATCCCTTTTAAGCAAGAACTGCTTTGAACCTTATATGAAGAAATTCTTGTATCCTAAATACCATTACTTCAGGATCAAATCTGACTGATTTCAACTGAAAGGAATCAACTTTCTTCACTTCAGAAGGCAGTGTGGCCTCATCAGCTCTGCCTCAAATGCAAGAATCAGTAGAAAGAATCCCGTTTCATGAAAACAAGCTGTGACATAGAGATGGCATGGATATTCATGTTTTATAAGTAGATGAGTTGTGTAACTCAAAAGCTTCCATTCCCCCCCCCCCCCAACTGATCTTAAAAAGCTCAGTACAACTCCACATCTAGGTGTAGACCTTTAAAACAACATTGGTCCTTGTATCCATACAGATAGTTTCATTAAGAATTTGTTGAAAAGCAGTGTCCTGAGTTTTATCATAAACTATTGAAAAAGTCCACCCCTAAAAAAAAAAGGCTTTATTTTAAATCTCTATTTTAATCTCTCCAAAGCAATGTCAGTTGCATTTTTGGGTCAAGTGGAAACAGGGGCTGTTTACTTGTTAGCAAACTATCAGTGCAATCCTAAAACAGAGCAATACCCTTCTAAGTTCATTGAAAGATACAGCGCTGCTCAGGACTGCACTATTTGTCAATTGGCATCTCCTCAATCATTTTCAGTTATAGTCTGGAAAGTTGGTAAATAAGTAGCTTATAATAACATGCTGTATGTGAGGCTGCCTTGAAAAATGTACAGAAACCTCAGTTGGTTCAGAATTTGTTCATTAATGATTTGGAGCTGGGAATAAGCAGTGAAGTGGCTAAGTTTGTGGATGACACTAAATTGTTCAGGGTGGTGAGAACCAGAGAGGATTGTGAGGCACTCCAAAGGGATCTGTCGAGGCTGGGCAAGTGGGTATCAACATGTGGGCAAATGAGGTTCAACGTGACCAAATACAAAGTAATACACATTGGGGCCAAAAATCCTAACTATAAATACAAGTTGATGAGCATGAACTGGCAGAGACTGACCAAGAGAGAGATCTTGGGGTCGTGGTAGATAACTCACAGAAAATGTCAAGACAGTGTGCGATTGCAATAAAAAAGGCCAACGCTATGCTAGGAATTATTAGGAAGGGAATTGAAAACAAATCAGCCAGTATCATAATGCCCTTGTATAAACTGATGGTCGGCCTCATTTGGAATACTGTGTACAATTCTGGTTACCGCACCTCAAAAAAGACGTTATAGCATTGGAAAAAGTGCAGAAAAGGGCAACTAGAATGATTAAAGGTTTGGAACACTTTCCCTAAGAAGAAAGGTTAAAACACTTGGGGCTTTTTAGCTTGGAGAAATGTCAACTGAGGGGTGACATGATAGAGGTTTACAAGATTATGCATGGGATAGAGAAGGTGGAGAAAGAAGTACTTTTCTCCCTTTCTCACAATACGAGAACTCATGGACATTCAATGAAATTGCTGAGCTGTCGGGTTAGAACAGATAAAAAGAAGTACTTCTTCACCCAAAGGGTGATTAACACATGGAATTCACTGCTACAAGAGGTGGTGGCGGCTGCAAGCATAGCTTCAAGAGGGAATTGGATAAACATATGGAGCAGAGGTCCACCAGTGGCTATTAGCCACAGCATATTGTTGGAACTCTGTCTGGGGCAGTGATGCTCTGTATTCTTGGTGCTTGGGGGGAAACAGTAGAAGAGCTTCTAGTGTCTTGGCCCCACTGATTGGCCTCCTGATGGCACCTGGTTTTTTTGGCCACTGTGTGACACAGAGAGTTCGACTGGTTGGGCCATTGGCCTGATCCAACATGGCTTCTCTTATGTTCTAATGTGGCATCCAGGTTATTGTCAGGCTGTATACAGGAACTGAATCACCCCTGTGTGGGAAGATCTACATTAGCTGTCCATCTGTATCTGGACCCATTACAAAGTGCTGGTTCTTAGCTTTAAGGCCCTAAGTGGCTTGGGACCAGGTTACTTAAATATTGTCTCTTACCATATTGCCCTGTTGGTCTACTAGTTGAGATCCTGTCCTCAAGTCCTAAAGACCCAGCTTGGTGTAGTGGTTAGGAGCGGGGGACTCTAATCTGGAGAACCAAGTTTGATTCCACACTCTTCCACATGAAGCCAGCTAGGTCAGTCACAGTTCTCTCAGAACTCACTCAGCCTTCTGCAAAAACCAAGTCTAGCTCGCCAATGAGCGGTTCATAACACTAAGGTTGGGTACAGATGGTCAGCTTGGGGTCAGCTCAGAATGGTGTGATTAGAAGGATTTTTGTAAAGTTTGGTTCCTTTGGTCACTTGGAAAACTGTTTTGTGAACTGCTTATGAGATTTGTGCAGCTAGTGAATTTCTTCCAGGGTCACTTGGTAACTAGAACACCTACAATTTGACTAGAAGGATTTCTGGATAGTTTTGGTGCCTTTGTTTTACCTGGAAAATTATTTTGTGAACTATTTATTGAAAATTGAGCAGCTTGGGATTCTTGTTATTTTACATGTACTGTGCCTTTAAATAAGCCATTGTATTTTAATATATGTTTGCCTGGCTCTTGCCATGAGCCATTGTGAATAATATAACAAATACATATATGAATGCTTGTATGCACATTTTGAATATTTGTTTGACAGTTCTACTCCCCATTGGTTTTTCTTTCCTGACGGGGTATTCACATTGGGGGGTCCCTTTTTTGGTCTGTCCCAATTTGAGTTTGGCAACCCTATGCCTTCATAATGCCTTCCCCCTTTATTTTTTTGTGTGTGTGACTCCTACTTTATTTACCTTTAGACATCAGGCTGAAACATTGCTCTTTACTATAATTTTGACTACAGGTTTCCATTTTTAAAAACCTGTTTGTAGTCTGCTCCTAGTCTAAGTACTATTTAATCCATATCATTTTAGATCCCTTTGTTTGTTTTATATACTTTAATGCCTTGGCATGTTTTTTATTGTTGTGGCTTGTTATTGATTGATTTTTATTGCTGTAATTTGCTTTTATTGATTTTTATTGTCTGTGTGGGTTTTGTTTTGTTGTTTTAGCCTAGCAAGGCAGCATATAATTTTTGTAAATATATAAGAAAGGAGAACTTCCCTCTTTAACGGGGAGAAATGTCTTTGCCTTTCTTAGACACCTTTGGAAGCAGGAGATGGTGAAACCAGTTGTTGGCAGAATGCAAGGATAGCAGTGATATTTGGGGAATATTGGTTCCATAGAGTTGCAGTGTTTTTGCCCTAGCTCAGCAGCAGAGGAACATTTGATGTGGTGGCTGTACAGCTGAGCACCTGCTTGAAAGGGTTTTACTCAGCAGAAGACTCAATGCATGAGGGCTGTGGGGGTCAGCGTGTAAGAGCAGAAGCAGACTCCTACATAGAATTGAATAGTTCAGCAAGCAGATTAACAGTTGAGTCTCAAGGAACACTGCTGGCATGCGGGCACATGACTAACTCATGAATTGATCTTCCTGCTGGGGACCCTGCCAAGCTAATCAATTCCAAATCCCTGCAGGAGCTTTGATATCAACCAAGACAGATGTTCTTTGCCTCTTGCTCAGGGTCAAAGAGAGAGGCTCAGGAAGCACAGCTTGCTAATTGGGCCCTTGAAATCATTAGCTATAGTCTTTAATGCAATGAGTTGACAGGAAGAAAGTGTAACATAAAAGAGAAATGGAAGGATTCATTAATGGCTTCCTTTAGGATATGTTCACAATGCTTCAAGACAAATAAGAACCAAGTTCCCTCTGTGCAGTCACAATGCCTCTTGATCAAACTCAGGGGTGGAATTCTGGCAGGAGCTCCTCGCATATTAGGCCACATACCCCTGATGGAGCCAATCCTCCAAGAGCTTACAGGGCTCTTTTTTGTAAGCAATTGGAGGATTGGCTCCATCAGGGGTGTGTGGCCTAATATGTAAAGGAGCTCCTGCTAGAATTTCACCCCTGATCTAACTGATGGCTAGATCAAAGTTTTCCCAGGCAGAACTAGCCATAAACTGGGACCACTTGTGGGGCCAAAGTGGACATCATCCAGGATATGTGATGGACAAGAAGCTGCCCTGCCCCTGAAGGGTGAAATAGCCACTCAAATGAGCCTGTGGAACTGTTGCTCCTCCAGCATCCAATCACCTTTCAACAGGGTGGTGGAATGCTGGAGGTATTAGCAGAGTTTAGGAAATAATTTAATTAATGTCTTGAAGTTGCTTTTAATGAATTTACTGCAACAGGATTTTGCAAAAAGACAATAACTGATCACAGGTCATTAATGCAACAGAGAGGCCTTTAGAGCACACATACTAACACACACCAAAGACAGAAACAACAAGAGGTAGACTGAACACCAACAGGAAACATTCAATAAACCTTAAAGTCCAGAGCAGCGCTTCCCATTTGCAGGGCTGCGACCCGGTACCAGGCCACGGAAGCCTCAATACTGGGTCGCTAGGGGCAGCTCGACAGCTCCCTCCCTTCTTTATCTTTGGTGTTGCATGCCGTGCTTCAGCCTGTCCCCCAAGCTGCCGCCACCTGTAGCACTCAGAGAGCGCTACAGACACTGTACACTGGCCAGAAGCCCTTCCTCGTCCCTCTCTGATGTTTGGAAACATCAGAGAGGGCGGGGAAAGCTCCTGGCCAGTGCACAGTCTCTGAATTGCTCCCTGAGCATCCTCAGTTTGGACCATGAGGAAAGAACCGGGCCACTGAGGGGGAAAGTTTGGGAAACCCTGGTCTAGAGAATGCACCACAGCTCCCCCTATACTACAAGTGGACTAAACCACTGTCTCAGCAGTATTTACAGTAAGGTTGCCAATCCCCAGGTCCTAGTGGGGGCTCCCTCTCTTTTGGGGATGTTGGTCAGTGGGGAAACTCCCACCCCCAAACAGGTACATCACACAGTGATGCTCTGGTTTGCGGGCAAATTCCATGGTTCTGAAGGTTCTTGTACCATTTATTCTGACACTTGAGAAAAGGTAGGCTGTTGTGAGTGGAATCCTGCATGTGTGAGAGGATCCAACTTTGTGGCTAGTCAGTAAAAGCCTGTTTGTGCCGGAAAGCTTTAAAGAAAATTCAGACCACTATCTGAAGCCACAGCTAACTTAAATTGAGGTTCCTCAGCCTTTGTCTACCTGGAGACCTAAGCTGCTGATCTGTTATTTGAAACCAACCTGTAAATAAATGAATCTTCCATGTTGTTTATATTGAGTTTTTGCCTTAGTGATCTCCATATTCTACTTGCTTACCACAAAACTCACCACAGGGCAACTAACTCATTCCTGTACACTTGCTACTCTAAAAAACGTGGTAACTGAGGGGAAGTTTTACAGCTTAATACAAACCTGGTCCCCCAAAATCATGTGAAGCTGTGTGAGTCCCCTCAGGTGGTAGAACAGGCCAAGTCATGGCAGGGCTGCCAGCAGGCCTGGAGAAAAATCTCCTGACCCTTTTATAATATAGTGGGTTCAATGCATTGAAGAGACAAGGTAGTAGTGATCATAGCTCTTTTATCAAGTACAGCAAGGCATGGGCTGAACTCTAAGACTGAAAACTGGGCCAACGGGGCCAACTAATACACATAAAGATTCTGACGCAAGGATGCCATTGGATCATTCAAACCAGCAGGGGGCCCATGATTGGAGCAGGGCAGCAGGGATTTGGATCCTACTGCCCATTGTTCCTGAGTCCTCAAGCTCAGTCTTAAAGACTCCAATGAGCCACGCAGGAACACCATTTCAACTACACAACTTTAGTTCACACACACAACACCTTTAAAAGAAGCTTCATCTGCAGAAATGGACAACTAAACCCAATTACTCAGTAATTCACATATCATAACAAGCATTCTTACTGCTGATTGGTAGTGAACTATTATGCTAGTGGTACAAAACTAACCTTGGAATATTCATGGATTGCCTTGCTGAACACAATCAGGTTTTGAAAGCCATTTTGCATAATGTGGGAAAATATTCTCTAAGGATCAAATACTCACTTTAATTTGCAGTAGTTTTGCTGCAAAACTCTAGTGTAACTCTAAAAATGCTGCAGTAAATGTTTATTTGTCAACAGCACAAATCTCATTATAAAATGAATTACTCAGGTCAGCAGTAGACTGGGTGTTTAACTTGCAAGGAAGGCAGAGCAAAGTCCTAATAGTTCTGCCAATGCCATGGGGGGCAGGGAGACTTGCTTCATATCCTTCAACCGCAGTGGTGGTTGGTGTCAGCTCATTTGCTTCCATCTCCTGTGGGATGAAGTAACAAGTGCACTGATAGGCACTGCTGGCCTGCTCTGAATAGCCATGGAGGTGCTGCCTTATAGTATTGATTCAGTAGTACAGGGTCCATTTAGCTTGACTCAGTCCTGGAACACTTTAACTTCCCATACTGCATCTTCTGATACACTCCCATGCTCCAATTTTTCAGATTGTTGGTATTTTGGTTAAGCAGTTTGAACCCTTTGGTCCATGTTTTATTGACTGCCTATCTGTTTCTACAGCACACCATTTTGGAATTAAAGTATCAACCTGATGAAGTCTAGAAACAGATTAACAAAGCCAGAATGGTACCCAGAGAAAACCTGCTATAAGACAGGCCCAAAAAAGATGGTAACAGAACACCACTAGTGGTCACATACAGCTCTTGAGTCAAAACAGTTCAACACACCATCAGCAACTTACAACCTCTACTGGGTAATGAAAGCTCTCTTTCATAAGTACTGAGGGACAAAACTTTTCTTGCCCACGGACAGCTCCCCCAATTTCAAACAATCTCCTCACCCACAATAATACAGCATCTAATTTGAACACGGACACTGGTCTCAGAGTTTACAATAAACCCAGATGCCAGCTTTGCTGCCACATACACCCAGACAACACAATCACTGGACCTAACAATATCAACTACAACATTTTATTTAGTTGCTCATCTTCTAACATTGTATATACAGGGGTGGCCAATGGTAGTTCTCCAGATGTTTTTTGCCTACAACTCCCATCAGCCCCAGCCAGCATGGCCGTTTTTGTAGCAGGAACTCCTTTACATATTAGGCCACACATCCCTGATGTAGCCAATCCTCCTGGAGCTTACAGTAGGCCCTGTAATAAAAGTCCTGTAAGTTCTTGGATGATTGGCTACATAAGAGGGGTGTGGCTTAATATGCAAAGGAGTTCCTGCTACAAAAAAAGCCCTGTATACCATTAAATGCCAACAAGCCCTTCAGTTCTCTACATAGGACAAACAGGTGAAACCCATGCCAAAGGATAAATGGACACAAATCTGACATCAGGAATCACAAAACCAAGAAATGAGAGCACTGAACAGGGACTCCAAAGTAGCTGTTTTATTGCAAAGGTACTTCAGAAACAGACTGGAATGGGAGATTGCTGAATTACAAGTTAATACAACACTCAGGATAATGGAACCCCCAAGGGTGTAACAGAGATATTGCTTTTTATCTCACTACACATGCTAAGTTTCTCAGTTCTCACCTATACTCAAAATTGAACTTTGTCTGTCTCGAAGGTAACACTGTACTCAAACTTTTGTCTCACATCTGTCTGCTAATTCTTGTATTTGTATGCTAATTTACTGCCATTCACAGATTGGATCTCTGAATCCAATCGCAGTTATAATTACCTAGTACTTATGCATCTTGACTCTAACCAGCCCTTCCTGACAGCCCTCCTCACTCCTCTCTCTTCTTATATGTAATGGTTCAGAAATTCTTTCACTGTATCTGAGGAAGTGTGCTTGAATAAAACTTTGTTGGTCTTAAAGGTGCCACTGGATTCAGTCTTCCATCTTTGAGTTTTTAATATACGTATTTACCTTTAAAGCCCTTCATTATCTAAGGCCCTTATCTAAGCCACCTCCACACATAAGTACCTGCAAGTCAGTTCTGATTGTCAGATCATAGTTCCTTTACTCAGGTTAGTGGGATGTATTTCTGTTTTGGCTCAATCTTTCTCAGTGACCTTTCCAGTTTTATGGAACAGAGTAAATAAGTCTCAGGGTGAAGCAGAAATAGCAAATATTCACAGAGACAGCATGCAGAAATATCAGCGTAATGCAAAAACTGTGTATGCAGTACCCATCTTTTCTGCAACTATGTTAACAAAATTCAGCAAATTGATCAATACAAAAATTATTCACTGTTACAATTAGCTTATTTCAATTTAGTTGTAACCTTTTAAAATAGAAACATACTAAAAGACATGAAATAGGGAATTTCTTTCAGAGCAATCTGCACAAGCGGGAGTGGAGTTGTTTTATAAACACAGGAAGGAAATGAATTCTGCCTTCCAGCAATTGCCAGTCCCACTGAGATTACTTCAGTAGACACTACTTTTAAATTTCTAAGCTGTTCTCCAGAACAGGGCTGGAAACATGCTTGAAATTCTGGAACTGTTCTGGACTGGAGGTCAGTAATAATGATTTAAGGCATGGCTGAAACCATCCAGATAACTTGATCGTTATGAACTACATGATCATTATGAACTACATGATGAACAATTTGCTGGGACCATAGGAAGTCCAGAACTATACCTCTCTGTATTCATCCATACATTCATTGAAAGCACACAAGGGAATGGGGTAGTGCCTCCATTGTCCACTGTCCGCATGTTCAGCTAAACAATTTCAACAATACCTATATGCACACATGTGTATGGCATGTAGTATATGACATGTCGACGACTCCTTACATTTGGGAACGTTGCACACAAAGGAGTCTGCATGCATATGTAGGGGGCATAGTGCAGTGGGTTTCAATTAAGAGACCACAACCCCTTGCTTTTTCTCATCATTGCCAGTTGCCACCCAAGAAATTGATCAGCTAACACAACTTTCCTCAGCATTCCTCTTATGTGTCTTTGGATATGCACAGTGAAGCTTCTCAAACTGAGCATTTACTAGGTTTGCCAGCTCTGTGTTGAGAAATGCCTGGAGATTTTGGGGTTGGAGCCTGAGGAGGGCAGGGTTTGGGGAGGGAGAACGTCTTCAGTGGGGTATAATGCCATACAGCCCATCTTCCAATGAGGCCATTTTCTCCAGGGGAATTGATCTCTGTCATCTGGGGATCTGTTATAATCCCAGGAGATCTCCAGTTACCATCTGGAGGATGGCAACTCTACTAGCCCTAGATTATGAATGCGATCTTCCACACACAACACTGCCCTAGATTGAATTAGGACACTGGTGCCTAGGGTTGCCAAGTCCAATTCAAGAAATATCTGGGGACTTTGGGGGTGGAGCTAGGAGACATTAGGGGCGGAGCCAGGAGCAAGGGTGTCACATGCATAAATGAACTCCAAGGGAGTTCTGGCCATCATATTTAAAGGGACGGCACACCTTTTCAATTCCTTCTTTCCATAGGAAATAATGAAGGATAGGGGCACCTTCTTTTGGGGCTCATAGAATTGGACCCCCTGGTCCAATCTTTTTGAAACTTGGGGGGTATTTTGGGGAGAGGCACTAGATGCTATACTGAAAATTTGGTGCCGTTACCCCCAAAAACAGCTCCCCAGAGCCCCAGATATCCACAGATCAATTCTCCATGATTTTCTATGGGAATAAATCTCCTTAGGGAATAATAGAGTTCCCAGCAGACATTTCCATCCCCTCCCCCCATTTTCTGATGACCCTGAAACGGGGGGAGAGTCTCCAAACTGGTGGATCCTCTGCCCCCACCTGGGGATTGGCAACCCTACTGGTGCCATATATCAGGATCAGATTTGTCTACTCTGACTGTCAGCAGATCTTCAGGGTTTCAAGCAGAAGTCTGTCATATCATTTACTACTTAGCAGTTTTGGCTAAAGCTGCTAGGGCCTTCGGCGTGCAAAGCAGGTACTCCATCACTTGAGCCATGGTCCTTCTCAAAACTGCATTTCAAATCCCCATCTCTCACTTCTATGCTTGGCCCTTTTGTTGCTTCTCATTTACTAGCACCACCTTTCCTTCTATCTTCAGATCCATCTCATTCTCTGTCTTACTGTTATTAGTGAAACAACAGAATATTTCCTCCATTTTATAATCCTGTTCTTGATACTAGCCATAAGACTGGTAGGGTTACCAGCCTGGGGATCTCCTGGAATTATAACTGTTCTCCAGAGTGTAGATATTAGGTCCGCTGGAGAAATTGCTGCTTTGGAGGGTGAACTCCATAACATTATACCTCATTGATGTCCCTCCCCTCCTCAAAGCACACCCACCCCAGGCTCTAACTCAAATCTCCAGGAATTTCCCAACCTGGAGTTGCAACCCTAACCTATCTCCTCCCAAACTCCCAAAACATTAACATTCATCAAAGCATTTCTCCAAGCCAAACATTATGTCTCATTTACAGATTCCTGCAGCTTCAAAAAAAATTCAGAGTAGGAAAAACAAAGAACTCTATGAATGTTCAGTCCAAACTATGCTTTGATGAGTCATATATTCTATTCTGGAAATATAGCATTGCAGCAATCTGTTTGAAAAAACATAGTACCTTTTGAAAAGCAGTTTGATCATTTTTCTAGTATGGTTGGTTTAAAGGTTTTTTTTTAAGATGCACTTAAAAGGCATCAATATGAGAACTGTAACAGAATATGTGAACATGAATGCATATTGTTGATTAATAAGAGTATGAACAATTTATTGGGAAAAATCCATTGTATGAAACATTATTGAAATAATGGTGTTAGATAATTGAAAATAATATATATTTTATTATTAGACACAAAGTGGAATTTTTTGGTTTTCCTTTGTTTGTTATCACTATGTTCCCTTTTGTGGTTTTGATAAAATTCAGTAGCAGGGCCAGATGAATTTATCATTTATCACTATGTTCCCTTTTGTGGTTTGCTCCAGAGCCTAGGTGGGGAATGGGGGAATGCAGGTTGTGAGACTGTGGTGGCAAAGGCTGCCATCATCCCAAAAGCCACTGCTGAAGGCTTGGCCTGACCTCATCTTATTGCAGAGGTGGCTACACATACTGCAGAAGTCTGTTGCATGCATGGATGGACACTGAACCTGAAACAGGAGATTGTGCTAGGGCTTGTTGTTGTGTTCCTACTCTCCTCTTTGCATTTTCAATGGATGTTCAGACAAACGTCTGAGGAAAACTTCTATAAAGTCCAATCATAGACTCCCTTAGTGTACAGAACTGAATTTATGACACACAATATGATCAGGCTTGCACAGCCTGGCCGGTTAGCAATTGCACTTTAGTAGGTGGCCCAGTTCAGTTAAAGAATCCATCACACAAATGTTCAAAACTTGTAGGCTCTCTGAAGCTGTTTCTTGACCTGGTACTATGTTCAAATCTCATGAGCAGAACATGATCTGGCCACTATAAATTTCTTATGGAGTCATATGCTCTCTTCACTTGCCTTTGGGCAAGGTGATTCTCTCAATTCCCTGGTTAGTGGGAATTGTAGTTTGCTGTGATATATGAATTAGGTAAACCATGGTTTTCTCCAGACTCAAACCACAAACCACTTTAAACTCTGAATGCAAGAATGGCATACTCTTCTTATTAGAGATTACTGGAAGATACAAGTCAGTCACTACCACCACCTGGTAACCCTTAGCATCCCTGTAAAGTAAATCAGTATTCCAGATTGGTATTTTATGTGGATGACATGACTATGATTTATAAGTCTGTGTCAACAGTAAGATCCAAACAAGGGATTTGCTGGCTTATAGTCCTTCTCTTTCTGTCCCTTAGCCACTATGCTACACAGGCTTATTTCACATGCTGCCTGAGGATTATCTGGAAAAAAATATTTTATTAGGAGTATTCCTAAAATCATTTGAGATTAGAGAAAATAATTAATCAGTAACATTTATTGGAAAGCTTCCAAACACCACACAAACATTTCCCCCTACAGGGATACAAATGGCATCTATGAAATGGTCTTAAGTAGCAGAAGGCAGAGGCATCTTTTCTAAAGCACCAAGTAATGTTTAGAGAACAAAGTGTGATTTTGCAGCAGTCCTTCAGTTTAGCTTGCATTGCTGTTACCCTGCACCAAAGAAATCATTCTGGAGGCTCTGCACCGTCTCTCTGTCCAAATAAACAGAGATTTTGGATTGATGCTATAATGATTTAATCCATCCCTCTTCTCATTTCAGTATCTTGGACTATCCTTACCTTGAAAAATGGCTGTGTTTTCTTAGTGATGCCTTCATTTTCCTCTTCTGCAGTGGTGTTTGGTGTCCTAAAAGAAAGGAGATAATGCCTCCACCCTGACAGCTCATAAAAGGGCATGTTTTGGAATTGAATTCCACAGTTCTCTTGGGAAAATATCATTTTTTAAGAAACACATCCAAAATTCAGATACTGAAGTGAATAAAAGCAGCATAAGATTAACTTCTTGCATCAGGGCAGGTGAAGTTTGTCAAATCTCTCCTGCAGTGCTTGTGGCTGGGAAGGCAAATAGGATTATCTGTTCACTGAGCAGCAATTCCTTTCCTAGTCCATGCAATATTAATTCTTTGCTCTAGCTTTTTGACTATTGTATACCTCAATGTTGGTACAAGTTTTTCTTTTTTTAAAAAAAAGATGAGAATTCTGATTTGGCATCTATGATGAAGCATCTTGGAGAATACCTGCAATCCTTGAAACTGTCTCCAATAAGATGGAGTATAAATTAGCAGAATGCAGTTAATTGGTATGTATGTGTTGCTTTTTTAATAGAAAAGATTAAGTGCAGGATGACAGTTGTCCTGGGCACATGCTGCTGAACTGCTGGATCCAACTTAGGGGGCTGGTATTTGTCCATTAGAGTAGGCAATTGATTAATAGATGGTCTTTAGTTAATCCTTCCAATCAAAATGAAAATTCCATATTAGCAATGGCCACATGGACACTTCAGGTGGGTTATTAATAGGCTTTTGATATTTGCTTAAACAGAACACAGTTTCACTCATGAGAATTGATTAACAGGTTACATTAAACAGCACAATTTAGATTGCATGTATTCATCAATTCAGCCTCCTGTAATACAGGTGGGAGCAGAAGAGTACAAAGTGAAACTGGAGGCTAAATTGTTACCGATTCATTCATTAAGTCCCATTAATGATACAGCCACTTCAGATTGTCTGGAATATTTTCATAATTATATTTGTGACAAATTGTTGCCCTTTGTTTTCACCCTGTTCTGCACATACTGTAATCCAATTACTGTGGAGAATTTCACATTTCACAGATTTCACAGTTTGTTGAATGCAATCACTTTCAGATCAGCTTTTGAGAGTGAACTAATACATTGTCTGCTTATTATATTACATGTGGGAAATGGTTCCATTTTTGTTTTCCAAGAAGGGGATCTTTCGAATGTGTTATACAACATTCTGATGCCATTTTACAAAGGTCAACAGTGTTGCTTGCATGACTTCCCAGCCAAAAGGTTTTACCCCATCATTTGTTCACGTTCCCATAATTATCTTGTGAATGGACTTCATACAGTTAGCATTTTTGGTTATTCACAATATGGTCCTTCATGTTCTTCTACGTAATTTCCGCATGACACTTGGCATGTTGGACAACATCTCAATGTTTGGCACAGTGAAATATTAAGCACAGGTATTTGAGGATTCTGAAGACTAGAAGCACTCTGGGTTGGGTACAGAACAAACATGTACATTTCTCACAAGGGCTTAAACCTGGAATCTCCTACATGGGAGTGAGCTAACTTTAGAAGGACTTATTGTTTCCCAGGATAATAAGTAGCTTATGAGAGGGATAAACCAGATGAGACGCTGGGAGTTCTATGACTGGAGCACTGACCTTTCTAAAAAAAAAAAAAAAGCACTTACTAGATATGCAGCAATGGGAAATCAGGATCATAGGGAGCACAGCTCTTCACTTGTCCATTCCCCTTGGGAGCTGGCATTTGCCTTGTTGAGGAAATTTGGACCTATAAACCTCCCCTAAATATTAGCTCCCTGGTTTTTAGATTTTTTAGATCAGGAGCGTAAGATAGAATAAAAGGTTTAAAACTACCCTTCCTACAGTCCTGATCAGAACTGAAAATGCCTGAAAATGGCATATTTTAAAAGCTGAGAATTCCTGTTAGGGTTGCCAGCTATGGGTTGGGAAATACCTGGAGATTTGGAGGGTGGAAATTAGAAAGGGTGGAGTTTGGGGAGGGACCTCAGTTGGGTACAAAGCAATAGAATCCATCATCCAAAGCAGCCACCTTTTCCTGAGGAATAGATTTCTACTGCCTGGAGATCACTTTAATTTTGGGAGATCATCAAGTCCCATCTGAAGGTTGGCAACCCTAGCTTCCATCCTGCAATTCCCAGTGTTTCTTTTTTTTTTTGCGGGGGGGGGGGAGTATTTTTTTTATTTTGCATGTGTGTGTGCACCTGGAAATCATGTTGACCTTGCATCTATGAGGCGAGTAATGTATTAATAAACTAGACCATGACTGTTTGAATTGCCCCTTCTTTATTTGTTGTTGTTGTATGTCAACTTCTGGTGACTGACCCCTACTGGGGACCTGGAGGATATTCAGAGAGGTGGCTGAATAAATCCTGCCCTGTCCCTCTCAACTTGGTATTTCAAGGTCTCTCTCTCATCCATTCACTAACCAGAGTCAACTCTGCTTAGCTTCTGAGATCTGACAAGATTGAGCTTGCCTGGATTACCCAGGTCATGGCCAGCTCCTAATGTTTCAATGAATTTGGGCTTGAGAGAATCTTTCTTGTAGGCTAACTTTGCTTCTTTGTGGCTCTCTCCTCAGCACTCACTTTCTTAGCTACACCTTTCTTGAACCATTTAGTCTTATATGGATTCTCCTGACATTCATCTCATCCCAACCTCATCTTCCTTCTCATTTGCCCATCTGACCCTCTCCCTGTCCCTGCCATTCTATTTAATGCAGGGAATAAACTCTACAGGCAGTAGAGTTACTTCTATGTCCTGAGAAGAGCCTAACACACACACCAGCTACCGAGGGAGGTGGTGAGCTTCCCCTCTCTGACAGTCTTTAAGTAACGGCTGGACTTTGTTAGGGATGTTCTAGGCTGATCCTGTATTGAGCAGGGGGTTGGGCTTGATGGCCTCTATGGCCCATTCCAACTCTATGATTTTATGATTTAAGAAAATATGAATAATCATGGACCAGACCAATGGTCCCTGTAGTCCAGCATTCTATTTGTTACACTGGGAAACAGTGTAACGCTCACAAGCAGGAGCACAGAGGCCAAAGTGTTCCTCTGTTATAGCTGTCTCAGAAACTGGTCTTCAGAGGTACCGTAAATTGCCTCTGAACATGGAAGTTGGCTATAAACAGGTAGTAGCTGTATCAGGTGTCTGGCTGCATCAGCAAATCCATTCATCCATCCATATTAAGTCAGAAGAATTTCCGAAGACATTGACATCTAAAGAGCAAGTGCTTTAGCTGGCTCCACTATGAAGTTTTGTATTCTTGTCCTTGGCTTTCTAGCAGCACAATGCTAGTTTAAATCTGAAGTTACTTTGCTCCAAGGAACATCTCTCCTATGCAATAACTGACCAAGTGTCCCTATCTTTAGTCAAGAGTTGGTTTTTATTCTCCGCTCTTTACTACCCAAAGGAATTGCAGAGCAGTTGCATGGTGTAGTTTTCATTGAAGGTGAGTGCACTAGAGAGCATACAGGAAGCAAATATACAGAATGAAACAAATCAACCAACTGTACAATACCTTTAAGGTCATGGCCATAGGAGGCGTGTGTTAAGTTCCATCAAGTCACTTCCAACTTATAATTACTTTATGAATTAATGTCCTCCAAAACATCCTATCATTAACAACCATTCTCAGGTCTTGCAAACTGAGGACCGTGGCTTCCTTTATTGAGTCAATCCATCTCATGTTGGGTCTTCTTGCTTTTCCTGCCTTCGGCTTTTCTTGACATTATTGTCTTTTTCATAGGAGTTACCACTGCTGAAAAAACAAGGAATCCTAGTGGTAAAGTTCTGAAATAAAACTCCAACGTTGGACGTTATTAGCAAAAAAATGAAGGAAAATGGCAGCTTTCCAGGTGGAGATGGCTGAAATTCACCTGGGCTTTTGCTGGCTTTTGTTTCCCTTACAATTTTCTTACACAGAGCTTGCACGAAGTGTGCTTCTGTGCTAGACATCAGTCCTGTTGAGCTGACATTGCATCTCTTTGATTGCACTGGTACTGTGTAATTCATACTCCATGAATCCAATCTGCACTCAACTTGTAGGGCATGTAGAGGAAAGTTACCTGAAGGTGTGTTTGCCCTTATGAGATACTGACCAATTTCCCACTAGCCTTGTGCCGCTCTCACTTTCCTCTTCTTTGCAGGGCTTCCATTGGATTTCACATTATCTGCCCCGGGGCTATAACTCGCTCCGCCTCTTTCATGCAGCAAACAAGATCCTCTAAAAACCAGTTTCTGTTTGCCACATGAAAAAGGCAAAGCTGCTTGCAGCCCCGGGGCATGTTGATATACTCTAGTTTGCTGTGAAGCATGGTAGATCATGAACTGTCAGAATGACAGGTGTCACATGACAGAGGTCACAGGACTACTCTGGCTGATGCAATAATTGGTAATAACTAGACTTTCTAAGAGAGTCATAGTGAGTCAGCAGAATTAGCTGATTGGTGGGCTGAACTATATTAACAGCTGAGTAGCCAGTATGTTTTTTTCTCGACGTGAATGAAGGACTGGCGAAGCATACTGTTACTCTGGACTGTGTATGTATATATCTGCACTTCTGTAAATAATCTGTATAATACACCATTTGTTCTGGAAGAAACTGGTGTGTTGGCTCTTCTTGCTGGCGTTCCGACCAATAGAAGCCTTTCTAGGAGCATTCTGCCCACAAGCTATCCATCAGGGCATAGTATGAAATCCGAAGGAAGCCTCGTGGAGGAGCGTTCAAGTGGCATAAGGCTAGTGGGAAATCAGTCACTGATTCATTCACCTCAATTCCTGTGTTTAAATTATGTCATTTCTCCATCTATTCATGTTTCTAATGCTGTTACAATCAAAAGTGACCTAGATATTCCAGATTCAATAAAAGACCTCATATCAGTACTCCTCATGGCAGCTAAAGTGTTCCTGGCTTCTAAATGCAAATCAAAGGAAATACGTTCAATTCACACTGATATATAAAGCCTATGGGACTTTTAAAAAAAATCAGACAAAATTTCAGACCAGCTTCAATTCATTGACAATCCATCTCACCAATCTGCAGCTCTTGAACTTTGGTTTCCCTTTTTAGAATTTGCATCCAAAGGAACTGACTCGCAAACTTCAATTCCAGCTGTCTACTCTTTCTTGGCATTGTCTGAAAAATCTTGCTAGCATTATGTTTAGATGTTAGGACTTTAATATATTCTCAATATATGGATTGGTTTAATTATTTGCTTTTAAAACATCTCTCACCATTTTATAGATATGGATATTCATTGTTTAGAATTATCATAGAATTACATTAATGTTGTACTGTTTGTTAAAATATTTTTTAAAGAGTGAATTAGGAATGACTTAAATTGATTTTAAATTCTGTCTGGTATGCACCTGGATCTGAGCTCTGTCATGTTTGGTTTCTTTTTAAACGTTAATCAAGTATATTGTGTGAATTATATGAGCATTTTGTGTTAGCCCAACCTTTTGCCTGGTCTTTATTTTCAGAAGACTTCCATTCTGTTTCTTGTATAAGAGTTAATACGGTAGCAGAAATGTAATAAAAATTACTTAGGCTGAAGTATCTGAAAAGGTCAACTGATAGCAGATAAGTAAGTAGCTGCAATTTCCAGAATATATAAAACAAGAATCTTTTGTTACAGGAAATGAAAGGGAAGACAGTCATTTTCCTTCTGAAACTCTTTATTTTTAATCAAAACATTATTTCTGGATGAGTATCGTTCTTACATTTTATTTTAGTTAAATAAGTCGCAGCTTTCTCCTGAGTTCTTATTAGTAAGAATAATTTCTACAGAACTTTCCAGTGTTTTGTTTTACAATGCCCATTTTCCGTCTTACTTTGATACGCTGGGAGTCTAGGATTGGCCCATCCAGGCCTCAGATTCAATGGGAACTCACAGGAGCACAGCTCCTGAACCTTTGAGAGTTCCACCTCCTTGTCCATTGAATAGGAGGTGCAGCTGTATAACAATCCCTGGATGAGCTCCACCACCTATTTTTCTACAAAATGATCACTGGACCCATCTTATTTAAGTTCTCTAAAAATTTACAAATAAACCAAACCTTGTTGATTCCATTCTCCACTCTCCCCCCCCCCCCCCGTTTCTAGTATAGCAATTTGAAAGGGGGGGGCGTTAAGAAGAATCATAGGCAAAGGGGCTATAATTATTGAACAATTTCGTTTTAGGCAAGTAAAATTAAAACCACCAAATAAACTCTATTTTTAGAGCCCAGGCTCTGAAAACCAAGCTGTGTTCACCGAATTCTGCGTGTGTACCTGCCACACCACGCACACACCTTCTGCCAACTTTAACAGGCGGCCAACGTTACCTCCGCCTTCCTTGGTGGTTTGAGCCGTCGCGGGACCCGTAGCTCCGTCTAGCTACTGTCAGCTGTGCATGGTGTCACATGATTCGGAGTGGCCGCTTCAACCTGTAGCGCGTTAGTGTGGGTCACCAGCTGCTGCGTAGTCCAAGAACCTGCTTGCCAGTTGGAGCGAGTGGGCAAGCAATTGAGGGAGGTAAGCGAGCGAGCAAGGCAGGTCTCTAGCTCGGTAGTTTTCTGTGCCGACAGCGGGGAACCCAGCAGGGAGGTGTCGGGGTGATCAGCAAGGGCGATTTCCTGGAGCGATTTTGACGGGATTTTGGTGGGGTAGAACTAGATAGGATCCAGATAGAATCCACTAGCTCATAGGCATTCCATATAGCACGTCCCGTGAGAATTGCCTTGCGTGATCCGACCTTTTGGTTCTTACGTATTTGATAGTGACTGGGAAGGTCACACGAGCAAGCTGTGATGGATGTAGCTGTTCTTTTGCGCGCCTCCCCCTCACCGGTGTATTGTCATATAAGTAATTAGCATCACCCCTGTGCTTTCTCATGGGGAGTATCTGTTGTTGAACCTGCCCTCTATGGTTTGGTTTAAACTACAGTATTTTGTATCTCTATGAAGTTAGAATAGGTGTTGTACATAACATGTAACTCAAGCAAGTGAGCCAAGATGCATTTTGTTATGTAAGGCAAAATACCCCACACAGTCAATCTGATTGAATGGCAAGAAATATCTGACCCTTTAGTTAGGGCTTGCCCAGAAGAAGCTGTTCCCTGTAAAATTTAAAATCTCATCTCTTAATTGTTGGTCAGATCCTTCAAATGCATTGTATGTTAGAATGTGAAATTGCTGTCTTTGAGGGTGATCTGCTGTTTGAGGGCTTGCAGTAGTTGTGTCCCCCAATGACAGATATGGTTAGATTACACTAATAGAAAGAAGGAAAGGATCCAGCTGGTTCTTGTGTGTGGGCAGATGGTTGCGGTGGAGTTCAAGCTGGTTTGAACAGGTCAAAGAGTCTGAAGTTGCTGCCCCAACCATGATTTGACATGTTAAAAACAGGAAACTTGTTTTGGCATCAAAGTCAGACTAGGCCAGATTTAACCTTTAGGAAGCTGAAAGCAGAAATGCTGAAGGTCACTAGTTCTGGTATGTAAGCTATGTTCTTTGCTTCTGCTTTTCCTTATGAACTAGTACAACTCAAATGCTACTGTTTAATGTTTAGGACAGATTAATTACTTTTTTAGCTGAAATTGGGAAATGTCCATGTTCTTGGACCACAGAAATTAGAAGCTAGTCAATAATACCCTAGCAGAATTGTATCTACAGTGTGAACCATAAAAGCAACATACATAGGAAACACTTTCCCTGAAAGTGAATTTGCATTTTGCCTGACCATTCCACTATTTGGCAACTAATTCATATTTTGAAATGTGGAGCTAGAGATCTGTTGTCCTGTGTGTAGCATTTATCTGATGCATTTTTTTTTTAAAAAGAGGGGCTTAGTTCTTTTTTTGAAGCAATACTTCATGGGGAACAGCAGTGGCTGTTCTGAAGTAAGAGAATCACATGTTACATGATAATAACTTTATTAGTTGCTTTTCTAAAATGAATTATTCTAAGTAATTTATTTGAAAAAGAATCAAAATAAAACAGCTATAAAATAAAAACAATAGATGGATTTGCAATGTTTTTTTTTAAATATATACTTCCCAGGATTTGGGACATTCACTCCCAGTCTCTATATTTAGTAGCAGCCACAATTGGAAATATTGAACATTACTGAAATGAGAAATTATTCCTTCAAGGCGGTATTAGATGAAATTGTCTATTATGCTAACACTTATCTTGGTCTAGGATTTGCCCTCCTCTCCTTAAATCCATGACAGTGAATTCCAACCCTCATAAGAAGAGAAGACAAAGACAGAAAAAGCACCTTCCATTCCTACAAATTCCCACCATCCTGCATAAGTGATAAACTGTCTTCCCCCCATCAAAGGTTGAACCTTAGTTTCCCCAACATGGATAGGGAACAATTCCCAAACCCAATTCCAATCCAGGCTAAGAGAAGGGTTATGTCTAGGGAGCACCAAGGGCAAGGGAGGGACAAGGCAGCGGGAAGAAAGATGGAAGAAAAGGGGGAAAACAACAAAATGGCATTTAAGGGAAGGGAAGGATGGGGTAACGAAAAGGAAAAGGGAAGAAAAAAACTGATGAAAACTGGACTGTCATGAAGTCAGTCATTAAACTGATCAAGGAAGAGTTGAGTAGCATTCACTTTTACAGGGAAGAGCAATTAAAAACAGATAAAAATGGTTAAAATTGTAATCGGCCGAAAGGCATTGCTGGCTCCACTTAGAATGCCCCCCCCCCCAAAATACCTTTTATTGCAGTTTCACCATTATATACAAAGTGCATGTATACTGTTAAATATGATCATAACTCAAATATAAAGCACAATAACATTCAAATATTAACTAGTAAAAATGGTTGTAAAGTTGAACCCTTCATAAGGAAATTTACCTATAGCTTATATAGAAACTAATAGTGATTGACCGAGATATTCCATGCCATTAATCAATATAAGTAGCAGTAATAAACTCTACCATAAGGAAAACTAACTAATTATATTAGGGATGGTTTATTGTGCAATGGGATATTCTAGAATAGGAAACCAGACAGCTGAGAAAGTAGAAGAGGAGAGAAGACATTCAAATTGGCTAATATTGTCAGAGAACTTGGCTATTATGTAGGTACTTCATAGCTTTTTATGATAGCAGTTTAAATCAGGAGGTTTATCTGATTTACATCTAGTGCCACCGCTGTTCTAGCTGCTGAGAGAAGAAAGGCGACAGTTTATCTAGATCAATGTCCCCATTTAAAAATAGTTGCTTGGGGGTAAAAGCAGTAGTTAGGTTGGTGATTATTTGGATTTGTTCTAAAATATTTTCCCCAAAACCACATAGATTAGGGCAAAATAGTCACCCTGTAAGCCACAGATTTACAATGTTTTTAATCATTCTTTTAGATTCAGCATTGGAATCTATAATTGGATTCACCATTGAAGAAGCTACAATTGTTTCTTCACTAGGACCACGTTCCTGAATGATTTTAACCTGGGCATCAAAAAGAAAGAAAAGGACAGGATTAACTGTTCTTGGAATACCATTCTACAAAACTTTGCTCCATGTCTTAATGCAGGGGTGGCCAACGGTAGCTCTCCAGATGTTTTTTTGCCTACAACTCCCATCAGCCCCAGCCACTGGCCATGCTGGCTGGGGCTGATGGGAGTTGTAGGCAAAAAAACTTCTGGAGCGCTACCATTGGCCACCCCTGTCCTAATGGATTGAAATAAAGGGGAAAATGGCAGTAGGCATGTGCTTGTAGGCATTTTCTTCTGTACATTAAGAACACATGTACCAAGGCTTGATCAGATCAAGTTTGTGAGATGCATTTTTCTGATTCTTCCTTTAGCCCCACACTTTTGGTAGGTTATTCTGAATATGGTGAGTGAGATACTTGCTGTGATATTTGAAAAGAAACACCGTTTTTTACCCTCCACATACCTCTAATTCTACTGGAAGTTACCGCTTTTATGTGCATTGGAGAGTTCTGGGGCCTTATTGTGTGAACCACAGTTTGAATAATCTCAGCTTGCTGATTTCAATGGGATGAATGAAGTAGGATTTTAGTGGAAGTGCACTGTCTGAAGCTTTGTCCAGTATTTTAGAAAATCAATACTGGTTACCTTTGCTTCCTTTGTAGGTTCTGAATCAGTATCAAAATGGATATCCGGGGAGCTGTGGATGCTGCTGTCCCCACCAACATTGTTGCTGCCAAAGCTGCCGAGGTTCGGGCTAACAAAGTCATTTGGCAATCATATCTCCAGTAAGTAATGAACTGGTTAGATTGCTAGTTGATGCTTTTCTATAGGCTGGAAGACTTGTTACCAATGTTATTCCTTGTGTAAAATGTCTAAAGTCAGTCTTTCATGTTGTTGTGGGAACTGGAAAAATCCTGAGTCAATGGAAATGGATTGTTACAGCAAGATGGAACATTTTAGAACAGTAAAGTATACAGTGGAAAAATTATTTAAAATGTTAGTAGAGTTCACAAAGTCTTGCAAAATGCAGGTTTCAAAGTACCAATTTCTCTGGAAATTCTAGTACTTTGGCAGATAATTGCACTCTTTAGCCCACTTACTGGAAAGTAAGTTTCACTGAGCTTGGTGTGTCTTACTTCTGAATAAACATGTTTTTGGTTATATGGTGTTCCTTGGGGGAGTGGCTTCATGCAATCCAAATGCAAACATTTTGCAAAACTGAGATAAGAGTTAGGATATTCCTATTATTCTTATATTTATGTTATTCATAGGTCAGTACTTCAGTGTTTGACACATGCCAGCACTTGAAAATTGATAGGATGATGGTTGAGGCCCAACATAGGACTTAGAGTAGATGTACACAGTGATTGATCCAAAGGCACAATCCTGCTTCTGAGGATTCCTTCTGCCTTGCCCCCCCTTCTGCCTTTTGCTCTCAGGTGTTGTGCAAACAGTTTTTAAAAGATCACACAACAATCTATAAATGTTGGTTTCCCATTCTATTTACAGGAAATCCTTACCTTAAGGTTTCCATTATAGGTTCTTTAGTAATCCTTTTTTTCCTTCCCTAATTTGGAAATGTTTCAGCTGCCTTTAGAAGATCTTGTCTCCAGTAAAATACAAATATATATTTTATCCGTAGCTTATAAAGGAGAGCATTAAGCTTTGGGGTGTTCAAATTCACTGAGTTTAGAATATAGAAGTGCAATAAACTTTTAATGGGAATTGCAGAAGTAGAAAATATAGTTCTGAAATCCTGCACTATCCTTTTTTGTGACAGCTAGAGGCTTATGTAAATTAAACTTTGTTTCCTGAGTCCATAGAGCTAAAGAGCAATATCCTGCCCTGTTCTGAAGCACGCGGTGTCCATCAGAGGAGAATGAAAGAATCAGTGAGCAATTATTTACCATAGAGAGAGAATCTCTCTTAGCTACCAAGAACCAAAAGGTAACTTGAAAAGGTTGACTTTTATAGTCCCTCTTAACAAAATTTCCAGTTTTTGTTTTTAATAGGCAAAATAAAATTTAAAAGCCAATTCAGAAAGTTTAGATGGCTGGAAGCTTAGGCATCCAAGGGCCATGGCTTGTTAGCTCCTGCAGACAACATTGCAGAATGGGATCAATGCTGCTTTAAAAAAATGGTTATCAATGAGATGAGTTCTAATAAGATTGAAAATTTCAGAGAAGTTAAGTGGCCCTGACCTGGATAGCCCAGACTAGCCCGAATCTTGTCAGATTTTGGAAGCTAAGCAAGGCTGGCCCTGGTTAGAATTTTGATGGGAGGCCACCAAAGGAAGTCCAGGGTCACAATGCAGAAGTAGGCAATGGCAAACCACCTCTGAACATCTTTTGCTTTGAAAACTCTACAGTGTTATCATTAATCGACAGCACTTTCCACTACTAAGTGGCCCTTTGCACAGAAGAGGAACTATGCATACTGTAAGGAAGTGTGTAACAAAGAGGAAAAAGTAATCACAAGCTGCTGTGTCACTTAGGGAGTGAAAGAGTTCTTTTTTTTTTAATTAGATAGCAGCAGTGCGGACCTTAACAGCTGCTTCTTTCTGCTGTAGCATTGTAATTTTGTACCTGTCTTACTGTGGCTAGAAAGATGGCCATGTTAATTCCTAGACAACAGTATTAAATGTGTTATCCCCTCCAGCCCTGCTGAGCAGGACTGGTTCATTAACCTCTGGAATAGCTTTCTAACATGGTTTATAAGAAATATGGAATTAAATACTATCCTGGAGTTTTATTTTTTTTAAAGGCTTTGTTTTGAGGCTAAGAAAATCTGCACTGTATGCTGTTAATCAGTTCTGATCTAAATGATATACTTAACACATCCCAAGTGGTGGTATGATTCCTGGCAAAGAGGGTTGGTCATTGCTTTATGTGGAATATAGGATTGATTTAAAAAAAAATCTTTTCCCCTAAGCTCTAGAGATGCCATATACCATAAATTATTGTAAACTTTAAGCAGGATGTTACTGAAACATCAGTACTTTCAAGGCAATTGTAAACATAGATGGCTAGTCCCTGCTCTTTCAACAACGTTGGAATCAGCTCAGTGGTAGAACGTACCGAAAGACTAATTCCCAGCAACATAAAGCAAATGTTCTAAGTTCTGTGGCTAAAAAAAAGTCACATGAAACCTCAAGGAATTCTTGAAATGGATTTCAGAGGTGGCAGAGCTGTCAGCTCATTATGTCAAATGTGTGTGGTTCTTTGACATGCTGCCTGTGACTCTTCTGAGCACTGTTCCCCAATGTGATGTCCACTTTCTTGGCAGGGCTAAGGCTTGTGGTTTGTTTACATCTTGTAGCAGCTGCTGCCACAGGGACTGAAGGATGGGTATGGTGCAAGCCTTCCTGAGCTGCAGGCCTTGTGCCAGGGGTGGGAGGTGGAAGTAAATGGCCCATCCTCTCCAATTAACATCCCTTCTCTGTAATCTTTGCACTTTCATCCCAGCACCCAGGTGCTGCCAGGAGGAAAGCAAGCTGGCTACAGAGAAGAGGGTAAAACTTTCACTGTTACCAGGGACAACCTGGCTCTTTTCTCAAGTGGCAATCACTTGAAAAACGTGGCAGCCACTTGAGGAAAGTGGGATGGTGGCAGTTTTATTCCTCTTTCTCTGCAGCCAGTTGACCTCTTCTGGGTACTTTGGCAGTCTCACTCTGTGCCTCATGCTGAGGAGAGAGCGTGAAAGCAAGAGGGACGCTTTCCCACTCATTCCAGGTACACAAGGGCTGGCTAAAGTTCAACAGTGATGGGGAGAGACATTATATTTAATATTAATAATTATGTATTAAAGATCCAAGTAGGCGGCCGTGTTGTTCTGAAGCTACAGAACAAAGCAGTAGACAAGTGCACCGTTAAGACCAACTAAGTTTTATTCAGAATGTAAGCTTTTGTATGCTTTTCAGCAGACTTCATCAGATAAAATGGGAATGGAAGCAGCAATTCATAATATAAGTGGGCAGTGTAGAATCATGGGAATGTTTTTAGCAGATTAAAAGAATCATAAATAGGGATCTGTGTTTGTTAGTGTTAGGACAAAGCCGGACTAAAAAAACCATTGGAGGGTGATAAAAAAGCAGACTGCTGTTGTAGGTGCGAAGTGCCATAAATCTAGTAACATTCTGGCTTTGTTAGTTTAAATAGAGGTCATGGTTTCTCAAGCGATTATAACATCAATTATAGTTTGCCATTAGAAAAAAAGGAAGACATTAAAATACAGTGGAGGATGGGTTGGTATATGCAATAAGACAAACAGCCAATATCCCCCATTTAAGTATGTCAATATAAAAAAACCAAAAACAACCCCCCCCCCAAATATTCTGATACACTGTTTTAAAAGATAAATAATATGTTAGCCATTAGAAAAACAGGGTACATTAAAGTATAGTGAAAGGTGGGTTAGTATATGTAATGAGACAAACAGCCCACATCCCTCATTTGAGCATGTCAACACAAAGAAACCATTATTCTGATACACTTCTAAAAAAGAAATGCATTGAAACACTGTGGATGCACAGCTATACTCAGTGAGAGTTGGTTTAGCATATGTAATGAGATAAAAACCCAATATCCCTGTCCGGTCCTGGGGAGTGTTTGTTCCAAGTTTCATGATAATTTGTAATTCAGCAGTTTCTCTCTCCATTCTGTTCTTGAAGTTCCTTTGCAGTAAAACAGCTACTTTGAGGTCACCCATTGAATGCTCAGGAAGGTTAAAGTGTTCTCCAACAGGTTTCTCACTTCTGTAATTCCTGATGTCAGATTTGTGTCCATCTATCCTTTGGCGTAGGGTTTGTTCTGTTTGCCCTATGTAGAGAATTGTGGGGCATTGTTGGCATTTAATGGCATATATAATGTTGGAAGATGAACAAATGAATGAGGGTTCCAGAGGAGATCCGGGAAATTACAGGCCAGTCAGTCTGACTTCAGTACTGGGAAAGTTGGTAGAAACCATTATCAAGGACAGAATGAGTAGGCACATTGATGAACACGGGTTATTGAGGAAGACTCAGCAGGGGTTCTGCAGGGGAAGATCTTGCCTCACTAACCTGTTACAGTTCTTTGAGGGGGTGAACAAACATGTGGACAAAGGAGATCCAATAGATGTTGTTTACCTTGCCTTCCAGAAAGCTTTTGATAAAGCTCTTCATCAAAGGCTCCTTAGAAAGCTCGAGAGTCATGGAGTAAAAGGACAGGTCCTCTTGTGGATCAAAAACTGGCTAATTAATAGGAAGCAGAGAGTGAGTATAAATGGGCAGTCTTTGTGCTTAGTACTGGGTCCCATGCTCTTTAACTTGTTCATAAATGATCTGGAGTTGGGAGTGAGCAGTGAAGTGGCCAAATTTTCAGATGACACTAAATTGTTCAGGGTGGTGAGAACAAGAGAAGAAGAAGATGATACTGGATTTATATCCCGCCCTCCACTCCGAAGAGTCTTAGAGTGGCTCACAATCTCCTTTATCTTCCTCCCCCACAACAGACACCCTGGAGAGGGCTCTCACAGCAGCTGCCCTTTCAAGGACAGCCTCTGCCAGAGCTATGGCTGATCCAAGGCCATGCCAGCAGGTGCAAGTGAAGGAGTGGGGAATCAAACCCGGTTCTCCCAGATAAGAGTCCGCACACTTAACCACTACACCAAACTGGCACCAAACTGGAGAGGATTGTGAGGCACTCCAAAGGGATCTGTTGAGGCGTGAGTGGGCATCAACGTGGCAGATGAGGTTTAGTGTGGCCAAGTGCAACGTAATGCACATTGGGGCCAAGAATCCCAGCTACAAATACAAGTTGATGGGGTGTGAACTGACAGAGACTGACCAAGAGAGAGATCTTGGGGTCGTGGTAGATAACTCACTGAAAATGTCAAGACAGTGTGCGATTGCAATAAAAAAGGCCAATGCTATGCTGGGAATTATTAGGAAGGGAATTGAAAACAAATCAGCCAGTATCATAATGCCCCTGTATAAATCGATGGTATGGTCTCATTTGGAATACTGTGTGCAATTCTGGTCACTGCACCTCAAAAAGGATATTATAGCATTGGAAAAAGTCCAGAAAAGGGCAACTAGAATGATTAAAGGTTTGGAACACTTTCCCTATGAAGAAAGGTTAAAACGCTTGGGGCTCTTTAGCTTGGAGAAACGTCGACTGCGGGGTGACATGATAGAGGTTTACAAGATAATGCATGGCATGGAGAAAGTAGAAAAATACTTTTCTCTCTTTCTCACAATACAAGAACTCGTGGGCATTCATGCTGAGCAGTCAGGTTAAAACAGATAAAAGGAAGTACTTCTTCACCCAAAGGGTGATTAACATGTGGAATTCACTGCCACAGGAGGTGGTGGCGGCTACAAGCATAGACAGCTTCAAGAGGGGGTTAGATAAAAATATGGAGCAGAGGTCCATCAATGGCTATTAACCACAGTGAGTATATTATATATGTGTGTGTGTGTGTGTATATATATATATTATTTTGGCCACTGTGTGACACAGAGTGTTGGACTGGATGGGCCATTGGCCTGATCCAACATGGCTTCTCTTATATTCTTATGTTCTAATGAGCCTGAGATGGTATAGTTAATTCTCTTAGGCCCAGTGGCTGTGTTGTCTGGGTGTATGTGGCAGCAAAGTTGGCACTTGGGTTTATTGCAAGCTCTGTTCCCGGTGTTCCTGCTCAGATGCGATGTTGTATTGTTGTGGTTGAGGAGTTGTTTGAGATTGGGGGGCTGTCTGTGTGCAAGGAAAGGTTTAGCCCCCAGAACTTTTGAAAGAGAGCTGTCACTATCCAATAGAGGTTGTAAGTTGTTGATGATACGTTGAACTGTTTTCAGTTGAGAGTTGTGTGTGACCACTACTGGTGTTTTGTTATTGTCTCTTTGGGGTCTGTCTTGTAACATGTTTTCTCTGTTACGTATTATGTTATTATGTATTACGTTGTATATGTGTTTGAGGTCAAGCACATGGCTTCTTTGTTTGATGGTAACAAGCACTGCTTTTATTGTTTGTTTTTTTTAAAATCCCATATATATATATGTGTGTGTGTGTGTGTGTCTGTATCTGTGTGTATGTATGTATATGTGTGCATATATGTGTGTGTAAAAGATTTTACATTTTTCTGCAAACCTGGAATGTGTTGCAGTTTTGTAGAAAGATCTGTCTTGTCATTTCATAGGTCCATTCACTGGATTTAAGTATCCTTACATTTGGCCAACTTGACTATTAGAATATACAGTGCTGGCGCTAGAGAGCCTGCGCAAGGCTGCCACCCCAGGCCAGGCACCCCCACCGCCCCTCACCTCCTTGGCGAGGGTGAGCTCGACCACGGAGCTTCCAGGCTCAGTGTGTGCATGTACGCGCTGGCTCTCCATCCCTCACATCTGTGCCTGGAAGCACAGACGTGAGGGACGGAGTAACAGCAAGCAAGCAGTAACCATGCACACTGAGGCTGGAAGCCCCGTGGCAGTTGCTCCCAAGCTAGTGATTTCCCTTGCCTCGGAGGCAAGGATGGATGGGAGGGCTGATCTGGCCTCAGGCTGCCTAGTGGACGTTCTGGCGCTGAGAATATACCGGGGGGGGGGGTGGCTGTGAGGCTTGCAGAGGGATCCCGCCACTACCCATATGGCCAAGGCTGGCATGGGTCCAGGCGCAACCATTTACTATTGAGCCCAGCTACTGGTGTCTGCTGGTATTTGCCAGTTTCCTTCGCTACTTTAAGTTTGTTGTCTGTGCAGGCAACATAATTTTATTTGGGGAGGGGTTTAAGCCTCCCTATATATTTGATTTTTGATTTCAGATTTTTCTGCAAAGCTAGAGTCACCCAAGTTTGCAAGGAATTCTTTTTAGTGTTGGTGTGGCCCTAATCCGTGGATTTAGGTATCTGCAGATGGGAACCACACATTGCAATTAGACATGTAGATGACGTGATTTGATTGCAAATGTGGCTCTCTGTGAGTCGCATTGTAAGTACCACCGATCTAAACCAAGTCTCAGTGTGCTGAGTACCGTCTAACTTCAGGAAAGCTGTTTATGTTTACCTATTTATTTTTACTTATGTTATTTACAATCTGCTTTCTCATGGAGACTCAGGATGGTTCATAGAGTGTAAGTCAGTTGGGTGAGAGATCTAATAGACTATGTAAGGACAGGCAGTGATTCAGGACCTCTGCCTCATCACCAGGAAATTTGAATAAGGATCTGTTGACCTGAGTGTTGTTAGCATATTGATAATGGCAAGCTCAAAATCTATCAATGATATGTCCTAAGGGCTTTATGTAGAGGCTGAATAGAATGGAGGATAGCACTGTGCTTTGTGAAACTCCACAGGACAGTTCTCACACTGATGACAGCTGGTCTCTGATGGCAGCCCTTTGAGTTCAATCTCCTCAAGAAGATGTCATACTCCAGTGTAGATAACCAGTAGAAGCAACAAAGATCAACCAAAACCATGAGGACTATTTTTGCTTGGGGCTCTGTAGCTTGGAGAAACGTCGACTGAGGGGTGACATGATAGAGGTTTACAAAATTATGCATGGGATAGAGACGGTAGAGAAAGAAGTACTTTTCCCCCCTTCTCACTATACAAGAACTCATGAACACTCAATGAAATTGCTGAGCAGTTGGGTTAGAACAAATTAAAAGGAAGTACTTCTTCACCCAAAGGGTGATTTATTGGAATTCTGAGTATTTATATTGCATGCCTAGGCAGTGTCTAAAGTTCAGTCATTATAGGGGTAAATATGTTTACCAGTTTGTATTGTTTAGCTGACTCAGGAAGGGATATCTGGCTCATTGCCAATGAGATGAGAGCTGATGGAATGTTAAGCAGAGGATTGAAAATGACAGTTAAAAAAAAAAGCAGCTGGCACTTTTGGATCTGGGAGCGCTGACTGAGTACTAAGCTTGTTAGTGATGGTCTAAGGATGTAGTCGATCATGTTATTTTCATCCCAGTGTCCCTATACCTTTAGAAATAAAATATATATTTTTCAATACTAAAGATCTCTCAATTTCTTTTGTGATCCAGCGGTCCATTGAACTGTGTGGGAAAGTTGAAACAATTTTCCTCACAATATTTCACAACATGATTAACACATGGAATTCACTGCCACAGGAGGTGGTGGGCAGCTACAAGCATAGACAACTTCAAGAGGGTTTTGGATAAACATATGGAGCAGAGGTCCATCAGTGGCTATTAGCCACAGGGTATTTTTATTTATTTATTTATTTATATTTACATTTATATCCCGCCCTCCCCGCCTAGGCGGTGGAACTCTCTGAGGCAGTGATGCTCTGTATTCTCTCTCTGAGGCAGTGATGCTCTGTATTCTTGGTGCTTGGGGGGGACAATAGTGAGAGGGCTTCTAATGTCCTGGCCCCATTGATGGACCTCCTGATGGCACCTGGGTTTTTTTTTTTGGCCACTGTGTGACACAGAGTGTTGGACTGAATGGGCCATTGGCCTTATCCAACATGGCTTCTCTTATGTGTCCCATAGTCAGGCCTGAAGCCAGACTGAAAAGGTCTAGAGCAGAGGAGTTGTCCAAGAAGGCCTGGTTAGTTACTGCTGTCTCAAGCACTTTGTCCAGAAAGGGTAGATTAGAGAATTGGCAATAAGTGACCACATTGTTTTTCTGTAGGGATGGTTTAAGTAATGGGTGGAATACTACCTCTTTGAATGGCTGAGAAAAGGTGCTCAGAATTAAAGGTTGATTTTTGATGGCCACCAAAGTTTCAGTGATGTGGTTCTTACATGATTTTAGCAGCCAAGATGGACAAGCGCCTGGGGCACAAGTAGTGGCCATCACAGATCCCAGGATCCTGTCAGCATCTGTCTTGGTAATTGATTCCAAATGGTCCATAAAGAGACGAGACAATATATTCTACAATGAAGTTACCTATGTTGGTATGATGCTTCACAAATTTGCTGGGTTCCACTGCTGATACCAATCTCTACTTATTCCATAAGGTGGAATACTGTTGTGAGTCCACGTTTTGTGTTTCACAGTGGAACAGTAAAGCAATGGACTGGGAGGCAGGGGGAATTCCATGGGAAAAAATGAAACTTTTGGGAAAAAAAAGTACATGCAATACCTACCTCCTTATCAATCCTAAATTTCTTTTGTTGCTTTAACAATATAAAATGCATCATATAGGTCAGACTTGATTAACATATCAACATGTGCTATCAATATATCTAATTCTCAACGTGGCTGAATCTGTGGATACTTAAGTCTAGAGACTAGAGCCATGAACAGACAAGAGAGATCTTCCTACAAATTTGAATAAAGCCTCAGGTTTGCAGGGGGAAAAATCTGAAATCTTTAAAAAAGGAGAGATTCAATATAACAACAATAATAGGAACACCTGAAGCTTAAAAAAAATGAATGACCTTTCAGTGGCTATTGTAAGGGTTGCTAGGCAATTATAACAACATTGCCAGTCTTCAAGCCTTGGTTTCTGTCAGTAAAAGGCAGAAAAGGTTAGGGATTCAGATTAGGATGTGGGAGATTTAGGTTCAAATCTCCACTGTGCTGCAGAAGCTTACCAGGGGAATTTGGGATAGTCACATAACCTACTTCACAGTTTCTGTCAGTAAAAGGCAGTGGCAGTGCTTGATTAAGGCCTGTTATGGGGCCAGTCTCTGCAACAATCACTGGCAGGCCTGGCTGCTCACTACTGTTCAACAACAGCCACCACCAAAAGCCACTGTAGGGCAGTGGTTAGGGATTCAGATTAGGATGTGGGAGATTTAGGTTCAAATCTCCACTGTGCTGCAGAAGCTTACCAGGGGAATTTGGGATAGTCACATAACCTACTTCACAGTGTTTTTATGAGGATAAAATGCAACTTTCATGACTTACCCAGGACTGGCTGCTCGCTTTTATTCTTCAGCAGCCACCACATGGAAGCCAATGGTTGGAGTTTCAGGCTAGGATCTGGGGGACCCAGGTTCAAATCTCCATTCTACAGAAGCTCACTTGGTGACTTTAGGCCAGCATTCTCAGCCTAACCTATTTTACAGTGTTGTTGTGAAGATAAAATAGAGGAGAGGAGAATGATGCAAGATCCTTTGGTCCCCACTGGGGAGAAAGGTAGGGTTTAAATTAAATTCTTTTGATCTGCCCTGAGTCTGCTTGTGGGGAGGGCAGAATGCAAATGCAAATAAATAAATATAACTGAGGGTGAGGGACAAATAAAAAGTAGGTTGGCTGGTTGGTGGGAAAGAGAGATGGAAGCAGAAAAAGGAGAGAGGTTATGAGACTGCAAGGAGAAGGTAAAGAGGAAATAAGGAAGGATGAGATACAAGGCAAAATGAGATGTCCCACAAGTTTTTTAGGGTCCCTCTCTTTTCATCAATATATGTAATTCTCAATACGACCAAATCTATGGATACTTAAATCTGGAGACTGGAGCCCTAAACATGTAAGACAGATCTTTCTAGGAACTTGAAAATTGCTCCAGCTTTGCTGAAAAAACTGAACTCTTAAAATAAAACCATGGAGTATGTGTAAAAGCACTTCAAATAATACCAGTTCTGCCTGTAGTTTTAAGAAATGGATGCTTGCTCAGTGGCCATTGGGGAAGTTGCTAGGCAACCACAAGAATGTCCCCACCTCCAAACTCTATCAAAGGAAGAGGAGTGTGCAGAGTTCTTTCCAGGGTTATTTTGACCTTTGAGGAAGAAGACTCATCAGGACCAGCATTTGCAACCACATGACTTGCATGAGCTACCCAGGCCAAGCTGCTTGCTGCTATTCAACAGCAGCTACCCCATGTGACCCAATGTACTGTGGCAGCTAGTAGATAAGGATCTGCTTAGAGTTAAGAATGAAGCTATTTATTTAAGAGAATCTATATCTGAAAAAAGATAATTTCTATACATACTGAGTGTGTATACACACAATACGGGCTCAATAATATGGCATTTTGAAAACGTGTCTATTTTGCTTATAGTTAACATGCTATGTTTATGATAATATAAATTGAAAACATTGAATTTATTAATAGAGATGAGTGCGAACCTCAGAAGGGCAATTTGGGGTGGCAGTCAAGCTGAATTCTGAACCAAATGGGCCCCACACGAACCAAACTGGTTCGGCAAGTTCAGTTTCCCCTTTCTCCCGGCTGTGGCTTGCTGTAGCTGGGAGAAAGAAGGTGGGGACCACCCTGGAAGGGACTTGCCTTCTACCTTTTGCCTAGCCACAGCTTTCCAGGGCCAGGAGAAAGGGGGATCACCTGGGAAAGGACTTTCCTTCCCTCTTTCTCCTGGAAATGGCTTGCCGGGAGAAAAGAGGTGAGGATAGCCTAAGAAGTAGCTTCATTTAACCCTTCAGTTTCACTCCCGCCTTAAAACTGTGGGGGCCTAATTGAAAGGTTAAATCAGTTTTGCTCCCCACTGCTTTAAAGGCAAAACAGAAGGATTAAAAGACTGCCAGCCAGCCATTTAAACCTAACAATTGAGAGGTGGACCCAGCACCTCAGCTGTTAAGTTTAAATGGCTGGCCACAAACAGCTTAATCAAATTGGCTGAGAGTCAGGTAAATGTTCAGGGAAGATGCCTTCTCTGAACATCGGTTCCCAAGCTCCAAACCAGCTCAAGTTCATCCTGAATTTTGGCTCATGAGCTGGTTCATGCCCATCTCTACTTTTCAATAGTGTAAAGCTTAATGTGATGCTGTAAGCCATCTTATGATCTGCATGTTTTCGTTCCAGGGGGCAGATGATTTCAGCTGAAGACTGTGACTTTATTCAAAAATTTGAAAAGAAAAGAAGCCCAGAAGAGAAACAGGAGTTGTTACAAACTGAAGGCCACCAGGTAATTTAGCATTCCTTGAAAGGAGCTTCCTGTTCTAGCAGTTCAGTAATTTAGAAGTTTTATTTTAGTTTTGCAAGGTTTGCATTCCTGTTAGATGGTGTCACAGCCATCTTGTGATGGGTTGGAATCATTATAAAAGATTTTAATGTGTTTTCTTATGAATAAAGGTAAAATCTGGGCAGCTCCATCAGTAAGCCCCATTGCAAATTAAGCACTTAACCTCAGAGTGAGGTTGTAGCTGGCTTTGTGAATTGATGCAAAGTGAAACATGGTGAAAAGACATTGTTGGCTACAAGCATAAAACCAATACATTTATGAAGATTTATTTAGAAATACAAAAAATTGTAATTAACTCCAGCTTGTAGGAATTGGTTCATACAAATACAGTAGAGGTAGCACCTTGGTACACTACCCAGGTACACCTGGGTAGAGCTCCAGCTCAGAGCCCCCTCCTCCCAGCTACCCACTGCTCTCAGCAATGCCAGCTGGAAAAGAGGCAGCAGGCAGGCACCACTCTGTCCCCTGTGCCTCAAGGGGACTCTGCTTGTTTCATCATATTTTAACTGATATTGAGATTAGTATTAAAATGATATAAAGCTGCTTTGGGCATCATTTTTTTGGCTGAAAGCAAGGTAAAGCACCTTGTTTGCCTCAAGGATATAGTTCATAAGTTGTTTGCAAGTTGCAATCAGCAGAGCTGAATATTTGACAAACTGTTCATTTGTATTCAAGCAGTTGACGAATGTTCTCAGTAGTGCATGAAAGGTGATTGTGCATTCTGATTCTACTTTTCTGCAGTTTCCTTCCCTGTCTGCTGTCACCACCTGCCCTTCCTGTCTGCTGTCAGTGAGGTTCTTCTTTGCAGGAATGGCGCAAGCTTGGCTTTGAGACTTGCTCTGCTTGTGCCAAAGCAAAGGGGATAGGGGGCTGTAGTTAGAAGACAGCAAAAATCCAGCTTCCATAAATTCCATTCACAGAAGCCTAGACTTATCTGGGCCCGGTTTGTGGGCTGATGAGGGGACAGGGAAGAGTGAAGTGATGCAGTTTTTTGCCTTTGCAAGAGCTGGTGACCCGGTGGGTAATGGCTGGGAAGACCTTGGCCCCTGTACAGGCCTCCCTCAGCTTCTCCCCCTCCCCCCAGTAATCAGGCTATCCCTGGTTTGGCTGGAGGTGGGACCTGTGCCAGTGGGCCATACAGAAGGAGTCTTCCTTCTGGACCACCCTGCCAGCTTAAAAAGGGCCCTGCTGTGCCATTGGTGTCAGTTGGCCTCATGGATTTCCCCACCCGTCCCTCCCTTTGTTTCAGTGTTTCAGGGGTACTGTGTGGGAGTTTTCCTGTATAATCCATGTTTGCTGTGTTACATTATTCTTTTTCCTCTGTCACAGCTGCATTGAGCTGGATCAGCATGGGGCCTGACCCATTTTTGAGGGGAAGGTGGCCTATATGCCTGTTTTCCCTAATCTTCAGGGATCCCCTTAAGGGATTTTGGGGTGACAGGACATGCCCAGCTTGGGGGCTGTCAAGGTATCCTTACCTTCAAGTAACAGGAGAGAGCACACTGTGGCTTTTGCCCATGTGGAATTCTACATCTTGCTATCCCATGGTATTCCCCTCCCAGCAGGTGGGTTGGGTTGGAGTACTTTGGGTGGCAGGTGGGTCATCCGATGCCTGGATCTGTGGCTGCATGCTGTGCTAAGGCTCTGACAGCTACTGTAACCAATAAAATCATGTCTGCTTTCAATTCTGAAGTTCATCCATGGTCATTGCATGTTCTTGTTATGGGTGGTGGGGTTGACTCGCTGTCTCCTTGCCTCTTCATTGCTTGGGCTGCAAGTTTTTTTTTTAACCAGTTTATTGTAATATATTGTAATAACATATCTTCATTTGTCATTAAATGTTAGTGCACATATGTAACATTTTCTCCACCCCACCCCCTTTTGTGACCCCCAGCAGTGCATGCCCCCTTATCAAACGTCCCCATATTATTATTTAATCTAATTTGTTATAAGGTAATAAACTTTGTCTATTAGAAAATCTTTCTCTGAAAAACTCAAAAGTTATAATCCATCTTCATGGTATTTCTTCTTAGTCATAGGGGGAAAAGGTTATAATCCAATAATCATGTCTTTTAAACTGTAATCCATACATCGTTTGGGCTGCAAGTTTGGAGCCAACCTGTTTCACAGAAGTGTGTCTCTTGTCTCTTTCTTACCGCTCTGTCCTGTGAAAAGCAGAGGAGAAACAGCCATGATAGCTCACCATAAATAGAAGGAATGACCCTAACTTTCTTTCTCATGATGGTATACTTAAGAAGCAACCTGCATATTTAGTTTCATGGGAGGCATTCAGCAGACAGAGCTGCCTTGAGAATTGTCTCTTAGCTGCTTCTCCTTTTATGAATCAAACTTAATATAAATGCTGTCACTTGTTAAATGTCCGCACTATTCTACCAATCAGACTCTGGTCACATAAAACTTCTTATATTTAGTCTCCAGGGCATGAATTCAACACTGTATGCTCTTTGGTTCTTTTCCCCATCACTCACTCTTGGGTGTATAATCAAGCAACCATTGTTATTACTCATTGTGCATTCCACTGAAAGAACTAATCAAATTAATGGAGCGTACAGTAGTCATGTGTTTGGAAGGAAGTCCCTACTATATTCAGAACTTCAGTACAAGTACAATACTTGAGGGTTTTAAAGATTTTTACTCTTAAAGCCCTGAATGACGCAAGTCCAAAGTAATTGAAGGATCACATTCTCAAGTATGAACCTCCCCAAGACCTGAGTGTAGCTGGTGAGTCCATGCTGAGAGAGCTACTCAGGATGGAAGCTAGCGGGGTTCTGGGGGTGAACTTGTTGTGTTGCAACCATCAGGCATTGAAAATCCCATAACTAGGGTTAGTGTTTCTGCATAAATTCCAGGAACTGATTCTGATTCATGGAATGAATTTTAAACTGCTGGTGTTTTCTAACCACACCTGTTTTAAAATTCTTATTGATGCTGTTCATGTTCTTGACTGTTTTCTTATTGCTTTAGATTGTGTTCTTTTGTTATAGTGATCATATCTTTTTAGTGCTTTGACATTTTTATATAATTTTGCTTGTAAACGGCCTTGGATGGTATTACAGCAGAAAAGTGGTATATAAATTGCAGTAAATAAATACTGAAGTCAGACAAGTTCAGATTTTAAAGAATGTTTTCTGCATTACCTGTGTTTTCAAAATCGTATGGTAAAATGAGAATGAAAACAGTTGCTAATACTTTAATTTCTTGAAATACTTTTTTCTAGTGTGCTAAAACATTCATAAACCTGATGACTCATATCTCCAAGGAACAGACAGTTCAGTACATTTTAACTATGGTTGATGATATGCTGCAGGTAAGTTAATTAACTTTTTAAATGTTTTAACTCTTGATATGTGGGTGTCTTATTTCAATGTAGGTGGCTTTTCACTTGCTCTCTGCTTAATATTGTTTTAAAAGGCTGGATGCTACCTGGCAAGCAGCCTTATTTGATTTTAATGGGATTGTGCTCTCCACTGAAGTTTCTGGATGTTGCATAGCAGCACTGAAATGAACTTTTTTGTGAACAACTGCTGCTAGTTTCTACTTCCACAGCCCATGTCCAAAAAATGTGTAGAATGTACTAGTAGTATAATCAATGATGTAAAGTTAAACTTACAGCTACAAAGAAGAGTGGCTCAAACTGTTAATAAATGAATTAGTCAACCTTTTTTCTTTTTAAAAAATTATGTGTATTCATATGTTATAGGCTACAATGCATTGAACACTTCAAATACCACAGACATTTCAAGACTAAATGTGGTATAAATGAATAAGTCAAATGCAAATTATTAATCTGTTATATTCCAAACATCCATTTGCCTAGGAACCTAATTCTAAATATATTGTACAAGTTCATTGTTTATGGGAACAACTGAATGACCTGACCTGCTTTCCATTCTATATGCTTACTGTAGTCTTTAGTTTAGGTTACTGTAATGTACTTTGCTTGGTGTGGCCTTTGTTCAAAAACTTTTTCTGGTCCAGAATTTAAGCAACCTGGATGATGATATGAACTAGCTGGAGAAATTGGCTGTAGTTGTCTTCATGAAGCTACACTGGTATCCTGTTAAATTCTGGTTTCAGTTCAAATTACTGATGTTACTGATTCAAATTACTGATGCCCCAGGTCTTCTATAGGGCATTAAGATGCTCTGAATGAGTCCCATCTGTACACTTCTTCCTTTAAAAAAAAAAAGCCTTCAGAGAACGTTTTGCAGGTATTCTTCTGTGGAAATCCATAATTGGGAAAAAAATTTCAGGAGCAAACTGGGTAGGCATTTATGAACATCAATAATAGTATGTTTTTTTGGGAAGATTTTAAAGGTTAATGTCTATTGGTCATTAAAAATTTCTGTAAAGCATCACTTTTGCATTAGAGTTAGATTTGCAGATATTTTTACAAGACTGCTAGTTCTCATCATGTGTTTCATTGGATATGGCTGGTCTAAAAGAAAACCCACCACCCTGATCTACAATTAGTTTTGTCTGACTATTTTGTATTGGTCTATATTTGTAAGCTGCTTTGAAATCTAGGTAAGAATTCAAAACTACTGTTGTCTCTAACCAGCAATTTGGCTGTTAGTAGCACTGAGAAGAATTAGGTGAGGTTGCATGAAAAAACTTGCTGGATCCAACCATAGTTACACATTTCATGCTTTAAGGATGTGATAGACTACGGACTTCACTCTGCATGTAGATCCAGCTTCACATAGAAGGATATTAACAAGTACGAGTGTGTTGAGGAAAGTATCTGCAGTTTGCAGCACGGGGCATGGACTGTTGTTTGTCACTATTTTTAAAACAAACCCCACAGTTCTTGCGTTGGGCAACGATCTACAGATAGGGCTGATATTGTTAGAAGCTGTACTACCTTAAATATTATTTCCAAGTACTTTAAATGGGAAGAATTCTTTACAATCCTTCATGGCATATCCCCTCAGCAGAAGGTCACTGTTATATGAGACACTGCCCTTGGTCTTAGGTTCAAAGCATTAACCATGAGATTTCTGTAATTAATGTAAAAAAAAAAATCAGTACTAGGTTTTCAACTTACAGCTACACACCTGAACAACACCTGAACAGCATACTCTACAGCACAGACATTGTCTCCAGATTTTGACGCAGTAATTCAGAACAAGAGGTGTCAGTTATCATGTTAAATAAAATATTGTAGGAGTGTTAATCTTTTAATTGTGTTTGCCTGTGTCCTTTATAAAGTTTTTATCTCCGCTACCTCACATTACATTTAATGACACAGATGACCCAGCCTGACAAGGTCTCATTTATGTTAGATCCAGCCCTCATAACAAATGAGTTAGACATCCCTGCTCTAGTCTTTCATCATATGTAATTTTCTCCAAACATCAGATCATTTCCCCCCCCTCCGCTGTGTTTTCCTGGCTTTTTCTTAAGATGTGAGGATGGAAGGCAGTACTCCAGCACTGCAGTCAATCCATATCAAGGAGAGCAGGCAGATCATTTCCCTGATTTAATATGAGTTTTTCTATCAGTGTAACTCAATAGGATGCATAGCCCAGGAAAAGGCTGTCTTCCCCAATGAGCTCCAGATCCTCCTCTCTGCCATGAACATTACTGCTTGCTAGGCAGGCATTTGTCAGGGGACCATTGTCCCAGTGGTTGATTTTGTGGCAGTACCTGGACTTGTACTCCTTTATTCAATAACCCTTGATTTATGCAATTTGTCTCAATTTCCTTAATTGGTTCAAAAACCTTTGCAGTACTTGGTCCCATAGTCTGGTTAGCAACTGCATACTTCTCTGTCTTATGCTTCTTACAGGAAAATCACCAACGTGTTAGTATTTTCTTTGACTATGCAAAACGAAGCAAAAACACCGCGTGGTCCTACTTCCTGCCCATGTTGAACCGTCAGGATCTTTTCACGGTGCATATGGTAAGCTTTTCATTGGTCAGACATCCTGAATTCAGGAGGAGGAAGGATACTTTTGAAATGTTTAAATGTGACAGTCTTACTCCATGGGAGGGTGTGGAGTATTAAAGCAGTGCAGGAAGTCTCTGGTCTGCAGTGCTGCAAAGCTGGTTCTGTCAGCCCTTGCAAATACAACTAAGGGTTGTACTGAAAGAGTCCTATGATACCACCACTCCAGTTTCCAAGGAAAGAGAAGAGAAACCTTCTCAGTGGTTTCCCACGATTTATGGCTCTGCCTGGAAAGAATGATCCAAGTCCCAACCTGAGTACCTTTTGGAAGTGGTGTTTGTTCTTTCTTGGGTGTTTGGATTAAACGATCATATTCTCATTTTAACTGGAAAAGAATGCAGTGTCTCACCTGAGCCTTTATAATGGGAAAAGTCCATAAAGAAGACGACGACCTTTGATTTATATTCCGCCCTCCACTCAGAGTCTCAGAGCAGCTCACAATCTCCTTTATCTTCCTCCCCCACAACAAACACCCTGTGAGGTGGGTGGGGCTGAGAGGGCTCTCACAGCAGCTGCCCTTTCAAGGATAACCTCTGCCAGAGCTATGGCTGACCCAAGGCCATTCCAGCAGGTGCAAGTGGAGGAGTGGGGAATCAAACTCGATTCTCCCAGATAAGAGTCCATGCACTTAACCACTACACCAAACTATTTTTTTATTTTACTAACCTAGCTAGAATTCCAGCCTCCTGAATGGCTGATTGCATGCTTTTGGACCCCTTTCCATCTGTAAAAGCAATTTACTTTAAAAAAAGGATTCTTACATATGCATTTTGCTCTTTTTTTCATACTTTTTCACAGATTTGTGAGAGGCATTTGAGAATCTGGCTAGGCAAAAGGAGCTAAAACAGGTCTCACGACTTCCATCTTGAGTCTCTCTGAGAAAAGCAGACCATAAAGGAACAACTTCCACTTATATTGGTGAAGGAGCTGCCATGGCTGATAGTTAGGCTAGTTATATTAGCTATATTCCTGAAGGCTTGTTGAAGCTGAACTTGCTGTCAAGGAAGTTCCCAGGCCACTCTTTTGACCATGTAGTCTGCTGAGTGGGAGAGGGCGGAGACTACTTGCCACATCGTTTTTTCACAGTCTGTGTGGATTAATTTGCTTTTAAATGTGTCGATCGTTTGGTCCAAAAATATGGTGGACTAAACCTTGACATTCGTTTTATGTTTTACAACTAAACCTTGACAAATCTATGTTTTAACGTTGCTCTTTAGTTCCATTGTCTTTCAGGATTCTTCATTTCAGTGTCTTTGGCTGTGCAAGGCTGAAGTTTTTATTTTCCGCATTGTCTTTCAGGCAGCCAGAATTATTGCTAAACTGGCAGCTTGGGGAAGAGAACTGATGGAAGGCAGTGACTTAAATTACTACTTCAATTGGATTAAAACCCAGCTGAGTTCACAGGTAGACAATAATAGTGTATTACTTTTGTAAAAAAAAAAATTGTACTACAAATCAGACTGCTGGGATTTAAACTCATTAAGAGTGCCATCCTAAACAGAGCCACATCCTTCTAAGTTCACTGAAGTCTGTGGGCTGGGAAGGCTGTAGCTGTGCTTGGGATGGTAGCATAAAGGGCATATTCACTGAGAAATGCTACTGAACAAAATTGATTGAACTTAATGGAGCTTGCAAGGAAGACCTTTTTATGGGATTAATCCCATAATTACTTTGCGTTCAAGTCAAAACGGTTAAACTATGGTATGATGTGAGAAACATAATTTGCATAGATAGCTCTAATTATTGAAACCTCTAATAGTGTATAATATCCATTATTAAAGCCAGTGTGGTTAAAGCGGAACACCTGAGAGTCCCAGTGCAACTCCAGGTTGTGTCCCATAGTTAATTTTGAGTCACTATGTCAAGTCAACAAGCTTGGAAACACCATGTAGACCACCTGATATGTGATTCTGGTGTATTGAGATGGCTCTGCTGTTAGCTATAGAAGGCAAAAATGCTCCATCTTTTTGTGTTATCTGTTAGGGTGTGCATGTAGCATTATACATGTAGGATTATCTCCTAGTGTCTGAGAATCTTTAGAACCTAACTTTTCCCCTCATATATTAGAAACTACGTGGCATTGGAAGTGCTAATGAACCTGGAACTGATGTAAGTATCTTACATATTTTGGTAAGTTCTTTTTGAAATATGTTCGTGGGCAATTTTGTGAATAATGGAACCTGAATGACTATAGCTCATAAGTATACTTACTCACAGTTCAGCGAGACTCTGGGAGTATATTTTGGATTGTAGTATCAAATCCTTTGTAGTAAAGGGAATGTGGGCTTTGATGAGAGTAGTATACTAGATTGTTGTTGAGAGGCAGTTTCCTGTGCATTTCAGTAACTCATAACTGTGATAAAATTGCATTTGAAAGACACACTCAGAGAAAGCTGAGAGTCTCATAACTTTCCCAAGAGGGTAGAGAGCACATTGATGTATATGTTGTAGTGAAGATCCAAACTGTCAAATCTGCTTAAAGGGCTGTTGTCAGCCCCCTTGAATTTTTTATGAACACCCAAAAATACAGAGCTTGGCCACTGGCCGCAGACAAATGACTCACAAGCCATAATGGACATTCATAAGTGAAACACTATAATTTTGGCCATGCACCCCGTGCAAGTGGCATTGTTAGTGTGAAAAGGGTGAGGTTGTAGTATAAATATGCTTTTCTCTTTGTGCAATTTTAAATTTTGTTTGGTGTGCATTTTCATAGACGAGGGTTGTAGACATGATATTCTTCTTCTCCTTTCTGTTCCTATCTGAGATTGAGATGCAAATCAAAGGGTTTTTTAGGTCTTTGGCCTGGGCACAGAATTTTCCTTTACTTGTCTTAAAAAACTGCACCTTGATTCTTTTTATCAGAGTATATCATATATCTGTCTTAAAGAGCATGGCAGAAACAATACTGATGTTTTAAAAGGAAACTCTCTAGTTATTCACTGTAGTTAATGGAGGGGGTGTTGTTATATGAGTTCTGCAAAGAATGTAAGTGTCATATTTATACAAACCTTGCATTTCATAAAAACGACTCTTTCAGCATTGAATTCAGTGGTCAGGTTCATGCTTTCTGTTCTAAAACACTAAAAACACCAAGGCTGCATTCGGGCAGTGACATGCCATTTGTCTCAGATCTGTAGTACTCAGAGTTGCCACTAGATGTCTCCAAGAAATAAAAACATTCAAACTAAACTGGAGCAGCATAAATCCAAGTAGTCAGCCGTGTTGGTCTGAAGTAGTAGAACAAAATAGGAGTCAATTGCACCTTTAAAACCAGATTAGTTTTATTCAGAACGTAAGCTTTTGTGTACTTTCTAAGCACACTTCATCAGATGAAGAATCCGGTACAGTGATAATTTATTCTTGGAATGGGTGTGTATGTGTGTCATGGTTTATTAGTAGTATTATTATTGGATTGTTCAGAGCATCCTTCCAATCATATTGAGACTTAGCCTTGAAGGAGGAAGTGACAGTGATTAATACAAATTACAACATTCTTCTTCCAGGATGTGGAAAAGAAGAATGGTAAGCAATGGGCTTCCTTTTTCAGTCAGTTCAGACTGTCAAACTTTCCGTAGGGAACCAATGTAGCCTTGTCTCTTATGTCTCTTAGTGTAAGTTGCTTTAGACTTGATGTAGTCATCAGAGGCCCTATTAGCTGCCATGCAGCTTTTGGAGTTCTAATGGTGTACCTTGAGGTCCATTTTATAGAGGTTTGGTTCTCAAGGTTATGGAGACTAACATGAAATGGTGCAGAAAAAGGATGGGTAGTTTGATCAGCTCCAAAGGCTTTGTCAGGGAAGAGTTGTGTGGTGAGACTTGTATCTGAATCATGTATTACTGTGCATGATTAGGAAGACAGGTGTATTCTAGATATGTGTTACTTTCCAATCTGAGCCCATATTCACACTCAAATAATTTGAATGTAAGGAAGAAAATCCTTTTTTCCTTCCACCTTTCCTATGGTTAAGAAACTTCTGGTTTATATTTCATACCCAGGTTTAAAAGGAACACCTCTGAGCTGCTGGCGCTTAAAATCAAAAAGGTGGCAGAGCAGTTTTTAAACTAAATCTTGGGGGAAAGCCGACAGGAGATGGAATGTCTCTGGTTCGGGAGGACTCGTCTCAAAGAGATGAAGGGTTGGCTTCTATTTTTCTACCGTGTAACGGATCAGAGTTGTCCACTGTGATGGTGACAAACAGTATGGACTGTCTGCTAGAGTCTCGAGGCGGCAGGAGAGAGGTGGCGGGCCTAGCTTGCTTGGGAAATTATAAATGTTTGTATGCAAATGCTAGAAGTGTCCGAAGTAAAATTGGTGAATTGGAATGTTTAGTGTTGGGAGAAAACATAGACATTGTGGGAATTTCAGAAACTTGGTGGAATGAGGAGAATCAGTGGGACACGGTGATTCCTGGATATAAGTTATATCGGAAGGATAGGGAGGGAAGGGTTGGAGGTGGGGTGGCTCTGTATGTCAGAGAGGATATACGGTCCAGTAAGACTGAGGTCAGAGAATTAGATTCCCTTTTAGAAATGCTTTGGGTTGAAATAGAGGGCCCAAAAGGAAATTTAACTATGGGAGTTTGTTATCGCCCACCAAATCAAAAGAGAGAGGACGATTATAATATGATGGAGGGATTAAAGATAGCGGCTAAACGTAAAAACTGTGTCGTAATAGGTGATTTTAACTACCCGCAGATTGATTGGGTCAATATGTGTTCTGGTCGAGAGAAAGAGATTGAGTTTCTTGATGCTCTCAATGACTGTGCTATGGAGCAGATGGTCTCAGAACCTACCAGGGGTGGGGCGATCCTGGATCTGGTCCTAAGTAATGCCCAAGACTTGGTGAGAGACGTAAAAGTGATTGCGCCGCTTGGGAACAGTGACCATAATGTTATTGATTTCACCATTTGTATAAATAGGGAGTTGCCCAAAAAGACCGCCACAACCACATTTAACTTTAAAAGGGGTAAATTCTCTGAGATGAGGAGGCAAGTGAGGAGGAAACTGAAAGGAAAGGTAAATACGGTCAAAACCCTTGGGGAAGCTTGGAGACTATTTAAAACTATAATCCTAGAAGCTCAGATAAAATACATACCACAAGTTAGGAAAGGCACAAACAGGTATAAGAAGAGGCCAGCATGGTTAACAAACAAAGTAATGGAAGCTGTAAAAGGTAAGAAGGACTCCTTTAAGCGGTGGAAAACCAGTCCAAGTGAGATTAATAAAAGGGAACACAGGCAGTGGCAAATCAAATGCAAGACTGTGATCAGGCAGGCAAAAAGGGACTATGAGGAGCATATTGCAAAAAACATAAAGACCAACAATAAAAATTTCTTCAAATATATTAGAAGTAGGAAACCAGCCAGGGAAGCAGTGGGGCCCTTGGATGACCATGGGGTAAAAGGATTACTGAAGGAGGATGGGGAAATGGCTGAGAAGCTGAATGCATTTTTTGCCTCCGTCTTCACCGTGGAAGATGAGAAGTGTTTGCCCGCCCCAGAACCACTAATATTGGAAGGGGTGTTGAAAGACCTGAGTCAGATTGAGGTGACAAAAGAGGAGGTCCTACAACTAATAGACAAATTAAAAACTAATAAGTCACCGGGTCCGGATGGCATACATCCGAGAGTTCTGAAAGAACTCAAAGTTGAACTTGTGGATCTTCTAACAAAAATCTGTAATCTTTCATTGAAATCTGCCTCCGTTCCTGAGGACTGGAAGGTAGCAAATGTCACCCCCATCTTTAAAAAGGGTTCCAGAGGAGATCCGGGAAATTACAGGCCAGTCAGTCTGACTTCAATACCGGGAAAGTTGGTAGAAACCATTATCAAGGACAGAATGAGTAGGCACATTGATGAACACGGGTTATTGAGGAAGACTCAGCATGGGTTCTGCAAGGGAAGATCTTGCCTCACTAACCTGTTACATTTCTTTGAGGGGGTGAACAAACATGTGGACAAAGGAGACCCGATAGATGTTGTTTACCTTGACTTCCAGAAAGCTTTTGATAAAGTTCCTCATCAAAGGCTCCTTAGAAAGCTTGAGAGTCATGGAGTAAAAGGACAGGTCCTCTTGTGGATCAAAAACTGGCTGAGTAATAGGAAGCAGAGAGTGAGTATAAATGGGCAGTCTTCGCAGTGGAGGACGGTAAGCAGTGGGGTGCCGCAGGGCTCGGTACTGGGTCCCATCCTCTTTAACTTGTTCATAAATGATTTAGAGTTGGGAGTGAGCAGTGAAGTGGCCAAATTTGCGGATGACACTAAATTGTTCAGGGTGGTGAGAACCAGAGAGGATTGTGAGGAACTCCAAAGGGATCTGTTGAGGCTGGGTGAGTGGGCGTCAACGTGGCAGATGCGGTTCAATGTGGCCAAGTGCAAAGTAATGCACATTGGAGCCAAGAATCCCAGCTACAAATGCAAGTTGATGGGGTGTGAACTGGCAGAGACAGACCAAGAGAGAGATCTTGGGGTCATGGTAGATAATTCACTGAAAATGTCAAGACAGTGTGCCTTTGCAATAAAAAAGGCCAACGCCATGCTGGGAATTATTAGGAAGGGAATTGAAAACAAATCAGCCAGTATCATAATGCCTCTGTATAAATCGATGGTGCGGTCTCATTTGGAGTACTGTGTGCAGTTCTGGTCGCCGCACCTCAAAAAGGATATTATAGCATTGGAGAAAGTTCAGAAAAGGGCAACTAAAATGATTAAAGGGCTGGAACACCTTCCCTATGAAGAAAGGTTGAAACGCTTAGGGCTCTTTAGCTTGGAGAAACGTCGACTGAGGGGTGACATGATAGAAGTTTACAAGATAATGCATGGGATGGAGAAAGTAGAGAAAGAAGTACTTTTCTCCCTTTCTCACAATACAAGAACTCGTGGGCATTCGATGAAATTGCTGAGCAGACAGGTTAAAACGGATAAAAGGAAGTACTTCTTCACCCAAAGGGTGATTAACATGTGGAATTCACTGCCACAGGAGGTGGTGGCGTCCACAAGCATAGCCACCTTCAAGAAGGGGTTAGATAAAAATATGGAGCAGAGGTCCATCAGTGGCTATTAGCCACAGTGTGTGTGTGTGTGTGTGTGTGTGTGTGTGTATATATATATATATATATATATATATATATATATATATATATATATATATATATTTGGCCGCTGTGTGACACAGAATGTTGGACTGGATGGGCCATTGGCCTGATCTAACATGGCTTCTCTTATGTTCTTATGTTCTTATGAGCTGTAAGGGAGGGTTCTTTGACAAGTGGCAGAGCACCACTATAAGCTCAGAATACTGACATGAGTGAAAACAAAACTAAAGTTTACCACGGTTAATAATCCAAAGAACTTTGGTAAATCAGCAAGTTCAAGCAGTTCAAATAATAGGAGTAAGAATTGGGATGCTGTCACATGGCTTCCAAACTGTGAACTAATGGCAAAATGAACACTGATGTTGCACTTCATATGTACTGATCTTTAGCATTTTTTCCTACCTGGAGATCATACTGTAGAGGACAACATCATGGCTGCTTGACTTGGAAGTTCAAGGATCCTATAAAAACTATATATCAAGAAACCTTTGTGAGAGGGTAGCAGTTCTGTAATGGTTCTGGAGAATATATGTTTCATAATACAAATGAAGCTTCACAGATCAGTCTCTGGTTTGCCTATTTGGAATCTTTGCCAGATATATGTAAAGCAGATACTTTTAATTCTGATATATCTTGCTTCTGCAAGTCAAGCATTGCCTATTAAATCATGCATCCTTATTTGCATATTTTTATTTTTTATCCTATTTATATAATGGTGGGGTGAGGGTGGTTGCAGTCTGCGTTCAGTAGTACCTCAAGATAATATTTATTTGTTGTAATTTCATTTATTAATATTTTAGGCAGTACAGGGCTTGCTAAGTATTATTTTATTTATTTTAGTCATTATTTTAAAAAGTTGCCCTGTGTGCTGATCGACTGGTATATTTTTCATTAATTTTTTATAAAACAGACTGACTAGGGAAAAGGGGAATTTGAAGAGACTAAAGAGTTAGATGCTACCAGTTTCCCCATAGTCTCCCCCAATTCCTTTCTCACTCCAGCCTCTGTCCCATGTTGCTCTTGTCCAGTGGGTCCCCCATTCCCTGGCAGAACTTTTTGGGTTGTCAAAAAGAGCTCACCTTTTGCTCATCTTTTGCCAGCAGAAAAACTGGCAGGATCCAGCAGAAAAAACACTGTCAAATTATTCAAGCTTGGATGTGGCATTGATGTCATCCTGCTTTTTGAGGTGTTCAGACTGCATCACACTCTTAGAAATACACTTCAGTCTGTGCTACCTAACTTTCTTTTGAAGCGCTATCTGCAACCAGCTTTAGCTAGAGCACTGATAAATAAGCTGATTAATGGCCTGACTGCATGACTTGGTAAACAAGATTGAGGATGCTTTTTGCAATAGCAGCTGGATCCAACTGTGGCAAAACATCAGGCACTAGCAATGATGGGCTCATTTTATATTCCCATGAAGGAGGCACAGACATCTGCCTGCAGGGTGTTTTCTCTCTCTCTTGGCAGGATGACATGGTAAATTAGGAGTTCGTACAGTATTCTATAATCTTTCTTTTAGAGTTCACAATATGTTCAGTGTGTTGCTGGATGTCTGCAGCTGATGCTCAGGGTCAATGAATACCGTTTTGCATGGGTGGAATCTGATGGGGTGAATTGGTGAGTATATGATGTACAGAAGTAGTGAAACTTCTAATGTATAAATGGCATGTTTTCTGAGGGCTGATGGTGTTTTGGCTCTTTTTTAATTCCCCAGAAGCATGTTTCCATGTATATCCTAAACCAATGTAACACATGTTTTTAGGGTTTGTAGAATCTTTCGGGCTCAAGTGCCGTGTTCTACTGGAGAAAGTTTTCCTTCCAGACGTTTCGTTCTCAGCTGCGGAGAACATCCTCAGTGGCGTTGCAGCCGGAGCAGGCGCTCTGACCTTCTTGGCTGCTGTGCATTGAGTGGGGCCAGGGCTGATGGAGAGCTGCTATTTCTAGGCTGGAGGGGGTGTGGTGAAAGGGCAATAGGTTTGTGGATGTGCCCATTGTTTGGTGGGGCTTCCTGGAAGGGTAGTGATATGGAATCTGGCTGTTGAATATGACCATTGTTCTGTGTTAATTGCTGGGAGGGTTGGAAGGGGTGTGAAGATAAGGAAGATGGTTGTTGACTGTACTGATTGTTCTGTGGAATATGCTGGTTGTTCTGTGACTTTTTGCAATTTATAGACTAATTTGCAGAAAGTCACAGAACAACCAGCATATTCCACAGAACAATCAGCACAGTCAACAACCATCTTCCTTATCTTCACACCCCTTCCAACCCTCCCAGCAATTAACACAGAACAATGGTCACATTCAACAGCAGTTTCCTTATCACTACCCTTCCAGGAAGCCCCACCAAACAATGGGCACATCCGCAAACCTATTGCCCTTTCACCACACCCCCTCCAGCCTAGAAATAGCAGCTCTCCAGCAGCCCTGGCCCCACTCAATGCACAGCAGCCAAGAAGGTCAGAGCGCCTGCTCCGGCTGCAACGCCACTGAGGATGTTCTCCGCAGCTGAGAACGAAACGTCTGGAAGGAAAACTTTCTCCAGTAGAACATGGCACTTGAGCCCGAAAGATTCTACAAACCCTAATGATGTTACCAGCCGTGAAAACCTGAAATCTTTGATAACACATGTCTCTCAGAGAATTCTGGGTGTCATAGTTGTCACAAGCTATGTCTTACCTGGCAGCTACCTCACTCCCTTGACATCTGAGCTACATAGCTGAGGAGCATTGTGAGGAAATTTTTGGCCTCTCCCATCCTGTTGGATCAGATCTAGGATGGCAACTACCACCAGATAGATTCCATTCTTGGAAGAGATGGTTTCTGGTTCCCTTGGCTTGCTTCCCTTCCTGTCAGTCCATCCTTCCCTCTCTTTTGGGTCTTCCTCTCCTTATATAGCTTAGCAGTCTTATGGGTTTACATGAGTTGGAGTCACTTATGGAAGGACATTGTCCCAAGATCAAACACTGGTTTCTAGAAGAATGTCATTCTGCTGAAAGTCTAATTGCACAGGTAGCACAAATAGGTAGCAAGTATTTTACAACAAAAGACAAATAACAAGATTGACTGGAGAAAAAACAAATATAAAACAGGCTACCTAGAGTTGACTGACACTATTCTGAATATCCTCTCATTTTTTCTTGGTTGCGGGATGGGTCAGTCTCTGCCTCACTCTGAATCAGCTTGCTGAGACTCATCTCTCCTGTGTTGTATGGATGTGACATTGTTGTGTTCATCTGTTTCTGTGATAGTGGACTGGAGTGTATTCCCTGGTACAGACCAATAACAGTTTGGGGCTTATTTTCCATTTCTGGCCCCCACTCCACAGTTTGGGTTTGGGGCAGTCTGTCAATTGGCACAAAAACCTGGTCTTCCATCAGAAGAAAGGTGACAACTTAGGCAATGTCTGACTGGATTTTCCAAGTTATGCATCGCCCTAAAATTGCTGTTCTGCCCCTTTATTGAAGCTTGGGATCTGATGACAGCTTCAGGCAAAAGAACATTTATTATTTTAGCATAAGAATGACCATCTTTCATAGCAATAATTCTGTATGGGAACCTGAAGCTTTGAACAGAACTTTCAGTAGCTTCATCAGATAATAAACAGTCCCATTACTGAAAGCTATGCTAATTTTAGGAGTGGCTTATAGCTCACATACATCTTTTATCACAGTAGCAGTTACAAAACCTTGCATTCTTATTAGAGGGTATATTCTATTCAATTGACTTGTTTTTGAGTAAATGCTTAACATTGCACAGCAGATAAATTATGGGTTACATGGGAAAATTGTTGTTCTAAACCCTTTTCTAACACAAGACTGGAGTGCGACATAGAAGTTTGTTGCCAGTTTCAGAGCTTCTGTTTCTTTGCTATCTGCTGTTGAAAGCACATTAACATAAAACCTTGAAACAGAACCATTAGCAATTCATGTTGAAATTTCAAAGCTCTTCTGTATAAACCTGGAGCAGCTGCAGTCCCTCCAAAACTTCAGACTGAATTCAGGCTGAACGATCATCTACCATTTGGCTCTCTTTAGAATCTGTCTAAACATTTTCACAAGTGCACAGAGTCTGGATGTGGACATTTCAGTATTCGATAAACTAATATTCATGACTGAAGTGCTTCCAAATGGCCTTAGAGAAAGAACAGCTTTGCCCTTTGTGATATTTAAGACTTTTGGAGGGTTTTTTTTGTGGCAAGTGGCAGTGTAAGGGTGCTGGGAACATGGATGCTTAAGGTCACAAAAGCAAAGTGTTCTCTTCTGCTGAGTGATATGTTTTCATGTGACCTTTTCCCCCCTCCAGTATCATGGGCGTGCTGAGTAACAAATGTGGTTTCCAACTCCAGTATCAGATGATTTTCTCTATCTGGCTGTTGGCATTTAGTCCTCAAATGTGTGAATATTTACGGCGTTATAATATTGTCCCAGTCCTGTCAGACATTCTTCAGGAGTCTGTGAAAGAGAAAGTGACCAGGATCATTCTTGCAGCATTCCGGGTGAGTTCTGTGGACTAGAAAGCCTTTATACAAGAAACATTCTTGCTATAGAAGGAAAGCCAGGGGCTCAGTGGTAGAACACATACTTCGTATGCAAAAGGCCCAACTTCAATCCCTCACACCTCCAGTTAAAGGGTCTCAGCAGGTATGGGGATGGACATTTCACTTCCTGAGACTTTTAAGAGCTGCTGTTAGTCAGAATAGGCAATCCTGAACTGGACCAGTAGTGTCACTCAATATAATATAACTTCATACTTCCATGAGTACTGTTCCACGGTATGTCACCTGCCCCACATTACAGAAAAGAGGGCAAGGCCCTTGCACAGTGGGGCTTGTGCTTGGCATGTGGTCCCCCCCCCCACACACACACTTTAAATGGCAGGCGCCAGACGAATGGGTAAGCAGCAAGCCTCCCTGAGGTGCAGACTTCATGCCAGGGATGGAAGTAAATGTGGATCCTTTGGATCATGGTAACTGCAGATGTGGCTCTCCACAAGCTGTGAAGTGAGTGCTGTTGCCCTAATACATGTCTTCTTGAGCTTGATAATTGAAATAGTTTAAAAAGTGTTAAAGGTAATATCTTTAAGGGTGGTCTCCTCTGCTTGAATTGCAGTCCACCATCCTGTCTCAGTGCCTTCTGCCTATTTGCACATTTTGTTTTGAACTCAAAGTATGCTAGTTGGAAGTGATGGGGAAAATTCACACACATAGTGCCCCTTGATTGTGTCAGTGCAGAGAAGTTAAAAAGTCTTCTTCAATGATGGTAGGGTTTTCATGAAGACATTTTATTACTTGTCTCCCCAGAATCTTCTAGAAAAGTCTACTGAAAGAGAAACCCGTCAAGAATATGCTCTTGCCATGATCCAATGCAAAGTTCTAAAGCAGCTGGAGAACTTGGAGCAACAGAAGTATGATGATGAAGATATAAGTGAGGATATCAAGTTTCTGCTGGAGAAACTCGGGGAGAGTGTCCAGGACCTCAGGTAAATTTGCCTGTGGTGTTTAGTAACAGAATCTGTCACAAATTCATTTGTTTATATTAATTTCTTAGTTTCTTTTCAAATACTTCTAAGTGGCGTATAACAGCTTTCAGCCACCCTAACATCATTAAACCAAGTTGAAGTCACAATAATAATTAAAGATGAGTTCAGTTATTCAGATTGTTGTTGACAAGGAGGGTATAAAACCTCAGCCAACAAACTCATTGATATATCATTCACTTAATGCCCCCCGCCCCCCCATGAAAGAGGCTTTCTTCACTGGTGGAACAGCTGTACAGATGGAGCCAAGCAGTCTTCTCAGGGCCAAAACCTCTGGGTTACTGATGAAGAAAGCTATGCTCAGGGCCAACCCTGCCACTAGGCAAACTAGGTGATCGCCATGGGCGCTTACCTTCTGGGGGCACCAGTTAGGGCATTCCCATGTGACTTGGTGGTGTTATCAGTGCGGGAGGGGCACCAGAGGTTAGCCTTGGTTAGGGTGCCAGACAGTCTAGGGCCAGCCCTGGCCATGCTATGTGTGAGGCTTATCTGGGTCTCCCTATAAGATGGAACGTTAAGCAGAGCCTTCCTGAGTGGTCTCTGTGTGTGAAGGAGGAGGATCTCTGTGGGAACAGATTCTGAGGTAGACTGGGCCCACAACTTTTAGGACTTCCAAGGTCAATGTCAGTAGATTTAACCTGATTTGGGAAAAAATAGGATCCCCGTGCAGTTCTTTCACTATTGTGATATGGCATATTTGTTCCTGTGCTCACTAGGCAGGAGTCTGGCTATGGCATTTTTACTAGTTGGAGTGTTCCAATTATCTTTTGAGGACAGGAGGATTTGTATTAGCCTGATCTAGAGATTGCCAAGGCATGAATGACTACAGCAGGGCCTTGGTCTTTCAAAAAAGGTTTCATCTGACATATCAGCCCAAACTGAAAAAAGTATCCCTGGCCACTGCTGCTGCCTGGGAGTCCAGGAGCAGCAGATGATCCAGAATATCCCCAGGCTGTGAATCTGATCTTTCAAGAACCACATGATCCCATCTATGGGCATTTCACCTTCCATTCTGATTCTAGGACTGGATTATTTGGATGGGGTGAAATAGAGATGGGAGCATTCTGCATACTCCTGCTGACTTCACCCAGTGGTTTCATATAACTGTTGAGAGTTGTGTGTGATAAGACTGATTCAGATTTAAGGCCCTTGGAGTCAAGTAGTAATTAACCAAGACTTAACTTATCGAACCTTCCCCCAGAAAAGAACAGAGCCACCTCAAAGTGGTGCCCCCCAATAACATGTTCATTTGTTTATATTAGATTTCTTAGCTTCTTTTCAAATGGCATATAACAAATAGCTTTCAGCCACCCTAACATCATTAAACCAAGTTGAAGTCACAATAATAATTAAAGATGAGTTTAGTTATTCACCTTGTAGTTGTTCATTCAAAGCCACTGAGAAATCACAAAGAAATAGCAGGGTTCCCAGTCCCTATCTTTTTCACAGTCAAGGCCACCAAGGCGGTCTCAGACCCCAAATTCAATTTAAACACAAACTAAAATGAATCTCGACAGGGAGCACGTGTTGGTTACTGGTCTTTCTTTAAGGCAGGGGCTTAAGGCTCATAGTGTCCAGCCTTCATAGAAACAGCCAAACAGCTTGAAACTGCAGGTGTTTTCTTAGTATGAAAATGCTGTTTCCTTAGTATGATGGCATTCTGAGCTAGGAAGAGCTCGGAAGTACCCATTGCATTTCCAAAGAAAGCTTGGTGGTACCAATTACATGTCCAAGTTGATCATGTTAATAGCTTTTTTTGGGGGGGGGGGTTGTTAATCACTTTAGAGTTACAGCTGACTTCTCTACTGCACGATTCAATAGCACCTGCCAACACAAGGAACAGCCTCAAGCATTTTTTCTTGGACAAATAAGAGGTTTGTTTAATGAGAATGTTTGTTACAGGGAGTCGTGCATCCAGTAGCTTCATGATACAAGCTAATTGAGGAAACTTTCACTAATGAGATTCTGGCCTTTGATTTTAATGAGGAATGAGTTGGATAACTGCATTTTCTATCTGGTGAAACACCTAATGTTTTCATCTCTCCTGGTCACCCTCAACCCCAATGAAACTAACGTTTAGCAGAATAACCACCGTATAATACCAGGAAGTCAAGAGAATAGGCAAAGTGCCCCTCCTCTAACCTTATATACCACAAAAACTTTGGAAAAGCACAGTTGGCTTCACCCAGTGCCTAAAGTTGAAATGAGAAGGTGCCAAGCGAACAAATGCAGGCAGCCAGTTCCTCCTCTAAGCTCTCTGTGCTTGCCCTTTGGGTGGGAGGGGAGCATACAAGTCAGGTCTCCAGTGTAGATCTTCATGGCTCATAGGCTCACTTGGGAGTTAGTAGACCTTAGGATGCTTGATTCAAATTTAAGGCCATTTAGATCATTTTTGTCACACCATTATACTTCAGTGCAGCCTGCTAACTGAAGGGTTGGAATATTTTAAGTTCTTATCATTATTGTGGCTTTAAATAAAATTGTGACTTGCAGTGATCTTTACAGAGCTTTGTAAGTCCTGGGGGAACTTAAGTGGAACCTTCCTCTCTTTTTCTTAAGTCTGAAGAGAGCCAGTGTGGTATAGTGGTTAGAGTACTGGACCAGGATTTGGGAGATCCAGGTTTGAATCCCCACTCTACCTTGGAAATGTGCTGGGTGACTTTAGCTTGGACGTGCACACTCAGCCTAACCCACCTCACAGGGGTGTAGTGCAGATAAAATGGTGGAAAAGAGAATGATATAAGCTGCTTTGGGTCCCTGTTGGGGACAAAGGTGTTACTAATAAATGAAGTAGATAAATCTGCAAACTTAATTAGTGCTTTGCAGTTTGCATTCATCCTACTGCATTTTGTTACTGCATTTATGAACTTTGGATTTATTTCTCTTTTTTGTGTTCTTTCTGTCTTGCAGCTCATTTGATGAGTACAGTTCAGAGCTTAAGTCAGGAAGACTAGAGTGGAGTCCTGTGCACAAATCTGAGAAATTCTGGCGAGAGAATGCTGTCAGATTAAATGAAAAGAACTATGAACTATTGAAGTAAGTTCTTTTTCTGTCTCTCAAAAATATCTGGGGTTTTGTTTGTTTGTTTTTTGGTGTTGGGTCCATTTAAACAAAATAGAAAACAGTTGGAATGGTTGTATTTTTCAAAATAACCAAAGTGCAGTTGGGTATTAATAGTACAGCACTAGGCAGAGGACCTGTGGTTTTATTTTCTAGAACCAATGAATGACTTTAGGCTTCCAAGGCTTTGTCCTCACCCAGTGGAACACTTGATTTCTTTCCTTCATGTCTCTTTCATTCATGTCTCTATGCTGTATTGCAGGGGTGGTCAGCAGTAGCTCTCCAGAAGTTTTTTGCCTACAACTCCCATCAGCCCCAGCCATTGGTCATGCTGGCTGGGACTGATGGGAGTTGTAGACAAAAAATATCTGGAGAGCTATCGTTGGCCACCCCTGCTGTATTGCATTTGAGTTTTGCATTGTAAAATGCCCTAACCTGTAGCTACCCAAAGGTTCGATGAGACATCCTGTAGTTGACTTAAATGTTTCCATTCTAATGGTGGTTCTTTCTACCAGCTCAAAAGAGAAACTTCCATTCCAACCCCATATATAAGTTACATCTTCAGTGTTATACACCATATGAGCAATAGAAGTAAATCTGTATCTGACATACTATCCTCATTTATAAGTAGACTTAATGCTCCCATGTGCTCTTCAAGAGTTCTTCCTATGTAGGTTAAGAGCAACAATGAACTACAGTCACTGCTATATTGATATGTAATAAGATGTAAACTCAGAATTTGTAATTTTGACAACTAGACTCTTGCAAATTTATCTTAATCTGCAGTGGTCAGTTGTATGCAGAATACCAGCTATTTATCTTAAGCAAAGTAGCTTTTTCAGACACCAGGCATCCAAATATTTTTTTTGTTAACAGATCACAGTTATTCTATACCAAGCCCAGTTTTATACACGTTTACACAAAAATGTGGGATTCACTCACCTCCTGTTTTCTTTTGATGATTTGTAGGTTGGTTCATGATGATAGCTGTAGTTCAAGGGTGTCAAACTCATTTGTTACAAGGGCCAGATTTGACATAAGTGGAACGTTGTGTCTCAAAATGTAATGCCAGGTAGCAGAGATATAAACTTTATAAAGGACACAGACAAACACAATTATATTATTTTTTATTTAGAATACAGACATGCTTAAAACTCTTATGATATTTTGTTTAAAATGGAAAGGTGGGGAATAGTGGGATTTGGCAATGCAATTTTAAAAATAAAACATCCAGAAAAAGCATAAGGATCATATCAGAAACTGAAACTATAAAATGCTCTGAGACTAGGAAAACATGAAATGGCTGGGCATTGCAAGCTTCTTCCCTTCACTCCCAGATCTACTTACATTGGCAATGGCTCTCTGGTGTAATGTCTCCCTTTGGCTGTGGGTTCCCAGGTTAGAGTACTCACTAGGCACCAGTTTTCAGGTCCATTCAGCAGAGACAAGCTGGCTCAAAGCACCAACCAAAGCAAGCAGCAGCTTCAGCTGTCCATACAAACATCAGAAACTACTTGAACTCTGTTGTCTATCTCGGTTCAGAGACCTTAATGGAAAATCCATTCCACATTTGCTTTGCAAGCCAAGAAGCCAGCAGACAGATGGAGCTGGGAACTTCAACAGTCTTGAAACTTCAAAGTGTGAGGACAGGAGAGGGAAGAAAGGAGCCACAGGTCTGATTAAAAGCTCTGGACAGGCCAGTTGTATCCCATAGCCCACAAGTTTGACACCCCTGCTGTAGTTCCAATTCTGTGATTCTAGGGAGAAAAAGTTCTCTGTATCTACTTTTTGCACCCTTGCATAATTTTTACAAACCTCTGTCATGCCCCCTTTTAATAATCTTTTTTCTACACTGAAAAGTCCTCCTAGAAAAGGTGTTGCAGCCCCTTAACAATTTTGGTTGTTCTCCTGAGTTTTTTCCAGTTCTGGAATTATTATTATTAATTTTTTTGAGGTATGGAGACCAGAACTGCGGATATCTGCAACTATACAAGGGCACAACAAACATTGGCTGTTTGATGATTTAATAGCCCCAAGTGTGGAGCCACACACACTGAGTTGACATTTTCCTCTAGCTATGCAGCACAGCTGCAAGATCTTTCACTCTCAGTCTATGCCACTTCACAGCATTTTGGACCATGAGTCAATTTGTAAGAACCATACTTGCTACCTTAAACCAAAAGTTTGTGATTCCAGAATTTGAAACACATGTAAAAATGTTCACATTCAAGAGCCTGTTGGAAACAGTTGGAGCTTCTTTATTTCATATATTTGACTGTTTTAACAATGCTTGAACTTTGAAACTCTGAGCATCTATTTAAGGTAATGACTTAACGAACACAAAGCATCCATGCAAGTGTGATTGTTCATCAGTGACCATATCACTCTCAACATGTTTGGATTTGGGCTGAGTGTTCAGTGAAATTTAATAGACCTTTTTGGAAGGTCTAATATTGCCTTTTCAAAATGAGCTACTCATTCCAGTATCCATAATATTTTAATTGACACTTTAATATTTCTGATTTGAAATTAAATATTTGTAACTTGAAATTAGATGTTTGTAAAGTGCCTCAAAGGACTTTGTTCAGTGTGAACTAAATTTCTTACTCTAAGTAACGTTGACTTGCTTTCGTACAAACAGGAACTTTCTAATAAAAAAAGGATTGACTCTTTTATCAAAGATTTCAGGTTTTCACGGCTGGTAAAATCATTAGGGTTTGTAGAATCTTTTGGGCTCTGTTCTACTGGAGAAAGTTTTCCTTCCAGACGTTTCGTTCTCAGCTGCGGAGAACATCCTCAGTGGCGTTGCAGCCGGAGCAGGTGCTCTGACCTTCTTGGCTGCTGTGCATTGAGTGGGGCCAGGGCTGCTGGCTGTTGAATGTGACCATTGTTCTGTGCCTCACCAAACACAAGAGACACTGTCGCTTGTTTCAGCCAGAAAAATCAGCTGTAGCTGAACATGCACTTCAAGAAGGAGACCACGTCATCCACTTTGAAAGAACTGAAGTCCTTTCTACGGTCTCACATTATCATACCCGCCTGAACAGAGAAGCTATTGAGATTTACAAACACCAGCACAATTTTAACAGAAAGGAAGAAGGCATTTTCATCCACCAATCTTGGTACCCAGCTCTGCAAAACACCCTACAGACTATAAATTGCAGAAAGTCACAGAACAACCAGTACATTCCACAGAACAGCACAGTCAACAACCATCTTCCTTATCTTCACACCCCTTCCAAGTTCCAACCCTCCCAGCAATTAACACAGAACAATGGTCACATTCAACAGCCAGTTTCCTTATCACTACCCTTCCAGGAAGCCCCACCAAACAATGGGCACAGCCACAAACCAATTGCCCTTTCACCACACCCCCTCCAGCCTAGAAATAGCAGCTCTCCAGCAGCCCTGGCCCCACTCAATGCACAGCAGCCAAGAAGGTCAGAGTGCCTGCTCCGGCTGCAACGCCACTGAAGATGTTCTCCGCAGCTGAGAACGAAACGTCTGGAAGGAAAACTTTCTCCAGTAGAACACGGCACTTGAGCCCGAAAGATTCTACAAACCCTAATGATTGACTCTTTGTCCATCCAACTATGTATAATGAAAAGAAAGATGACAAACAAAGCAATTACCTCTCCCTTGCCCCTGGTGTATCAGGATTTTGGCATGTAAAACTCAACTGCTTCAAACTATGCCCACAAAGAAAAAGTTACAGTGTTATAAATACCACTGACCATGGTCCTGTGGTCTTGCCACTTGTTATAACTGCTGTTTAGCTTCTTTTTCAAAATATGTGACTGTTTAAAAATAGTTCCCTGTAACTTTTTTGAAGTGCTTAAATAGCGTTCAGTAGGGTTGTTTTGTGTATCCCTGTGCTGGTACGTTGCGTGCAACTAGAGCCTTTTGGTCACAGCCAATACTAAGAATTTATTTTAAAGTAAAGTTCATCAGCATATTAAATTTATCTGTATCATCTTGGGAAATGGCATCAGCACAACTTTTACATTGTATTTTGTTTTCATCCTACCCTTGCTACAAAGAGATCAGGGCAGCCTGTAGGATTCCCCTCCCCCTTCCCTGTACCCATTTTTGCCTCTCAACACTTCCACGGAGTTGGTTAGGTTGAGTTTGTTTATGACTGGTCCAAGATCATCTAGTGAGCTTCATGGTAAAGTATGGATTTGAACTCTTGATCCCCAGTTCTAATTCGACAGTCTGAGCAATCTGCTTCTCTTCTGTTTATTGTCTGCAGGCTTTGTATCTTTTAGGTAGCTTAGCTTTGATCAAGGCTCAATTGATCATTTAGAAAGCCCAAAAAGATATTGCTTGAAATCGGTAGGCTGCTACTTCTATCCTACTTGCTGTGGTTCTGAGTAGAGAGGGGTTTATCTAGTTCTTTTTAACTAGCACTTTTTGGAGCATGGACTTTTTACTGTCTGTTTAAAATCTTCTTGTAGAATTTTGACAAAGCTTCTGGAGGTGTCAGACGACCCTCAAGTCCTGGCTGTAGCTGCTCATGATGTGGGCGAATATGTCCGACACTATCCTCGAGGGAAACGGTATGGAAATCTTCATTGTGCACTGCAGTTAATGGTAAACTATGAGCTTGCATGGAAGGGTTTATTTGATTCCTTGACAGATGTATTTATTTATTGACTTTATTTATATTCCACCTTTCTCACTGAGACTCAAGACATATGACACAGTTGATACAATCCGTGGGATGAGACCTCTGATAAGCAAGGTAATAGGACTAGGATTGCAGCAACCTGGAACAAGGCATAAGGTATTAACATAACATGCAATACCATTTTCTGCATTGTTATAAAAGTTTAAAAACAAAGAAGCTAGAGTAGGATGATATATTATATACAGTTGTATAGTTCACAGCCCAGTTCCCATTATAGAAACACTGTCCTGAGCCATGGCTTTCATTACTTTTATAAAAATGCCTTTCTGAGCAATTCTGTTTTACGTAGTTTGCCCACATAGGCAAGGATTTCAGGAACATGATGACAACTTACATTGCAATAAATTTGCTGGTGTTTAGGATGCCACAAGACATCTTGTTGAGCACAAATTCAGGTACTTTTCATGCTTTATGCATGTTTTTGAAAAGTTAGGCTGCTTTGACAGGGACATACAGAGTGCATCCCCACCCTAAGCACAGAAGCAGATGCGAACAGCCATCCATATCCCCTGTCCCCATGTGACTCTCTCTGCCACCAGCTTTGCCCCCCTCCCCTTTCTAAATGAAGTAGTGTCAAATAGATTGATTCCACACATAACACTTGACTTCCATAGTATCTGTGCAGAACTACAGACACCTCAGAGACCAGCTGGACCCTCCACAGCCCAGCAGGACCCACTCTGAAATGCTGCAGTGTGATGCTGCAGGAAAGAAGGAAGTTCTTTAAAGGGGCAAATGGAGTGTGGAGAGGAAATGCAGAATTTAGCTCTACCATTTTCAAAGTGGGGTTTAGCTTCGCCCTGCTTCCCATATTGGCATGAGAGGAATGTCCACATGGATGCCCTGCCTCCATCTATCTCATAGTTCCTCCTGTGAATTGGATCAAAGGAAGTTTTCCTTGGAATCATATGAAGTAGATATACCCCAAGAGGCCTACAAGTGATGCTCATAGAGAGCACAATGTCATGTAGGCCTACAAGTGATGCTCATAGAGAGCACAATGTCATGTAGATGCTCTGTTCAAATCAGGGCCCTCCTACATTCCTTGCAGGGGAAAATCCCTGTGTAGGGCAGCTGGGGTTAAGAATAATTCTAACTAATATAGCAGACAGTGTACACATATAGCAGGTGGACTGTTCTTCCTTCTGAAAATGTTGATATTTCGTCAGTGCTTGAGTTTTACTGTCTTTCTTTTTAAATGCCCATGGAACATATTGTTTCTTGGCTGCTCTTAACTCTCCAGTACTATTATTCCAGTACTTCAGTTTAGGTGCAGTAATCAAATGTGCTGTTTCTGTTAGCCAGTGTAATCCACTATTCCTCGGGCTGAGCTGTTTCACCTTTTCCTGTAGTCCCTTGAAATGGAACCAGCAACTAAGGATTTCTGTAAATGTGTTCTTTTAAAGTCTGGGATCCTTAGAGCCTCCTGTTTTGCTGCTTCAAGGTTCTCTCCTTACCTAATGCAGGCAGCCTATGGCATAATCTTGCTTAGTTTATTCAAAGGACTTCTTCCCAGAGAACACTTGTTGTTAAGTGATTATGAGATGTAGAAAAATATTTCAGATTACATATTAAGACTGGGTTTTTTTAAGGTTGCAGAAAAAAACCCCACCTCAAACACCCTATTCCTATATTATAGCAGGCTCCATTTTGAGTTATCTAAAAGTGAATTATCTTCTAATTCAGATCTCTTTTTTTCAGGATCTTTTTTGCAGAGTTCAGGGGAAAGGTCAGGTAACAATAGGATTCTTGAACAAGAAGACTACAAAATACTTTCCGCTGAACAACATGTTTGCCAGTTAACTCAGAAGATTTTTTAAAAAATTAAACAGCTAAAAGCTAGATTTAGAAGTATCATCTTGTTTCATAGTAGTAAAAAGTCAGCATTGACTATGCAAATATAGGCTTGAGAGAAATTCTAACTTCAGGGTATTGGAAACCTTATTTGGAAGGTTAACTGCTGTTTAGTTTAGAGTTAAAGTAGCAAGTCATGGGCCTGTAATATCAAATAGAACATAACCATAACAAACAACACACACACACTCACATATATACATGTACAGTGATGAAAGGGGTCAGGATTTCTTGCTAGATGAATTTGCCCTTGGCATTTGTGAGTCTGTGTACTCATGAACGGTGTCATATCGGTGGTAGATAGTTATATGGGTAGAGAGCTAGGTTGTCTGTGTCGCTATTTGTCATCTTTGAAGACATAGGTGGGAAGAAAACGTTCCCATCGGATACCTTGCAGGTACTTCTGCAGGCTTGTACTGACATATGGGTGAAACAGGGATTTGATAGAGGAGTGTTTTGTGATGTAAATCAGATTGAATGCAAGCCTAGGAGAAAGAGATTTGTGTCAAAGGAGAAAAGGGAGGCTGACAGGAAAAGAAGCTGTTGAAATTAGAACTCCTTCACCTAGATGATATTCCCATTCCCATCTACTCAGGCTGCAGATAATATTCTTGTAGGCCAGATTTACAGTAGGAGACTAAGCAGAGTATCCCTTGCAGCTGCTTAGTATTTAGACAGCATCGTCTCAGCAAGTATTGCTAGGTGCAGTTACTTTTGTTGACTAAAAAATGATAATTGCACGCTTTCCAGCGGGAATGGTGATTGTTCAAGTATTCAGTGGTGTTTCTGATATCACTGCCAAGTGTATTCCACCCCCCTGCCATGTCATTTTTAATTCAGACAAGTGTGTAGATGACTCTTTTTTGCTGTTATTCTGAACCCTAATGCTTTATTTTACCTTCTCAGATGGTTGATCACTTGTCTGCTCAAATCTCAAAATTCCTTGGTCCCCAAGTAAAACTACCGCATTTTTCGGTCCATAAGATGCTCCGGACCATAGGACGCACCTTCCTCCTGGGGGGCGATCCGCTGCCTCCGCCTCTGATCCCGTCACTTCCCCTGTGCCTGCCTGCCTGGCTCCTACTGGCAGAGGTAGGAGATCGCTCCACGCTGCCCCCACCGCAAACCCAGCGCTTTGCGAGCGCCGGCTGCGGAGGGGGCAGCGTGCTTCCTCCATGCCCGTCTGCCTGGCTCCAGCTCTGACGCTTACAGCAAGCGCCAGGATTGCTCCCTCTGCCCTCCGATCCCGGCGCTTGCTTTAAGCATCAGAGCTGGAGCCAGGCAGACGGGCACGGAGGAATCACGCTGCCCCCTCCGCAGCCGGCGCTCGCGAAGCGCTGGGTTTGCGGAGGGGGCAGTGTGGAGCGATCCCAGAGCTTGCTGGAAGCAGAGCTGGAGCCAGGCAGGCAGGCGCGGGGGAAGCGCCGGGATCGGAGGTGGAGGCAGCGGATCGCCCCCCCCGGAGGAAGGTACGTCCTATCATCCCTTCGCTCCATAAGACGCACACACTTCCCCCCCACTTTTTTTGGGGGGGGGGAAGTGCGTCTTATGGTCCAGAAAATACGGTAACTTCTTGGAACAAATTCAAACCCACTATGTTATTCAGAGTCTTAGTATGACACTAAAAAAAAAAACCAGACGCATCGCTTCTCTTCCCTGCCTCCTGGCAGAAAATGTCTGTGCCAAAAACCTCTTGTCTTCTGCCTGTATCAACTGTGATGTGGTATCTCTTACCACCATAGGCTTAAATCGTTTGATTTTGCAGACTTCAGTTTTAGTTTTCCTCCAAGAATGTTGGATGGAGCCTCTGGGAAGAATGTTTTAATGTACCTGCTGTGAAAGTTGAGGATATTCATTATTCAGGTTGACTGCTTCCAGACAGATAAAAAGTTTTGAATACTTTCACCTTGCTTCAGTAAGATCTTAAAGATAGTGTCAGAAGTCACTCGTGAGATTTCCAGTTAGTTGAGTTGATACAGTTTCTAACAGGCAGGATTTTCAAAGTCATCATGGTTGGTTTCCCTAAGTATAGTTTGTTGCTTTCAGTACATAATCAAGGCTAGAGAAGAAAGATTGCTCTGCCAGTAGGTCTTGGGCCAACAGAACAAGGCCATGTGGACCTGGGTGCAAGATTTCATAAGCAGCCACCTAAGGGACAGAGTTCAAGAACAAGGTGGGCCCTTGAGACATTGACATGGACTTCCAATTCTTGATATTGGAATTTGAGTACAACTAACTGATGTTAGAACTGGGACGTTCTGCCAGGTCTTAATCCAAATAAAAGGAAACTTCACATAAACGGGCTACCTTTCTTCTCTCCATGATTTTCCACTCTCCATTCCTCCGACCCCCTCTTTTGTCTCTAAATAGAGTTATTGAACAGCTCGGTGGAAAACAGCTTGTAATGAACCACATGCATCATGAAGACCAGCAGGTTCGCTATAATGCCTTGCTTGCAGTGCAGAAGCTGATGGTCCACAACTGGTATGTGAAGACTATTTTCTGGTTCTGGGTTGCTAGCATGAACTCTTTTTGTGATGCCTAAAGTGCCAATACTTAAGTATGAGCAGTGCCTTTCCCCCACTGAAATGAGAGCTGTGATGTGCTTTAATTTTTAGAGCTGGCATTGCAAATGACGCACAGTTGCTAGTGAATGGAATTAGTAGGCCCTTTGGCGTTAAAACAATCTCCTTTTTTAGGTTTTTTTTTAAAAGAAAAAAAAGTAAGTGTTGGATTAGGCTTTAAACTTGTTCTGATCCCTTCCCTATTTTGTTAATTTTCATTGTGCGTCCACTAGAATGATTTACAGAAAAATCCATCAATATAGTCAGTAAAATTCTGGTGAACAGAAATGTGATATTTTTGCATTTGTCTTTACTGTGAATATTTAACAGAAAATGGCATCATGAAAAATCATAGAACAATAGATTATAGAATGCTTAAAGGATTTTTCTTTTTAAAAATAAAGGGAGTAGGAGATATAGATTCTCCATCCTTGCAAATAAAATTTCAAGCCGATTTTTATTCCTCTTGTCCATTGATCTGCCTGGCTCTTCCCATCAGCTGTATTTCTGACCTCTTTTATTATTTACTATTTAGCATAGGATAATCTCAGGGCAGAACAATTTCTCACAGTGAGGTGGGCATATTGGCACTGCCTTTAGGGGTGGCTCTAATGTAAGCCACCCTGAGCCCTGCTTGCAGGGAAGGGCTGCAGCCTAAAAGTCCAAATAATTAACAAATAAATACATAAACTGAGAACCATATTACAGGTGTTAGGAGCAGGTGTAGACAAATGCCTCATTCCTTCAGTGCTGAACAGAAGTTGCTAACATTTAGACTTCCTATACAGAGAAGTTGCAAAGCTTATACCTGTTGATGCCTCTGAGCTTTCCAGTTGGAGTCAAAGGGAAAGTTTTCTTAAATTATACATAATAAAAGTAAATTGTGGGTATTTGTGCTCCAATGGTATAATAGCACAAAAGTACACTGGCTGCAGCAGAATACCATAGCTAGCTCTCTGGAATAAGTAATTTTATTGTGATTTTGCATTTAAATTCCTAGTCATAGCTATTTCAAGCACAGAGTGTTCTTCTGAAACCCTTTTGAAACTGATCGGCTGTGATCTTACTCATCTGCCTGGACCATTTGTTTTTCTGATCCTACACTTGCTCCCAGGTTGCCTTTGCAGTGTTCTAAACCTGGAGAAATGTCTTCCTCATTTCTCTGGCTTTATTCTTGCACTTGCAATGCTAAGCCAAAGTACACCTACAAAAGTAGGTTGTATCTGAACCAAGGGGAAATGGCATCCACAAGTTTCCATTAATAAGTGGAAAGTAAATCAGGTAACAACAGGCAGCTACCAATCTAACACTACAGCTACTCACTAAGATATATTTTACAGATGGTAACAAGACTCAGCGCTGACCTGGATGGCCCAAGCTAGCCTGATCTCATCAGATCTCAGAAGCTAAGCAGGGTCAGCCCTGGTTAGTACTTGGATGGGAAACCATCAAGGAATCCCAGGGTTGCTATGCAAAGGAAAGCAATGGCAAGCCACCCCTGTTAGTCACTTACCTTAAAACCCCCATGAGGGATCACCATAAATCAAGTACAACTTCTTGTCGTTCTACGCACACACAAGACTGAAAATAAGCATGAATTGATCGGGTGTTGGTGCTGTAATGTTGTTTTTGCTAAAATAACTTCCATGTTGCAGAAACACCTGGGACATGCATCCCATGGTAGCTGGTCAAGTAGGACATGTCACACCTTATTTCCACCTGTAAAGTTCCATGCACAAGTAGAAAGCTGAGTCCACCTGAACGAAGTCCTAAATGACTTTCAGTTGTATCACTTCCTTCTGCTCAGTATCTCTGTTTTGAACCTAGATCCAGGTTTCCATGTACCTTTTTACCTTTTCCATATGTCTTTTTAATACGGTACAGTCTAGAGTGGGGTTGCAAATGTTACTGCTATCTGAAATGTAGTTGGTTTTTGTTTTGGTTTAAACTGTTTTTATTGTAAGTTAATTGCCTAGAGCCTTGCACCAGAAGGGAATAGGCATTTCACAAATAATAATAATAATATTTATACCCCGCTTCTCTTCCCAATGGGGACTCAGCATCGTACAATTTTGAACAGGAAGACTCCATCACTACTGCTCTTCATATTGCGAGGCAGACCTATGTGAATCAGTGAAGAAAGCCACTGAGCTCTCTCCCCTTTGAGGACGAAGTGGCTTTGGCATGTCTGACAGACTCTCATCCACCCCTCAGTCAGTGACCTTGAAGAATATAAAGCAAACCTTTGTTTCTAATTAAGAAAACCAGAAGTTATTCAACCCCTCCCCCCTATTTAGGCATTTGTTAATTCGATAGTTCTGAAAACAATTTTCATTTAAAGAGGCTCCTGCTGTGATGCAGCAGATAAAGCAAAGGATTTCTCTTCTTTTTAAAATTAGTGTCATCTAGGGTAGGAACTGTGATATCTTGGAGGGGGGGAAGTAGTGAGAGTGTTTGCATAGATGAACTTTATATAGCGCAGGGCAAAAATTGCAGATGGCATTTGTTTTCAAACTCTCATGAAATACTTGATGGAATGAGGCTAAGATTTTTTGGGGGGTGGGGTAAAGGTTCAGATTCTTGAAAATGTAAAACCTATTTCCTTCCTTTACCCCATTCCTGCACAAGCTATGCTCATTGGTGGATGAATCTTTTGCCTTGCTTGTAAGAAGCATATCAGTATTGGAGGGTGATGTCTTGCAATACTTAGTACTCTGGTCTCTACAGAATTTTTTTTTAAAATCACTACCTATCTACTGCATTTTGTCCCAAAGCATATTCTTCATACTGATTCTAGAATGATTTCTGCCTTGATCACACGCCTCTGTCTCTTTGAAACTGGCAGCTAAGAATTTAAATACAGTTGTTGCAGATGGCTTTTGGACAAGGGAACAAAGCACACCTTCAAGTCTAATGAGAGAGCATAAGGCTTTTTCATCTGTAGCAATTTAATCAATAGTAGTTCAGAAGGAACTCTCTGAGATGTTTCTCCATTTAATACAAAATCATCATCAGCCTACTCCCTTTGTGACCACCTCCTTTCATCATTAGACTTGGTGAAACCTGTAAACTATAGAAAATGCAGGTAACTAGCTTGATTAAATCTCCATGTTGTTACAGGCAATGCTTTTGAGTCTCTTATTTTAATGGGGAAATAAGCTAAGAGACTTGGTAGAGTGAATTTAGGAGTGAAGATCTTTGCTTTCAATAATACGGAGTTCAGGTTTTCAGCCAAGAAATAGACCAAGCAATAGTAATTTGATAGTGTTTACTTGAGCTATGTATCAAGAGGATTTATACACACATACGTATGTTGTACAAGCAAACAAAAGTCTAAGAAAATAGAGTTTATCGATAGAGGAAATCAAGGGTTGTTGAAGCGGGTAAGATTCACCTGATCCAGAAGAGGAGACGTCTGTCCAAAGGAAAATTACACAGAGAGGAATGCGAATGACCAGCATAACGCGCCCTATAGACCAATTACAGGAGTAATGGCTGGTACAGACTGTAAATAGCGCCCTACAGAATGCACACTGAGGTGGGGTTTTGACCCACACTTTATAGGGGTTCGAGGATGGGGGTCAGTAGTTACCAAAGGGGCTTTGATGTTCCATTGATGGCTATCTAGAATAGCTGTGTTGGGAAACTTCGCACATTTCGCTAGGATGATAAGCTTGGAGGGACTGCATAATTTGTTACCGGGTTTTGTCTGACACTCGGAAAAGAGATCAAAGACTTTAAAGGTAGGATCAATCAAGTTATGCATTTGATTGGATTTAGCAAGGTAGAGGTGATAGACTAGAGGAAGACCAGAAGATTAGAGTGAGAGTAATACTTACCCGCAGTTTCCATGTCATTATGCATCCCCTTTAGGCGGGGACGCTGGAGGGTGAAATGGGTGAGATTGCGCTGAGATACAGAGTGCAGGCGCCAACCAAGCTCTCTACTGGGTCCACTTCACCCATTGAGGTGGAGTGTTGCCTTGACCTGTGTTTGGTCAGACTCCATTTTGTTTACCAAGAACAGGAGACCCTCTCTCTTTATTTGCACTGGGGTACTCAGTTTATATCAGGTAGCGCCTCTCAGTAACAATGTTAGATTATTACAAATTATTTTCATCTTCTCACAACTTGGGAATTGAGTAAAGACACTGTCCTTTCTCAGTAGGTTTGATTTGTTATTATTTACCTGTGTTATTTGGGAATATAGTTGTCCTGGCTTGTGTGTGCTCGTAGCTTTACCGTATGCTCATGTATGCATAAGAGAACACATTAACTGACTTTGTGAGATGGCAGGCAGTGTTTCTTCCGTGCACTTTTCCTGCTGTCTGGGAGGCAGTGAGCCAGCTGCTCATCACTCAAGGAAGATGTGGTAGCCAAAGTTCCCTCTAAGCTGCAGAGTCTTGTGAGCAAAAATTCTATTTTGTGAGCTACTGGCATTAAAGTTGTGAGCTACTGGCTTTAAAATTGTGAGCTACTGGCTTTAAAATTGTGAGCTACTGCATAAATTATTGTGCTCTGGGGCTATTTTTCCTCAGCTAAGACAAAAATATATGTGCTGGAGAATAAAAATCTGTGGGCTAGCTCATGCTAACTCAGCTTAGAGGGAACACTGGTGATAGCAGGTAAGGAATCACCTAAATAAGGACAAGCTGGTTTTTTTCTTGTCCCGCCTTTTTCGAAAGGTGGGTTTTGCTCGTGTGCAGGTGTCATGCAGTGCAGTAGGCAGTTTCCCAGAAGAGCAGTAACAAATAGATGGGCTTCTTGGATGACAGGAAGAGCTCTTCCTCTCTCCAAGCCTTTCCTTTCCTTTCCTTTCCTTTCCTTTCCTTTCCTTTCCTTTTCCTTTCCTTTCCTTTCCTTTCCTTTCCTTTCCTTTCCTTTCCTTTCCTTTCCTTTCCTTTCCTTTCCTTTCCTTTCCTTTCCTTTCCTTTCCTTTCCTTTCCTTTCCTTTCCTTTCCTTTCCTTTCCTTTCCTTTCCTTTCCTTTCCTTTCCTTTCCTTTCCTTTCCTTTCCTTTCCTTTCCTTTCCTCCCCTAGATCCAGCAGTAGGTTTCAGCCTTTGGGCTTATTTGCAGCAGCCGTTGTTTCTTGTCAGCCCATGCTCCTTGCACATCAGCACATTCATCTTATAGAACAAGCATTTATTTATTCAGTTGACCTTCTTGGACCATTTTTAAATGTTATTTTATTAAATGTTTTTCTTCTCAGGCTCTTATTGGTAGCTACATATTTTATTCCATGTTGTCATAGACATTAGAGACTGGAATGCAAATTAACACTTGATCAATAAATCTTCCATCCCAGTGGCTTGCCTGGGTTCTTTGGTAGTTGGCAGGATCATCAAGTCTCCTTTCCCTTCCTGACTAAAATCTGTAGCAATTGGCACTGCCATAAATAATGCAGCCCGTATGGCAACGTGAAGTATATTGATTCAGCCAAGCTTTGCACAGCTTTGATCTTGGATTTATATATATATATATATAGGTTATTTTACTTTACAAGAAGATAATGAGTACAATCTAGGAAAAAAGTCATGAATGACAGATTCACCTTGAATGTGACAGAATGGACTTAGTTCATTGTTTTACATCAGATTTAGAAGAAGAAGAAGAAGATATTGGATTTCTATCCCGCCCTCCACTCCGAAGAGTCTCAGAGTGGCTCACAATCTCCTTTACCTTCCTCCCCCACCTGAGATTTACCTGAGATTAAAACTTTTGCAAAAGTAAGACAGACATTTATAACAGTATGATTCATGATCTTGGATCCTGAAAATTAAAAAAATGCTTTGTTAAAGGTAACCATACATTTAACAGCTTTTAAAAATTCAGGCCATTAAGAAACTGTCTTGGTAACAACAAAGCAATGAACGAGCATCCTTGGTGATCAAGCAACATATAGTGCCATGCCAAGCAGAGTTATGTCTTTCTCTAAGCTTGACTTCAATGGACTTAGGAGGGTACAACTCTCCCTAGGACTGCATTGTTAGTATACATCAACAAGCTTGCAGCTGTCTACTTTTCTGCTTACAAATAGCACCCACAATCACACAGAGCTGCAGAAATGTATTTTCTGTCAGATATTAGTATTCTCTGTATGTCTCCACCAGTGAGTTTAATGGAGCATGGTTATCTCCCTGCTGAAGCACACAGTTTGTACTTTCTTGGCTTCAGGGTTTCACTTTAGAATCCTGCTCTGTACCCCTTCCATCATTTCTTTTAGTTTTTCAGTTTAGCACTTCAACATTTCATGCAGGGTAGTTGAAATGGCATTTGTTTGAGTGTGACAGTAATTTCTTCTCTGATTTTCTTTATTGGAGCAAATGGTGCTTTGAAGTTTGACACAGAGTCTAATTATGGTTCAGTCTGGCTCAGATTCCCCCCCCCCCGCCCTCTTAACATTTTTCTGCTATGTATAAAACGGGTGAGATTTTGAGTACACAAATTGTTTTCTATTCATCCTGGTTAAAATGTTTTGAATCATAAGCATTAAGAAAATATAGGAGAGCTCCAAAGCAAATAAAACATTCAGGTTGAATTTTAATCTATTCAGCAGAGAGGCTTGATGTAGGAGGCACTTTCCATTTTCCTTTGAATAGAATGGGAGAATTTTAAACAATTCTAGACCTATGAAAATTAACTTGTGGCATCACTGAGTCAAGAATCAGAACATTAAACTTGTTTCTTTCAAGAGGGCATAAAACACATGCTTTCTTTCCAGCTGAAATCAGTAAGCCATCAAAGTGCTTGCCTTTGGGAGGATTGTTCCCTGATTGACAGAAGGTCAAACCCTAGGAACTGCAGGTGAATCTCTACCTCTACAGTGGATATTTCCCACCATTTATTTCCTTTTGTAGTTAGCTGCACCCATTGAAAAGCTGCTACTGAGAATCAGGGGACCTTTGGATACAGTGTAGGATGCAGCAGGAAAGGTTGCCACTTGAGCAGGAAAGAAATCAGCAACATTGTAAAACTTCCCTTTGTGCACGCAGACATTATTGTGAATATCAGCAACATTGTGAACGTCCCTTTGTGCAAGACCATTGGGTTTAAACGGGGTTTTTTTTGTAGCAGGAGCTCCTTTGCATATTAGGCCACACACCCCTGATGTAGCCGATCCTCCAAGAGCTTACAGGGCTCTTCTTACAGGGCCTACTGTAAGCTCTTGGAGGATTGGCTACATCAGGGGTGTGTGGCCTGATATGCAAAGAAGTTCCTGCTATAAAAAGTCCTGGGTTTGAACTAAATGGATACAGCTTTATAGAATTCAAACAGCTGACAATGAACAGCCTTAATCCATAGGTTACAGCCTATACAACGATTAAGCTATTAGTTGTTCCTTATTGAATAACTTGTCTTGGCCTCCCATAATATTTTAATAGTTTCTCCAAATGTACAAAAATATAATCAGTTGTGAAGCACTCCCTAGCCAGGGGTAGGGAACGTTGGCTCTCCAGATGTTTTTTGTCTACAACTCTCATCAGCCCCAGCCAACATGGCCAATGGCTGGGGCTGGTGGGAGTTGTAGGCAAAAAAACATCTGGAAAGCCAATGTTCCCTACCCCCCGCGTGTTTTCCTTCCCGTGAACATAATAGTTTTTCTAAGATTTGTCAGCTGGGAAATGAGGTTTCATCTGTTGAGTTCTCTCCTTGTGCTGCACAGGAAAGGTCTGATTTTGCTGCCCACCCGCCCTTACTGCAGCCCCTCAAATTATTCACATATTGGTTTCTGGGGACTCCTGGATCTCCCAACACCTCCAAGCATGCAGGGAATTTTTGTTCCATAAGCTGAGAGCTTTGCTTGTGGTACTTTAGACTCAACTGAACATGTTCTCTTGTTGTGATTAACCATTGCGTTTGTTAAGGAAGGACTGCCAGGAAAGAGGCCTATTTATTAACCTTGAAAAGACATTTTTGTTTTCTTCCTGTTTTGTCTTTCAGCTTCTGTTCCATGTTCTGTTTCCTTTTTCACAAACCCAGGCTACTGTCTGGGAATGCATTTTACTATCAGTTGATGAATAGTTCTTGGCTTTATGTTATTGCTTGTTCCTAACCTCTCCTTAACTATTCTTTGACGTGCAGTTTGTTCCCTCCATTCTCTTTCAGGGAATATCTTGGGAAGCAGCTGCAATCAGAACAGCCTCAAACTGCCACAGCACGGAGCTGAACATTTCCATCTGCATGCTGCAACTCTGTCCTTTGCTGGGTGTACCTGCAGTAACCACAAAGCTATCTTGAACTATGAATGAGAAATCAATTTGGTTGCAGCCCTCACAACCTGTTCTGCTGTTGTATAGGTTTCTTCCTGCTTATTCTTCCAGTACAGTTGCCTGGAGTCAAACATTGTGTCTAGAGAACAGTTTGCTATCTAATGTTTTTCTGTATGATGAAAATATCTCCCCAAATATAGCTGCTTTTGTTTTATGTATTTATTGTCTCCACATACAAAACAATAAAGAATAATCATTCCATACTATTAACTGTTGCATCGTTGCCCATTCTTCTCCACAGGTTTGTTTTGGAAAGCTATGATTTAAATAATTTCTCTTACAGTGCAACTCTTAAGGGTGTATGAAGATATTAAGGTAATGGACCAGCAGTGACATTATCACTTGTTAAAGGTCTGTACATCAAACCGGTGTTAAAAGGCAGATGCTATTCAAATGAGTTACCCTAACTTAAACTGGGGACACTTTCACAATAGCTGGCAGGGGATTGAAGAAAATCAATGCCATCTGTGGCTTAGTAGCAGTCTGAGCCAGTAGATAGTTTCTTGATGCCTTAGCTTGGTGAGTGACCTTTTCATGGCCCTCCCTGAGCCTGCCTCGGCGGGGAGGGCGGGGTATGAATAAAAAAATTATTTATTTTTATTCAGTTCCAAAAGCCTACATGATGTACTTTGGTATGGTATGTTGGCCAAGATTCTGTGTAAAAGATGATTTAAAAACTTGTGCACATTTAAATGAATTAGTTTGTGCAAGTGATATCACTCACATACACCATCATGCTATTAAAGAAGTATTTTCAAAAAGCAAAAGTCAGCATGCCTTTGCAATACAAATGAATAGGGAATGTTTGAGCAGCGGCAGCATGACTATGCTGTGACTCTGTGTCTGTGATGGGTGTCACCCCAGTTGCTTAGATTTCAGTGCTGTTTAATTTCTTGGCTTCATCCATTCTCTCTTTCACCACCTTCTGAGGTCAGTTAGCCTGCTGTTTCACAACCTTAATTAAGGTTTGTCGGCACACTTTTCATTCTCTGTTCCAAGGCTCTCACAGCAAGCTTTAGTCAGCAGTAGTCTGAGGGTCTCCCACCCCACCCCTCATGTCCTACATTCTTATCTTTTGTGAGAGAAAGTGTCATCACTCAGAAGCAACATGATAGGAATACAACGTCAAATTAAAGAGTTCTGGAAGTGGTAGCAAAAGCAAATCACAGGTAAGAAGTTTCTATTTGCTTATAATAATTATTGTATGGCATTGTGTGTAGTAGAGCCAGGAGATTCTAAGGTTGTCTGGCATCCTAAAGTTCTAGCTCTTTTAGCATTATGCACCACTAAGGGGCAAGCTACACTTATTTTTTTAGCTGAGAGAGCTCTCAGAGTTGTGATGACTGATCCAAGGTCACCCAACTGGCATATGTTGAGTCCAGAGTCGAACCCAGTTTTTCAGTTTAGAGTCCATCATTCTTACCACTACACCATGCTGGTTCTCCCTGTCTGCTTACATAGCTTATTGACTGATTTTTGAATTGACAAAGATTGTGGTGAAAGCCAGTGTGCTGTAGTGGCTAGAATACTGGACCAGGGTTTGGGAGATGGGTTCAAATCTCCATTCTCACACTTACTGTGTGACCATGGCCACTCATACACTCTCAGTCTAACCTACCACAAGAGATAAAGGCAGTCCCCTGTGCAAGCACCAGTTGTTTCCGACTCGGGTGGTGTTGTATCATGACATTTTCATGGCAGACTTTCTACGGGGTGGTTTGCCATTGCCTTCCCCAGTCATCTGCACTACTGCCCCCCCCCCAGCAAGCTGGGTACTCATTTTACTGCCCTCGGAAGGATGGAAGGCTGAGTCAACCTTGAGCTAGCTACCTGAACCCAGCTTCCGCCAGGATTGAACTCAGGTCATGAGCAGAGAGTTTGGACTGCAGTACTGCAGCGTTACCACTCTGCGCCAAGGGACTGCAAGCTACCACAAAGGGGAGGATAAAATGGAAAGGAGGAGAATTTAAGCCACTTTGGCTCCCACTGGGAATAAAGCAAGCTGTAAATAAATAATGGATTATAGTCATTACTATGAACTGTGTACAAGATGGTTAAAACAATGGATGGATCTAATATCCAGGCCTGGAAATTTTGTGTTGCTGTGCAGAACTTAATGGGTTGTCAATAATGGTGTCAAATAGATAGTTAATGTCCAAGTTTGAAGTTAAGAGTTTAATATTGCTCTGAGACTGGTAAAAGCTGCACACTTCCACATGAATTTCAGTTCAATTTTTGTATTGGAGTCCATTGCCTTCTCATCCCTAAATTGCTTCAGGTTTAAAAAAACCTTTGTAATCTGCCATGGAGGTTATTGATTTGCAGACCAACTACCCATGTCATTGAATTTTTGGCCATATGTCTTAGAGCTTAACTATCTCTTCCAAAAATGAACACAGTGCTAACCCCTTGGAACTGTCCATTTAAGGCAAGGGGATGTTGCTTTTAAAATTCTCCCATTTAACTCAAACAGTTAAGGAAATTATACTGTACTTTAGTTTTTCAGTGTTCATTGCTTTAACATACATAGTAACAAACACACTGCAGCATGGTCTGCTGTACTGGCTTCACTGGGACTGCTCTTTTTTGGCGCTGTGTGATGGATGTTTGTCCATGAATTGTCCCTGAGTGAACTGGGAAGTTATATGTGTTCCTGTGGTTGCCATGATAAGCTGTCTTAAGGGCCAAATAACACATTAGTTGAGAGACCTGTCATCAAATCTCGTGATTTTAAAAAAAACTTAGAAGAAGCAGCCATGGGGACTTATAGCACCCTCCCTCCCCCACAAAAGAAGGCCAAAAGAAGGAGGAGGACAAACACAATACAGTATCCTCCCTCTCATCCAGTAACCAGGACTAATGAAGCCTTGGTGAACCTCTGGGGAATAGTTGCAAACTGCACTTCTTGTGTTGGTGAAGGAGGAGCAGTCCTGTTAGATTATACGTTAAAGCAAAATGACCATGGTGAGCTATTTTATCTCTTGGAATATGCCCCAATGGAAAGGCATAATCTAGAAAACCTTTAAAATCCTATCTGCTGCTATGGAGTATAGATGATTTTTTGCAGAGTATTAGCAAAACAGATGTTAGCCCAAGGCAGAGCATTTCCACTGAGTATTTATAAATCAACCACTGCTTGGAACAGATGTCTGGTATTTGATACACTAATGCTCTATTATTCCATGACCATATTGTAATTATCTAAAAGTAATTTGTTCAATTTGGATTTCTTTTAGATAAGTCAGCTTTGGCAATCTTTGAAGTGTAAATATCCCTTTGAAACTTGTTTAAAATGTAGTCTCTTGAGTGGGCAAACAGAGTACTTTCTACTGCTTTGATTCTAATCATAATTACTCTAGTTTTCCTTCTGCAGCAGCCCATAGATATCTGTTAATGCCTCTTAGTGAAGTAGCACATCTTTCTACAGTTGGCATGTGGCTTATCAAAGGGCCAGCATGGTAATTAAAGATGAGCTAAGTGTACCGAAGCATATTGCCTGGTAATGTTACCAACTCCCTGCAGGGAGGAGCTGCTGTTTGATTTGGCTAGCTGGAATGGTCAGGTTAAAGCAACAGCAGGAGAAAATGTGTGCCACTGTGTAAAAATGGGATCAATTGGATATCAAAGTTGGTGTGACCTAAATATCTCCCATACTATCCAATCTCTATTTAAAACCCCTAGGAGAAATCATGTGTAGTTTTGGAATTAGATGGCATTAATATGCTGATGACACACAGCTCTATATTTCTCTCTTCAAATTTCCTGATGCCATTTGCCAGGCCTTGAGTTGCTGCCTGTTATGGTTAAATTAATAAGAGTGAACAAATTGAAACTGCATCCTGACAAGTCTGAGGTTACGCTGGGTGGGAAGCCTTAGTCTTGATGGATTCTGTGCTTCCCATGTTCAGTTGTCCATTCTTGACTCAGATAAGAGTTTACGAAGCTATACTAGAACAAGCATTACTCCTGGAGAAGCAAGTTAATGCAACCTATGGGACTGCCTCTCTTGGTACACCTGGGAAGATCGAAACCTCATGAGTTCAAAACCTACTGGCGGTCCCTGGCTCGAAACAAATCCAGCTTTTTTGGGCCTGGCTCCTACCTGGTCAAACTCTCTACCTAGTGACATCTGTGTCCTGTGAATCCAACCCAGTTCCACAGGGTGTGTCACACAGAGATGTTCCACCAGACCTATGACAGCCTTTTGCCGTATCTGGCCTACAACTCACCCTGTGGAGGGAGAGAACAGTACACTATCAGTGATCTGATTATCTCACTGATTTTATTGTACTTTAACCGTTATTTGTGTCTAGAGATATATTTGTTCTTTATTGGCTGTCTTTTTGTGCCTCAGAATTGTTTCCTCACAGTACAGAATTATTTCTAGCATTAACTCAGATGGGGGCCATACTCAATACATTATCTGTGGTAACTTTGGGGACTTCTGGTTTTTGGCACTAATCTGACTGATGCTTTTAGGTTATGCTCTGTTTCAAGGAGTCTTTTTCTCTAATTTTCAGTTTCTATTTCCTTCTAGGATTGCCAGGCCGAATTGGCTCATTACCGGCCAGTCTCAAACTTGCCCTTTTTGGGCAAGGTTATAGAGAGGGCTGTGGCGTTGCAGTTACAGAGCTTCCTGGATGACGCTTCCACTTTGCATCCATTCCAGTCCGGCTTCCGCCCGGGCCATGGGACAGAGACGGTTCTGGTCGCCCTCATGGATGATCTCCGGTGGCACCTGGACCGAGGCGGTGTGGCAGTATTGCTGTTGTTAGACCTTTCGGCCGCGTTCGATATGGTCGACCACCGGCTGCTGGCCCGCCGCCTCGCCGACGCAGGGATTCAGGGGCTAGCCTTGCAATGGCTTTCCTCTTTCCTGGAGGGTCGGGGACAAAGAGTGGTAATTGGGGGGGAGCTGTCCCAGAGGCACCTACTTAATTGTGGGGTGCCTCAGGGAGCAGTTCTCTCCTCGATGTTATTTAACATCTACATGCGCCCCCTTGCCCAGATTGCCTGGAGATAGGGGCTGGGTTGTCACCAGTACGCGGATAACACCCAGCTCTATCTATTGATGGACAGCCGGGCTGCCGATGTTCCTATAAATCTGGACCAGGCGCTGCAAGCCGTGGCAGATTGGATCAGGTCAAGTGGGCTGAAACTGAACCCAGCGAAGACAGAGGTCCTTTGTCTAGGGTGCGGTGGTCCGGAGGGAGGGATCTCCCTTCCAGCTTTTGACAGTGCGTCACTGATACCAGTGCGCAGGGTCAGGAGCTTGGGAGCGCTACTGGAGTCTTCCTTGACAATGGAGGCCCAGATAGCAGCCACTGCCAAATCCGCCTTTTTCCACCTTAGGCGGGCGAGGCAGTTGGCTCCCTTCCTGGAGCGCAATGACCTGGCAACAGTGATCCATGCAACGGTCACCTCGAGGCTAGATTACTGTAATGCCCTCTACATGGGGCTGCCCCTGTGCCGAACCTGGAAACTGCAGCTAGTGCAGAATGCAGCAGCCAGACTGCTATTGGGCCTACCTCGGTGGGAACATGTGCAGGCTGGGCAGCAGGAGCTGCATTGGCTGCCAGTTGTTTACCGAGTTCGTTACAAGGTGCTGGTTATTACCTTTAAAGCCCTATATGACCGAGGACCTGTTTACCTTAGGGACCGCCTCTCTCCATATGTTCCCCAGAGAGCACTGCAATCCAGCTCACAAAACCTTCTGGAAGTACCTGGGCCAAAGGAGGCCAAACTAAAAATAACTAGAGAACAGGCCTTCTCTATAAAAGCACCCCAATGGTGGAACCAGCTGCCGGAAGAGGTGCGGGCCCTACGGGACATTAGCCAATTCCGTAGGGCGTGCAAAACCGCCCTCTTCCGGCTAGCCTTCCAAGATGGAACCTGAAATAAACACCATGCCATCACTAACATCAATATAATTGAGATAGCAATGAGATGAGATTATTTTAGATTGATTTTAGACTTTTATATTATGTAAAACTTAATGGTAAATTTTAAATGGTATAGAAATGTATAATTGTTTTATTGTTCAACATGGCTTTTGCCTCACCCTGTAAGCCGCCCTGAGCCTGCCCCGGCGGGGAGGGCGGGGTATAAATAAAATTTTATTATTATTATTATTATAGGTGCAACTCAGGAAATATCTGGGGTCTTTGGGGGTGGAGCCTGGACTCTTTGGGGATAGAGCTTGGAGACTTTCCCATTCCCTAAAACAAACAAGCGAATAAATAAAAATACAGTAGTGCAGATCCCTTTACTCACTAGAGTTGTTGAATGCAACAATCTGCTGCATTTCAACCAACTTTTTTCAGACTAACACAGGAAGGTCTAGGGAGTGGAGAAAGAGGAAGAAAGAGGTCTAGGGAGTGGAGTTTTCTTCCATGCCATAGCCAGGTTCTAGTTGACTGTTTACTAACCATTTTACTATACAAGCAACTTCTGGAAGGAATGCAAAACAAAGAGAGGGACTGTGTTTTCTTCCTCTCTCTCACACTCACTGGGAAGAGCCACATGGCTCTGCTTGCCCCCCCCCCCCCCCCATGCAGCTTTTGTGTCTTGCTGAGATTTAATGGCACACACACATTCCAAAAACACAAAGTTTGCAAGCTTCTTCTAAACCTGCCAAGGTCTAGAGGCACATCATGGCTGATGGGGCAGGGCCTCCCTCCACCAGCCAGCTGGCTGACAGCAGGGAAGAGCCTGCAAAACCAGGGAATCCCCTGCCCAGACCTGGGGGCTGCCAAGGCTATTTGTGTCTGGTATCTTTTCCTGTTTAAGTTTATTTTAGATGTTCCTTTCATCCTCCCCCTCATTTTGAGTGAATCTGGCTGTCTGTTTGGTGTACCGACCACTTAGCACATCAGCAGACAGCCTTCTGTGCCTATTGGAGGCGGTGGCTGGGTGGGCATTGGAGTACCCATGGCTACTGGTTCTGGGGGACTTCAATGTTCATGTGGACAGCTCTGCCACCTCTGTCCAGGCCACAGAACTAGTGTCTTCCATGGCAGCACTGGGACTCCACCAATATGTTTCAGGTCCTACACAACAGGTGGGTGACACATTGGATTTGATCTTTGGCATGGGGTTGAATGTGGCTCTGACCTCAAAGGAAGAGGTGCCATGGTCAGACCACTTGGTATTGAAGGCCCGGCTGGACATTCCCACTCCCCCTGTCTAGGCAGCGAGTTGATTTTTGCTCGCCCGTGGAGTCTAATGGACCTTATCGGGTTCCAGAATGCTCTGCAGGATCCACAGCCCTCCTGCATCTCTCTAGATGAGCTGATAGGAGACTGGAATTCCTGTCTCACTAAAGCCATCGAGGAGATCACACCCCTACGTCCTCTCCGCTCCTGTGGGAAATCATCCCCCTGGTTACAGAAGAACTTAGGGGAATGAAACAGAAGCTCAGACGACTAGAGCGAGTTTAGCAGCGTACTCGCGATGAGGCAATATGAACATCTCATAGGACGCTTGTGAAAGCCTATGAGATGGTGGTGAAGGCTGTGAAGAGGGAATTCTACTCAGCCTTCATTGCATCCACAGACTCACGCCAAGCTCAATTGTTTAGGGTAATTCGGTTGTTAACATTCCTCACACCAAAAGGTTCAAATAGTGGTAGAAATTCGGTTATTGATTCAGAGGCGTTTATGAGGTTTTTTCACGGATAAAGGCCTGTTGCTCCGTCACAACTTGCCTGCCAGTCTTGATACAGTAAGTGAATTGGAGGCCCATTGGCCGTCGTTGGGTTCAGTTTTTGATTCTTTCAATCTGCTTTCCTCTTCTGATGTTGACAGAGTCCTGAGTGCTGTTAGGCCCACCACTTGCCTACTTGACCCGTGTCCCTCATGACTGGTTAAGGCTGGTGATGAGAGGATCCAGGGCCCTATGAAGGAAATCATCAACCTGTCCCTAGAGATGTTTCCAGAGGGCCTCAAGGAAGCAGTGGTCTTACTGCTCTTAAAAAAGCCATTGATGGATCCTTTAGATCCAGCCAATTACCGCCCGGTTTCAAACTTGCAGTTTCTGGACAGGGTAATTGAAAGAGCGGTGGCCGAGCAGCTGCAGGGCTTTCTGGAAGACACATCAGCACTAGACCCATTCCAGTCTGGTTTCTGCACTGGCCATGGGACTGAAACTGTCCTGGTTGCTCTAATGGATGACCTCCGTAAGCAGCTGAATCGAGGTGGGTTGGCGCTGTTATTGTTTGACCTTACAGCAGTGTTTGGCACAGTTGACTATGCATTGTTGACTCACTCACTCGCCAAAGTGGGAATATGCGAGGTGGCCTTGCAATGGCTTTCCTCCTTTCTGCACAGTCGGGGACAGAGGGTGGCGCAAGGTGAGGATATGTCCCCTAGTTATCCCCTCTTGTGTGGGGTTCCACAATGGGCACTCCTCTCCCCAATGTTATTCAACATCTATATGCACCCCCTTGCCCAGCTGGTACAGAGCTTTGGGTTGGGATGTCATCAACATGCAGATGACACCCAGCTATATTTGCTGTTGGATGACCCGTCAGCTACAGTCCCCCCCAACTCTGGCTGAGGGTTTGGAGGCCATGATGGGCTGGCTAAGGAAGAGCAGGTTGAAGCTGAACCCATCAAAGATGGAGGTTCTGTGGTTGGGGGGAGTGGGGTTGGAGCTGGAGTGTAGACTGCCGACTCTTGATGGGGCACTACTAACATCAGCGCCTACCATCAAGAGCTTAGGAGTGACACTGGAAACCTCGCTTTCAATGGAGACCCAGGTCACACATATTGCCAAGGTAGCATTTTTTCATCTTTGTCAAGCAGCCTTTTTTCACCAAAACCTTGAATCTAACCCGGTACTCAACAGGCAACCAGTGTAGCTGGTGCAGCACAAGTAGTATATGTGCTGTCCCTGGTGTTCTTGTCAGGACTCGCGCAGCCGCATTCTGAACCCGTTGGAACTTCCGAATCAGACTCAAGGGTAGGCCAGCATAGAGCAAATTACAGTAGTATAGTCTGGAGGTGACCATCACATGGATTACTGTGGCTAGGTCCAAGCAAGATAGGAGGGGAGCTAGCTGCTGGGCCTTTTTTCAATTAAACCACAAAAGCCTGTTTGAACAATTCGGTCTTATAGGCCCTGCGGAACACAGACAAATCCCGCAGGGCCCTTATAGCTTCTGGGAGGGTGTTCCAAAGTTCTGGTGCTGCCACCGAAAAAGTCCTGGATCTCGTTATACATAGCCTGGCTTCTTTTGGGCCAGGGGCAGACAACAGATTTTTTGTCCCTGATCGCAGTGCTCTCTGGGGGATATATGGGGAAATGCAAAAACAAAAACAATAAATGAGAAATACACATAAACGAACATTTTTGGGGAAGAGAACTTTGATCTTGTTCTTCTTCTAAGTTCATCTATCAGTTTCATTAAAACTTCTCTTCCATCACCCCTCTCCTTTATTACTACTATTTCTGCATGTTCAGCCAATCATACATGGGCTGCCAAACCTCTTTACATTGATTTAACTTTGTTGCAAACAATTTGGTTGAGAGAAAGTCCATTTCAGCTATTTCCAACACTTTTTGCAGAAATTCTTCTTTCTTAGGTATTTGTGGTGTCTTCCAGAATCTAGCATATATAATTCTTGCTGCCATAGTTGCATGAACCAAAAATCTAGCTTGTGTCTTAGAAATGGGATTTTGACATATACTCAAAAGATAAAATCAAATGAAAACAGATAAACTTTATACATGAAAACTACTATATGAAAAAAACCTGAGTTTATAGTTGATTATTTATTAATTTTTTTCTGTAAAGAAGCAGGATGATCCAGGTCAAAATTTAGGGAAGTGTCCTATTCCAAGGCATTTAATGGAAAATATCCTACAAAGATGAAGCCCTCACTGGGTTACACCCTCTCTATGTTGGCTCCCAAAGGAAAGGCTAGATTTCAAGTGGTGATCATAATCTTTCCCTGTCAGGAAACATGGATACATTGGTGGTGGAAAAGAAATAGTTTGTGTCATCTCTCTTATTTGTTAGGCATGCCTGTCCTCTACACAGATCTGAAATATGTAGGAAAAAAATCAGGAACTTATTTATGGAGAATGATACATCCTGACCTTTAAAAAAACAAACAAACCCTAAAATCCCCTCTATGATCTTTTCCAATAGAGGGTATTTTAGGAATTTTGGGATTCACTTAACAAGAGCTTTTAACAATCTAATAAGAAAGTCCTTGATTAAATCAAAACTAGAACAACCACCCTTATATAAGAAGGCAGAAAAAAATGGTAGAGCCCCCATTAATTGATCAAGAAATCTCTTTAGACCATAAGACAAGTTATAATCAAAATTTAAATCATTTCCTTCTGCATCAGAGGAATAAAAGAAGCTCTTCAAGAGACATTGAGATGGTTATATAGAAGGAAGGGGGTGGGGAAAGATCTTCAGGAACAAAGCCTGCTAAATACCTCCAGCCATCTTCCAGTGGAGGAACAGCAACATAATCAACAAAAATTAGGTAATAATAAAATTAATATTAATGGAAATACTAGCAACAACAAACTGTTTATACATGTAGCCCAGGAAATTCGATCAAAGGAAGAGAACAAAGTTGGCGTCCAGTGGCACCTTTTAGACCAACTAAAGTTTTATTCAAAATGTGAGCTTTCATGTGCCAAGCACACTTCTTCAGTCAGTATGAAATGGAAACAGAATCTTACATATCTTATATATCTTACATATAGTGGGTGGGTAGCAAATTAGCATACAGAATAATGGTTTTTAACAGATTAAAAGAATAATAATCTTAGTTATATGGCTATCACCTGTTAGAGTTCAACTGGAGGGGAACAACATTACAAGGAGATAAATATGTCAAAATTGGAGATTGATGTATCCTTGATGTTGAGTCTATCATTAGGTTTCTTAATTATAGAGAGTAATACATTGAGAGTCTGTTGTCATGCTGCATCCGCTCAAGCATGGGTTACACTAACAACATCCTTTTCGTAGAGTTATTCTGTCAAAGAGATTTCTGATAGTCTCAGAGACATAGAATATTAGAAACATTATTCTGGCACATTATTTAAAAATACATTGGAATACAGTGGAGGTATAGCTCTACTTGGTGAGAATGGATTTAGAGAAGAAGAAGAGAGATGAAATCGGATTCATACCCTGCACTTCACTACCCAAAGGAGTCTCAGAGCAGCTTACAATCTTCTTTCCTTTTCCCTGCTTTGTTATAAGAGGGGCTGTGGCTTGCCATTAAGAAGATTCCAGGTTCAATCTCTGGCATCCCCAGCTAAAACGGATCAAATAATAGATGGCGGTAGAGACTTCAGCCTGAAACTCTGGAGATCCGCTGCTTGTTGAAGTAGACAATACTGACCTTGGCAGACCAGTGGTCTGGTGCTGCATAAGGCAGCTTTATATGTCTTAATGTGTCAGAAACTGCTCCCTTATGCCCAGCTATGGAAAATACAGGAGGCCTGTCCTGAAACGAGGCTAAGTGAAGATTAGAGCTGTATAGATTTTCATTTATTTCTGAAAGGGTTTTGAAAAACCTGCACTGCAAGTCATTTATTGGAATAAGATCTAATGATTCAATTAACTAATGTTTCTATAGAATTAAACCTGATTTTAGCAAGATTCTCCTCCAGTAAATGGAGCAGGCTCCTATCCTCAGTTGACTCTTATGTCCTTCAGGATCTCTAGATAATCTGTAAATTTAACTAGGATGGGAATTTTATGTTCCCTTAAATTGGATTAAGTCTTATTGAAATCTGAATCAGCAAGAAGAGGGTTAGTTGGTAAGTGCTCTTTTATAGTGCAGTAAATGCTTATGTTTCATTGCTTTCCTCAATGCTTTGAAACAATGTGTCAGTCCAACAGAAAATGGGATAGATGTGAGAAAGAACTACTTCATGGTATAAATACTAGGCTACAACCAACCTTTTCCCTTTGAGATATGTTGGCTTATATCACTGCAGTGCTATCACAATTGTATGCTTCTGGAACTCTACTGAACCCAATGATTAAAGCAGAATCAAGCAGCAATCACCAGTCACCAAACAATTCCTTTGATTTCTGTCAGCTCAAAACATTTCTACTACTTTTATGTATAGCTCTCCAGAGGGGTGGAGTCTTATCCTCTGCATACTTTCCCATTCCCTCAATAGTCATATAATGGTTGCAGCTGTGTAAAATTAAGCACAGTTCCCAGAGTTCCAACTACCCCTTTTAGAGATTATATTGTTGTAATCTATTTTCCTTTGTCAAAAGCTGATGTGGAAGGCTTTTTTGGAAAATCAGTGCAGAAATCAAAGCTTGATTGTTCCTGTGGTTTTATCAAGATAGGGCCAGATGCAAAGAGTCTGCTACTACTGGGCCATGTGATTTTGTTTCCTTGTTGGTTATTATAGAGTTTATGAATTCAATTTGGTTTTCTTCACCTGTGAAACAGAAGTGCTGAGTCAAGGGTTGCTGATAATTCGGGGGAAGGGGTTTGTAGAAAACCCCCAGCAGGGGCTCATTTGCATATTAGGCCACACCCCAATGCCAAGCCAGCCAGAACTGTGTCCCTGTGTGTTCCAGCTCAAAAAGAACCCTGACTGATATGAATTCCATTACTAACAGTGGAAATGTGATCCATGCCTTTCGTTAGGTTCTTGTGATTTGTAACAGCCAGAGCTTCCAAAGGCAAAGCAGCATAATTTGCTTTCAGCCTCCTGGAAGTGAACAGCAGCTGTGCCGCTGATAAAAAGGGCTGCTGTGTTCATCTGGGAAAAGTCGTAGTAACAGAAGGGCCTCTGTGATTGATTGAGTGCTGGCATTGGCAGTGGATTTCTTTTATTTTGCCAAACACCCAGGGCCATAAGCAAGGCAGCCAGGTTTTCTGCTGTTTGCAGTTTAGGAGGCAGTCTGAAACGTTGTGCCTACCACTGGTATTTTCAGAATACTAACACTGATCTCTGTCTTAGTCATTCTTGAACATTTAATTTACAGAAACCATGGAAGCAAGAGCTGTCAGAAGCAAACACAGCCAGACACTTTGGCAACATTTTATTAGCTAGAAGAAGTTCATGGAGCAAGACATCCAGCACCGGCTCCTTCCATCTGCCCTTATCTCAACTTCATAATTTGGTTTATCATAGATTCATTATGCTGTACATTTTCTACAAACTACAAGGGACTGTTTTTGCCCTGCCTCTCTGTCAAGCAGCTGCTATACATCTATGGAGGCCAACCTCCAGGCAGTACCTGGAGATCTCTCGCTATTATGATTAATTTCCAGACAATAAAGATCAGTTTCCCTGGAGAAAGTGGCTGCTTTGGAGGGCAGACTCTAGGGAGGGCATTATACCCTGTTGAGGTCCTGCTTTCATGTCTTATGAAATGTGGGAAATATCCCAGGCAAGGAGGTAACATAAATCTGTCAATAGAATAAATGAAGGCGGGAAGGGGGGTGGACAAATTTTAGCTGATAAATTTCTATGACCAGCAAGCTGTCATTTTGTGCAGGAATAGCATCTACTGCTACCTGGAGAAGAGGACACATTTCCTTCTGGATTGGCAATATAGGAAAGTTGTAGTGTAACCATATGAAAAGGGGACAGAACTTCTGCAATTGTAGCAGCTTTCTGAGGGAGATGGGTGTTTGGACAGCCTATCACACACCTGCTCAAAACTCTATTTTTTAAATTACTGTTTCACTTATGGGAATGAAGTACTTGTTTATCTCTGGTTACTATTTTTTAAAAAGCCAATAGTAAAACACAGCTTGGACTTCTGATGAAAATGGAAAGCTGCCAACCCTTCAAAGCTGCTACTCATCAAAGAGCATTATGCCCCCCCCCCCCCAGTAGTACCAACTTGCAAGTAGTCTCTGGTCCTATAATGGTCCAGCTGTCCTAGACCAGGGTCTTTTTGGCCCTGGCCCCAACCTGGTGTAACTCTCTCCCCAGTGAGATTTGGACCCCTGTAGGGCTTGGTTCAGTTCTGCAGGGCCTGTAAGACTGAGATGTTCCACCGGGCATATGTTTGAGGACAGGGATGGTTAAAGAGAACAGTGGCTTCCCAGGTTTCTTCCCCTCTTTATTCTATGCCAGTCACTCTAATTCTGAGATAGAACAAAGATATATCTGAAGAAGTATTCAAGCTCATACCTTGAATAAAACTTCGTTGGTCTTAAAGGTGCCACTGGACACTAACTTTGTTCTATTGCTTCAGACCAACACAGCTACCCACCTAGATCTAATTGTGAGATAGATATGTAGCACCATCCAATAGTAAAGCAAACTGTTAAAATAGTACTGAAGTTAATGTATTGTATGTATTTTATTATGTATTGCTATCTATGTTGTACACCACCCTGAGTCCTGTTTACAGGAAATGGAATGGGATAGAAATCAAATAAACTTAACTTGCCACTGACCACAGCTTGATGAATGTAGAACAGTATTTTTGTAGGTAGCTTCATCTCTGCAAGAAAAACCCTATGTACTTTGTGTTGGAATGTTAACACAGTTCACTTTAAACTGTAAGCGTAATAATAAGTCAGATGACACAAGAAGACTCTAGTCTGTTTCAGTCATTAACAGTCACCCCACAAAAAGGAAACACGTTAATGTTAGGGAAAATACCTAGATTGGAGCTGTGGGTCAATAGTAGAGCATCTGATTTGCATGTAGGAATGCACCAGATTTACTCCCCAGCAGGGCTTTTTTGTCAAAAAAGCCCAGCAGGAACTCATTTGCATATTAGGCCACACCTTCTGATGCCAAGCCAGCTAGAACTGTGTTCCTGTGCGTTCCTGCTAAAAAAAAGCCCTGTTCCTCAGTATCTTTAGTTAAAAGAACCAAGTAGATGGTCATGCAACAGACCTCTGTCTGGGACCCTGGAGAGCAGCTGCTAGTCAGAGTAGACAGTACTGCTCTTGATAGACCAAGGGTCTGACTGTGGGCAAGATAGCGTTATTTGTTTGAATAAAAATGTTTGCCTGCATGTTTCATTTGAAGGAAGCATTAAACAGTTTCTTTAATAGCTGTCTGTCATTCAGCTAGTTAGCAGGTGAAGCTTTTCTTGGCACAAAGATGACGTTGATGGAAAGAGCATCTCCTGTTTAAGAGCTGTGTGGCAGGCTTGTGATAAGAGCAACTCTTAAAAGCTTTGATGACTTGAGCCCTCTAGGGCAATCAAGTTCTGACAGAAAGAATGGTGTAAATAAAACTTGGACTGCCTTCTTCTTAGATAGATCTATAAGGGCCACTGAAGGCAGTTTTATTTAGGACTGATTTTGACTAATTTAGTCTTTATTTATTGGCAGTCAAAATTTGTGATTATACATTGTGGTCTTTTTGTATTCTTTATCATTTTTGTTTTTTTCATATTGTAAGCCACCTTGAGTAGAAAGTTGGCTAATAAATATTTTAAATAAATAAATAGGTATGTGCTATTTTGGAGATACTACATCCCAAAGAATGCATTACCCTCTCTAAAGATACCTATGTCTTAATTTGGATTGGGGCCATGGTGCTGGACAGAAACCTGAAATTTGACTTACAAGACTCAAGGCTGCATCATGCCGGATGGGAATAATCTGATGCTGGAATTAGAATTACATATATAATTTGATTTAAAATACTAGCCTTTAAGAAGACAGGTGAAAGCATAGTGTCCATCCATTTTTCTTTTTCTGCCTAATTCCAATCTAATTCCTATCTAGAATGGTGTTGATTGTGGTTTCACTCAAAAGAAAGTGCAAAGGTTAATCCCTTCTTTTGCACCACTGCAGACCTTATTCAAATCAGCAGCCCCCAACTGCTTTTCAGTGCCAAAAAGCACCCAGTCCCAGATCTCAAGGTAGCAAATAGTTTGGCTCCTACTTGGCCAATTTAGAACAGGACACACCATGTTATAAGCAGGGAGTGTATACTCCAGAAAGCTGCTTATAGAACAAACAGCTGCAGTTGGCAAATGGAAAACTATGGGTCTGAATCCAGAGTACCCTGTATGAGGCAAAGCTCATTTCCCTCTCCCAATCAGTATATTGTGATCCCTGAAATTCTGTGCCTGGGGCCAGGAGACCCTCATGAACAGCTTGGGAAGAGGACAACATGACAGACTGCAAAGGGAGGAAGGAATAAGTGGTATCTGCCTCTGTCTTGTTTTACCAGCTGAAGTGCCATCTCACTAACATAAGTGTTGGATACTCTGTTGGAAGAGCACCTTTGTATCAATCTCTGGATAGCTATAGTAAGTAGACATGGTGAAGTGGTTAGACTTTCTGACAAACATCTGGAAGACCCAGGTTCAAATCCCTTCTCTGCTGTGGAGTCTCATTGGATGACTTGAACCTGTCACTCACTATCCCCTCAACCTATCCCACAGGGTTTATTTGTCTCTTTAAATTATACCCTACCTTTTCCCACAATGGGGACCAAAGCAATTAAAATTCTCTTCTCTCCTCCATGTTATTCTCACAACAGCAATGTGAGGCAAGTTAGGCTGAGACTTGTGTGATTGGCCCAAAGTCACCCAGAAAGCTTCCATAGAAGAGTGGGGACTCAAACCTGGGCTTAGATTGCACGACCCTGTTTGTCATGTTGATCTTCTGAACGTTAAAGGTGTAGAAGTTTGTCTTTCATACAGTAAGATGGCTGAACCAAGTACTCTGTGCTTCCATTGTCCAGACTGATGAAACCAAAAGGGATATACTAGAGCATGCTCATTAGAGCTACAAATTCAAGTGAACATATGAACATATGAAGCTGCCTTATACTGAATCAGACCCTTGGTCCATCAAAGTCAGTATTGTCTTCTCAGACTGGCTCTCCAGGGTCTCAAGCTGAGGTTTTCCACACCTATTTGCCTGGACCCTTTTTTGGAGATGCCAGGGATTGAACCTGGGACCTTCTGCTTCCCAAGCAGATGCTCTACCACTGAGCCACCATCCCTCCCTAAGTGGAAAGGAGTTGGTGTGAAACTAAAACTAGGGAACTAGAGAGCAGAATGGATAGGAAACTCCTAGTGAGAGATACTGAAGAGGAAAATGTCTGATAAACCCTATCTGTAGCAAAGCAAGTGCACTATGGCTTCTTCAAATAACACACTCGAGGTGGAGACAGTGAGTCTAGCAAAGAAGTGTCAGAACCTTACCTATTCAAGGAGTGGGAAGAGCTCTTCTTGTGTGAAACACATAAACACTACTTGAGTGGAGAATTAGTCATTAAAAAACCCAGTTTGTAAATATAGAGTTAAAACATCATAAAATCTCAAGTCTGTGTGACCATCCAGTAACAAAAAAGAAGTTATAAGGGACTCTAGTAAATTTTGTATCACAATAAAAACAGTGAAAATTCTCTAACAGCATCAAGCCAAAATGAACCAGGGAAAATAACTCTCTAATATTATATAAAAACAGTTTTAGATATATATTTGAACCTCTCTCGACCAAACCTAACCAAAGCTTACTTGCAAATAAAATTTCCTGACCCCTGTCTGTTCTAATAAATTTGATTTCTGTTTCAAATTTCAGTGTGCCTAGGTGCCTATTTCTGAGGGAGAATTTATTTATTTATTTTATTTTGTACATTTGTAGCCCGCCCTTTCCCGTGAAGGGCTCAATGTGGATTCCAACAAGCCAAAATGTTAAAACCATTAAAACCATTGACATTTATAAAGGTATAGACTGTCCTCAATCACACTTCCTTATTTGGGATGTAAGCCAACAAAGTTTCAAACAGTAATAAGGTGGGATGATGGTATTATAATAAAAGTTTATTTACCACAAAAAAAGAGAGAGCTAAGGAGGCCAGATGGCCAAAACAAGCTTCCTTCTCCAGAAGAGCCAACATTACATATGAAAAAAGTTTGAAGACAGCTTTAAAAATTATGTATGTAAAGTTACCCTGCCCTTTTTTCCTGTCACTCCTGGAAAGGCGTGAACTTTAATAATGGTCCTATGGGTATAAAATACATATTTGCTGTTGGAGTTTTATTAAACCGGAAACATACCTAAAGCTTTTGAAAGGTCATTGCCCTGAAATTTACAAAAAAAGTGTTGAATTTGATTTACAGGATTCTCCAGGCTACACCATAGCAGACATGAACAATCTGCAGCTGGAAATTAGAAACACATCACTTGATTAAAAATCTGTTAAACCTACAAATGCAATATTTAAAAAGATAAAGCTATCATGGTTGGTCATGAAATCTAAGGACCGCAAGAAGGTTAATTTTCTTTTCCAAGGTTTATTCACTTTGATGGTAGAGGACTAAGGTGATAGCTTGGTAACTGGAATGTACAGTTGTATTGTGGGGAAGGATCTATTGACATAGAATGCCCTTTCAAGTCAGGAAATGTTTGCGGAACAGCAGAAAATATTTTATAAGCACTTGGTTGTTTGAACTTTGACCAATACTGCAATTGGTTCCTCATACAATCCTCAAACACATTTGCTCTTTGAAACTAGGTCTTCAGGGGTTTTGGCAAAGGGCTGAAAAAGTAACTGTGTGAATGCTCAGAGGCTTATTCAACTGCAGAAGACTCTAGGGGATTTGGGAATGGATCTTCCCAGAAATCTTGAAGCTAAGTTTTAGAATGTGAAGAGACATGAGGTCACTCATCTGGGGGTCTGGGCTGGCGCCTGCATCACCTTGGGAGCCCATGGAGCTGGGCAAGGCTTATTTATTCTTATACAGTGTTTGGGTTCAATTTAAGCAGGGTGAGGGTAGCCCAGAGGGAATCAGAAGTGGAGTTTCATAGTAATATTAGATAGTCTTGCGAAGAGGAGTCTAATCCTTCTGACCTGCAGGATTTTGCCCATCAAAACTGCTCTTCTCATGCTGCAGTTAGGTCAAGGTCAGCACTCAACTTTTGTATGCTTTTTTCTTTACAAGGCTAAGAGTAGGATGGAAGGATTAAACCTCCTCCTTGTATTATTGTCATTCAAGTCACATCTATTGATAGCTATCATTTTTTAAAATGCCAAGAAAGTTCTGTCATAGATTTCTCAGTGCCTAATCTAGTTTAACCTTCGCTCTTTTCTCCAACCAGCCAAAGAAGAATATTCATTCATCTTCAAGGTACAAGAAATTGAACATCGCAGGGTATGATACAGATTCCTCATCAAATCAAGCTCTCAGGATAGCTTAGTGACAAAAGTGAATCAACAGTATAAATCCACGATCTGAGAAATATTATTGCACTCCTCACTTTTTGAGCACTGGGAAGTTCCAGGTGTAGCATTACAGGCTTTAGTTTCCTTGGAGCATGGAAATGACTTATACTGTCTTTGAATGCTCCGCGTTTACATGTATCTGCAAAGGCAGCTTAGTAGAAACAAACAGATCCTTGAAAGAAGGCAGCAACAGACCATCAGAGTACAATGTATACAGGCTTTCAAGGCTGCTTCCCGCGCCCCTCTGTTCCAACTAGTTTTAGCTAGAAACTCTCAGCTCTTTCTCTCTATCTTAACTCAAGAGAAACCCTGGCTGTTCTACGCACAATGTGTCATGCTGAGTATTCACCAGACTTTTATGCAGGTGAATGCCCTGCTCAGGAAGTTATCTATGGATGTTAAGAAACATATTTCTTTTGGTAAGTTCATGATCACTCATAATCAAGTTGGCCAAATTCATAACACTGTTTTGCATCCTTCCAGGAACAATAAATACTGTGTCAGATTTCCAGCTGGCCCCATAGCTATTTGCAGCTCTTAATGTCTGGAGAGAGGAGAGTCCAGGGTTCAGATCAGTCTGGTGACATCATTCTCTTATCTGGAATCTGTTTTACCTATTTTCTAATGTATGGGCAGCTTTTTGTATAGATACAGTAGTGTTGGAAACACAAACTGCATGTGCTGGGAAGTGCTTTTGTCTATTTTTATTTTATTCCCTGGCATTGAAAAGAGATGTCAGGCCTGAGCTGTGGCATAAATTAAGCAATGGCTGTGATGTCAAGAGTGGTTTGATGTGTATTAATTAGTTGGTGAAGTTTGATCCCCCGTAAATTGCTGCCAGTCAAATCACTGTTAAAGGCACAGCTGCAGAGGCTGGTTGTAAAGATGGCACTTTTAGATGGAACCCACAACAGAGGTAAATTTGGACTACAGGTTTCTCTCTTAAAAGGGAGAAAATTTTAAAGACTAACTCTAGGTTATTATGTGTGAAATTATGACAGTTAAAGTGACTTTTAAATATTGTTATATCCTAATCCAGTTCTGGGCTGGTTTGTCTAAACAGAGTGGAGTTCATAGAAAGGATTTTTCATTAACCCCTTTTTCATTCAAACATCCTTTAATATAATGTGAAATGTAATGTGTGTGTGTGTGGGGCGGGGAAGCAGCTGGATTCAGGTAATTACCTGCCCACTTTTTGATGTGCTTTTCTACAAACAGAGCAAGAAGTCGGCCCCCTCCCAGCCAAACGGCAACGTCTCTTTTAGGCTGGGGGCTGGGTTTGCCCTCCCGGAAGGAGGGAAGGCTGGCATTCGGCTTCCCGTCAACGCGGGAAGCTGAGGGGGCGTGGCGTCAGGGCTATAAAGCCCCGCCCCGAGCAATGCAGTTCTTTCTGGCTCTCGGCACAGGAGAGCTGCGTCGCTCGTGAGCCGAGCCGGGCCAGTGAGAGGGAGCGCGTGCAGGCCGTAGCATGGCACAAGCAGGGTTAAAAACTAATTTGAGCTGCACGGAGCGAGCGACAGCACGGCACGAGGATTCGGGGAGCTTTTAGCTCCATGTTCAGGCCAGCGGGTGGTTTATTCTCCGGGTGGGGGTAGCTGGTCGAGGGCAGAGAGGCTTTTGGGTGAGGAAGTTGGGCCTTGCCCCCCCACTGTGTATTACTAGCAGGGTGAGAGGTAAACAGGGAGTGTTTGGTTTTTCTCCCCCCCTTTTTTGTTCTCTGTCCCCCCCCCAGCCCCCACCCCCCCTCGCTGGCCCATCCTCTTCCCTCCCCCCTTTTGGAGGGCTATCCAAAGAAGACAGTTGGGGGGAGGGATGGCGGCTCAGTGGCAGAGCATCTGCTGGGTCTAGCAGAAGGTCCCAGGTCAATCCCCTGCATCTCCAACTAAATAGGGTTCAGGTAAATAGGGTGGAAGACCCAGCTTGAGACCTTGGAGAGCCACTGCCATTAAGTAGACAATACTTTGCAAGTGTACCCCCCCCCCTCCATGCTTTCAGGTGGGTGCCAGGGAATCATTTGGTGGGGACATGTGTTCCTGGGATGGACCAAGTAGGGGTGGTATGGTGCCCAAGAAGGGTGAGAGCCTGTCCAAGGGGAAGCAGCCCGCAAAGAAGCGAACCCAGCAGCCCGCTTCCCCTGGTGACTTGGACGAGGAGGCCCAGCTTAGGCAGGCCATTATTGGGCAGCTAGATGAACTGGAGCAGCAGAGGGGCACAGCCGGGGCTCCTACGTGGGAGGGGCTTCGCCGGGCATCCAGGCGGTCTTCCAAATTGACTTTTGAAAAAGAGATCCTGGCTCGCCTTTCTGCTTTTCAGGGTACAGCGGTTGGTGTGGATGTGCAGCAAGAGCCTGACTGGGAGGACGAGGCTGATATGGAAGTGGTAGGTGGCCGGGAGCGTGGCACCCATGGTACGGAAGGGAAAGTAGCGCATCCAGCTCCAGCTGTGGCAGTGGCGGTTTGCCCGTCAGGGGTAACAGGTAAGTCCCTCACACAACCCCAGTTGCCAAGCTGGCCATGGGGCCCGGTCCAGCGTAGCGCCTCGCAGGGCGTGGTGGGTCCGGTGGTTGCATCGTCAGGGCAGTCGGGGCCTTTTGGGCAACAGGCGCAGGCTGGACCCTCCTGGGCTTGGGGCCTGCCTTGTGCAGTACCTCAATACCAGGGTTTTGTTGGACTTGTTTCACAACCCTCTGTGCAAGGGATGGCCACAACTTTGTCACAAGGCTCCGCCGCTTCAGCGGCAACACCGGGTGTGTTGCCTTGGGGGGGACAGCACCCATGGATTTAGGATTCCGTACCAGGGACCTAGGGTCCCTGGTTTGGCCCCTAATCTGCGTTCAGTGATTTCAAGTTTCAAGTTTATTTAAATTTATATCCCGCCCTTCCCACCGAAGTGGTTCAGGATGGCTCATAACACATAAAAATCTAACATAATTTTTGAATTTAAAACATCTTGCACAGTTAAAACAGTAAAATAATAAAACATATAATGGCGGTCTATCAAAACTACACTCAGCTTCCAATGCCAGTTAATTATAAGCCAGCCGGAAGAGGGCTGTCTTATAGGCCCTGCGGAACTGGCCAAGGTCCCGCAGGGCCCTCACCTATTCCGGCAGTTGGTTCCACCAGAAAGGAGCCGTTACAGAGAAGGCCCTGTCCCTGGTGGATTGCAGGCGGGCCTCCTTTGGCCTGGGGATAACAAGCAGATGTTGAGATCCCGATCTCAGTACTCTCTGGAGAACATGTGGGGAGAGACGGTCCCTAAGGTAGGCAGGTCCTAGGCCATATAGGGCTTTAAAGGTAATAACCAGTACCTTGTACCGAACTCGGTATATTATTGGCAGCCAGTGCATAGTCCGGAGCCCTGGCCGAATGTGCTCCCATCTTGGGAGCCCCAATAACAACCGGCTGTGGCATTCTGCACTAACTGCAACTTCCGGGTTCGGCACAAGGGCAGCCCCATGTAGAGGGCATTACAGTAGTTCAACCTTGGGGTGACCGTTGCATGGATCACCATTGCTAGGTCATCATGCTCCAGGAAAGGAGCCAACTGCCTCGCCTGCCTAAGATGAAAAAATGCGGAATTAGCAGTGGCTGCTATCTGAGCCTCCATCGTTAAGGAAGGCTCCAATAGTACCCCCAAACTCTTGACCTTGTGATGGGGATGGAACACATGGTCAGGGCCAAAATAGCGAAGGAATGTTTGGAAGGGAGGGTCATTGGCCCATTTGAGACCCCGCCAATACCCACATTACAGATATCCCCCTTAGGAGTGGTGCCTAAGAAAGCGCCGGGGGAATACCGCCTGATACATCATTTGTCTTACTCCAGGGGTAGATCAGTGAACGATGCCATTCCGGAAGTTCTTTGTTCCATCAGGTACACCTCCTTTGATCAGGCGATCAAAGTGGTTCGGAGTTGCGGTGTGGGGGGCGAAATGGCAAAATGCGACAGTAAGTCTGCATTTTATCTTCTGTCAGTACACCCAAAGGACTTTGATTTGCTGGGTTTTGCATTTGAGGGGAAGTACTACATGGATAGGGCCCTGCCCATGGGCTCTTCAGTATCTTGTGCCGCTTTTGAACGGTTCAGTTCCTTTATGGAATGGGCATTGTGGGCAAGGTCGGGGTTGAATGATACCGTTCATTACCAGGATGACTACCTTTTTGTGGGTCCCACCGGGTCTGGACAATGCGCCAGATTATTGCATTCATTCGAGGACCTTGCCCGGGAACTTGGGATGCCATTGGCACATGAGAAGACAGAGTGCCCCAGTTCAGTACTTACCTTTTTAGGCATTGAGTTAGACACCATGCGGCAAACCTCAAGGCTGCCGGCGGACAAAGTGGCGGGCCTCAGGGTCAGGTTGGTTTCTCTTAAACAGCAGCACAAGGTTACACTGTTGGAGCTTCAGCAGCTTGTGGGGCATCTCAACTTTGCATGCAAAGTTGTAGCCCCGGGAAGGGCGTTTTTGCAGTGCCTATGTGACGCAATGAGGTTCTTGAGGCTCCCTCACCACAGAGTTCAATTGACTGCCGGTATGCGAATGGACTTGGAAGTATGGGAGGAATTTTTGAGCTTCTTCAACGGAATTTCATTTTGGCATGATGACTTGAAGTTAGAGGCGGAGCTCCAAATATTCTCGGATGCGGCCAGGGCCACCGGGTTTGGAGTATATCTCAGGGGGCATTGGTGCGCAGAGCAATGGCCCACGGCATGGTTGGACAGTGGATTATGTCGGGACTTAACTTTTTTGGAGTTTTTTCCCATTGTGGCCGTCTGGCTTTGGGGAGAGCAGTTGGCCAACCATACAGTGCATTTCTGGTGTGATAACATGGCTGTCATACATGTTATCAATTCCTTGTCATTTAAATCAGTTGTGGTAATGAATTTGGTGCGATCCTTCACATTGCGTTGCCTCCGGCTGAATTTCCTATTTCTTGCCCGGCATGTTCCGGGAGTTTGTAATGGGGTGGCAGACGCTCTATCTCACCAACGTTTCCGCCTGCTTGCTCCAGAAGCGGACCAGCGACCAGCACGAATGCCACCGGAGCTTTGGCAGCTTGGGAGGTGGAAGCCGGTAGGGCAATTCAATTAGCTCTAGCACCTAGTACCCAGAAAACCTATGCGAGGGCAGAATTACAGTTCCGGGCTTTCAGGAGGGCTGCGGGGCTTCCAGATAGCTGGCCGGTACCGGAGGCTCACATTATTCAGTATTGTGTCCACCAGAAGGTGAGGGGGCTGGGGCTGAAATCCATCAAGGGGCAAATGGCTGCACTGGCTTTTGTTAGTAAAGCGCAGGGCTTTCCTGATGGCACCGGCGATGTTAGGGTTAGGAAGATGCTAGAGGGCTGGTCAAGAGAGCGGGGTCCAGGGTGGATACACGGCAGCCAATATCTCCTTCAGTGCTGTAGGGGCTTCCTCTTTGTTTGAGGCCTCTCTTTTCCACACGGCCTCCTTGGTCACCTTTTTCAGGGCGTTAAGGATCAGCGAGTTGGTGGTGCAGTCAAAGGCAGATCATACGGGCCGGGCTCTGCGCTCTGGTGATGTAAAATTTGTAGGGGGGCAAGTTCAGCTGACAGTACGGCGATCGAAAACCGACCAGCATCAGAAAGGAATGGTCATTGTGAACCGTCATCGGCCAATGTCAGTACGGCGGTCGAAAACCGACCAGCATCAGAAAGGAACGGTCATCGGCCAATGTGCTGCAGCTGAGCTATGCCCAGTCAAAGCTTTGAAGCAATATATTGCGCTCAGGGGTGAGGGTGATGGCCCTTTGTTTCGGCATTGAGAGGGCCCTCCCCTCACAAAGTATCAATTTTGGGCGGTGACCGGGAGAGCCCTGGCTGAGCAGGGTTTGGGGGGTGTTAAATTTGGGACCCATTCATTTCGAATCAGGGCCGCATCTACGGCGGCGGCGATGGGTTACACCCCCCCTGCTATACAGCGGATGGGCCAGTGGCGGTCATCAGCTTATAAGTCATACATGCGCCCGTTGCTTTAAATAAGTTTCGGGGATGTATCAGCAGTTATTGCCCATTGGCATGTTATTTCCAGGATGTGACCTTTTTTCTGTTTTGCAGATGCTGTGGCTCGTAGTGCGAGGCGTTGCATCCTCATCTGCGGGCACAGTATGGTGTTTTGGGCAGCCCACCAGGCTAGGAGATCCCCAGTTGGTACACAGCTGGGTCTCAGCGAGTGGGCGACAGTAGAGTGGCTTGGTCGCCATGGCCTGCGTTGGCCAGGCATCATGCCGCTGCTTTTCCGTGGAAGGATGGCACCTCCAGACATCCTGGTCATTCACCTGGGCGGTAATGACCTTGGCTTTATGAAGGGGAAGGCCTTTTCCTTGCAGGCACAAAAAAATCTGCAAGCCATCAAGCGGAGGTGGCCGGGGGTCCTTTTGGTTTGGTCGACAATACTGCCACGTAGGGTCTGGCGGTTTGCCCTGTATCTTGAGGGAATTGAGCGCGCCAAACGCAAGGCCAACCAGGCCTTGCAAAAGGCCATGGAAGGGGGCTTGGGCATATTCCTTCCCCATCCGGCGATACGGGTCGAGAATGCTGACCTGTATAGGCCGGATGGGGTTCATTTATCTGAACTGGGAAACTGGGCCTTTCTGGACGAGCTGAGGAAGGGTTTGTGGTCGGCTCTGGGCCGCCCGGTGGGCGCGAATGCCTAAGCAGAGGCTTGGCATTGGCGGTGGCAGGATGAGGTATTGGCTACAGTATTTTAGGGGAGCACCTATGGCTCTGCACCAGTTGGTGCTGGTGGTCTGTACGAACTGCAGATGGACTTTACGGCTCAATGCGGGGAGTGCAGATCATGACAAAGCCTCACTTGGGTGGATCCTTCCAGTGGGTTGGATGCCGGCCTAAGTGGAGGTGGCATTTGGGCCTGGCTGCTCAGCACCAGCGAGATGATATTCGGCTCGTGCTGGGGGCAGTGTGGCTCGCCCTCCCAGGACAAGGCGGGGTCCTGGGTTTGACCCCAGGGCTTGTCCTGTTAGGCCTAGACCTCTCGCTATTCCAGCTCATTCAAGTTATGTTTAATAAAGCTGTTTTCATCCAACACTGTGTCAGCCTCTTCATTCCAACTGGGGGGGCAAAAAGAAAGAGCTGATTTTCCTCTTCCAGCTGCAGTCTCTGTGCTGGTTCTTGTGCAATTCTGTATGTCCATTGTAGACCACAACTAAACAGTTACCTAAGTACCCATTTCTCATGTGCCCTGCCATGTTTATATGCACTTACCACATGTAGTGATCTCTTTTGTATGTGGTGTCAACACACCAGAGGGAAGTGTGCCAGATGGACAATTCTGCATTTATGAAAAGGTCAATGCATGTGACAAGCACATGAGAATGTGACAAGAACATGCATTAAGAACACTTCCTTGGGTAAGTGCTTTACTTGGGTCTCATGTCAAGTAAAAAAATCAGGCCTCACATTTTCCATTCATATAGTTTGCTAAACAAACTGCGCATTCTTGAAAAATGATTCTGTGTATCACTAGATTCCAAAATGCAGTAATCAGAAAGGGATTAATAATGTTCAAAATTACTTATCACACATTCTCTGGGGGATATGTCTTAAATTATTGGAGAATAGAAAGGATTCAGAAACAGATCCATGGAATATTGCATTACACAGTAGGAAGCAGTTGAATTGTCCTTAAAGTTTTAATTCATGATTATAAATGGTTGTTTGTACCGAAACATTTAAGACCAATATCATTTACCTGTGACTACCATATTACTAATCTATAAAAATAAGTTATCAACATAGCAGAAAAAAGGATCCAGTACCCTACACAGTCCAGTCAGACTAGGTGTGGATTAGCTGCTGATACTGTGCGGGGAGGGCAGGATGTAAATGGAATGAATGAAGAAATAAAATTAATTATAAAGGAACATCCTATTTTTCTAAGTCACCTACAATTGAATTGGTCCATACCAGTTTGGATTGGATTGTATACTCTTTGACTGGATCATCTTTTTATCTTGCTGTGCAACATGATATAACATATGTGTCTTAGGAAACTGGACCTCCTGACATTTTATAATAAACCCCTTCACCATATCCATTCACCCTCCTACTCTTCACAGCTTTGGGAATATAACTCTGTGACATCTGAATGTAACACTTGCCTCTGAAATACAGCAAACTGTAATTATATATATGCCCTGAAAGTTCTAACATTTGCTGTTATAAACTTAGTGTGATACTGATTGGAGAATGGAAGGGGCATCAAGGAGACTACCTGAATTGTGCAACTATGGCTCCTTTCTTTCCAGGTTACTTTCTGGTGTGGTATCCTTTCCAAGTAGTGACAGACTTCACATTTCTGGGATCCAAGATTACTGCAGATGGTGACTGTAGCCATGAAATTAAAAGACGTTTGCTCCTTGGGAGGAGAGCTATGGCGAACCTGGGCAGTATAATAAAAAGCAGAGACATCACCCTGCCAACAAAAGTCCATATAGTCAAAGCGATGGTATTCTCAGTAGTAATGGCTGTGAGAGCTGGACCATAAGGAAGGCCGAGCGCAGAAGAATAGATGCTTTTGAGATGTGGTGCTGGAGAAGAATCTTGAGAGTCCCTTGGACTGCAATAAGATCAAATCAGTCAGTCCTAAAGGAAATCAACCCAGACTGTCCCCTGAAAGGTCAGATGCTGAAGCTCAAATACTTTGGCCACCAAATGAGAAGGGAGCACTCACTGGAGAAGATCCTGATGCTGGGAAAGACAGAAGGCAAAAGAAGAAGGGGACAGCAAAAGATGAGATGGCTGGACAGCGCCACTGATGTAACTAACACAAATTTGAACAGACTTCGGAGGATGGTGGAAGCCAGGAGGACCTAGCATGACTTTGTCCATGGGGTTGTAAAGAGTCGGACTCAGCTGTGCGACTGAACAACAACAACAAAATCCTTTCAAACTGTTTCCTTACATACAGCTACTTGTAGAACACTTGATTCTTATAGCTAGTTTGAGCTCCCAGAAATAACTATTATCCTCATTGTCTCCAGATTTCTATCATCCAGATATGTCCAATATTGGAATTAAAATTCCACTGAAGCAAGCATTCTGAGAAAACATTAACTTCATTTGTATATGTAGAATGATGACTCAATCATTCAAACAACTAATAACAGAGCTCTGGAAATAAACCATTTCTTTCAATAATTATGAAGGCACTCATTCATCTTCATGTTTGCACTATTTGAGAAGATATAGTCATTCACTGAGTCTCACTAAATCTTAATATATTAGTCTGAAACTCTAGATAAATTAGGTTGGACAATAAAATACTAATACTCGTGAGATTTGTAACAATTGTGTTGTTTTTTGCAAAAACAATAATCAGAATCTTAAGTGGATGTTCCATATGTTTGAAGGTCTGTTTCACTGGTAAATTCCCACTGCCTATTCTGACAGGTGAGTTTGCTTGCTCCTATGAAGAACTTACTAGTCAGGGTAATCCCATTTTCAGTCACCAGTTAGTTCAGCTTGTGATCTGTTCTCCAGTTGAGCTTAGCAACAGCAAAACAACCTGTGTATGAATAGTTTGCATACATTCAATCATGCAAAGAATCATGTAATCTCACATTAGTTTTTCACAGCTTCTCCCAGCCCACAGCTTGCCACCTTCCCATGTACTGTTTGTCACATTCTTTAATTGACCAAAACATTAACACTACAGTTAGCGACTTACAGTTGTGTGGCACCTTCCTATGTCCCCTATCGTTGATGATGGTGGAAATAAAGAGCAAAGGTGGATGAATGTTCTGGATCAGTTTGCATCATGTAGATCATCAACACCTCCCCCCATGTGATGTCCATCAAAATATTGTTGTTCAAGCTTTATTTTAACAAAGAGCTGTTTAAAACTAAGAAATGCCTTTGGGGCTATGTGGCCTTTTCTTTTTTTATGGTTTTCTTGGCTCCTTATGCCCATATGTCAGGTTTTGTAAGTAGGAAAGATAGTAGAACTGTTCAAATTGAGGGAAAAACTGTGCATGCGTACTTTTGCATTATTTTTCAGAGGGGGAGTGAATGTTCACTCACCACCCACACAATTCGCATCTTGATGAAGAACTATGCTGATTGGCTGCCTTCATTTGTTCAATACTCTGAAGTGTATAAAGTAAGCTATGATGAAAGACCAGCAGAAGCAGCATAGTTGCTCAGATATGGAATCTGAATTAAACTAGAGATGGGCATGAACCAGCACACAAAGGAAAGTTCAGGCCAAACATGGGTCAGTTTGACAGGCATAAAGTGAGATTACTTTAACTTTGTGGAAGCACATATGTTATGAGGATTTCCCAAACTTCAAAGATGGTTCAAGGTAATTTGGGAAATGGATACATTTCCCAGAACGCCCGGTGTTGATCAATCAGACTCCATGGTGATGGTCAAATCTATCCAATAGGAACTGGAGGTGTGCAAAAAAAAAGAATAAGTTTTTTTAAGCTCTGGTCTATTACCCCTCCCCCTTTTATTTCTGAAAAATACTAATATTTGGTCCCAGGATTTTTTGGAAATCTTAATTTTTTTTTTGTCCAATAGACCTGAGAAGAAAAATATTGATTTTTCTCCTGCAGCATGGTTTAAACCCCTCTTTTTTGTGATCCTCTAACTCTCTGCTGGTGGGCAGAGGGTGAGGCCGGTGACCCAGGCACAGTGCAGGATGTCATCCCCTCCATGCCATCTCAGTAGCAGCTCCAAGAACTTGTTGACCTTGCCCCTAATGATGCATGTCCTCAAAACATTCCAGGACAACACCAACATACTCTGTGCCTATGGCCAGCCTGGGGCAAGTCCAGGGCTTTTTTTTTTTGTAGAAAAAGCCCAGCAGGAACTCATTTGCAGATTAGGCCACACTCCCCGATGCCAAGCAAGCTGGAACTGCGTTCCTGCTTTAAAAAAAAAGCCCTGGGCAAGTCATTCTCCTGATTCAAGAGCTGGACCGGCCATTGGCCTCTGCACACAGTCAAGCCCCGAAGGGACAGCTATTTTCCTGTGAGTCGGGCCTTGGCGGAGAGATTGCAGGCAGGCATCACCAGCAGGTTCCATCCTCTCTGCAATGAACAGGAATACAAGCTGGCCTGTATGAGCAACCTCCAGATCAACAGCAGCATTTCTCCGAATAATACATACCTCATGGATTGGAAGCATGAGCTCTGCAGAGATTTTATTCCATTTGTATCCCGCCCTCCTCGCCAAGGTGGACTCAGGGCGGCTCACATAGACATGCATGTGCACGAGTAAATACAGTAATACATTAAAACCATAGAATAATATAAAAACATAAAATACATAAAATATTTCGGCGCTATAATCTTAGTTTCCGATTCTCTGTAATCCGATCTTAAATTGTCTTCTCCGCAGCTGCTGTACAGCAGATTTCAAGGGATGGTTCATATGTTACCTATGATGATATTGATGATGATGATATTGGATTTATATCCCGCCCTCCACTCCGAAGAGTCTCAGAGCGGCTCACAATCTCCTTTACCTTCCTCCCCCACAACAGACACCCTCTGAGGTGGGTGGGGCTGGAGAGGGCTCTCACAGCAGCTGCCCTTTCAAGGACAACCTCTGCCAAAGCTATGGCTGACCCAAGGCCATTCTAGCAGGTGCAAGTGGAGGAGTGGGGAATCAAACCTGGTTCTCCCAGATAAGAGTCCGCACACTTAACCACTACACCAAATTGGCTCTCCAGTTACCTAGGACTGTAGTGGCCAGCAGTCTAGTTTACAAATGCCTGGTGAAAGAGTGCCATCTTACAGGCCCTGTAAACTGTATGAGCTCTCGCAGGGCCCTGACCTCTTCCGGCAACTCATTCCACCAACGTGGAGCCATTACAGAGAAGGCTCTGGCTCTAGTTGTCATGAGTCTGGCCTCTTTAGGGCCGGGGATTGTAAGTAGATTTTGTGATCCAGCCCAAAGTGCTCTCTGGGGAACATATGGGGAAAGGCAGTCCCTAAGGTATGCAGGCCCCCGGCCATATAGGGTCTTAAAGGTGAGAACCGACACCTTGAAACAAACCTGGTATGCAATAGGCAACCAGTGCAGTGCTTTCAGCACAGGTTGAATGTGTTCCTGTAAAGGAAGACCCATTAACAATCTGGCTGCTGCATTCTGCACTAGTTGAAGCTTCCAGGTTTGAGACAAGGTTAGCCCCATGTAGAGGGCATTGCAGTAATCCAATCTTGAGGTGACTGTGGCGTGGATCACTGTCTCCAAGTCGCTGCGCTCGAGGTAGAGGACCAATTGCATTATCAGCCGCAGATGATAGAAGGCTGATCTGGCAGTGGCTGCCACCTAGGTTTCCATATTTAAAGAAGGATCCAGGAGCACCCCTAAACTTTTGACCTTGGGCACCAGTGTAAGTGGTGCCCCATCAAAGGTCAATAGTAAGACCTCAGTTCCAAGACTGCCACGACTTAGGTACAGGACCTCCATCTTCGTCGGATTCAACTTCAGTCAACTCAGCCTGAGCCACCCTGTCACAGCTTGAAGCGCCATGGTCAGATCTTCTATGGAGGAGTTGGACTGGCCGCCCATCAGTAGATAAAGCTGGGTGTCATCTGCATACTGATGACATCCCAGCCCAAACCTCTGGGCAATCTGGGCAAGGGGACGCATGTAGATGTTGAACAACATTGGGGATAGAGCTGCCCCTTGTGGCACATCACACACAAGTGGGTGCCGTCGAGACAGCTCCTCCCCTATCACCACCCTTTGTCTCCAACCCTGAAGAAAAGAGGAGAACCACTGTAAGGCAAACACCTGTATCCCAGCGTCAGCAAGGCGGCAAGTCAGTAACTGATGGTTGACCATGTCAAATGCGGCCGACAGGGCTAAAAGCATCAGTACCACCGAGCCACCTCTATCCAGATGCCTCTGGAGTTCATCCATGAGAGCGACCAGAACCGTCTCCGTCCCATGGCCCGGGCGGAACCCAGATTGAGAAGGGTTCAGTACGGAAGCATCATTCAGAAAGCTCTGTAACTGCACCACGACCACAATCTCAATGATCTTGCCCCAAAAAGGCAAGTTTGACACCGGCCGATAATTTGCCAATACGGCCGGGTCCAAAGATGATTTCTTTAGGAGGGGGCGGACAACAGTCTTTTTAAGAGGCTGAAGGAAGTTCCCTTCAGATAGGGACCGGTTTACAATTTCCCTCAAGGGAACCTGTAGTTCATTCCAGCTAGCCTTTATAAGCCAGGATGGACATGGGTCCAGAGACTACAAGTAGTCAGATGTGCAGTAGAGAGCATTTTGTCAACTTCCTCCAGGCTGAACGGAGTGAAGCAGGCCAGCAAATGTGGCCAGAAGGAACGATGAGTGGAAGAAAGTATAGGGGGAGGAGGAGGAGGGTGCACATTCCCTTTTAAGAGAAACAGAAGCTCCACTACTGGTGGGTGAAATGGGAGGTCAGGAGCAGCATGGGGGGTGGGACAGGTGTGCTATGGCAGAGGAATCCACTGAGGTTATGGTCAGGGAATGCCTTACTGATTCCCCTGTGCCTACCAGCTCAGATCCACTGGAGTACTGGTCATGCAAGGTCATCATCTGGTCCAACCTCTTCTGTGTGCTCATTAATCTACAGTCATGTTTTTGGTTTTAACCAGTTACTAGGCTGTAAGAAGACCTGCTCTCTCATCCAATGTTTGCTGAGGTTGAAGCTTTTTTGGTAAGTCAACATATAAGAAGAAGAGATTGGATTTACAGGTTCCCTTGAGGGAAATTGTAAACCGGTCCCTATCTGAAGGGAACATTTATGCCCTTCACTTGGAGTCTCAGACCAGTTTATAAACTTCTCTTCCTCTCCCCACAACAGACACCTTGTAAGGTAGGTGAGCTGAGAGAGCTCTTTCAAGAATTGCACTTGAGAGAACAGCTCTGAGAGAACTTGTGATTGCCCAAAGCTGCATGTGGAGGAGTGGGGAATCAAACCCAGTTTTCCCATATTAGAGTCCACACTCTAAATCACCACACCAAACTGGCTAGCCATATGGACTTGAATTCTGCCACTCTGCTCAGCTAAGTGTGGAACCTTCTGCCAGAGAAAAGGTCTGCACTAAGCTGAGTGGTAGAATACGACACAGGACAGAATTCATACCTCTCTGTCTCATCCTCTCTTTCCACTTCCTTATAATACTCACTTTCTTATAATATTCACATTCTCCTATTCAAATAAATGTTTTTAATCTATCAGATGCCACTGGTAGAAAACTGTGCAGTGTCTATCGGAGGACCTTCATTTATGTCTGTTGACATGATCCTATAATTCTGAATGCATGGTGAAGCAGGATTTCTCTTTGTAGAAGCTATGCTGCTTTTTTGTCTCCTTTATCTTTAATAATTTTGATTTTAATAGTTCTTTTTTTCTGCCAATTTAGCTGGGGTAGATTTGGCCAACTGTCTTAATTCTTATTTCAACTATTTCCTCAGTCAGAGTTTTTTATTTTTTTTTTAAGCAAGAACGCACAGGAATGCAGTTCTGGCTGGCTTGGCACAATGGGATGTGGCCTAATATACAAATAAGTTCCTGCTGGGGTTTTGTGAAACAATGGTGACATCAAAGAGTGTGGCCTAATATGCAAATGAGTTCCTGCCGGGCAACCCCCCTCCCACTGCTAAATCAGAGTGCTATTCAGGTCTATTCAATGGGGCTTACTCCCAGGAAAGGAGAAAGTCCCAGCCCACCTCAATTGTCATGTCCCCTGGTGGAGGAGGACTATGTGGGCACAAAATCAGTGGCAACTACTGAAGACTCACCACCCATACAACTCAGCCCACCAGCTACCATACAACTCAGCCCAGTACAGTCCACCACACAACTAGGCCCAGCCACTGCACAGCGTAGAGCTTGCCACCATGCAACCTGTTCAGAATTTTCCCAGGCAGGAACAAGGAAGGAGGGAATGCTGAAAACATGAGGCAAATAAAAGCAGACTGGCTGGTATGTGAGAAGACAACAAGGAAACAAGCCCTGAGGTATCAGCCACTGTACCACTGGATCTAGCTTGGCTCCATGACATTGACCAACATGTCTCATAGCATGGGGCCCTGTGACATGGCCCCATGGCATCCACCAGCATAATTCCTGCCCCTGCCCTTCAGTAGCAGCCACTTCACCACTGATCCTTTCCTGTCTTGCTGGTGATAGCCACCACTCCACAGGAAGTCACCACACAAATCAGCCAGACTTTTTTCAAGGAAAAGTTGAAGGGGGCAGATAGGTAGTTGGCTGGCAGTGGAAACTAGAAGGAAAAGGGTAGAGGCTATGAAAACTGCCCCAGAAGGAAAAGAGGAAATAGTGGGTGGGGCTATAGACTCCTTGTGAATCTGCCACATAAGAATTATCAAGTTACAAGCAATGCATTATTTAAATACAGAAGGTTCCTTGTTAATATTTTTTTTGTGTTCCCAAAAAGCTGTGCTTCCGGGAAGAGACGGCACATCTGAACTTGTATATAGGGGATAGACTGGTTCCAAATTAATAGTAATATTCTGAAAATTATCATAAATTATATAATAAAATCACAATGCATGTGGAAGAATTGTATAAACCTGTGAGCTTCCTTACATAATATAACCCAGTGCAGGCCTCCCATTGAAATCATGACACCAGGAATAGTTTCATAATTCTGGAATATACTAGAAATAAAATGTATAAATATAGTAACAAAATAAAGCTACCACAGCAAAAAAATAACACATCTGTAATATTATACAAGAAGCTGATCCAACAGTAAATGGAATGTGGAAGTCTCTCTCTCTCTCTCCCCAAAAGGTTGAAATTTGTGCTTTGTGCTTCCTTCTTCTGATAGTGTGCTGAATCTGAAGCTCCACAGGGTCTTTTCAGGCAGATTGACTACTAACAATTAAAAAATTGTCTAAATGCAGATGGATGGTTCAGCACATAAGACCAATAATTTATCATACTCAGTTACAGCAAAGGCATCATGATAATCTGAGATGCTTTGGTATATTTGTCCCTTGCAATTGTTGGCATATTTGGCTTCTTAATTGATCTTTTTATAGAGCCCAAAATGGCCTTGCCAGCTATTATCAAATTAACTGTAATATTAGCAGTATCCAACAGTTTGGAAGACATGGAACTGGAAAGCTATTTATATAAAATGTGACATTGTGAGGGGAGGGGGGATAGAGAGGATGATGCCATTATAAGGTAAACCGTAACATCTTAGATATTAGAATTCTTTCCAAATTTTTGTTCGCCTTATTTCTTGAAATAAATGTCTTATCAAAACAACTCTTCCTTGATTATATTCTACAGCTCAATAATTTGCCCAGACAATCTCTCAAATGTCAGTATATTTGGAGAGGATAGCTCTCATTGTTTAGCAAAGCTAGATAAAGAACATTGTGATAAATGAACTTATTACTAATGCAATACTGGAAAGTTTTTGGGTAGTTCAAGTCCCCTTAGTGAATAGACATAATGGTCCATATTAGGCTGGATCACTTATTTGTTTGGATTTAGAAAGGAGATTAGCACTTTTATCTGGAAGCTTTCTTATATATTTCACACAGAGTAGTCACAATGGCGTTTTCCATACTGTAGCTGCCTTCTGGGTTTTCATCAGTGTTCTGATGATTCTGCTATTGATGATATCATGACACATTTTCATTTTTCATCATCTCCCCCCCATTAGTGTTGCATCTGTTCACACTCACATTGTGGATTTTTGTGTGTGCACGTGCTGAAGTGTTGCAGTGCTTCACCAGCCTCAAGTGGTCTGAGAAATACATTCCTCACCTACCACACCACACCTGAGAGCTGTACGTAGTGTACATGTTTCACTTCTTACTGGTTGCTTCTTTTCCTGAATTTGAGCATTATCTCTCATTGCCCCCCCCCAATTGTTTTTTAAATTCCTTTACCTGGCTTGCATCATGTACAGAGCTCACAAAAGCTTGCTGTCTTCAGTTGCATGCTTTTAGGCTAGCTGCATAAACTACAAAATGAATTTGAAAATGGTGCCCAAGGATGTGTTAGAATTTGCTCTTGGGTTTGAATGAAGGCAATGATTGGCTGTTGGTGTCAGGCTTCCCAATGAGACTGACCTTTTGTTTCACCGAAAGCTAAAACATTGAAATTGTTGTTGTTCATTTGAGTCTGACTTTTCGCAATCCCATGGACGCTAGGCCCTCCTGTCTTCCACCATCCTCTGAAGTCTGCTCAAATTTGTGTTTGTTACATCAGTAATTTTGTCCAGCCATCTCATCTTTTGCCGTTCCCTTCTTCTTTTGCCTTCTGTTTTCCCCAGCATTAGGATCTTCTCCAGTGAATGCTCCCTTCTCATTTGGTGGCCAAATTATTTGAGCTTCAGTTTCAGCATCTGACCTTCCAGGGAACAGTCTGGGTTGATTTCCTTTAGGACTGACTGATTTGATCTTCTTGACATTGAAATGCTGGCATGGATTTTTTTTTACTGCTCACCACCCATCCCCTTTCTGAATGGGCTTGGGCAGCAATCCACAAGGCCAAAAAAAAAAAGAAAGAAAGAAAAAGAAAAAAAAAGAAAAAAGTGCAGATTCAAAGCAAGAGGCTATCTTAGAATCATGGAGTTGGAAGGGACCTCCAGGGTCATCTAGTCCAACCCCCTGCACAATGCAGGGAACTCACAAATACCTCCCCCTAAATTCACTTGCACACCCCCTAAATATCTTGCAGGTTCATTCCATAATGGGAAAAAAATAAGGGAAAAACTAGCTTTCGAATGTATGGAAAACAAACAAGGAAAAACTGGGACAGCACAGATATGTTCACAAAGCTGTCTGAACACAAGGGAAAAAATAGTACTGAGAGCAATGGAATGGCTTGTCAGTGTCTCAACAATAGACTGGTACTCAGTTGAGACATTGAAACTGATAATGATCCTTAGAGATGAGTCCCTTCCTTGAGAGAGACTAGTGGGACTGTGACCAGAAGTAAGGTAAGAGGACCTCAGAAAAATCTGTTGTCAGAATAATCAGTCCTGAAGAAACCATGGCACCCAAATTGCTGGATGACAGTCTCTTAAAAGTCTTCAAGTTGGCCTTCCAGTACCAAGGCAACAGGATCTTTGAAGTCCTAACTTCCAGGATTGATTCTGACATAGGTGAAACAGTGGAGGGCAGTACTGGAACAGCCACTGGAGCCAAAAGCCCACAATACTACTTCTGGGCCTTGGTCCAGAATTCTGGACTAGGGATGGGCATGAACCTAAAAAAACTGGTTAGTTTGTGGTGGCCCCTGAACTGAGCCAGTGTGGCAAATTCAGTTCTCCCTTTCTCCTAGCCATGGCTTGCCACAGTCCAGGCAGCCATTTAACCTGTTTGTTCCACTTCCACCCATGGGGTAATATGGGGAATGAAAACCAAACATTAGGGCAACCTGGAAAAGGCCAATGTCAATACTAGGGATAGGCATGAACAGGGAAAATGGAGGTTCATCCCAGTTCATGAGGTCTCATGAACCACAAACCATGAACCTTCTGGTTTACCAAACCAGGTCATTTTGTGTGGTTCATGATGTGTTAGAATGGCCCCCTGTTGGCTAGAGCTGCTTGTAGTGTATCTTCAGCTGACTCTCCTCTTCCTGCCCCCATGTTTAGTGAGGATTGGATTTAGTGGAACCAAGTTACAGCCCCCCAAAGCAGGTGCCCTCAGGAAAGTGTGCCAGGAACAGGTGTTCAAAAGCCCCAATGAGTAGGAGTGTGGGTACTCAGCCGAGGAACCCAGTAGCTAAGCCCATCTGCTCAGTTTGAACAGGACAGGGCCTCAGAGCCCTGAATAAGCACCACCACAACTCCAGTCAGGGAGAGGTGTTCAGAAATCCCAATGAGGGAGGGTGTAGGTCCTCAGCTAAGGAGCCCGGTAGCTAAGCCCCTCTGCTTGGCTTGAGCAGGACTGGTGCCTCAGAGCCCTAAGTAAGCACCAAACACCCCCAACCCCACTGTTCACACTGAGGAATGATTTCCGGTTCTCTTCCCTCTCTGCCTCTAACTCATTCTCTGCCCAACTACCTGCTGCCAAGTAAAAACAGCTGTATGTGAACATCAGGTATATATCCATTCTGCTCTTATAGCAGGCAGCTTGATAGGCAGCACTGTCTTCCACTACTGCTGCCTGTCAAGCATTGAAGGGTCACTATTGGTGTTTCCAGGGCTGCAGAACTCCATGTTCCTCCCCATAGCTTTGTCAATCAGTACCAGCAGGTCTGCCATATGACCCATGACTCGAACCACATGAACTTGTGTAAAAACCATGGAGGTTCATGGAATGTTCATTACCAACAGAATCATACAACCCTTAGCTTACAAGCCATGAATCAAGTGATTTTCATTATGACTTTAGATTCATGACGAAATTTGTGCCCATCCCTAGTCAATATCTACTCTAGCACCAATGTTATTCTACCACACTATTCAATTATCCTTTCTATAATAAAACCGTAGTTGGCAAAATCAAGCTCCCCCATTGGTTGAAGCTCCAAAAATCATTGACCCATCACCTGAGCTCCAAAAATCATTGACCCATCACCTGTCATTCTGCACCTCTGCACACCTATTGGCTCACACCCCTGTCCCCCACTCACTTCAGCTCCGGAATGTTGGAAAGAACTGCCAAAACCATCAGAGGCACCCTTACCTCAGACAGAGACACATCTCCCTGCCTGTAAACAGCCTACACAGGTGGTCAAATACAACACACAGCCACTCTCTCTCCTCAATGGTGTCAGAACTTGTAACTTTCCTATGTGCCTTAGCCAAACTGACTCCATGCTGTAACCCGATACTAACACACTGTACCAGCTTCAGGCCACTAACACAAATTCCTTAGCATTTCAAACAAACTGTGATCAGTGAAGGGTGGCAGATAACCCCTAGTCAACATATGCAGGTGTCCTTTGAAGCCCGGCCGGCCAGGCCTTCCCAGCAGGCATCCATCCTCCCTACTGATAACAGACTCTGGGAAAAAGGACAGTTGTCTTCAGCCGTGTGAAAGATCGTTTTATTATGTTTGCTACAACCGCATAAAATGTAACAAGTGCTAGTCCTTGGCATCAGTGTTATCCTGTACCTTCAGCTCTGTAGTTCTCAATAAACGCCTATACTTTTGAAACAAAATCTTGGGCCTCGTTTGGAGTTCTTCCAGTTCTGACAAACGGCCTTGCTGCTCTGCCAAACACTCTACAATGTCCTCAGGGCCTATGCCACCAACACTGCTCTGACTCCCCCCCTTCATGGCCCACAAACCTCTTCTTGCACTCTTCTTGCAATGCAAGTCCAAGGCCTCCTGACAGGCCCAATGTCTACACAGGTAGGTGGTGACTGCTGGAGCCTCTACTGCCTGTGTCAGCCATGCCATGGGGGGAGGGGAAGTGTGCTCCTTTCCGCACTGGGTTGGAGAGCAAGGATTCTGTGCTGAAGGGGGAAAGAGTAGTGTGAACAATCACACTACTAACTCCAGAGGAATAGTTTACCTTGCATAAGAAAAACAGGAGCTGTGCCTCAGGGGTAGAGCCAACCCGTGTGTGTGTGGGGGGGGGGGGGGTGGAGTTCATTTACACAATGGGCTGGATATTGAGGATATTTTGCTGCGGGGGAAGACACACCATCACCAGACTCTGCAGAAAATCCCATAAATAACTCCAATTTCCTTCATTTCTTACAATTTCAGTCTTAATGTTAACTGGAAATACAGCTACTGTGTACAGCGGTGTACTGTGTACAGCCTTCATTCTTGCGTCGCTAAGAATCACCCTCTTGGTCTCTACGTGCATCGACATCCTGAGGAATGGTGGCTCAGTGGTAAAGCATCTGCTTGGGAAGCAGAAGCTCCCAGGTTCAATCCCTGGCATCTCCAAAAAAGGGTCCAGGCAAATAGGTGTGAAAAACCTCAGCTTGAGACCCTGGAGAGCCGCTGCCAGTCTGAGTAGACAATACTAACTTTGATGGACCAAGGGTCTGATTCAGTATAAGGCAGCTTCATATGTTCATATGTACATTTGTTTCAGTGAGATGGGTTTCAACACCATCGCAAAAGTGTTTTTCTCGAGACTAGTTTTGGTCTGGTCTTTTCTCTGTGGGCATTTCAAACTTGTATTGTAAAAGTTTTCCTATGTTTTAAAAGACTCCTCCAAAAGCCACCACAAGGTGCAGTAATTTGCATGAGAGCTGACAGAACTTGAAATTTTTACATATCATTGCTTGCCTCATCTAGTGATCTAAATTTGTATTGTTTATGCAGTGTTGGCACGATTTCCAAGCAATTGTATACATTTAACTAAGTACTGGTATTCCGGCTGCCCTCTGATCACCCCACCCCCTCAAACTGAAACGCTTAAATGTAAAAGGAAAATAATTAGAGGAACAATGGCAGGCGATTTGAAGACTCTAAAACTCTGGATCAAACTGAATGTAAAAACACCCTAAAACTATCCATGAGATGCTAAGGAGCTGCTGCCACTCTGAGTACGCAATGTTTACTTTGCTGAACCAGGGGTCTGATTCACTATCAGCCTCTGTCATGTCATGACTGTTCAGATCCCACCTTCCACTTCGTGGGATGGAGTTGGGACACTGCATTTACCCCTTCCAAAATTCAATACAAATTCATCAACCCCACCCTCTTTCTAGGGCCAGTTGTATTTTCTTCTCACAATGGGCCTTACTGCTAGTGTGATTATAGTGGCAATCAGATAGCATCAGCAATTTGCATTTCTTCTGTTTTTTTCTTGTTATACTTCTGATTTTTCTGGAACTGGTTCTTTGCAGTTTTTGTTCAGTTGTTTGAACACAATGTCTGTGATGTGGACAGTCTTTATTCTAACATCCCAGCTTAAAAAACAGTCTTGGAGGCATGCTGGCTCCACCGAGATCAATGAATGGTGTGAGGGGACAGAGTTATAAATCAAATCTGACACTCTGTTTTGATGGGAAAATATGGGAGGTGGATAATTTCAGAGTTTCTTTGGCTCTTTTAACAGGAGAATTAATCAGGTTCTTTGGTAACCTTTAACATGAAAAATAAAGGTATTAAATGAAACTTTTATGAGTTTTGAATATTTTCTTGAATCAGAGAGGTGGATTGAAAGTGCAGCACTGCTGTTCTAGGAAAAGAAACTACACAAGCCCCATGATTTGATTTCATAGACCTGCACCAATTCTCCCTAGGAAATAACACTTTTTGAGCATTAGTTCATAAACTGAACAAATTTTCAATATGCTGTGACACTCCAGTGATTTGTTATTCTGAAAGAAACTTCAATTTCCACCAGGAAGATGAAAAACAATCAATAATATTTCTGTTAATTATTAGATGAATAGAATAATGTTGTTAATTTCAGTGAGCAAATGGTATCAGAGACTTAGAATAAGACAAGACATCATACATAGTAATTATCCATTTAACCTTATTGCTGTCTTATCACCCACATTCATAATGAAAATTCTTCAGGAAAATCTAAAGGGCTAACTTGCTTCACTGCATTAGGAATGTAAAAATATAGGCTCCTTAGTTGCTAACGAACAATTTGAAGCCAGACCTGGACATTCTCACTTAGTAATTCCACAGGCTTCCCTACTAAATTGCTTCCCATAAAGCCAGAGGAGAAGCTGTTTCAGAGTGTTGCATAAAAAAGAAACTGGAGTCTATTGGCACCTAAAAGAGAACACAAGAACATAAAAGAAGCCATGTTGGATCAGGCCAATGGCTCATCCAGTCCAACATGCTGTGTCACACAGTGGCCAAAAACCAGGTGCCATCAGGAGGTTCATCAGTGGGACCAGACTCCAGAAGCCCTCCCACTATTGTCCCCTAAGCACCAGGCATACAGAACATCACTGCCCCGAACATAGTGTTCCATCTGTACCTCACAGTTAATAGCCACTGATGGACTCCATATGTTTATCTAATCTCTTGAAGCTGACTATACTTGTAACTGTCACCACTTCCTGTGGCAGTGAATTTCATGTGTTAATTACTCTTTGGGTGAAGAAGTATTTCCTTTTATCTGTTCTAAACCTAATGCTCATTAATTTGAGTACCCATGAGTTTTTGTATTGTGAGAAAAGGAAAATGTACTTATTTCTCTACCTTCTCTATCCCATGCATAATTTTGTAAGCCTTTATCATGTCACCCCTCAGTCATTGTATCTCCAAGCTAAAGAGCCCTAACCTCTTTAACCTTTCTTCATAAAGTGTTCCACTCCCTTAAATCATTTTAGTTGCTCTTTTCTGCACCTTCCCCAATGGTATAATGTCTTCTTTGAGGTGTGGTGTCCAGAACTGTGCACAGCATTCCAAATGAGATTTATATGGGGACATTATGATACTGGCTGATTTGTTTTCAGTTCCCTTCCTAATAATCACCAGCATAGCATTTACCCTTTTTATTGCCCTTGGACACTGGGTCAACACTTTAAGTGAGCTATCTACCATGACTTCAAGACTCTCCTGGTCAGTCTCCACCAGTTTTGAACTCATAAACATGTATTTAGAGTCAGGATTTTTGACTCCAATGTATATTATTTTGCACTTGCCCGTGTAGAACCTCATTTGTCATGTTGATGCCCACTCGCCTGGACTCAACAGATCCCTCACAATCATCCTTAGTTCTCACCATCCTGAACACAAATTGAGCCACTTAACTGCTTACTCCAAACTCCAAATCATTAATGAACAATTTAAAAGGCACCATACTCAGTACTGAGCCCTGTGGTACCCTGCTGCTTACCACCCTTTGCTGTGAAACTGCTTATTTATACTTACGCTCTGTTTCCTGTTAATTAATCAGTTTTTAATTCACAAGATGACTTGTCCCCTTATGTCAATGGTGGCCAAACGTGCTCAACATAAGAGCTACATAAAATAAATGTCAGATGTTTGTGAGCTGCAAGAAGGAAGGAAGGAAGGAAATAGATGGGGAGGGGGGAGGGAGAGAGAGGTGGAAACAAAGCAACTTTAACTTTAAATGCATTAAAGCTGCCAGCTGGTTTGGTTTGGAGAAGTGATTAAAAGAGAAAAATGCCTTCTCCAAGCTGGTCAACACGGCAGTGGGGGCTTTTAGAGCTACACAACATGTGTGGCTCTCAAGCTGCAGTGTGGCCATCCCTGCCTTATTCCATGTCTATTGGGTTCACTTTAGGAGCTTTTGATGAGGAATTTTGTCAGAAGCTTCTGGAAGTCTAGGTAAACAACATCTATAATGCACATTGGGGCCAAGAATCCCAGCTACAAATACAAGTTGATGGGGTGTGAACTGGCAGAGACTGACCAAGAGAGAGATCTTGGGGTTGTGGTAGATAACTCACTGAAAATGTCAAGACAGTGTGCGGTTGCAATAAAAAAGGCCAACACCATGCTGGGAATTATTAGGCAGGGAATTGAAAACAAATCAGCCAGTATCATAATGCCCTTGTATAAACCGATGGTGCGGTCTCATTTGGAGTACTGTGTGCAATTCTGGTCACCGCACCTCAAAAAGGATATTATAGAATTGGAAAAAGTGCAGAAAGGGCAACTAGAATGATTAAAGGTTTGGAACACGTTCCCTATGAAGAAAAGTTAAAACGCTTGGGCCTCTTTAGCTTGGAGAAACATCAACTGCAGGGTGACATGATAGAGGTTTACAAGATTATACATGGGATGGAGAAAGTAGAGAAAGAAGTCCTTTTCTCCCTTTCTCACAATACAAGAATTCGTGGGCATTCAATGAAATTGCTGAGCAGTCAGATTAGAATGGATAAAAGGAAGTACTTCTTCACCCAAAGGGTGATTAACATGTGGAATTCACTGCCACAGGAGGTGGTGGCAGCTACAAGCATAGCCATCTTTAGGAAGGGGTTGGATAAAAATATGGAGCAGAGGTCCATCAGTGGCTATTAACCACAGTATATATATGTGTGTGTGTGTGTGTGTATGTATGTGTGTATATATATGTATATATGTATATGTGTGTGCACATATATATATACACACACACACATATATACTGTGGCTAATGGACCACTGATGAAATTACTTTATTTTGAATGGCAGAAAAAGTTGTTTTTATATTGTTTTGTCCTGTGCTACATCAGTTCTTTCTTCATTTATTTAGGAAATGAGGGATGTAATTTAAGTTGTTATTTAATTGGTGAAATAAAAAGGTCTTAAAATTATTCTTTAGTATTTGAATTTAGACTAATAGAATGTATGACACAATAAGGGAATGTAGGGATTTGATTAATTTTGTTTCTGGTTGTTAACATAATTAGCTAAAAATTGTATCACAAAAGAACATGTCTCAGACAAATGTAGTACATTTGTCTCAGACAAATGTAGTATTGATGTCTACCCTTTAACTACCCTTAGCAACTAATTCCAATTCATACGGGGACCGTCTTTCCCCGTATAAACCCCAGAGAGCACTGAGGTCAGCCGGGAAAAATATACTGACTATCCCGGGGCCGAAAGAGATCAAACTCCAGAACACCCGAGCACGGGCCTTTTCAGTCGCGGCCCCTGCCCTATGGAATCAGCTCCCTGAGGAGGTGCGGGCCCTTCGGAACCTTGATCAGTTCCGCAGGGCCTGCAAGACCACCCTCTTCAGGCTAGCATATACAGACAGCTGAACAAGGGCTGTTAATCAAGGATTACCGCTGTTTAATTAAGGATTACCACTGGAAATACTATATACACTGACAGAATTAGCGTCAAATGCCACCGTCACTGTCAGACTAAGTTATAAATTTTAATTATACTGATTGGTTTTTAGTGATGTTAAATTTAAAGTTCTATATTGTTAATTTTAAAGCCTTATTTATTACTGTATGTTTTATGAAATGTTGTTAGCCGCCCTGAGCCTGCCTAGGCGGGGAGGGCGGGATATAAATAATTTTTATTATTATTATTATTATTATTATTATTATTATTATTATTATTATTATTATTATTATTATTATTATTATTATTATTATTATTATTATTATTATTATATTAAGTGCAACCACAAAGTCTCTCATAACCTGGCATCATGAGTTATCCCAGTTGTATTTAGATGGAATCCATTATGGAATCTGATTCTCCTCTTCCATAGATTCTGCTCAACTAGACAATACTACCCACTCCCAAATTTCAGATTTTATGGGGCCCTGGTACACTGATGACACCCAGATTTATCTGTTGAAGGGTGGTCAGCTGGACTCCACCCTAGCACATATGGCTGAAGGGCTGGAGGCTGTGGTGGGAAGGTTGAAACAAAGTTGGCTGAGACTGAATCCTGCCAAGATGGAGGTTCTGTGGCTGGGACAGTGAGATTTATGTCTGGGATGCCAACTCCCAACTCTTAACAGAGTACCCTTAAGACCAGTACCATCTGTCAGAAGTCTGGGTGAGATTCTGGATGCCTCCCTATCAATGGAAGCCCAGGCCATAAATGTTGCTAAACTGGCATTCTACCAGCTATACCAAGTCAAGAACTAGCTCCCTTCCTATCTCACCCTGATCTAGCCACAATAAACCATGCAATGGTCTCCTTTAGATTAAAGAACTGACCCAGAAACTAACTAGTACAGAATGCAGTGGGGCAGGTCCTCATAGGGATTCCATGAAGAGCACATATTCAACCTGTGCAGTGTGAGCTGCACTAGCTTCCAGTGGAGTCTTAGCTCAGGTTCAAGGTTTTGCTGTTAACCTTCAAGGTTCTTAATGGTTGAGACACACATATCTCCATGTCTGCCTTTCCTGGTATACCCTCAGAACAGCATTGCACTCAGTAGATAAGAACTTACTGGTGGTCCTTGACCCCTAAGATATCTGGTTGTCCTCAAGCAGATACAGGGCATTTTCCACCCTGGCTCCAACCTGGTAGAACTCTCTGCCAAATAAAATTCATGCTCTGCAGGACCTGCTGCAGTTTTTTTGTAGCAGGAACTCCTTTGCATATTAGGCCACACACCCCTGCTGTAGCTAATCCTCCTTGAGCTTAGAGTAGGTCCTGTACTAAAAGTCCTGTAAGCTCTTGGAGGATTGGCTACATCCAGGGCTTTTATTGTAGGAAAAACACAGCAGGAACTCATTTATTTATTAGGCCACACCCCCTGACATCACCATTGTTTCACACAGGGCTTTGTTGCAGAAAAAGTCCAGCAGGGATTCATTTGCCTATTAGGCCACACTAGGGTTGCCAAGTCCAATTCAAGAAATATCTGGGGACTTTGGGGGTGGAGCCAGGAGACTTTGGGGGTGGAGCCAAGATCAAGGCTGTGACAAGCATAACTGAACTCCAAAGGGAGTTTTGGCCATCACATTTAAAGGGACGGCACACCTTTTCAATGCCTTCCTTCCACAGGAAATAATGAAGGATAGTGGCACCTTCTTTTGGGGCTCATAGAATTGGACCCCCTGGTCCAATCTTTTTGAAACTTGGTGGGTATTTTGGGGAGAGGCACTAGATGCTATACTAAAAATTTGGTACCTCTACCCAAAAAAACAGCCCCCCCAGAGCCCCAGATACCCGCGGATCAATTCTCTATGATTTTCTATGGAAATAAAACTCCATAGGGAATAACAAGAGTTCCCAGCAGACATTTCCCTCCCCTCCCCCCGCTTTCTGACAACCCTGAAATGGGGGGAGGGTCTCCAAACCGGGGGATCCCCTGCCCCCACTTGGGGATTGGCAACCCTAGGCCACACCCCCTGACACCAAGCCAGCCGGAACTCCATTCCTATGCGTTCCTGCTCAAAAAAAGCCCTGGCTACATCAGGGGTTGGGGCTTAATATGCAAAAGAGTTCCTGCTACAAAAAAAGCCCTGGTTGTAATATTCTACCAGCCATTTGATTGAAAACAGTGACAGTTCCATCTTCCTGGAACTCCTATCCCCTGCTTCCCCATGAAGCAGTGCTACAACTGAATTTTTTTAGCGTCATCTATTAGATTGATAATTCAGTTTTATTGTGTTTAATTGTTTTTCATTGTGCGTTATCTATTTATTCCATTTTGTGCACCACCCTGAGCCCTGTTTTTACAGGGGAGGGTGGTTTAAATTCCAACAAATAAATAAAATGGATGCTAATGTGTATGACCCCAGTTTGTTTGGGTCAAATACATTTTCATCCTTGTGGCTAATAATAATAAATGCCAGGACCCCTTAACACTACAGATCTTCATGGACTATAACAAACTCATCTCTTAGCTGACTGTCACTTCAGAAATTGATGAGAGTTTTAACTTTTGTGCTGTTGCTAATGGCAGCCTCTTTTACAGTTTCCATGGAAGCAGATGTGCCAGTGAAAAGTTTTAAGAGGCAGGTATTTTAAGGCCCAGACCTTTCTAATTTATATGGAAAGGGCAGTAGAATATATGACATAAACAGAAGAGTTACTGTTGTTCTGCCAATTTCAGCTATCACGTATGATAGCTTGTTTCTTTATGGTATTAAATAAACAGATCTTACTACACTGAGCTAGACAAACCTTTTGAGTATTTTTTGTGTATCAATCAAAGGCACAGCTTGCAATTACCAAGAAAATATTATCTCTTGCCTTCCATTTTAATAACAGGAAACATGAGCAAGAATTTCACATCACTGGGCCCTGAATGATCTTCAGTATGGTGATTGCAGTCCACCTAGGAGCACTGAGCTTGCATACAGAGTGTTTGTGTGTTGTGGTGTGTGTGCTTCCATTAACTTCAAAGTATGGTGGGTTTTGTATCATTTGTTTCAACTTCAACTTGTTTGTTAACACTTCTTGCAAAAACAAAGAATAATCACAATTTCCTCAATGACAGTGGACGTTTTTGGAGCCACTCCTTTTTTTTATTATTTTAGCAAACATAGAGTTGGATCCTATGATCCAATGATCTGTGGATGAAAAAGGAAAGAGGGCTTCCCTTGGACTACCAAAAAAGTTCACAGGACCTCCAGATACTAAAGTCATATGGAATGGAGGCTATAGAAAGGAGGGGAAATTGTGTGAGGATGAGCAAAGAAGCTGCTGGATCCAGCCCTTCTCCTGCACAATATTCATGTAGACAGGCACATGTGGCCCTGAAGTCTGGAATGTCTTGATGGGCTCCTGAGTTTTAGTACTGGGTGACACTAATACAACATCATAGGGGAAACAGTATCGTATTCAAGGGCAAACCCGAAGTTTACTGGATGGAGCTTCTGGTATGCAGCATCACAGCACCTGCAGGAAGGACTTAGAATGGGAATGGACCACGCTGCCTGTCCCTTGAGCAGGCTCAGAATAAACCCCACCTTGGTTCTATCAACTGCAGCTCAATGTACAGCTGACACTGAGCGAAGAACATAGGCAACTTCTCCACATTACCAGAATTTTTCTCTGGAGGACTTACAGGGTATTTTGGATGCAGGGCTATTGGTACAGGGGGAGAGTGAGACTGGAGGTGTTGTTGGAGCAGGGCCAATGTATGGGTTTATTAGTTAACCTGCTTGTGCAGCATCTGACACCCTGTGAGGTGGGTGGGGCTGAGAGAGCTCTCACAGCAGCTGCCCTTTCAAGGACAGCTCTGCGAGAGCTCTGGCTGACCCAAGGCCATTCCAGCAGCTGCAAGTAGAGGAATGGGAAATCAAATCAAACAAAGTTGGAGTCCAGTGGCAATTTTAAGACCAACAAAGTTTTATTCAAAGTATGGGCTTTTGTGTGTTAAGCACACTTCCTCAGACTGTATGAAATGGAAACTGAATCTTATATATCTTATATAGCTTACATACAGAGGTTAGATTGTAAATTAGCATACAAAATAAAGATGTTATAGCTTAAAATAATAATATTAGTTATATGGCTATCACCTACTAGAGTTCAACTGGAGGGGGAACAACATCACAAGGATATAAATATGTCAGAATTGGAGATTTCAGGGCAAGAGATAAATGCAAGGTCACAAACCAGCACCAAGTCAGACAACTGAGGCTTCTGTTCACAGTTTGGACAAACAAGAAAATCAGGAATTCAGGATTAAGAACTGGAATACAAAGTAACAGGCAAAGTCTAAGTTTGTAACTGAAAAACAAAATTGTCAGTATTAGAGATCATCTCTAGCCTGCTTATAGAAGTATAGTTTCTGTAGCAAGGAGGTAACTATAAAAACAGTTTAAGGTCAGATGTGTGTGTATAGATGTATATATATACTGATAAATTTTCCTGCCATATACAAAAGCAGCTTGGCTAGGGCATTGTTCAGTGATATAGTGGTCCTTTATGCATGTCAGTTTTCCTTTGATTTCAGTTTACATGAACATTACTTTTCCCCTTTTGCACATGTTTTCATCACTTTTGGAATGGCTTTGCTTTTGTTAACTTTGCCCTGCTTTTTCTGAATGCTCTTTTGTCTACTTCAGTCATTCTGCCCATTCAACCACCTCCAGCACTGTAAACAGAAGCCCAAGACAGGACTGCAACCTCTTGTAGCCCTTTTAATTCCCCCCATTTATTTATTTTTTAATTCAATGATCTGAGGCTAGCAATAAAACACTAATCAAGAATCCCCTCTACCCTTGGCTGCAATTAATGTCTTATCATAAATTTTGGATACCTGAAAAAAAAATTAAAATGATGGAGGGGGAATTAAAAAGTGATGTTAGAGGTTTCAGTCCTCTGCTGGTATTGGCTTGAAAGGGGGATCAGAGAAGGCAAATGGCAGCATTCCCAGTACAGAAATGAGGTTTTCAATGCTGCATGCAAATATAATAAAGGGTGAGATCATCAGTGTGGAATGAAATTGACATAAAATGCAGAGAGTGAGAGAGAGAGAGATGGTGGGATGGGAAGCCTATGATGAGGATTCCTTCATCCCATCACTACCCCATCCCCACTGAGAAAGTTACACTGGTGAAGAAATGCTGGAGGACCCACATTTTGAAAACATTTTCCCCTTTAATGCATCAGTGGACCAAGTTTGGGGGGGGGGGAGTATTTTCACAGTCTCCTGAAGCCTAACATTAAAATGGCAGCTGAACCACATGGTCCTTCATCAAACTATTGAGCTTAAGAATTGTTCTGGATCAATCCATTTGGAGGAAAGAACATATCAGCACACAAGAGGCTTAAAAAAACTGCCAAGATATCAACCCACGTGTAATATCTAATTAGAGAATCACACATACAACTACATGAGCTTGCAAGGGAAGGCAGGGAATTATTGTTACTGAGCAGTTGCACTAGGGCATCAGTGGAAATAATAATTAAAAAACCCCTTTGTCTCCACCCATGACCACATCAGGAGTGAAGTCCCCACTCCACTTAGGGAAAGTGCAATTCTTTTGAGACACATTAAAAAAAGGATCCAGATTTTTGAAGACCCCAAATCTATAGGGAAAAGAATAGTGCAAAATGCAAAACAGAATCCAAGCTTCATGACATGACTGCTGTTAAAATCTGAAGTAACCTTTATATGTATAATAGGCCAATGACTTGAAGGAAAAGGGTTAAGAAGGCCCTCTCAATCATGTTGATCCCTCCCTTTTAATTGTAGCCTCAGTTGCTGCATTTTGAAAAACAAACCTAAAGCATCCCTAGAATTATTACTCTAAGTCACTGGAGTAGAAATATCCTTGGTGTTTCTCCACTATAAATTAGTTTCTAATGCCCTCTCTTTCAAGAACCCTGTTGCTTACCATTTAATGTAAGCACATACATTTGGAAACTTATTGTTTGCACCATGAAGCCTTAACTTCATCCAAGTAATCCCCAATAGAATTTTTTCCTCCATGTTCTATGTCATTAGCTTTAATACCACTAACTTGCTTCTGGATCCATGCTTGGCTGCATGAGGTCTTTGCAATGGTCAATTTACATTGTTGTGCTGTAGTTGATAAGGTATGGGGGACTTATCGTGATTGGTTCACAATAGGGAAGATCTATAATCAGCAAAAGCTGTGCATATTGTGGCATTATCAGCCACACATTCACCACCAGTTAAACCATTACTTGACAAAAAATTCATTGATCCATCGGCTTCAGTTTGGTCCATGGGTTAAAACAAGAGGTTAGAAGTGTCTATAGGGCAAATTAAAAACAAAGAGCTAAGAATGTAGCCGTTTTATTAACACCTTATTCTGTTCCTGTGAGATTAAGGTAATTTGTATGTGAACTAGCATATTTTGTTTTGATGACAAACTAGGGCTATTCAATTGTGCTTTATTGCATGCAAAAAGTGATGGGAGTCCTTAGGCGATTCTTTGTGCATGTGGCATTTTGTATTGCATTACAAAGTTTTTATTAGATTCAGTCTCACTTGGAACTTTCTGAAGTGGGAATTGCTTTAATGAGCACAGTAAGAATAATGGCACTTACTCTGCTCAGCCATTTTTGTGCAAAATAGCCACCTTAGAGGCAGGGTTACCTGTGAAATGGAACTTGCTGGATATATGCAGACATTACTCTGTTGGAATATAATAGAGAGAACTCTTTCGTTCCTGAAACTGCACATCAGTGAGTGTGAGTTCAGTTGGGAGCAGATAGAAAATTGGAAGACAGGAAATTAATCAGACAATGAGATCCTTAGGAATCCAGCTGTGGGATAGATGGGCAGACCAAAGATTGAAAAAGGGGGTGGGGATAAGAGACTGATTCTCATGCAGTCAGGGATTTGGGTTCTTTTTGCCTTGTGCAGCAGCTTCCTGTGATTTCAAAGATCTATGTTCTACCTTTATGCTGGTGGGGAGTCTTCTCTTCAGTTTGAACATAATCCTAGTAGGTCTATATATCAACTTAACTTTAGCAGCTCTACAGAGCTGTTACCAGGTCATAGGTCCCTGCTTAAATTTATTAAGGCATTTAATCTTCCTTCCAAGATGATAACTGGACTGTGCGTGAGAAACTAGTTTTTAATGTTATGATTAGAAGGGAGTTACTAGATTGATGTTTCTGCTTTGTGGCTGTAAATTGATTTCAATAGTTTATGCATCCCATCTGAATTTATGTTTCTGTGAAATTCAAGAATAGCAAATTGCCATGCAGATAGAACCACCACCCCCTCCCACCGCCCCTTATTTTCTCTGGGCTCTTTCCGATTGATATGTTGATACCCTGCTGTGTTTATACTCCAGGAGAGAACAATGATAAGGCCAATGGGTCTCTTCTTCCTCTTCCATCCATGCCCTATTTCCTACTTTGGTATAAGGAGGGGAGAACAAGAAAAGCAGCACTTTTACTGAAACTGGCTGGAAAAAAGAGGTGTGCCCCTTCCATGCTTGGATGCACAGACTATGAGCGTTTTCGCACTAGCGTTTACTCCGGCGTAGCACCCCATTTACCTCCGGATCTTTTCCTGGTTTTCCCACCTGTTGCTCCGGTGCTGCGGTTTGCTCCAGCGCTTCAGGGGTTTCACGCTGGAGTATGTTTTTCAACATCCTTCCAGAGTTTTTGAAAACCTCCGGATCCACACCGGATCCACTCCTCGGAGTTTGCTGTGGGAAATCCATCCACGCCGGATCGACTGCTTTGTGGGCGTCACCCTCTCCCTTTCCGTCCTCCCACCCCATCCACCCCCTTGGCCAATCATCAGCCGTTCGCGGCGCTTCCCAAAAGTGCCCGCACGGCCATTTTTTTTTAAACTTCATATTTCTTGCGTAATAGCGATATTTCGAAATTAACAAAAAAAAAACCCCTCCTGCGTTATTTCGCTGTTGCGTTATCTCGCAACTACATTATACATTGTTGGGGGGGGGGGAGAAATCTAGCGCCGGTGTGGGCCAAAGTGTTCATGTGTGTGTGTTTTAAAAAGGCAATGCCTCCCTCAGCTGTGCCACCAGGATTTCTCGACCTGCACAAAATCGCCATGTATAAAATGGGAAGTTGGAGTCCTGCATTCTTCTCCCTGGCTACATTCCGCTCGGTTAGAAAATAGACGCGAGCTCGCTCTTCACACGCGCCACAGAAGGGGAAGGAGAGAATGGGGCGGGGGGGGGAGCTCTGGCGGCAGGAATCAGTCAGGTCCCCGTTGCAAGCGCCAGCCAGGGAGGGGAAAGAGCGCAGAGGAAATCCCAGCTTCGCCACCCGGGAGGGAGCGAGGCTGGGAAAGGAAGAAGCTGCCACACACACACACACACACCCACCCCTCGATTTCTCTCTCTTCGTTATTGCGATATTTCGCAACTTCGGAATTTGGGGGTGGAATCTAGTGCTAGGATTCTCCACTGTGAATGCTTCTGTTAATACATAAAGGGCTGTGGAGGATCCTACAGCTACAGCCAATCCATGAGCAGAAGCAGCACACGTGATGCGGTTTGTGCACGAAAAGAAGGGGAAGGAACAGCTCTGACTGCTCGATGTTACGTTATTACGTCCTTACGCAACCAGACTTGCGATTAAAAAAAAATGATTGACAGGGCATCGAACTCAAGTCGATGCCAGTGGGAAAACGATTTGAGCCGGGGCTTCATGGAAAGCGACTCCGCAAATGAGTCCATGTGCGAAAACGAGGAAAATGAGCCGGACATAATTGCGCCGTGGAATAAGGGGAGCAAACGCTAAGTGCGAAAACACCCTAGCTTTCCTAACCTAAACCTTTCCTTTGCATGCTGTAGCTGGCAAGGCAGTGTTGTCAGGAAAGACTTAAGAAATAACCTTCTTGAAAAAACTGAATGGGTAACATCTTTGCTGCTAGACTAGGGATCCCTTTAACTAGAAAATTATTCCAGGAATTATAGGTACTGCAGCAAATGCAGCAAATGGCATCAAGGGTTTTAATAATAAGTTTTTGATTAAAGAACAAACACTTGATTATTGCGAAATATCGATGCTTGTAATTAGCTTTGTGTAATTTGCCAGTAATTTTGCTGTGTTTTGGCTAATTTTTGGTTTGCTGAGATCCTCCAGTACAGCAGACCACCAGGAACATTCATAATCATTTCAAAGGTTATGGTAAGGAACAAACATTTATGTTTCCCACTCGTGTTTAAGCAGAACAACAAAGCCTGCTTGTTGAATGAATTCCAGAGAGCTGCTGAATTATAGCCCCCCCTCCAAAAAAATAAACTTCAGTGTTTTGTGGCACTATAAAAGCTGCTTGTGCCACAAACACTAGTGGAATAGAGGCATCCACTTCATCAGATGCTATAGGCCTTAAGCCAGAATTACTTCTCCCACAAATAATCAGTCTGTGTAGTGTTACTGTACTCTCTTTGTTTATGTTGGGTATATGCACTGTTTTGAAGCAGGTGCAAAGAGACCTTCTGAAGTTAATTCTTTTTTGAGTGCTGGAAACTCTGATACAATTTACTGCTGCATTCATGATTACTTTTAAAGCATTTCACTGACAAACTAGAGAGAGATAAAGCTTTATTTTTAAACATTAACACAATCACATGCTTTAGCTCTTGCTGAACTATACTATTATAGACTACAGATAATAAGAGCACAGATTTTTAAAACTGTCACTTTTTTAAAAATGCACTGCACCTTAAACATGAACATGTCATGGGAAGGGTTGTAAATTTCCTGGACATGCTACCTTTCCATGTGCAGATGAGCAAGCCAGTGATACCTTTCCTACCCTAAGCTGTACAGCAAGATCTTTAGCTCAGTGGAAGAGAACGTGCTTTGTATGCCAACAGGGACTGTGTTTAGTCTCAAGGCATCCATATGTTTTCCTTGTCTAGTAAATAGCAGCTGGGAAGGGAAGAGATTACACTGGAAAAATGGGACATGGCAGGAGGAATTAAATTTCTTTCCCCCATACCATAGTCCCAATTCAATTTGATACTCCTCTGTGGCTGCTATTAATAGTAGTGTAACTAGGCTGGGGGTCTAGTCATGGACGTCCAAAATCTTAGGAATGTTAGAGGATTTGTGAAGTGCCTCTGACCTAAACTCTTTCACCCCACCACCCCGTTGACATGCTCCAGTCCTTTCTCCTCATCCCTCTTGCATATTGTGTGTGTAGTCTGTTTTATGGCTTACCTGCTCCAGATTTTCTAGCTAGAAAGAATGATGTATTGATGACTTGGAGCATAGGGTGTACCATGCCTGTACACTTTTGTTTACATAGGTAAAGGTAGGGTTGCCAGTCCCCAGGTGGGGGCAGGGGATCCCCCGGTTTGGAGGCCCTCCCCCCGCTTCAGGGTCGTCAGAAAGCGGGGGGGGGGGGGGAGGGAAATGTCTGCTGGGAACTCTGTTATTCCCTATGGAGATTTATTCCCATAGAAAATCATGGAGAATTGATCCATAGGTACCTGGAACTCTGGGGGGGGGGATGTTTTTTGGGGTAGATGCACCAAATTTTCAGTATAGCATCTAGTGCCTCTCCCCAAAATACCCCCCCCCCAAGTTTCAAAAAGTTTGGACCAGGGGGTCCAATTCTATGAGCCCCAAAAGATGGTGCCCCTATCCTTCATGATTTCCTATGGAACGAAGGAATTGAAAAGGTATGCTGTCCCTTTAAATGTGATGGCCAGAACTCCCTTTGGAGTTCAATTATGCTTGTCATAGCCTTGATATTGGCTTCACCCCTAATGTCTCCTGGCTCCACCCCCAAAGTCCTCAGATATTTCTTGAATTGGACTTGGCAACCCTAGGTAAAGGTGTCTTTATTTGCTGTTGGGATGGCTGGAACATCTTACTTGAATGTTGGGTTTACTGTCCTGTTGTGGGCAATACTTATTTAACATACTGTATATCTTCACTGAAGAAACTACTGCTGTAACTGGATTAATGGGAAAAAGCTGTCATCTTCCACACCTCCATGGATGTGTCCTGATGGTGATTGGATATTGGCTGGATGTGGCCTTGCATTTTCACTGAGAGCTAGTCCGGTTCTGTCTCTATCTACAGAGTTGTAGAGCTATCCTTCAGTTAGCGTAATTTAGGCTGTAGCTCTGGTTGACACTGCCAGAAGCTTGTGGGATGTCTCCCAGACAGCATCCTAGCCCCACCTCTCACTCAGGACAGCACCACTGAACGTGAAGAGAGACCTGATGCCTTTACCAGCAGGTTTTGGGAGGCAGTGAGGCAGCTGCCAGAGGAAGAAAAGAGAGGCAGAATAAACTTGAAAGCAAGTATAAAACAAGAATTTGGGACTGAATGTTTAGACTATAAAAAGTGAATGTTTATGTACTTTTCTATTAGCCTACTTTTTTCAGATGTCTGCCAAGCATAGGGAACCAGATCAGCTGCATGAATGCTAAACATGAAAGACAACACACACACACAAAATAAGCATTAGTCAGGGAAGCATTTCAAACGTTTAAATCTGGTGACTATATATGCAAATTTGAGGATTGGAATTCTCCAGAAATTAATCTTTTGAAAGTCCATGTTCACTAATACATCTGTTTCCTTGGTTTCAGAATGCTATTTTTTCCTCTAAGGAATTGAAAGCTATTGGAAAATGCAAATCTAATTTATTACCCAAGAATTTCTAGTTTTATGGGATACATATTGTAGATTCAGCTATAAAGGACATATAAAAAATTAGATTGCATTTTGGTTAGTTGTACATTTTTAGAGTTGCTTTTCTTTGCCTCTTCTTTCATTTCAGGGATGTAAATTAGTTTTCATGAGTGTAAAGAATGCAACTGCAACATGCAGTTTTAAAAATCAGTGTCATCTAGGTTTTTAGAAATTCTCCCATGTATTTGTTTGGTCCTAGGATTTATAAGAGGAAATGTTTATTAAAATATTTTCTTCAACAGCTCTCTTGTGGCAATTATTTTTTTTAACTCTGCCCCACCAGTTACAACCCATGCTTTCAATGGTAGTTGATAAATACATTGGGGGGAAACACACAAATGTTTATGACCCATCTTGAATTTTGATTGTAGTCAATACAGAGTGTTTCAAACAGCAGATGAAATTAAAATTATTGTTTAATGTCACAGGACTGAATGAACATCTGTTTGGTGATACAGTGCCAATGTCTGTAATATTTGCTCTTAGCCCCATGAGGGAGCCTTTTAAAAAAGTAATTGTAGGAAAATAATTAAATTTTAAAATGGCTTTACAAATAAAGCAGAATATTTGAAAGGCTGAGGAAAGCTAATAATAGTTGGACGGATCTTCTCGTCTGGATCTTCTCATCTGTTGCTTTGAAACAAACAAAAAATAATGAACCAGCATTATTATTTTTTCTTTCTGCATAAGATTGTTCCATTTAAACTAATGCCCACCTATCAACAGAAAAGACCCATAATCTAGGAAATGGAACTTTGTTTTATAGGTTTGGCTTCTCTGCCTTTACCTGAAGTCTAATACACACCTATGTCAAGCAGGTGAAGCTTTCTCACAACTTTGCTCTTTCTGTCAGATAGCAAGATACATCACCCACTGTTTTTATAACTCCTATTGACAGAAGTAGTTTTTATAGGGACATAATGCCCCAAAAGAAGCTCTGAAAGACTATGCCAAAGACCATCAACCATTATGGAGACTTTTATAAGTCTAACCTGCCTTACAGGGTTCTGATGAGAAAAAAATAGGGCAAAGAATAGGGCAAAGAACTATGTACACTGCCCTGAGAAATAGGAACAAAATGTGCAAATAAATTAACATTATATCACTAGAGCTGCTTTGGAGTAAGGAGTATATGAACAATAATATTTCTAATTAGCATTATAGCATTGCAATGGTAATGTCTTATAGGACTGGCTCTAATTACACTGCTGCAATGCAAAGATGTAGTCATGGTCTAGGGGAGTTTGAGTCCAGTGGTGCCTTGAAGACTTACAATGTTTTATTCTAGGTATAAGCTTTCATATGGACACATACCTAGAATAAAACTTTGTTGGTCTTAAAGTGCCACTGGACTCAAACTTTGTTCTGCAGCTTCAGACAGATGCATTTAAAGTAAGGGGAAATTGTTAGTTTCTCTAAGTCTTGTTTCTTATTTGTAAGAAAATGCTTGAGTCTTCCAGCAGCTTCATCAATACCTAGGTTCTTAGCAAAGCAAGATACCAAGAGGAGATTATCTGCAAAGAAGAATTTGAGTTTACTAATATCCTACAATTGTTGCCAGCCACAAGTCAAAAGGTTCTGATACTGACCATGGCTGGGAAGCTCAAATGAGAGTGTAGACCAGAGGAGCAGAAAGTTTCTGGGTTGTACTTCTAGCTTTGTGAAGGAGTGAAGGTGGAATCTTGAAACAAGAGGAGGTCTTGTTAGAACTGGTCAGAGTTCAGATGCTTCTCTTTTGAGGGAATCTCTCTGTAAGAACTAGCTGGAAATTATGGGGGGTGGGGACCATATATTCATTGACTGACTGATCAGACATGCACATCTGCTAGCTAAGCAGCATACACAAGATTGGAATAGGTGGCAGTGTACTGTAAATTATGAGCACGAATCTGCATGTGCATCTAATTATAAAGATCTCTGTGTGCTGCATGTGTCATCTTTGAGTGGACACCTTTCTACCTACCAACTAAAATTAACTTTGTTTACTGTATATGCCTCATAGCTGCTTGTGTACTTACAGCTCCTTGATTTTAGGGGTGGTGTTTGAATATGCTATAAATCTTGATAACATCATTTTTTTCAAATGAGCTGTTCCTATTTGCATTTTGATATGGGCTTGATCTAATACATTTTTTTCATTCTTGGTGGTAACGGGAATGAAATCGAACTGACTTTATTACAGTATCAGCTCCCTCTGTCCTGCTAAATTTGGCAAGTAAATATAGCTAGCTGGAATTATAGATTTTTGTCTAGCATGAGTTATTACACCTTCTAATTTATTGTTTATTGCTAAGGAAGGGGCCAACTGGCAAATCAGCCACACATCATGAAAGAGCCTGGGGAAAAAAGAGAAAACAGATTTTGCCACAGCACACAGCCGACCTTTTGGATAACTAGGCTTACTGATGGATTATGGACCAGTAAACAATCGCTGTTTGAGAAGAAAATCTGTGCTAGGTTAAAATTTAAGAAACTATCATTCCATTTCATTATCCTACAAGATGATAACTATTCTCTTTTAGATAAAGAGAAGAAATGTCTGGGTTCACATGTTCAGATTGCCAAGGTTTGGATAATTGTTTTTTTTTTCTTCGTTATGAGAATAAATGAAACTGCCTTATACTGAGTGAGACAACTGGCTCTGTCAAGGTCAATACTGTCTACTCTGACTGGTTCTCCGTCTATCACATTACCTTTTGACTAGAGATGCTGAGGACTAATTTGGAACCTTCTGCATGCAAAGCAGAGGGTTTCCCACTGGGCTATAGCCCTTTCCCAATTATGATGGTTGAGCCATAGACATTGGGGGTCACACATCTCAGAAATGAATGCAGTAGATTCACTTAAGCTAGCAGACATTAGCCTCATTAAGGGAAAGCCACCACAACTGAACTCCACATTTTGTGTGCGTTGTGCCAGAAATACAATGGATCACCATCATCCATTACTACTTTGCAACTGGCCAGGATAGGGCGATTCATCAAATACAATAAATAATAATAATAATTATATGATAGGAAGTAAGCTAATGCTCTCAGAAACACCATATAAGTGGCAACAACCTCCCCCCCCCCACAAGCACTCCTAACTCTCGGTCCGGGAAAGATGCGTTTCACAATGTACCAGTCATTAGCTGGAGCATGACTAACACACAGTAGTTACACATCCACCCTTTAACAAGAAAAAAATGTTTCCAAGTAGCTGCTGAAAACAAGCTTTCTACACAGTTGGTTCTCCAGGTCTATTGTATCTAGTCATGCATATGACATTGATTGCCATTGATTGCATTTTTTGTCTTGTGCTTCCTTCAAGAAGTTCTAGAAGAACAGAGAGTCTCCTGTTCATAATATTGCAAAGTAGTAATGGATGATGGCGATCCATTGCATTTCTGGCACAATGCACACAAAATGTGGAGTTCAGTTGTGGTGGCTTTCCCTTAATGAGGCTAATGTCTGTGCTAGCTTTAAATTTTCAGATAGTTTTGTTTTATGGAAACCAAAGACTATTATGTCTCTAGTAAAAAAAATAATCACTGTAATTTTGCCATTTTAAAATTAATTGCTTTTTGAAAAAAATCCTGCCCAGCTTCTCAGAAATAGAGTTTCTATATGGATGAAGAGGAACATTTCAATATGAGTTATTTCTGCTGTAGGTCCAACTGACTATTATTTGCTTTTAGTCCCATTAGTACTAGACTGGACACCCACTTCAACTTGCAGTATTTTAATTTTTTTCTCAACATTACTCATTAATGCATTTTAATGTCTCATCTTTTATCCAAGAATATTGCTTTGTAACTACCTAAAAGCTCATAAGATACACAAAATTAATTTCTGCTGAAGTAAAAGGCTAAATAGAACAGGCCCACTTACATGAATGATACTAATAACTAACAATAATGGAGTGATCTGCCAAAAACAGAGGTCCTCAGAGTTTTATTTAGAATCCATGTGAAATGTTTGCCCTTGATGAACATGATGTGGAGTGGCATTGTTAATTATTTCAGTACCAAGTTGAGTGTGCAATGATTCAAATACAGTTCATCCTCAAAGAAAATGTGAGAAACCTTGCAACTATGTCTTTTCAATACCTTCTTGGGTTTTTTTTCCTCTTTTCCAGGTGGAGAGTGAAAATTAGTATCTGGAGGTTCAAGCCCACAACATGAGTCTGTGTCTTAGCTGAGATTAGATTTCTCCATTGGAATACAAATGGCTAGGCCTAATTCAGTGGAATCTCCAAGCTTACTTGGGACAGTTAATGGCAGAGTACTAAAGTTCCATTCATGGCATATCCATGAAAAGAATCTCAAATATCACCATCAGAAAATACATCCATTTGAAGCTTTGGAGTGTTGCTACTGATAGGAGATGAACCTGGGAAAAGCCTGCTAGCTTGCTGGTAGCAGTTAAGCACCATCTAGGCTGAATTTGCTTTCTCCGCTTGCAGGCATTTAAGTCTGAGCACGGTGACTAAAAGTACTGGCTCTACAATAGTCATTATTGGGGTATTTGTAAATGGAATAATTTACAAAATAAATAATAAAATACTGCTCCTAAGTACAGACAGCACTAAACTGGATGAATGAATGGTCTAATACCACATATGACAGGTGTAATAGAAATCTAAAAAGCTTTCAGAACCATAAACTGGCATGTAGAATCCCTTTATCTGGTTCTTAAATCAACTATATGTAAACAATTATAATTTTCCTAAAGAGGTCTCAATAGGCCAGCTCTCTCTCTCGGCTTGACTTCGCGAACGAAGATTTAAGAAGGGTGCAGTAGTCCACGTCTGCTGCAGGCTCGCTGGTGGCTGACAAGACCAACGCAGGACAGGCAGATCCGGCCACAGTGGCTGCAGGGAAATAGGCCAGCTAAAGCGGTAATAACAACATAAGACAAGCCCTATTGGATCAGACCACTAGACCATCCTGTCCAGCCTCTTGTTTCATGCAGTGGCCAACTAATTACACTGCAAGGCCAACAGCAGGGCACAGAGGCCAGGGCCAACACACTGGTATTCAGAGGTGTATGCCTCTGAATGTGGACGTTCCCTTTAGTCATCATGGCTAGTAGGCACAAATAAACTTATAGTCTTACTATAAAAAAGGCAATATCAGCTCTACATACTGTACTATTCTTTCCCCACTGACGCTTATTAAGTTTAAGTGTCTTTGCTCTCCCTCCTTTCCAGTACCTTTGTTTGTTTAATTTGATTTTTAGCCTACCCATCCCATAGAACAGGCTCAGGGCGGGTTACATCATAAAAACAAACAACAGTAGAAAACAATAAAAGAGCAATTTAAAATATATGAAATCTAAAACTACAGAGTGACAATAGAGGCTAAAATGGCAGGTTCTGCCTCACAGACATGGCCTATTGTCCAGGTCCAGCAGATCTTATAGCATGGAGATGGAATGAAGGGGGGAGGCTGGTAATAAGTGACGTCCACTGCCTCAGCTGAAAGCCTGGCAAAAGAGCTCTGTTTTATAGGCCCTGTGGAATAGGAGCAGATCCTGCAGAGCCCAGATCTCCAAGGAGAGCTCATTCCACAAGGCAAGGCCAGGGCTGAAAAGACCCTGGCCCTCATCAAGGCCAGATGGACATCTCTGGGGCTGGGTATTACCAAACATTGTTGGGTTACTGATTGTAAAGACCTATGGTGCTTATACAGGGAGAGACGGTTCCAAAGGTATGCTGGCCTCTGGCCACATAGGGCTTTAAAGGTAAGTACCAACACCTTGAACCGGATCTGGTACTCAATAGATAGCCAGTGCAGTTCATGCAGCACAGGTTGGATCTGTGCCCATACAGGCAACGATGTCAACATCCATGCAGCAGCATTCTGCACCAGCTGGAATTTCCAGAGGAGGGTCAGAGGCAGCCCCATGTACAGAGAGTTACAATAATTTAGCCTGGAATAGACCATCTCATGGGTCACTGCGGCCAGGTTGTGGGGGGTGAGATATGGCACCAACTATCTGACCTGCCTCAGATGGAAAAAGGCCGATCTGACAATGGTGGTAACCTGGGCCTCCATAGTGTCAGGCTCTGTAATGATTATGACTAATAACTGCAACATACTAACCATATGGACTTTTAATACTAACCCAAAGATCTTTCCTGTCATATAGTTACTGTGCATATCAAAAGAGAGAGCCAATGATGTGTAAACCTTGTTGATACTCCCAGGGAACAAAAGAATGCGACCGTTAAAAGATAGCTTGGCCGCAAGGCAACTTCTCAGGGGAAAGGGATAAGCTGAAGCCCATGTGAAAGTTTGCACCTCCAACCCCTTGATGTTTTGGGAAAGGGAGCTTTGTTTAGAATTGCTTTGATCTAGAATCCTTAAAAACAGTTATCACCTAGGTACCCGCATTAGTCTCAATCTTTGTATCCAGCTATGAGTTTCCAATAAAGTATCATTTTTGTTTCAAATGAATACTGCCTTGAGATTCCTTTGCCTGACACATAGTCAGAGAGGCATCCAGGAATATCCCCAAGCTTTTCACTCTCAATGTGGGCATCAGTGGAGCCCCATGAAAGGATGGGAGCCGGATCTCTAATCTCAGCCCCCTGTAACCTAGGCACAGGACCTCCGTCTTCGATGGATTCAATTTCAGCCAGCTCTGTTGCAACCAACCAACCATGGCTTGCAATGCCCTATCCAGTTCCTCCAGGACTGAATCCGGGTGGCCATCCATCAGCAGATAGAGCTGGGTGTCATCTGCATATTTATGACACCCCAGCCCATACCTCCAGATAATCTGGGCAAGGGGGCTCATGTAGATGTTGAATAATACTGGGGAAAGAATTGCTCCCTGTGGCACACCACATTGTAATGGGTGCTGGGGCTAGTTTACCCCCAAGCGCCACCCTCTGTCCCCAACCATGGAGAAAGGAGACCAGCCATTGTAGGGCTAGTCCCTGTATTCCTATGTTGGGCTACGATAAATAAAATTATATGCCATTTGAATTCCGACTATTACACATACTATGGAGAATGTGATCCAAAGAGATTAAACCACACATTTAAGGCTTTAAGGTTTCTTCTGCTTTCTGGTTCACTGTGAACAAATTTGCAACCACTAGCAGAACACATGTTATAAAATCACACATTTTCTTTGCCATACTAAACTTGTCAGGTGGGTCAAGACCTGTTTTACACAAATACCTCCTCATAAGTTACATAGTAAAGGAACCTAGATGTGAACACTAGTTCTTTATGGGCAATAAGAGGCTGGAAGAAAAAGATTTCGTGCCCTGCAGGACCTAACTCAGTTCCACAGGGCCTGTAAGACAGAGATGTTCTACCAGGCCTATGGTTGAGAAGAGCAATGGTTTAACATTGAGCCTGGCTTCCTTTTGTCTCTCTGCCCCTTCAAGGAGTAAGACATATATAGTTTAAACATCATCTGGAATAGTTGATTGTATTGTTGTTTTAAATTTTTAATCTATTTGTATAACTGTATTTACTGAAATGCTATGACATATTCATTGAATGTTGTAAACTGCCCTGAGCCCTATCTCAGCATTCCTCAGGTCCCAGTGGGGATCTTCTGGTTTTTGAGACTTCTGCCTGCCACCCGCCAGCTGGCCAGTGAAGGGAACCCTGCCGCAAATGACAGTGTTGCTGCAAGTCATCCCTAATGCAATGACATCACATGGAAGTGATGCCATCATGTTGGGGGATGTTACATAGTGACAGTTTGGGTTTTGGGCAAAACTCTATGGTTTGGGGGTGATTTTACCATAGAGTTTTGTAGAGAAAACTGAAGTGTTGCTGTGCAATGTCCCTGATGTGATGATGTCATCACATTGTGGAGTCCTGCCCCACTGTCGGAAGGCTCCCACTCCCTGCCAGCATGTCATTAGGACCTGGCAACACTACCAGTAATAACTACTACTACTACTTCTACTCATGGTAAATAGGAGCAAAAAATTAGGAAGCTAATATCCCATTTTCACTGCTTTGTCAGATGTCAAAGCTATTCCAGGTCATCAGTGCTGGTAATTGAGGTAACAGGAGATAACGTGGCCAGTGGGTTTATAAAATAGACAAACCATTCATGACTTTTTCTAGGAAAAAATTGGGAAATTATTGCATAGGATTAATCTGCTGATCTGTTGAGAGCTGTATTGGGACATTTGAAAGATGTAGTGGACATCTGTTGAAAAAAAATATTAGAAAGTACTCTGAAAGTCTTACTGTATGCTGTTCAGTTACTACTTAGAACATTTCATAAATAACCAAATGAAATAACTAGATTTCGGAAAGGAAGATAAATTTTTTTAAAAAATAGTCATTATACAATTAATCTATTTAGATGGATAAGTTAAAATGTGATACTTCATGTCTTTTTCATTTTTTAATTTATTAAAAATTAATAAAATTAATAATTTAATTTATTATTAATATAATAAAGGGCCATGCAACATTAGAGTCAGGAGTAGAAATGTAATATATTAAAATCTGAACAATAACACTGTTTCATCTAACTTTTCTCCTATTGAATCTGCAAAATGTGAGCAATGAGTCAGCAAACAGGCAATATCTCACCTTTGAATATTGCAGTCTAATTATTTGCTATCCATAAGGGAATACTGCAGGCTTGCATTTATTAGGTTTTAGAGGACTAAATAATTTTCATAGTCATCTGCAAAATAAAATGCATATTGTCCTCCAGCATCTATTTTAATATAATTGTCAAATATAATAATAGGGAAAGGAGTACAACACAAAGAAAGGCCCATTAAAAAGGATAGAACCAGGAAGCTGAATCATTATAATTGAACAGTGAAATGAATCAGATGTAGAAGGCTACAATGTGTTGAAAATAAGCTTGTTATTCAAAATATAAACCAGGGGTTATATACTAGAAAAAAATTGCAATACATTTCTAGGTCAGTTTTGGAGACACTTCAGCTAAATGCTATTTTGTGATCCAGTTCTTTCAAGGCCATCTCTATGAAAAGTCAAATATAGAGGCAATTATAGTAGCCTTCTGATCAGCATCAAGGCTGCTTTATACAAATATCTCCCCATGTGGAAGTGAGGTGCTGTGATTTTCTTTGCCAAGAAAACCTGTATTCTGAACAGGGGGCTACTGTTAGGACAGAATATGAAGAAATGGAATTGCTTCCAGTTGACAAAGGGGTGCAGGTAGGGTTCCCCCTCGGTTTTGGGCACCTCCTCTCTGTCTTCCCAATTATCTTCCCAAACAGGCAAGAAACCAGAAATAATGCAATGTACCTATTTGACCATTGGTGACATCGGGGGAGGGGGAATACTCTGGTTTTAGAGCAAAGCTCTATGGTAGAAGCTAATTTTACCATTTTTAAAAAAGGTAAAGGTAGTCCCCTGTGCAAGCACCGGTCGTTTCTGACTCTGGGGTGACGTCGCATCACAACATTTTCATGGCAGACTTTTTAAGGGGTGCTTTGCCATTGCCTTTCTCACTCATCTACACTTTCCCCCCAGCAAGCTGGGTACTCATTTTATCAACCTCAGAAGGATGGAAAGCTGAGTCAACCTTGAGCTGGCTACCTGAACCCAGCTTCCGCCGGGATTGAATTCAGGTTGTGAGCAGAGAGCTTGGACTGCAGTATTGCAGCTTTACCACTCTGCACCACAGGGCTCCTAATTTTACCATAGTTTTGTCCAAAAACCAGAGCATTGCCCCCAACATCCCCATGTCACTTCCAGATTATGTAGGCACATCACATTAATTTTCAGTGTTCCTCCCCACTCCTGGTAAGTTCACCCCCCCCCATCCTCCGCAGGCAGGTCTGAGGGACCTGAAAGGGACCTCCCTATCTCTTCAATCTGTATGCAGAATATAATAATAAAGAAAGCTGCATTAGATTTAGATGAGTGAAAAGTGGTGGAAGAAATATTAACATTACTGAAAGAAATGGCCTTAAAACAACTACTGATGACAGTTGAAGGAGAATATGTCAAAGCAGGATTACAGCTATCAAAAAGACAAAAGTCATTACATGACTTTAAAGTTGACAATAAAGAAATAGGCCCTTCCTGCATTGTTTTTACTGCATAGGTTCCCAGCACTATAGTTGTTACGCCTTTGCGTCAGAATATTTGCTTTCATTCTGCATATGTTGAATTGCCTTGGTACTTCATGCCTGGAACATCACTCTCTGCAGATTAAGCATTCTGTATTTCCACCACATCCCAAGGTGGGAGGGGGTGGGGAATCTGCAGCTGGCTAGTCGGAGATGGAAAAGTTCCAAGCTGGAGAGGCTGTTGCCACCAAGGAAGAAGAAAGAGAAGCTAGAGAAGCCAAAGAAAATAGCCCTGCTTACCTGATGCTTCATGCACCAGGGCTTGCTTGTAGAGCATTAAAAAAATACACCTGGAGATTGGCAACCTCACTGATTCCCTTCAAATGGTTCTTGCACTGGTTCCCTTATGTCCTACAAGAGCATCCCACAAACGATCAAAAATCTATTAATGAGGGAAGGGAGAGTTCAAGAGGATGCAGCTGAATGTTGCTGGCATTTTCCTCTGTTGGGGCACGAGAACAGAGAATAGGACTAGGCTTCCCAATCCTCAGGTCCCAGCGGGGGATCCCCTGGTTTTACATGCTTCCCTCGGCCCCCAGCCAACTGGCCGGCAGGGGGAAGCCTCGCCCCCATAGTCACCATGTACCTCTTGAGCTCTGGCAGGTTTAGAAACCTGCAAACAGGTCCGTTTTTCAAATGTGTGCCTTTAAAGTTGAGCAAGAAACAGCAAGCACTTCATAGGGAAGGGTCAGCAGCAGTTTCATCAGAGCACAGTCCTCCGTTTGTTTTGCTTTCGTTTTCAGAGCAAGTAAAGTTGTGGAAGAACCAGACCCAGTAAGTGTGTGTGTGTGTGAGTGAGAGAGAGAGAGAGAGAGAGAGAGAGGCAGGGAGAGGGCAGGGGACTCTGGTTTGGAGGCCCTCTCCCACTTTAGAAAGTGGGGGGGGGGGGAGGGAAATGTCTACTGGGCACTCTATTATTCCCTATGGAGAATGATTCCCATAGGAAACAATAGGGAATTGATCTGTGGGTATCTGCAGCTCTGGGAGGAATGCTCTTTGAGATAGAAGCACCAAATTTGCAACATAGCATCTGATGCCTTTCTTCAAAATGCCCTCCAAGTTTCAAAAGGATTGGACCAAGGGGGGCAATTTTATGAGCCCCAAAAGAAGGTGCCCCTATTTATTATTTCTAGTGGAAGGAAAGCATTGAAAAGGTGTGCAGTCCCTTTCAATGTGTTGGCCAGAACCCTTTGGAGTTCAATTGTACTTGTTCCAACCTTGCTCATGGCTCCACCCCCAATGTCTCCTGGCCCCACCCCCAAAAGTCTCCTGGCTCCATCCCCAAAGTCCCCAGATATTTCTTGATTTGGACTTAGCAATCCTAAATAGGACACTGTACCTTTAAAAGGAAAGGAAAGCAGGAAGTCACCCTGATGACTCTGCAGTTCAGTAAATTCAGTAAAACTCAGTGACTCCTGAGTTTCAAAAAAAAAAACTTTTTTTTTTAATATACCTGCCTACCATAGGGCTTGAACAGACAACCCTCATATGAGTATAAAGCTTAACTCACTGAGCCAACTGGCTGCTTTGTCAAAGTTGAAGAGAAAGGCAAGCATCTTTGAAAACTTTTAACTGTAGATACAACCCCTTCCTCCATGATTCTGCAACAAGAAAGGGAAGGGAGGGGGAAATCCAGGCCTACATCTGCAAGACTGACACATTTAGGAGCAAGGAATCCGCTAGTCCTTTATATTTACTGATTCCTTCTTATGCTCTTTCTGGCTTTTTAAAGGTTTGCCTGAATGGGAGGACATGTCCTCCTTTTATCTTCAGAGAAGGAGAAAAAGAAAACAGAATGGAGAGGGGGTATCAACCTAAAGAGAGAGGCAGAAACAGGAGGGCAGTAGGCTAACAACATAAAATACACAATAAACAATAAGCAATATTAAAACAATAAAACAATCAGATAAATTGCAATGGTATTACAAAGCTGTTTCATCTTGGCAAATCAGAGCTCCCTCATTGGTTGGGACGGGGTGGAACTGTGATGCATCAACCTTTGGCATGTCAAACCATCAATCAACTGCTCTTGCATTCTATTGGCTGACTCTGCTCTTTTTCACCCACTGCTGGTCCCAGGACAGTTGAAGATTGGCCCTCTGGGGAAACTGCTATGCAGTAGCTGCTGCTAGGCAAAAATCTGGCTTCTCTCAGTAAAAAGCAACCAAGCTTGGTAGTCTCAGTAAAAGGTGGTGGGGGAGGCCCTTTCAAGTCCTATTTTGACTTTTGAGGGAGAACTCATTGGTTGACTCTGCTCCTCTCCCCCATCCAAGTGGCTGTTGGGAGTCTCAATCAGCTTGCTCCCTGGGTGGCAGTGACTGCTAGAACTCAGGGCTGAGAGATCTGAAGCATTGGCGTGCCTCATGTCTTTGCTCTGAAAGTTCTTTCCGGAGCCTCCTTCAAACTCTTGAGATGGGAGGAGGAGAGCTTGGAGGAGATTGATCATCAACAGCTGACACTGGTGCCTTGAGAGTGATTGATTGGCCAGCTGCTATTTGTTCAGCTGAGGAACTGGATGGCAACTCTTCCAGGTCTGTTAATCCTTCCAGCTCCTCCTCGTCAGGGCTCATGACACTGGAAGAGGGAAAAAGCCATAGAGAAAGCCTTCTTACAATTGACTGAGGGAGGGAGAAGGGAAGGCTTTCTCTTGATTGGCTGAGGACTCCTCCCTATCCTCCTTTGGAAGTGAAACAGGTAGAGGGAGGGGGGATGGCATCCTACCAACAGGCCAGATACAGAGACAGAGAGAGATAGGGAGGGAAAGCAAGAGACAGAAACAGACTGAAGTCCTGTGCTTAAGACCAACAAAGTTATCAGAGAGAGAGTGTTGGTCTGAAAGGTATCACTAAAGGTCTCTGAGGAAGAACTCATTGGGGTTAGTCCTGACTAGGGCTGCCATTCTAGGTTGGTGGGAAATTCTGGGAAATTCTGTGGTGGAGTTTGAAAAAGGCATAGGAGTTAGGGCTTCAGAGCGGGATCTGTTAGACCCAAATTTTTGCTGTGGAAGCTGACTAGTCACAGACTTCCAGTCTAACCTGCCTTGCAGGGTTGTTGTTCAGATCAAAGGGGAGAGGAGAATGATATAAGCTGCTTTGGTCTCACCACTGTGGAGAGGGACTGTCCTTTCCCTAGGTGGAGGCTGCAGGGAAAGGGGAGGTGATGGAAAGCTGAAATCAGAGGGGCAGATAAAGGAAAGGAGATAGGGTTGCCAACTCCAGATTAGGAAATTCCTGGAGATTTAAGGGATGGAGCCTGGAGATGGTGGGTTTTGAGGAGTGATGGAACCTCAGACAGGTGCAATGTCATACACTACACTCTCTAATCTAGCCATTTTCTGCTCAGAAACCACAGTTGCCAATCTCCAGGTGATGTTGGAGATTACTCAGAATTACAACTGCTCTCCAGATGTCAGAGATCAGCTCCCTTTGTGGTGGTGGGAGGAATAAATGCCTTCACTTGGGTGGGTGGGAAGACAGCAAGGGTGGGAGAATTTGCCCAGAGCCTCTTTCTAGAGCCTGTTGTATGTTTCTCTTCAACAGGCCTTATTCCTAGTATCCATAGAAAGCATTAATGTGGCTATTGCTAGTGAATGAAAATATGGACGACGTAATCTATACTTCAGTTTCAGCAATGTTCTCTGTTTGAAATCTGATTTGGTTGTACATTTCCTTCCTTCCTTCCTTCCTTCCTTCCTTCCTTCCTTCCTTCCTTCCTTCCTTCCTTCCTTCCTTCCTTCCTTCCTTCCTTCCTTCCTTCCTTCCTTCCTTCCTTCCTCCCTCCCTCCCTCCCTCCCTTATAGTATCCTTCCTTCCTTTCTTCAACCCTTATAGTATCCTTCCATGAGTTTCAAATCAGGTTTATTTGATCTGAGGAAGGAACACTTTTAATGAAGCTTGCATCCAGCATTGCAATTTAACACCCCTGTATTTATTTATTTTTAAAAATTATACTCACAGCTTTCTCCTGAGCATCTTAGAGCCCAAGGCACACAAAAACAATCTAAGAACTTAAAAACCCCCCAACAGCTATCAGTTTGAGCTGTCAAAGCCATTGGGCTATAAGAATGGTTTCATTAAAGAAAACCAACAGATATAAAAACATTAAAACCAATATTAAAAAACCACAGGCTACATTATATTACTGGGGCCGGGTTAGGGATTAGCACTTTTCAAAAGTTCAGTATTTTGGGGATTCAGATGTCAGGAAAGTATACCAGATTATTAAATTCCATCAAAAGTGTTTTATAATTTGGATCCCCCCCCCACTTTTTTTTCTATTCCAAAACATTGGGGGTACATTAGCAACACAGCCAGCTAGACCTCAAGACAATGGCACTGAAAAACTGTACAATTGAAGACAAACATGTCTGGCAGTCTTAAAATTCTAGACTTGAATGTTCTTGGATATTCCCAAATATTTTCAAATATTTGGAGGATATGATTTTTTTATTTCAAAAAATCCTAAAGTATCTGGATCTTTGAATATATCTGAAAAATACTGACACAGTATTTTTTTTTGTATTTTGGTGGGGTTTTTTTGGTATATTTATTTATTGGTTTATTTATTTATTTATTGAAAATATCTGAGTGCATGTTTCCAGTATGAAGATTTTCTTCCAGTAGCTCAGAATAGTTATTATGTGCCATGTATTAGTTATTATGGGCCCACAGTTGAGCAACATAATCTCAAAAGAAGTTATGATTTACTTAGCACACAGAATGGAACATCTGGAGTCACATTTTTGACCTTGTTTGGTGATTTTAGTGTTTGCTGAACACACACACACACACACAACACAGAGATGTTAGGTTACAAACCAGATGAGCTGAACTCAGTAGCACAGTTTTCAACAGAAAACATCTTTAATACTTTCTGGCCTTTTATGCATGTGTTTTGCCACATTTTCACCATGCATGTCTTTCAGGTTTTCTTTTCCATTCTGTATTTCAGTGCTCAGTTCAGTTTTGCTTTTGTGCTGGTTTTCCTCTTGTTTCACTTCCAAGCTGAAGGTAATTCAGAAGCATACAGATTCCCTCAGTCCCCCCCCCCCATCCTTTCCTCACCCTTTAAAGGTCACTCCCTGCCCACACTGAGGTTGGTCTGCCCACTCCACACCTTCTGCCATCCTTCCCCCTTCATTGGTGTACAAGCTCCATTACCCCCTTGTTGTTTAAAATTTTTATTTTTTAAAATAAGCAGCAGGAGTCTAGTTTCAGATCACTGAATAAAAAAATAAAACAATGTGGAAAAGTTTAAAAGGAGCAGTGCAAAGTTTAGTTCCTTGCTAGTATTGACTTGAAAAAGGGATCTGAGAGGAGGAAAATGGTAGTGTCCCCAGTGCAAAGGGGAAAAAAAGAATTTCAGTGCTGCATGCAAACAAAATAAAGGGGGGGGGGCGGGCTTGTCAGCACAGCATGAAAATGACATGAGATATAAAAAGAGAAAGACACTGGGATGGGAAGCCTAACACTATGAATTTTTTTCCCTTTAATTCTTTAGTGAACAAAGTTTGGGAGGGGGGTGGATCTTTTTGGCAGTCTCTTGAAGCCTAACATAAAAATGGCAGCTGAGCCACATGGACCTTCTGTGAACCGCCAAATCAGTTTTGCATACCAGTCTGCCAAGCATCTTTCCCCTGAACTTTCTTGAGTCAAGGAGCCAAAGCCAGAGGGAAGGGAAAGGCAATCAATAGAGAGGAGTCTACCCAGCTCAGCCAGCCTCCCCCTTCCTCAGTCTGCCTAGCCTACTGCTGCTTACTCCAGTGGGCTGCAACCCCCTCCTCCTGGGACCCCTTGCTCTTCTCCCCTCCTTGCCTGCCCTGGGCTGCAGCCTCCAGGTAGGCAAAGGAGCTCAGCTCATGCTCTGTCCCAAGTGACTGCAGAGCAGGCAAAGATGTCTGAGGGGCTTGTCTATGGCAAGGAGAAGCTGGGGACTTATGACAATGGGGTAGATCTCCTTCATCTGCTGCTTGCAACACACCAACAACTTCTGGCACAAAACAAAAAAAGCTCTGCAGAGCTTCTGCCACAGGACTTTCCCCCCATACAACTTGCAGTTCTGTCCAAAGCATGACGAAGCTGCAGCTGACTTTGCACGCATGCACACACACACGGTCAACCATCACAGCTTGCGATGCCAATGTCAGTGGGTTCTACTGTGCTGAAATTGCATAATTTTTTGAAACAATTGGATGCCACCCCCACATGTTACAAGTGATGTTCCACACTGATTTAGAAAAGTGTGTTTTAAACTTTGTTGGTGCAAAATAAATACACCTGATAAAAAAACAAAGAAGCCAAAGTCAAGTTTAAAGGTTTACTGCTCAGAAAATCTGCAGTAAACTGTGTATGCATAACAGGTCTCTCAGTGGATAGAACTGGAATACCTCAGCCATTCTGTACACAGCTTTGTCTATTTTAAACAAAAAGAAATGGTTGAATAGATGACTATGAAGTATTTCACAGTAGATATTATATCCTTTAAAGAGGAAAAGCCTGGCTGAAAATTAATTGAATTTATGCAGTAATTTTCCAGTGAAATGGATGACATGTTGCTTATTTTTTTGCATTTTTTTTCAGTAAACATTTCCTCATATGATTACTGGAACATACATCATCTTGTTGCTCTGTCTGCTGTCTTTGAAAGAATACTTTAGCAGGAGGGTGTCTAATAAAGGGATAAACACAATGCAGAGTGATCATCAGGCTCTGTGGGTGCCTACTTTGGCTGCAGTGAATTGGAACAAGGTTAGAGAGAGATGTTTTTGTGTTGGAAACAGCACATAGATTCTTGTAATTCAGGCACTAACCTCAGCTGCCAAAACCATCTCGAAAAGCCTCATTGAACAAATTTAATTAACAATAGAGATTGCAGCAAGATCTGCTACTACAATGAATTATCCACCATGTTGAAAATATATCAATGATGTTTCTTTTAACTTTAACAAAATCTCACCTCCCTTCCTAGGGTAACTCAAATCTATTCTTTCTCATTTCCTCAGTAACTCAGGAGATGAAGTTGTCATGGTTATCTGATGAAAATGTAGTCAACTGCTATACAGTTTTGGACAATGAATGCTAGAACTGAGGTGATATTTAGCATCAGCTGATATTTAATACAATTTCAGAATTCAGGTTTTGTTTTTCTATGATCTGTTCACTTACAAGAGCAGCTCATACAAATAAAATCAATGCAAATAATACAAAATTGCAGCATACTGCAGAGCAGGGGCATAGCCAGGAGGGTTTTTTTTGAGGGGTGGGGGGTGGGGACTCTTGAATTTTTAAAAATCCTCTCAATCTAAAAAAATCCTGGATATGCTCCTGAGATGTGACCTCCCCAGGATGAGTCTTCCTGCTTTTGCAGCTGGCTGACTGTGAGAAGCATGAAGACCTGTCATCTCTTGTTGCTCTCCTATCCTGCTTGTCTGAGCAGGAGAGGAAAGAATGGCAGTGTCAGCAGGCTGGGTCTTCCTACTTTCACAGGCAGCCAACTGCAAGAGCACAAAGACCCACCATGGCCACCTCTCACCCTCCCTTCCTGCTCCAACAGGTCTGGGACCCTGAGTTGGGGTGCCTAGATGGGAAGTCAGGGTGTGTGGCCCCAAGAGACCACCATAGCTATCGCTCTGTGGGAGAGAAAGTTCTTAGTTTCTCTGGAACTAACTAAATATTCACAGAATATTTATTATTTCAAATTGCATGGAGAAAAGCATGTTAGAAAAATATCAGACTATTGGATGTCAAACACAGTTGTCACTAAAACCTTGCACCTAACTGTATGAGTTTGAAACCAGGTATGTATTTATTTACTAATTACATTTTTATCCTGCCTTTTGTCCAAGGATCTCAGTATGTTGTTCACTTTTCTTCCCTCATCCATTTTATCCTTACAGCGACTCTGTAAGGTAGGTTGGGCAGAGACAGTATGGCTGGCCCAAGACCCAGGCCATATGACAGACTATGAATTAGGAATGTGGATTCAAAATTTTACTAATTCAGATTAGAACTAAACCATAGCCATTTGTAGATACCATAAAAGCTCCAGATCCAACCAGAATTATTTCTGACAAGGAAAGTTGGAAATCCTCTGATCTGACAATTATATCAGTGTCTTACTGTATAATTCCGTTTCTCTAGGTAACAGCAAGAAGAGGGGGCACTAAGGAGACACAGCAACTCTTCAGATGTTTGTCTGATGGGGATGGTATCCAACCACAATAGTTTGCTGATTTCTTTGCAGGAAATTGTCCCAATTTCATTTCCGTGTGTAGGATGTTGATGTTACGGGAGTACCTAGAATAACAGTCTATTTCCCACCAATTGCTGCACCATCTCACTGGCATTGGGATGGCATTCTGATTCCATGCAACCTACCTGCTCTTCAGAGATGGAGGCAAAGTTTTTGTATGCAAATGCTGGCGGGCAGATAGAACAAATGGCACACTTCAGTCATATGAACATATGAAGCTGCCTTATACTGAATCAGACCCTTGGTCCATCAAAGTCAGTATTGTCTTCTCAGACTGGCAGTGGCTCTCCAGGGTCTCAAGCTGAGGTTTTTCACACCTATTTGCCTGGACCCTTTTTTGGAGATGTCAGGGATTGAACCTGGGACCTTCTGCTTCCCAAGCAGATGCTCTACCACTGAGCCACCGTCCCTCCCTATAGTCATGCTATATTCTTGAAAAGAAAACTGCAATTCCAAGAAAATTTCAAACTAGGTTTTTCAGCTCCTAGTACATTAGATGGTAGTGAACAGCAGGAGATTAATCCCTGCCCCCCCCCCCAAACCCCTAGAGTTTAGCTGGAGTGGTGTTTAATAGCTTTTAGCCTTCCTAAATGGGTAAAGTGGAACTAAATCTAATCAAATCTTCCCTATCACATTTTACTTGTAACACCACTTAATAAAATACTTAGAAATTTTTGGGATTTTTTTTTTTTAAAATATGTGGTTATAGGAAAGACTCAGTCCTACTAGAGTTGCCAACTTTGTTGGAAAATTCCTGGAGATTGGTGGGGGGGAGGAACTTTGGGTGTGGTATTTGGGCAACGAACTCAGCACACTCCAGCACAGCCATTTTCTTCAGTTGCACTGATCTCTGTTGTCTGGAGATTGATTTAAATTTTGGGAGATATCCAGACCCCACCTGGAGGATGGCAACCCTGGTTTCTATGTTTGAATATTTGTCATGACAGCCATGCCAAACAGAGTTTTCATATTAGTAGTATAGTATATCTGGGGTGCGGTCACACATACCATTAGTGGTGACACAACTCCGTCTCGCTGACGGATTAAATATGTTCGTCCAGACATCCACATCTGGCAATCGAGCGTCATCCAGAGTCATTCTGACTTGCTGTGGATCAGTGCCACATTAATTTGACAGCGCAGAAAGTCCGGCCCTTTTTCAAAAAAGCAGCACAAGATCGGCTTTTTCCTGTTTGGACAGCTCACGCACAATACTGCCCCTTGGAATGTTTACCGCTCCTCCCACCTTTTTTTTTTAAAAAAAGCCCCAGCAGATATGCGCATTGCCAGATCATCCGGGAATCTGAGGTGATGCTTCTGCTTCTCCAATCAACACAGGATCGGAGGGGGGCGGGAAATGTTATCCCACTATTCAGAACAGGAAAAAAATCTTTTTTTTTTGCAATGTGGAGGATTTCCAGATATCATTGTCACTGCCAATTTCTAGGAAAGTAATTCCTGGCAGTTCCTTGGTTTGAATCGGCAACATTAATTCTGGAAACTTTCCCCCTCCCCCCCTGCCTCTGAAGCAATGTTTGATTTCCCACCTCCAAACAATTGGGCGCATGTTCAATGGACCCCCCCCCTTCCCAGAAATCACCATCTGATCACGCATGCTCCAAGAAAAGAGCGTGATAGTATTGGATGTCTGATTGCTCAACAACAGAATGAGTCGCATTCTTGGATGCTCATCTGAACAACCCTGCATCGAATCAATATTCAGCCGTTCAAATTTGAGTGCTACACACTAGGGATGTGCAAAAAAAAAAAAATTCGAATTGACACGGATTCAAAAGTATACGGGGGGGGGGGGGAATTCAGAATCCCCGTATACTCCTGAATACCGCATTCGGAATAGCCGCATATACAGTAGATGCACAGCTATTACCGAATATACGGCCCTATTATACCCTATGGGCCATTGAAATCAATGGCAAATAGGGTATATTTGAAGCCGCATGGAGGGGAGGGGGTTTGAGATAGAGCCCCCAAATTTGCAGGGGACCTGCAGGGGACTCTCCCCTCCAACCCCTCCAAGTCCCAAAAAGATTGGGCCAAGGGATCCCATTCCAGGGGCACCCAAAGAGGGTGCCCCTATTCCATCATTATACCCTATGGGCCATTGAAATCAATGGCAACATAGGGCATAATTAGAGGCTACTGGGGGGCAGAGGGTTTGAGGGAGAGCCCCCAAATTTGCAGGGGACCTGCAGGGGACTCTACCCTCAAACCCCCCCAAGTCCCAAAAAGATTGGGCCAGGGGGTCCCTGTCTTTGGGCTCCCCAAAAGGCCCATTGCTAACAATGATGGGGAAAGCCCAATTAGCCACTTCCTCACTGTAATTGTCATGGGAAAAGTGGCTCTGGGGAGCAGGGGGTTTTGAGGAGAGCCCCCCAAACTGCTGTGTAGCTTCAGGGCACTGTCCCACACAAAACCCACAAGGCCAAAAAAAAAAAATTGGACCAGGGGGTCCAATTCCTGGGGCACCCAAAGCCAAACCTAACCACACCAGAGAATCTCTATAGGACCCAAATGCACTACATCCCTCTATCTACTCTATGAACCCTGCAGGGCAGGCCTGGAAGCAATATAAAACCCAGTTGCCAACGTCACTGCCACACAAAACACAGTCTGCTCAAGGTCTGCTCTGCAGACCTGGCTGCAGCAAACCCAGATGCCAGATCTCCAGCCCTGTTCCAAACAACACGGGGAGAGCTGGCCAACCACAACAAACCTGCTGGTTCTGGGTCTCTCACCTAGGTGCCAGCTTCCCTGCCACAGAACACACAATCTACAGATGCCAGCTCTCCAGCCCTGCCCCAAACAACACGGGGAGAGCTGGCCAACCACAACAAACCTGCTGGTTCTGGGTCTCTCACCCAGGTGCCAGCTTCCCTGCTACAGAACACACACTCTACAGATGCCAGCTCTCCAGCCCTGCCCCAAACAACACGGGGAGAGCTGGCCAACCACAACAAACCTGCTGGTTCTGGGTCTCTCACCCAGGTGCCAGCTTCCCTGCTACAGAACACACAATCTACAGATGCCAGCTCTCCAGCCCTGCCCCAAACAACACGGGGAGAGCTGGCCAACCACAACAAACCTGCTGGTTCTGGGTCTCTCACCCAGGTGCCAGCTTCCCTGCCACAGAACACACAATCTACTCTATAAAAACAAGAAAGTGACCCAGCCCACACACACCCTCACCAACCCCCACACGAACCAGAGGCAATTTAAAAAAACCAAAACAAAACCAGCAGAATCACAAAAGGCCAAGTGTTAAAAAAGTGGCCTTTTCACCAACAAGAAAGCTCAGGCCAAATAAGTCAACAACACCCCCCCCCCTAAAACCAGAACCATGAAAAGGGGGACAAAAGTGGCCTTTTAAACAATGGAAATTAGGCCAAACAACACCCCCCCAAGAACCCAAAGAAAAGAGTAACAGCAGCAGCACAACACAGCAGCAACAAATCAAACATTGAATACTTTTAGAACAGTAAAAAATTAACTTTTAACAATACAGGAACTTTGCCAACCCCTCCCCCCCAAAACCCCCCTTCACCCTAACCCCAAGAAATCCAAGCCACCCAAATCAGGAGAAGTAAAAGGACACTGCACTTTTAAAAGTCCTCTCACTAAATTAAGATATGGGCAAATTGGCGACCCACCCCACCCCAGGCCCCCTCCCCAAGCAGAAACCCCCAAATAAGCTACCCCACCACCACCCAAATCTGGATAAGTAAAGGGACTCTAAGTCTTAAAAAAAGTCCTTTTACCAACAATAAATAAAAACAAGAACCCCAAGAGTGTCTTACCTTGTCTTCTCTAGTCCAGGGGAAGTCTGGTAAGGCTGAGAGAGCTGCAGGCAGCACCTTAATCCAAGGGCCAGCCAGACCTTTGCACAATCTCTCACACACAGCAGCAATGGAGGAGTCAGTCCAGTCAGGAAGGAAGACTCCTTAAAAAGCCCTTCAAAGCATGCATTTGCATGCTGCGGTACTGATGTTATTAGACCTGTCGGCGGCATTTGACACAGTCGACCACCAGTTGCTAAAGCGCCGCCTTGCCGACATAGGGGTCGGGGGGTTGGCCCTACAATGGCTTTCCTCCTTCCTCTCTGATCGGGGACAAAGGGTGGCCATTGGGGGTGAGCGATCCCTGAGGCGCACACTTGATTGTGGGGTGCCTCAGGGAGCAGTTCTCTCCCCAATGTTGTTCAACATTTATATGCGCCCCCTTGCCCAGATTGTCCGGAGGTTTGGGCTGGGTTGCCATCAATATGCAGATGACACCCAGCTCTATCTACTAAAGGATGGCCGGCCTGGCTCCGCCCCAGGGAACCTGGATCGGGCCTTACAGGCTGTGGCGACGTGGCTCAGATTGAGTGGGTTGAAGTTGAATCCAGCGAAGACAGAGGTCCTTTGTGTGGGTCGCAGCGCCCTGGGAGGGGAAATAGCTCTCCCAACTTTCGACGGCGCACCATTGGAACCAGCGCGCCAGGTAAAAAGTCTGGGTGTTTTACTGGAGCCTTCATTATCAATGGAGGCCCAGATAGCAGCCACTGCCAAGTCAGCATTCTTCCATCTGAAGCGGGCAAGGCAGTTGGCCCCCTTCCTGGAACGCCGCGACCTCGCAACAGTGATCCATGCAACGGTCACCTCAAGATTGGACTACTGTAATGCCCTCTACTTGGGGCTACCTCTGTGCCGGACCCGGAAGTTACAGCTGGTGCAGAACGCGTCGGCCAGGCTACTATTGGGGCTTTCGAAATGGGAGCACATACGGCCGGGGCTGCGCGGACTGCACTGGCTACCAATTATCTACCGAGTTCAGTACAAAGTGTTGGTTATCACCTTTAAAGCCCTATATGGCCGAGGACCAGCCTACCTAAGGGACCGTCTCTCCCCATATGAACCCCAGAGGGCACTGAGGTCAGTGGGTAAAAACAAAATGACCATCCCTGGGCCGAGAGAGGTCAAACTCCAAAACACCAGAGTACGGGCCTTTTCAGTTGCGGCACCTGCACTGTGGAACCAGCTTCCGGAGGAAGTGCGGGCCCTGCGGAACCTCGACCAGTTCCGCAGGGCCTGCAAGACCACCCTTTTTAGACAAGCCTATAATGACACTGACTGCTGAGTTGCCTGGTACAAAGAACCGCCATCTATAAGATTATCTAAACTGGCAGAACCAGCGCCATAACAGTTTTATTGCTGCCAGATATATTTATATATATATAGTGTAACGTGAATTATGTATTTTAACTTAACTGACTGGTTTTTATATGTTTAATTTTAATTGTTAAATTTAAAGTTTTATTATTTATGTTAATGTGTAAGTTGTTGTTAGCCACCCTGAGCCGCCTAGGCGGGGAGGGCGGGATAGAAATAAAAGTTATTATTATTATACGGCAGCCGTATAATAATGGGCCGTATATAATGGGCGCCTATGGGGATCGGCTGCAGTCTATTCCGCATACAGCCGAATCAGTGCTGATTCGGCTGTAAATACGGTTCGGCCGAACCAAATGCACATCCCTACTACACACCCGCTTTTAATGTGATGTGTGACCGCACCCCTGAAGTAGTAAAGAAAGCCCCTGAAGAGCTTCTGAAGTTAAAATCCTGATGCTAACCCAGCTTCCTATTCCCTTCTGTTTGAAACATATTTTCTCCAGCCTGGATGCCCTATGAGAATTCAGCCAGACTGAGGGAAAATGCTATGCATCAAGAAAAGTGAGTTAGATGAGTGAGAATGAGCAAAGTTTATCTTCTTCAGTGATCATGTTCCTTTTTTTAAAAAAAATCTACCTTAGAATTCCAGGATATGATGGGAAATCTCTTGTGCTAATCCATGTGTCTCAGAGCCAGCTTTGCAAGTGAGAACTGTAATTCTCCAAATGAATGGGTTCACCATTTTTCCACACTTTATACTTATACGCAAAATGAACCATCCGATGAACATCTTGCTATACCTTTGGAGACTCTTCCCACTTGGGCTCCAGTCTCTGTCTCAGAATGCCAACAGCAAATTGATTCCCTACCCATGGGTAAAGCACCAGGGGAAGATATAGTACCCCCAGAGGTATTTAAGTCAAATCCACAGTGGTAGTGCCTAGTTTTGATCAGACTCTTTACTGAAATTGACCTCACCTGCGCTCTTCCTTCTAATTGGAAACAAAGTGTTGTAATTCCTATTTATAAAAAAGGTAATAGGCAAGACCCTGCAAACTACCATCCAATCAGTCTTTTGGATATTTCTTCTAAACTATATACATACCATCTATTACTTAAAATGGAAGAATGGGCAGAATCAATAAATCTTTTTCAACCCGAACAAGCAGGCTTCTGTAAGAGTCATAGTACCATTGATCATTGCCTGAACCTGAAGGCCTTGATCCATAAATACTCTAATAACAACAAAAGTCACCTTTATGTTGCCTTTGTTGACCTTACATCAGCCTTTGATTCCACTGAGCAATCAAGACTCTGGTCTAAACTTGCCAAAACAGACAATGACAGAAGTCTCCTTAGACTTTTGAAGGAATTACATACTAGCCTCTCAGTTAGGGTAAGAGTTGTTTCATATGGTTCTCTCACAGACTCCATTCCCTTGAAAAAGGGGGTCAAACAAGGATGTTTACTAGTTCCATTTTTGTTTAATTTCTGTATTAATGATTTTGTTCAGGTTATGAATTCTAAGGGCCTTTTCTGTCCCTCACTAGCTGGCTGGAAAATCCCTGTTCTTTTGTATACAGATGTCATGGCAATTAAGTCATTCACCCAGGTAGGACTTAGAAAGATGTTTGTTAAGCTGACTGATTACTGTGACAGAGAAGAACTGAAAATTAATTACAGTAAAACAAAAATTGCAGTTTTGGTAACAATAGTCCAAAACATAGCTGGTTCATTAATGATCATGAAACAGAGCAATGCTCCTTTTTTAAATATCTTGGTATAGATATTTCCAGAGGTCCCAGACCTGCAAGCCCATCTTAATGCCACTCTTTTAACTGTACAACGTACTATAGGAGTTATTTTAATTTTTTTCTTTTCAAAGGGTTAATACCCCCAGCCCTAGAGGTCTTCCAGGAAAAAGGTGGTGTCACAGCTTCTGTATGGAGTAGAAATCTGGGGGGTGGAATGAGAAGTTAGCTAGAAAAACCTTTTTAAGGAAAATTTTGGGCCTTCCCCAAGGAACCCCTGCTCCACACCTGAGACTAGAAATTGGTTTGCCCTCAATTACCTCTAGAGCCCACTTGATACTATACTATTAAAATACTATAAGAAGCTTAGTAGTATTCCAGACCACCACATGGTAAAACACAGTTTTCAGTACTTCAGCAATAGGAATGTGTGGTCCAAATTAGTTTGTCCCGTTTTACAAATGTAGTCTTTACCCTCTTTAAAGTTAGTAATAGACTGGGACCCAAGTAAACTGTGAGACTGGATTTTTGAAAAGGACGCTCTTCGTGACATCAATCTGATCCATCAATTTAAATCAGGGGTATCAAACATGCAGTTCGGGGGCCGAATCAGCCTCCCAGAGAGCTTCTATCAGGCCCCTGAGCAACTGGCTGTCATCCGCTTCCTTTTCCCTTTCTCTCTTGATACCTTCTGCATAACAGCTTGCTTTGCAAGACTTGCTCAATTGCTCAGGAGCTACAGAGTAAAATGTCTATTTTCTCCATTGGCTGAGGCTCCCCCCCAGTCTCCTGGGAAAGGAAGGAAAGAGCCAGAGCTTCCTTTGTCCAGTTCCCTGGATCCTATGGGAGAAATACAAAGAAAGCATCCTAACGTCTTAAGCATGTTTTAAGTTTTTTTAAAAAATATTTGTGTTTGTCTGTGTTCTTTATAATATTTATATTTCTGCTACTTAATCTTAAATAGTTACACACATGGCCCGACCTGACATGGCTCGGCCCAATCCAACATGACCCGGCCCCTCAAGGTTTAATTTATATCAGATCCAGCCCTCATAACAAATGAGTTCAAACACCCCTGATCTAAATTCTATGTCTGGTATCCCCAGTTCAAGAAAAATAAATCCTCTTCCTGCTATTTAGCTGACCTCTCAGATGCCCCTCTAAGAAAAGCATTTACCAAAGCTTGTTTCCAAACCATGCCATCCTATTACTAAGTTACCTTGACTTCCAGAAAGCTTCTGATAAAGTTCCTCATCAAAAGCTCCTTAGTAAGCTTGAGAGTCATGGAGTAAAAGGACAGGTCCTCTTGTGGATCAAAAACTGGCTAATTAATAGGAAGCAGAGAGTGAGTATAAATGGGCAGTCTTCGCAGCGGAAGACGGTAAGCGGTGGGGTGCTGCAGGGCTCAGTACTGGGTCCCATGCTCTTTAACTTATTCATGAATGATCTGGAATTGGGAGTAAGCAGTGAAGTGGCCAAGTTTGCAGATGACACTAAATTGCTCAGGGTGGTGAGAACCAGAGAGGATTGTGAAGCATTCCAAAGGGATCTGTTGAGGCTGGGTGAGTGGGCATCAACGTGCCAGATGAGGTTCAATGTGGCCAAGTGCAAAGTAATGCACATTGGGGCCATGAATCCCAGCTACAAATACAAGTTGATGAGTTGTGAGGTGGCGGTGGCTACAAGCATAGCCAGCTTCAAGAGGGGACTGGATAAAAATATGGAGTAGAGGTCCATCAGTGGCTATTAGCCACAGTATGTGTGTGTGTGTATATATTGGCCACTGTGCGATACAGAGTGTTGGACTGGATGGGCCATTGGCCTGATCCAACACGGCTTCTCTTATGTATCTTCAGGGTAGATTTCAAAAAATACCTGTAGACCAGCGTCTTTGTTCCTATGGTACCAATCAGATAGAAGATATTGCTCATTGCATTCTACCTTGTCCATTCTATGGGCCCATTCAAAATAAGCTGCTGAATCAATTTCTCACAAAGTTTAAATCAGAAGAGGAATGTATTAAATTTTTATTGGCTGATGTCATTCCAGATGTTACCCTTAAGGTGGCTACTTTTATCTTTTAGCAACAAAAAATAAGGAAGAAGATAACTACAGCCACCCTTACAAGAATTTTAGCCAAGTTATTAATATTAAACTGTGCCTTGCCAGAGGCGTGAGCCGAAGGATGAGAGCTAAAGGGCTCTTGGCCTGTGGCTCTTGGCTTGGGGGATGTGTAAGGATCAGGAACCCAGATCCCTATTTTCCTTGTGTTCCCAATAAGGTAAGTTGACCCTCCAGAAGGAGAGCCACATAAACAAACAGAATTTAAAAGGGGACTGTATATTTTAAAAAAAGCTATCATGAAGGTAGAATGCCAGCAGGGGGGTGGGAGCTTTCCAGTGTTTTGCACTGAGTGTCACATGTATGACTATCTGCCCACAGGACAGAAGTCTTGGGTGTGTGCTTGATGCAAGGAGCTCCTGGTACTCAGGAAACGAATTTGTACCCTTGAGGCCGAGGTGAATGACCTGAAGAAGCAGAGACAGTCAGTTAGGCACTCGGAGAAGACTCTCGGGGACATATTCGATGAGCCCCACTCTGAATGTGGCAGCCCCATTGCTGTCAGGGAGCATGAGGGTCGAGAGGGAGCAGGGCACCGTGCTGAGGATAAGGGGAATGCACCCTCAGAAGGGACCTTTTCTCCAGTTGGTGAGCGAGTATCCTTTTGCGCCAAGGAACCATCCTTGGGCAGGGAGAGAGGGGGGTGGTCTTGGTAGTTGGTGATTCGATCCTTAGGCAAGTAGACAGCTGGGTGGCAAAACCGCATACTGACCATATGGTGACTTGCCTGCCTGGTGCGAAAGTAGCAGACATTACGCGTGTTGTAGATAGGCTGATAGACAGTGCTGGGGAGGAGTCAGTGGTCGTGGTGCATGTTGGCACCAACTATGTGGGGAAATGCAGTTGTGAGGTCTTGGAGGAAAAATTTAGGCTGCTAGGTAAGAGACTTAAGGCCAGGACCTCCAAGGTAGCCTTCTCAGAAGTGCTACCTGTTCCATGTGCAGGGCTGGAGAGACAGGCACAAATTAGAAGTCTCAATGTGTGGATGAGACCATGGTGTAGGGAGGAAGGGTTTAACTTTGTTAGGCACTGGGATGCTTTCTGGAACAAGTGGGAGCTGTACAAAAGAAACGGTCTCTACTTGTCCCCAGATGGAACCAAGCTGCTGGCACTTAAAATCAAAAAAGTGGCAGAGCAGTTTTTAAATTAAATCTAAGTCTTTAAAACTAAACAAAGCCGACAGGAGATGAAATGTCTCTGAGATGAGTCCTCACGAACCAGAGATAAGAGATGAAGGGTTAACTGTTACTTTTCTACCGGGTAATGAATCAGTTGTCCACTGAGATGGTGACAAACAGTATGGAGTGTCTGCCAAAGTCTTGAGGCGGCAAGAGGAAGGTTGCGGGCCTAACTTGCCTGGGAAATTATAGATGTTTGTATACAAATGCTAGAAGTGTTCGAAGTAAAATTGGTGAGTTGGAATGTTTAGTATTGGGGGAAAACATAGACATTGTGGAAATTTCAGAAACTTGGTGGAATGAGGAGAATCAGTGGGACACGGTGATTCCTGGATATAAGTTATATCGGAAGGATAGGGAGGGAAGGGTTGGAAGTGGGGTGGCTCTGTATGTCAGAGAAGGTATACAGTCCAGTAAGACTTAGGTCAAAGAATTAGATTCCCTTCTAGAAATGCTTTGGGTCGAAATAGAGGGCACAAAAGGAAATTTAACTATGGGAGTTTATCGCCAACCAAATAAAAAAAAAAGGATGATTATAATATGATGGAAAGATTAAAGATAGCAGCTAAACGTAAAAACTGTGTCGTAATAGGTGATTTTAATTACCCGCAGATTGATTGGGTCAATATGTGTTCAGGTCGAGAGAAAGAGATGGAGTTTCTAGAAGCTCTCAATGACTGTGCTATGGAGCAGATGGTCACAGAACCTACCAAAGGTGGGGCGATCCTGGATTTGGTCCTAAGTAATGCCCAAAACTTGGTGAGAGATGTAAAAGTGATAGCACTGCTTGGGAGCAGTGACCATAACATTATTGATTTCACCATTTGTATAAATAGGGAGTTGTCCCAAAAGACCGGCACAACCACGCTTAACTTTAAAAGGGGTAAATTCTCTGAGATTAGGAGGCATGTGAAGAGGAAACTGAAAGGAAAGGTAAATACAGTCAAAACCCTTGGGGAAGCTTGGAAGCTATTTAAAACTACAATCCTAGAAGCTCAGATAAAATATATACCACAAGTTAGAAGAGGCACAAACAGGTATAAGAAAAGGCCTGCATGGTTAACAAACAAAGTAATGGAAGCTGTAAAAGGTAAGAAGGACTCCTTTAAGCGGTGGAAAGCTAGACCAAGTGAGATTAATAAAAGGGAACATAGGCTGTGGCAAATCAAATGCAAGATTGTGATCAGGCAGGCAAAAAGGGACTATGAGGAGCATATTGCAAAAAACATAAATATATTAGAAGCAGGAAACCAGCCAGGGAGGCAGTGGGGCCCTTGGATGACCAAGGGGTCAAAGGATTACTGATGGAGGATAGGGAAATGGCTGACAAGCTGAAAGCATTTTTTGCCTCAGTCTTCACTTTGGAAGATGAGAAGTGTTTGCCCGTTCCAGAACCACTAATTTTGGAAGGAGTGTTGAAAGACCTGAGTCAAATTGAGGTGATAAGAGAGGAGGTCCTACAACTGATTGATGAATTAAAAACTAATAAGTCACCAGGTCTGGATGGCATACATCCAAGAGTTCTGAAAGAACTCAAAGTTGAACTTGTGGATCTCCTGACAAAAATATGTAATCTTTCATTGAAATCTGCCTCCATTCCTGAGGACTGGAAGGTAGCCAATGTCACCCCTATCTTTAAAAAGGGTTCCAGAGGAGATCCGTGAAATTACAGGCCAGTCAATCTGACTTCAATACCAGGAAAGTTGGTAGAAAGGATTATCAAGGACAGAATGAGTAGGCACACTGATGAACACAAGTTATTGAGGAATACTCAGCATGGATTCTGTAAGGGAAGAGCTTGCCTCACTAACCTGTTACAGTTCTTTGAGGGGGTGAACAAACATGTAGACAAAGGGGACCCTATAGATGTTGTTTACCTTGACTTCCAGAAAGCTTTTGATAAAGTTCCTCATCAAAGGATCCTTAGTAAGTTTGAGAGTCATGGAGTAAAAGGACAGGTCCTCTTGTGGATCAAAAACTGGCTAATTAATAGGAAGCAGAGAGTGAGTATAAATAGGCAGTCTTCACAGTGAAGGACAGTAAGCAGTGGGGTGCCTCAGGGCTCAGTACTGGATCCCATGCTCTTTAACTTGTTCATTAATGATCTGGAGTTGGGAGTAAGCAGTGAAGTGGCTAACGTTGTGGATGACACTAAATTGTTCAGGTGGTGAGAACCAGAAAGGATTGTGAGGCACTCCAAAGGGATCTGTTGAGGCTGGGTGAGTGGGCATCAACGTGGCAGATGAGGTTCAATGTGACCAAGTGCAAAGTAATGCACATTGGGGCCAAGAATCTCAGCTACAAATACAAGTTGATGGGTTGTGAACTGGCAGAGATTGACCAAGAGAGAGATCTTGGGGTTGTGATAGATAACTCACTGAAAATGTCAAGACAGTGTGCGGTTGCAATAAAAAAGGCCAACACCATGCTGGGAATTATTAGGCAGGGAATTGAAAACAAATCAGCCAGTATCATCATGCCCTTGTATAAATCGATGGTGCGGTCTCATTTGGAGTACTGTGTGAAATTCTGGTCACCGCACCTCAAAAAGGATATTATAGCATTGGAAAAAGTGCAGAAAGGGCAACTAGAATGATTAAAGGTTTGGAACACTTTCCCTATGAAGAAAAGTTAAAACACTTGGGCCTCTTTAGCTTGGAGAAACATCGACTGCGGGGTGACATGATAGAGGTTTACAAGATTATACCTGGGATGGAGAAAGCAGAGAAAGAAGTCCTTTTCTCCCTTTCTCACAATACAAGAATTCGTGGGCATTCAATGAAATTGCTGAGCAGTCAGGTTAAAATGGATAAAAGGAAGTACTTTTTCACCCAAAGGGTGATTAACATGTGGAATTCACTGCCACAGGAGGTGGTGGTGGCTACAAGCATAGCCATCTTTAAGAAGGGGTTGGATAAAAATATGGAGCAGAGGTCCATCAGTGGCTATTAGCCACAGTATATATATGTGTGTGTGTGTATGTGTGTATATGTATATATGTATATGTGTGTGCACATATATATATATATATACACACACACACATATATACTGTGGCTAATGGACCACTGATGGACCTCTGCTCCATATTTTTATCTAACCCCTTCCTAAAGATGGCTATGCTTGTAGCCGCCACCACCTCCTGTGGCAGTGAATTCCACATGAGTGCATTTCTTTTCAGTTTTTGACACTGAAAAATGTCTGTGTTTGGGATCTTTCTCCTAATTCACATGGCTTCTACAACTTTTTCAGAATTGGTTTTGGCACTCAAATAATGCAGATTAATCCTCAGATGAGCCATACACTCAGTGGGAGGCCTTGGGCAGCTTACTCTTCTCTGCTTTTATTTGTTGTCTGTAAAAAAAATGTTATTGTAAATATAGCCACAATTGGAAAATGTCTTCACACCTTAGAGGCTTTTAGAGGTGTGATTAATGATAATGTAACCACTAAATGAAAATAATATCAGTGAATCATGGCCATAGAAAACTTCACTACTTAGGAGTTGATACTTTGTGTATTTGGGCTTCCATCTTCTCATGAGGATTTGGGTAGGTAGCATCCAGAAAATGTGGCCCTTGATCCTGTCAACATTACTCATGGCAAGACATGGTTTGGTGGGAAAGCACTTAGTCTACATTCAGATAGTCTGGGCTCAGTTCCTGGTACCTCTAGTGAAAAGGTCCCTAGAGACCAGGTGTTAGGAGAGATCTTTCTTTTACTGTGGAGAAGTGGTGCTACTCTAAGCAGACATACTGAGCTAGAATGGCCAATAGCACTTGGTATTAGACAAGCCTCAATAAGTTAGGTCTGATTAGCTACAGCTGGTTTGGGGCCCAGTATAGATTCACACACACACACCCCTTCCGCTAAAATATTACTAGGCAAATCTCTGCCTGCAAAAATCAATATTGTTCTCGTCTTTTTAACAATATTACCTACACTTCATTGGAGAGTCTGGAACATTTTGTAATAGTCTTTTTTAATGTTATGTCATTGTCTCATTTCTTTTCAAAAAGGGGTTCTGTTTCATTTACTTTATTTAAATTGGAGAGAACTAAACATGTTTTCTGAGCTCTCTAGTGTAAATAAATGTCTCTTCACAACTTCAGTGAGGGTCCCTAAGCAGGGGCTCTGAAAAACACTGGAATGGTCAGGTAAATTCATATGGGAATAGGCAGTCCCAACAATTAATAGCTGCCCACGTTGTTGTTGTTGTTATTAACAACAACAACAATAATGCAACAACATTTTACTTTTAATATTTTTATAGTTATATTCTTATATGTTACGCTTAATTATGTGTACAGCTCTTGCATTTATATTATTAATTTTATTAATTTTACAAAATGTATACATCCTGCCTTTTTATTATTATTTATTTGATTTATTATTTCTGCCTGAATAAGGGTCGCCAATGCAACTAACCAATTAAAAATCACATCCTAAAAACCACAAAACCCAACAAGGAACACATCATTGAAAAAATTAAAACCAGAGCTAGTATACATACAAAAGCTCAAATGCTACAATTAAAACATTAGACAGGAAGGATTCCTGGATTCCTCAAGGAATACCAAATGGAAAAAAAGTCTCCTCCAGTTAATTGCAGCTACAGAAGGGGGCAGACAAAACTCCCTGGAAAAGAGTTCCAGAGTTTTGTGCCATGACTGAGAAGGCCCTCTCATGGGTTGCCACCTGTGTGATCTCCGAAGACTGGGACACTAGGGCTTTGGAAGATGACCTTAGTGGTCAGATAGGTGCATAAGGGAGTAGGCAGTCATTCAGGTATGTTGGTCCCAAACCATGTAGAGCTTTAAAGGTAAATACCCGCACCTTGAATTTTGTCCAAAACCAGAAAGGTAATCAGTATAGTTGAGCCAAGACTGGTGTGACCTACTCCAATCAACATCCTAGCTGCAGCATTCTACACTAATTGAAGTTTCCAAACACTTATTAAGGGCAGAACCGCTTAGAGCACATTGCAATAATCAAATAATCTAATCTAATAATCTAAATATCCAGCTGTCCTCAACCAGAGCCAGGGTTTTTTGGCTCTGGCAGTGACCATGTGGAATTCTCTGTTAAATGACTTCACTGCCCTGTTGGACCTAGTTCAGTTCCTCAGGGCTTGTAAGGCAGAGATGATCCACCAGGCCTATGGTTGAAGACAGCAACATTTTTTAAATCAGCCTGGCCTCTTTTTCTGTTCACTGCCCCCTTGAGGTAAGCAATCTGATTTAGACACCATCTGAAATGGTTATTGAAATTGTTTTACTGTTTTAAAAACTATTTTTAAATTGATTATGGCTATAATTTTGAATGTTGTTCACATTCCTAAACCCCAAGGAGAGCAGTCTAAAAACTGAATAAATAAATTAAGAATCTAGATGTAGCAGCAGGCTCCAGATCTTTTTATGCCCTTTAAAACTAATAAAAGGTACTCATTGCTTTTCATTGATCCACAAATATCACTGTATTTCAGCTCTAGGAGTTACTGTGTTTGGACTGAGCTATGCTGCTTGTTAAAGCTAGGTCTTGTCCACCTTGCTTTGACATAGCACACACATCTTTCTTCTGTAGGAAAATTCTGGCTTTCATGTTGACTAACTTCATAATTGTGCCTGTGTCCCAAATGCCCCCTACACCATAGCCTGGAGCAATCTATGGTTGCATTATTTTGCAAGGTTTGCTTTATGTGTATCAGCATCAAGTGTGTACAAATCCTGATTCACAACTCCAATTGCAATCAGTTCTCCTCTCTGTCTGATAAAACATCTGTTTTTAAAAGATGCTATCATTCCTTTCTTTGCCAGTGCTCTTATAAAGATTATTTGCTAGCTTTGGAATGTAAAGACAGTTTGTAATGAGGGCATCTTGAGTTTCTCCATTTGGGAGCTTGCATTTTATGGTCTTGGATCTGACACCTTCAACCATTACAGAGCATGCATCTGCAGCACTTAATTGCTCTTGCTTTTGCTCATCTAATCTTTTTTTTAAAAAGTCTCCCTGAGCACACATGTGGGTTGTGGTCCCCCAAATATGACATTGTGCGGCTCTTGGTGATAACATAAAACATTCCTTTATTGACTGCTTAAATTTGATCTGAGATTCTTTGCCATTTCCCCCTTTTGCCTTGAGAAAGGCTCTCATCTGGTTAGTGATAGAACAGTCCCACTTAATGTGGCCTTGCTTCTCACAGGGTGACAAATTTTCTCCCCTTTGTTATTTACATTCAAAGCCATTTGGCTAGTCTCTATGCTCAGTTCCTGAGCTTCATATTCCTCCTCAAGTTGATTTATAACACTTTGGAGAGACAAATCAATCTTAGACTCAATTGAAGACACTGTATTTTCATATGATTCTGGTGGGCTGATTTAAATATCACAAGCATATCTGCAGTATCTTTTTCTACACTACTTGATTGCTCAGCTAATTCCAATATTTTGTCAATATGTTTTCACAGATTCCCACCAGCCTACATTCTCATGTTGAAGGGAGAGCTGGCTCTTTCTAAGTCAGCCCAAACAGACTTTAAAGTTAGCATCATAATGACTCTTAGTACCTTTCTGTCAAACCAGTGATAATAGCACATCTTGCTAGCTCATTTTTGGATCCCAGGTAATTTGTTCTTCCTTCAGCTGGATGGTCTGGGTCCACAAGCCTTTTTTTTAATGAGATGGGTCTTCATCCTTCCTCTCCAAATTAGATAGATGCTTTCCATGAGTCTATCTAATAAGTGACCATGCTGTGCATCACAGGAGGTTGCCATTTTTATTCCTTTGTTCTTGCCTGCTCATGCCAAGAGCCTCTGGCAATCTTTCTACCTTTAATAAGAGATGTGCTTAATCTGGGCCCATAACCTCTGTTGGGAGAGTAAGTAATGATGCACAACCTGATTAGATAAAAGTATATTTAGGAACTAACATACTTGATAAGAAAGAGGAGAGACAGAGACAGGTTCTTAACTACATCTCTAGCTGAAAGAGAGATTGAATGTGGTGCCTCTGAGAATAAAGAGGAACTGCCCTAAAAGTAGCAGTCTGGAGACAGAAATGGAATGGCACTTCAGAGGAGAGAAGATGCTGTCCTCACTCTCCTGTCTAATTGTATTCCTGCTGCCTTCCTTCAGGGTCTTTTTCTTCTTTGTACACCAGACAACAGGATAAACCCACCTGGATGCAACCTACATTCACCATGTTGTCATCTTGAGTCTAAATGTGTTTGCTCAGAAATAAATACTACTGAATTTGATGGTGCTCAGTTTCTAAAGAGTGAACGCATGATTGTTGCAATGTTTATTCATTCTGAATATGTTTTTCTTCATTCTGATGTATGGTATACAGTTATGAGATGCCTGTACAAACAACATCTGCTAAAGTGAGATAACTTCTTTTAATTTCTTCCTGAGTAAAAGGAACTGTTGTGCACAGATCATTAGGCACTTCTAAATCAAGTTTAATGGAAAGTTAAAATCTGAATGTAATGTGACACTCAGTAATACACTGTGGAGAGGCCTGGTTTTGCAAAAATATCAGTGAAAAGTTTTTATTATTAAAGAAACTGTAGCATTGTTACTAAGTTACAATTTGATTTATCTCTATAATGTCTAACACACCGTGAGGAGATATTTTAGTGTGGCGAGGTGTATCCAGAAAAGTAGATTACCACTATTCTTGAAAAGGGAGTATGAGAAAAGACCAGCCTGCATAGTGGCTATAATACTGGATTTAGAACAGGCAGACCCAGGTTCAAATCCTCTTTCTGCAGCCTAATCTTCCTCATAACATTTTAAAGGGTAAAATGTTGAGCAGTAACCAAGGTATGTGAGTTGTATAAAGGAAATAAAAGACAGAAATGTAACAAATGTATTAAACACTATGCTGTTTAATACATTTCTTTTGAATTTCCACAGGCCGTGGAAAACAATAATAGCCTATATCATTGCATCCCAAGGGAAAGCTCTCTGTTTATTCTATGACTTCAACAGCCAACTTGTTCCAGGGTCAAAATTATTGTGCCTTCTGTTTAGCACCAGATTGCAGCATTCTGGATAAATGCTGCAATCTGGTATTAAACAGAAAGTGCAGCAATTTTTGAATCTGGTACAAGCTGGATACTGAAGTCATAGAATACACAGAGGGCTTTCCCCCTTGGACTGCAGTAAGTTAAGCATTTTGAATGAGAAGAAACCAGGGAAAAGAAAACCCCCATTGCTATCATCATTTAAACCTTCTGCCTGACCAAATAAAGTAATGGTGTTGAATAAGCACCATCTCTTGATGCATGTTGGTATGCAGGTAAAAAAAGGGAGTAGTAGCAGGATTACGATTTTGAATTTGGAGCCAGGGTGATATTGGCCAAACTCTGGCAACTATGAAAGCTTTTTTTAAGCAAACCCACCCTAAAAGAATGGATAGTTAACAAGTTGACACACACATTGGCATTTCAGCTGTTAACCTTATTTGAATCCATCAAAGAAGTCTTGTGTTTTCCTTTTTGGATGTGGGGGACAAGACACCCACCAAATATAGAAGGGCACCTTCAGATCAAACCTCCAAGTTCATCTTAGAATGCTTTGCTCTTTTGCGCTCTTGTAAATCATGCCTCTGTCAACAAGTCAGCTGAAGTCAAAATACTACTATAAGATACATTTTCTTCATTATCTTTGGAATATGTTACCCTTTATTGACAAAAAAATGCTTTCCTGATGATCTACTGCACTGCATTCTTCTTGTAGCATTCTTTCCTTGGCAGAGTCTTGTTTTTGTTTTGTTTTTTTAAAGTCACTAGGATGGTTTAAAATTAATAAACATATTGGAAACTAACATTTTGTAGACTTGATAAGGAATGTATGTATAACATTGCTGCTTCAAATGAGCAATGATTTAAATAGCAAAAATATACTGTCAACCGGCCAGTGAATTTAGTAAAAATTCATTTGCAGCATAGCTTTGCAAATGAAAACATTTTCCCTTTGTATTGTTGTTGTTTCATATTGTGGGGGTCCCGCAATGTCCATTTCAATGGCATGGATTGAAACCTCCTTGATTAATACTTCCTAATGCAAGCCATATGACATTATGTTTAGACCAGTCTATACGGTATACTGAAAGTTGGTGGAGGGTAGTACTGGAATAGGACCAAATCACCACTCTTCTGCTCTCTGGATGACTTTGGACCCATCTCCCTTTGACAGCCTAAATGTATTTTACTAGTTTGTTGTGAGATAATACTGGTGAAATAATAATATATACAGGAAGGATCAGCATTGGACTTAGTCCATAAAGATGTGAACATATGAAGCTGCCTTATACTGAATCAGACCCTTGGTCCATCAAAGTCAGTATTGTCTACTCAGACTGGCAGCGGCTCTCCAGGGTCACAAGCTGAGGTTTTTCACACCTATTTGCCTGGACCTTTTTTTGGAGATGCCAGGGATTGAACCTGGGACCTTCTGCTTACCAAGCAGATGCTCTACCACTGAGCCACCGTCCCTCCCCAGATAGTTCATTCTTTATATTTTAAAATTGATTGTTATAATTATCTCTAGCTATTACAATAGAACACTTCATTATATTCCAGAACTATATACCGCTTACACTTTCCAATGTTGTACAATCATTTCAGACAGTTTTGATTACATTACAGTGTTCCTGAGAATAACTATTGCTCTCAACTTTGCCAGCATATTAACTTTTTATATTAGATGTCTTCATATTTTATGCCTCAGAAGGTTTCAGAACATATACTATCTTCTGTTAAAAATAGTGTTAGGCACAATTTATGTTTTATTCCTATAATAAACAGCATAACTGAGCATGGGTAAGGTTTATTCCTCCCCTCCCCCTGGAAATTGTGGGTTTTGTAATGCTTTCAGTTCACATATTGATGGATCTTGGTCTCCAATACCATGATTGATCTACAAACTAACTTTCTGAGAAATCTGTGCAATATATTCAGCATACTCTGAGCAGTACTTTTATTACTGCTCTCAAACTCCCGTTACAACTCCCATAGCTGCATTTTTCTGCTGATTTACTTCTGGCTTCCATTATTTTTCAATAACATTCAAGCAGAAGACAGACTCTTGGTATTTTAGCTTTCAAAATAATTTTTTGGGGAAATGAAGAGATTATGGATGATATGTTTCAAAAGGGAGAATCTGTAGAGTGTGGGAAAGTCACATGGTGCAATCCTAAGAATGCTTTCCTGAGAGAGTTCCATTTATTTACTTCTGAGTAGACCAGGTTAGGACTGCTCTTCAGATCAATTAGATGATTTTACAGAGTGCATTTATTGTCCATGGTAGGCTGACATCTGGTCTTATCAAGATACATTCAATTAAATCAACAACTTCTTTCTGGGAGATGGGGGTGGGGAGGGTTTAACAAGTAAGAGGATTCTATGAGGCAATGACCAAATGGCTTGCTTTCTTTTAAACACTCGGGATCCTGTTTCCTAGCATTGAAAATGGGTTATAATAATAATAATAATAAATTTTAATTTATATCCTGGCCTCCCCGCTGAAGCAGGCTCGGGGCGGCTTACAAGACATAGTACATCGTACAATGATACAACAATAAAATTCAAATCGATTAGCAATTAAAATACAATTACATATAAAACAACATTTAGGTTAATAATATAAAACCACAATATAACATAATATGGTGCTGCAATCTTGATGTGCGTATAAAGATAGTTTTTATGGTGATGATGCAATGGTTTCACCTTAAAAGGCCAGCTGACAGAGGACGGTTTTGCAAGCCCGTCGGAACTGATTAAGGTCTCGTAGGGCCCGTATCTCTTCTGGCAGCTGGTTCCACCATTGGGGTGCTGTTATCGAGAAGGCCTGCTCCCTTGTCACTTTTAGTTTGGCCTCCTTTGGCTCAGGGATTTTCAGCAGATTTTGTGAGCTAGATCTCAGTACTTTCTGGGTTGTGGACATGACGTCTGGTTTAAATCAAATTCTGCCTGATTCATATGATCCGTGTAAAATGCAATTTTAACTTGTTGTGAATAATAAGTATCAAAATACAAAACGAATATTATCAGTCCAGTCTTAAAAGTAGGTGGTCCAACGGAGAACTGGTCTGCTTTGCTAGTCGTTTCAGATCTCAAATCCTTTTTCCAGGGACCATTTTTATAAGTATCGTACAGTAATAGCAGGTGCGCCATAGTAAGTACTATACTTATCAGCAATGCAGGCATCCCTGCATTCCCGATAAGGATAGTACTTACTACGGCATTCCCGCTATTATGCGTGCTAATTAGAGAAAGCTAGGAATTCTTTTGGCACTACTGGATCTGGAAAAATGTACAATACTTATAAGAATGGTCCCTGGAAGAAGGATTTGAGATCCGAAATGGCTTGCAAAGCGGACCGGTTCTCCATTGTACCACCTACTTTTAATATTGGACTAAATGTAATTTAGTGGCTTTCAGCCACATAAGGGCAGTAGGAGCATTTAACATATGAGATTTTAACTTGGTGATATGTACTGATAATATTCGTTTTGTATTTTGATACTTATTATTCACAACAACTTAAAATTGCATTTTACACGGAGATTTTTTTCTTTTTGTTGTGGCTTAGTCTCTCCTCTATGGTCCCGTTTACATTGTGATTCATATGATCCAGCAGCTGCATACTTGTAGGTTAAGATGAAATACAGTAGGATAGGTTATGTTTCACACTAAGGATACACAATGTGCTACAAAATTAACAAGTTTGTACTAGTCATCTAGGCAGAAGAAAGATTCTTTTAAAACAGCCAAAATCTGTTGTATGCTGGACAGTTTTCTTATCTCTCTTACCTACAGGGAGTTCTCTCTCCTTTGTTTTCATTCATGCAGTCATAGGGGCAAAATAAGCTCTAGAGGCTATTATATTGTACAAATGTAATATGGTTTTTTAACACAATGCTTTATTCATTTACATAAAGTTAACTAAATAACCATTGCTATTTATGAGAAGGCAGTAATGTATTTGTACATTATATATTACAGATTTCCATGAAGAAACCTGTTGGTAAAACACATAGGGAATTTTAACTGAGTAATAAAATATATATTTTACTTTATGTGGACCATTAGTCTTGGCCTTATTTTTAATCTTCGAGACACTCTGGCACCATGGGAGTGGGGACAGGAAGCTGCTTGGCTCCAAATGAGTTTGCCAAAGGGTGAGAGATGAGCCTGTAATGGTTGTCTGTTTGCACTTGAGGTATTCTAATGCAAGCACAGATAACAGAAAGCACTTCCACACTGATTGTCAACTGAATGGTAAGTATACCGTACTGTCCTGTGACCACTTGCAGTTCATTAATGCTTTGCCTGCTGCAACAGTCCTCCCCGAGTCCCTTTCTTTGAATTGGAGACAGAGCCCACTAACTACCCTCAAGGAACAGTTTGCCCCCAGCCACAATTCCCAGGGAACTCCCTTGTGCAATGTAGCATAATACTCACACAGAGCTTATGTGGGGAGGAGGAGACTGAGGGGACTCAGGAGAATACCCTACTAATGGCATGTGATATATTCATGATTATTTTGTTTCCCGGTAGTTCCCTTTATTGTTGAGTTACTTCTGAATGTTTTGGGTCTTGAAAAATTCTCTTTAAAATTCAGCAAATCTAAAGGGTTCTTTCTCTACTTTCTCCATCCCATGCATAATCTTCTAAACCTCTATCATGTCACCCCACAGTCGACGTTTCTCCAAGCTAAAGAGCCCCAAGCATTCTAACCTTTCTTCATAGGGAAAGTGTTCCGAACCTTTAATCATTCTAGTTGCCCTTTTCTGGACTTTTTCCAATGCTATAATATCCTTTTTGAGGTGCGGTGACCAGAATTGCACACAGTATTCCAAATGAGACCACACCATCGATTTATACAGGGGCATTATGATACTGGCTGATTTGTTTTCAATTCCCTTCCTAATAATTCCCAGCATGGTGTTGGCCTTTTTTATTGCAATCACACACTGTCTTGACATTTTCAGTGAGTTATCTACCACAACCCCAAGATCTCTCTCTTGGTCAGTCTCTGCCAGCTCACACCCCATCAACTTGAATTTGTAGCTGGGATTCTTGGCCTCAATGTGCATTACTTTGCACTTGGCCACATTGAACCTCATCTGCCTCGTTGATGCCCACTCACCCAGCCTCAACAGATCCCGTTGGAGTGCCTCACAATCCTTTCTGGTTCTCACCACCCTGAACAATTTAGTGTCATCTGCAAACTTGGCCACTTCACTGTTCACTCCCAACTCCAAATCATTTATGAACAAGTTAAAGAGCATGGGACCCAGTACTGAGCCCTGCAGCTCTCCACTGCTTACCATCCTCCACTGCGAAGACTGCCCATTTATACTCACTCTCTGCTTCCTATTAATTAGCCAGTTTTTGATCCACAAGAGGACATGTCCTTTTACTCCACGACTCTCGAGCTTACTAAAGAGCCTTTGATGAGGAACTTTATCAAAAGCTTTCTGGAAGTCAAGGTAAACAACATCTATTGGGATTCCTTTGTCCACATGTTTGTTCACCCCCTCAAAGAACTGTAACAGGTTAGTGAGGCAAGCTCTTCCCTTACAGAACCCATGCTGAGTCTTCCTCAATAACCCGTGTTCATCAATGTGCCTACTCATTCTGTCCTTGATAATGGTTTCTATCATTCCTTTCTGTTTTAAAAAAAATACCTTCAAAATACTTTTTTAAAAAACACAATCCAATGGAGTTATACGAATCCAAATCCATTTATTTGAATAATGTAGGATGTAACTCTGTTTAGGATTGTTTCAAAATACTTTTTTAAAAAACACAATCCAATGGAGTTATACGAATCCAAATCCATTTATTTGAATAATGTAGGATGTAACTCTGTTTAGGATTGTTTCATCTCTTTCTCTTAGCATACTTAATGAAGCCTATGTAAATGTGGCAACAACATGGGCCTCTGTGCACATTTCCCAGGATGCTGCAGATGGGGGTAATGGCTCTAGGTTGAAAGACAAGGCTGCTTTCTATAGCTGGTATCCTACAGACCTCACCAGGGAAAACTCATTCCTAGTATTGCCTACTGCTAATTCCTTTGAGTTAAAATCCTAAAGACATTTACCTAGAAGTCCTACTGAATAATATTGAACTTACTTCAGAGTAAACTGGCTTTGAATTACTCTCTCGCTCTTTTTTAATTTAAAGTTTTATTAAATTTCAGTTATAGGGAAAGGGATAGTGAAAATTTTACAGGTAATTTGGGAAAAACAGGGTTGGAGGATGAGGACAGAAAACCTCTCTTAATTATAATTTCTTTCTCATTACATATACATCTGATTCAAACATCACTCTATATATCATTTACAATTGGTATTTTCTATATTGTCTCTTATAACATTTCTATCTCTCTATAATTCTTACCAGCCCCGTAGCCAGGATTTGAAGAATTGGGGGACCCTGATTTTTTCAGGGGGCACATAGTGGCCCCAACCTCCATGGCCTTCTCTCCTACCACCGCTGAGGAGGAAAGCTCGCTGCCATACAGCCTCCCCCTCCTCACAGTTGCCTCAAGGTGATCCCTTTCAACCCTTCTTCCAGCAACTCTGGTGGAGAGCTACACAGAGGTTTAAATATGTGCTGCATGGTCTCCTGCCCTTCCCTGTAGCATGATCCAGCTAGGCAAGCCCGGTGGGACAAGGGGGGGGGGGGTGGAAGGCGCCACCAAGTCGCAACTGACTTCTGGGGCTACAAGACCTCCAATTCAGATTTCTTCCTGTCAGACGTCAAGCCGAAGCTGCCCAAGCGCAGCTCCCACCCTCGCTTGGGTGACCAGCGAGACCAGGCCAGAAAACCCCTGCAGGCGAACATCACCTCTCCACTGATCCCTAGCCCTGGACTGCAGCCAGGACCTCCATTTGTGTGCACCAGGGGTCAGAGATTTCTTCCAGCCCCTAAGAAAGCAGAAGCAACGCGGACCTTGACTTTCAGTCCTGAGTGCTGAAAGTGCCCCGTTGTTTCTGCTTGCTTAGGGGTCAGAGATTTCTTCCAGCCCCTAAGAAAGCAGAAGCAACACGGACCTTAACTTTCAGTCCAGGGCGCTGAAAGTGCCCCATTGTTTCTGCTTGCTGAGGAGTCAGAGATTTTTTCCAACCTCTAAGGAGGCAGAAGCAACAGGGACCTTAACTTTCAGTCCTGGGCACTGAAAGTGCCCCGTTGTTTCTGCTTGCTGAGGGGTCAGAGAATTCTTCCGGACCCTAAGCAAGCAGAAGCAACTGTGTATGATCACGTTCCCTAAGCAACCTACTCTTGTTTGGGTATTTTTTGTGTTTTCCACTGTTTTGCATACATTATTCTTGCTGCAGTTACAGCATAGATCAAGAATTTGATTATCGGTTTGGGAAGCGAATCTTGGCAAATATTTAACAAGTATATCTCAGGTTTATGCTGTAAGTTAGTCTTTAGAAGTTTTTGTAGACAATTATGAATTTGTTTCCAATAGCTTTTCACTAACTCACAATAACGCCACATATGATAGAATGATCCTTTCAATTTTTGACACTTCCAACATTTATTTGAAACATTTGAGTGCATCTTTGCCATCGTCTGGTGTAATATACCATCTATAAAACATCTTATAAAGGTTTTCTTTGAAAGTAACTGATCTTGTAATCTTGATATTTTCTTTCCATACTCTCTCCCAGGTATCTAAGTCTATATTATAGCCGATATTTTGTGCCCATTTCACCATATTGTTTTTTACTATTTCATCTTGCATTTTCATAGTTAGTATATAATTATAATTTTTTAAAATCATTTTTTCCTCTGGTCCTGTTATAATTTGGTCGAATTCATTTTTCTGCTTTGCAAAACCCTTTGTCTTTCATATATGTTTGTTTTTCCTATATCTGAATTTTAATTGTATTTTCATCCACCAATCTTGCGTTTTATGCTCTTCTTTTCTTAAGGTATCGGTCTCATCCAGTACATTCTCGTATATAAGAATTTCTTCAAAATTTAATAGTTTTGGTTGGCTCAGTGCTTCTAGAGGTGATATCCATTTCGGAATATGTTTGTCTATTTGGGGTTTTACCCACATCCAAGTTAAATGTATTGATCTTCTAATTTCATGAATATTAAATACATTCTTCGCTGACGCATTTTGATACCAAAGATATGAGTGCCAGTCACTTGTTAAGTCAAAGCCTTCCAAAATTAATACCTTTTATTCTTTAAAGTAATCCATTATTTGGTCCACAGTAATGTACATGCTTTATAATAGGTCTTCCAATCCGGTAAAGCAAAGCCACTTCGCTGTTTGGCATCCTGCAATGCTTTTAGTTTAATTCTAGGTTTCCAGTTCTGACATATAAACATAGAAATCATTTTATGTAATTGTTGAAAAAATATTTTAGACAGGGGAATAGGTATCATTTGAAATAAAAACAATACTTTTGGTAATATATTCATTTTAATCGTTGCAATTCTCCCCATTAATGAAATTTGTAAGTTTTGCCATTTCTCCAAGTCATTTTTGATTTCTTTTAACAATTTATCATAGTTATCTGTTTTGAATGTTTTTGCTCTGGCTGTTATGCGTATTCCCAAATGTTTAATTTTCTTCGTGGATTCGTAGCCCGATATTTCTTCTAATTATTTGATCTGAATTTCCATCATATTTTTCAGTAAAAAATTAGTTTTCTTATAATTCACTTTAAAACCTGCAAGTACTCCAAATTTCTCCAAATTCTCCTTAAGTCTTTTTATAAATGTTAGTGGCTCTTCCAATATAAAAACCAAGTAATCAGCAAACGCTTGAAGTTTATAGGATTCCCCCCTTATTTTAATTCCTTTTATTTCTTTATTAGAGCGTATTTGTTCATTTAAATATTCCAACATCAAAATAAAGAGTAAAGGTGACAGTGGACAAGCCTGTCTGGTTCGCTTTTCAATCTTAATTTGATCTGTCAGTGTTCCATTCACTATAATTCTTGCCTTCTGTTCTGTGTAGATAGCTTGTACCTATTGCTTAAATTGTTTACCGCAGCCTATCCCCTCCAAACATTTCATCATAAATGTCCAGTTTACATTATCGAAGGCTTTTTCTGCATCTAAAAAAAATGAAGGCCGCTTGTTTATATGGATATTTCTGATAATACTCCAATGCGTTCAATACTGTTCTCATCTTATTTCTCATCTGCCTCTTTGGCAAAAATCCCATTTGATCTTCATTTATTGTACTCATCAAAACTTTCTTCAATCTTGAAGCCAGAATAGACATAAAAAATTTGTAATTCACATTTAATAAAGAGATGGGTCTATAATGTCTAATATCTTTTGGGTCTGTTCCTTCTTTATGTATTATGTATTATGGATATTGTTGCCTCTTTTCATGAGGCTGCTATTTCCAATATCAACGTTATTTTTTCTAGTAGCATTTTATATGGTAATAATAAAACATCTTCAAAACCTTTATAGAATTCTGCCAGTAGTCCGTTTGGTCCTGGTACTTTATTATTTTTCTGTTTTTTAATTACGGCAATAATCTCTTGGCCTGTTATTGGATTATTCAATATCATTTGATGTTCTTTCGAAAGCTCCTCTTTCTTGGTTTCCTTAATATATTCTTCTTGTAGGGACTCTGGACTTTCATGTTTTTCTTATAAATTTCCATAGAAAGTATTTACAATTTGTTCAATTTGGTTACTTTTATATTGCTCTACATTGTTTTCATCCCTCAAGACTGTTAGTACTTTCTTCTCTCTTTTTTTTTTCAGTCTATAAGCCAACCATCTACTCATTTTATTTGCATTTTCAAAAAAGGATTGTCTTGCCCATTTCAATTTCCATTCTACTTCTTCCATCAACAACAAATTTATTTGATGCTGCAAAATCTGTATTTTAGTTTTTGTCTTCTGTCTCAAATTTATCTTAAATTCTTTTTCTTGTACTTCCAGTTTTTCTGTCAATGTTTCATATTCATTTTCTCCGATCCAAGATACTCCAAGGATAGCCTTCTAAATTCAGCAGGCATCTGTCTTGCCAAATTCTGTATGCAATACAACAGAATTTGGTTAAATGGTTTGATTGGCTACCCAAACTCAGGAGAATTCACCTTTGTCTCCCTGAAGGGCTGTAGTGTAATTGATCACATTTTAATCTCTCCTTTATTGAAACCTTATGTCAAAGATTTTACATTGGGGGATTTTATTATTAGTGACCATTTTCCCCTCATTTTGACTCTTCAAATTGGTCCTCACATTTATCCCTCCTGTAACTTGTCCTTGTAACCTTACAAGACTGACTTATTGCCCAGAATTCCATGGAACGATTGCAAAGTTTGGAAAACCCAACAGCTTTTCAGATCTGGTCCCTCTGTAGAATACAGATCCTCTTTAATATGTGCAGCTGACCCTAATGTATCTGTATCAACTTACAATTTTTTAACATCTTATATCTCTGAATCACTGAGTGTCATTTCAGGGTGCCCAAGCAGAGGTGCAACTATTCCGGTAAACTCTATACACCGATGGCTTGACAGAGAATGTAAAGAAACAAAAACTCTACTGCGTAAAGTTTACAACCAGTATCGCAATTTAAACACCCTGACTTTGTCATCACAATACTTTGCGCTTAAGACTCAGTTGCACCACCTTATCACAAAAAGGAGGCACAATTATATTAAAACTCAACGGGAAGAGCTATACCATGCTACTACCTTAAAAAATTCTAATAAGTACTGGGCCATAGTCTCAGGTACATCCCGGGCCGATGACCCATCTATGTCTGCCATTTCCTCTTATGTTTGGTTTCAGCACTTCTCAGTTCTTTCCCATCAAGATCTAGCTTGTGCTGAATCATCTGATTTTCCTCTGGCTGATTTACCTGACTGGCCTCCTGTCCCTCCAGAGGAAATAAAAGAATTAATGACACAACTGAAATTAGGAAAAGCTCCTGGCCCAGATACCATTTCCTCCAAAATCTTAAAATTATACCTAGACTAGTGGGCTTCTCCCCTTGCATCTCTATTTACAATTGTAGATCGAACTGGCATAATTCCCTTGCCATGGTTGAATACAATAGTGGTCCTGCTTTACAAAAAAGGTGATTACACTGACCCTTCCAATTACAGGCCCATTAGCCTACTCTTCATTATTGGCAAGCTTTACTCCAAACATCTATTAGTCAAGCTCAATCTCTGGATGTTGCAGGAAAAAATTCTTGGCCCTGAACAGCTGGGCTTCTGCAAAGGGAAGACCACTTTAGACCGCTACATTACCCTATCCCATCTAGTCAACAAGTACACTGTGCAAAATAACCAGAAATTATTTGTTGCTTTTTTAGATTTAAAAGGTGCATTTGATTCAGGGACCACCTCTGGATTAAGCTAGATAAACTAAACATGGATAAAAGACTCCTTATACTTATTACACACTTCTACCACCTGCCAGATCAAATGCTCATTAGCAGGCAACCTAACATCAAAGATTGCTGCCAATAAAGGTGTCAAACAGGATTGCATTTTGGCTCCCTTTTTATTCAATCTCTTCCTTAATGACCTGGCTATTCAGCTGTCTGGTCCTGACTGCCATAGTCCAAAACTCGGTGCATTACATGCACCCTTGTTACTTTATGCTGACGATACGATGTTGTTGTCCTTCTCTAGAGTGGGCTTAAGATGTCAGTTGTCCCGTTGTGTTCTGTATTTTACTAGTAATAAGCTCCAGCTCAATTTAGAGAAGTCCAAAATCTTAGTTTTCTCAAAAAAAAAAATGGAGGCTTTACAAATGGGTTACTGATTGTAAAGAGATAGAGCAAGTCAGGTATTTTAAATACTTAGGTGTTTATTTTCACTATAATGTGACTTGGTCTACCCATCGCAAGTATGCAGTGAAGATAGCTAACATCAGTGCATCTGCCACAGCTTGTTTTTTTTTATGGCAGAGGTAACCAATTTGTGCCAGCTGCCATAAAAATATTCAAAGCCAAAGTGATTTCACAACTTCTGTATGGCATCCCAATCTGGATTGGATTTTATGAATGTGCTATTGAACGTGTCCAATCCAAATTCTTGTGTAAAATTCTGGGCATGCCAAAATGTGTCCCATATGCTGTTATCAGCTTAGAAACTGGCATGTCTTTAATGGTTACTAGTGCATGGCTCATGACCTTCAAATTCTGGCTACGCTTGCACTACAACTCTGAACCGGGGAGCTATATCTCTCAAATGCTCTCTGAATTTAATTTGTCAAATTGGTCAGCACATATTGAGAGAAAAATAAAAGAAATGGGTTTATCCCTAGAACTATTGTCCATGCTGTCCTTCACCACCACAGTCCAACAAATTAAAAACAGGTTGCTAGATATTGAGCGCCAAGACCTATACAGTCTGGCTAAGAAAACCTGTTCCCCACTGACTTTTGAGATCTCTCTTAGTACTGGGAAAATGGCCTCATATCTATCCGTGTTGCAGGTGCCACAGCAGCGTAGAGCTTTTTCCCTTGCTCGATGCAACGCCATGCCCTCTGCCATTCTTTATGGCAGATTTAACAAGACAGCCTACAAAGTCAGATACTGTCTCTGTAAGCAAAAATGTGTGGAGTCAGTTACTCATATTCTTCTTTATTGTAATTTGTATACAGATCTTCGTCACAAGTATTTACATCCTCTTTTAGTTAGCATGGTTGATTGTTCTGATGCACTTAAGGTCTATAGACTTTTGAACGATACTTCATCTAGTGTCACTGAGAAAGTGGCTAAGTTTCTTTATTCTGTTTTAAAGGCACGCAAGAGGATCTAATAGAAATAGTTTATGCTTTTCCTGATGTATATGTATGCAATCGTTCCATTTTATCTTTTTTTTTAACCAATTTGCTCTCTCATATATATATATATATATATATATATATATATATATATATATATATATATATATATATATATATATATATATATATATATATATATATATATATATATATATATATATATATATATTATGCCAATAAAGGCTAACTTGACTTGACTTGACTTGACTAGTCCAAGTGAGGTTAATAAAAGGGAACACAGGTTGTGGCAAATCAATTGCAAATCTGTGATCAGGCAGGCAAAAAGGAACTATGAGGAGCATATTGCAAAAAACATAAAGGCCAACAATAAAAATGTCTTCAAATACATTAGAAGCAGGAAACCAGCCAGGGAGGCAGTGGGGCCCTTGGATTACCAAGGAGTAAAAGGATTACTGAAGGAGGATAGAGAAATGGCTGAGAAACTGAGTGCATACTTTGCCTCAGTCTTCACTGTGGAAGATGAGAAGTGTTTGCCCACTCCAGAACCGCTAATTTTGGAAGGGGTGAGTCAGATTGAGGTGACAAGAGAGGAGGTCCTACAACTGATAGACAAATTAAAAACTAATAAGTCACCAGACCCGGATGGCATACATCCAAGAGTTCTGAAAGAACTCAAAGGTCAACTTGTGGATCTCCTGACAAAAATATGTAATCTTTCATTGAAATTTGCCTCTGTTCCTGAGGACTGGAACATCTTTAAAAAGGGTTCCAGAGGAGATCCGGGAAATTACAGACCAGTCAGTTTGACTTCAATACCGGGAAAGTTGGTGGAAACCATTATCAAAGAGAGAATGAGTAGGCACATTGATGAACACAAGTTCTTGAGGAAGACTCAGCATGGGTTCTGTAAGGAAAGATCTTGTCTCATTAACCTGTTACAGTTCTTTGAGGGTGTGAACAAACATGTGGACAAAGGGGACAAAATTGACTTCCAGAAAGCTTTTGATAAAGTTCCTCATCAAAGGCTCCTTAGAAAGCTCGAGAGTCATGGAGTAAAAGGACGGGTCCTCTTGTGGATCAAAAACTGGCTAATTAATAGGAAACAGAGAGTGAGTATCAATGGACAATTTTCTCAATGGAGGGTGGTAAGCACTGGGTCTCATGCTTTTTAACTTATTCATTGATGATTTGGAGTTGGGAGTAAGCAGTGAAGTGGCTAAGGTTGTGGATGACTCTAAATTGTTCAGGGTGGTGAGAACCAGAGAGAATTGTGAGGCGCTCCAAAGGGATCTGTTGAAGCTGGGTGAGTGGGCATTAATGTGGCAAATGGGGTTCAACGTGGTCAAGTGCAAAGTAATGCACATTGGGGCAAAAAATCCTAACTATAAATACAAGTTGATGGGGGTGTGAACTGGCAGAGATTGATGAAGAGAGATATTTTGGGGTCTTGGTAGTTGACTCACTGAAAATGTCAAGACAGTGTGAGATTGCAATAAAAAAGGTCAACACCCTGCTGGGAATTATTAGGAAGGGAAATGAAAACAAATCAGCCAGTATCATAATGCCCCTGTATAAATCAATGGTGCGACCTCATTTGGAATACTGTGTACAATTCTGGTCACCACACGTCAAAAAAGATATTATAGCATTGGAAAAAGTCCAGAAAAGGGCAACTAGAATACTTAAAGGGTTGGAACACTTTGCCTAAGAAGAATGGTTAAAACATTTGGGGCTCTTTAGCTTGGAGAAATCTTGGCTGAGGGGTGATATGATAGAGGTTTACAAGTATGCATGGGATAGAGAACGTAGAGAAAGAAGTACTTTTTCCCCTTTCTCACAATACAAGAACTCATGGACATTCAATGAAATTGCTGAGCAGGCGGGTTAGAACAGATAAAAGGAAGTATTTCTTCACCCAAAGGATGATTAACACATGGAATTCACTGCCACAGGAGATGGTGACAGCTACAAGCATAGCCAGATTCAAGAGGGGATTGGATAAACATATGGAGCAGAGGTCCATCAGTGGCTATTAGCCACAGTGTATTGTTGGAACTCTCTGTCTGGGGCAGTGATGCTCTGTATTCTTGGTGCTTGGGGCACAGTAGGAGGGCTTCTAGCCCCACTGGTGGACCTCCTGATGGCACTTGGGTTTTTTTGGCCACTGTGTGACACAGAGTGTTGGACTGGATGGGCCATTGGCCTGATCCAACATATCTTCTCTTATATTCTTAAAAGGAGAGCCAGTTTGGTGTAGTAGTTAAGTGCGTGGACTCTTATCTGGGAGAACCGGGTTTGATTCCCCACGCCTCCACTTGCACCTGCTAGCATGGCCTTGGGTCAGCCATAGCTCTGGCAGAGGTTGTCCTTGAAAGGGCAGCTGTTGTGAGAGCCCTCTCCAGCCCCACCTACCTCACAGGGTGTTTGTTGTGGGGGAGGAAGGTAAAGGAGATTGTGAGCCGCTCTGAGACTCTTCGGAGTGGAGGGCGGGATATAAATCCAATATCTTCTTCTTCTATCTTCTTCTTCTTATGTTCTTATGATGTTTGAACAGGAGCCCTCAACACAAAGATATGGGCCATTCATGAGGTTGTCCCACCCTTGTCCCTGAGTTCAAGTCACAGGCCCTACGCAGTCATTTTTTTCTAATGGAAGACCATTTGACTCAGAGAGTGCAGAGAATGATTATAAAAGGGAAAGTTGCTAAAAAGGGATTTTTTTCATTACCACAAATTTTAAAGGACAGATATTTGAGACTGAACTTTAAACCCCACACAACTTATGCTTGATGTGTGAACTATGTATAATTCATGCGTGTCACATTGACAGATTGTGTAGAGTTTTTCCTCAAGATTTTTGTATGTCCTTTTCCCTATGAATTGCATGACAGCCAGATTCCCTATAGGCAACTTAGAACTGGTGGCAGAAAAATGGAGTTTCCTTAGCAACAAGAGCTATATCAAAGGTCTTAAAACACCTTCTTCCATTAACGAATCTTCTCTTTCTTTGTTTTGTCACTGAGATATTAAAAATACAGAATTTTTGTAGCAGTTAGAATGTAGCAAACAACTAGGATATATTTATAGCATATATGCATGTATTTATTTGAGAACTTATTGCCACACAGGAAAAAAGAATAGGCTATACTGTAGAAATTATTGTAATGACTGTAGCTCAGATGAGAGTGAGCAGAGGTTTGTACTTTTTGGATGTGAACAAGTCTCTTTTGTTAGAGAACAGAAGAGGAATTGAAGGAGAAAATAGAGAACTATATGGCTTCATATTACTACGTAATATGTATATGCTAAAAATAGAAATTAAATTCAAGGTCAGAATTCATCTATGGGCTACCTGGAAGATTTCCGACCTTTTGTAACAAAGCAGTTAAGTGCAGAGTGGAACTGCATGTTTTGTGGAGGCTTCTGATAATTTTAAAACTCATTTTTTTCCTTGTTCTCTCCCACAAAATTGCCATCCACAAGCCACTTTTGCTCTTGCTGACAGAAACAATTAGGTATCTATCCACATTTAGTCAATAAGAGGGTAAAAGCAGCGTATAGGTGGTGATTTGGGGAAGCAGAAATGATATGTAGCCCTTCCCACCAACTCAAATCACAGTAACTACAATCTGTTAAAAAAAAAAGTTGTTTCAAATGAACATGGGGATACATATAACGTGTTCTTCCATTTGATTTCATATCTGATGAAGGAAAATCTGACTCATACCAGACTGGAATCTACTGTAGACCAACACAGCTACCCTGTGAAACACTCTCAGATTTATCATCCAGGATCCACAGCTATAACCACTTGCCTTCCTTGCTCCATAAAGAGAGCAGCTGAGAAACCCATTAGGACAGCAATCCTACCAACACTGCCCCAACTTCCAAATGTTACATTTCAACCCATATACAGAACTAAGCAACTAGATATAAGTGTGTAGAGTAGGATTACCAACAGAGCTGGCCAAAGATTTTTTGGTACCCTATGCCAGCTGGCTCAGGTGACACACACTCCAGTTAGCCAGGATATGCTCCTTGCCAGCTGGCTCAGGTATGCCCTCCCTCCAATCTGCCTGCTAGTAAGTCAATCTGGGCACATGTGCTCCAAGCTGCCAGCTGGTCTGGGCATGGGGCCAGCATGCTCTGAGTTACTACCCAGCCCAGGTAACATCATAAAGTTTCCCCTAGCACAATAGCTAAAACTACCTAGTGGATGGGCTGCCCCTAGTTACCAACCTCAATGTGGAACTTGAAGTTCTCCCAGAATTACAACTGATCATCAGACTTCAGAGATAAGTTGCCCTGGGGTATATGGCAACTTTAGAAAGTGGCTGCTATGACACCACATCTTTGCAGAGTTCCTTTTCCTCCATAACCTCTATCTTCTCCATTCACCAGCCCCAAATCTTAGAACAATTCCAAGCCAGAGCTGGCAGCCCTAGCACTAAAGAGAATAATAGAATCATAGAGTTGGAAAGGTCCTCCAGGATCATCTAGTCCAACCCTCTGCACATTACAGGAGATTCACAAATACCTCCAGTGACCCCTGCTCCCTGCCCAGAAGATGGCAATAAAAAAACCTCCAGGTCCATGGCCAAACTGGCCTGGAGAAAAATTTCTGCCTGACCCCAAAGTGGAGAACATTTCCCTGGGCATGTAAGAAAGGGCCACAAAAACTAGGCACTGATACAACCCTTCCTACCTTCCTTCTCAAGATCCTCTTAAGCTCAAAGAATCAGCATTGCTCTCAAATGGCCATCTAGCATCTGTTTAAAACCTCCAAAGAAGGAGAGCCCACCACTTTCCAAGGAAGCATGTTCCACTGAGAAACTGCTCTAACCATCAGAAAATTCTTCCTAATGTTTAGCTGGAAACATTTGATTTAATTTCAACCCATTAGTTCTGGTCTGACCTTTCTGGAGCAACAGAAAACAACTCTTTACCATACTCTATATCAGGGTTTCCCAAACTTTTCTTTCCCGTAGCCCGGCAATTTTTACATTTCTCCTTTGTGGCCTACTAAAATTTGGGGGTGGAGCCAGGAGACTTTGGGGATGGAGCTGGGAGACAGGAATTATGTCATTTCCTGTGCTGGCAAGGACCAAGTGATGTCACTTCCGGGGCACACTGAACCAAAATTCCACCTTTTCCTGTGATGCCACTTCCAGGGCACTCCCCCAAACCTGCCTCTTCTTCGGAAGTAAATTCATTTTCAGAAAAATCTCTCTGAAACTCATGCTGAACCAAAATGGGGGTGGAAAGTGGGTGGTCCTCTCTTTTCACCCCCATACCTGCATGCACCTATCTGTATTCTTCTCCAGCTTGCAAGCACTCCTAATGCCCATGTTCAATTGTCTGCACTACCTACATATCCCTGGCCAGTGTATGCAGTTAGGAGTGTTGTTGCCATTGCCATCAGGAATGCCAGCACTGTGTACCACCCACACTGGACCCTGGCAGCTGCTCTACCTCAAAATATGCTGACACATTTAGTAGGCCCTTCCTTCAGCTGCTACTACCGGAACCCTGCCTCAAGCTACAACCAAGCTTGCTTGGTTTCAAGAAAATCTTTTGACAGCTATTTTTCATACTTTCTTTGGTTGAAACATCGGGAAATTGCTGTGAAAGGTAGCAGAGACTTGTACTGTAATTAATGAATTAATTTCAAGTTATATGAAGTTCATACAAGCTTTTCTGCAGTTATCCAAAAAAGGATATTTAAGAGGGACTTGCAGCTTTTTACTGGCTGCGTTTCCCATGCCTTTAAAAGCAACCTGTTGTGCAGATACTTAGCCAGTGAACTTCTTTCATCCTTTTTAATATCTACAGGAGGAGTTTAATTTTGGTATCAGACAGTTGTTAAAAACAGGACCAGTAAAATGGTGCCAAGTTCATAGTAACATCTCTTCCAGTGCTGTCGAGATATACCGCAGTAATCTCCAATAATCTTTTTCTGCCCCACACCTCTTACTCTCACTCACTCACACAGAAATCTCACAGAAGACCACCAGGCTACAACTGGGGGTGCCAACTTTTCATTACAAAAGTAGTAACTTAATAGCACCATTGCTGACTTTTCTTATGGGGAAAATGTTCCAAAGGTTGATTTTTATAGTTGAAATTGGGGATGAGGCAAAGTATAACCATAGAGACCATGGCTCTTCAGAACTCCTTGCTGAAGTCTCTTCAACATGTCCCACATAGTTCTTCTTCAGCAATGGTTTACATGGAGACTGCCTTTTTTCACTTAGATCTTATACATTTCATTATTGGCTGAAATTATAGCATATGATTAAAGACAGGTTGCAGAAGTATTACTTGGAACAAATTAGTAAGGGTGTTAGGCATTGCTGGGCCAAAGAATGTGAAGAGATGCTTAATCACAGATTGGCTTTTAATAAATTAACAGCTCTCTTGGTAACTATAGCTATAAAGAGAATTAAGAACAGAAAAACAGTTTGACATCACTCTACACTGCAAGTTTCTCAGTAGCACAGGACCATAAAGGTGAACCACTTGAGCTGAATTTCCACCATCTGTCTTCTCCTTCCAGATGGCTTTCACTTTTCTATAGTCTTATACCCCTGACATATTTGGAAGGCTGGTGTGCCAAGCAGCCAACTGGTTACTGAAATGATAATATATTTGTGGACAACAGTCCTTAGATGATATGCACCTTGATGTTTTAGTCCTAGAAAGATGTTTCTGCTGATATTCTCGCCAAAGTTTCTAGATGGAATGTTTTTGATAAAGTCTGCAAACAGTTAACAGATCACAAGAAATATATGATCTGTTGAATCACAGGTGCAAAAATTAAGATAGTAATTAATTCTCTAACATTTAGTCTCATGTTGTGATGATCAGATACGGCCTTGAGTGGTCTAGGACCAAAGTATCTGCAGGACCATCTCCTCTGGTATGTCCCTGGAAGAGCCTTGTGCTCCACTGATAACAACACTCTGGTGATCCCTGGCTATCCTCAACTATGGCCAGGACCTGCTCACAACCTGGTAAAACTCTGCGTCAGGTAATGTCATGGCCCTGAGGGATCTCATGCAATTCTGCAGAGTTTGTAAGGCAGAGATATTCCACTAGGTTTTTGGCTGAAGACAGTAATTATTCAGCTGGCACCTTCCATTCTCCGCCCCCCCCCCCCAATGTTTTGAAAGTTTTTCTTCCCCCTAGCAGCCCAGGATGTCAAGAAAAAAACCTATTGGGCACTATCTGAGCTTTTATAATTTTAATTAATCTATGTGCTGTATTTGTTCTGTATATTGTTTTAAATTATATGTTGTACATCACCCAGAGCTTGGCATGAGCTGGGATGGGATGATTAAATAAATAAATAACAACAACAACAACGGACTCCAACCCATGAATGTTTAGATTGTAATAAATCTGTCAATCTTTAGGTTGCTACAAAATCTCTTTTTTGTTTTTTCCTGCATCAGAATAACATCACAAATGATCTTAGAACAGACAGTGTCTAGCATTTCAAAAATACTGGCCTCATGGTAGGCTTGCCAATCCCCAGGTCCCAGCAGGGGTTCTCTCTCTTTCCCAGGCTCCTTCCTGCCCCCAGTCAGCTGGCCGGTGGGGGGAAGCCGTGCCCCCACAGCCCTTTCCACCTCTGGAGGCTTCAGTCTCCAATTGGAAAGGCTTCCTCTTGGGATGGTGTGTCTGAGTTACTTTGAAGAAGCTGGCAGCAACTCGTGAGTAGAGAGGCCAATCCCTCGCTTCAGAGTTGCCAGAAAAGGGGGAGGGGAGGGAAATGTCTGCTGGGCACTTCATTATTCCCTATGTGGAGATCGATTCTCATAGGGTATAACGGGGAATTGATCTGGAGGTATCGGGGGCTGTGGGGGGACTGTGTTTTGAGGTAGAGGCACCAAGTTTTCAGTATAGCATCTAGCGCCTCTCCCCAAAGTACCCCCCAAGTTTCAAAACGATTGGACCAGGGGATCCAATTCTATGAGCCCCAAAAGAAGGTGCCCCTGTCTTTCATTATTTCCTATAGAAGGAAGGCATTTTAAAAAGGTGTGCTGTCCCTTTAAATGTGATGGCCAGAACTCCCTTGGAGTTCAATTATGCTTGTCACACCCTTGCTCCTGGCTCTGCCCCAATGTCTCCTGGCTCCACCCCACTGATTGGGCACTTGCTTTGATGTCCCAAATATTTGGGAGTGCCCTTACAGTTTTGGATTTTGGTCCCCCCCCCCCCCCCCAAAACATCAATAATCTGGGGACTAGAATAATGGTTTAGTGACTCTTGGTTCCATAAGATTAGACCTGGCTATGGTTCCAATCAGAATTCTCCTCCTCCCTCCAGGGGTGTCGAACTCATTTGTTATGCCAGGTAGTAGAGATATAAACTTTCTAAAGGACATAGACAAGCACAATTAGAGATTTAAAAAACTTACAAAAATATGCTTAAAACATTTGCACTCATTGGTCTTAAAGGTGATTTCTTTATATCTTTCCCTTGCAATCCAGGGAAATGGGCAAATTAAGCTGTGGCTCTTTCCTTCCTTACGAGGAGGGGGAGGAGCCTCAGCCAATAGAAGGAAGAGAGGTTTGGTTCAGCAGCTATGCTATGCGATTGAGAGAGCCTGGCAAAACAAGCTCTTCCTCCCCAAGGGAGGAGCCTTAGCCAATGGAGACTTTGCTCTGTAGTTCCTGAGCAAGCCTGGAAAGGCAAGCTGTGATCCAGAAGGAAGCAAGAGAGAGGGAGAAGGAAGCAGACAGCCAGTTGATAGGGGGCCTGATAGGAGCCCTCTGCCTGATTCGGCTCCTGGGCTGCATGTTTGACACCCTTGCTCTACATGCTTATTAAAACAATAACAATAATTAAAAATTACAGAGAGACCAAGCACTGTCGTACAATTAAAGTGAGAGCTGATAGCTGGCTTCTTCCACTCCCTTAGAAATGTAAAAACAAAAGCAGAGACTGAACTGGCTCAGTCCTGAACTTACCTGGCATTACTCCTCTGATGACTCCAGAGCCATGTTTTGGTCCTTTCCCTTCACTTTCAGCCCCTGCTGCTGGCATCAGAAGTGACAGAGTTTGCCCCAACTGCTGGGAAATGGCAGGTAAGCCAGCAAGCAGGCTCCTGCAACCCTATGAAGCTTGGCAATCAGGGTAGGTGTTTCCCATCTCCAACATAGCTGGTGGGGGCAAGAATTAAAGCAGACAAACCAAATGTGGTCCAGAGCTTCCATAAAAGCAATGCCAGGTAAATTCAGGGCTAGGAAGATTTGATCCTTGTATTTTAAAATTCAAAGGGGTGGAGGGACTACCAGCTCTCAGCTCAGTTGTTTGTACCTGGTCCCTTTAATTTTTTTTTAAGTTATTCTTTTCTATGAGAGCAGTTCTGACCCCAGAAACAGAAAAGTCTTCTCATGTACTTTCTGTCTTGATATCCAGTAACAGGGCTTTTTGTGAGCAGGAACGCACAGGAACGCAGTTCTGGCTGGCTTGGTGTCAGGGGGTGTGGCCTAATATGCTAATGAATTCTTGCTGGGCTTTTTCTACACAAAGCCCTATGTGAAACAATGGTGACATCAAGGGGTGTGGCCTAATATGAAAATGAGTTCCTGCAGGGCTTTTGCTACCAAAAAAGCCCTGTCCAGTAATATAGATATTTAATATTCATCCTGATTGGTAATCTGGTTCTGGTTCTAAAAGTGGAAAGTGGAACTCCCTGGACAGATTAGAATGACAAAAGAAGTATCTCAAGAGAAGACAGATACTCTCCCCCTTAGACTATTCACATCCCTGTAAAATATGTCACTGGTAGAGGATTGGGATGAAGTGAAACACACCTCTGCACACTGCATGGAACAGACACCTGGGGTATATGGAGGAAAGAGTGTTGCTAGAAAAGAGATGAGTTCCTGCCTGCCTTCACTTGACCCTGTCCAGTTTCTGTCAATTCTGAACATGTGTGTTTGTATTATAATTTTGAGTCACCTTGCCTTGTTAACACAGCCATACAAGTTGCCTTGTGTGTGAGTGCTGCATTAACCTGTAGGATTTAAATAGAAGCCACAGAGTAAATGTCAGCATGATCATTTTCCTGCAATCTGTACAGGGCTTGGTCATTTCACAACTGCAAGTTCTCTGCACAATAAATTATGGAATATTTTATAGCTCCTCCCAATATAATATAATTCTTACAATATAATAATGGCATCAGTAGAAAAATAGTTGCATCCAAAGGCTTTCTCTACTGACTCTCAGACTCATGTTGTGGTTAAGAATTGCTAACTGTGAAGTTCAAATGATTTCTCTCTCTAGATTTCTAGGAAGTCATTCCAACAACAGCTGGAAACCTTTGGTTTCATGTGGATGTTCCTAACTTCATAGGGTCATTTAAAAGTTTAATACCTGTGAGAATCAAGAAAAGCAAGTTTTGTTTTGTTTTTTTCAAACAATTTCCTCAAGCTGTAACAGAAAAAAGGAGAAAAGTATTATCTTCCTGTGTGCAATGGCAATTCTCTGTCTGCAGCATCATAGGATAAGAAAGGTTTTTCTGCCTTGCTTCCTTAATCTGGTTTTAGTGAAACAGTGGACAAAGTATTAGCATGACAGATAAGCCCTGAATACATTCAAGATGTATTATGTAGGTTGTCAAATATGCCTCATTTGAAATTTTCTCTGTGTATGTGCCTTTTAATGCTAATTAACAGTGAGGATATTTACAAAGAGAATCCATATGCTTTTTTTAAAAAACCCTTAAAGCTATGATAAGAGTAAGAAAGCAACTTGAATTGTTGTTTAAAAATTCTTGATGCTTTAGGACTGGCTGCCTTTCCCTTGTCTAATACTTGCCTTCCTTTTGGTGTTTAGAAAAAAGTCATGTGAGCTTCCAGGAGAATGTGTGCAGTAGGGGCTGCTGGAGTGCAGAGCTAGCAAAGAGAATGAATGTGTGAGAGATCGCTTGGTTCTCAGGTAAAGTGCAGGCAGCAGCCAGGGCTGCTGTAGTCTAATACTTGGGATTCAGCCTGTTATTTGCTCCTCAGGAATTCAAGCCATAAAGATTCAAAGGGAAAAGAAGTGTCATTTCCAGTGCTGAAACAGAGACAGAGAGGATGCTTTTGAACTTGTGAATCTCTTGGAAGACTTTGCTTCTTCCCCTGGATTTTTTTATAAAGGTAATGTTATTACTGTTATATATCTCTTGCTTTCTTTTTCATAGTAATTTCGTGTTACTGAAATCTATTTATCTATTACTGAAAAAGGTATATCTTTCAAAGAGTGTAAGTGCTCTTCTCACTATACTTAAATTGCTTTTTGTTGTGATAGTTTTTTAGTTTATCTAAGGAGAAAGAGGTTAAAAAGGGGAGTGGACCTGACCACTTTCAGATCATGGTCCTGAACCAAAAGCATTCATACTCACTTTATCTAGACAGTCTTTTGGTGCTTTCTTGTATTTAAAAGTCCAAAGGAGTTTCAAAATGTTTAATTGTTGTGGCGTTGTTTCATAACCCACTATCTGAAGGACTTGGATTTATTCCAGTTTTCTCTCAATGAACTCTAAGGTCTAAAATAGTTTCCATCAGTACATTTAGGCTCAGATGGGATGTGAATCAAGTGATTGATTTGTTAAAGAATTTGCCTGTGGTTTAACAATTCCTCCCACTACTGTGGGATATCTCATCCTATCCTCTACTTACAAACCAATGTTTTTGGAGATACTCTAGATAATTTGAATAACTTTTTGATTTTCATTGATTTCTCTACTGTACACTGTTCTTATCAGTTTCCTCTCTTTCCAGCACTTCCTTTCTGCTATTCCCTCTGCTGAACCTGGCCTCTATGGAATCCCCAGTGTACATTTTTCGTGAGGAACCAGGCCCCACTTGCTCCCCAGGACTATGTCTGCTTCCAAGCAGCAGCAGTAGCAACTGGCTCCTAGACTGGGCTGAATATGGCAACAATAACAGTGGCATGTATGAGGATTTACAGCAGAACAACACTAATATCTCCCCAGCTATTCCTATAATTATCACTGCTGTCTATTCCATGGTCTTTGTGGTTGGCTTGGTTGGCAACTCTCTAGTAATGTTTGTCATCATAAGGTAAGATGGAGCTTTATTAGAAATTATTTGGATGCCATAAAGGGCAATCCTAAACAGGATTACAATTCTAAATTCGTTATCTTCAGTGGCATTAGGGAGATGTCTAACTGTGTTTAGGGTTGCACTAATTGACTAGTAGCCTATCTGTGACTTCTCAGAAGTAATTTCCGTTATATTCAGTAGGGTTTACTCCCCAGAAGTGTGTGTAGGTTTGCAGCCATGATAATGAAAAATGCATGAAAAAACAAAATGTGTGAACTCTCTGTGAATTTAGGAAGAGATATATAATTACTAAGATTGTAAATGTTAGGGTTCTAAGATGCTTCTTAGTATAGGGATATTCAGACCCAGATAGTGAACCTGTGTCTAGCTGGATCTTTGCACATGGCATAAACTGAAAGAGTAACTGTTGATGAACTCACATGCCATGGCATTTCTTCCTTTAAATACCTTTATCCATTCTTTCTGTTTAGCATTTCTAAGCCTAACCAACATTTTTTTAAAAATCCAAAAACTTATGTCTGTTTAAATATCAGAGACTGTGTCCCCTTGATTCTGAGATGAAGATTTTGATAAAATAGACTTAAAAGTTGTAAAACCTGTGTTTGCATGATGTGGTAAAGTAGTACAAGATATATAAATTGTGGAACTATGTGGGTAGAGCGCCCCCCAGGGATCAGAAGCAGATAATGTTGTATATATTATTACCAATATTATATAATAATCATAGTCTTTATTTCTTGCAGTCTGCATAATTTGTTCTTTGTCTTTTGAAGAAAATGGTTTCATGTTGAAAACTGTATATTGAGTGGGAGTTCAATTAAGACTGATGATTTGACCCATTGAAACAGCTCACCTATGCAAGGAAGATTCCCATAGGCTTAATAGATCACTGTCCCCCACCCACCCCCTTCCCACCTATATGTGCCTAAAGGAGCAGTCACAGACAGTATAAAGGAGCACTATCTCTATTAGTAGTTCCTTTGGTTATAGTAGAAATTATTAATGTGGAGAAGGCTTGCCAATCCCCAGGTCCCAGCGGGGGTTCTTCCACTTTCACAGGCTCCTTCCTGCTCCCAGTCAGCTGGCCGGTGGGGGGAAGCCCCACCCCCAGAGGACCATGTGCCTTTCTACCTCTGGAGGCTTCAGTCTCCGGTTGAAAGGCTTCCTCTTGGGATGGTGTGTCTGTGTTACTTTGAAGAAGCTGGCAGCAACTCGTGAGTAGAGAGGCCAATCCCTCGCTTCAGAGTCACCAGAAACGGGGTGGGGGGGAGGGAAACGTCTGCTGAGCACTTTCATTATTCCCTATGTGGAGATCGATTCTCATAGGGTATAATGGGGAATTGATCTGGAGGTTTCAAGGGCTCTGGGGGAGCTGTTTTTTGAGGTAGAGGCACCAAATTTTCAGTATAGCATCTAGTGCCTCTCCCCAAAATACCCCCCAAGTTTCAAAACGATTAGAAATAATTTCTAATAAATTTAGAAATTCTATGAGCCCCAAAAGAAGGTGCCCCTATCCTTCATGATTTCCTATGGAAGGAAGACCTTTAAAAAGGTGTGCTGTTCCTTTAAATGTGATGGCCAGAACTCCCTTGGAGTTCAATTATGCTTGTCACACCCTTGTTCCTGGCTCCACCCCAATGTCTCCTGGTTGCACCCCCAAAGTCCTCAGATATTTCTTGAATTGGACTTGGCAACCCTAATGTGGAGCACATTGGAAATCTACATTGAATAAAAGGGAAAACTGAATAGGAATGCACAACCACCTCTGGGTGAACCAAGAAGTATCAGGTGGCCAAAATAAAACAGTCAGAATTTTAAAGCAGAAAAATGTGTGACATTTACATTTTAATTTAATCCCTCAGAGGAAGGATCTGTAGATCAACACAATAAAATGAATATAATTTTTACTCGCAAAAAGGTAACAAACTATTAGTTTATTTCTTTTATATTGAGAGAGGAAGATGTTTCCTAATAAAATAATATCTGCTGTATGTCACATTGTGTGTTCTCCTGTCCTCAATATATCCTATATAGAGTAATGATAAATAACTGGATAATCAGTGAAATCACACTCTCTCCATCTTACTCTAAGAGATTTTAAATATTTTCATTACCGAAAGTGTTAGTTTACATGTTGTGTATATTATTACCAAAGATACAAACACACACACACACACATCTTTTTTTTAACAGGAATGCAGTTCTGGCTGGCAAGAGACATGGAGCCACCCAAAAGCACCCTCTCCGAGGAGAGGCCAGGCCTGCCACTGCCTGCTCCGCCACACGTTTCTCTCTCTCTGGCTGTGTTGGGGGGAGGGGTGAAACGAGGCCTCTCATTGGGCTGCATGAGAACACACATCCATGAAATGCAGCTGATGACACTGTACCGTTCTGTGTCAATATATAGAAAGTAACCTACTAAATGAGTGATGTCCCTTCCAGTGACATCAGGGGGTGTGGCCTAATATACAAATGAGTTCTTTCAGTGTTATATAATACTCATATTCTCTCTGTATTAGTCTACACGCATGCACACACAAACACCAAGCAACATATACCACTATGATTTATAATTTACCACATACACACACACAAGTGGCAGTCCCACAAGGACTTGTGGAGGATACCTCATTCCTTTGCTTACTATTTCTGCTTTCCCTTGCCTGAAAGCCCGGATAACCTCTCCCCTATTCCTGCTTCCTCCCTTCTTCCCTCCTCCTGGCAGCTCTCCCTGAGAAAACTCTGTGTGGTTCTGACTGTCCAGCTGGGCTGGGCTCAGTTATACTGTGTTGGTTGCCAGGCCAAACCCAATTACACAGCGTGGAACCTGCGATGACTTTTGTGTGGGGGGTTCACTTTCCTCTGGATTTCCTCACCTTCTTTTGCTTCCTTTTCTCCTTCCTGCCCGCCAGCCCATCTACTTCTTATCTGCCCCAAGGGTTGTCAGACCCCCTGCTGGAGGCAGGAGCCCCTAACCATCAGCCTTGTCCCCCAGCCACTAATCAGCTTGTTGGTGGGGGACTTATCGGTAGAAAAAAGACAATCTAGGCCATGTTGCTGGCATCATACAGGAACTGACATCATCATGCAAGCAATCTCTAGATGACACTCTGGTATTTGGGCAAAAACTCTATGGTTCAGTTCAGCTTTATTATGGTCAAAGACCAGAACTTAAATACCCATGGATAAAATGCCACACAGGGTAGAAATAAAGTTTACCATAGAATTTTTGACCAAATATCAGAGCATCACCTGGAAGTCACTGCATGATGAGTTCATCTCCTGCATGATGCTGACCATGTGGCTTGGGCCTTTCTGTTTCTCCTGTTAAGTCCCCCCATCCCCTGCCAGTTGCCAGGACATGGCAACCCTGTCTCTACTATATTTATTATTTATTTACTTCATTTATACCCCACCTTCTTCCACAATGAGGACCCAAAGCAGCTTACATTATTCTCCTCCATTTTATCCTCACAAAAGTCCTGTGAGATAGGTTAGGCTAAAAGTGTGTGACTAGTCCAAGATTACTCACTGAGCACTATGGCAGAGTGGGAATTCAAACCCGGATTACCCAGATCTCAGTCTGAAACTCTAACTATTACACCAAACAAGATTTTAGGGGGTGGCTGCTACTGAACATTAGCAAGCAGCCAGTCATGGGCAAGTCATGCAGGATGTATGTTATTATCACCTGGTTGTTGCTGCTGCCTCTGGCTGTGAGGAGTCTTCCCTTAAAGGCCAAAACAATCCTGGGAAGATCCCTGGCTTTCTCATTGCCTTTTACTGATATAAAACAAGGCTTGAAGGGCAGCAATACTGCTGTGGTTGCCTAGCAATGGCCACTGGGGGCATTTGTTTAATGAAACTACAAGTCCTGTTTCTGTCAATTTGAAGAATTTTAATTCTCTCCAATGTATTTTGTTTTTTTTTTTTGTTTTTTTAGATTTCAGATTTTTCTTCAAACCTAGGATTTTCACAGCTTTGTAGAAATATCTATCTTCTGTCCATGGACCCAGTCTCTGGATAATATTTTTGAAGAAAAATTGTTTGGGGTGATTGTGTGTAATAGCTGCTAAACCAGGAGCCACTTGCATAGATATGTGGCCAATTTATGACTACAACAGTGATTGTACAAATGCTGATAACAGCACTGTACTCTTTTGAGACATTATGGTGGAAAAAAACTAGTAGAGATGTTATTTTCTCTTGACTGATGATATCCAGTTAACCTAATCCCATACATGTTCTTTCAAATATGCCTTACACAGATTCAGATGGATTTAGTCCTAGGTAAGCAGGGGTCATTTTGTAGAAAAATAGGTGGTGGAGCTCATCCAGGGATTGTTATGTAGCTGCACATACTATTCAATGGACAAGGAGGTGAAACTCTCAGAAGGAGGAGGTGGAACTCTCATAAAAGTTCAGGAGCTGTGCTCCTGTGTGCAACCACTGAATCTGAAACCTGTAGGTAAGTATGTTACAATGGTAGCCTTCGGCAATTCTGTTCATTCTAACTTGAGGATAAGTTCATTGAAAGGTCCAGGGCTTTTTTTGTAGCAGGAACTCATTTGCATATTAGGACACACATGCCTAATGTAGTCAATCCTCCAAGATCTTACAGGGTTCTTAGTACAGGACCTATTGTAAGCTCCAGAAGGATTGGCTGTATCAGGAGTGTGTGGCCTAATATGCAAAGGAGTTCCTGCAACAAAAAGCCCTGGAAAGGTTCTTTCCCCAGATGCCTAGTCCTGATCTGTATATTCCATGACCATAATAATCGAGGGTCAAACAAGAGGTGGTTGGTATAGAAATTTATAAAGAATTTGCCTCAGGATGTCATATATCACAAGCATTATGACTAGGAGTTGTGTAATTTGTATATTTACATAGTCAGGTTAAAAAAAATAAGATTCAAGCCTTTTGTCATAGGAAACATAGAAATAATTGTAGTTTTTAGTAGTGTAATTACTGTTCATATTATTAGGAAACAATCCAGTTGAGTTTCCACAGGATTCAATGGAAAGCTGGGTATAAGTTTTCCACCCCCTGCCCAGAATTAAAATTCTCATGGACTATAACCTTCACCTAAAGAATCTTTGTCAGTTTTCAGGCAGTTGGACATTCTTGGGAGGTAAAGCATCTTCTTGGCATGCAGAAGGTCTCAAGTTCAATCTCCAGTCTCCAGGTAAAAAAAATCAAGTAGAAGATGATGCGAAAGACCTCCACCTAAGATCCTGGAGAGTCACTCCAGTACTGAACACAGTACTGACTTAGATGGACCAAGGATCTGATTTATTGTAAGGCAACTTCATTTGTTCATTCACTTGTTCATTTGAGACAGCATTCCTGTTCAACAGGCAATGTAATGCTCAATGAGTACAAGAAGATGTTAATTCATATGAATGAGCTTATCATCCTTTCTCAGAGTCATCAAGAGTAGGCTGGGGTATTTTTTTTAAACAAAGAGTCAGTGTATTAGTGATCACTTTCCCACCTCACATCCTTTCATCCTTGGTTGGGTACTTGTTATAGCCACAGGGCAGGTTTGATAAAGGTACAAAATGTGGACATTTGCTTTATGGAGGAGTTCCATGTCTGGAGGAAGCATGGTAGATTTCTGATGTCAAAGCACAGAGGAATATTAACTTGATCATTCCTTATAAGAAGGGAAGGAACAGAAGTTAACGCCAGGGGTCTCCAACACAGGCACCATGATGCCTGCTGATACCTTTCCTGGTGACTCCCAAGTGTTTTTAGAAAGTAGGATGGGTCAGCTGGGGCTGTTACCCTACAAGGCTTTTGATTGGCCATTGGAGATTTGATTAGTTGTTCAGATTTTTTAAAAATGTTTCTTTAGCAGCAGTTGCCATCACATCATAAGTATCTTCACTGTATGACTGAATGTAATTTGCAGCAGCCATTCTGAGGCTGACTCCACTTCCTGTGGCAGCCATATTATGGCTGTGCCCATCACAATTCATCAAAATTCCAAGGTGCCTGCAGAGTGAAAAATGTTGAGGACCGCAGCCTAGACAGTTGCATGGATATTTATTGAATGCTGAAAAAATATGTTTAGGACCACTTTCCAGCGCATTCTAAAGCTGCAAAGCATGTGTGGGAAATCTTTCCCTTTTTAGCATAGATGTGGACCAATCTTTTTTACATTTGGGGTTTCTCTGGATATGTTTTAAAAATTACTTAAAACTTTTAGGATGGAGTCTAATTTCAACTTGTAATAGAAATGTAGCATTAGTGTTGTGGAAATGCCATTGTGATGCTTTTTCTCAACTAGTAATAGCTACCATAAGTAGAGTGTGACTCATCTAGTAATTCTGGATTCTCTCAGTGTATCTGGTCTCCATTGCCCCAGGATGCCATTTAAATGTAAGAACTGCTGACTATTATCAAGCTCCAAGATGGCTACTTTTTCAAATTATCTCGCAAGCCACATGTGATTTGAATAATGTTCTAGGGAAAGATGGATTTAACAAGGAGCTCCTTATAGTTACATGGAGAGGGGGAAAACAACTTCTGTTCTCAGATATGTCTGATGATACTTCAGAGAAAAGGCATCTAATTCCTTACAGTTAGCAATGCAATGCAGTCAGATCCCATACAGTTTCAGTGTGTGTAACTTGGATTTAGTTAAAACTAACATTTAGTCCAATTTAGAGATCCCCTTGGTCAATTATAATCACACGAAACAATATTATATAATATTTAAACGTAAATCATAAAACCTGTCATTGGACACAGCAAAAGATGATATGGCACTACAGTTGCTAATCTTCCATTGCTTTATGGCATCATACGTCACTGAGGTCCTTTCCCTCCCCAGCTCTGCATTTCCCAGGATCTACCTAATGTAACTGCATTTTCGAGCTCTGGATATTTTTGTGCTTTGAAACACAATATCTGGCACATTTTTGGGGAACATTTCAACCATGACACATTGAGATTTGTCTTGGGGTAAAATATACCCCATATGCAGTATGTACACGCTTGTTGTAGGGTTGTTATACATGTTAGAGATCAAAACCAGTATTTGAATTGTGCTCCAAGCAAACTGGAAGTCAGAGAAGCTATAACTCAGCATGTTTAATGTCTAGTAGTCTACATCAGAACAGGGCACAGTAATCTCCATAGTTGTTAGTTTGTTACTGTTCTTACTTCATTGTACAAACGTGTTAAAGTCATGTAACAGCATACAGGCAATTCAGGATCTGGAATATAGCAGGGTTGCCAGTCTCCAGTTGAGTTCTGGAGTTCTCCTGGAATTATGATGGATTAGGAAAAAGGCCTGTTGTGGGGGAAAATACAAGAGACTCCAGAAAAAGGCTCTGGGTGAGTGCCCCCCCCATTCTTTCTGTGTTCCCCACTACCCAAGTGAAAGCATTCACTCCCCTCTTCACCTCCAGGGGAGGAGATCTCTGCTATCTGGAAAGCAGTTGTAATTCTGAGTGATCTCCAGCCGTCACCTGGAAATTGGCAACAATGGTTTCCCAGGAGGAAATTACTTGTTTGGAGGACTACTAGGAATAAGGAATTTTTTTGGGGGGGAGATGTTCTGGGCAAGTGCTCCCCACCCTTGTTCTCACCCATCCACCCACCTACCCAAGTCAGAGCATTGTACCTGTCTGAGGTGCCACCCCTCCTCAAACCCACCCTCTCCAGGCTCCACCCCTCAAATCTCCAGGAATTTGCCAACCTGGAGTTGGCAACTGCTAGGACACACTGGCTGACATAGGGGAGCTGCTGCTGAACAGGAGCAAGCAGCCAGGCCTAGTTAAGTCATGCCAGCCAGGTGGAATCAAGTCACCCAGAGGGTGTTGCCAGGCTAGGGTAGCCAGTCTCCAGGTGGAACCTTAAGACCTCCTGGGATCACAACTGAACACCAGATGGCAGATCTCTCTCCCTATCCTGGAGAAAATAACTGCTTTGGAGGCTGGACTCTATGGCATTATATTTAGCTGAGGCCTCTCCCTTTACTGAAAGAAGTTGCTTCTGGCGAGGGGTGAGGCTGAGAGGAGAAGAGAGAGAGGGTGTGACAGGAAAGACGTGGCAGCAATGACTCTGAGGAAATACTCCTAGCGGGGCCAGGTCTTCCTGCCTAGTTGCATTATGGTGGTGGCAGTGGCTCCCTGGTTATTTCTGAGGCCTTCGGAGACTGTGTGTGCTGGAAGGCTATCTATGTGGGCTGATGATGAAGCAGTGATGCTCTTTGTGAGGCCAGTTAACAGAGAGGACACAGAGAAGAGTTGGAGATGTGGCTGTCTCTGAGGTAAGACTGTTTTGGTAGTTTGTTCAACATTCCCTGGCCTGCAGTAGGAGGGGACAAGGGAGTCAGCCAATGGGAGCCAAAGACTGAGCCATGATGGACCAATGGTTTGTAGTGTTCACCTCTAAGCCAATGAGAGTGTTCCATTTGGCCACCACCATAGGGGAATTATTATCTACTAGGAATAAGGCACTTTGGGGGGGGGGGATACAATGGGCTCTAGAAAGAGGCTCTGGGCAAGTGCTCCCCACCCTTGTTGCCTTCCCACCCACCCAAGTCAGAGCATTCACTCCCCCCCCCTGGGTGTTTTCCCACCCCCAACTTCTCTCTCCCAGTCCTTGTCCCAATACTACCTTCCTACAGCCACCTATTCATTTCAGCTACCCCTGCACTCTTGGCATCCCACTACCCCTCATCAGTCACCCCTCTGCTATTTTCTCACATACCCTACAGCTGAAACATGCTGGTTTCCCATTCCCTTATGTGTGTGTCCTTGTGTCCGTAGTGGTTCAAAGCTCTGAAAGAGGCATAGAATGGAGATAAGAAAGAATAATTATGGGGGATATGGGGGCATGACAACAGTCACACAGACGCTGAAGCTCAGCATTCCTTTAGTTTGCAGTGAATTTTTGCTGCCTTTTTTTGTGGTGTTTATTCTGCCTTGTGGTGTTTAGCATCCATCTTTGGACCCGATGGTCCTAGTCAATTACTGCCCAGTCTCAAATTTACCGTTTTGGGGAAAGGTGATTGAGAAAGCAGTGGCAGAGATGTTCCAAGTGTTCCTGGAAGATACATCCGCCCTTGACCCCTTCCAGTCCGGCTTTTGTCCTGGTCATGGGCAGAGGCTGCTTTGGTTGCCCTCACAGATGATCTCAGAAGGCATCTGGATCAAGGTGGATCAGCGCTGCTGTTGCTTCTAGATCTCTCAGCAGCATTTGACATGGTCGATTATGATCTGATGACCCACCACATTGCCTACGTTGGAGTTCAGGGGATAGCCTTTCAGTGGTTTTTCTCCTTTTTCTGTAGTTGGGGACAAAGGGTGGAGATTGGTGAGCAGACCTTCCTGTGTTATCCACTAGAATGTGGTGTACCACAGGGAGCTATCCTCTCACCAATGATGTTTAACATCTATATGCATCCCCTTGCCCAGATTGCCAGAGGTTTTGGGCTGGGTTGTCACCAGTATGCAGATGACCTCCAGCTCTATCTGTTGATGCATGGTCATCCAGACTCTGCCCCAGACCATCTGACCATGGTGCTGGAAACCATGGCTGGTTGATTACAACTAAGCTGGCTGAAGCACAATCCAACTAAGGTGGAGGTCCTGCACTTGAGTTGAGGGGGGCCACGACTGGGCATCCAACTCCCCACCCTGGATGCAGCACCTCTTGTGCCAGTCCAGGTGAGGAGTTTGGGTGTGATGCTGAATGCCACCTTTTCCATGGAGGCCCAGATCACAGCAGTTGCGCAATCTGCCTTTTACCATCTTTGGCAGGTCAAACAGCTAGCATCCTATATGGCCCCCTGGGACTTAGCTACAGTGATCCATGCAATGGTCAATTCCAGGCTGTTCTACTGTAACTCGCTCTACACAGGCTTGCCCTTGGGACTGATCTGGAAACTCCAGCTGGTGCAGAATGCGGCAGCTCGATTGTTGACTGAACTGCCTGTATGGGCAGGCAGTCGGCCAATGCTGTACGATTTGAACTGGCTACTATTATAGCACCTGATCCATTTCAAGGTACTAGTATTGACATTTAAATCCTTGTGTGGCCTGGGACCGACATACCTGCAGGACCGCCTCTCCCCATATGAGCCCCAGAGATTCCTACGATCAGCAAAACAACATCTTTTGACCATCCCTGGCCCAAAGGACGTCCAGCTTGCCTTGACCAGGGCCAGGGTCTTCACAGCCCTGGCCCCAACCTGGTGGAATCAGCTCCCTACGAAGATTCAGGCCCTACTGGACTTACTACCATTCCGTAGGGCCTGCAAAATGGAGCTATTCTGCCAGGCCTTTGGTTGAGGCAAGCAGGCATCCTCACCTTACTGCTCACATAATCTAACAGACCTTCTTGCACTGACCAACTACTCGGACTGCTTGATATCAGGCCTACAGCCATGACATCTATGACACCTAGGATATCTATATTGGATATAAGTTATAAAATGCACTGTACCATCCATGCTGCATATTTTGTTTGTTTGTTGATTGCTTTATGGCAGACATGTCCAACATAGAAAAGGTCGTGATCTATTTTTTCCGTACAAAAGTGCTGGTGATCTACCATCATGAAAATTAAGTTTCAAATTAGTTTTGAATTAGATTTTAACCCACCAAAATTGGGTTCCACCTCCAACCATTTACAATGCACCTTCTGTCATTTACTGGTAAGCAAAATAAGCAAAAACAAACCAGAGAGATGAAGATCCAGATAAAACTTGGAACAGTATTTCTTAAATTTTTATTGTTATAACTTTCTTTAACTTTTATTGAGTAATTTGTGTTAAATGTAGGTCAAGTATTGATCCAGGCTGATCTTACGCAATCTTTAAAACTTCGCTCTTGCTAATTAGTGAGATGTCTGAGCCTGCATTTCATCCACCAGCTTTTTGAAGTTGGGTGAATATTGCGTGAGGGCCAGTCTCAGGAAATCCTGAAGATATTCATCTGTCATGTTGGAACGCTGTGTACTCTTTGTCATTTTCAGATGGGAAAACGCAGATTCACACAAATAAGTTGAACTGAAACAGGAGCGTACATGCAGGTTCACTGCATCTTCTCAAGTTGGGAAATTTGTCTCTAGGCACTAGCTTCCAAAACGATTCTTGCTCAGCACGGGTCTTGAGAAAAATGTCATTTTTAAGGGTTACTATTTCGTTTTCAAGAGATGCCTTGTTCAATGAGTAAATTTTACTGATAGCAGCTGCAGTTTCTTTAATGCCCATATCTGCTTTGAATGGGTATGACAAGTACTCCACAACTTTTTCAATTCTTTGGAAGTCACAGAATTTTTTTTTTAATTCCTGGATAACAGAGCAGATTTCTGTCACATACTTCTATTCTGAAAAACAGAATTTGGACATTGTCCCAGATGGTCCTGTGTATTAGGAAAATGATCAAAAGTGTTGTTTGCAAGATCAGTCATCATTAGCTCAAATTTGCTCTTGTAGGATGAAACTGTACTCATCATCTCGCCAATGCATTTTTTTTACCTGTAGTTCAATGTTCATATCACTTAGTTCACCTGTAAAGTCAGCGAGAAATGCCAGATCATATAACCGCTCCTCATCTTCCAACTCTGCTTTGTCATCTACCCTCTCCTTCAAAAACTTTCTTATTTCATTCATTATAATCCTTATAATAATACTCCAGATTACCCTTTTTGGGCAAGGATACAGCGGCATTACAAAGTAGACAACCACACTTGTTTTTCACCATGATGAAGAAGTAGTCCATTTCCCATTCATCATGAAAGTGGTAGGTTTTGATCTTCTTTGGAATACTCATCTTCGTTATACTGGGTGGCTGGGGTGCTAAATTAACACTGGCTGAATCTGGTCCAAAACTGTCACTGTCCCAAAGTATTAAAAATCAACAGGAACTGAAGACCTCTGGATGATGCCAAAACCACACATGCAGTTCTAAAAGTAAAAATAAGAATTCATCATACCGGCACCAATAATCAAATACCACCACACCAAACAATCATCAAAAAACCCCAAACACCTGTCCAGCAAACCATGAGACCAAGTGGTGCTGGTGATCTACCTCTGATCCCTCCACGATCTACTGGTAGATAGCGATCTACCTGTTGGACATACCTGTTTTATGGTTTTATTGTTGGATTTTTACTGTTTTACTGTTTTATCGTGCTCATGATCTGCCCTGAGCCCATTATGGGGAAAGGCGGATTATAAATCTACTAAAATAAATAAATCAGTGTGAGCTTGTGGCGTGATCTGGGTTTTTGTATATGGCTTGGTTGTGTTATGGTATACCACAGAGTATTCACCTCAAGGTGGCTGTTTTATGTAAGGGAATTGAACTGACTTCAGCCTTCCATCCTCTCTTCCCTCCCTGCAGCCTCTATCTAGGAAAAGGATAGTCCTTCTCCACAGTGGAGACCAAAGCAGCAGGGAAGCAGCCTCCGCAGGTTATAATGACACAGAGTCCACCCTGCAAAGCAGCCATTGTAACCTGATTGGGAAGCATATGAGTATGAAAAATTAGATTGGTTGGAAGTGCCAGGTCATGTATTAAAACTTGAAGAATGCCCAGTGGGTGAAAACAAGGTTTAAAACTCCCGGGAAACCTGTTCAGCTTGAGCTTGCATAAAAGGACTTTAAATTATTTTACATCAGAGAATCCCACTGATAGAAGTATGCTGTCTTCATGTTTCTTAGTCCGCTTCACTGCTGCACAGCGGGAATGTGGACGGCTGACCTAAAGAGAGAGAAAAATGGACTTACCTGTTGAATAATTCATGAACTGAAGTATTTACTAGGATATGCCTTCTTCCTGGTTTATTTATTTACTGTTTAGTTTCATTGTTATCTATTGTTATCTATTGTTATGGGGTGTACTATTAAGGAAGTTAAAATATTTTGCTAATTGATGTTCATGGTTTTTTTTTTTTTAAAGAATTCAGCTTAGACAGCATACATGGAAGCATGACTTTTTCCCCTTACCACCCTCACCTGGAGATTGGCAACAATGATTGCCCAGAAAGAAATGGCTGGTTTGGAGGGTAGCATTGTACCTGTTGAGGCTGCACCTCCTCAAGCTCCACCCTCTCCAGGAATCTTCCTCACATCTCCCTCTCCCACCCATCAAATCTTCAGGAATTTTCCAACTTGGAGTTGGCAACCCTATCTCCTTCTTAGCCAACCATCCTGGGATGAGGCTGTGGGGAGGAGGGAGAGATGGAGTGATAGGAAAGAGACAGGAAAGACAGGAAATGTGGGACAGTTCCCAGGCAATTTTGGTGGCCTTCAGAGGCCTTTGGGCTTGAGAAAGGGTGAGACCTCAGACAGGCACAATGCCATGGACTCCACCCTCAAAACTAGCTAGTTCCTCTTGGGGAACCATTGTTGTCAATTTCCAGGTGAGGACTGGAGATCACTCAGAATTACAACTTCTCTCCAGATGGCAGAGATTACTTGCCATGGAGAAAATGGCTGCTTTGTAGGGTGGACTTTAAGTAATTATACCCTGGTAAACTTACTTCCCTTCTGCTTTGATCCACACTGTGGAGAAAGACTGTACTTTTCCTAGGAAGAGGCTGCAGGGAGAGAGGAAGAGATGGAAAGCTGAAGTCAGATCACTTCCCCTACAGAAAACAGCTGCCTTGAGGAGCATATTGTATGGTATACCATAATACAACCATGCCAGGGCAAAAAAAAAAAATCAGATCATGCCACAAACACACACTGATGCTCAATGGTGCATGGCCAAATATGGCAGAAAAAAGGCAGAAACAATTAAAATGCAGATGAAAAGAATGCTGAGCTTTAGCATCTATATGATCGTCATCATGCTATGATGCCACTGCAAATTGACTCCAAGTATCCAAGGGCCTTATTCCTAGTAATATTAGAATGCATATTCTGTTGGTGAAAGAATCTATCTTGACCCAGGTTGACAGCTCTGCAATGACAGCTGGTGATCTAGCCGGCATGCTAGGTCACAGTGACCTTATCAACAGGCTGGTTTGAGCCGGCTGAAGACAAGAGAAGGAACCTGCTGAGTCAGCATGAGAGTGGACTGCCAGGATTGGCTGACTGGACTATAAATGAACTGTGTGTGCAATACACAGGTCTCTTTCTGAGAATTGACTTGCTGGCGGAGCATTCTGTTTGTGTGATCAATATATTGGACTGCACTAGTGAGCATGTATTGTATATAATGTAAATACACTACTTTGGCACTAGCTACAGGTGTCTGGCTGATTTCTTCCCTGGAGCTCTGTGTCGGGCTCATCACATCGCTCCCTCTGCTAGCGTCCGCACCGACATATTCATCAAATGAAAGTGATTGGCTTTCAAGAAGAAACCTATAACGTGGGGTGGCCAACGGTAGCTCTCCAGATGTTTTTTGCCTACAACTCCCATCAGCCGCAGCCAGCATGGCCAATGGTTGGGGCTGATGGAAGTTGTAGCCAAAAAACATCTGGAGAGCTACCGTTGGCCACCCCTGCTATAATGTTTTAAGAAACCTAAATGTGTTCAATTTAAACTTTTAAAAAACATGTTGTGATAACTCTTTTAGGAACATCCATAACAGCAGCATAGCAAAGCAACAAGAAAACAAAATATAAACACATTTTGATTTTTTTCTTTACATTAGTACACTAGAATAAACACTTAAATAGTATGACAGCTTAATGTAAACAAGCATTTGCCAAAGTTAGTATCTGCTTATCCACAACCTGTTATGTTTCATTTCCATTAAATGAAGTCCTATAATTTTTGTTGTTTGCATGCCCCTTGGTTTTTGGGGGGTTTTGGCAGATAATTAGCCTTTTCTTTTTAATATGGTATTTTTTAATGAACAGATGGTATCATTAAGATTTTAAGATGATGCTTTGTGAATAGATGTTCATCATTATACATTCGTGTGGAATAGATGTTCATTTGAATGAGCCATTTTATGCTGAAGAATTAGTAATCATATATACATGTTATGATGAATATCCCTGTGAATCTAGATTACTCGAGATCACTTGACTTTCTGGTAGTTGGCAGTAGAGATGGGCACAAACCACATTTTCATATGAACCAATATGCTGGTTCATGAATCAAACTGGTTGTTACTGGTTTGTGAACCATTTAGAGCACAATCCGGGGCCCATAATTGGCTCCATTCTCTGTTTGGGGGTGGGTTGGAGATGGCTATCAGCCTCTCTGGGGCTGCCTCTCCCCATCCCTGACTGTCATGAGCTGCGGCGCATGTGCCAAGACTGGCCAATGGGGGGGGGGAGTGGGCTGGCCCTCCCCTCCGGCCACCTCCTCCTCCCTTCCTTGCCTCTGCCAGTGGTGTTGCCATGGCAAGCTACGCCTCTCCCCTCCCCAGGCTCCAGCGTGCCGAAGTCCTCAGGAAGTCTACTACGCCATGGCCAGCCGCCCCTTATCTCTGAATTGGGCTGCCCAAGTTTAAACTCCTGCTTTCTGCTCCCTGTGGCTTTTTGCGGGGAGCAGAAGGCTGGGGTTTCCAAACACCTGTGTGGTGGTTTTTTGAGGGGAGCAGAATGCAGAGGTTTAAATTGCTCCCAGCTGTTTTTTTTATGGCTCAGTTGTTTTTTCTTCACAAACCATCATTATCTGCATCAACATGCATGGAAATTTATGGTGATTCTTCAGTTTGTAAACATTGCTTTGTGAACCACAAACTGTCCAAAATTTGTGAGGATCTTTAATTTGTCAGCTGTTTTGTGCCCATCCCTAGTTGACAGTACCAGCTCCTGGGTGATACTAAAGGATTTTGTTGTTCAGTTGCACAGTCGAGTCCGACTCTTTGCGACCCCATGGACAAAGTCATGCCAGGCCCTCCTGTCTTCCACCATCTTCCAAAGTCTGCTCAAATTCGTGTTTGTTACATCAGTAACACTGTCCAGCCATCGCAGAAATAGACATTTTTCTGATACTCCCGTGCTTTCTCCATAATCCATCCAATGTTGGCAATTTGATCTCTAATTCCTCTACCTCTCCAAAACCCAGCTTGAACTTCTAATAGTTCCCAATCTACATACTGCTGGAGCCTAGCTTGTAGGATCTTTAACATGACCTTGCTGGCATGTACTATTTATAAACTACTTGAGCCATTAATGGTCAAATGAACAGATCCCCAGAAAGGTCATCAGACAAATCCCAAGAAAATTAATAGACCATGTTAGTTGCAACTAGTTGAAGTCCTATTGATTGCACTGAGACTTTGCAATTAATAGTTCAGTATTAAACCAATATGTGCCCTCCTAAATCCATTTAATTCAATGGATTCAGAAAGATGTAACTCTGTTTAGGATTGCATTGAAAATATACTATTTTTTATCTATAATTCATTGTCATTAGCACTGTCATCCTAAGAAGGTATACTCGGAATCCTACTCCAGTCTACTCAGTGGGGATTACTCACAGGAAAGCATCTTTAGTATTGCACTTAGCATTTGGTCATACAACAATAGGATTTTAAAAATATGATTTCAGTGGTAACAGGAGGATGGCAACTGCTAACTTTAAAACTAAGATTCCTAAAAAGCAAAATAAAAATAGTACAGTTTCAAATGGTCATCAACATGCAGAATTATACTATCAGTTAACTGTTGTTTGATTTTAGTAGCAATAAATCTATGAGCTTTACTATAACTTGACTAATCTGCATAAACTAATTATGATCAGTCACAAATACAGTTCTGCCTCTGGCAAGAAATTTTTAATTGGTAAGCAGTGAGTCAATAAATCAGTTAATAGAAAAGGAAGTGGAGTACAATTCAAGAGTTGTAAATTCCAGTAAGGTAGCCTAGAGCTCTGCCAAATGTTCAGTGTGCTTAGGGAGCAAAAGTTACCCCTTCTGAAAAAAAAACCAAGCTACTCTTTCCATTTTGTCACCAAGTTGATGTCTATAGCTACTATTCTTTCTGTTTGACAACAGGTGCTGTTTTAAACCATTTACTTTCAATGTCACCACTAAAATAGGGAGGAGAAGCAAAAAGCAGGTGCATGGTGAAAATATTTATTAGAGCTTTATAGCTCTAATATGCATTTTGCTGTTAAGCTTCTTCAGGGGATCTGTTATAAAATATAAAAACATAAATCATTAATATATGAACAATTTTATGATAAAACTTTATGCAGAATTAAAATGAAATACATAACTATACAAATTCTCCTTCAAAATTTTTATAACTTTATGCAGAATTAAGATGAACTACATAACCATACAGTTTTTTCCATACAGAATTAAGAGAATAAAAGTAATTAAAAATGAAAAGTTATGCAGACAATGTGGTTCTAACAGCCTTGAATCCCCAGAAATCATTGCAATATGTAATTGAAAATTCCTATCGATTCCTATCAAGCTGTAAAATTAATAGAAAACAAACAAAATGATAATGGAATTTTTATAACATAATAACGTGAAGAAGAGATTATAAAGAGCACAGACTGCTCAACAGACACTGATCCAGGTTATTTTATCAAATATTTGAAAATAAATGTGACTTGGCAAAACTGTAATCTTTTAAAACAGTAACTATCAGAAAACTTGGAAATTGATATAAGCAGGTTTATTAAGATAGGGAAAAAATGAAAAATTTTGTGGGAAGAATCTCTGCAATGAAAATAAATGTGCTGCCAAACCTAACTTTTTTGTTCCAAATGTTACTCATATACGGAGAAGAAAGGATATTGAAAGAGTGGCAAAGACTAATAAACCAATTTATATGGAATGGCAAAACCCCACCCAAGAATAAGCTTCAAAATACTACAAGATGAGAAAAAGAGAGGAGATGAACTTTTGAAAGTATGGTTTTCACGCTTGGATTTATTGAGCCTCTCAAACTTCACTTATTTCCTCAATAGAAGCACACTATGTTAACACAAGAAATAAAAATGATTTTTTTAAAAAAATACAGAACTCAGGAGAAAATAAAATCTTGGCAAAATATTAAAGATGAAATATTAAACATTCAATGTTTAAACATTGAATATTAAACATTCAATGGCTGCTATATTATCAATTAATCTAAAAGTTAAAGGAGATAATGAACATAAGATATGTGACTGAATTAGAACAGCTGATTATAAAACAAAAAGAACATTTACTATGATGGATATGTAAGATTTTACTTCAGCTAGGAACAGAAGATGAACAATTGGAAAAAAATGTATGATTAAGTTGATGCAAGACATTAAAGAACAGATATCTATGCAACAATGGGAATGACTATAGGAAAAAGATACCAGATTTACAGTCAGTCAGACACTAAGAGAAAACTGCTACAAAATACTTTTCAGATGGTATATAACTCCAAAGAACATTAAGAAAGCTGATAAAAGCTACAAAAGAAAATGCTGGAAAATCTGGAACTTTCATACGTTATACACTTGTAAAAAGCAAAAAAAAAAATGAAAAAAATACACTGAAAAATGCAGAACATATTAAATTCCCAATGGAAGCCAAGAATATGCTTTTAGATGTTCTGCCTAACAATTTTCCAGGACTTTTTTTGTAGAAAAAGCCCAGCAGGAACTTATTTGCATATTAGACTACAAGCCAGCTGTAATTGCATTCCTGTGCATTCTACTCAAAAAAGGACCTGAATCCAAGTAGTTACTTTAATTGGAAACACTTCTCCAGATACAACTTCACCTACGTAAAGCATTGGGATGAAATTCTCAGGGATTGTACTCCCCACTTAAGGGATCCTCTCTCCAAAATTTCAGACAGATAGTAGAAAGCAACCTTGTCAAGGGTCATTTTGTAGATAAATAGGTGGTGGAGCTCATTAGCATAAGCTGCCACCACCCCAGCCAAAAGCAACCCGGTGCAAGAAAGGAGAGCCCCGGGCAAGAGAGTCTTGCTTGGGCTGGCTAAAGATCCAGCCAGCCCAAGCAGGCCTCGTTCGCCGGGGCTCTCCTGGGCTGTTCCCGCCCCTCAGTCAAAAGGCCAGCAAGCCACCCACCACCCAAAATCACATAAGAAGTGGAGAAAGGGTGGTGCAGGCTTCTCCAGGGTTAATGAGGGCTCTTGGAGGCATGGCAAAGCCCCTGGTGGGTGGCTGCCTGCCTGCTCTCCTAATCCAGGGATTGTTATGCAGCTGCACCTACTATTCAATGGACAAGGTGGGGGGGGGGAAGAAGAGTGGGAACCCTCAGAGAGGTTCAGGAGCTTTGCTCCTGTGAGCTCCTGCTGAATCTGAAGCCTGATCTTTGTTTGCATAACATAGCATAATATTTACTAGGTAAGGTCAAAGGCCATTACAATTAGGACGCACAAAAGGACATGGTAAGAACAATGTTAAAAATACTTAAAAACATATAAACACCTTCCTTGTGTTAATGAAACAATTAAAATAGTTCAATCTTTAGACACAGTTCTTGCTTTTTTTTTTTTTGCTTTTGTTGTCAAGGCAAATTGTGCATCCTGGTTTTGTAGGCTATTAAACTCCTCCCTTGCAGAGTAATCACAGTAAAGTGTGCCTTGCTGTGGGAGTGAACATTTCCCGCCTTTTTCAGCTCCTTGAGAAGGGGGTTGAGGGGTATGGTTCCCCTCCAAAAAAGTGAAGTGTGTGGGGGTCTAAATCAAGCTTCCTCACTCCTGTGATGTACTTCAGTTCTTTCAAAATTTTTCTACCAGCCCAGCTGACTGCATATATCAGAGTTTCAAGTACCACAGTAAAATGCGAGGATTAGCTTGCGTGGTTTTATTTAAAGAATCTGAAGAAGTGTGCTTGCACATGAAAGTTTATACTTTAAATAAAAATTTGTTGGTCTTAAAGGTGCCACTGGACTTGAACTTTGTTCTCTCTCTCTGTCCCTCTCTCAAATACACATACATACAACTTCCTTTATATGTGAATAGGGTCGATTGGCTATGTTTTTCTCTACTTGGACTAATTGAGGCTAGGTTGGAAATCTGCAGCAAATAAAAGATGCAACTATTTTACATTAAATTATAGATTTGGATCCTAAATCAGTGATTTTCTCACACAGAGATCTGATCTTTTCCTTTTCTATCAGAAATCTCTTGCAGCTTGTTTGATTATGTGTGAACACTCATGTGCACATGCTCTTACTATTTGGGGGAAATCATACAACTGGAGAGGATCCCTATCATAAACATATATGTCGATGCTTTCCTGTTTGCTTTAGCAACCCCCAGGAACCAGGAAACTAGAAAGCAAATCATTAGACTAACCATCAGATGGAAAGACTTCCAACAATACAGTTGGTCATTTGATTTTCTATTAGAGATTTTTTAAACTGTATTTATTCACATTGTTAGTTTGAGGCAGGTTTTTTTTTGAGCAGGAGCACACAGGAATACAGTGCCAGCTGCCTTGGCATCAGGGGGTGTGGCCTAATACACAAATGAGTTCCTACTGGGATTTTTCTATCAAAAAAGCCCTGGTTTGTGGTATTGTTATCCTTCAGGATGGGGAGAGAGGAGGAGGAAGAAAAGAAGGAGGGAGGAACAGGGAAGAGATAGAGAAAGGAAGAGAGTGAAAGAAAGATGTGTAAAGAAAACAAATAGATGGGTTAGGAAGGGGGAAAGAGAGAAAGAGAAAGCAAACAGATGGGGATGGAGGGGGGAATAAAGTGGGAGAGAAAGGAAGGAAATTTGAGAACAAGAGAGAAAAGTGGGAAGAAAGAAAGCTACATCCTCCCTTGAACATCCCCTTCCTACCTTTTACCTGACCACCCAGGCTACTGTGGTGTTTGCAGACCCTCCAAAGGCAACTTTCCCCTGCAAACAGTGCAGCAGCATAGGAGTCTCTCAGCCACCAGCACCCTCCCCTCAATACAGCCCTGCATCCACCCCAGCAGTAGGGATGCGAGCAGCTAGCACAGGCATGCTGGGAAAGTTTCCTGGGAGAGCCCTGGCCTGGTCACTCTCTAGCACTTGTCTCCCTCCTTCCCAACAAAGGAGACTCAAGCGCACCCCCCCCCCCAAAAAAACCCCCTTACTCTTTTGCTTCTGGCTCCCAGCAGCATGTGCAGCCCAGCTTGTCCTGTTCCAATTGAGGCTGCTGGAGCAGGGGCGGGGCTTAGCTGCCTCCATGGCTTCCTACTCTGGAAGTGCTGCTCGCTGAACTGCTTCCCCAACTGAGGCCTGCACAGGGTCCAAAGGACAACTGGAAGGCTTTTTTTTTTTTTTAGCTGTAACCCTGGTGAAGCCAGATGGAATGGCATTCTGGTGTGTTCTGGCTCAAAACAAAGTCCTGCAAATTACTAAAATTTTTAGAATAGATATTCAAATATATGATGACAGTGGCTAGAACTATTTACACAGCAAAATGGGAAGTAGATGCTAGGTTTCCCAATCCCCAGGTCCCAGTGGGAGATCCCCTGGTTTTACAGGCTTCCCCCCTCCCCCAGCCAGCTGGCCGGCAGGGGAAGCCCCACCCCCACAGCCATTATGCACCTCCATGAACAATTCCCATAAGGAATGATGGGGAATTGATCTGCGAGTATTGGGGGCTTGGGGGGGGCTGTTTTTTGAGGTAGAGGTGCCAAATTTTCAGTATAACATCTAGTGCCTCTTCCCAAAATACCCCCCAAATTTCAAAACGATTGGATCAGGGGGTCCAATTCGACGAGCCCCAAAAGAAGGTGCCCCTATCCTTCATTATTTTCTATGGAAGGAAGGCATTTTAAAAGGTGTGCTGTCCCTTTAAATGTGAAGGCCAGAACTCCCTTGGAGTTCAATTCTGCTTGTCACACCCGTGCTCCTGGCTCCGCCCCAATGTCTCCTGGCTCCACCCCCAAAGTCTCCTGGCCCCACCCCCAAAGTCCCCAGATATTTCTTGAATTGGACTTGGCAACCCTAGTAGATGTCTGTCCACGTTTAGAAAAATTGGAAAATAAAATTGCTGAATATGCAGTAATGGCAAAATTAACAACCTATTTGAGAAACAGGTCTGTTACATAGGTCTGTTTGATGAGAGACTGAGTGTGTATTATGTGTATTATGCTAAGAGGAGACAAACTTAAGGTGAGAAAATATCATATACAAATGTATGGTAATAAAATAGAATTAGAATTTAAATCTGTTCCAAATGTAATATCTTGAATACAAATAGGATTTTGATATAAGATATGTGATAGATTTCCTTTTGCACCTTGATATATTACTTCTCTATTAAAGGTTCAAATGAATATGTACAATGGTAAAAATACATTATACTGAATATGTAGTAATGATGAAACTAATACTGCAGTCAAAATAGACTAGTTATAAAGTCTGAAATTTAAATTTAAATATTGAATACAATTGTACCTCAACAGATTGGATTTTATAGATAGTACCTTAAAATTGTAATAAAGGGGATGTAAGGGGAAATATTTTCTGTCTTACACATTTTGTACTACATGACTGTCTTTGACAAACACAGTCATGTTATATAGGCCCTTTTCACACTTACCAGTGGAAACCAGAAGGGAGTCGGTATTGTGCCGCCTTGCAGTAATCCGAGACAGGGATGGGAGTTTTCAGACACATGTTTTTTCCCCCCAGTAGGATTTCGTGATTGAAGCAAGCCATTTCACACTGTTCCGCTTTTATCTCGCTTCCACCAGCACCAGCCGTTTTTGCCTCTGGGCTCGCGATCTCCAGCTTATTTTTTTTTTTTGGAACGTCGGCAAAGATCGCTATAGCGCTATAGCAACGTATCACAACAGCACCACCATAGAGATGGCTAGGTTCCATTGAGATAAGTCATCAGGTTTCAGCGGCGGCGATCTCTGGCATCTTAATGGAACCCAGGCATCCCTATGGTGATGCTGTTGTGATATGTCACTATAGCGCTATAGCGATCTTTGCCCGACATTCCCCCCCCCCCAAAAAAAGCCGGAGATCGCGCGCCCATACTGGACATTTCACACAGCGCCCATAGATACTGGACATTTCACACAGCGCCCCATACCGATTTCAACCAGGAAGGAGGGGTTGAAGAGTGGAAGAAGCTGCTCTTTAGTAATGACTCAGGCATGCCTCACTACCGGGACAGCCGCGGGACTGTGTGAAAAGGTGAGAGTATTCCGCTAGCAGCCAGTTACTGAATCAGGTCTGTCTGAAATGCCAGCAGAAACCCGTTACTGTTCATTAACTGACCAGCTGGCATACCGGAATACTTAGGCTGTGTGAAAAAGCTCATAATCCTTTTGTTCTTTCCCCTTTCTTTTCTGTATCCCCACTGCTCTAAATTAAAAACAATAACAAAACAATAAAAAATAAAAAAATTAAAAGGGAGGAGCAGAATGTTAAAAGCCCTCATGCCATTTTATCTTTGCTCTGATATTTCTAAATATTGTTCCTAGGAGAAAATTTATAGTTCTTTTCTTCTTGTGCTCCAGGTATACAAAGATGAAGACAGCTACCAACATTTATATTTTTAACTTGGCTCTGGCTGATGCCTTAGTTACCACAACAATGCCTTTCCAAAGCACAGTGTACTTAATGAACTCGTGGCCATTTGGGGATGTGCTGTGTAAGATAGTCATTTCCATTGACTACTACAACATGTTTACCAGCATATTCACGCTGACCATGATGAGTGTGGATCGATACATTGCTGTGTGCCACCCTGTGAAGGCTTTGGATTTCCGTACCCCTCTGAAGGCAAAGATCATCAATATCTGCATCTGGCTATTATCTTCATCAGTGGGCATATCAGCCATTGTTCTTGGTGGCACAAAGATCAGAGAAGGTGAGTCTAGGTTCTGCCCTGTGCATGAGATCATCATTGTTTAAAGGGAAAGGATTTTTTTTTTTTTGCTGCTTCATAGTAGAATCTGGAGAGTCCCACCTTTTATTTTTTTTAAAAAAAGGGACAACTCTAGACAGCACAAGGCCATAGAGGAATATTTTTTTAGAAATACAATGGCTGAATTGCAAAAGGAAGAAAGATGGATTCAAGTGCTATCTACCTGAAAGTTCCTATTGCCAGTACTTAGCATTTATGTAGCACTTTAAATTGTTCATAGCTCTAAATAAATATTATCTCAGATTCTTTATGATGTTCCTGGGTGGTGGATGACTTGCAGTTTTCCTGAATTCAAGATCAGAGAGAGCTGATACCAATATATTTTTTTTTAGCTATTTAACAGGACACTTTCTATACTTATCCTACAACTATAGAAATTATTCTTGCTTTCATTATGAAGTACTCTTTCTTCCTTTTAATCTGCAGAGCTTTTCGCTTTTTAAGGGCTTGGGTCCTTCCTTCAATTACTTCTTCCAGGGGGAAAGTAGTTACTTCCTGGATCTCTTAAAACTGTACTCAACGGACAAATAGCCCTTTTTCTTCTTGAGTCGACATTGGGCTGCCATGCCTCACTCCATTAAGTAGGTCAGCCTGTAAGCCATCCTTAAAATGTATATCTCCATGCTACATCATCATATTAGCAAACCAGGGTCTACACTGACCACATGGAAACTTCTGGAAACATCCTTCCTGAGAAAGATGCTCCATGCAGTAGCTAACATGTGTAGGGAGGCTTCCTGTGTAGATTCTACTGTGTAGAGAACGTTCAAGCATGAACACAGGGAGATACTATAGAGAATTCCCAAACAACAGGGGTGCTGCTCCAAATATGATGGAGTCACCTATTGTATCTACATATGGAGAAGCCATTCTGTGGATTTTTTTTTTTTGCCCCAGCAGCTTCTGTGCAACAGTTATAACATTTAAAGCAGCTCTATATTTTCTGTGTTTTTACTGTGAATTTATTGTCAATTAGAGTAAAAGGCACAATTTATTGCAGAGGAGGAAAGACTGTTAGCTCACTGATTCAATCAAGTGGGCTGGTGTATTATAGTACACCATATAATATTTCTCCCGCTCCATAAATCCCACATCTTTGTAAATCATGCATCTCCATCATCAGCAGTTCTTCCTCATTACTTCCAGAGCAAGACCTCTAAAAGCTTCTGCTTCTCTTTTCAGCCACTAAAAATGTGACTGCTTCAGTGCATTAGGGAGGTTCAGAGCTGTGTATAGGTAAAGAGGCAACAAAATGTATTTGCAAGGTCAGGCTGAGGCTCATTCACTAAGAGCAGCAGTGGTATTACACTTAATGTGACAATGTTTACAAACTTCAGACTATAATAAGGCTGAGAAATCTGGGCTCAAGGGGAAGGACTCAGGTGGGAAGAAGCCCCTCATCCCTCCATCATTCACTGCACTGCACTTGCATAAAGGGCTGGAAGATACCAGGAGTCCTCTGACACCTTGCTTTTATAACTCATTTTATGGAAGCAAATGGTTCTTTGTGCAGGATTGCCAGAGCTTATCCCTGTTTCCACTAAACTAAGATAAACACTGGTTATATTTGCTACCCTAACTGAACAGCAACAATCTGACTATTTTCCCCCATAATGGAAGATTCTGCAGCCTAGGAAGAAACTAAAATGAGAATACTCCATATTAAAGGGCAGAGCTATCCTGTGCTGTGGATGTGTCATGGCGGTCAGTCACTGCTTAACTATGACAGCTCTAGTCCATTCCCTATAGGTATGAGTTATGCATCAGCCAGCAGACAAAGTCAGTGGGATTGCAGTATTTTCTGATCATAATTGGGGTAGTGTCTATAGCAACTGCACCACAGCACTATGATTGACAGGGCTGCCATGTGGCAAGGGGTTGGAGTCCAGTGTCCATCTCAGTCAGGGAGTGGAGAGAGATGAACCACAGGAATTCTGCTTGTTGTCAGGAGCACACCCTCATTCCCGTTAAAAGGATCAACTCCTGTTAGCAGATCCAGGTACCTGATAGTGGAGAAGGGGTTCAAGCTGTCCACTCCACCAGCATCTGCAGCTGCCTCAATGCCCACACAGAGCACAGGGTTCCTGAATGGAAGAAGAGGAAGGGGAGCTGTCATTCCCACCCTATGCATTTGCTCACCCGAGGACATGCAGCATCACCCTCAGTCACCAATTCCCTCCTCGATGGAGCAGAGGTGGTCTGGGACTGAACCGACCATCATTCCACAGTAGGATCTATCATTCCAGTCCCAGAGCAATCAATGTCCAGAGACTGTGACCAGTTTCTCACTAGCATTGCTTCACTCCCAGGATTCTGTTTCCCCAGGTGCATGTGACCAATTTCTCACCAGTTGCTCTGTGGGTGCATTTTGATGCGGGGCTCCCTCCAGTTCCCTGCATGGTTTTGTGATGCTGTCTTTTAAAGATTACAATGCCATGCGGGGAATTGGGGGAGGCCTGGAAGAAAACTGAATTTTCAATCTCTTATTTCACTTTCAGCACTTATCAAGTCTTAATGTCTTGTCAGTTAAGCAATGGAAAGGCTGAGAGGCACCATTGCTGTGTTGTGCTTAGGGAATAAAGGCGATCTGGACAGTGCTATCTGGGTTTTCCCAGATCACCTACTTCCAAGAACAAATAGGATGCTGGTTTTCTGATATGATTTCCTTAATTTCTCTCTTGTGCCCAGTGAGTGTTGTTGTTTCACCTGGGGAAATTCCTGAAGATTTGGGGGACAATATGTGTAGACTGTTAGGGAAATTCTGTTTGAAATTCTATTTCTTTATCTCAAACAGTGCGATGGATCACTGGATCAAATAATCATTGAGAGGCATTTAACATGAAAAAGCAAAAACATATTTCTTTCTACAGGGAAAGGGTACTGGGAGGTGAAAATAACAAACACTATAGAACTACATGCTTACACTAGAAGATCATGTGCTTAATGCAGGCTACTTCCTCCTTCTTCTTGACCTCTCTGCCTGAACAAAGGAAGTCACCTGACCAAACAGACAAAACAGGTTTTCCCGCTTCTAGACCTTGATTGACAGCAGTCAGTATCTTCTTCCCAGGTCATGCAGATAATAGGGAATCAGGCAGTGTTAACCCTATAATGACTGGAACATTAGAACATTGCAAAGGACGTACAAAACAGATACATATTTCCAACATGGACACAGTGAAGTTTGGGGAGAAGAAGAATCTCAGTGGACATGTGATGCTTGCATCACTTACTTGCTTCAGCAGCATGCAGCAAATACCTCTGTAAACAGGGCAGAATATTCTTCCCATCAGCCCAGCCTGCTTAATAGTGCCTTGTACTTTTTTTGAAAAGAGGAATAGGTACCACAGTACTCCATGGCTCCAGCAGAGCCATGAACAGCTTTAGCTTCAATAGAAAATTAACAACTTCCTCACAATCAAACTAACCTTGTTGAATCCTCTTGACAACCCAAATAGAATAGTATCATATCAATTTTTAGCATCAACATTTTACACATTGAGACCAATTATTATTTGTTTTTCATTAGTAATTAAATGCATGGTTACCTATTTTTTTTCTAGACTCTTATCCCTAATTGATGTTTTAATGATTGATTTGTGACAAAAGTAAGTTTGATAGGAGCCTGACAGGAGCCCTCTGGGGACCTGATTCAGCCCCTGAGCCGCATGTTTGGTACCCCTGCAAGTGTAAACCAACTGCCACACATGTAAAAGTGTGTTTTTTATATTTTAGAGTGAGCCACCCTGAGCCTGCTTCGGCGGAGAGGGCGGGATATAAATCAAATCAATAAATGAATAATAAATAAATCAGTGCTCTTGGAAAAACGCTGCTTCAACTAGCTGATGGCTCTGCTTGGAATAGCATTTCTTAAATATCTAGTAAAATATTAGCTATGTTGTACTGTAAATTCTGTTTGTTTAACCTGTTCTTATTGGCCTTTCATACAGGCAGTACCGAGTGTTCACTGCAGTTTCCTGATGAAGACTATGTCTGGTGGGACATCTTTATGAAAATCTGTGTCTTCGTTTTTGCATTTATTATCCCAGTGCTGATTATAGTAGTTTGCTATACTCTGATGATTCTGCGCTTGAAGAGCGTGAGACTTCTTTCTGGCTCTCGGGAAAAAGACCGAAACCTCCGCCGCATTACCAGATTGGTTCTTGTTGTAGTTGCAGTTTTCATTATCTGCTGGACTCCAATCCACATTTTTGTATTGGTTGAGGCCCTGGGGGATGTATCCCACAGTACTGCAGCCATTTCCAGTTATTATTTCTGCATTGCTTTGGGCTACACTAATAGCAGTCTCAATCCCATCCTTTATGCTTTTCTGGATGAAAACTTCAAACGTTGTTTTAAAGATTTCTGCTTTCCTTTTAAGATGAAGACAGATAGACACAGCACCAATAGAGTCAGAAACACAATCCGAGACCCTGCTTATCCAGAAGAGGTTGATGGGACAAACAAACCAGCATGACTAGCCGTGGAAATGTCATCTTACTGTCCTCCAGGACAAGATGAGTCCAATGACCTTGGACTAACTCAGATAACTACTGCATTGTGAAATGGACAATAATAGACCTATTTGATGCCATGTAAGAAATTCCACAATCTGAACTGATATATCACCACTGCTGGTAATGAGGGTTTCTTCAAATGTACTTTTGGATCATATTAAAAACATCTTTGTACATAGCTGCATATCAATTTTGGGAAGAAAAAGCAGAGGAAGCTCTTTGTTATGCTAATGTCTTTGTGGAAAGGGAAATCTATTTTTCTTATTCTATCTTTCTGCTGCTGCTTAGGTTCTGGTTGGAAATGATAGTGTGGCTTTCAGTGACTGGTAAAAAAATCAGCTAAAGTGTAATGATCTTTTATTATACTGTATTATAAGAAAAGGTGTTAGTTCTGAGCTTATAATACCTGCTAAAACTGCAAAATCAACATTTTTCTTACAGCCTATGTATGCAGTGTGTATTTCCAGATATCTACACAGCCATGAATCATATAGTAGATTATGGAAACTAGTCTTCTGTTTAAATTTAGGGGTTCCTGAGAGGTAGACATGCACAATCATATTTTACATTATGATTGTATCCATTACTTTATAGGCTGATCAATGGAAATATCCAGAGCTTTTTTTCTTCTTCTTTTTTTAAAAAAAGGCAGGGACTCCTTTGCATATTAGGGCACACGCCCCTGAAGTAACCAATCTTCCAAGAGTTTACAGGGCTCTTAGTACAGGGCCTACTGTAAGCTCCAGGAGTATTTGCTACATCAGGGGTGTGTGGTCTAATATGCAAAGGAGTTCCTGCTACAAAAAAGCCCTAGAAACATCAATGACTTGCAAGTGAAGCAACCATTAATGCTGAGGGAAACTCATATGTGATAATTATGTAATTATGGCATGAGTGGGCAATGTGAATTCTGTTGATATACACTATTCATAACTAACTTTGCTAGGATAGGGTTGCCAGGCCTCTCATTATGGTGTGAGACTTCCTACTAGCAACCTTTGTTGCCCACTGCTGCTCGGGAAATGCCATTGTTGTACATGATGTTGCTTCAAGAATCACTGGCAAACTCTATGGTTTGCTGTAGAGTTTCCAGTGATCCCTAGAGTGATGTGGTCTCACTTATGGTTTTCTTGAAAGTGATGTCCTGGCGCATATGATACTAGCATCCCTTATATCCCTATCCCCACCTTTTGGGGCATATTACATTGAAAGCTGAAATCACAACTAATTTCTACACTCACCAGTGAGTTTTCAGATATTCACAAACCCTGCTTTCCCCTGATTTCAGTCATTCGTTTGAATGATATAATCATCTTTCAGTGAATTCAAAACAAAAGGCAGTAAAATAAGTGGTTATAACAAATCACTGACAAAAGTCTGGCCAACTAAACATGAGTTAAAAGGAAGGCCATAGACAGTCTCAGGAAAAATATGGATATTGCAATTAAAGAGGCAGACAAAGGAGGAGCTGTTGTCATCATGAACACATTAGACTACATCAAGGAGGCTCAAAGACAACTCTCAAATACTTCATTTTACAAACCACTGGACTCAGACCCCACACAGGAATATAAAAAAGAATTAAGCAAGATTACAAAGGAATTACCTCTGAGTATTCAGGAACAGATCCTGTCAGACACATCACAGGAACCTCGACCAGGTACTTTTTATCTTCTACCCAAAATACACAAACCAGGCAACCCGGGACATCTCATTGTGTCAGGGATAGGCACCATCACTGAGGGGGTATCTGGATATATGGACTCTATTCTAAGACCCTATGCCACCAGTACTCCCAGTTATGTTCATGATACTACAGATTTTCTGAGGAAAATACATCTTTGAACAACCTTCCAGAGAACACTAAGCCACCATGGATGTAGAATCTTTATATACCAACATCCCACACCAAGATGGATTACAAACTGTAAGTAATATAATCTCTGATAAAAACACAGCTGACTTTGCCACCAAACAGTGCCATTGTGTTCTCACCCATAACTACTTCAGATTTGGCAATGAACTTTTCTACAGATCAATGGTACAGCCATGGGCACCCGCATGGCCCCACAATATGCTAACATCTTCATGGCTGACTTGGAGCAACACTTCCTAGACTCCCACCCACTCCTATCTACCTTATACCTGAGTTACATTGATGACATTTTTATGGTCTGGACACATGGTAAAGAAGCCCTGGATACATTTCACCAGGCATTCAATGACTTCCATCCCACCATCAACCTGACAATGAACCAGTTTACGCAAGAAATACATTTTCTGGACACCACTGTTAAAATACACAATGGATGCATACACACTACCCTATACCGGAAATCTACTGACTGACAAACATACCTGCATGCTTTCAGCTACCATCCCAAACATACCAAACGATCCATTGTATACAGCCATGCTCTACGCTACAGCCGCATTTGCTCCAATCCTGCTGACAGAGATTCTCACCTGAGGGATCTACAACAAACCTTTTTGGAACTAAAGTACCCACCTGATGAAATCAGGAAACAGATTAACAAAGCCAGAATGGTACCCAGAGAAAACCTGCCCAAAAATAGGCCCCAAAAAGATGGTAACAGAACACCACTAGTGGTCACATACAGCTCTTGAGTCAAAACAGTTCAACACACCATCAGCAAATTACAACCTCTACTGGGTAATGAAAGCTCTCTTTCATAAGTACTGAGGGACAAAACTTTTCTTGCCCACAGACAGCTCCCCCAATTTCAAACAATCTCCTCATCCACAATAATACAGAGCTAATTTGAACATGGACACTGGTCTCAGAACTTACAATAAACCCAGATGCCAGCTTTGCTGCCACATACACCCAGACAACACAATCACTGGACTTAACAGCATTAACTACACCGTCTCAGGCTCATTCACTTGTTCATCTTCCAACATTATATATGCCATTAAATGCCAACAATGCCCTTCAGTTCTCTGCATAGAGCAAACAGGACAAACTCTCCACCAAAGGATAAATGGACACAAATCTGACATCAGGAATTACAGAACTGAGAAACGTGTGGGGGAACACTTCAACCTTCCAAAGCATTCAATGGGTGACCTCAAAGTAGCTGTTTTACTGCAAAGGAACTTCAAGAACAGAATGGAGAGAGAAACTGCTGAATTACAAACTATTATGAAACTTAGAACAAACACCTCCCCAGGACTGAACAGAGCTGTTGTTTTGGTTTTTTATCTCATTACATATGCTAAACCCACTTTTACCAAGTAGGGCGATATATCCACAGTATTCCCATGTATTTCTCTTTAAGGATAGTGTATCAGAATAATGCTTTTGTATTGACATACTCAAACTAGGGATATTGGCTGTTTATCTCATTACATATATTGAACCCATCTTCTACTATATTTTAATTTATTTTTCCTAATGGCAAACTAGAATTATGTATATATTTATGTTACATGTTAAAAGGTAAATTAGTTGGAGAGGAAAAACTTCTGGGAAAGAAATGCCTTCTTTTTGATTCAGGTTTATTAGCAATAGAATAATTAACAGGCATTCTCACATTCTGACATGTTACTGTTCTATGGTTTCCCACGCTAATTCAACCCAGATCAAAGGTTTTCTGAATTTATTAATTTTACTATTCTGCTATTGGTTTTTAACTTTGTACCACTTGGCATTCCAAACCCTGCCAGCTATATGTGGCTCTGCTTACTGTACCTCATTCCTTGTCTGAAGAAGTGTGCATGCATACGAAATCTTACGTTCTGAATAAAACTAAGTTGGTCTTAAAGGTGCAATTGACTCCTATTTTGTTCTAAACATTAATTGTGTCTCCCATGTCCTTTCTGTTAAGTAATCAGCCTTGTTTTGCCAAAGAAATACTTCCTCACTTAGTACAAGAAGACTGTAGGATATAACTCTAAAAATGCCATTCTAAGCTTGTCTGCTTGGACTCCTACTCATTTCTGTTTAATGGGACTTACTCTTAGGAAAGTGTTCTTAGGATTGCACTATTACTTATTATCATCCCTGGTTCTAGTGGTCTTCTTTTGGAAGTTCCATTGCTATAAAGTACATAGACCAAAAATGTGTGCAATACATGGAATTAAAATAGCAAGTACTACTACCTTTTCTTTTAAAGTAAGATTAAAAACACGTTATTGCTGAAATCTAGGAAATTGGAGAAAATCAGGGTGTGGCTTTAAAGTTGCTGAGATGAGAATATTTATCCTCTCCTTTCCACTTTATTATCCAAACCTTTTCACATTGTTCAGAGATATGTTTGCCAATTTCCTTAGTCTCTCACCTTTCTTTTTCCTTCACCTGATTCCACATTTGACACACTCAAAAGCCACACATTTTCCAGCCAAAATAGAATATACAAATATGTATAATTTATTCCAATTAGAATTGTTGTGGACTGTCCTTTTATGCCTGTTTGTACTCTGAGCTTCCTGGTTTAAGCATGATAATTGGAATAACTTTTGTACTTGTGTCTGTTCACTACAAAAGTGTTACAATGTTGTTGTTTTTTAGCAACACTTAAAATACAAAATAATATATATGTTAATGTCTTATGATTGGTGATTTTTTTTGTGTCTGAATATATCTCTACCTAATTATTGTGAAAGTAACAGTAAACCTTTAACAATGTAGAGCTATTGATATGGAAATATCAGACCTACAGGATAATATAATACATTTTCCTTCTTGCAAACACTATTGCTATTGTTCTTTCTTACCATGAGCTAAACAGAACTTGCACAGAACTGTATCACTGTCTCCCAGTTAGCTCACAGTAGTTAAGATGGAGTGTCTCATAATGTCAGGCTCTGTGAGGTTTATGAATAATAACTGCAACATACTAACCATATGGACCTCTGATACTAACCCATATATCTTTCCTGCTATGTAGTCTCTAAGCATATCAAAGAGACAGCCATTAATGTGTAAACATTGTTGATGCTCCCAAGGCACAAAAGAATGCAACCGTTAAAAGATAGCTTGGCCACAAGGCAACTTCTCAGGGGAAAGAGATAAGCTGAAGCCTGTGTGAAAGCTTGCACCTCCAACTCCTTGATGTCTTGGGAAAGGGAGCTTTGTTTAGAATTGCTTTGATGTAGAATCTCTTAAGAGTGACCCATGCCTAGGCATTGGTATTAGTCTCAATCTTTGTAACCAGCTATGAGTTTCCAATAAAGTGTCATTTTGTTTCAAATGAACATTGCCTTGAGATTCCATCGCCTGACATTTTGAGACTAAACCCGAAAAACAGGGTTTATCTGAACAGGCCACTTTGAAGTCAAATGGCTGAAAAAGTTCCGGGGAACAGAGAACCTCCAGAGGAGCCGAAAACTCCCCCATGGCACGTCCTTGGGCCAAGGTGAGCTACGGGACTCGAGTCTCCATCTTACATCAAAATTCTATTCATCAGCCCGAAGCAGTGGAAGCCGAGAACCTCCACGGCCCTGATGGATGCTGCCCCAGCCCGCCACGAGAACCTCCTCACCCGGCCGAACACGAGAACTACTGGGGAAGATGTCGATGCCTCCCAAGTAAGCCTGCCAGAGTCAGAGGAGGAGGGCGAAGAGGCACCCAGGGAAGAGGGAGAGAATGCCCCCCTGGAAGAGAAAATCCTGAGGAAAGTGAAGGTTCAAATGAAGGGGTTGGCGAGAGACCTCCATGGAAAGATCAAAAGCAACACCGACGCAATAGCCAGGGAAGTGGGACGACAAATCGACTGTCTACAGGCCCTGTGGGAACTAGAGTGACGGCAACCCCAGGGTCCGGATCCATCTGGTTGCCCACCTCCAGCAGGACCGGCATCGCCAGTGCCCGTGCCGCCGGCTCCCCCTCCTCCAGGAGGCCTCACACTTCGAGAACCGGGGAGAAACCAAGAGCTGGACCTCAAGTATGATGGGGATCCTGAGGAGGTGGAGTATTTCACCATCCAGGCCACCAGCTACATGTACTACTGGGGGAACACGTTCCCAGACGAGGCGAGCAGAGTGGACTACCTGGGGTCGAAGCTAACTGGGGCCGCTTGAAGATGGTATGTGAGCCTGTACAAAGCCAGGGGTCCAGAGCTGGGGAGTGTACATGGATTCTTACAAGCCATGCTACATCAGTACGAAGACCCCCTCAGAGAGACCCGGGCCCTTACAGTGCTGAAAGAGCTGAAACAGGGGAGCAAATCCGTGAGAGAATACACTGCCGAATTCTGAACACAAAGCACGAGAGTGCGGGGTTGGAACGAGGCGATGAAGATCGAAGCCTACCAGAACGGCCTCCGAGCCAACCTACTCAACAGAGCACTCCACCAGGCTCGCCCAGCCACCCTGGTGGGGTGGATGCAGCTCGTGGGAGAGGTCGAGACCAACATGGAGAGAGTGGCCCTACAGCGGCAATGAGAGGGAGGTAAAGGGGGGGGGTGAGGCTCAGTCCAGGGCAAAGACTGAGTCTAAAAAATCAGCCCAGTCCAGCAGTGCCACCAAAGGGCCCACAGCCCGTAAATGTTACCGATGTGGGGACCCTGGGCACTTAGTGGAGGATTGCCCCAAAAAACCTGGAGCCCCTCCCTTTACCCCAAAAATGGCGGCACCCAAACCAAAGAAAACATCGGGAAGACCAAAGGAGCCCAGTTGGGGCAACACCGCACTGTCGGCGGTGCTTGATGAGGATTTTACCAGGGAGAACAAATTGGAGGGAGGGGTGGAGCCGGCGGGAAACGAGACCGACCTGCCCTGAGCGGAGCCAGAAGGCAAGTCTACACCGCACCAGCACCACTGCGGGTGAGAATAACTGGAGAACTGTTTCTGGTCCCTTTGACTTTATTGAATCCCAGCTCCAAGAGATTTATGCACACCCGAGCCCTAATTGACTCTGGGTGCACCCAGGAAATTATCACCCGGAGGCTAGTAGAGGCATTAGGATTAGCATGAAACCCTCTACCCCACCCTCTTCAATTTGAGCAAGTGGACAGGACAGTAATGAAAGGGGAGCCATGCGTGGAAGAAACCCAGTTCCTCCCTGTAGGGATTAAGGAACACTGGGACATGGAAGTTTTTGTAATCGCCCCCTCCTCCTCCTTCGAAGCGGTGGGAGGGATAGGCTGGTTAGCAAAACAGCAACCGAATATCCAATGGGGAGAGCAGACTATAGACTTTGATAGCAAAAAATGAGTTCACCACCACTGGTCACTAAAGTGGGGACCCTCATCCCCCCCCCCCCCAAGAACGAAAGACTGTGCTTAATGATAGAGGAAGTAAAATCTATCCCCAAAGAATACCGAGATTTACACAGAGCATTTAGTGAGGAAGAGGCGAATGAACTTCCCCCCCCATAGGAGCACCAACTGTGCCATAGAGCTGATACCAGGTCAAGAGTTGCCTAAAGCGAAGCTCTACTCCATGCGATGGGCAGAAAAGGAGGAACTGAGGAAGTTCCTGGATAAAAACTTGAAGCGAGGGTTCATTAGATCGGCAACCGCGCCACATGCCGCCCCAGCGCTATTCAGAAAGAAGAAAGACTTTGCACAGATTTTCGCGGGATAAATGCTATATCCATGTCGAACGTGTACCCGATCCCCCTGATCAAAGACTTATTAAGTATGGTGCCAGAGGGATCCATCTTTACCAAACTAGATCTGAGAGACGCATACTTTCGAATTAGAATTAAAGAGGGGAATGAGTGGAAAATGGCATTCAATACACCCATGGGGCAATTCGAGTATCTAGTAATGCCGTTCGGGCTGCAAGGTGTGCCCAGAGTATTTATGAATTTCATCAACGAAGTGCTAAGAGAATATTTGTACAAGGGGGTGGTGGTGTACCTTGATGACATCATTATCTATTCAAAGGATCTACCCTCCCACATAAAGTTGGTGAGGAAAGTACACAACACTCTGTTACAGCACAAACTTATGCCAAATTGTCAAAGTGTGAATTCCACCAGGAGGAACTCGACTACTTGGGATTTAGAGTCTCGGGGGAAGGATTAGCCATGGACCCAGTCAAAATACAGGCAGTGCTAGACTGGGAACCCCCGAAAACACGTAAACAACTCCAATCTTTCATCGGATTCGCAAATTTTTACAGGGGGTTCATAGAAGGGTTTGCTAAAGTTATGCTGCCATTGACGGACCTGCTGAAAACCAAGGGGAAGGGTCCAGAGGCGAGTAAACCAGGAACCAAGCTAGACTGGTCTCCCAAGTGCCAGAAAGCCTTCAACAAGCTAAAGCAACTGTTCACAAGCGAGCCTATCCTGGCACACCCAAATGAGCTCAAACCCTTCGTGGTGCAATGTGACGCTTCCGATGTAGCCATCGGAGCAATATTGATGCAGAAAAATAATGAGGGTAGATTAAAGCCGTGCGCCTACATCTCCAAAAAATTCTCTAACGAGCAGCGCAACTGGTCAGTCTGGGACAAGGAAGCGTTCGCAGTAACGTTTGCGCTGAAAACCTGGCACATGGCTAGAGGGGGTGTGAGTGCCATTTGAAATTTGGACAGACCACAAGAACCTAGAGGCACTAACTGGGCGCCAAAAATTAACCGCCAAACAAATTTGGTGGGCAGGATTCTTTGCTAAGTTTGATTTCACCCTCAGACACATACTGGGTTCTAAGAATTTTCTAACAGATGCCCTCTCCCGGCTGCCGCAGCACGAGAGTCAGAGAGAGGAAACCATAGATTCTCTCATTCCCCCCTCGGCAATAGCGGGAGGAGTAACCACGCAGTCGGGAAAAAAGACCGGGGCCTCAGAACCGTGTGTGGGGGGGAGTAAACTGATCGTCGAGACCGAACAGGAAGGAGAGGGCCGCCCCGAAGGAATTACTAAAGGAGAAAGGGGTTTTTGGTACTTTGAGGGGAAGTTGTACCTTCCAAAAACCCTCCGCCCAGAAGTGTTGCAGCACTGCCACAACAGTAAAATAGCAGGGCATTTCGGCTACGTAAAAATGCTGCACTTAGTAAACAGATAATTTTGGTGGCCCAAAATGAAAAGAGACGTTTCCGAATTTGTAGCTTCTTGCCCAGTATGCATTATGGCCAAAAGGAGAGGAGGAAAACCTCCGGGTTTGCTTCGCCCCATGGCCACTGCCAAGAGACCCTGGTAGGTAGTATCAATGGACTTTATAGTCAAATTACCGGTCTCTCAGGGGCTCACAGTAATTTTAGTAGTGGTGGACACCTTCTCCAAGCAAGCGCATTTCATTCCATGCAAACAAATACCCGATTGTTCTTCCAACACATGGTCAGTGACTGCAGCTCGTAGTTCGTTGCCAACTTCTGGTGGGAGTTTTGTAAAATAACAGGCATAGAACAAGGGCTAAGTTCCGCCTATCACCCGCAGATGGACGGACAGACAGAGAGTGTGAACGGACTTTTAGAACAATATTTACGATGCTATGTGAACTATCAACAAACAAATTGGGTGGAATTACTCCCCTTTGCAGAGTACAGATACAATAACAACGTACACAGCGTTTAGAACAATATTTACGATGCTATGTGAACTATCAACAAACAAATTGGGTGGAATTACTCCCCTTTGCAGAGTACAGATACAATAACAATGTACACAGCTCTACTAAAACATCACCATTTCAAACTGTGAATGGCTATGAGGGAAAGCCATTCCCCCTACTACCGGCTCCCAAGGGAACAGCGCCACCTACCGCTAGCCACCAATGGTGGGAAACTCTAGCCGAAGGTTGGAAAGTGATCCAGGAAAACCTGGAGACGGCTAAACGACTATAAAAAACAATTTGATAAAAAGTACTCGCTTGAATGGGACTTTAAAGCAGGAGATACAGTATTTCTGTCCACTAAGAACCTACCATTACCACAACCCTCCTGGAAATTGGCATACAAATACTTGGGACCGTTTAAAATTAAGAGAGTCATAAATCCAGTCACAGTGGAACTAGACTTACCAAAAATGTTTAGTAAAATTCACCCTGTTTTCCATTCCAGCTTATTGAAAAAGGACCCTGGACCTACGTGTTGGCATCCATGCCCACAGACACCCACTCCTATTCCAGTGAAGGGTCAGAGTCATCATGAGGTGCAAGAAATACTGGATGCCAAAGTAAAAAGGGGAATACTACACTACCTAATCCATTGGAAATACTTTCCCCCTAGCTGTGACGAATGGGTCAAGTCATCAGACCTCCGTGCACCCTCACTTTTAAAAAAGTTTTACCTACTGCACCCAGACAACCCTAAGCAGGAGCTTAGGGGGGGGGGGGGCAGTATGTCAGGCTCTGTAAGGTTTATGAATAATAACTGCAACATACTAACCATATGGACCTCTGATACTAACCCATATATCTTTCCTGCTATGTAGTCTCTATGCATATGTGTTTGGAATTGATCCACAGCTATTTAGGGCATCGAGAAGAATGTTTCAAAGGTCCACATATTTGTCTCATGTCATTTTTGCACTCACCTTAATCAGCAGCGACGACCCTCTTCACCGCGCAGGATCTGCGCGGATTTCGCACTGATTGCCGCGGAGCACCCAGAAGAGCTGGAAAGTCCCGGCACTTTTGCGGCACAAACGGAAACTGGTTTTTGGCGGTTTCCGTTTGCGCCGCAAAAGCGCCGGGACTTTCCGGCTCTTCTGGGTGCTCTGCAGCAATTAGTACGAAATCCGCGCAGCTCCTGCGCGGTGAAGAGGGTCGTTGCTGCTGATTAAGGTGAGTGCGAAAACGACCTCAGTTTAACTTAATTCATTGAGAGAGAAGTAAAAATGCACTTAACAGCAGTCTGAAGCACAGAACTCTTCTAAGCCCATTGACTCCAATAGACTTAGAAGGGTGTAACATTTCTTATCCCCCATTTATATTAGAAGTTAATGTTGCTTAATTTAGTCCTTATGCAATGAACTCTGAAACTTTTTTGTCAGCTAAGATGTGTGTGTGTAAAGTGCCATCAAGTTGCAGCTGACTTATGGTCACCCCAACAAGGGGTTTTCAAGGAAAATGAGAAGTGGAGGCTATTTATCATAACCAAACTTTGCAGACTCTTCCTTGGAGGTCTCCCTTCCAAGTACTGACCCTGCTTACCTTCTGAGATCTGTTGAGATCAGACTGTACTATGCTGCCTGCCTGCCTTAGTATATTTACATTTCAGGAAATTGTGCCCCACATATCAGAGGTTGTCATAATTTGTTTATTGCTGTCCTTGTTTGTTGTTTAATTCACAGTCCCCTCAATAGCATATGGGCTGCTCAGTCAGTAGACTTTATGTCTGCAGTGCCTTAGGAAAAGGTTTCCAGTGTCTGTCTATTATGAGCAACTGTCTGTGCTTGGCACAAATGACTTATGCAGAGTATATTTCATTCAGTATAAATTTCTGCAATCTTCATGCATATATAATGTGAACATTTGTAACTCAGAAAATCTGCTTTACAAGGTTTTCTTGGTGAAAGAGACCTGTAACTATTACCTTGAGTCATACAATAACTATCAATCTCATCATAAACCTCCAGAAGAAATACAGGGATCATATTTTTTCCATGTATTTACTCATGGCATTAAAATCCCGAGCAGAACATGGTGACTAGCTAGTGGATTATCAAGGTCCTGGATATGTTTCTTTTTGTTTCTAAAATGGAATAAGATTGGCCTATTTCAAGAAAAAATATATAAATTTGAGACTAAGCACTGTGAAAATATTAAGAACAGGTGTAATACAAATGCTAATTAGAATACAAGGTTTTTTTCTAAGGCAAAATACAGAAGTTAATCAAAAGTACAGTACTTATATTAACAAATATGTAGATTAATTATCAGTGCTATTCTAGGTAAAGATTTAATGGAAGAGCTGTTACCCAGTGGTTGGAATAATTCCCCCCATCCACTCAATCTTGTATTTGGCATGTGCAAGTCATCTGTCTTCATATATAGGATCTCTGTCTTAGAGTAGTAAATTTGGTGTTTCTCAAAACAATCACAAATTGTAGGCATTAGTAAAAACAAACAAACAAATCTAGAACTAGAAGCCTCTTCTGATGTTGTAAATAAGACACTTTGCTCATTGCCAGATTAATGGTTTCCTTGGAGCTGTCCAGCTGGAGTGGTAATAGAACACAGATTTTCTCTTCATTCCTTTCTTGGGATATGAGATCTTCTTGTGGATTATTACTCTAAGAAGGTAAGCAAAAGCTTAAGGGTCAGTAACTGGCTCAGAGTTGGCTCAGAGATGGAGAGAAAGAGAGTGTCCAATTCACTTTCCACACTTCAGTTTATCCTTCCTTTTTAATGGCACAGCTGAACTACAGTAATGAAAAGATGCTCGCACAGAAGCATCAGTGGCTGCTGCAGCATCATCATTTGGGAGCTAGGTTCCTTATTGGAACAAGGAAATAAATATCTGCTTGGGTGAGACTTGTATGGCCTTAGGTGTCCTTCTCATCAGTGTCTTAGTAAAGATTGGTCACATATTAGCCTGCGGCCCCAATGAGTGCTAAGACAGGATTGTTTCAATACCACTTGACCTCCACAGCTGAGCCATGAAATATGGCTATATATGGGAAATATGAGCCTAGCATGGGATACAAGCAGGAGGAACTAGAAGTCCTGATACAGGAAGGGAACTATGACCCAATGGGCCTTACTGAAACTTGGTGGGACAATTGGAATATTAGAATTGAGGGGTACAATTAATTTAAAAGGCATAGACAAATAATGGAGGGTGGAGGTGTAGCATTATATGTGAAAGAGGTATATACTTGTGGGGTAGTATGTGAATCTGAGCATGGCAGCTCAATTGAGAGTCTCTGGATAAAAATAAAAGGAGTAAAAAATAACAGTGATATTATGGTGGTTGTCTGCTATGGACCAACTCAGACAGAGGACTTGGATGACATACAGAAACAGGATACAGGATGATTTTGACAGGCTGGAAAACTGGGATATATAAAACTAGCATGTGTGAAAAGGATCTAGGGGTCTTAGTGGACCATATGCCAAACATGAGTCAGCAGTGTTATGCGGTGGCTAAAAAGGCAAATTCAGTTTGTGGCTGTGTCCAGATCACATAAAATGATGGTATTGCTTTACTCTGCTCTGGTTAGACCTCACCTGAGATATTGTGTTCATTTTGGGGCACCACAGTTTAAGAACATGCTGGAGCATATTCAGAGGAGGGCAACAAAGATGGTAAGGTGTCTGGAATTTGTCCTCTGAGGAAGGGTTGAAGGAGTTGGGTATGTTTAGTCTGGAAAAGAGACATTGAGATTATGTGATCACCATCTTCAAGTACTTGAAGGGCTGTCATATAGAGGATGGTGCAGAATTGTTTTCTGTTGCCCCAGAAGGTCAGACCAGAACCAATGGGTTGAAATTAAATCAAAATAGTTTCCAGCTCAACATTAGGAAGAACTTCCTGACAGAGCAGTTCCTTGCCCCCTCCAGTCGGAATAAAGAAGCTGACACAGTATGTTGGATAAACCGGGCCATTTTATTAAAGATAACTTAATCAACTAGAACGGCAAGGGATATAGGCCTAACAGGACAAGCCCTGGGGTCAACCACAGGACCCCGCCTTGTCCTTAGAGGGTGAGCCACCCTGCCCGCAGCACGAGCCCAATATTCTGGCTGGTGCTGAGCGGCCATGCCCAAACTCCACCTCCACCTAGGCCAGCATCAATCCCTCTGGAAAGATCTGCCCCGGTGAGGCTTTGCCGTGATCTGCACTCCCCGCCATTCAGCCCATCTGCAGTTCATACAGACCACCTGCACCTGCTGGTGCAGGGACATAGGTGCTCCCCTGAACAAACACTGTAGCCCATACCTCATTCTGCCACCACCAATGCCAAGCCTCTGCTTAGGCATTAGCACCCACTGGACGGCCCAGAGCCGACTGCAACCCCAGCCTAATCTCTTCCAAATAGACCCAGTTACCCAATTCAGATAAATGCACCCCATCCGGCCTATACAAGGCGGCATCCTCGACTCGTATGGCCGGATAGGGGAGAAATATCCCTAAACCCCCCCCTCCATGACTTTCTGCAAGGCCCTATTGGCCTTGCACCTGGCACGTTCTACCCCAGCAGGGGAAAGCATACCGCCGGACTCTGCTTGCAGAATTGCTGACCACTCCAACAGAACACCTGGCCATCTCTCCTTAATGGCCCACATATCATCCCGTGCCTGCAATGAAAGGGCCTTCCCCTTCATAAAACCAAGGTCATTACCACCAAGGTGGATGACCAAAATGTGTGGAGGAGGCGCACTCCTCCCACGGAACAACAGTGGCATGATCCCTGGTCAACGCAGGCCGCGGTGACCCAGCCACTCCACAGTCATCCACTCACTGAGACCCAGCTGGGTGCCAACTGGCAATCTCCTGGCCTGGTGGGCAGCCCAAAAATCATACTGTGCCTGCAGATGAGGATTCGACGCCTCTCCCTACGAGCTACAGCACCTGAAAAACAGAAAAGAGTCACAACCCAGAAAATACATGCCAACAGGTGACATAGCAACTACCAGCCCACCCCACCCCCCATGATCTCACTGAAAGGCCAACGGGCGAACATATGACCGATAGGCAGCCGACTGCCAATGGCCCAACCACTGTATGGCCAGAGGGGTGTAGCCCATAGCTGCCGCGGTGGATGCGGCACCAATTGAGAACGAATGTGTAGCGAATTTAACCCCCCCTAGCCCCAACTTCTCCAGTGCCTTACCGGTCACTGCCCAAAATTGGTATTTAGTTAGGGGGGAACCCCCACTATGGCAAAACAAGGGGCCATCGCCCTCTCTTTTGAGCGATATATACCGCTCCAATGCAGTGACGGGGCACAGCTCTGGTGAACCACACCGCCTAATTGTAATTACTGTGCCTCTCTGATGCTGGTCTGTCTTGGACTGCCTTACTATCACCCAAGCCTGCCACCCTTCAAATTTGACATTCTTAGCCTGAAGCACCTGTTCTGAGGTATCCTTTTCGACTGCACCACCAACTCACTGATCCACAGTGCGCTGAAAAAGGCCACCAAAGAGGCCGCATGAAAAAGTGTGGCCTCGAAGGAAGATAAACAGGGAAGACCGGGATTGACTGCAGCCCTCATTCTGAAGGCCTCGTCATATTGCAACCACACAGCCCCAACAAAGTCCATATATGCACGGTGCACTATGTCACAATATTGGAAAATGGCTGCAGCCCGTAAAGGTTGTCCCTTGCTATCACCCCCGCATAGATCAGGAAACCTGGCAGCCAAACGGCCCAAGTCGTGTCCACCTTTCTACGTTTCAGCTTCTCCTTTTCCTTGTTGTCTAACTCCTCTTTGTCTTTCTTTTCTAGTTCTCTAAATAGGAGACTGAAAATGTCCACATATTCACCCCTCAGTATTTTTTCCCGGGTGGCCATTGCCAAATGATCACCCAAGGGCAATGCGGTGTCATCATATGGCAGGACTTGGAACGGTATGGACCCATAAGGATTCAGTGGATAATGCCACACACCCCAAGGATGCCCTGGCCACGCCCCTTGTTGCAGCAACTGCTGCTGCCCGCCCCACGGCAGCACACCCAGCACTGCCTGTGAAGTAGAGGCACCTTACGACGCCGGCGTAGCCACCGACTGCAAAGGGGGCTGTGAGGCAGAACCGACTGTGTTCTGGCTTTGAAGCGAGGTACAAGGTGCACCCCAAGCCCAAGAAGGTCCCGCCTGACTGTATTGCCCAGAAGGAGCCAACTGCCCAGGCGATGACACCGCCATACACGGTGTATTGTGGATAACCGACGGCTGGGGGAGGCCCCATGGCCAAGTTGGAAGCTGATGTTGCAATGGGGACTTACCAGCTACCCCCGAAGGGGTAACAGCAACTGCCACCGCCGGGGTTGTCTCCACCACCACTCCTCCTGTGCCAGGATCCACAGGCTCCCCACCAGGGGCCTCTCTCGTGTCCACCTCTGCTTCCAGGTCCGATTCCTGCTGCATATCCGAGCCAACGACCACGCCCTGTAACGCAGAAAGGCGAGCCAACACCTCCTTTTCAAAAGTCAACTTGGACGAATGGCCTGTTGCCCTACGGCGCCCTTCCCATGTGGGAGCCCCTACAGCACCCCTCTGTTGCTCCAAAGCGTCTAGCTGTCCAATGATGGCCTGCTGTAGCTGGGCCTCCTCACCCAAGTCACCAGGCAGCCTAGCTTGCTGTCCCCTCTTTCTAGTGGGCTGTTTTCCCTTAGAGGGGCCCTGACCCTTCTTGGGAGCCATCCCTCCTTTATTAACCACCCTTTTACCTGACCACCCCTCACGTAACCGAGCTCCCCACACACGGGCAACCAACATTCTGAAATTAATATAAAAAGAGAACCTTGACCTGGCTACTTATACCCAGCTTCCCCCGGGATCGACTCAGGTCATGAACAGAGTTTAGGACTGCAGGCCTGCAGCTTAACCACTCTGCCCAACAGAACTGCTATATGTGTGCTGGGGGGGGGGGGCAGGCAACAAAACTAAGCCCCACTACCCTATCAACCAACAAGAGGGGGGTGGGAGTGAGTACACGCTCCTGCCCTCACGGTGTGTATGTGTGTGTGTGTGAATAGGCCTCCGGCCTGGCTTCTGTGCCCAACGACCCCTCTCCCACCTTTTCCCAAAAGCACCCCCCCAACCTGCAGTCAACTGGAACTCCTGCCCCCACAGCGGGGAGGGGGAGTGACTAGGCCACCGGCCTGGCGTCTGCACTGAACAACCCCTCTAGCCTTCCTCTAAAAAGCACCCCCCAACTTGGGCTCTGGCTGGAACACCAGCTCTTGAGAGAAAAAAAACGCTGCTCGCACAGAAGCCGGCAATGCCTCGCCCATGTCTTCCGATGCTGCTCACATGCTCTGCCGCGCCCAGGCCCCGCGCGATCAAGCAGCTCAGAAGGTGCTCTCCCTCTGAGAGCCAAAGAAAAGTGCATGGAGTTGGGCGGGGCCACGCCCCAAAAGACATCCCCGGATGCCGGAGATGATGGGGGCCAGCCCTCCCTCCTTCTGGGAGGGCAACAGTGGCTCCCAGCCTCTAGCTGGCGAGCCGGCCTGGCTGGGAAGGGGCCAATCTTAGTGGAACTTGCTTCCTCAGGAAGTGGTGGGCTCTCCTTCCTTGGAGGTTTTTAAACTGAGGCTAGATGGTCATCTGACAGCAATGCTCATTCTGTAAATTAAGCATACCATGAGAGGGAGGGCAGGAAGGGCTGCATTTGTGATTAGTTCCACAACCCTTTCTGACACATCCAGGGAAATGCTGATTGCCACTTTGGGGTTGGTCAGCAATTTTTCTCCAGCCCAGTTTGGCAAGGGTTCCTGGAACTTTTTACCATCTTCTGGTTATGGTCACTGGGGATGTGTGTGGGGTTTGTGTGTGTGTGAAGGTATTTGTGAAGTTCCTGCAGAGGGTTGGACTACATGACCCTGGAGGTCTTTTCAAACTCTATGATTCTATGATTCAGCAGAGATGCTAATGAGAACTTGTTCAGCTTTATCAAGTACATCAGCTCTAAGGAAAGAACAGAGACTAAATTCAGCTAGCTCGCACTTCAGTGGGTGAAAATATTAGCAACCTTTTATTTTTCTCACACAAAGTTTATTGGAATTTTACACTTCTGCAACAATAAGATGCAATTGTGCCTATACATGGACTTGCACAAGTTCGTGCTACAGTTTATACAAAGAGTCTTTTATTTAAAAAGAACACTTAACACCTACTTTTCCCTAGCAATGTTTAGAATGGTCATCTGCCCTTATTATAGTTCTGCATTGTACACAATAATACGAAAGAACAGTAAGGCATTTATCACTTCATTTGAAATATTTTCCTCTTTCCTGTTTAGTCTTCAGTGTTTCTCAAAATATATCATGCTGTTGCAGCTCTTAAATGGTTGTCAACTGAAAACACTGCCTCAGTGGAATAACTTTTATTGAAGCAAATTCATTTGGTGTACAATTTTAAACTATTGGGGGTTTTGATGGTGAATGCTGGCATACAATAAATGAAAGCTAGGTTTTTAAAAAAATGTACTATAATTTATATTTGCAATGCTGTTTACAAAATTCTTAAGCAGGAAATCTTGCATAAAGACAAATGAAGTCCAGTTACAGTCACTGTGGCCTAGCTTTAGGTGCCCCAAAAAGGAACATGGCAGTCAGAGGAGACTGAACATGGAAACAGACACCATCATACTCCCTGAATGGACTCCAGAGATGCAGGTTGGATTCTTTTGCTGTATAAACCACAATTAAAAAAAACCCACTTATGCCAATATATTTGCAGTTAAATTCATATTTAATTAATTTAGCTGGGTTTTGGAAGATGTTTGCTCTTGCTCCTGCCAAAAGTGAAATTTGATAGCAGATGTTCATACAATTCATAGAATGCTACTGCATAATTCAGAAATACATGGTTTCCAGTCACCAACATCAGATTTGAAAATACTCAAGGAATCAGGCTCCCATATCCAGAGCATTTCTGACTTTGTGCATAAAACTTGGTTTGTAATCCAAAACCATTTATTTTCTGTGCCCAGTTTGAGACTTTGACTACCCTAGAGTATGAAATTTATACATATTCTTCTCCTGTCTAAAGACAAATTTAAGGTTAAAAAAATTCAGGAATGTTACCCAAACTTTACTATTCCAATCTGACTCAATTAAAAAATAAATTCAGTAAATGGTATAAATCCAGGCAACATTATGGAACTGGCTGAAATTTTCTTATCTGAAAATAAAGGCTTTGCTCATTTTTGCTAGAGGCAACAGATCAGCAAGAGGTGGGAGTTAGAGACAGAACATATGGTTTTCTCATGTAAACCCTGCCAGCCAGCCTTAACGCTAGGGTGGCCATAATATCTGCAGGCCAGCCAGGGACACCTTGAGGGGGGAAGGAATGTGTGTGTGCGCGCGCCGCCGGAAACAGGAAATGACGTCACTTCTGGCGATGTCACTTCTTGTGACGTCATGCCACCGCCGGGAACAGGAAGTGACATCACTTCCCGTGACATCATTTCCCCGCGCCACCTGCCGGAAGCAGGAAGTGACGTCACTTCCTGTGACATCATTTCCCCCACGCCACCTGCCGGAAGCAGGAAGTGACATCACTTCCTGTGACATCATTTCCCCCAAATGACATCATTTCCTCCAAATGCCACTGCCGGAAACAGGAAGTGACTTCACAGCACTTCCTGTGACGTCCCCAAAGATCCCCCAAATATCACCGCCAGAAACACCAAGATTATTTATAGAGAGGGAAAGGGGGAAATAAAGTTAAATAAAACTCTTTTTTTACTTTTTTCAAAGTGAGAAGACTAGAGAGAACGGGTTCCACGCTGAGAAGCCAGTCAGATTCCAGTGAGATTCCAGTGAGACTGTGCTGCATAATGCAGCCTATTTATTTTGTCCTGTTTGCTCTGTTGGCTCTATCTGCGCCACCTTCATCACTTTCGGGGTGTGGATCCCCCAGTGGGGTGGTCTCCCGACTCCCTCCGCCGGCTGTTTCTGATAGCCCTGCACCCCCTCTTTCATTTGATATGTGTCCCGTGCGGGTGCCACCCTCCCGCCGGGAGATGCCGCAAAATGAGCCCCCTTGAGGCTTATGGCGGCAGGGCTCGGGGGAAGCGAGCTAGACTGCTGTCCTTTTGAGGGGTTATAGAGTGTTTCGAGCCCGTCCCTGTGGCATCGGTCCCATCGTTGTGGGACCCAGGGGGCCGGTGCAGCGGCCCGCCAAAGCAGCTTGTCACTAATAACACAGGTCGAGATGCAGGACAGGAACCCGGAAGTGACCGACAGGCTGCTTCAGCGGGCTGCTGCGCCGGCCCCCTGGGTCCCACAACGATGGGACCAATGCCACAGGGACAGGCTCGAAACACTCTATAACCCCTCAAAAGAACAGCAGTCTAGCTCGCTTCCCCCGAGCCCTGCCGCCATAAGCCTCAAGGTGGCTCATTTTGCGGCATCTCCTGGTGGGAGGGTGGCACCCTCACAGGACACATATCAAATGAATGAGGGGGCACAGGGCTATCAGAAACAGCCGGTGGAGGGAGTCGGGAGACCACCCCACTGGGGGATCCACACCCCGAAAGTGATGAAGGTGGTGCAGATAGAGCCAACAGAGCAAACAGGACAAAATAAATAGGCTTCATTATGCAGCACAGTTGAGAAAGTGCCTTATCCCATATACTGATGAAGTAAATACAGGATTTGAGAACAAAATTGCACCAGAAGACACAAACAAAGCTCTCTTACACTGAATCAGTGCTTGGGTCCACCAAAGTCAGTATTGTCTACTCCAGGGGTGGCCAGAGTTGCTTAACAAAAGAGCAACACAGAATAAAGGTCAGATGTTTGAGAGCCGCAAGACATGAACATCGGATATTTGAGAGCCACGGAAGGAAGGAAGGAAGGAAGGAAGGAAGGAAGGAAGGAAGGAAGGAAGGAAGGAAGGAAGGAAGGAGGGAGGGAGGGAGGGAAGGGAGGAGGGAGGGAGGGAAGGAAGGAAGGAAGGAGGGAAGGAGGGAGGAAGGAAGGAAGGAAGAAAGGGAGGAAGGAAGGAGGGAGGGAGGGAAGGAAGGGAGGAGGGAGGGAGGGAAGGAAGGAAGGAGGGAAGGAAGAAAGGAAGGAAGGAGGAAGGAAGGAAGGAGGGAGGGAAGGAAGAAAGGAAGGAAGGAGGAAGGAAGAGAAGAGGGAGGGAGGGAAGGAGGGAGGGAAGGAAGGAAGGAGGGAAGGAGGGAGGAAGAAAGAAAGGAAGGAAGGAGGAAGGAAGGATGGAGGGAGGGAAGGAAGGGAGGAGGGAGGGAGGGAAGGAAGGAAGGAAGGCCGGCCGCCCCCTCCCGCCAGCCGCCCCCCCGCTTTCGGCCCCCTCCCTCCCTGCCTGCCGGCTTACCTTTTCCCAGGGCGCGGCCTCCCCTCCGGGCGGGCGAGCTGGCCAGGAGGCGCAGCGGTGGCTGGTGCTGCTGGCGGCGCTGCTGGCGGGGCTGGCGGCGGCTGAGGAGGAGGCGGCCGAGCCCACCGACCCGGGGCCTCCCGCCTCCCCCTCTGCCGCCGCCAGGGCCCTATGCCAGCGAGAGGAGCTGGCGGGCCGCGCGCGCGGTCGGGGAAGGCGGCGAGTGAGGGACCGAGCGTCCCTGCGCATGCGCACAGCGGTGTGGCGGGCCCTACGCCGCCCACTCTCCTGGCCCCGTGCATGCGCAGAGCCCGCCACACCACCGTGCGCACGCACAGGGACGCTCGGTCCCTCACTCGCCGCCTTCCCCGATCGCGCGCGTGGCCCGCCGGCTCCCCGCTGGCTAAACCGGGACCTCTAATGGTCCCGGTATAGCCAGCCCGGGAGGCGGGAATTGGGGGCCAGAATCGGGACCTTCCCGGGCAACCGGGATGATCTGGCCACCCTACACGCACTGCATGAGACAAAGGGGAAGTGTTTGCTTGTACTTGCTGGCCAGCAGACAGTACTGCATATATAAAGTAGCCTAGATTCCCCCCAAAGTAGGCCAACCACTTGCGCTGCAGAAAGACTGGGGAGACAGAGACAAATGGTTTCACTCCCAAAGCAAATGCACAACAAATTAAAGCAGATGTGAGGAAGGATCAAGCAATTTATGCATGAGAGACTACTGGTAGAATCTGAGATCAGTCCATGATTGTACCTGGTGGTCTGTTTTAAAAAATAACATAACCATAGCATATGGGTCAAAGGAACTTAAATCTACCCATTCTGTGGCTTACCCCAGTGCTTTCAGAATCCCCCTCCCCTCAACTTGTCTAACTTCTGGTACTTAACACAGGCTGAGAGAAAAATGTGAAAGGATAGAGATAAGTGAAATAAATGGTACAAGAGAGTATGGTTTAGTTTGTCTCACCTATGTATTCCATTTTGGTTTAAAAACACACTTCCCAGGGCTTGAAGAATGGAGGGAATATCTCATATGCCAATTCATGCCTTTCCGTGTCTGCTCCATGTAGAAATTGTAATTGTTCATAGAATAGAACCATGTTCTCTCAAATATGGCCAGGGAGAATCCCTCAGCAGTGTTAAGAATTTAATTGTAATTAGATTGACAGGAGGGAACTGATGATGGCAATGTCTTCCTATCAATGTCAATTAATAGGTTCATTTCCTAATATAACTAGTATGAAAAAATGTTAAAGAATCTGACAGTTGAATTTCCTAATGCTTCATGCAGATTGATTAAGAGCTGGTTGACACAGGGCCTCTCCGAGGAACTCAGCCGAGAAGATGAGAAAGGCTGACAATCATGTCAGTGACCTCTGGTCTTTTGGCCAGGAGAATGGTAAAGAAAGACAACTGATTGGGTCTGTAGTAAAGTTTTATCCTGGTGCCCTGGTATCCTTCTGAGGCACCTTCTGTGGCACTGGCTTTTTCCATTACTTTAGCAAAATAATGTCTTCTATAATTTTGCACAGTGTACAGCACAGAAGAAAGTAGATAAATGTCAGAGAGCCCTCCCCATAAGCAGCTTGGAAAGCATAAGTTTGCAGACTGTGACTATCTAACATCAGCTATTTGGAGGGACTGGAATGCTTTGCAAATAAACACATTTTGGGTCATCCTTGGCAGTGGAAGGGTAATGAGTATTAGTATGTGGTTGAAAATAACATCCTTTATTACAATAATACCATATTTTGTTGCTAGACAAGGCAAGGAACTGATATCTAAAATAAAGTAGGTGGGAATTCATTTTAGAGTAAATTGTATCTGTTCATAATATGAAATACATTGCCCCCATGTTGCCAAAAGGACACCCAAATCAAGCTATCTCCACACATGTAGCACCTAGACACTTTTATGTCTGTGTATACTCAGCTCCAGGCAAGTTTTGACAGGCCTTCAGAACAGGATGAAAGAAGCGCTTAAACAGAGGGTAACTTTATTGTCTTAACTGACAATTTAGCAGAAGCAGAAATAAGCAAAATGGTAGCTTCTCTTTGCAGCAGAGCAGTTTAGTTACAAAATACTGTAACAATTTACGGTACTTATGGCAACCCAATGAAACAGTTTGCAAAATCCTAGTTCTGTCCACTTGTAGCTAGACAAGGCAAGGAACTGATATCTAAAATAACAAAGTAGGGGGGAATGCATTTGTAGCTATGTTAACTTGAAAAAATGTGTTCCTCTCACATAGCTAGGCAAGGCAGGGGAAACTATTTACAGGCAGAGAGAGGTATAGGGCTAGGTGAGGGGCGAAGGGTGTGGAAAATATATAAGGAATTGGTTAGTATTTGAATCAGGTATTGATTGAAGCTAACAGGAGATTATCAGAGGGAGAACATGGAAGGAAGATTTAGAGAAGGGAAACAGAATAGCAGAAATTAGAATATATTCTGTCTCTCCTGAAAAAGACTATCTCAATGTCCATCAGATTTCAGAAGCTAAGCAGGGTTGCTCCTGGTCAGTATTTGAATAGCAGGTAACCAAGGAATATCAGGGTTGTGATGCAGAGGCAGGCAAGGTATCTCTTTGGGTGTCTCTTGCCTTGAAAATCCTACAGAGTCACTATAAATTGACTGTGACTTGATGGCAAAAAGCACCCAAACAACAAATCAACTAGTAAGGGATCTGCAAGGTAAAACATTAGGATTCTCCTCCATAGTGCAACAGCAAGATGTTGCTGAGCAGTGAGCCTACATTAGCTTCCTGCTCACTTAGCTCTGAACCTCAGCCTGGCATCTTAATGCAATCTTCTTGACTGTGGAGGTTCAGGGCTTGGTGAGCAGGAAGCTTCATGTTTATCTAGCTCTGAACCTGAGTGGAAGAGATATATCTTATCTCTACCTCCCCATTTTGTATTGCAGAATTTGGAGGGGTAGGGGATAAGGTTGAAAAACATACATTTCACAGCACCTATCACCCAGCTGTAACTTTCTTCACCCATCCATTCCAGGATACTGCAAACTGTTACTGAATCTGTAAATTTCATAACTGAAATAATCCTTTGGGTCAGTGGTGATTAATAAGGGCTGAAAGGAGTGCTTTCCCTTTTATTTTAATTAATTTGTCCATTAGAATCCTCAGAGTTTACAAGAGATCCAGGTTATTAAAAGTTTATTCCATTCTAGACTGAAAAGAGAAGATTGGCAAAACCCCACAGCACTAATCTCACGCCTTGGGAACATTTTAAGCAGTTAGGGGCTTGAACTGACCAATTTCCACTCCCCATTATCTTATTTCTTTTAACATCTGCCCTCAGCAAACTGATGGGCCATAAAAACATGCTCAGAGCTCATCAGGCCAGAGGTGGGAGGTTTTGGTGGGGAGAAGGGGTCATTTCATTTACAAACTATTTCCCTCTTCATATGTGGAAGCCTGCAAACCCCCAGCATAGGCTGATAAAGAATGATACTGGATATTGACTAGCAGGCCTTGAATTCAACAGGAGCTCAGAGGAGCACAGCTCCTGAACCTTCCTGATGACCCCCTCACCTCCTCCCCAACTACCTACCTTGTCCATTGAATAGTAGGTGCAGCTGCGTAACAACCCCTGGATTAGGAGAGTGGGCAGCCAGCCAGCCACCAGGAGCTTTGCCACATCCCCAGCAGCCCTCATAGGGCTGCCAATCCCCAGGTCCAGGCGGGAGTCCTCCTGCCCGGGAGGTTCCTAACCTGCCGGCTCACATTGGGCTGACGGGGGGAACCTCCTCCAATGTCGCTGATGTGATGACATCACCCGGAAGTGATGTCATAAAAATGGAGCCACCCATGCGGGACCAATCTTGGTGTTTCCAGGAAAACTCTATAGTTTTCCTGGATGCTCTAGCTATTTGGGAGGTAAAAACTCTATCATGCATAGGTACCGTAGAGTTTTAACCTCCCAAATGGCTAGAGCGCCCGGGAAAACCACAGAGTTTTCCTGGAAATGCCTAGAGCAGCTCCACATGGGCACTACCATTTTTATGATGTCACTTCTGGGTGACATCATCACATCGCTTGTGCACTCCGCGTGTGTGAGAGGGTCCCCCACTGGGGGAAGCTGGGGACTTGGCAACCCTAAGCCCTCATTAAGCCCTGGAGAAGCCCATGCCACCCTTTCTCCACTTCTTATGTGATTTTGGGTGGTGGGTGGCTTGCTGGCCTTTTGACTGTGGGGGGCGGCCAGCCAAGAAGAGCCTCAGGTGAGTGATCTCTAGCCAGCCCAAGCAGGCCTCGCTCGCCTGAAGCTCTCCTTTCTTTCATCAGGTTGCTTTTGGCTGGTGTGTGGGGGGTGGCATATGCTAATGAGTTATGCTAATGAGCTCCACCACCTATTTTTCTACAAAACGACCCATGTTGACTAGCAAGATTCAATGTTCTACATCTAATAGTCATGAAAAGTAGTACCTAAGAGATCAAATCTGACTTCCATCATTAATTCACTAGTTTTCCTTCGACAAGGCAGCCAGCTCCCCTATTATTAGTATTAGTATTATAAATAGTAGTAGCAGCAGCAGCAACAGCAGTAACCTATTGTGAGTACATTGGATACTTCCACTGTATATTTATATAACAGGGGTGACCAAACTTGCTTAACATAACAACCACATTGAATATTTGTCAGATGTTTGAGAGCTCCAAGACATGAACAAATATGTTGTTATTACTCTAAATACTGTCTTTGAACAGAAAGATAAACTACATATTTATGCACTTTACAACATGACCATGCTAGAAGGAGACTTTTGTTAAAAACCAAAAGCTGGGAATAACAGTCCCCATAAAATCAGCATAGGGAAAGATTAGGAAATTGTTTTTGGCACCAGTGGGAGAAGGAAACACACATGTATCATATAAACCACTAACTACCATTTGCATCATTATGCATCTTTCTTTGCCTTGACATCAAAGTTAGTAAATGCAGCTCCCACAAGAGCTATGAAAACTAGGGGGGAGTTCTGTACCACCCTGTTTAATTCTGTCCCTTCTTACAGTGGCTCCCTCGCCTCTTGTGTTCACTTTCCCTGCTCTAGGTCACTGGGCAATCTCTGTGGTGGAGGAAAAAAGCTTGCAATCCTGTCTATTTTTCCTTCCTTCCCTCACTTCACACACAAGTTTGGCTGGGGGGCATTGGCATATGCAATGAGCTCTGCCACCTATTTTTCTACAAGACAACCCTTGATGGTACATATGAACATATGAAGCTGCCTTATACTGAATCAGACCCTCGGTCCATCAAAGTCAGTATTGTCTTCTCAGACTGGCAGCGGCTCTCCAGGGTCTCAAGCTGAGGTTTTTCACACCTCTTTGCCTGGACTCTTTTACAAACAGGACCCTTTTACATGTGTGTTTCCTTCTCCCACTGATGCAAAAAAAACCCCCAAACAAACCCCAAAACAAAACAATTTCCTAATCTTTCTCTATGCTGGGCTTATGGGTACTGTTATTCCCAGCTTTTGTTTGTTTGTTTTAAATAAGTCCCTTTCTAGCATGGTCATGTTGTGAAGTGCATAAATGTAAAGTGGTCAGCACTCAGAGGATGACTGAGGTCCTGATGCTAAACACACTTATTTGAGAGTGAGCCTGCATTTTTCCTTGACCTCCATGAGCCACATGATATGTGTGAAGAGCTGCATGTGGCTCCCAGCTGCAGTTTGGCCACCCCTGTTATATCACAACCGTCCTAAAAAAAGCCCCTCTGCTATTGTCCTTGTAGTTAAGACCTTAAAATAATTAAGCAGGTTATAATTTATAAAGCAGTGGCCTCTGGACTTCAGAAGCATGGACATTTACTGGGACTCATAAGGCTGTCAGTATGCTTCTGCTATTTCAAAATTATTGGTAGCTCTAAAATGTATAGAGCTGGATCTGCAGGGAGCTTTAAAAATGCCAGCTGAAATTGGTACTTTCAGTTTTACAAAAAACACTGGCTGATAGCAGCTGTAGAATGTACCAGAGAAAAAATTTATGTGCCTTAATTTTTAACCAATGCTGGCTGTTTCATTGCCATGTGTTTTATCAGCACACTAAACTCAAGGAAGCTTTCAATATGCTCCTTAATTCTGAAGAAACTAAGAGCTGCTGTGGATTCTCAAAGGAATTGCAGATACTCTGTCTGAGTTTCTGTTCATAACGTCTGAGCATGATTCTTGCTCACAGGGAAATCAGTGTGTTAAAATGAAGTCAGAAGTATGATTGACAGTCACAACCACAATTCCTGTTTGTAAATGCTATAATCCACATAGTCAATTTTCAGAGGTTTATGTACAGAGCTAAACTGTGCAAGCCCACTTAATTCAATGAGTGTAACCCTGCTTTGGATCATTTCAAGCACACTTATGAAGGAGTAAACCCTACAGAACTCAATGGGGCTTACTTCTCAGTAGACATGCTTAGGATTGTGCTGTACATAGCTGTTCAGGGCTGCCTTCTAATGGCCTACCTTGATGTTATATACAGAGGCAGGACATGACTCATGTTTATAAAAGAAATATTTTTTGGGACCAAAGAAATAATGGTGGATGCTTTCTCATTCCACTGTGTCTTGGCTCTCAATTATCTCCTCCCCAATCTGTTTTTCATCTTTGAAAAAGCCATAATAATTCTGTTACATTCATTTGTATATAATGAATTATTTGGCCCTTAACAAGACATTACCTTATAGAAGCTAGACACTGGCCATTTATTACTTTGCTCTCATATGTTGGCTGTGGTTATCTGCTGTTCCTTCTCTCATCTGCAAACAAAAGGAGCCTCCATTATGGTGAACTAAGTGACAATGGCTTGGATCCAGGACCAGCACAGAACTATCATGGGAGAAAGGATTTCTGCCAATGAAGCATAATTTTCTCACCTCCCCACTTCTGCTGCAGCTCCAAATGCTGTTTCTGAACAGAATTGGGGGGGGGGGCAGGATATGTGGGACCGTAAAGTGAGGGGAGAAATAAGTTGATCATATGCAAACACACTTGAATGGAAAGTGGCTATTAAGGAAAGTAATCCTGGATTTGTGGTGGATAACTCAATTAAAACATCAACTTTGTGTGCAGTGGTCATTGAAAAAGGGAAGATCCAATGTGGAAAGGAATTGAAAATAAACTGTTTAGTATAATGATGTCATTGTATAAATTGATAGTGCAGGCTCTTTTGGAATACTGATACAATATTGGTATTGTAGATCTGGAAAAGATGTAGACAAGGGCAGTCAAACCATCAAGATGCTGGAGCATCTTTGTTATCAGAAAAGGCTACATCGTTGGAGCTTTTGAGTTTAGGAAGACAACTCAGGAAAAATATGACAAAAGTTTCTAAAATTATTCATGGTGGAGCCAAACTAGAAAAGAAAACACATCCCAGTTGAAACTGGGAGAAAAGAATTAGTGGTTACCAAATGGGTGCTTAACCTCTTTTCTCTGTCATATTTTTTTTCCATCCTTGAGAGTAAAACATGGGGGACCCTTATATTTTTCTTTACATAGAGAAAGAAGGTAGGTGGATATTAAATAAATAAATGAAACAGAAATGGTTAGGCAGGTCTTCTTCTCAGCCTTCAAAACTTACATCTTCTTTTCATTTAAAAAAAATTGTCAGAAGGAAGAATAATATAATTGGCTTTCCCGCCACATACAGTCTGACCACTGAAGCAGAACACATGGAAACTGCTAGACCCTTCAGAGGTGCTGCCATTCCTAACTCAGCTATGATAACTGAAATTCTAGTTTCATAAGAAGAGTTCCTCCATGAATGATATTGAGTACAAACAATAGAAGGCCTTGGTATCTGTGTCTTATATGTAATGCATTTGAATAGCTGTTATTTGAAACTGAATCCTAATTAGCTGGTTTTTGATAATATAATAATTAATGTGTTCCTAATGTGAAAAGTGCTGGCTCTAAGTCAGTAAATAAAAAGGCTAGGAAGAGTTGTGTCCAAGGACTGTAGCAGATACAGTTTAAATTTGACAAGGAAATGACTAACACTTCTGTTCCAAAGGTGGGAACAGAGTGCAGCTTCCCAAAAAAGCACTTGGTCCACAACCCCACAAAATATGCCTCACCATAAGATTACTGTGCCCTTGATACAAGTTTGGTACTTTGCTTCTGGAAGAATGCCATTATGTTTCTGATAACATGGCAAGTATTTATTCTTTAAGAAAAAGTTTCTGTCATCGTAATCTTTCATGGCTTAAGTGCACTTCTTCTTTTGATGGAAAGAAAAAATTGGTACTTTTTATCACTATCTTTCCTTTGGCAGAGATATTTTGAAAAACAAGGTCAGAATGCAATCACAAGAACAATCAAGAGCATCTACCAGGAATCAGATGTCACTCATTAGTGACAATAGCTTTTTGGAGAAGGTCAGTAGTACATTCAAGTACATTTTTCCTGTCTGAAAGTTTGTTTCTACAATATTCACTTCTGTACCATCTGATGCTATTTTAAAAAATTGTCATGCCAAAACAAAGATTTTTGCAAGCTAATCAACTAGCAGAAACAGTGGGTTTTCATCTTTATACGTTTGCGAACTTTTTCTACAATGATCTGAATGTCGAGGAACACCTGTATGTCTGCCAGGGCTCTCTGCATTGCAGAAGATTCTGGAAGGACTTCCTAGGATGTACTTACTATTGCCCTGTGTGACCATGCTGATAGCACTTCAGATGGGAGTTTACTTCTGATACTCACAAGTATCCTGCTCCTGTGGCTATGCATGGACAGGTTTCAAACAGCAGAACAGTCTGTCAATTGCTTGGCAGCCCTATCACCACTGGCAAATGGGAAATGAGCTGAGCTGGCAGGTATTCGAACATTTCTAGTGTGTGTATGATTTAGCCTATGAAGGCAGTGTAGGCTGCTTCCACATGGATATTTTTCTCTACCTTCGCTTTAAATCTAGATTGGTGGTTTTGGAAACATCCACACAATATCCTCCTTTAATCATCTACTTCCTAGGTTTTCTCTGTCCTTGGGTTGGTCTTTCTCAAATCTGCTTTATTGTAGTGTTTTCTGAAAGAGTACAGTTTGACTATGTTAGTACTCCATCTGGGCAAGAAGTGTGCATTTTCAAAGATTCAAAAAGCTCTCTGATGGTGCAGTGGGGCAGTGTGGGGATGCAGGGAAAATGGCAGCTGACAGAGGAAAGTGTGCAGAAAACTCCCATAGGGATGTCTCATTGCCTGTGCAAATGCAGAAATGGCAATATTTATCATTTGGGAACAGTCAGGGAGGTAGAAGTCAAAATCTTGAATTTGATCAGTGGGTTTTAAAAATTATATCCTTAATGAGAGCAAAGCTGTTCAGAAAAACAGGGAAAAATTGAAACAAAAACAGGAGTGAACTCAATTGTAGTGTAGTTTTGGTTGAACCAGGATTTAGGTCTAGTGGAGAAAGAACATAAGTTAACTGAAGGGGGTAAAGTAAGAAGAAAGCCATGCAAGTAGGAAGGGAGCAGTGCCGATAAGAGATGCCTAATGAACAACGGTAGTATCTACAGAAAAATAGTCAGCCTTCATCTTGCTTGCCAGACTTTATCCCTGCTTTGATTTGGTAAGCAAATATAGGTAATGGGAAGAACTGAAGACTGCTTGTGATATAAAGGGCACAGCACTACCTACAATCATAACTAAGCAGTTTGAAAGGAGAATAGAGTGGAGCTCCATCATCACCATGCTCAGTCAAATACAGAGCTTACTATCAAGAAGTATTTAGCTGCCTTATCTTGCCATTAGGTTATGAAGCATAGAAATCATAGTCACTGTACACTTTCTCCCCACGTGCAAATTTTCTTTTTGAGTTTGTCTGATTTGCACATGAAGTAGTTGTGCACTCTGGAATGAAATAAAAGCTTTCCTTTCCTTGTGCATTTATTGTAGTTTTTCAGTAATTTTTTTTTTAATATTTTGAGTACTCGCATAAATACAGACATTTGTTGCTCTTCTTCTAGTCACAAATGAAGAAGAGGCAGGCTGGGCAAAACAGATGGGAGTCTGAGCTGTTGAGCTAGTTGGAGGGGTTCATTAGTTTACTAGGTGTTGGCAGTCCTAAATACAATCCTTAACAGAATCATACCCTTCTACTCCATTGACTTCAATAGATTTAGAAGTATGTAACTTTGCTTAGGGTTGCACTGCAAATTAATAGTAAAATTAAAATTTTGTGCACCTCTCCAAATCAGACCTTAATGCAGAATTCTACTTATTGGAAGTTGGGAACACCCGCATTGCAAACTTCAGGACAGATGGTAAAAAAATTAAAATAACATCACATAGTTTCATTGACAGAGTAGGGAATAAAATCCAAGATCACTGTTCCAAGTGACTGCTCCAACTGCTAGACTTAATTAGGAACAAAGATTTTTTAGAACATATATTTTAAAATTAGAGAGATGAATTTGTTGATGCTTTGTGCTTCTCTTTGTACTCCTTTGTGTCAACACAAGTCATTGTAGCATTTTTTAAATCCACCATCCTGTATATGACAAAGCAAAACTTTTCTGTTTTTCTTTTCTTCTAAAGGAAGATCAGAAGATCAGAAATGCGTCCTTGCCTCCATTTTGTCAAATGACACATGCTAGGGAAATGAACCTTTAATTTCATTTTATAGCTTTTTTTTCTCCTAGGTACTAGTCAAATAAGGATTTTTTTTAACCTCTAGCAGGGCTTTTCTTCTGCCAGGGCCCACAGCAGTGGGTCTCTGCCTGGGCTGGGCAGGGCTCTGGCTGGCCTAATCCACCATGCAGCAGCTTCATGCTTCCAGTCCAGGCAGTGTGGCCTAATATGCAAATAGGCTTTTTCTACAAAAAAGCACTGACCTCTAGTATGACACTAATGACATACAGCAACCAAACGTGATTCTAAATCATTCTATCTATATGGTAATAAACTACCTTTCCTGGCATGTGTTTCTTTCTCAATGGACAATAGCCAAAGTTTTAAACTCCAAGGTTATTGTTTAGCAAACTACAGAGTATGCCATTTGAGAGCTCCATGGAGATGAAAAAATATAGTTTACAAAACGGAAGACAACATCAACTCATAATACAACAATAGGGTTGCCAGGTCTGACTAAGGTCTGACTGGGAACCTTGGGGGTGAAGCCAGGAGCAAGGTTGTGACAAGCATGATTGAACTCTGAAGGGACTGCACTCCTTTTAAATGCTTTCCTTCCATTGGAAATAATGAAGGTCCAATCTTGGTCCAATCTTTTTGAAACATGGTGGGGGTTTTTTTATTAGAGGCATCAGATGCTATGCTGAAAATTTGGTGCCTCAAAAACAGGTCCTTCAGAGCCCCAGATACCCATAGATTGATTCTCCATTATATCCTATGGGGAACTGGTTTGCACAGGGTATAATGGAGTACTCAACTGATAACCCTGAAGTGGGGGGAGGGCCTCAAAACCAGGGATCCCCTGCCCCAAACTGGGGATTGGAAACCGTATTAGAAATAAAACATCATCTCTCATTTATTTCTTAGCAGAAATTTATTCAACTTATCAGTGAACTCCTATGAACACTTTCATGAAAGTAAGCATAGGTGGACTGAGACAGGAAAAAAACCATAGAAAATGGCCCCATCTCCTGTCCCACCCTGGTCTCAAATGAAGTAGGTATAGGTAGCCTGCCGGCCAATTTGGTCAGCTCTTTCCAAGCCCTGCATAGGGCTCAGGTTGACTGAGAGCCTCCCCTATTAGGCTTGGCAGTCCCCAGGTCCCAGCAGGGGATCCCCAGTTTTGCAGGCTCCTCCTCACCACCAGCCAGCTGGCTGGTGAGGAAAGGCCCTGCCCCAACAGCCTCCCTGCGCATTTAAACTTCAGTAGGCTTAAAAGAGGCTTTCAACTCTGTGTTTTGGAACATGTGTGTGCCTTTAAATCTCAGCAGCAGGAAAGCAGGGGGCAGCGCAAGCAGGTAGAGCCATGACTGTGTGAGGCTGTGAGAAAGGTAGAGAGCAGAGTCTCTCTGTTTTGCATCTGCTTCAAAAGGAATTTCTATAGTAAAATGGATAGGAAAGAGTTAGTTAGAACCTGATTATGGGATGGAAGAAAACTCCACCCACTAGGCTGGTCTCCTTTCCTGTTCATGTCTGAAGAAGCTGGTGGAAATACAGAAGATGGTTACATTCAGCAACTCCCATGAGTAAGTTGCCCCAATGAGATCACAAAAATGTGGGCTTCCAAACTGTGTTTATTTTGGCTGCTTTGTGTGCTTGTGTATCCCTTAAAAAATTCATGCTTGGAAATGCTCTCAAAGCCTGACAATGGGACTTGTGGGAATATGATAAATTTCACTTTTGGCAGGGTAGGTAAAGAAAAGAGGAGGAGGAAATGAAGACTGTATTCAGGGGAACTGCACTGCTGTATTTTTATTTATTTAGGGAATGGAAAAGTCCCCTGGCTCCACCCCCAAAGTCCCCAGATATTCCTGAGTCAGACCTGGCAACCCCATCCCCAATTCAGATACTGTCTCTACCAGGCCATGTGAGCTTCAGGTGGGCCAGGCACTTCCTCCCTCAAACCTTTTGAGTCCATACCTGACTTGCTGAGATAATGGCCCTTTTTTACCTGCTTCACATTTGTGGATTCTACAATCTATTCTAAAGTTGGTGTGAGCCCACTGGGGTTGGCAGGATCTGTGAAGGTTATGTACTTGTTGTTTAATCAATTTACCAAGCACCCTTTGAACAGTACAATGTAAGAGAATGGGATTGATGGGCAACATCTCTCTGCATAAGTTTGGCACAGGCAAGGAAACCCGAAGATGTGGCCTCTGGCCAAGTCAAGTCTGGATCCTGGGTGAATTGTCCACTTGCTTGCAAACCCAATGGGGCAGCCTCAAAAGGAGCCCACACAATGGTGTGGGGTGAGTTTAATCATTAGCACAATTCAGAGTTCCATTAGTAAGCCATGCATTTTGTCTGGAGTCTTCATTTAGGGATATGGGGGCAAACAGTTTTTATAACAATTAACTGACAACTGCAGATGCTTCCAGCACTTTACAGGTGCATGTCAGATAAATCATTGTCATTGGGTATCAATACAGCTGATTAAATTTGAAACAGTTCATTTAAGGGAATGGATTGGTTTGGTCTATTTTGTCTCACTCTTGTCTGTTTTAGCTATCCTTGAGGGAACTAGGAAGGAGAGAATTTTTGAAGAGCAGTCTCCATAGTCAAGCATCACTTTCAGTGAGGGAAGCAAGCAGACAATGAGGAAAATCAGGAATTCTGATGAAGTGATGATGAAAAGAAAAGTGTTACCAGAAGAAACCCTTAACTAGATGAACCCTCAAAACTGACAGTTCAATGTCAACCAACTGGGTAAAACTTCAGAGAAATATTCAATAACACAGCAGCACAGAGATAATATCACAATTTGGTTCCCAAATGGGAAAATATACTCCTAGTTAAAAAAGCAGTTTTCAGAGGAAATCTTTATGTGTTACAACAATACAACAGAGAAAGAATTTAAAAAAAAAAACAAGAAGATATCATCATTATTTCCACTGCCATGCCTTTAATCAGTGAAGGAAATAAACATCATCTGTGTGGAAGAAAGACCTCCACACAAAAGTACAAAGAACATCAGATAATAGTGGTGATAAATTGACTGCAAATGCACACTGGCCCACTCCAAACCTTTTCAAAAAAGATTTTTTATAATGTGGTATTCGACATAGCAGGACAATGGTTATATAGTGTTCATGAGACTTAACATTTAATGGCTGATACTTTTTCATTTCTGAAACATTCATAAGTCAGGTTAGAAAGACATCTTCCATAAATAGCAAGTTTACCCATTACCATGCACAGATGCATACCTTGTCTTGTACCCAACAAACTACTAACAGAGTAAAGCTTGTGAAAAATGTACCGTATTTTCTATTTTCCTCCTCCTACTGGAGCCCCATGTACCCTCAATGTCCTAGACTCTCACAAGCAACACAAGGGGGAAAGCTGGGGACTGCACAGGAGAAGGAAAATCAGTACAATCACCTTGTCTTCTAGTAGAAAATGAATATAGGGTTCTAGCCATGATTATGTATGAAGAGAAAAAGAAGAAATTGGTCTTATACCCTGTCCTTCACTTGGAGTCTCAGAGCCAGAGTGGCTTACAGTTTCCTTTCCCTTCCTCTCCCCTGTGAGGTAGGTGGGGTTGAGAGAACTCTGCAGAGAACTTGTGGCTGACCCAAGGTCAAACCAGCAGCTGCATGTGGAGGAGTGGGAAATCAAACCCAGTTCTCCCAGACAAGAGACTGCACAGTTAACCACTACACCAGACTGACGTGATAGTATACATTCTGATTCAGGGATAATCAGGCTGTGATATGGTTTTGAGAAGGATTGCATCTGAATGAGGCATTGATTTGCCAGGACCTGGTACATTAATCACTGGGCAGGACAGATGAGGCTCAGGTGCAGTTATTTAAGTTTGAAAACAGAAGCATGAACAAAGCCATTAGTTGCATCAGTAGCACATGGAAGGACAGTGAATAGACAACACTTCTCAACAGTGTTTAATGTGCAGGCTAGAATAAACAAAACTGGCAAGAATGCTGGGAATTTAAGATGTGGAGCATGTGGAGCATGTGGCACATGTCTGCAAATTCAAGAATACATATACCCTCAGACAGGCTATAGGATTGTTTTGAAGGGACCAGCCACGAGTTCCACAAAAAGATGTGTATATGCAATTTTATGTCTGTGTGAAAAACTGTACAGTGGGAGTATGGTGTGTCCAGTCAAGACATATCTCCTGGAACTCTGGTCCCAAATTCTCAAGCACCTTTGGTAAAACATTTTAGAGAATTCCACCATGAACCGGAGTCTACATGTTATTCTTAAGTATTCTCCAAAGTTTTACAGTCAATGTGACATTGGGAAATTCTTGTTACAGTGGATTTTTAGATTGCAGTCTTTGACTTCTATGGATTTAAACAATGAACGGGATCTATCATGTTTCATATGAGATACGCTTGAGTTTATATGATTTTTAGGTTGGATGGTATTGTGGACAATAGATGTGTACAGTTAAAGAACACTTATAAATTGGTAATTCGCTACACCTGTTGGGCTTATTAAAATTCTACTTTCATGAGTTGTATATTGCAAGAGAACCATTTGCTGCACATCAGAATGATGCATCAATGAGCATTCTTGCCAGAATATTTTTCTTGAAGTGGAAAGGTAGGCTAAGGAGTCTATTGAATATTTGCTATTAATGGTATAGCATACACTATATATGTGGTTTAATCTTCCATGCAGCTGGAAAAAACACTGAAATGAGGAAAAGGAGTACCAGCTTGTTAAAAAACTGAATCCATGGAAGATTGAACTTGGAAATTTGTTGAATATTAGGCTATGAATTATGTTATGGACTGAGGAATCCCCTTTAAAAGACCGACTACCTATGGACAATTGAAATTTTGTATTGGGATTCGTGGTTTGAGCTTAATCTATGTTCTTATGTAAGAGTACTGTAATAAGAGTCATTGCATGTTATTTGTATAGGAAATCACATTGAAATTTTTGGCATATATCTGTAAACAGTCTAAGAGTGTTTGTTTGCAGGCTGGTCTTCATGGAAGTATATGCTTGTTCTCAGCCACTCCAACCCATGATTCTCATTTTGGTTTGCTAATCTCCAAGTGGTGGCTGGAGATCACAACTGATCTCCAGGTAACAGAACTAGGCTTAAGATTCAGCACACAGTGTGAGAATTGCTTTGAATGCTTACAGAATCAAGTCCATCAATAATACATGTCTGGAATTCATTAGATAGCTTGTTTCCATTATAATCTTGAGGAACTGATCTCTGTAGTCTGAAGATAGGCTGCAATTCCAGGGGATCCCCACCTGGACCCGGCATCCCCAGCATTGCTACAAAGCTAGACATATCAGGGAAGTTACAGAACTGAGGGGAAAGAGGCATTGCTCCCCCCCCTCCAATTCATGCATTTGCTTTGCAAGCTCCTGTACTTGCTAAGATTCTTCCATTGTGCTGACTTGAAAAACATCTTGTCTAGAAATCCTTCCATATGCTTACTAACACTGTTCTTTCAGCAGTATAAAAAGAGCTTCAAAAAGTTGAAGAGTAGCATGCCAAAAATAAAAGGTGTTCTTGGTGTCCTTCTCCCCTGCCTGTCAGATTTTAATGGCATGCTACAGACAGAGAGCATTTACAGAATGCCTTTCTTCGGCTCTGGTTCTAGTAGGCATAAAAGAAGAGGTAATGAGACAGCAATGCCCTAAGGCCATGATGGCGAACCTATGACACGCGTGTCACTGGTGACACGAGAGGCAATTTGGCTGACACACCGGAAACCAAGGAGCGTGGCGAGCCGCGAGTCCTTCGGAGGCTGCTGAGCCCATCTCAGAGGAGCAGCAGCTGCTAAGGTGAAGGCGAGAAGAGGCGGCAGCAGCGCAGCGGGCCGCCGCCTCTTTCCCCGGCTCCAGGCCGGGGTGGGGGTGGGAGGGAAGGTTGGCCGACGCTGCCAGCACCTCGCCTTGACCTGGGGGTGGGAGGAGACAGCCTCCTGGTGCAACCTGTCCCCCACCCAAAGCAGAGGCAGCCAAACGCGCCTCCTCCTCCTCGCAACAGGGCCAAACTTTGCAACCCCCTTTTCCTGCCCTCCCCGGGGCCTGAGGAAATAGGTGGGTACAGCAAGAAAGAAAAAAAGAGCATTGCAAAAAAAGAGGCGGGGGGGGGGGAAAGAAGTGCCCTCCTCGGCGGGTCGCTCCTTTGCAATGCCGGGGCTTTGCAAATGCAGGAGCAAGGCAGGCGTGTTTTTTTCCGTTTGTTTGCACGGAGCGGCGGGGGGGGGGAGGCAGAGATGGCATTGCAGCAGTGTGTGTGGGGTGCAATGCCTGAGGGGGCGTCGCTCTTGGGCCTGTTGTGGGGCTGCCCCCCCCATCCTCCTCCTCCTCCTCCACCCGGTCCTGTTTTTGTTTTTTTTTTTGCAACCAACATGATCTTTCTCACTTTGCTCTCTCGCTCTTTCTCATGGCCGCCTGCCGGAGGCGGGGTTTCAGATTTAAAGGACAAGCTGCCCTTTTCAGCTTGGAAGAGGAGGAAGGGGGTGGGCGATGGGGGCTGTGTGTGGGTTGCAAAAGAGCAAGGGGAGGGGAGCATTGGGTCGCCCCCCCCTTGGCTTCCCTTGGCAAGCGCTGGAGGAGAAAAGGCGGGAAGAAAAAAAGATACACCCTTTCCCGCAGGGTTACCAATCCCCAGGTGGGGGCAGGGGATCCTCCTCTCCCCAAAATACCCCCCCCAAGTTTCAAAACGATTGGACCAGGGGGTCCAATTCTATGAGCCCCAAAAGATGGTGCCCCTATCCTTCATTATTTCCTATGGAAGAAGGGCATTTTAAAAGGTGTGCTGTCCCTTTAAATGTGATGGCCAGAACTCCCTTGGAGTTCAATTATGCTTGTCACACCCTTGTTCCTGGCTCCACCCCAATGTCTCCTGGCTCCACCCCCAAAGTCTCCTGGCTCCGCCCCCAAAGCCCCCAGATATTTCTTGAATTGGACTTGGCAACCCTCTTTCTTTATTGGGGCTGCAAATATCATCAAATTATTGATATTTCTTGAAGTGACACGGTGAAGTGACACGCGACCCGAGGAAGACTACACTTTTTCCCGATTTTCGACACACCAAGCTGAAAAGGTTAGCCATCACTGCCCTAAGGTGATCCTGATAGGTTGTCATGTACCACTGTGGGTGGTGGGCTTCTGCTTTGAATGTTCTTTCACATTGCATTAAACAGAAAACTAGCATAGCAGAGAGAAGTCCCATCCCCTTTTCTGTTTGTTGTGCTGGTTTTCTTCTTGCAGGGAAGTTTCGTTTTTTGTTTTGTTTTTTACACAGGGAAGCATTCTAAAATATCATCCTCCATGAACCTCCACCACCTGCATAAAATCTGAGATGGTGTGGTCCATTCTGCCACTCTCAGGTCTCTACCACCACTTTTTCCTGCAGCCCTGTGAACCAGGCTTAGGATTCAGCACATTTAGTGTGAGAATTTGCTTACAGAATCAAGTACATCAATAAGTACGTGTCCAGGGTTCATATAATGACTTGTTTCCAGTATAATGCTTACCATTTTGATATTTTAAATGCTCTTCATTTTGGCAGTGATGTTACTATTAAAGTAACTTGTCTTAATTATATATTTGAGGTATTTCAATATAGAAGTCAGTTGAGTGAAAAAGTGCTTGACTTGTTCTTCTGCTATTAACCTTTTAAAAAACAAGAAATCACCACAGTGTTTAACTTAGACAGTTGGGTTTGTTGCCTAGGCAATTTTCAATTACTGCACAGAGGAAAACAGCTGACAAAGGCAAGAGTTTTTAGTTCTGAATTTGTGTTATTTATATCCTATAAACAAAGTTCTTCATCACTCTCAAGATTGAATACCATCCTTCCTCCCCAATAAACAAAGCTTTTAGATGGTTCTGGAATCTAGAAATAATGTTATTTATCCAGGTTCAGCTGGCCTCTAATAAAGGCTGGAAGACCTGGTCATGTTGGTTGGAAAATGGTAATTGGGTGAGAGATGAAAAGTGGAAGAGTCTGATTTTGATGAGTACAATTTAGCAAGGGATGGGATTACGGAAAGGATCATGCAGGATATGATTTGTTAGTTGCTACTGCTTGTTAGAGCCCAACTAGGTATTGGAGATCCATAATCATATCTCCAGACACCTTTGCTTTTCTTTACAAGCAGCTGTATGAGTGTATGAGAGAAACTTAGAGAAAGATTCAATAAGGGCCTAATGCTGGGGCAGGGAACCCTTCCATGCGCATCATTTCTGGGATGACATTATCACATCATGGACATTGCTGTGCTATGTTGTTGTTGTTTTTTTGGGGGGGTGCATTATGGAAACCTGGCAACCCTATCCAGATCACTGGTTTTCCACTCTGAGGGAAGTCATTCTAGCCCCACCACAGTTTATCTGGGCTCAGGGACTGTCAGATTCTCAGCCTCCAGGTGGGGCCTAGGGTTCTCATGGAATTAATGCTGATCTCTGAACTACATAAATCAGTTATCCTGGAAAAAATCAGTTTCAGAGAGCAAACTCTATGGTATACCATAGATTCTCAGTGAAATCCCTTCCCAAATTATCCCCACCTCAGGCACTGCCATCAAACCTCCAGGAATTTCCCATCCCAGAGTTGTCAGTGGAACTGACATTCCACTCTGGAGGCTGTGATTCCAGGCTCAGGGCAGGTTTCTCAAAATCTGTCTCACATTTTCATTGCAATGTTTGTGTGCTGTCATTTGTTTTAATATACCCCTTTCCTGACTGTGCAACTTTGGTATACTAACCAATAGAGATAGTAGAAAGCACTGCCTACCATGGAAGATATTAGCTAGGGTTGTCAGCCTCCAACTGAGGCCCGGAGATCTCTCAGAACTACAACTTATCTCCAGAAATTAGTTCCTCTGGAGAAAACTGCTGCTTTGCAGCACTGAACTCTATGGCATTATACTCCCCTTATCCAATCCCTTCCCTCCCTATGCTCCACCTCAAAGGCCTGCAGGAATTTCCCAGCGCAGTTAGTAACACTAAATTAAGCTAACCCTCCCCTCATTGAGATAAAAGAGGCAAACCTGTCCTTTTCTCCCTAAGTGTGAGTTCTGTCCAGCACTGCAGTCCAGCACTGCAGAGAATTCCTTCTCTCACCACCTTAGTTGCTTTCATAAATGTACCCTGAATAACTATATTTCCCAGCGCTCAAGGCACAGAACAGCAAGAAAATGCATCCAGCATGTAATGGAAGACAGCGGGAAGGAAGTGATTCAAGCTGCTGGCTTATGAGCCAGCGGAGCCAACTAGAATTCTGCCAGTCCCACCATGGCACCTAGCAAGCAGCCCCAGCCCTCAACAAAATAAGCACATACAGACAGAAGGGAGAAGATAATGAAAGAAATGAAAACAATTGTTTTAAAAAACAGAATGCAAAGGATAACACATACATTTCTAATCAGGAAATAATGAAGTCTTCTATATTCAAAGGGGCCCAGAACTTGAAAAATCAGTCTTAATCACTTAATTATAATAAAGAGATTCGGTTAGAGCAGAGGTTAGCAGTGCAATCCCAAACAGAATGAAAGTTAACTGAGGTCAGTGGGTTTAGAAGGGGATAACTAAGGCCTGATTCATCACACAGTTAGTGACTGATTCATCAGAAGATAAGGATACACATTATTGCCCTCTTTTTGGTATATTAACAGTGCTTGCTTGTGTTTTTGTGTATGGCTTTTGATGTCATGATTCTGGTTTAATTGTGCATTTTTAATGAATGCAAAAATGTTCATTACATACATTATATTTATGAGTAAAATTCTGTTTAGGACTTGTGGTGGTTGGTAAGCCTAACAATACATCCTAACAAGTACATTTTAACCCAGAATCCATACTCAAGGAATGGAGCTTTTGAGATTATAGATTCTCTACAGAAAGAAGGAGTGGGGTAAAATTTTGGTACATCACAGTGATAGTGTAAATTGACCCACATTTCAAGAACTTAAATATCCCTTTGGTAAGCACTTAAAATGAAGAACAGATTTTCAAAGCTTTTCTTAATGCAAATGCTCAGATTTGGAGGATTGGGTTTAAAATGCAATGATCTGAGCAATTGCATCTAAAGGTTTTACATACTAAAAGCAATCTAGTCAGAGCTGTGCATTATTTCATAACTTGTTGCTTTGCCTTTTCATTTAAAAGGAATGTATAATTTAAAAAAACACAGCTGTGAAGTCTGCACTATTCTATCACTTAAATCCATAATCATAGCATTCTATTGTTTGGCTTCGGGTTATGAAATCAAAATGTTGGAAGATAGAACATTATTCAAGGCACCAAAGTTGGGAGGAGGGGAGCCTCATCCTTTCTGAAAAAATTATGGTGCAGGCAAGAAAAAAATTATTTGATTCCTCCTAAAAATATGAAGTAAAAAACAATATATTACTTCAGCATCTTGACTAATGTTCTCTTTCCAAGTTAAAACTTTTGCCGAATATGATTCATTTCAAGTCTGATGTGTACTGCAGACATTAACTCCTGCCAAAGGCTGAATGGCAGCAGCAGCCACATCCTCTGACAGAAATAAACCCACCACACTGGCATAGCTGACTTTTAAAAATTAGTTTTATTAATAATTGAGACCTTAATTCCAGTGAACTCACTGTGTTCTTTAGATACACCAGGTGTGTACCTTTTGTGATCCATGAGCAGCTCTACCATTGAGCAAACTGAACCAGCCACATAAGGTAGTACGGGGTTTTTTTTTGGGGGGGGGGGCTGCTTCCTGTTGTATGTTTACATATGTTTGCATTTTGTGCGTGTTTCTGTTTTATTTATACTTTTGATATAGATGTATCTGTCAGTTTGTCTCTCTATATATAGAGAGATGATATTTATATCTGCCTTGGGGACCATGAATTGGTTGGGAACATTGCATAGAAAAAATTTTAAGTAAATAAATATAGCCCATACTGCTGCCCCCTCTATTGGCCAGACAATTAACAGCTATTAACACCCCCATGTACTTTTAAATATTTAAATATTTCTCCAAAGTAGGGACCAAAGCACATTACATCATTCTCCTCTTCTCCTTTTTATCTCCACAACAACCCTGTGAGGTAAGTTAGGCTGAAAGTATGTGATGGGCCCCACACCACTTAATGAGACTAGTGATTTGAACCTGAGTCTCCCAGACCCTAATTTGAAGCTATAATCACCACCACGCTGACTTTCACAGGATAGCTGCTGTTGAACAGCAGCAAGCAACCTGGCCTAGGTGAGTCATGCAAGTCAGATAGTGACTAGATACCCGGTGGCCTGCAGGCCTGGTCAAAGTACCCCTGGAAAGGACTCTGCCTTCTCCCCCTTCCTCTTACTGACAGATACCAAGCCTGAATGCCATGGTTGCCTGGCAACAGCCATGGAGGATTTCTGTTTCTTATATGTACAGATGTTCCTTTCAGATATTTTTTTAAAACCTCCAACATATTTCTTTAGATTTCAGATTTTTCTGCAAACCTGGAGTGTTGCCCATCCATAGTCCTAATAATTGGATTTAAATATCCTCAGATTTGGCTGATTTAGCAATTAGAATATGCAAGCAGGAACCTGCAGGGACTTGCAGGGTAAATTTCCCTCTCCAGCGCTATTTCATTTTTTCCCATCCTTGAAAGCCCTCATAGCGTATCCCTCTTTCCTGCCTTCATCTCTTCTTCCCATGAGCCATCATTCCTTAGGCCTTGAGCCATTTCTGAGCTGGTGCCTGTTTGAAGTGAGCTGAGACTATATGTTCTGTGATGAAAGATTGTGAGACTACCTTAGTGTTATATGGAAGAGGTTGTTGATACTGATTAACTGTGAAGCTGTATGAATTGTGGTTCATGGATTATTTGATTTGAAGGAAAATGGAGTAGAACTTTCCATTGCTTGAAGATTTGTCGAAACAGGAGCTACAAGTTGACTCCCTGTACTTTGGTGCTCTACTATCTTCCATAAATGCACTCTTTGAGAGTTTTGTCTATGCCTCTGTGTATTTGTATATTCTCACCATTATCACATTATTGTATTGCTATATAGCAGGGGTGGCCAATGGTAGCTCTCCAGATGTTTTTTGCCTACAACTCCCATCAGCCCCAGCCATTGGCCATGCTGGCTGGGGCTGGTGGGAGTTGTAGGCAAAAACATCTGGAGAGCTACTGTTGGCCACTCCAGCTATATAGTCTTAGTAATTGTTCATCATTATAACCATTTGCGGTTGTGTGTTTATTCAGTGAGTTAAATTAGGCTGAGAATGTCTAAATGGCCCAAGGTCACCCATAATATTTCCAGGGCAGAATGGGGATTTGAGGCCCTCATTGAAACTCTAGCTGCTACACTACACTGGATTTTGTGTGATGGCTACTATTGAACATAAGCATGCAGCCAGACTCAGGAAGTCATGTGATGTTAACTTCTCCCTTGAAGGCCAAAACAGTCCTGAAAAGGACCGTGTCCCCTCCCTTTCACTTTTACTGACAGAACCAAGCCTGTTGTGTTTGCATAGCAACAGCCATTGAGGGCATCCTTTTCTAAAGTTGCAGGTGGCTCCTTCCATCAGTTTGGGGTTTTATAACATCCCCATGTAATTTTTTTTTCCAGATTTCAGGATTTTTCTGCAAACTTGGGGCACTTTTCAGGATTGTTGAAAGATCCACCTTGACCCTTCACAGGTCCAAGCTCCAGATATAAGTGTCCTCACATCTGGCCAATTTTACCATTGCAATATATGTGGGGACCCACAAAAATTTACAGGAGCAGCTGCCTCATTCCCTCAAGCTCTGATTCCTTCCATCTCCTCCCATTTCTCTCAATCTCTCTCTTTCTCTTCCCAATGCCCTTGCTCATTTTCTTTCTCCCTCTCCATCCATGTCTATTATCACTCATTCTTTCCACCCTCACCTCATCATTCTGCATCATCATTCTTTCTCTCTTTTTCTGCCAAGCAATCCTATCACTTACTCTTTCTGCCCTTTCTCTTTCTTCCAGCCACAGCACCAATGCTGACACTGGTGGATGTGCTATGGTTTCTGCCCCCCCTCCACTAATGTCAACATGGCATGTGGCAGCTCCTGGCCACACACACTCCACTCATGTTGATGATGCTGGCAACACCTCCTGGTTTAGCAGACAGGCCTTCTGCAGTTTACCTCCCCCCCCCCATCATTCTTGCTCTCTCCTGTGCTACTGTGGATTCCAGCGACTACCCTCCCATCAATGGCAACACTGATGGAACTGGTGTGCTGCTGCTGCTTCTCTATTGCTATAGCCATCACAAAGGTCACTGTAGCCCTGGGCCATCCTCCTCCATTACTTCCACTGATGATGCCGATGCCCTAAGGAGGAGGTATCTGCAATATCTGCACATGCACAGACAGTATTTTTTTTTTTGGGGGGGGTGATTTAAAGCCCACCCCCCTTTTTTCTTTTTTCTTTTTTTACAGTTTTCAGATTTCTCTGCAAACCTCAGGATCCCCCAAGTTTGGAGAACAATCTCCTTTCTGTCAGTGTGAGCCTAATCTATGGAATTAGATATCCACATATTGCCTTAGGTTTATAGATGATGATGGTGGTGGTGATGGTATCTTCACAAGTACATTCACTAGCAGGAGAATCCTGAGTGGAGGACAGATCAAACAATCTTGTTTTTACACCTTATGTTCTCTCTACTAAGGCTCCCAGGAATGTTAACAATGGCTTTTTCATGCTACTGTATTGTTTCTTCCTCTTGTGATTATTTTGTGTTTGAGATATATAAATGGCTCTGGTGAAGTAAAGAAAACATTGCAACCTTGGAACTAGAGAAAAAATTAAATCAATGTGTCTGTTGCTGAGGAGAAAAAGAAAGTATTTGCATTATATTGATTTCCATACACATCTTTTTGCCTAGGTAGTTAAACCCTCTGCACATCCCTGTCTTTGCTTGTTTGCTCACCCCAAGCTATATTACATTATGTTTTCAGGTTCTTGTATTTTGTCATATTTATGACATTAAATGAGTCCTTTTGACTGCTTTTTACAGGTATGACGAGTTTAGCCAGGGAACTAGATAAACATATCATATCATTCCATTTACCAGGCTGGTGTTGTTTGCCAAGGGACATGCATTGTGCAGCCACTGTGAGGAAAGAGAGGATACATATTGAATTAAAAGAATAAATAAAGACTACTCTTCCATGTTTCTATTGGAAATAGGTTGGGGTGGGGAACTGAAAAGGTAGAGCAACTGAACAAGGGGGTGGGGAAGCAATGATCAAGTGTACAGAAAAGCTTAATACAGTTTACTGCTGTTGTATTTAAGGTTAGCCCAGCTACTAGGTTTGTAGCCTTTAGCAAGATGTTGTCATCCATCTACCTCTGTCCAATGTCTGTTCTATCCTACCCTATGCAGAGAGAATATAGTATGCAGTTCTCTCACCTACAGAATGGGCTTCCTAAAAGGACTGGCTTCTGCTAGCAACCTGAGAAGGAAAAATAGTCAGGTGGGCAAGCGGTGGTAGCTAGGCACCAAGAACATTAAATGCGTATATGTAAATGGCACTTTGCAGCAGTCGCTGCCAGTCCCTTTAGGAGGTGTCACCCACAGGGAAACAGATAGAGTCCTTTTATTTAAGGCACTCAATTCTAGATAGGAAAGAGGAGAGATAAATTCTCAAATCTAGTCTAACTAGCTAGATGGACTGAGATTCAGGAAATATGGTTGCCAAGTCTCTCCACTGTTGCAGCGGGGGATTCCTCTCATGCGCACTAAGTATATGATACCATATAGTTTTACCACAAATCCTAGAGCCCCAACATGATTTGCCCAGTGTACTAACATCACTTCTGGGTGATGTCATCATGCAGGGACCATCATGTGATGATGGGGCCCTTTGGAGGCAGGAATCCCCCTGGCAGCCTGCTCCATGCCAGTGGGTTGCCCCCCCCCCCCAAACCAGGGGATCTCTCACCCCCAGCGGGAGCTTGGCAGCCCTATCACAACAGCATCCTGTTCTCACATTGTCAAGATGGATTTAGGCAATGTGTGTGTGAGAGGGAGTGGGGAACCAGAAGAAAGTGAACTTTTCCCTAAGAGTAGCAATCTATAATCAAAGGGATAGCAACAGAGAGAGAAGGAAAGGATGTTTATTTTCCTAGTCTATCTAGCCTCTCCTATTCGCTTGTTGTCCTCCCCTGTTGTCTGAGGCAGAAGACAGCACAAAGTCCTTGACTTCCAACAGAACAGATAAGCAGTCTGCAAAAAAAAATTGACTCACTGTTCATGACTGGCAAACAGAATATGAGCCAAACCAGCAGGTTTTTTAGCATTCTAGTCTTTATAATAGTCAAGAGAGTCGATTGGTTGAAACACTCTTCAGAATAATGACAGTAAAAATCCAGTTGCAAAAAGTGCATTGTTTAGTGTGCATGAATGCACCCAGTGAGTTTCATGAAAAGTGGGGATTTGAACCTGAGTTTCCCTAGGCCTAATCCCACATTCTAACTACTATATACACCGGCTACCAGGTGCAGCTGTAATATCTGTTTCTTTTGGAAAATAGTAGTAGCAGAACTGGGCAGTAATAGAACTGCCATCCTCAAGCAATTACAGCTGCTTCCACCCTGAAGGAAATAATCTGAGGAGTAAGTTCCATTCCCACTTGCTCACTTAGCTGGATGTGTGAGTGGTAATGGCATCTGGGCACCACAATTGCTGGCTTGCCCACCAGCTCATCTCCCTTGGAGTAGCAGCTGCCAATCCCTTTGGGGTGAGGGGCTACTAGAACCAACGTTACCAAGATAGAAAGAAGCAGTTTCAGAGAAGGAAATGTAAGGGGATAGCTAAAATTTAGTATTTTTTTCCCTATTTCTATTGTTAACAGAATATCGCAACTAAGAAAATTCTAGTTTATCTTTTAAAGATAGAATCTATCATAAATATTGTAAGACTGGAACCTTGGCAACTTTCTAGCAGATTCTGTACCCTGTTCTTCCTTTCTAAAGCATATGGGTATTATTTGGCTCATCCAAAACCATCCAGCTGGCACCTTCTTTCTGTTTCTCAGCAACTGGAATAAGAACATAGGAACATAAGAGAAGCCATGTTGGATCAGGCCAATGGCCCATCCAGTCCAACACTCTGTCACACAGTGGCCAAAAAAATCCCCAGGTGCCATCAGGAGGTCCATCAGTGGGGCCAGGACACCAGAAGCCCTCACCCTGTTGCTCCTCCCAAGCACCAAGAATACAGAGCATCACTTGCCCCAGACAGAGAGTTCCAACAATATGCTGTGACTAATAGCCACTGATGGACCTCTGTTCCATATGTTTATCCAATCCCCTCTTGACGCTAGCTATGCTTGTAGCCACTGCCACCTCATGTGTCAGTGAATTCCACATGTTAATCACCCTTTGGGTGAAGAAGTACTTCCATTTATCCATATCCGACTGCTCAGCAATTTCATTGAGTGCCCACAAGTTTTCGTATTGTGAGAAAGGGGGACTGCATCTGGGCACCTTCTCTATCCCATGCATAATCTTGTAAACCTGTATCATGTCACCCCTGAGTCAATGTTTCTCCAAGCAAAAGAGCCCCAAGCCTTTTAACCTTTCTTCATAGGAAAAGTGTTCCAACCCTTTAATCATTCAAGTTGCCCTTTTCTGGACTTTTTCCAATGCTATATCATCTTTTTTGAGTTGCGGTGACCAGAATTGTACACAGTACTCCAAATGAAATTTAGGATATACATTCCAATAGGATTATTACTTTAGCAAACATGTCAGATGCCTAATGTTAATCATAACCAGGGATTTTTTTGTAGAAAAAGCCCAGCAGGAACTCATTTGCATATTAATCCACATCTCCTGTCATCACCATTGTTTTACACAGGGCTTTTTACAATAAAAGTCCAGCAGGAACTCATTTGCATATTAGCCCACACCCCTGACACAAAGCCAGCTAGAACTGTGTTCCTGTGAGTTCCTGTTCAAAAAAAGCCCTGATTATAACTCAGTTATAATTAAAATGCCTAATGTTAATTATAACTGAACACAGTTTACTTTAAACATAGGTATTGCTTTCTCTGTGCAAATGTTTTTTTTTTCTGGGCAGCCACTAGAGTAAACTGAGTTTTAAAATTAAAAAAGAAGAAAATGTGAATGTTTATTTCATTTGTCTTCCCCATTATATATTTCATAAATTAAAAGAACCTAACCAGATATGTTATTGGGATAATTTTACTTTCCCACAAATTGGGAAAATTAAGAGCAGCCTCCCAAGCTCTGAGCTGTAAGAACGATTGGAGGAAAAGCATTTTGTGCATAGGAATGTCAGCTGGGATGATCCCGTTTTGCATAAACATGTCTGAATCGAAGACGTCTCCAACAGTCACAGATCCCTGCATCCCCTTATGCCCCCTTCTCAAGCTGATGTGTCTGTAGAAATGGAGAGTAAAAAACAGATTCTTTCTTTGCATTATCAAGAATATTATTTAGATGCCAATTATTTAGTTCCTCGCTAAAATTATGTTACCCATCTGAAGCTATCAAACAGGGCATGTTCAGACTGTATTTTGCATAGGTGCATTCCAAATGAAAGAGCAGACTGGGAGAGGGGGAACAAGCAGCTACATTTGCCCAGGAAGCGGTTCTGTGAAATCTCTATTCATGACGGCAGAGACCTTATGAATGGAGAGGGTATATGCAGCTAGAGTACTTGGTAGATTGCAGTCTCCAAACTGCAATGCTGCCACTACTGTGGCTCAACTTGGTGAGTGAACTCAGGAGGCAAGCCAAAAAATACCATTAAGGGTTGTGTTGTTGTTGTTTTTTTTTGGGGGGGGGGAGATTGTTCAGGTAAACCAAACACACATCCTTAGTTTCCAACCAACCTGGGACATGGCATAGCTCTCTGTTATGGATTGTGAGGCTGCTGCTATCATGTTACTGTGGAACTCAAAAGTGTGCTACTGTCATACATACAATGCTGATTTAATTACTTATCTGAAGGAAGAAGCTGTAACTTCTACATTTATCTAGAGGCACAGTAGGAGATAATTAAAATGCATACCATAATTTGGAGATACAGAAGATGGAGATGAAGGCAGAAAACAAATTAAAAAATGTTAAGTATGACTGTATCTTTTCCTAATTAGATGGCCTGTTCTTTGAAAACAAGATTAATGCATCTTTTGAGTAAATTAGGTTTGAGAGCAATTCTTATTAGGTCTACAATTACACACTCATATTACAGTTTCTAGGAAAACTTTAAGGACAGTAGGTTCTACAGTATTATGTCAGTTGATGTGGAAAAATATCAAAGCATTGCAAGGTTCAGACTGCCTGACTTTGATTTGGCATTTTCTTGGGTTTCAGGCTTCTAACCGAAATGTTAACCTACTGGTATAACTACAGATAGATTGCTCATCATCTGATTGATTTCCTTTTAGTCAAATAGATTTTCTGTACTCTTCTTATGAATGAATTATTGAAACCACAGTAAACCTCCTAATACTTTAGGTTGGGGTAAATTAAAAGGAGGGGGGGGACATATCTAACACAAGAATATTGATGTTGTGTTTGTTCTCTTTCTATAAATCTTTTAATCTGCAGCAGATAACCCTTCCAGAATTCAAGATTTATAACTGTGTCATGTTAGAAATGATAGTGCTTTCTGTCATGAAATGAAAAAAAAATGACCATCTTCTGATTTATAGTTCCTAAACTAAGTGAAATGTTTCTTCAGTGGAGAAGACCATATCTTGCTTGCTTCCATAGTCAGTGATCATTGCTGCCCTATGAGCTGCCTCTCAGTCAACAGTTTTCCAATAGGAAAAAAATGCCAACATTTTTCTAACAGGAAAAGAAATGTCATCTATCCTGGATGTTTATCATGGGCATGTGTGCTACAGTCTCATTTGGAAATGGGGTGATCTGCTTAATTTGGATTCCAACAAGCACTCACCTGGTGAAATGGAAACGTGTGAACATACACACATGAAAGGAAACATATCCCCCCCTCCCCTGTATGCACCAGCATGTGCCAATGGAGGTACAAATGTCATTTCATGTGAAATGGTTCTCATCCAACAAACTACAGGACAATCTATTGCCTCCCCAGTCGGAATAACGAGACAGACAACAAATATGGATTAAAGGGCCACTTTATTTAATTTTTAACGGCAAGGGGAAAAAACAGTGGGGACAGGTTAAACCAGGGGTCAGTACCAGAGCACCTCCTTAACCTGGAACTGGGCGAGCCCCAGGCCCCGGGTGTGAGCCAACCCAATGGTTCAAACCCAGCCAGCCAGGCACAAGATCCCATTCACCTGCGCTCCACCATCCCCCAAGCCGTACAGCCTGGGATGTGGACAATTCCAAGTGATGGGATCCCAAGGCTCCCTGGAGCCAACCTTGGGCCATACAGCTTAACGGTCACCCCAGGGACGCCATTCACCAAATGGTGCAGTGCCGTGGGAGCTCACCAATACTCCAAACAACATGTTCCCAACAGTAAACAGCCACAGACAGAGCCAAGCCTCAGCTTAGGTGACTGTCCCCACCTAACCCAGAACATGTTCTAGCCCTTGCCTTAACTTGGCCAAAAAGGCCTCGTTGCCCTTTACTGAAAGACGGACCCCATCTGGCCTGTACAAGTCCTCACAACAGGCCTTTATGGATGGATGCGGCACATAAACTCCTAACCTTCTCTCAAGGGCTATCCGCAAGGCCCTGTTAGCCTTCTTCTGGGCTCACTCCAAACCTGCTGGGTCCCAAGCCACCCGCCACTCCTGGTGTGGCAGCATGGCCGACCACAGGATGAGGATGCCCGGCCACCTTCTACCAATCATGGTGATGTCATCCCAGGCCTGAAGTGAAAGGGCCTTACTCTTGAGTAAGCCCAAATCATTCTCCCCCAAGTGAATCACCAACAAATGTGGCGGGGGGCCCCTCCTTTCCTTAAAGAGAAGCGGAAGGAGTCCCGACCACCTCATGCCCCGTCGGCCCTGCCACTCAATGACAGCCCGCTCACTCAGGCCTGAGAGCCAACCGATGCCCATCAAGCATGATGTGCCACCCAAAAGACGATACTGTGGCCACAAATGAGGATCCTTCTCCTTTCCACGCCAGCCACAGCACCTAGAAAAAAAAAAACATTAGGACACATTCCCACATAACCAAAAACAACTATGGAAAAGGTAACAACAGTGGGGAATCGCCCTATGACCTTAAAGGCTGTATGTAAGACCAATAAGCCCCAGATCTCCACTGTCCCACATGACGAATGGCCTCACCCTCATAACCCATAGCTGCAGCTGTAGATGCAGCCCCAATCCTAAATGAATGAGTGCTGAATTTCATACCCCCAAGACCCAATTTTCCCAAAGCCCGGCCAACCCTCTCAAGTCTACATAATGCTCAAGAGCCGCCACCAAACACAACTCCTTCTCTGAGCAAGGTCCTAAAATAACCGTGCAACCCCTTTGCCTCTGATCCGTCTTAGATCGACGAACCAGAACAGAAACCTGACCCTCCACAAACTTGATATCCCCCACTTGGAGAGCCCTAGATGAAGTGTCAGTGTGTGAGAGCGCCACAAGCTCAGATACCTGCAAGGCCCCAAGAAAGGCCGTCAAGGCGGCTGCATGAAATAGCGCCTGTTCAAAAACAGAGGCACAAACCAGAGCCCAGGTGGCATGTAGCCCACAGAGGATAGATAGGAAAATCGGCTGCCTATGGTCAGCCGGTTGCCCCGCCTTCCGTAACCAACCCTCCAACATTTTTGAAATACAGAAGTATTTAGTCACCTACAGATAGCCCCGTGCCTTACTGAAGAAAGCCACCGCTGGCAGCTGTGATTTCACAGAGAGGCCTCTCTCTTTCTGCCAAACACAAAACTGCAGCAGGTACTCCACTGGGGCCGGTCAAGCCTCCACAAGCCCGGCCCTTTCCTGAAAAACAGAAAACTGACTAGCCACCCTGTCATACGACCTTTTCATGCTAGGTGCCATGGCAAGGTGAACTGCTCGGCTAACTTCATCCCTCCAATCTGCCACAATTCTGCTGGGATGCGCCCGGGAAAAAGGTCGGCCTCCAGAGCTAGTTGACGAAAACGCACCATCTGTTGGCGAGACAGGGCGTCCGCCACTCCATTACTAATGCCTGGTACGTGCTTTGCCAAAAACAAAATGTTTAACTTAAGACAACGCAGTGTAAACACCTTAACAAGCCTCATAACCGGTGGGGACCTAGAGGTAAGGTTGTTGATGATATGTACAACCGCCATGTTGTCACACCAAAAATGCACCATGTGATTGGCCAGGGAGTGCCCCCACAGAAATATAGCAACTACTGTGGACTTCCAGGGTTGGAAAATGGCGAGCTGAGTTGCTTTCCCTAACGGGGGCAGGCTGGCATTTCTGTTCAGGGTAGTAAAAGGCAAATCAATGCCTTCTGCCTACATTTCTCAGCTAGAGAATTGTCCAAGATATGCACAGATACTTTGAGGAGACTTACCTTGGCTGAAAGGGAGTCCCGGGGGGGGAGGGGCTCCTTTGAGGGATCTTCGAAGAGAAGTTGCATATTCATCATCTGCAGAAGTTTCCAGAGTCATTAATTTGACATAAACTCGGCAGGATCCAAACCTTCTTTTACAATTTTAAACGTCTAATCTGCAAAGGACTGGTGTTCACTTGGATAAACTACAGAAAAAAGGTACTATTTGCTATCTCTTCATTCCGGGACTAATTAAAGTTAAACAAAACAAAAGTAAAAGGTGGGAGTTGGAAATACTGAAAGCCTGAAAGGAGAAGAAGATAAGGGGCTAAATTTGAACTTTGTAAACTTAAAAGACAGTGTTAAAAGAAGAAAAGAATTTATTGTTTAGTCTATCTGTGGTTGAGGAGGCAGCACCATTGTCACAGACCTGCAGTTCTCATAGTCAACACAGGAAATACGTCAGATATCGTGAGATTTCTCTACCAGTGAAACGAGATTTGAAGGCAAGAAAAGCAGGAAGTATTAGAGGAAGAAGAAGGAAGTCAATGAAGCAAACAGCCTACTCTAGGATTATAATACCAGAGAGAAACATTGTTGTTGGGAGGACTAAATTTTAACATTGTTTTTAAAGTGATTGGGACATTAAAAATTGGTGGAGTTAACAGATTTGGCAATTAAAAAATTACTACTGTTGGAAAGTAGATAAGAAGATTTGAACATGTAAAAGGGAAAAAAGGATTTTTTTTTTTAAAGTGAAGCAAAAGTTGTGACTGCCATTTTGGGAGAAATAAAAACTTTAAACATTAATATCTGAGCCTGGGAGGCTCAGAGGACAGTGAAATTGGGTGCATTGGAAAGGGCAAGCTTCACTTTATCAAACCTGATGATTCAAATTTAATTTGGTGAGATTAAAATTTTTGATTTATATGTCAGACCTGAAACAAACTCGTGCTAGGTCTGCTTCAATAGAGAAAATGCAAGCCCAATTAGATGCAATGGAAGCTAGGATAATGAAGGGGGTGAAAGAAATGATAACTGCCTCTAAAGGATATTGAGGACTCAAAGAAAGAATTAAAAAAAGAAATAGAGAATCTCAAAAATGACACTGTGGTAATAACAAAGAAAGTACAAGAAGTGGAAGAGAGAGTGAAAACACATTACTCCACCTTGTTAAAATTACAAGAAAAAGTGACAATTTATGACTGCAAACTGATGAAAACTCAGATCTGTCTGAGAGGTGTACCTGAAGATGTAGAATCAGACTTGAAAGAATACATAATAAAAATAATTGCAGAATTTTTGGAGGAAAATCCTGAAGGGAATAGAAATATGTATTATATGTATAGAGTAAATTTACTCTATGCAAAAAAGAATAATCTGCCAAGAGATGTGGTCATAAAATTTATGACAAAAGAAATGGTGGGGAAAATCATGAATAAAAACTTTGAAAAGTCATTGACAGTGGGAGGCAGTAGAGTAAGAATTATGAAAGAACTCCCAAGACAAGTGTTAACTGACAGAAAGGCATACAAAAAATTGACAGAAAAACTATGTGACAATGGAATGAGGTATAGATGGGTAATACCTGAAGGTTTGAGCTTTGAACTTCAAGGGAAAAGGATTACAATCAGAAATACACAGGGACTGCATAGATTTTATGAAGAAAATAAAGAATTTGCACCATGATGGATTACAAATTGATATCTTGGAATGTAAATGGACTAAATTCACCACAAAAAAGAAAGGCAACGTTTCATTGGATAAAAAAACAAAATTGTAATATAGTATGTTTGAAAGAAGTGCATATTAGACAAAAGTATTATAAATTTTTATGGAATAAAATACTAGATTTTTTTACATTAGCTGAACAGAAAAAGAGAGGAGTAGTCTTTTATATTAAACAAGAATTAGACCCGAAATTGGTATTTAAAGATGAGGATGGAAGATATATAGCGGTAGAAATTACTTTGAATGCCAAAAAAAGTTGTTGTTGGGACTTTATGCTCCAAATGGTGCTAAAGATATTTTCTTTAAAAATATTACACAACATCTTGATGAAGTGACCTATGAGCAAATTTTATTGATGCGGGACTTTAACGGAACAATTCAGAATATGATAGATAGATCTGGGAAGAAAAAAAATGATAAAGAAGGGAAATTGCCAAAGTCTTTTTTGAATTGGTCAAACAGGAGAGTTTGGAAGATATATGGAGGAAGTTTAATCCTGAAGTACGGGACTATACCTTTTTTTCAGCTAGACATAGCTCTTTCTCTAGAATTGACATGTTGTGGGGTAACAAAGATTTGGGGCTTATAACAAAGAAAATAGAGGTATTACCTAAAATAGGAGCTGATCATAACCCAATAATGTGGATTACAAATTTGTCGAAAAAGTAAAGAAAATGGAGATTAAATGAAGATTTACTACAAAATAAAGAAATAGTGACATCTCTAGAAAATGAAACCAAAGCGTACTTCCAAGTAAATGACAGAGAGGATATAGAATTTCAGATGGTATGGGATGCCTACAAGGCAGTAATGAGAGGATTACTAATAACATTGAATAATAAAGACAGGAGAGCAAAAGATAAACAGATGTTGGACATTCAAAATGAAATTAAGAAAAAAGAAGGTGAATTAAGGAAAAGGCCAGGAAAAAAGAAAATTATAAGGGAGATTACAATATTGCAAGCACAAATGAGACATCTGTTAAATAAAGAATTGGAATGGAATTTGAAAAAATTAAAACAGAAATATTTCGAGGGAGCGAATAAACCTGGAAAACATTTGGCCTGGCAATTGAAGAAAAAGAGAGAAAGTAAAATTATTAATACAATTGTGGCTGATGGAAGAGAGATGGTAGATCAAGAAGGAATAAAGAGAGAATTTTTAAAATATTATGCTAAACTATTTAAAGGTGTTAAAGTAAAGGAAAAAATGGAAGCGTATTTGCAGAAGATTAAAATAGCACCCTGAACTGATTATATGGAAAAAGTTTTGAATTATCCAATTGAAAAAATAGAAATTGAAGTAGCGATTAATGCAATGAAAATTGGAAAGGCTCCTGGCTTGGACCTGTTACAGGCCATAAAGGCATGGGGCCCACCACACAACGGACATTCATGTTTGTACCTGCAGGCTTTTCTGGCGCACACACCTTGGGAGGTAAACTCCCAGCAAAGCAGCCGTGGCTGAACCGACTGCCCCGCAGCCGAGCAAGTGCTAGCAGAATGAACCGTCTTCTGAACCAGATGACCACTATCAGATTTTTTGCCCACATTCGGTTTAGCAGGTGCCATAAACTGCAACCAAAGCTGCTGATTAATCTGGACTCATGGGAGACCAGGATTAACAGCTGCTCACATACGGAATTGTTCATCGTATTGCAGCCACACCCCACACCCGAAAAATCATTGTACGCCTGATAAATAATATCACAATACTGGAGGAGGGGGGCGGCACTCCATGGCTGGGCCCTGGCAATAACCCCTGCATAAATGAGGAATCCCGGTAGCCAGTTTGACCATGACCTATCGACCTTTTTTCTGCTTCAGCTTCTCTTTGTCCTTCTCGTCCAGCTCCTCTTTAGACTTCTTTTCCCATTTCCTGTATAAAAGGCTGAAAACTTCTATGTATTCCCCTTTTAATATCTTCTCCCTAGTTACCACTGTAAGATGATCACCCAGCGGCATAGCCGGCACCTCGAAGGGTAGCACATGAAAAGCCACTGTGCTGTAAGGGACCGGGGGGGGGGTGATAAGGAAATCCCCAACTCTCACACTGTTGCGTAGCCCAGGCTGGAGGCAAAGGGGCGGTTTGCTGCCAACCCCATGGCAAAACGCCCCCTGCCGCCGAAGGCCCGGCTACCCCCGAGCTTCCAGCCTGCCCTGTTCCCGCTGACCCCGGGGGCCAAGAAAAAGAAGGAGAACCACTAAACTGATTTGGTGTCAAAACTGACGGCCCTTGGTGACTAGTGGATGGGCCAACGCTTGCATAGGGCAACGCTGTGGCTGAAGGCGACCCCACCGCCCCTGTACCTGGTATTACACCCAGGCCCCAGGGGCCCCAAGGCCACACCATCCCCCTTTGTTGGGCAGGAGACTTCCCTTCCACATCACGAGGCACCACCGCAACCGCCTCAGGCTCCTCTCGCTGCTCGTCATCCACCTCGCTCCTGCTGCTACTGCCTTCCTCGCCACCCTGTAAGGCAGAAAGCCGCGCAAGCACCTCTTTTTGAAAGGTTATGGTGGCGGCCCCACCGGAACCTTTAAGCCCCGCGAATCTACGCGACGGGCCCACCACCCCTCTTTCCCCCTCCAAAACGATCAATTGATCTAGAATGGCCTGCTGGGTCTGCACTTCCTCATCATCATCAACGGGGGGGTGAAACAGGATGCGGTCTCTTAGGGGGCCTTTTGGCTGGCTGCTTCTCTTTAGAAGGGCCTTGCCCCTTCTTATACCCCATGTAGCTGCTGTAGCCTCAGCCCAAAGTCAGCTCAATATGGCCCAAGCTTTTTCCCTGAAATAAAAGCCCAGGAACCTGACAAATTGCAAGGCAGAGAGCTCTGACCTACTCCCCCTACACCCTGGCCCCCATAAAAAACCACTTAGCCTCCCACTAAGGCCCCAACGACTCGGCCTCTGGGTTGAGGTGGAGGGGAAGGGAACCTTCCCGGACCAGCTGCTGCGGGTCCGCCAAAGTGCTGCTGCCTGCAGCATTGGGAACAAGCTCTTCCAATGACATACGCCTCTCCCGTGGACCCAGCCCACTCAGCCGATGTGTCACCGAAGCTGAACCCGCAGGGGAAGGGATCAGGTGGGCCGCAGCTCCTCCCACCACGGCCACTGTGCCACTCACAAAAAAACCCGACGTTCCACTGGCGTGTTAAAACACGCCGCAGCTTCCAACGCCATCGGTCAAAACCTCGTCAGCAATCGACGCGCCGTTCAGGACCTCGCAGACCGCACAGCTAATGTGCGGTTGATCTGCTCCTACCGAGAGTTGCAATTCCAACTGCACCATTGAGGGCGGGGCCGGCCTTAGAAAGCCGCCCACGCCCCCAATCCCTGTTAGAAAGAGTCCACTGTCTCCTCCTTCAGGGGAGGCAATGGATGGCCCCCAGCCTATAGTGGCCGATTGGCCGCTCGGCTTCGTGGGTGGGGGCCGAATTGTTCTGATGTCTCTGCTGAATTCCTAGCTTTCATTTAAAAAAAAAAATTACGTCTCTGCCCTTTTGCTGCACATGTGTGGAGCAAAGATGCTTTGACTGTATTGCCCCCCAAGTTGGAATGAAGAGTTGGACACAAGGTATTGGTATAACTAAGGGCCACTTTATTAAGTATAATAATAAATGGCAAGGGCAACAAGAACTGCGACTTGGTCAGGGCCAGGGGTCTCAACAGACTGCTCCTCTGCCATTAGCGGGTGAGAGACCCAGCCCCCCAGCCAGAGCTGTGTGGCACCCCTCCCGCCAGGCTGGCCCAGCAAGGAGGCAAGCCCCAGAGGGCCTGACCACTAGACACACATCTCTAGTCAAGCCTCCAGGATGTTCTGCATTCTCAGGTCATCAAACCCTAAGGTTGATCCTGCCAGACCCCTAACTCCCCCAAAGGGGGATGCTTTCTGGTCCTCCCCTAGCCACATAGAACCATAAACCATTAACAATCTGCCACTACTAAGGCCAAGTCTCTACTTAGGTCTTAGCACCCACCGGGAGGCCCAAGGCCACCCAAAGCCCTTGCTGGAGATCTCTCAAGAAAAGCATGTTACCTTTTTCAGAGAGATGCACCCCATACTCTCTGTAGAGGTCAGGAAATCTCGTAGAAATATCCAGGTGGGGCAGAATGTGGGCCAACCCCCCTTCCAATGCCTTCCTAATTTCTTTGTTAGCTTTATAACGGGTCCTCTCTATACCTGCAGGGTCCCAAGCACTATGCCAAACAAGGTGGGGGATCATGGCTGACCAAATTATAGTGGTCCCGGGCCATCTCTCCCTAATGTACCAAAAATCCTCACGGGCCTGCAAGACCAAAGCCTTGCCTTTTACTAGCCTTAGATCATTCCCTCCCAGGTGGATGATTAAAACCTCAGGAGGAGGGCCCGCATTCCCATGAAATAACAATGGCAGCGGGCCAGGCCACTGAAGACCCCAGCGGCCATGCCATTCGACAGTAACATATTGGCTGAGTCCCAACTGAGAGCTGACTGAAGTTCTTCGAGCCTGATGTGCAGCCCAAAACACATAGCTGTGTCTACAAACAAAAGCTCGGCTCCTCTGCCAAGGAACAACAGCATCTAAAAAGAAAAAACAGTCAAACTAGAAACAAGAACCATAACATCTCAATTACAAACAACGAGCTAGGAACTGAGCAGAGGGTGAACATAAGATTTATAGGCCGATGACCACCAACGGCCCAGGCGCTGAATGGAGGAAGAAAGATATCCCAGGGCAGCAGCTGTAAGGCTGCCCCAGTTCTAAAGAAGTGGGTACCAAACCACACCCCGGACAACCCCAGCTTAGCTAAATCCCGGGAAGTCATGGCTGAAAACTGATGCTTTGTCAGTGGGCTGCCATTAAGGTGACAAAACAAAAAACCCTCCTTGGTCCCCCAAACTGCCAAATAAGCAGCCAAAGTGGAAATTGGGCACAACTCAAGCTCAGAGCATGTGCCTAGCTCCAACACGCTCCCTTTGCGACGCTGGTCAGTCTTAGAGCGTCGAACGGTAATGACCACCTTACCCTCAACTAACCTCAGGTCCCGTAGCAACAAAGCATTATCAGAAACATCATTTCTGGAGCCCACCACTAACTCACTAACTCTACGGGCCCCAAAAAAGGCAACCAAGGAAACAGCATGGAACAGTGCGGGCTCAAAATAAGATGCACACACTGTGCCCCAAACCCCCTTCAAACCCTTAAGAATCAGAGGGGAAATAAGCTTCCTAGAATCGAGATTAGTCCCAGCCTCTCTGGCCCATTCCTCCAGCATCTTTCGAAGCCAAAGGTCTGCTGTTTCCTCCTTGTATCCCAGCGCATTGCTAGCAAAAGCCAAGGCAGACAGGCATCCCCTAATGGATCGCATGGCCAATCCCTTACCTTTTAGAGAAACACAGTAGTGGAGCAATTGCTCCACCGGGAGGGGCCAAACAATGCAATACCCTACCTCAGCCCTAAAGTCCTCAAACTGCCACACAGCACGTTCATAAGACTTCCTGCTGCTAGGCGCAATGGCTAGGCCTATCACTCAGCAGGCCTCGGCTCTCCAATCAGCCATAGCTCCTGGGACATTGGTGCCGGCTCTCGATCGGCATCTGGGCCCAGCTGATGAAACCTCTCCATCTGCTTATGAGAGAGAGTGTCAGCTACCCCGTTATCTACCCCAGGAACATGCTTGGCTATAAACAGCAGACAGTGCAGAGTGAAGGCCCTCACCAATTTCATAACCCTTTGAGATTTGGATGAAAGGGAATTAATTACATGGACCACTGCCATGTTATCACATCAAAAATGAATTGTGCGATTGGCCATATAATTCCCCCATAGCCAAACTGCAACAAGAATGAGAAAAAACTCGAGAAACAGAAACATTAAATCTCGGTTCAAATCTGCCTGAGCCCATGACTCTGGCCATGCATCCGCGCACCAATGTCCGCGGAAATAAACCCCAAACCCTAAAGACCCAGTAGCATCAGACATGACCTGAAGCTCCACCTCAAGCCTCATGTTGTCTCTCCAAAAAGAAATCCCATTAAAGGACTCCACAAATTCTTGCCATACCCTTAAATCCTCCCTCATGCTGCTGGTAATTTGTGTTCTATGTTGGGGCAGGCGGAGGCCTGCCATAGCATCACATAGCCTATGAAGAAAAGCTCGTCCAGGAGCAACCACTTTTCAAGCAAAGTTAAGATGCCCAACCAGCTGCTGGAGCTCAAGCCATGTTATCTTTTTTTTAAGAAGGAAGGAATTAATCCTACTCTTCAAATCTTCCACTTTTTGAATAGGAATTCTGGACAATTGCGCTCAATCCCTAAAAAAATAAGTTTTTGGGCTGGACCTTCTGTTCTTTTCCTGTGCCAACAGAACCCCCAGTTCTGCAGCCAGCTCAATGAAGCCAGACAGCAGCCGTGTGCAACGCCCAGTCCCTGCAGGACCCACAAAGAGTAATCATCCAAATAATGAACAACGTCCTGAGATCCAACTGTCTTGAGAACAGCCCGTTCCAAGAATGTGCTGAAACACTCAAAAGCCGCACATGAGACAGAACAGCCCATTGGCAAAGCTCTGTCCATGTAAAATTGCCCCCATAGGAAAATTCTAAAAGCTCAAAATCAGCCAGATGGACAGGTAGAAGGTGAAATGCAGACTTAATATTGCATTTAGTCATCTCTGCCCCCTTTCCACAGTGTCGTACAACGCCCACGACCTGATCAAAGCTGGTATACCTAACTGAGCATAAATGCTCAGGAATCCCATAATTAACTGATGCACCCTTGGGGTAGAAAAGGTGGTGAATCAAACGAAATTCACCAGGCAACTTCTTTGGCATCACTCCCAAGGGGGAAACCCTAAAGTTAGGCACTGGAGGATTAAGAAATGGGCCCAAAATCCTGCCCTCTGCTAACTCCTTGGCAATCTTATCCTTACCTACATGCTCTAAACTTTTAACAGAACTAAGGTTCCCAGACTGAAATGCAAGCCGAGGACCCTGAAAAGGAATTCTAAAACCGAATGTGAAACCATTTAACAAGTAAACCCTATCAGCCCTTCGTGGGTACCTATAGAGCCACTGCTCAAGAGGTCCCACCTTTATTGGACTGGGCCCCTTTTCCAGCTTGGTAAGTACTTCTACCACCACCTTGTCTCTTTTGGCCCTTACGTGACCAGGCTCTGGGGCAGTTACTAAATGAGTGCGGGCCACCACACACGGGGCATTCATGCTTGAACTGACAAGCTTTCCTGCTGCACACTCCTTGGGAGCCAAACTCTCAGCAAAGTAAGCAGGGTTGAACCGCCTCCCCGCAGAACTGCAGGAAGAGGATGATGAAGCAAAAGAAGTAGCCAATGTCCTAGCAACCAAATGACCACTGTCAGAGTGGTCACCCAAATTTGGTTGCGCCGGGGACATGACCTAAAGCCACAACTGCTGGTGGATGCGATCCCACTAAAAGGAAGGGTACAAAGCGGCCCTCATCCTGAATTCTTCATCATATTGAATCCAGGTGGGCCCACTAAACATTGTGTACCCTTTATAAATGATATCCATATACTGGATGAGCGCAGCTGCCCGCCAAGGCTGGGCGTGTGCAACCATGACAGCATATATAAAAAGCCCAGGCAGCCAATTGCCCTAAGTCCGGTCCACTTTGCGCTTCTTCAGTTTCTCTTTTTCTTTGTCATCCAACTCCTCTTTATCTTTCTTCTCCAACTCACAGGAGAGGAGGGAGAAAATGTCAACATACTCACCCTTTAGGATCTTATCCTTTGTTACAGGCAACAACTGATCGCCTAAAGGTAGTGCTACATCCCCGAAGGGCATGGCAGTAAATGGGACCAACCCATATGCAGTACCGAACTGAGGGGAACAGCCCCATCCCCCCGAAAAGGGGCATGGCATCCCTTGCTGACCAGCCACAGGCCAGGGTCCATAGGGGCCAAACTGGCCCATTGACCATGACCAAGCTTGCTGCGGATCTGTGCCCATGGAGGGAGAGGTACCTGAAGCCCCAGCAGCAGCACCTAACACTGCCTGAGAAGCAGGGGCCCAAGGACCTCATGGCCAAGCCATGCCCGTGTATGACTGTGTAGTGCCCCCAGCCTTACCCCCAGATCTAATCAGCATCAGTGCTGACCCTGCTCCAGCATCCGCAGGAAACAAAACTGCACCTCCATCTGCACCACCAGTGCCCTCGACTCCTCCAGCGCCGAGTCCTGCAGACCCGCCCTCAAAGATGGACAACCAAGTTAATATATCAGCTTGCAATGCCACCTTATTATTAGGCTACATTCCCTGATGCCAAACCAGCCGGAACTGCGTTCCTGCTAAAAAAAAAAAAAAAAGCCCTTCCTCCCCCCATGGCCACAGTGACACCTGCTCCATGCCCAGAAGAAGGGACTTCAAAGTGTACAGGTTTCTTTTCATAATTTTATAACATTTGGGAGAGGTAATCGCGCGGGGGGGGGGGGGTGAAACATGTGGTAGGCAAAGCAATTTTAAGTACCCACACAAATGTTTAAGAATATTCTTGTAAGCCATTTCCTTGGACAAACCTGTAATTTCAGAAGTGATTATTTCTGGATAGTTACTCATACAATGTTCCTCACTCAGCTACATTGTGTAACAGGTATTCCTCTCAAACCAAATGGGGAGACACTAAAATCAGCAGCTGTCTTCCTTCTTTGGCCTGCTCACTATGACATAGTCATACTGTGTTTAAATTTAGCTTAGCTATTTGGGGAAGAATGGAAGCTGTTCTAGCTAAATATGTAGATGAATCTGCAGGTTAATTGGTGCTGCATGGCATTTTCCTGACCAGGAATTTGTATGCATTAATCATAATCTCTGAAGCATAAAAAGGCAGGCGAGGCTGTCTTTGGAGGTGGAGGAGCAAGGCATACATGTGTATGTGGGGGCAGTGCTTAATATCTGTTTGTGCTTGACAACTGGAGAAGAGCTTCAAGCTCTGAAAATTAAAAAAAATCTGGCACCTGGAGGTGGAGCCCATTAAAGAATAGAAACTTCAGGTTCTTCCAATGTGTATTCCTATTGCATGTTCTTTCATAATTGGAAAATGAGTGGTAGCTTGTAAATAACTTGGTAAAGCGATCCAAGCTGTAGACTGCAGGTCACATCTCACACTAGTAGCGTATTCTCAGGGAGTTATGCAAATAGAATATATTTATTTATGATACAGATGGTGAATACTAATTAGTGAAACTATGGCAAAGATCTCAAATTTCTCAGTATTAATCACAGCAGGCAGCAGCACACAGTTGCAGCATCACAAGAAATGACAGAGACTCACTGACTCTCAGAAACAGGTAGGATACATACAGAGATGTACAGACAGGGCTCATAAAATATTTCATACACAAAGCACCTTTCATGACACGCACACAGGTGTAGGGGAACCAGCTAACCATAGAGTTAGTTCATGTTCCAAACTTACAGAACTTCCACAGCAGTTTGCTTTATTGCCATTTGCTTCTAGCCTGCTTCCCTGCATTTTTGGGTCAGAGCAGTGTCTCCTTTTCTCTCTTCCAGTAATCTATAAATTACTTTGTTGCTCCCTTTGAGCCACTTGGATCAGAAAGGGAGAGGAAGAAAACTATCTTTCCTGTTGACCAATGACCTGGATTTGAATTTAACTTTTGAGACTTCCAAGAGTGCAAAACCCTGCATTCACAAAAGCAAATGAAAAATCCTTACTTGAAACAGCACATCATCACAGTCCTCACCACTCCTGGATTGGTCCTAAGGGACCAATCATGATCCAAATACCCTCAGGCCTCCCGAGTGTAGTGCATATGTGTGCACAGTGCACCTATGTGCAATGTTATCAGGGTAGGGCTGTCAAGGACCCAGGCCAGGCGGGGATTCTCCCACCCTGGAAGTTCCCAACCCACCAGCTCACATTGGGCTGGTGGGGGGACCTCCCCCCGACATTGCTGGTGCAATGACGTCACCTGGAAGTGACATCATCGTGCCGGCAACGCCATGCGCCAGTCACTCTAGGCAGTTCTGGGAAACCTCTATGGTTTTCCCTGACGCTCTAGCAATTTGGGAGGTAAAACTCTATGGTACAATAGAAATAACTGAAAAGGTTGCTTTATTCTTGAGTCTGGTAATCAAGGATCAATTGTCCAATGTATAGCTGCATATGACTGTTTTTGCTATTTCTGTACCTCTTTACCTTTTTTTAATAGTCTGATATATCCCAATAGAGGCTTTTTGGGTTTTAATAGGTACCATAGAGTTTTCCCCTCCCAAATTGTTAAGAGTGTCCAGGAAAGCAATAGAGTTTTCCCCGGAACACCTGGAGCGGCCGGCGCATGGTGTCACCGGTGTGATGATGTCACTTCTGGGTGATGTCATCGTGCCACGCACGCATTGTGCGCACAAAAAAGTCCCCCACTAGATGCCATGGGGGACTAGCCAACCCTATATCAGGGGTGGAATTCTAGTAGAAGCTCCTTTGCATATTAGGCCACACATCCCTGATGTAGCCAATCCTTCAAGAGCTTACAAGGCTCTTTTTTATAAGCTTTTGGAGGGCTGGCTACATCAGAGATGTGTGGTCTAATATGCAAAGGAGTTCCTGCTAGAATTCCACCCCTGAATGTTATAAACACATTTAATGCAAAATGGCTTTATAGGGTAGTAGAAACCTGATTTTTGCTGGATACACTAGAGGTCAAAAAACTTGGCTGGGCTCTTCTTCGTTTTTTTCCTTGTCCAACTTGGTCTTCTTCAGTGTAACATACCTTGAACAAGTCAGAGATTCAGTCCTTTCTTGGTGCTTAGATTTTTGAGGCTGGGTACACACTACTGGGTACACACTACCCATTGCTCTAGATGGCTTGTGCCAATTATCTTTTAGAAGTCCTGCAGTTCTTGGTCTCATTTGCGATGCATTTTGAAAGATGTATCCATGACTCATCATAGTTGAGCAGTGTGCTGCTTCCAGCAGACATGCTTTTCACTGCTAAATTGATTATTTCCAAACATACAGTTTTTAAAAAATGATTTTGAAGTTCACATATTGAGGGTCAAAATAGAAGTGACAATAGGAAAACTGTAGATCCCTTAAAGTTTTTTCCTAAGCTTAAGAGATGCTAATGATTAATTGTTAATAGTTGCTGGAGGTTGGGTCAGGAACAGGAATTAGATTGGTGCCACCATGCTGGAAGAGGCTGTTAGCTAGGGTTGCCAGCCAAAAGTTGGGACACCATGAGAGTCGGGGGGCGGGGTGTGTGAAGACATGGGGCAGGGAGGCCTCAGTGTAACTACATGATGTCATTTCTGGGGAAAGTCTCTCCAGGATTCCTAGAATGACATGATGTCTCTTCCATGTTTTTTTCCTGGAAGTGATGTCATGCTGCAACATCAACAGTAATTTTTAAATTAATTTTTCTCCTGCTGGCTGGCAGACAGAGCAGCAGCAGAAAGTAGGAGCTGCCACTGGGAAGGTTCGCACCATAGCAAGAGACCTGGCAGCCCTAGTGTTAATGAACATATGAAGCTGCCTTATACTGAATCCCTTGGTCCATCAAAGCCAGTATTGTCTACTCAGACTGGCAGAGGCTCTCCAGGGACTCAAGCTGAGGTTATTCACGCCTACTTGCCCGGACCTTTTTTAGCTGGAGATGCCAGGGATTGAACCTGGGACCTTCTGTTTACCAAGCAGATGGTTTACCACTGAGCCACCATCCCTCCCCAATCCTTTCTACCATGCTGCAATTCCAATGAGACTATAACACCAGCAATCAGGGCAGCACTGTAGTTCTAAGGCATGGTGTGCTATGCTATTCCCCCCCCCCACAGGAAACACTAACAAGTACTTGTAGGTACCCAATCATGTCTAGTTTGGACCTAACATAGTAGCTTTTGTCTGTTGTCTAGTACAAGTATCTGTTCCTGCCTCCTCATGAAGAGAGCTGCATTAATTCAGAAACAAATGGTTTTTTTAGTGCAAAGTAATTTCCTAACATTTCCATCTCTGGAATTTTGTTTTAAAATCTCTGAACAATGCCATAAAAAAACATCTTTTTAAAGGAAAAAATGCATGAAAAGTTGCGGCAAATAGTACATATTCTGCATATGTATAAATACCATACCATAACAGCCTTTTAATATGCACTTAAAATTAGAAGAAAAAGGTACAGATGCTATTACCTTTAAAGCCCTATGGCTGAGGACCTGTCTACCGTAGGGATCATCACTCCCCACATGTTCTCCAGAGCGTACTCAGATCAGGAACCCCAAATTTGCTATCGATCTCTGGGCCAAGGGAGGCAAGACTCAAAATAACACAGGAAAGAGCCTTCTCAATCGCTGCCCCATATTGGTGGAACAAACTCCCAGAGGGTATCAGAGCCTTGTGGGACCTTGCCCAATTCCACAAGGCCTACAAGACTATGCTATTTCAGCTAACATTTAACTGACATGACGGCCATTGCTGAGGATATTTGATCTGAATGGATGTTTTAAGTCCACTGAATGCCATCTTTAAATTGTATTGAAATTAGCACCTGAATTGTTTTAACTTAATGTTTTATCCAAGCTGAATAATTAAATCAGTAGATGATCCATCAAAAGGGGCAACTGCTTGCTTACTTAGCACTTGGTTACTCTTTGAAGACTTGAAAGAAGAACAAAAATTATCGAGAGATTTCACAGAGGATAATAGGATATACTTCTAATACCCAAGTATGTTAAAAAGGAAAATTGCTATAGCATCTTGCCACACACACAGACACAATTACATCTTGTCAAAGGCTTTACTTGGCTTGTAGTATTCCATATCGGTTCACCCTAGACAACCCTCTACTGATTTAAAATGAAGGTGTTTGCTCTATTGCTTGATATACTAGAAATACATCATAATCATTCACCAATAGCTTATCAACCATTCAAAATAGACCTCAGCAACTGCAAGCTGCAAATGGGTAGGCTATCCACAAGATGGTGCTCTTAAGTACACATTTACCATGTGTGTGTGTGTGAGGCGAATGCACTAGGGACAAGATGCATCTATTCCCTGCTCCAAGATTTCACCACGAGAGGTTTTATGAAGGGAGCTGGACCATAAAGAGTGACCAGTCTAGCAGCTGGCAGGACAAAATTTTATCAGAAGAAGCTCAGAAAATTCAGAAAAAAAAACTAGGGACTGTGATTTACCAGGTACAGTAACCAATAATATGAAAAATAGGAATTGCCCTTGGTAAAGGTAGGGCAGACACAGATTTCCACACCTTGGAAGCCTTGTGCTTCCTTTACTAAAGCATAAAGGCAGGTCCCATAATATCCTCACAGGAGAACATTTGATGGGTTATAACAACAGAAGAACAATTCTATAGAATCACACAGTTGGAAGGGGCCATACAGGCCATCTAGTCCAACCCTTTGCTCAATGTAGGATCAGTTTACACTATAGCATAGAATTTAAAACTTTGAATGATACTTTGACAAACATCTTTTTGTCTCTTTAAACATTTTATTTTCTTTGGATTTATTTCCCTTTGATTGTTGTATTTGCAATACATTAGGAATCTATACAATTATTGGCATTAGAATATTTAGAACCTCTCTCAGGTTCAGACAGGGAAATACAGCAGTTCCACTGCTTTCCAACCTCTCAGATTTCTAATAGCAGTTGATGTGTACTCACCAAATCACCACATAGTGCACCATATATTGAATAAAAAAGGAACCTCTGCGCTTACATAAGGACTGTTTTAGATTGGATGATAGAGCACTGAAAAGTTAAATTAAACTTAGTGATGGTCTTATGTGATAGTCCAAGAGCTGTGCAATCTCTCATACATATGGAAACATGAGAACTCTTACAGGAACGTTTTACAGCATTGTGTGAAGTCTTGCATAAGCATTTATAGAATCATACTAGCTGTTATTGACTTTCCACCTTTGGTTCTTTGGATAAAACTAAGAATATCCTCTTTCTAAATATAAAGAGATGCTTCCTACATGTTTCATCAAGAAACAGTCCAGTTTGATCTCTTCCCACCTGTTCTGCCTTAGCAACGGTACGTTCCAGTCATGTAGTTCCTCTGACATAACTGGCATTTTTTTCCAATTCCTCTTCCCATGGTAGACTCTTACTTTTCCACCTCTGCTGTTCCCGCGAGTCTGCTGACCCCCAAGTGGAGGAGTGGGGAATCAAACCCGGTTCTCCCAGATAAGAGTCCACACACTTAACCACTACACCAAACTGGCTCTCTAAGGTTGAGAGCCAGTTTCAGTTCATAAGCTGAAACATTCCACACAAGACATTTACCTTGATATATATACTTTTATTTCTGTTACATAAAAACATCCAGTGAAAAGCCATATGGAAAAGGGATTCATACTTGTAGCATAAATAAATTACCACAGTATTCTAGTATGGTCCAAACAAGAGGCCTGAGGGAGCATGCAGCTTACAACACCCATTTGCCTGATTGTAGGTGGCTGGGGTGTAAAAGAGACAAGGAGAGGCTAGTATATGAGATTGGACATTGTAGTGAAAAGGGCCCATGTACCTGCATACGCCCCTGAAGCACTGTTTTGCCTGCCTGGGAGGAGCAGTAAAGGCACCAGCAAGAGGTCCACAGACTCACATTCCAGGGAGGTCAAGGCCAGTCGCACATGTCTAAATGGGAAGGGGCAACAGCTGGGAAGAAGAAGACATTGGATTTATATTCCACCCTCTACTCAGAGTCTCAGAGCAGCTCACAATCTCCTTTATCTTCCTCCTCCACAACAGACACCCTGTGAGGTGGGTGGGGCTGAGAGGCTCTCTCAGAAGCTACCCTTTCAAGGACAACCTCTGCCAGAGCTATGGCTGACCCAAGACCATTCCAGCAGGTGCTAATGAAGGAATGGGGAATCAAACCTGGTTCTCCCAGATAAGAGTCTGCACACTTAGCCACTACACCAAACTTGAAGAGATCTGATATTATAGACTGGAGCTGCAAAGGCAGGGAAGGGCATGCAATTAGACTGGAGGGCCTGGCAAGGAGCACATGGACAGAGGTCCCACTTTTTGGCTCCAGCTGAAGGACCTAAGTTAGGGAAAGATTTATGGGCAGTCATGGAGAGGGGATGTGGCTAACCTCCCCAGTTCCATGGAAGACAGAATCAGAGCATGGAGAAGGAACTAACTGAGGTGGTCACGGAAAGGAAGTGAGCCTAACTATTTTTATTTTTATTTATTATTTGCATTATACCCCGCCCTCCCCAGCTGGGCTCAGAGTGGCTAGCAACAAGTAAAACAACAATGTTAAATTATTACAATAAAATTATTACAATAAAGCATTATTAAAAATATGACAATATATATTAAGATATAATTTGTGGTTCCAAGATGGTGTCAATAGCGCTAGTCATTAAAATTCCTTGATGTTTTAAGCACTTTATTTTTCTGTCTGGTTCGGAAGAAAAGTTTTTGCTGTGGGATGATGGGTACTAAGCGCCGCCATCAGATGTTAAAATGCTTCCGCTTAGACATTAAAAGCCTGTCTAAACAGGTATGTCTTACAGGCCCTGCGGAATTGTGGCAAGTCCCGCAGGACCCTGACCTCTTCAGGGAGGGCATTCCAGAGGGTAGGAGCAGCCCCTGAGAAAGCACTTGCCCTTGTGGTGGACAGATGAGCATCATTTGGCCCAGGGAACTTTAAAAGATTTTAGGAACTTGATTGTAGTGCTATCCTGGAGCCTGGAAGAGAAAGCTAAATAAAAGATGTGAGTTGGCAGTGCCCTCCTTGTCAGTAAGTCTGTGCCAAGGAGCTGCATGCAGGATTGGCCAAAGCCCAGTTTATTGAAACCACTCGTGATGCCAGCCCCACCAGGACAAACAGGCACTGACCAGTACCCAGACACCCTACAGACATAATAGTACAGTTTAAGAGTAAACATAATAAATTACCATGGTGCTGCCTCAGGCTGATTCTGCACGCACCTTGGTCCGGGGCAAGCTTCTGTTTTCGTGCAGAGCAAACTGGTGATTTCGCACTACAGGTTTACACTGCGTCGGGGCAAATCGCAGCTTTGCCCCGTGCAAAATGGCAGGAAGGAGCAACGAAATCGCCAACTTGCTCTGCACGGAAACGGAAGCCTGCCCCAGACCAAGGTGAGTGCGGAATCAGCCTCAGAGTTACATTCCCTCTGTTCTCTTCTCCATAGCGACCACAGTCCTACTCCATAGAGTACCGTATTTTTCGCACCATAAGACGCACTTCCCCCCCCCAAAAAAAAAGTGGGGGGGGAAAGTGTGTGCATCTTATGGAGCAAAGGTACGTACCTTCCTCCGGGGGGGGGGGGGGCGATCCGCTGCCTTCGCCTCTAATCCCGGCGCTTCCCCCACGCCTGCCTGGCTCCAGCTCTGACGCTTACAGCAAGTGCCAGGATCGCTCCCTCCGATCCCGGCGCTTGCTTTAAGCATCAGAGCTGAAGCCAGGCAGGCAGGCACGGAGAAAGCACACCGCCCCCTCCACAGCCGGCGCTCACAAAGTGCTGGGTTTGCAGAGGGGGTGGGTGCTTTCTCAGTGCCTGTCTGCCTGGCTTCAGCTGATGCTTAAAGCAAGCGCTGGAATCGGAGGGCGGAGGGAGCGATCCTGGCGCTTGCTGTAAGCATCAGCTGAAGCCAGGCAGACAGGCACAGAGGAAGCAGCCGCCCCCTCCACAAATCCAGCGCTTCGTGAGCGCCGGCTGTGGAGGGGGCGGCGTGCTTCCCCCGCGCCTGTGTGCCTGGCTGGGAGACAAGGAGACAAGTGGTGAGATCGCTGCCTTCGCCCCCATCGCAAACCCAGCACTTCGCAGGGAGCGATCTCGCCGCTTGTCTCCCAGCCAGGCACGCAGGCACTGGCGTGCTTCCCCCGCGCCTGCGCCTGAAGTGCTGGGTTTGCGGTGGGGGCGGAGGGAGTGATCTTGCCACTTGTCTCCCAGCCAGGCACCTGCGTCTAATGGTCCGGAGCGTCTAATGGACTGAAAAATACGGTATGTGTATGACTGATTGTGGTCCCAGCATCTAGGAGAAGGAAGAGGGCAACAACGATGAGGTATCCCCAGGGCTGGATTAGGCAAAGTAGGCACTGGCCTATGGGTCCCCACACCATTAGGGGCCCCGGCCAGCTTTCCCCTGGTTCCCCCCCTGCTTGCAGCCCTCTCAGACTGCAAGTGCAGCCAGCAACTGAGCTGCTCTTTGCCTGACTTGCCTGGTTGGCTGCTGGGTTGGTCTCCAAGTTTGCCTCCCTCTACTTCTCCCCCACAGCTTTGTTAAAGGGGCTTTTAAGAAGGTGGCTGCAGTGGGGGCGCAGGCAGCGGGGCAGGCATTCCAACTCTAAGATAATTTGCAAGGGGGCCCCCAAGATCTTGACTGCCTAAGAGTCTCCACAGGGTTTAATCCAGCACTGGGCATCCCTCCTGAAGGGTGATCACTGCTAAGTGATTTCTCCTTCCATTTGACTGTGAGGGTAACCCATGGCAGCCCCTGAATTTGGTTTGCCCCTTGAAAACCCTTAAGGAGATCCACATATGCAGGGGGGCATGCAGGCCAGTTTTCCTACAAATGGACCCATCCTTGTGCTGATTTTGCCCCTCCCCAGGTTGTGATGAATAAATGAAACAACAGTCTTCTTAACAGAAACATCACCCGTGTACCTCCCACCACAATACTCTCCCCCCAGCAACAAAAACTAAGGTATTAACACTAAGTGGGAAAAAACATATAGCCAGGTGAGCTAGCTGGGCAGTGCACTACTTTTTATTCCCCACCCCCCAGTGCCCCATATCACCCTTCCCATGGCATGGATTCAGTTCCATCATAGGCCATCCTGGGAGATCATATATTCTGATCTCTTTTTGTCTTTTGGCTTATCCTTCTAAATTTGCTAAAACTAGTCCTGAAAATTACATTGCTAATTTTGAGTTATTGACAATGAAGAAGAGTTGGATTTATAACCCGCCCTTCACTCAGAGTCTCAGAGTGGCTTAAAAACTCCTTCCCTTTCTTTCCCCACATCAGACACCCTGTGAGGTGGGGGGGAGCTGAGAGAGCTCTGAAATTACTGCTCCTGAGAGATCAGCTCTGAGAGAACTGTGACTAACACAAGATCACCCAGCCACTGCATGTGGAGAAGTGGGGAATCAAACCTGGTTCTCCAGGTTAGAGTCCACCACTCTTAACCACTACACCACCTACATAAATCAGTGTGAGTTTTGTTTCTATAGAATGCAGTGTGAGTTTTGTTTCTATAGAATGCACTTTTAATTTGTACTCGATAATCTACAGATTTGATTACATTAATTTATTTGATTAGGTATGTGTTAATATGGAAGCATAAATGATATAAAACTGTTAGAAACCAAAATATCTTTTGCTTTCCTCCTCTCAAGGAGCACTGCTAAACACCAGCATTCAGAGCTTTTGTGAGGTTTTGTTGCTTGGCTTTTATTTAATTGCAATACCAGATCCAATAGTAGCTAAAAAAGAAGTGATTCATTCTCAGTAGACTTTCATTTGACATTTATGTCCTGTTGGAGAAAGATCAATGAGAATCTCAAGACTGCCCTAGGGTATAGCTTCATTGCTTTAGGTTACTCTATTAAAATGTATCAAATCAACATGAACTTCATAAGGCAACCAAATATAGCAGTTTGTATGCATACCTCCTTACTATTTATATCCTGCATCTACAACCTAGTTACACTTGAAAACATGGACAAAGATTATCTAATGCTGCCATAGTAAATATCCATAATTTAAGAAATATTCCCAGTGATTCACCTTTGCTATGCCCCATGAAAAACTTTATCTCATGTATAACATGTAGAATTATAGAACAGTAACACAGCTCAATGAAGTTTACTTTTGACCCAAGCATATGGCCATAGAAATCAGAGGGAAATATATGAAGGATGCCCTGTTCTAATGTGCCTATGAAACAAAGCCAAAGGAAGAAAAGCCTAACTACTCAAATAGCTTCATCCATTTAGATCAGAATCATCAATCATTACAACATACAGAACAGAATTTGGCCAGGGTCTTAAGAAACAGCTGGTTCTTGTGTAGGCTTCAACCCCCCCCCCCCCCATCAGTTTTGCAACTGGCAAAAGGATATCTGCTAACAGAGGCAACTTTCTTGCCTTCCCCTCCCAGCAACATGAAAGGCTCTCCAAAATCTTCTTGGGCACTCCCCCCATCCCCCCCACTCCAAGAACAGGACTGAGGAGCATTTCAGGCTGAAAAACTGTTCACTGGCTGTTTGAGGTAATGTATAGACAAGCAAGCAGACTGGTCATTTGGTTTACATGTGATCATGGCTGTCAAACAAAGGATGTTCAACTGACTTGTTCACCACAAGATTCAGTGTTAATAAACAATACTCATTATCTGGCCTGTTGCAGATTTAACTTTGAATTTCTGCCCTTAGTCTTGCAGGTTTTATTTTATGAATGAGCTAAGAACCAACATACAATAATACTGCTAAGGCAAAGCAAGTGTTGCATCGGAATAAGAGCATTTGAGCACCTAAGAATCACTGTGAAACAGGTTAGTTTAGATGCTATGTGGAGTAGGGTAAGACTCAGGTTCAAAACTGAACTCTGGCATGGGTGATATTGGGCACCCACTTAGCCTATCCTTGAGCAGCTCTCTCAGGCCTCACCTAACCTCACAAAGCTGATGTGAGTATGAAAGACGGAAGAAAGAACCACATATGCTGTCCTGAGCTCATTGGTGGGATAAAATATATTGGAAGTTTTATGAGACAGTTATAAATGTGTTTGTAAATGTTACATTTTAAAGGTATAGGAAATTTTTTTGAAAGATTCAGTGCAGAATATTGCTGAAGTATGACATAAACAAGTGTTATGCAAAACCATACAACATTTTGAAAGCTGCCAAGCATTTAAAGTATTACGAGTTTCAAGTATACTAAGAATGGCTGTAATGGCTAAATTATCACTTAATTTATGTTAATGCACTCTTTAGAAATGCTATGGTAGAAACAAATGGTTGTCTTTCTTTCAATACAGATGGGGGAAATGGTATTTGATACATCTAAAAGAAATTTCTGTTTCATTCTGACAAGAAAATTGGATCAGGCAATATTAAAGATGAGTGCATTTAATTTCCACTGATGAGGTGTTTTCCCTCAGTTTTCTTGCCATACATAATAAAACAAAGTCCAATTTTCTATGACTCCTCATAAGCAGTTCTTATTTGCAGAACATTTTGTTAAAGGCAGACAACATGAATATAGTCAAATAAAAACAAACCTAATGTAGTGATTGCCTGTCAATCCAAGCTTTTCCGTATAGATCTGTTGGTATAAGCCTACAAAAACAATGTTTCTTTTTTGATTGAGCTGAATTATATCAACAATGTCTTTGCTTTCTTTGAATGCCTTCTGTTAACAGCATGACTAACATGATCAGAAACAGCAGCAAATAAAACTCCTTCAGAATAATTTGGTTTATTTTTATTCTATTGTATGGCTGTTAAGCAGGATAAATTTCCAGTCCAAAACTTAAAGATAATTTTGTTCAGACAGCTAAATGAATCTCTCTTAAACTTTTGCAAATGTTTGCTTGAGAGATAGTAACCTCTAGTAGTTATAGAGCTTGAACTGAGCTGACCGGGATTCAGAGGGCTATGAATCAAGCGCAGGAGCTTTGGCAAATGTATCTCATTTGAACTTCAGATAGGAAGGATGAAATGGGATTACCTCAGCTATGTGCCCCTAACTCCTTGAATTGTATGAATTGGTAATGAACTGTAGCTTCCCACGCATTTGAATTGATTGGTTGGATTTATGTTGCCTTTGGAGATTATTGGTGACTCCTTCTGTTCTTGTGAGACAATAGAAAACCCATATCAACATCTTTAAACATTTAAACTCATTCTTAGTAATCTCTCCTTAATTCCAAAGTACAGTAAATTCAACAGGAAGTGCCATTAATGAACTAGTAGTTTTGCAATAGCAGAATCTATTAAGGGTTTTTTTTAAATGGGCGCGGGGGAGCCTAGCAACTCTAGTTTTTTTGCAGGGGGAGGGGGGAGTCTAGCAAGTTTCTATAGTATGATGGGTCATTTCATACATGCACAGAGGCCTCCTAGGCACTATGAGGTGATGATGTGATTAATTCATGTCAAGATACATATTACAGTTACCTACTGCAGTTCTCCTGGAATTCCAACCGATCTGCTTATTAGAGAGATCAGTTCCCCTGGAGAAAATAGAAGTCTGGGAGGACAGACTCAATGGCCGCACATCCCTGCTGAGCTACCTCCTTTCCCCAAGCTCTGCCATCCCCAGGCACTGCCCCCAAACTCTCTATGAATCCCCCAAGCTACAGTTAGCAACTTACTGCACATAGAAGAAGAAGACGATATTGGATTTATATCCTGCCCTCCACTCCAAAGAGTCTCAGAGCGGCTCACAATCTCCTTTACCTTCCTCCCCCACAACAGACACCCTGTGAGGTGGGTGGGGCTGGAGAGGGCTCTCACAGCAGCTGCCCTTTCAAGGACAACCTCTGCCTGAGCTATGGCTGACCCAAGGCCATTCCAGCAGGTGCAAGTGGAGGAGTGGGGAATCAAACCCGGTTCTCCCAGATAAGAGTCCGCACACTTAACCACTACACCAACTGGCTCTCATAGACAACTTGGCAAATATTACTTAAACCAGAAAGGATTTTCATAAATCTTGGATCCATCTTGGTGATGTTCCCTAAATAATCTGAAAGTCACTAACATTGAAAGTGTTCTGGAATAAATAAAAAATATTACCTGAATATGACAATTATCATTACACTTCCAATACTGGCTTATCTTGTTCCCCCAACTCCCTTCAGTGGCAAGGTTGTGGCTTAGTCGCAGAGCATCTCCTTTGCATGTAGAAGGCCCCAAGTTCAATTCCTGGCATCTCCAGTTAAAAGAATCAGGTGGTAGGTGATGCAAAAAAACCTTTGCCTGAGACCCACTGCCAGTCTGAGTAGATAATACTTGATGCCTTGATGGATCTGATTCAGTATATGGCAGCTTCATGTGTGTCACTTCGCTTTGTGCAAAGCAACATATTTAATATTGTTGTCATCAGTCAGTAGATAAAGTAAAGTTTCAATTGACTAACTGATGGGTCCCAATTTTAAATGGTAGGGACAAATTTAATGAGAGGACAGGCATTCATTTTTCTAGTCTGTTTAAGTTTGGGCTTGCTATTGTAGTAAGACATGAAAAACAAAACATAAATGATTACTTCCCATAAGGCAGTGGTGGCGAACCTATGGCATGGGTGCCAGAGGCAACACTCAGAGCCCTCTCTGTGGGCATGCGTACTCTCTTGCCCCCCCCATGCATGCAGCTTGGCTCCCCCCGGTGGCCCCCCACTGCCACCCCCACCTTCCCTCCCTCCTTGGAGCTGCAATGCAGCCACACTCTGTGGCCCCCCATCCTCCTCAGAGGTGCGCCGAGCCACACTGCGCCAAAGCTGGACCCTACCGGCTTTGATGCGGCCAGCGCGCCTTCTAACTCTTTGAAGCCCATGTGGGAGTAGGCTTTGCTCCCCCTCACTTCTGGCTTCAAAGAGTTAGAAGGTGTGCCGGCCGCATCAAAGCTGGTAGGGTCCAGCTTTGGCACAGTGCGGCTCGGCACGCCTCTTAGGAGGAGGGGGGCCATAAAGCACAGTTGCATTGCAGAGAGAGGGAAGGTGGGGGGCGGCAGGGGGGAGCTGAACCTCGTGTGCAGGGGGTGGGCAGGGAGCACACGTGCCCACAGAGAGGGCTCTGAGTGGCTTAGTTTGGAAAGGGATTTAAAGAAAGAAATGCCTTCTGCAAGCAGGCCGATGGGGCAGTGGGGGCTTCAAGAACCACACAATAGTTGCGAAAGAACCATCTGTAGCTCCCGAATCATGGTTTGGCCACCCCTGCTCCAGATGGTAGCTAGAGGTTGCTGGCTTTTACAACTGATCTCCAGGTGACAGAGGAAATATCTGGAGAAAATATCTGCTTTGGAAGGTGGACCCTGTGGCATTATACCTTTCTGAGCATGGGTGCAGAACAGGGTTGTCAACCCCCAGGTGGTGGCTGGAAACCTCCTGGGATTACAACAATAAGAGATCCGTTTTCCTGGAGAAGATGGCTGCTTTGGAAGGTAGACTCTGGAGTCATATCTCATTGAAGCTCCTCCTCTCCCCAAATCTCCAGGTGTTTCCCAATCCAAATCTGGGAACCCTAACTGGGCCTCCTTCAGAGTGACAAAAGGGCACTCCAACCTTTTTGAACTTGTGGGCACCCTAACTGGGTCTCGTTCAGAGAGACAACAGGGCACTCCAACCTTTTTGAGCTCTTGGGCACCTATGGAATTCTGACCACAATGCAGCCCCCAAGCACAACACACAGAAAAAAATTCCTTGCAGGTGTTCCTGCAGTTTTAGGGAGGGGGTTAGATGGGACTCACTAGGGCAGGGATGGCCAAACTTACTTAACATAAGAGCCACATAGAATAAATGTCAGTTGTGTGAGAGCCACAAGACACAAATGTCGGATGTCTGAGAGAAGGAAGGAAGGAAACTAGATGGTGGGAGGGAGCAGGGAGGGAGAGGTGGAAAGAAAGTGGCTTGAACTTTAAATGCGTTCTCTAAGTCACTGGTTGGCTTGGCTTAAAGAAGTGGTTTAAAGAGACAAATACCTTCTCTGGTGGGAGCTTCAAGAACTACATGATGTGTGTGATGTTTTCATCATGTTTCTGTGGGAACCTTGTGTAATATGTCACTTAATTACTATAAATACAAATATACTTCCAGGGTTGAACTAGTACCTGTCATTTCAAAAATGAAGCCCACTAAGCTGATTGAAATGTTTTCAGTGGACTCCCCAAGAACAGCATAGTGGAGGTCTGTAGTGGGTGGGAGGAACTGACCAAAATTGCCACCCTCTCTAAAGAAACTCAAGTCCCCTTAAGTTTTCCTGATGGATGCAGGCCACAGTATTGCCCAACTTGAGCCACTCTGTGAAAGTAATAAATACATATATTATTAGGACTAACAACTGAAAGTCAGTGCTTTCAGCAGCTCATGTGTCTTCACATAGTCCTGCATGAAAGGCTTAGGTAGGAAAATCTTTCCTGCTTCTTTAAGGTGGCCCACCTAAGACCTGGTCTATAAGGCCTGATTTAAATGACATTGGTGGGAGATAAGATCTTACATCTGGGACATTGTTTGCACCTTATTCTCATTTAAAATAATTAGGGTGTTATCCCAACATGTATGGCACACAGACATGCCAAAGTAATGCCTAAAGGAGCTATGAATCTCTGACCTGTTAAAACGAGGTCTCAATTTAAACAATATCTTAGGCAAATCCAAAAGTGCACAGGTAAGTTCCTCATCCCACCAACATTACATATAATTTGGACCCTAATGCAGCAGAATATGATAAGATGGTGACATACTGAAATGGCAGAGTGTACTGTAGTAATTTAAATGGCAGTCTCATTTTTAGTGTTGTCCAAAAAACCAAAACCTCCCTGCAGCGCCTTTGGTGGAGAGATTCTAGTGTAGTCTGCTTCTTGTTGTGTTAGATTTCTACTTACAGGGAGATTTTCCAAATTGGGGTGCTTTCAATGATACACTGTCCCAACTCAAAACACTACCGTTACCACCTCACTGTTGAATAAGAAGACCTTCATACTTCATACTTCAGCACAGGAAGTGATCAACTTGTAGGTTTAATAGAATCATAGAATTACAGAGTTGGAAGGGGCTATCCAGGCTGTCTAGCCCAACCCCCTGCTCAATGCAGGATCATTCTAGAGCAGGGGTGTCAAACATGCAGGTTGGGGGCCGAATCAGGCCCATGGAGGGCTCCCATCAGGCCCCCGAGCAACTGGCTGTCATCTACTTCCTTCTCCCTCTCTCTTGCTTCCTTCTGCATAACAGCTTGCTTTGCCAGGTTTGCTCAGTTGCACAGGAGCTACAGAGCAAAACCTCTATTTTCTCCATTGGCTGAGACTCCTCCCTTGGGGGGGAAGGGGGGAAGGAATAGCTTGCTTTGCCAGGCTCTCTCAATCGCACAGCAGAGCTACTGAGCCAAACCCCTCTTCCTTCTATTGACTGAGGCTTCCCACCCACCCCAGTCCCTGGGGAAAGAAGGAAAGAGCCAGAGCTTCCTTTGCTCAATTCCCTGGATCCCATGGGAGAAATACAAAGAAAGCACCTTTAAGTCCAATGAGTACTAATGTTTTAAGTATTTTAAAAATATATTTTTCTTTGAATTCTTTATAAAATTTATATCTCTGCTACTTAATCTTAAATAGGTACACACATGGCCCGGCCCAACATGGCTTGGCCAACCCGACATGGCCCGGCCCCTCAGGGTCTCATTTATGTCAGATCTGGCCGTCATAACAAATGAGTTTGACGCTCCTGCCCTAGATCATCCCTGACAAGTGTTTGTCCAGCTGCTGTAAGGTGAAGCTCACCACCTCCGTAGGTAGCTGATTCCACCATTGAACCTTACTGTAAAAAGGTTTTTCTTACCTTCCCACCCTTAATTTAAACCCATTATTATGAGTCCTGCCCTCTGCTGCCAACAGGAACAGCTCCCTGACCTTTCTTTTCTTGGGCAGAACCTCTTCACATCTCCTTTACAGGGAGAATATTGTTTGTGCACAGAGGAATCAAAATACCTTGTAGTATTTTGACGCCTTGAAACAACTCTGAGTCAGATTTTGTGTGTGTGTGTAAAATGAGAAAATTATTCTGATTTCAGAATATATTTAGAGAATGTTATGAATTTGATCCCTACCAGGAGAGAATCAATACCTTGCAACAATAGCATAACTCTCCATAATTCTCGTTCCCACAAAAAAGCACACTCTGCGCCAAAGGCTTTCCTACAAAAACATAGCTTTAACTAAAATTCAGGGATAAACTTGAGTGATGATCTAAGAGTCTTGTAAGTTAAGGCAACTGGAAAGCTGTTGTTTCTCAGAACATAGATAACGGATTAGGCTTCATGCCACAAGACAAAATATGCACCTGCTCTACAGCCCCGCTCCCGAACTGCACTGAAGAGGTCTGAATGCCCATTAGACATTTGTTTAAAAGTAAGGTGTGGGGGCTGCAGCTCAGTGCTGAGGCACATGTTATGCTAAATATAAAAAATTAAAACAGGTTAATTTGCATGAATTTATTACTGGTTACTATAGTAAGATTATGTCTCTTCTGAGAAACACATCAAAATTCATATATACAAACATGCACATAAAATCCCACTCCCTTGTGTTTTTGTTGCCAGGATTCTGATCTGCGCTAAACATTGAGAAGGTTGACATTATGATAACTCTGGATGTAGGGATTGGTCAATACAATCTGGGAAAACTAATCTCCCTGTTTCAGAGAAGGAGGAAGCTAACAAAAATATGGGTGGAGAACAACCCACATGTAAGAAACATAGATGAACAAAGTTCCTGTCTAGGATCTGGGAGACTCAAGTTTGAATCCTCTCTGTGTCACTGAAGCTAGCTGGGTAACTTTGGACCAGTCGCACACACTCATCCTTATTTTTAATTAATTTAAAACATTTATTTCTTTTCTCCTGAAGAGAATGGCTGCTTTGTAAGGTGGACTGCATGGAATTATACCCTACAAAGGCCCCTCTCCTCCCTAAACCCCATACTCCCAGGCTCCACCCTAAAATCTCCAGGTATTTTCAAACCCAGGGTTGGCAACCCTTCAATTTCTTTCTTTTCTCATTGCTGCAGGGTGGGTGGGCTAATTCTGACCTGATTATCATCACCAAGATGCCAGCAACCAAACAGTCAATGTCACCAGTACTATCGCTCTGCATTTCTAGAGCACTTTCATAGTACATTGTGCATCATGTCAAGCCATATCTGCTGGTTGAACAAAGAGTTCCTTGTGGGCCAGCATGTTACCTCTTTTTTTGGCTGGGTTTCTAGGCCACTTTTATATTAAGAATCCTAAGGGTGGGAAGGTGTTCCTAGCCATATCTGAGGGAGGCCAGCTGCTGAGGCACTAGAAGACCTTTGCCTACTGGTGCTTGATGGGGGAAGTGTTCTAGCAGGGGGACTCAGATCTATCATATTATTGGTTTTATTGTGCTTATATATTTCATTTAATTAGATTTCAATTTTGGTAATCTGCATTGAGTCTCTGTGAGAAAGATGGATTATAAATTAAATTAATAAATTGTATGTGCAAAACATCATTTCTCTTCTTGATGCAGCATCATGCCTGCTGGGTGGGATTCATTCTAAGTCACCTTGGGTCCTGCTTGATGGGAGAACAACAAGGTAAAAGTATTCAGCTAAACATTAGAAAGAACTTCCTGACAGACTAGTTCCTCAGCGGAACAGGCTTCTTTGGGATGGGCTCTCCTTTGAAGGTTTTCTTTGGAGGTTTTTGAGCAGAGTCTAGATGGCCATCTGACACCAATGCTGATTCTGTGAATTTAGGCAGATTATGAGAGGAAGGGAAAGAAGGGATGAATCTGTGTTTGGCTTTTGTAGGTAATGCCAATTGCTACATTGGGGTCAGGAAGGAATTTTCCTTCAGGCCAGATAGGCCAGGGATTCTGGAGGGGGCAGTTTGCCTTCATCTGGGCATTCAGCAGGGGTCACTGGGGGAGTGTATGTGTGTGTGGGGGGGAGATAGCTGTGAATTTCCTCCATTGTGCAGTCAGTTGGACTAGATGACCCCTGAGGTCTATGTTTCATGTAAAATTAAATTAATAAAAAGATGAACCAAATTTCATGAAAACCATCAATGTTAAAAAACATGAAAGGTGTACACATTTCTGTGAAGGACTGAAATGAAAACAAAATTCAGATTATGCATTTTGTTTTTGCCTTGCTTATTATGACAATAGATATGCTACTGCCTCTATAGGCTGTAAAGATACTTTCAAGAGTGAGAAATGATAGTGTACTTTAGGTAGCAGTTGCAGGCCAAATGTGGGCAATCATGTGATGCTGTTGGTAATTCAGGGGCAAAAGAGTGGTGTGGCATTTTTGACAAAGGTGCTTCTCAGGGAACCACCAAAAAGGAACAATGTTAGGGTTGTCTTAGACCTCTCCCTCTTATATAACAATGACTTTCCAAAAAAGTTATTGACTGACCAGTCTTTTATTGCAGTAAGGATTCTGCCTAAAGCTGATGGCATTATGTGAACTCTAATCCCTTCAGAGCCATATGTGCTGTGCAACAGTACTGCTAATCCCAGTCTTCCTGTCTTTCTAAACTGAATTTAAAAATCACTGTTTGCTGTAGGTTTAGAGAATGAAATTAATAGATGAGATCTGTGGGGATCAAAATGTTTGTATTTTGTGGTATTATGGTCCTTTGGGCTACAAGGGAAACCATATATCAGCAGCATGTCCTGCAAGAAGTCATGAATTTAACAAAAAAAAAACCTCAAACTGTATCAATAGCCTGAGTAGACCTTACTTAACAATAGATTGATTTAAGTCTCCTTCAGGTGGTTTTCTTCCAATGGGATACTGTTTTAAAAGAAGTATAAAATAAGTATTAACAAGTAGAGAAACTACTTGGTAATAACTAATCTAATTCCTAGCTGGGCATGTCCGATTGATTAACTTCAAAAAGGTAACTGATCTGAATAATTTTTTCCCAGCGTTTGGATGTGAACTGACTTTGTCCATATATTAGAAAGGATATTTTCAAACCATCATCTTATTTTTTCAATCTATTATGTTATTTAGATATATTTCTAGTCTTGTGTTCTGTAATTTTTTTCAGAACTGGAGAAATACTAATGCAGATTGGGAAAAAAAAATCTGGTTTTTGCCTATGACCTTTAGAAGAAAGAGTTAAATGCCATCTGTACCTGAACAAGTTAATGATGCCCTGGAAATGTAACAGCTTTTAACTCTGTCCTTTAGGATATGTCTGTCACAATCAAAGAGAAAATGTTTCCTCATGGGCAGATTATACTACATCTGCTTTTGTTTTATTTTGTACATTCTACTGGGCAAAACTGGCAAAGCTAAAGGGCAAAACTGGAACACTGAACTGGTTCTGTATAGCTGTGTCTGAACTGCCATCACTTCTGAGCTACTGTTAATAGTTTCAGTTTTAATCCTACATTCACTTCAATGTCATTCCCTATTTTATCCCTGCTTTTATCCTGGTTTTATTGCCCTTTTTCAATTTTTAGAATATTCTGCTATGTATAACCATGAGTGTTGTTTGATTTTTCTAGTTTGTCTTAATTTTTTCATTATTTTATTATCTAAAATTAAGTTTAAATAAAAGCACAGGAAATAAATATTCTAAATAAACAGTGCATGTAGTCTACATTTGTTTTGTGGAATTTTTCAGCAAAAAACAGCTGTGAATCCCAGAAGCTTTAACATTGCTACAACAGCGTTTGTTCTGCCAATGAAAGATATAATTTCATCTACTCTGAGCTTCTTTTTCATCAGTGAAAATGCAGTTCCCAACTTTTGAACTAATCATGTTTGAAACTATACTACATTGAGCTATGTTTACAACTGTAACAGCAATAACAAAGTTTGTGGCAGACAATGGAATTTCAAATCAACCAGACTCCATTGGATACAAAGTTTAAGGCTTTATTTGATAGTTCATAGTTTCTGAGCGTAGAAAGATTGGAACTGATACATTCTCCCCAGTGAGGAGTTACTTTAAGGAATTGCACATCAAAGGTTTTCTAAACAAAACTACGTTCCCAAGCATTCTTAATATGAAGGGTTACTTTTCACACAGCAACTTTCTCTTATCTCTATGTGATCTCACAGGAATGGCTAAGCTGCCATCCCCGGAGGCATTTTATCTTCAAAGGGGAATTGCCTTTGTTAGTTCCCGGGACAGGAATTCACACCAGTGTTAGTAAATACTATGCTCCTACTTTGATATGCAAGGTCTCTTCCCAGGGTTAGTAATATAGGTTAGAAAATGGAGTCAGTTGAGCTAAGCATTTCATCACATTCATTTAAGCTAAGCATTTCAGTACAGTAATTTTCCAGTGTCTGACAGTTTGTTAGTTTGACTTCCATTAGAGATTTCTGTACCTATATAGACATATAAGATATTGTATTCACAATAATGCACAAAACCTTCCCCAGTCAACCCATGAATTGCAAGGTGGTGTTCACAGATGTGTTGGTTTGCCATTGTTTCCATTTATGCATGGCCCAAGGCATACAAAGTACACTTCTTGACCAGGAGTCAGTCTCCCAAATCTGAACAATGTAACATGGAATTTGGTAAGGGCTTTGAGTTTATTTTAGAGCTTTTGTTTGTATCCTATGTTGAGAGGTTCATGAACCAATCAATGGCCTGCCACTTGATTTCTCTTCAGCCATTTTCAAACTCTGTTGCATGTTTCCTCCCTGGATGACATCAAATTTAGTGGAGTTGTACTGCAGAATGTTAATATTCTTTCATACATGATCTGAATAAATCAATATACACCTTGACATGGAAATAATTTAAGGGTAAGGAATAGAGTTGTCGCATCGTTGGTTCCACTGTAATGTTTTCTTACTTTGCTGACTTAAGAATATAGAAGCCCTGTTGGAGAAGACCAGTGATCCATTCACTCCAACATGCTGTATCACACAGTGACTGACCAGTTCTACTGGAGGTCCAACAACATAGCATAGAGGCTGAGGAATTCCCCTGATGTTGCTTCTTGGCGCTGGAATTCAGAGGTATGTTGCTTCTGAACGTGATTTCTCATTAGTCACCATGGCTAGTAGCCACAGTTAGACCTATCCTCTACAAATCAGTCTAATCCTTGTTTAAAGCCTCCTATGTCAGTGGCCATTGCTACATCCTCTGGCAGCTAATTCTAAATTTAATCACTCATTGAGTAAAGAAGTACTATCTTTTGTCTGTCCTGAATCTACTGCCCATTGGCTTTATTTACCAGACCTTTCTCAACATCAGCTGATCATTTATACAGATCTTGACCTATCAAATTACTTTTATTCCTGTTGACTTACTTTTCTATTTTCTTTTCTTAACTTTCATCCATTCTGGAGGACATTAAAAATCAAAGATTGGCTCCAGCCAACTTTGCACTGAATTTTACTTTTCCTTATTGCTGTTGGAAGTGAAGGTGCTATCCCCTGTCTCAGTTTCTAGTTGTCATGGCAACAGGCTAGCTAGTTAGATAGTCAAACTGACCTTTCCTTCCTGTGTGTCTATTCTTCTGCCTCTATCCCTTTGTAGATTGTTTTCTCGGGAACTTCCTCCCTTCCACCCTCTCTCACACAATGCTGGTGCTCTTCTCCCTGCACATACCAGGAGGGACAACATGCTGTCCACGCCATGAGACAGATGGCCTTACTATCTGCTTGCATCCTTAGCTAGTAAGTTAGTAATCTATCCTGTCTCTACTATTTCCTATCTAAAGTGTACCTCTCTAATAGAGGAGTATTTTCTCCTTTTAAACTTGTAGTGTGGCTCTGTGCAACTCTGTAAGCTGAGTAACCTGGTTAAATGATGTTCTTGTTGTAGCTTTATTTAAGCACTCTGCTAACTAGTGGTAACTGGCCTAACTATACCAGTTAATCCCAACAATTTCAGCCCCTTTGCATGTAGATTTTATACATGCTAGTCCCACTGGGGGTGGGGTGTGCGTGAAAAGTGCCTTCTTGGTTTTTTTTTTTCTTTTAAAAAAAATTTAACCAGCTGAAAAGCCAATTGGATCCAACCACAAAAGAACCAATGGACAAATGTAGGATTCTGGCACTGTAACCTTGGCACAGAATTTCAACCCCTTCTGTAGATTTTTATCTGTGTTTGTATTTCTTCAGCAGCTTGTTTAGAAAGTAAAAGCAGTGGATATGACTTCGGAAAAGCAAAACTGAGGGTTTATTTTATGCAACACTTTAAATATTTCTCTTTAACTGATATTGCAATTACATATTTATTTTCATTTAAGAAGATACCTATTGTTATTTATTTGGGAATTTATTCCCTGCTTTCTTTCTAACGTTGACCCAAAATGGCATTCATTTTAGCTGTCATTTCTATCTTTTACATAAGTCAGGGGAAGAAGGAAAGTACTTGTTTCAGTTTCGCAGAAGGGCACATAAGCAGTTTTGTTACTTATTCCATTTAGTTGATAGGACCAGTAAATAGCAATCATAATTTCCATGTATCCTTATTAATTATCCTTCTCTCCTTGACAGGACCTGTTCAGCCATGAAGAAGCTGTCTTATGCAAAGTCTTAATGATGTTAACTTTGACTTTTGTGAGTACACTTTGAATAAAAACTTAAATCAAGTATCAATTTTAGCACTTAGAGAATATAACAAAAGCTTTAAGTGGAACACATACACAAGTTGTTAACTCTGTCTTGCATGTGAGTGACAACGGTAGAGGAGAAATTGCACTAAAGTAGGGATGTGCATTTCCTTCTCATTGAAGTACTAATTTTCTTTCAAAAGCTTCATTTCCATCTTACCACACTGCTCAGTGAATGGAGTCTCCTGTGGCACTGGAGGGTCTTCTACCAGGTAGGATACCATTCATTATCTTCACAGTTATATATATTTGTTTTCATTATTTCCAGGGTTTTTAATAGAAAAAGCCCAGCAGGAACTCATTTGCCTATTAGGCCACACCTCCTGATGTCACCATTGTTTCACATAAGGCTTTTTGTAGAAAAAGCTCAGCAGGAACTCATTTGCATATTAGGCCACACACCCCAACACCAAGCCAGCCGGAACTGTGTTCCTGTGCATTCCTGCTCAAAAAAAGCTCTGATCCTAACATTTATTTTTATTAGATTTTATGAAAAACACATTCCTGGCTTTGTTTTCCACCCAAATTGGATGAAATGTTTAGTAATTGTTCCCGTATTCCAAAGTATTCTCCATGCCAAATTCTAGACAAAGCAGAAAACAGGTCCTAGGTTTATGAGCAATTAACAGCAAAACATGTTAGTTAAAAGCAAAATTGCTTTCATTCATTTATTGCTATTTTCATTCATTTTCATTACCCTAACAAACATTATGAAAGGGGATTTTTGCATCTTATTTTTCATTAACTGAAAAATGCACTCCCCTAAATCAACATAAACATGCACATTTGGATTTGCTCAAACAAATGTTTCAAAGCCACAAATGCTTTAAACAGGCTGAGAATTACTTTTAAAGCAACCTTGTCTGTTCCCCAGAATAATTAAGGTCCCTTGACTCCACTGTTTCAGATCAGAAGATAAAATTCTGCTCAGAAAAACCTGATGGGGAATGATCAGTAGTTAAGCAAACAGATTTGAAGGGATATATTAATTCACTTGTATGAACAAATTTGGTATTTCCTATAGTGGTTGAAGTGTCAGACTAGGATTTGAAAGATCCAGGTAGATTCCCATTCTGTCATGGAAACTTGCTCAGTGACTTGAGGTCAATCACACAATGTCAGCCTAACCTACTTCACAAGTGTGTTGTGAGGATAAAATGGAGGAGATGAAAACTCTATTGTAAGCTGCTTTGAAGAGGAAAGCAGGGTATAATGAAGTAAATATAAATGATGGAAATAACTGGTACATGGGGCATAAAAATTGGGTGTTAGTCATTTCTATTGATGGAAAAGTAACTGAATTAAATGATAATATAACACATGTTAAGAACAGTTGAACTTCAGAAGCTCAAGAAAGTCAGAAGTCAGCAGGAACTAATGACAGGGACATAAAAAAGCTCATTAACTGGTTATCAGGCCAGAGGTATCAGGGAACAGAGGTAAATACCTGAAACTGTGCCTTTGTTAAATTCTGTTCATCAAAAATGAATGGCAAGTCTGGCCTACATTTTAAAATATGGCCTAAATCAGTCCTATTGCTTCAACCTCTGTATGAAGTGGATTTCAACTGCGTCCTGTGAGATCTCTGTAAATTATACTTTGACAAGCGCACTGTCTGTCATCATGACACTGAGGTAATTCTGAACTCTGTGGGAGCCTGTTGCTTTTAATCCCTCCTTCCATTTGGATATTCCAACTGGCCCTGCAGGAGTGTCTGAAGTTCCAGAGTGAATCATCTCCAGCATGCTAGGTCACAGTTTTCTTTCTCCTTTCTAACACTATGGCAACAATGTCTGGAATATTACATCTGTCTCTATCCAGGCCTCAAATTCAGTGGGAGCTCACATGAGTGCCGCTCCTGAACTTTTCTGAGAGCTCCATCTCCTCCTTCTGAAAGTTCCACCTCCTTGTCCATTGAATAGTATGTGCAGCTGCATAACAATCCCTGGATGAGCTCCACCACCTATTTTTCTACGAAATAACCTCTGGCTCTATCCATCCAGACAATAGCTGTTCAAGGCCATCCTTTGCTGTTAATATGAAAGGCCACAAAATAGTAATCTTGCAGCCTGCAGCGTAGCTGCTAGGCTGCTTAGAGCTGTTTGCCCTCCAGGGCGGGAGAGTTGGTCTGCGCGCTGTTTGGGCGCGCTTTGCTGGGGGCGGGGTTTAGCCGTCTCAACGGCTAACTCCCCGTCCCTCTCTCTCAGTCCCTCGACGATCGGATCGGGAGCGCAGCGTTCGGGAGGCTCTTGGGGAGCCTTTTTTCCGGGGCTGGTGTCAGCGGCGGTTTTGAGGCTTCGGAGGGGCGAGGGGTGCTCTTAGTCCCCTTGTGCTCCTCGCGAACGGCGGCGGCCTCAGTGTGCGGCGGATTGGTGCGTCTTGTGAGCGGCGGAGGCTTCGGTGTGCGGCTGATTAGCGCTCCTCGAGAACAGCGGCGGCGTCAGTGTGCGGCGGATCGGCTTCTCGGAGCAGCGGACTGACGGCGGCAGGCTGAGTGGCTCTTGGGGCTGGGTGGTTCACGTAGTTAGTGTAGCCTAGCCTGGTGGAGTAGGGGTGGTTAGCCTAGCCTGGTGGTGTTGGGTGCTTAGTTTAGCCTGGTGGAGTGTTTGCCGGGGTTCCTTTTCCTTATTGGGTGTCAGTGATTATATGAGCGTTAAAGCTGCAGTACTGCAGCTTGGGCTACTAAAAATCCTGAGTTTAATCCTGGTGGAGGTGTGGGCCAGGCGGAGGGCTTTAGGTGGCATTGGTCGTCACGGGAGGTGGAGTTAGTCGAAAGCCCCGCATAACCTTTGGTTATAGTGGAGCAGCAGTAGGCTGAGGTAGCTGGGGCTGTTGCTGGGCAGTTTGGGCGGCCATTTTGTGGGTTGCTCGGTTGTGGGGCTGCAGGACAGTTGGGAGCCATTTTGAGGTGTTAGTATCTGTGACTGTTGCTAGGCAGTTTGGGCGGCCATTTTAGGTTCTTGGCAAGTGGGCAAGATGTCTGGGGGTAAAGGCTCAGGCAAGCCTAAGGGCAAGAAGCCTGCACCCAGACCATCTAAAGCTCCTGTCAGGAGGCCACCACCTCCGTCATCCTCTTCGGATGAGGAGGGTGAAGGGATGGTGGATTATAGTATTTTAAGTAGGCTGCAGGCCTTAGAGCAGGCGGCGGGTGTTCCTTCTTTGAGTAAAGGGGGCGAGGTTAGGCAATCCAAAAAGGCAAGGCAGGCTAACATTCTCACCAGGTTGTCCATTCTTGAGGGCAGGTCTGGGGGAGTCGTGCCTGGCAAGGATGCTGGTTCCAGTGGCCCTGATGCAGGTGCGGTGGAGGAGGCGCGGACGTCGGGCATCGGTCTGCCTGCGGTGCCGGCTGGACTTGGAGGTAGGTCCAGTGATGGTTTGCAAGTTGGGTCTGGGCAGGTGTGGCCATGGGGAACATGGGGACCTGCTACAGTAGCCGGGCTTGGTACATCAGGGATAGGCTTAGGTGTGCCTACTCCTGCTGGGGCTGGGATGGTGCAGAATTGGACTTGGCCAGGGGGGCAGGGCACACCTTGTGTTCATCCGGGTACAGGGCAGTTGAGCTGGTCTGGTCCCATTTTGGGCGCACCATCGCAGTATGGGGTGGTGCCTTTTACAGACTTGCCTTTTGGGGAAGTCGCTTTGCCTCTTGGGGACCATTTGCTTCCTGCTACAAGGGAGAAGATTTTGAAGGGAGAGTATGTGGACATATTTTCCCTTCTTTATCGAGAAATGGAAAAGAAAGACAAGGAGGAATTAGATGAAAAGGAAAAGGAGAAGCTGCGGAAGAGAAAGGTTGACAGAACATGGGCTAATTGGTTGCCTGGGTTCTGCATTTATGCGGGGGTAATTGCCAGGGCGCAGCCATGGCGGGCGGCATCATTGTTCCAATATTTGGACATTATTTATAAAGGCTATACTGCCTTTAGTGGATCAGCCTGGTTACAGTACGACCAGGAATTTAGAATGCGGGCCGCCCTATATCCGTCCATCCAGTGGGATAGGATTCACCAGCAGCTCTGGCTGCAGGTTATGTCTCCGGCTAGGCCCAACCTGGGTGACCGATCGGATAGTGGTCACTTAGTGAGTAGGGCGTCCTCATCCACTTCGTCGAGCTCTCCCCGCAGTACAGCGGGGCAGGCGGTTCAACCCCGCTTGCTCTGCTGGGACTTTGGATCCCTGGGGGTGTGTAACAGAAAGGCGTGCCAGTTTAAGCACGCCTGCCCCTTGTGTGGCGGACCCCACGCCTTTGACAGCTGCCCCAGAGCTCGGGGGCGCAGGAATCCAAAGAAGCCGGGTGGAGGAGCTTTTCCAGCTAAGAAAGGGCCCCAGCCCGATAAGGGTGGGACCGCTTAAGCGATGGCTAGCTAAGTATCCTAGGAGGACGGACGCTTTGTACCTGTTGGAGGGTTTTAGGTTTGGGTTTAGGATCCCTTTTCAGGGGCCCCGAGTTGCGTTTATGTCTAGAAATCTTAAGTCTGTTAAAGGTTTGGAACAGGTTGTTAGAGACAAGATCGCTAAGGAGCTGGCGGAGGGAAGGATCCTTGGTCCTTTTTCACAGCCTCCAGTGCCTACTTTGAGGGTCTCGCCGTTAGGTGTGGTGCCCAAAAAGACGCCTGGTGAATTTCGTTTGATTCACCATTTGTCTTTTCCTAGGGGGCAGTCAGTGAATGATGGGATCCCAGAGCATTTATGCTCTGTCAGGTATACCAGCTTCGACCAGGCTATCGCCGTGGTGAGGCATTGCGGGTTGGGGGCTGAGTTGGCGAAATGCGATATTAAGTCTGCGTTCCGCCTCTTGCCCGTCCACCCCGGTGACTTTGATCTCTTAGGATTTTCTTTCGAGGGCCAATTTTACATGGACAGAGCATTGCCGATGGGCTGCTCTGTGTCATGTTCCGCTTTTGAGCGTTTTAGCACGTTTTTAGAATGGGCTGTGCGCGTGAAAGTGGGGTTGCAGGATGTTGTTCACTATTTGGACGACTACCTGTTTGTGGGGCCCGTAGGGACAGGGCAGTGCGGCCAGCTGCTGGCCGGTTTTGCCGAGCTCACTACTGAGCTTGGGGTACCCTTAGCACCGGAAAAAACGGAAGGTCCAACCCAGAGGTTGACCTTCCTGGGGATTGAGATTGACACGATTGATCAGTTGTCTAGGGTGCCTTTGCAGAAATTGAGTGAGTTGAGGGTCAGGATTAATGCATTTCTTCAAAGGAGGAAGGTCACTCTGCTGGAATTGCAGCAGTTGGTGGGGCACCTCAACTTTGCTTGCAAAGTGGTTGCTCCTGGAAGGGCTTTTCTTAGAAGACTGTGTGATGCTATGGCAGGGTTACGCTTGCCCCAGCATAGAACTAGGGTTACCTGCAGCATGAGGGATGATCTGAGGGTTTGGCAGGAATTTTTGGAGTCATTTAACGGGGTCTCCTTTTGGAGGAACGACTTGATGCTTGAGGCCGAACTACAGGTCATGTCTGATGCTGCAGGGTCTTTAGGCTTTGGTGTTTACTTTCGCGGACATTGGTGCGCGGATGTTTGGCCTGATTCCTGGACGCAGGTAGGGGTTAACCGAGATCTTACGTTTCTCGAGTTTTTTCCTATTTTAGTTGCGGTTTGGCTGTGGGGGAAGGATATGGCCAATCACACTGTCCATTTTTGGTGTGATAACATGGCAGTTGTCCACGTCATTAATTCCCTTTCATCCAAATCGCAGAGGGTAATGAGGTTGGTGAGGGCCTTCACTCTGCGCTGCTTGCGGCTTAATATATTGTTTTTAGCCAGGCATGTTCCTGGGGTGAGCAACGGGGTGGCTGATGCTCTATCTCGTAAACAGATGGAGAGGTTTCGTCAGCTGGCCCCGGAGGCAGACGGAGAGCCGGTGCCAATGCCCCAGGAGCTATGGCAGATTGGAGAGCCGAAGCCTGCAGAGCGATAGGCCTAGCCATTGCGCCCAGCACTCGGAAGTCTTACGAGCGGGCCGTGCGGCAGTTTGAAGACTTTCGGGCTGAGGTAGGGTATCGCAGGGTTTGGCCCCTCCCGGTGGAGGAATTGCTCCACTACTGTGTGTCTTTGCGAGGTAAGGGGTTGGCCGTGCGATCTATTAGGGGGTGCCTGTCCGCATTGGCTTTTGCAAGTAAGGCACTCGGTTATAGGGAAGATACAGCAGATTTTCGTATTCGAAAGATGCTGGAGGGGTGGGCTAGAGAAGCCGGACCCAGGGCAGATACGCGGAATCCGGTGTCTCCATCGATTCTGCAGGGGTTGAAGAGGGTATGGGGCGTGGTGTGTGCCTCGCCTTTTGAGGCATGTTTATTTCATGCCGCGTCCTTGTTGGCCTTTTTTGGGGCGCTTAGAGTGAGTGAGCTGGTTGCTCAGTCTAGAAACGACGTTTCTGGTAGGGCCTTGCAGCTGAGGGACCTGAGGTTGTTGGGGCCTAAAGTGGTTGTTACTGTCCGTCGCTCGAAGACGGATCAGTTGCAGCGGGGTACTGTGCTTGAGCTGGGTAGTTGTTCGGAGCTCGAGCTGTGTCCAGTTAATGCGTTGGCCGCTTATCTGGCAGTGCGCGGGCCCAAGGACGGATTTTTGTTTATACACATGGATGGTAAGCCATTAACGAAGCACCAGTTCTGGGCGGTTACGTCTAGGGCGCTGGGTGAATTAGGGCTATCGGGGGTGCGTTTTGGTACACACTCCTTTAGAGTTGGGGCGGCCTCAACAGCGGCTGCTATGGGGTTGCCTTCCACCTCTATTCAGAGGCTGGGGCGTTGGCGTTCTTCAGCCTATAAGGCTTACATCCGCCCCTTTTACGGGCAATGAGTGCATTGGATGGTGTGCATGAGTTGGTTCCGTTTGTGTTAACGGTTTTTTCTCTTTTTAGATGCTGCTGTTCCTGGCCAGAGGAGCCGGTGCCGAGTTCTCATCTGCGGCCATAGCTACGTGTTTTGGGCTGGTCTTCAAGCACGGAGAACTGCGGTCGGCTCTCAGCTGGGACTCAGCCAGCATGCGGTTATCGAGTGGCAGGGGCGCCGGGGCCTCCAGTGGCCAGGCTTGCTGCCGTTGTTATTTAAAGGCAGAGCGGGTCCTCCTCCACAGATCTTAATGGTTCACCTGGGAGGTAATGATCTGGGGTTATTGAAGGGTAAGGCCTTGGTGTGGCAAGCCCGGGATGACTTCCAGCGCATCAGGGAGCGATGGCCGGAGACCACGATAGTCTGGTCAGCCATGCTGCCCCGCCAGGTGTGGCGTCATGCTGTGGACCCTGCAGCCTTAGAAAGAGCTAGGTATAAAGCCAATAAAGAAATTAAAAAGTTACTTGAAAAGGGTTTGGGCCACTATTTACCCCATCCGGATATTTCAGCGAGATGTCCTGACCTCTACAGAGGGGATGGGGTGCATCTCTCTGAAAAGGGTAACGTACTTTTTCTGAGAGATTTGCAGCAAGGGTTGCGGGTGGCTTTGGGCCTCCCGGTGGGTGCTAAGCCCTAAGTAGAGACTTGGCCTTATTAGTGGCAGGTTTTAGGGGTTTAGGACACTATGCGGCTAGGGGAGGACTGTGAAGCATCCCCCACTTTGGGGGAAATTTTTGGGGTCTGGCATGATCGGCCTTGGGGTTTGGAGACCCGGGTTGGAGAATGCAGACTGTCCAGGAGGCTCGGCTAGAGGGTGCCTTTCCGCCGAGACGTGCGTCTGGGTTTGGGCCCTCTGGTGCGGGCCTCCCTGCTGGGCCTGCCTGGAGGGAGCTGAGTAGCTCAGCTCCGGAAGGGGGGCTGGGTCCTCGCCCGTTAATGGCAGGGGAGCGGTCGCGGTGACCCCTAGCCCTGGCCAGGCCGCTGGTGGGGTTCCCTTGCTGCTCATGTTGTAAGTTAATAAAGTGGCCCAATTTCAATCCAATGCATCGTGTCCGACTCGTTATTCCGACCTTGGTGGGCAATAGTAATCTTGCAGCCTGCAGCGTAGCTGCTAGGCTGCTTAGAGCTGTTTGCCCTCCAGGGCGGGAGAGTTGGTCTGCGCGCTGTTTGGGCGCGCTTTGCTGGGGGCGGGGTTTAGCCGTCTCAACGGCTAACTCCCCGTCCCTCTCTCTCAGTCCCTCGACGATCGGCCCTCCCACCCGCCCTGTCTGCTATGTGGGCATTGCTGGTTGCCTCATTCGGGGAGCCGGGTAGGAATTTTTTACGCCCCAGCTGATTGGCTGGTGCTGGGGTGTGTTTTTCGCCTACCCTGCATAGCAGTGCAGTGGATTGTGGAATTGGCTCTGGGAAGGTGCCTTTAAATAGGCGGTCACTTTAGTTGGCAGGTTTTAGGGGTTTAGGACACTATGCGGCTAGGGGAGGACTGTGAAGCATCCCCCACTTTGGGGGAAATTTTTGGGGTCTGGCATGATCGGCCTTGGGGTTTGGAGACCCGGGTTGGAGAATGCAGACTGTCCAGGAGGCTCGGCTAGAGGGTGCCTTTCCGCCGAGACGTGCGTCTGGGTTTGGGCCCTCTGGTGCGGGCCTCCCTGCTGGGCCTGCCTGGAGGGAGCTGAGTAGCTCAGCTCCGGAAGGGGGGCTGGGTCCTCGCCCGTTAATGGCAGGGGAGCGGTCGCGGTGACCCCTAGCCCTGGCCAGGCCGCTGGTGGGGTTCCCTTGCTGCTCATGTTGTAAGTTAATAAAGTGGCCCAATTTCAATCCAATGCATCGTGTCCGACTCGTTATTCTGACCTTGGTGGGCAAAAGCCTGGCCGCAGTTTTCTTCTAAATTTAGCCATCTTATTTTTCTACCTATGTTTCTCTTTATAACAAATAATGTCTCAGCTTATATATAGCCATTATCTGAAATGACCACCCCTCAAATTAGAATACATATGTAATTGGCTAGCTTTGCCCAGTACACTGCTGTGGAAATATTATGGTATCATCTCAACAACTTTACATGCTACTTTACTGATGGACAACAATACCAACTAGAAGTTTCCTTTGTGGCAGCAAGGTCTGTTAAGAAAGGAGTCCTGACTTTTCATAGAAACCGAGGCATGAACTAGAGGTAACAGAAATATTCCATGATCTAGCCTTTAAGTTTATTTTAGCCAACAGAGTAAAATATTTTGACTTTGTAGGTTAGAGTCCTCTTCATCAGATGAATGAATTCTCAACCAACAATTATATATACAGACACACCATTTTGTTCATGAAAGCTTATGCTTTAACAAATCAGTTAGTCTTTACAGTGCTACAAGACACAATTTTGGTTTAGCTTCAGCTGACTAAAATGACTACCCCAATAAAATATGAAACATTACAGGGTTGCCATCTCCAGGTTTTGAAATTCCTGGAGATTTGGGGATGGAGTCTGGGAAGCTAGGCTTAGCATGGATGTGATGCCATAGACTCTATGCTCCAAAGCAGCCATCTCCTCCAGGGCAACTGGTCTCTGTCACCTGGAAATCCATTGTAATTCCAAGAGATCTCCAGGCCCCATCTGGAAGATGGCAACCCTACAAATCATCAGTATAAATAAAAAGTTAAAGAGGAGACCAAAAATTTCTGAAATTGCTTTATTTGGGCTGTGTCTTTTCCTCTCCCAATCCCTTCTTGATGGCTATTTTGCAAATGAGTTCCAACAGAAAAAGAACAACATTCCTGGTCCCTACTTCCCATAGTAGTGATATATCCAGGGAGGCATCCGAACTTGAGCAGAAGGTTGCTGGCATCCCATTCCAGACCTCTGACCTCTCAACCAGTACAGTCATTTCTTTCTTGGCTGGATTTAGATGGCCAGACCTCATGATTTTACCACAGTTCTCAGACTCTTATTTGGAAAAGTTACACATGTTCCAGGTTGTTTTGTTAAAGAATTACAGAATTGGGCTTCACCTGCATGTATTATACCCTGTCCCAAAGCTATGAAAAATCTCTGCCAACAGCTTCAGATGGATTATTGGCCTGCATCCAATCATCTGGAGACTTTGTGGATCAGGACCTCACTACTTCCCCTCTTGCTGCAGCCCCACCCCTTTCCCTATCCTTCTGTTCCTGGAGATCAGCAGGCCCTCTATAACAGCACAGGAGCATTGCCCCCCCAGATGGAAGGAAGAGTTGGACACAAAAGTTTGGGTACTTAAGGGCCACTTTATTATTTATTTATTTATTACATTAACACAAGGGCTATAACATAACAGGCAGCACGGCAGGGCCAGGGGACAAAATACGCCTCCCGTGCCACATGACGGGCGAACCACCCTGCTCCTAGGTCTGGCCAAATACACGGCTTGTACCCAGGTGACCTAGCGAAGGTTATGCCCTGGAGTTCCAACCCCCAACCGTATGGCTAACGGGCGAATCAATCCATGCAAACCCAAGGCAGTCCGCTTCATCACTCAACCGTCCCGCACAGTCCAGGAATGATTTAGCGAGACTCCGTGCCCCAAAACTGGGGTGCTACAGGTGCTCACCGAACTGCATAATGAAAGTTTAGGCCAAAACCCAGCCAATCTAAAAGTGACCAACATATTTAACCAGCCACACGCCAGCCAATTCTTCAATCCCTTCTACAAGCAGTGTGAGGTAGGCGAAAAACACCACTTCCTACAGCCAAAACAGAAGTGACAAAAAAATTCCTACCCGGTCCCCAAAAACTGAGCAACCAGTGATCGCCCACACTGCATCAAGGGCAGGAGGGAGGACCGAGCACGAGTGAAGACTGAGAGGAGGGAGTGGAGCCCGCCTCTAGGCGTGCCTGCTCCGCCCCCACCTTTGCTGATTCCCTGCCCACTCCTCCTCCTTGCGAGGAGGCAAAATGGCCCCCAGAAGCAAGGCTGTGCAGCCTGCTTCTGGATGGGAGCCGCAATGTGGAAGTCTACAGCAGCAGAAGAGAATAATGAGAATTGCCATTTCCTCTTCTGCAAAGATAAACTCTGATCTATTGGAGGGCAGCTGTGTGGTTGGATACTATCTATCTATCTATCTATCTATCTATCTATCTATCTATCTATCTATCTATCTATCTATCTATCTATCTATCTATCTATCTATCTATCTAATCTAGTCATAGCTGATGTATGATGACCCCATGGGGTTTTCAAGACAAGAGACTAACAGAGATGGCTTGCCATTCCCTACCTCTGCCATGGACTTCTTGGTGGTCTCCCACTAAATACTAACCTTAGCTTCTGAGATCTGACAAGATTGGGCTAACCTGGGCTATCCAGTTTACTAATTGGGGGAGGGGAGGTATCCTAGCCAGGCTGGGGCACTGGCTGCACCAGCCAGATTCCCCACCCAACCCACTTACTTAGTAGGGATGGGAAGAGAGGGTGGAGAGTAACAGCAAAAGAAACAAATAAATGACACTTCAAAAATAAAAATTTCAGTTGTTTTTTTTAAAGGAAATCAGGCTGAAAATGAAAGCAGAAATAGGCACACCTTTAGTTTCCCTTAAAAAAAATTTTCCCCCCAGTCTACGGGTTGGTATTATGTGGGTCAAGAACAGTGTTGTTCTTGGTTTGATTGTTCTGTTTTATTGTTTTACCTATCTGGCTTGATAGTTTCAGGAACATGTATAGCAACCCAGTAACCTAATTACCATACCATACCATCCTTTAATGGCATAACAGTTAAGAACATGAGAACATAAGAGAAGCCATGTTAGATCAGGCCAATGGCCCATCCAGTCCAACACTCTGTCACACAGTGGCCAAAAAAAATTATATATATACACACACACATACATACACATATACACACTGTGGCTAATAGCCACTGATGGACCTCTGCTCCATATTTTTATCTAACCCCCTCTTGAAGGTGGCTATGGTTGCGAATAAAAATACACAGAATATAAAAATTTAAACATTGGAGATAAAATCAAAATGAAACCGAGCTTACAGATGCATTCACACATGGTCAGATTTAAATTTAAGGATGTCAGCCAAAAATTTTGCCACAGCCTCACTAACCTCCCCCTCAGTATCATTCAATAAATAATAACAGGGTGGCAGAATAGACAAATCTGGGGAGAAAGAAAGCTTACAAAATAAATCTTTACGGAGATTATGATAAAAGGAACAATCAAGCAATATATGCTGAATTGTTGGGAATATTCGCTCCACAGGAACACAGTCTGTCGCCTAAAGGGACTCAATGATATCTCCCTTGTAAAACTTTGGAGGGAAACGCATTTAGTCTAGCCAACATAAATGCCCTGCGATGACTTGGAATGGTTAAGTCTGATAGATAATGGGGCATTTTGCCACAGAAACTGGGGAGCATATATAAGGGTCTGTTGACTGTATTTTTATTTCCTTCAACTCCCACAGACTCAATTTAATGCATCTGAAGATATATGACTCATCAGAAGTAAAAAAATCATCAACCTCTATCCCCAACTGGTTAAGTTTGGACATAAGCACTGCTGTCCAGGATGAAATAAATGTTTTAAATGTTTAAGTGTTTTAAATAATTTTAAATTGTAGTTTTAATGGTTAAATTGTAAAAATGTATGTTGTTAGCCGCCCTGAGTCCGCTTGCGGAGAGGGCGGGATAGAAATTTAAAGTAACAAATAAATAATAATAAATAAATAATAAATAAATATATGGGTCTCTTTTCATATAATCAAGAAGGCTGTTAGGATCTGTTCTAAAGTGACTTTTAAGCCAGAATTTAAACACTGCAATCCAGGCTTTTGTTTCCACCAAAGACTGACCCACTTCAGAGCAAAGAGCAAAGCAGGACACACATTTTGGCATATTTATTTATTTATTTATTTTTATAATTTCTATCCCGCCCTTCCCAACAAGTGGCTCAGGGCAGCTCACAGCACGGAGTTCCACATAAATACAGTTTAAGCATAAAACAGTTAAAAATAATTAATACAGTTTAAGCATAAATCAGTTAAAATAATTAATACATTTAAAATTTTAAAACATTTAAACCATTTAAACCATTTAAATATTTAAGACATTAGGGACAGCAACCTCTATTATAACTACACCTGATTTCTTGTTTCTTGTTGCTTGTACCAGCTAGTCATAGGCCAGCCGGAAGAGGGTTGTCTTACAGGCCCTGCGGAACTGGGCAAGGTCCCGCGGGGCCCTCACCTCTTCTGGCAGCTGGTTCCACCAGGAGGGGGCCATGACAGAGAAGGCCCAGTCCCTGGTGGATTTTAAGCGGGCTTAAAATTTGTCTAAAGAATGAGGCTTGAATGCCCTCCACTTTCCTGGTAAATGCTGAGATCCATATAGGGATATCATAGAGAATTTGGGCCAGCGTTTTGGCTTCGAACACCTTAATTGCTGCTGGAAATAATTGGTTGCCCCTTGCAAAGAAAAACTGTTTAATTTGAGCAGCTGAACATTTAGCCAAGTTGAAGGCATTGTTATGATGTGAAACCCAGCTTAACTTGTGATTAAAAGTGATCCCCAAGTATTTAAAAAAAATTGTTTGCTCAATTGTTGAGTTGCCAATAAACCATCTCTGTGGGCACCAGCAATTTGAAAGGACAACTACTTTAGATTTGGCATAATTGATAGAGAGTGAATTACAATTACAGTAGTCATAGAAGGCATTCAAATACCTTTGCAGGCCTACACATGTGCAAGAGAGGATGGTAGTATCATCAGCATAAAGTAATAAGGGGACCGCTCGACCTGCTAGTTTAAACGGATGACCATTAATAGGGTTCAAAAATTGAGCCAGGTCAGTTAAAAATAAATTTAAAAGATGCGGGGCCAGCACGCAACCTTGTTTAACCCGCTTTAACACTGGGATTTTGCTAGTCAAGTCATCCCTAGAAGAAAATTTCACTTGGCAAAAAGTATTAGAATGAAGTTTCCTCAAGAGAAACAGCAGACGAGGGTCCATTTCCAAGTAACCTAGCTTAATCCATAGTTGGGCTCTATCTATTGAATCAAAAGCGCCCTTCAAATCGATGAAGGCAGCATATTATTTTTTTGTCCCGGTATGCATATATTTTTCAGCAAGGAAGGCCAGAGTGCAGCAATGGTCCATAGCAGATTTGCCTTTGGAGAAGCCAATCTGTTCAGGACCTATGATGCTGCCTAGGCACATCCAGTCAGTTAATCAGAGTTCTAAATGTTTGGCATACAGTTTGCCCACTATAGATAATAAACTAATGGGGTGGAAATTTTCTGGTAACTCCAACCCTCCCCCCCCCCCCTTTTTGTACATTGGGATAATTATAGAATCAAGCCAAGAGTCTGGGATGGAGCCATGCAGATCAATGAAAGAGAACAATTTTGCAAGGGGCAAGAGCCACCAATCGGCAAACTTTATGAATACTTCAGCAGGAAGGTCATCAGGGCCTGGTGCTTTACCCGCTTTTAAATCCTTCAATAAACCACTGATTTCCTCTAGCATATCAGTAACTGTGGGGTTTGCTAAGATAGGAGAGGATACACATAGAGCAGCAAAAATGTTAGAGAAGTAATCAACCCATGTTTGCGCAGAAATATTTGGGTCAGTAATAGAATTGATTTTTAGATTACCCGAAATGATTCTTCAGAAAGCCTTATTATCATTAGATTTTATCGAGTGGTAAAGTTGGTCCCATTTATTCTGAAAGAAAACTTTCTTCTTGGATATAATAAGCTCCAGATAGGCTGTTTTACAAGCAATGTAAGCTTTAATTTTTGTTGGGTCTTTGGAGAGACAGGCCTCTTTAAATTGTGCTCTCAGTTCTTGTTTCCAAGCTAAACAATCTGTATTGAACCAGCTAGAAAAACTAGACAAGATCACAGGTTTAGCTTTAGCACTACAGTAATCAATTAATAATGAGAATCCTGAAAGGATTGTATCATCTGAATTGGAATTTATGATTGAATCCCTTAATCTGCACAGTGCTTCAGAGCCAAAGAGGGAAGAAAACTCCCTTTCTAGGGCCGGGGACCACTTGAGTTTTTTTAGAACATTCTCAGAGGCTTTCACAGATTGGGAAGATGATACCATATTAACCTCCAGATCCAATCTTAAAGATAGAATTGGGGCAAGCGGTCACTTTCCGTGCGCAAATCAATGTAAAAGTTATCAATTGATGACAGAAGGTTGGGTGAACCCAAACAAAAATCTATCACACTGCAACCCCATGTGGGAAAAAAAGTAAAATCAGTTGTGGCCGGAAATTTGGAGAGACCATTAAATATTATAGCATTGTGTGCTATGTAGAATTCAATTAATCTATGACCCGCTTTATTGGTTAAAGTATCTTTAGAACAACGTGGCAAACATAATTGTAGTGGAAGGGATTCAGCCGCTTCAAAGCCAAAATGAGAGATCCAGTTCTGATTATTACTGCTATCCAGTTTACTAATTGGGGGAGGGGGGGTATCCTAGCCAGGCTGGGGCACTGGCGGCACCAGCCAGATTCCCCACCCAGCCCACTTACTTAGTAAGGAAGGGAAGAGAGGGTGGAGAGTAATAGCAAAAGAAACAAATAAATGACACTTTAAAAATGAAAATAACAGTTGAAAGCAGAAATAGGCGCACCTTTAGTTTCCCTTAAAAAATTTTTTCTCCCAGTCTAAGGGTTGGTATTATGTGGGTCAAAAACAGTGTTGTTCTTGGTTTGATTGTTCTGTTTTATTGTTTTACCTATCTGGCTTGATGGTTTCAGTCTGTCCTCTGACATGGCACAGGAACATGTATAGCAACCCAGTAACCTAATTACATGAAGGTAAGGGGGATGCTTTCTGTTTAATTCTCCTGATTATCACAAAGGCATTTCACAGTCATGACATTTTATCGCAGTGTCTGGGTAGCTAATGGTGGTGCGCATTGGGACTGAACAAGTTTCTGTGGTAGCCTTCCAAGAAGCTGGCTATGGGAGATGTCTGGTTCACCCCATTTTGATATAAGGGGCATGGCTAGCATCTGGATGGGAGACCTCCAAGGAATGCCAGATGTGTGATGCAAAGGCAGGCATTGGCTAACCACCTCAGAACAACTCTTGCTGTGAAAAGCCTACAAGGTTGCCATGTCAGTTGTAACTTGATGGTCCTTTCCACCATCACTATACAATAACTAGATTATATGATTTTGTTACATACATGTGTGTGATCAGAAACAACTCATTGGTCGTTTTCGCACTCACCTTCCGCCGGCGCGACCCCCCTCTTCACCGCGCAGGATCTGCACGGATTTTGCACTAAACGCTGCGGAGCAGCCAGAAAAGCCGGAAGCTCCCGTCGCAAAAGCCGCGCAAACGCCAAACTGCTTTTTGGCGGTTTCAGTTTGAGCGGCTTTTGTGCCGGGAGCTTCCGGCTTTTCTGGCTGCTCCGCAGCGTTTAGTGCGAAATCTGCGCAGATCCTGCGCGGTGAAGAGGGGGGTCGCGCCGGCGGAAGGTGAGTGCGAAAACGACCATTGTTTTATGATAGCAGAGTGGATACTCTATGATCTTAATTTTGCCTCCTTAGAAGTTTCTAGTTCTTTTTGCACAGCTGGGCATTTTCTATTAAAGACTAAATAAGAAGTGGCCAGCACACCAGTACCATCTGATGGTTGTTTTCTGGAAATACATGGTTTGAAAATCACAACTGAAAAAAAAATTATGCAGGCCTGTAGAAAGAAGGAAGTCAGGGCAGTATGAAGAAGGGAGCAGCAAACTCAAAAAGGTGTACTATCAACTGTTTGTCAGGAAAATGTCTGTACATATAAACCAATGCATTTTAAGTGTAGATCATTGAACAGACATAAAGCTTGTAGCCATCTATCTTCAGATGCTAGGGCCACACCATTGCCTGAGATTGGAGAGACATAAACATTTTCAATATGAACAACCCTCAGCACTATCTTGAGTCCTGCCTTCCTGTTGACAGCCCTATGAAAAATTGTAGGTCATTGTTAGGGAAAGCACACGTTGTCCCTTGACACCTTATTGATCAGATAGTAATGGGATTGTGAGATAGATGACCAAGCCATTCTCTCAATACATCTTGTTAAAACCTCTCCCCGCAATAATTGACACAGCTCCAGACAGATGTTTAAAATTATTTAATGAGCTCAATCCAAAGAACCACAAGTGGAGCCTATTTGTTGAACAGATTTTTCCTACTTCCCAACTTTGTGGGTTCTTCACCCTTATCCCCCCAAACCTCCCTGTTCTTATGGGCTGAAGGACTGCATGTTGAGTGGGAGATCAGCCAAAACCACATATTCCTACTTACAATTGCTAGCACATATTGGAGAAAATTAAAATTCCTGGCCTTTAAATATTAAGAAGTTGGTGCTAGGCAGAAGATGTCTCACTTCATTGATATTCACTTTACTTCAGAGGAAAGCATCTCATGGAGCGGGGCATCAGATGATGATCTCACAACTCAGGCAGGCTAATACAAGTGTAGGAAGCCCTGCAGTATGTATGTGCCAATCCAAAATAATGTCCCCACCCCAAAATATTCTCTGCCTGAATCCACAGGATATGGGGAACTGCATGGCTTAAGTAGCACATTTTATTCCTTCTGGCCCTGTGATAGGCTATCATGTTATTATACTTGGGCAAGTGTGCTTCTGAAGCTATTTGGAATAGGGCTTTTTTTGTAGCAGGAACTCCTTTGCATATTAGGCCACACACCTTTGATGTAGTCAATCCTCCAAGAGCTTACAGGACTGTTAGTACAGGACTTACTGTAAGCTCTTGGAGGATTGGCTACATCAGGGTTGTGTGGCCCAAAATGCAAAGGAGTTCCTGCTACAAAAAAAGCCCTGATTTGGAGTGTATCTGAAGCTTGTTTCTAGCACATGGTCCTAGGGGGAGGGGCTGCTTCTGATTGAAGTGAATCATCTGACAGAGCTTGTTTGTCTAATTACAGTGGAAGCAGACTCAGTTTCTAGCAATAAGAAGAGTTACTCAAAAGTCAAGGCTCTTTAAAAACCAACCAGCAGCTGATGGAGCATGCAAACACAGGCACCAACAGAGGAAGTTAAATGTGGGTGTTTATGGGCAGAATTGGTGGGGGAACAAGGAGACACTACGGAGTCAAAGCTTCTCCAAACAAGGACACATGACCAAAGCCATTATGCAAGTTCAGCACTGGGGTGGGGAAGTTCAAGCATTACATGTTAATCTTCCTGGTACAGGATCCTGCAGTGTTTCAAGTAAGCACCCTTTCTTGTCCATAACAACTTTAAGCACTCAAACCAGCTATGAAGGTAGAATGCCAAAAGGCAGATGGGGGGAATCCAGTATTTTTTTTAAAAGTACCACATGTATGAGACAGAAATTATGAGTGTGTGCTTGATACATTGAGCTTCTGGATCTCAGGGAACAGGTTTGTTCTCTTGAAGCAGGAGTTGATGAATTGGAGAAGCTGAGAGAGAAAGAGAGGTTTATGGTTGAGACCTTTAGGGGCCTGTTAGAACTATATTACTCCTGTGCTGACAGATCTTCCTCTGTTGTGGAGATTGAGAGTCTCAGGGTTAAAGAGACATCAGCACTGAGGGAGATGTAAACATATAAATAAATTCCTCCAAGATGCCCAGAAACGATTTAAAACAGCACTTTGTTGCTGCCACACCAAATACCATGCACATTTCTAGTTGCTTCATCTCAGAAAGGATATTGCTTGAAAAGCTATGGAAGATGGCAACCTAGATAACAAGAGGGTTTTCTTATCAGGGCTGAAGAATGGGACTATTCAGCCTAGAGAAAAGATGGCTGGGGGGACATGATAGAGGTTTCTAGAATTATGCAAGGGGGAGAGAAAACGGGGGTAAATTGCTGTCAAGCCATGGCCAACATATGTTTTTCAAAGCAAGAGATATTCAAAGGTGGTTTTCCATTGCTTGCCTCTGTATTGCAACCCTAGACCTCCTTGGGGGGTCTCCTATTCAAGTACTAACCAGGACTGACCTTGCTTAACTTCCAAGATTTGATGAGATTGGGTTAATCTCGGCTACGGAATACAGATAGAGATTTTTCTTCCATAATACTAGAAGTCAGGAGCACCCAATGAAATCCAGAGCTAGGAACCAACATCAGAGAGGGTCTTTGTCTATGTGTCCTGTTTGTTGCCTTGCAGGACATCTGCTTGGCCATTGTATGAAACAGGATACTGGACTAAAATGACCACTGCTTTGATCCACCAGGACTCCTCTTAAATTAATATTTATTAGTTGGAAGGTGGCTTGTTCTATGTTACAGTCAGATACTGTTACCTGACTGAGGAAACCTGATATGTTCCTGCATTAAAACACACACACACACATACTATGTAAAAGTGGTAATTAAAACACCAGATGGCATTGTTAATCTTGCAATTCTCAAAACTGCCTAATAGTAAGATCCTGTGAATGTCTGTGGAGGAACAGAATCTTATGTTTTTTTACTGCTGACTGAGTAAAGCAATAATTTAAGCAAATACAATTTAGAACTGACACAAATGTATTTATTTATTTTTTTAAATTTGGCTTATATCCCGTCCATTCCCACAAAGCAGGCTCAGGGTGGGTTACATCTGGGGGTCATTTTGTAGAAAAAAAGGTGCCAGAGCTCAGTAGCACAACTCATCTGCATATGCCACACACTCCTGACATCACTGGAAGGTGTACTAAATAATATCAGCTCAGCATCTACCTTAAAATGCTTCTTGAATTATAATTGTCATAATAAAACCATACTCCCATCATACTTTTAAAATTACTTTCTCCTATGTAGCCTCAGAGAAAGATTTCCATCTGCCTGCTCGGGATCCTTGGCCCCCTGGTGATTCCCTTGACACCCTGGTTGATGCCTGGCAAGATCGGCTATCCGGGGTAATCAACGAGATCGCACCTCGACGTCCTCTGCGCCCTCGTTCGAGGCTGGCTCCTTGGTATACCTTGGAGCTACGCCGACTGAAACAAGGACTCCGACAACTAGAGAGGCAGTGGCGGCGCACTCGTGATGAAGCGACGAGAACATCCTATAGAACGTTTATGAGATCTTATGAGATGGCAGTCAAGGCCACGAAGAAAAACTACTTTGCGGCCAAGATTGCGTCTGCAAATTTGCGCCCGGCACAATTGTTTAAAATAATTGGGCATCTAACCACACTGCCCCAGGGCAGACCAAACATTAGAGAATTAGAAATAGGCTGTGAGGCTTTTGCGAAATTTTTTGCAGACAAAATCACGTTGCTCCGCCAGGACCTGCCCATCACGTTGGATACAGTACATGAACTGGAGGCTCCGTGCCTGTCTTCTGGTTTAATTCTGGATCATTTTGACCCACTCAGCCTGGAGGAAGTTGATGGAATCCTCTCCTCTGCGCGCCCTACAACTTGTGATTTGGACCCATGCTAATTAAATCTTGCCCGAGGGAGCTCAGATGTCCTTTATGGGACATCATAAATAGATCCCTCTTGGAGGGGCGTTTTCCAACGCCTCTAAAAGAGGCCTTGGTCCATCCCCTCCTGAAAAAAAGTACAGCAGACCTGGCCAAATTGGCAAATTACCGACCGGTCTCTAATTTACCGTTTTTAGGTAAAATTATAGAGAGGGCAGTGGCGTTGCAGTTAAAGGGCTTTCTGGATGACGCTTCCATTCTAGACCCTTGCCAGTCTGGCTTTCGCCCAGGCCATGGGACGGAGACAGAACTGGTCGCCCTGGTGGATGATCTCCAACGGCATCTGGATCGGGGTGGTGTGGCGGTGCTGATGTTGTTAGACCTGTCGGCTGCATTCGATACGGTCAACCATCGGCTACTGACCCGCCACCTTGCCGATGTGGGGGTTAGGGGGTCAGCCCTACAATGGCTTTCCTCCTTCCTTGAAGATCGGGGACAAAGGGTGGCAATCGGAGGTGAGCTGTCCCAGAGACGCACACTGGATTGTGGAGTGCCTCAGGGAGCAGTTCTCTCACCGATGTTATTTAATATCTACATGCGCCCCCTTGCCCAGATTGCCAGGAGATATGGGCTTGGGTGCCACCAATATGCGGATGACACCCAGCTCTATCTACTAATGGACGGCCGGCCTGCCTGACTGCGTCCCAGAGAACTTAGACCGGGCTCTGCAGGCTATGGCAACCTGGTTAAGGCAGAGTGGGCTGAAACTGAATCCAGCGAAGACAGAAGTCCTTTGCCTAGATCGGGGCGCGCGGGGAGGAGAAATACCTCTCCCGGTCTTCGACGGGGTGCCACTGAAAGTGGCATGCCGGGTCAGGAGCCTGGGAGTTTTACTGGAGCCTTCACTATCAATGGAGGCCCAGATTGCAGCCACTGCCAAGTCAGCCTTTTTCCATTTGAGGCGGGCAAAGCAGCTGGCTCCTCTCCTAGAGCGCCAAGATCTACATGGAGCTGCCTCCGTACCAAATCCGGAAGCTGCAGCTAGTGCAGAACATGGCGGCTAGATTGCTGTTGGGGCTCCCAATGTGGGGGCACATACAGCCTGGGCTGTGCGAACTGCACTGGCTGCCAGTTGTATACCGGATTCGTTACAAAGTGCTGGTTATTACCTTTAAAGCCCTATATGGCCGAGGACCTGCCTACCTTAGGGACCGTCTCTCCCCATATGAACCCCAGAGAGCACTGAGGTCAGCCGGGAAAAACCTGCTGAACATTCCCGGGCCGAAAGAGGTGAAGTTGCAAAGTACCCGCAACCGAGCTTTCTCTACTATGGCTCCACGCCTATGGAACCAACTTCCAGAGGAAACGCGGGCCCTGTGGGACCTTGAACAGTTCCGCAGGGCCTGCAAGACTACCCTCTTCCGATTGACCTTCACCGATTAAGAGGGAAACTGCTAAAGAACTCGCCATCGTAAACGCAAACGTAATCATAGCACTAGTATATTTATTAATTTGATTGATTTTAGAATTTTAATCAGAATTTTAATTAAATTGTCAATGTAGTTTTATTTAATATTTGTATGACTAATGTATGAAACTATGCTGTTAGCCGCCCTGAGCCTGCGGGATACAAATAAAAATTGTTGTTGTTGTTGTTGCTTTATATGTTTTGGTTATTTTTCCATTTTTGTGGGGGGAAATATTAGAAAGTTTGTCAGCAAAATTCTCACAGGGGGAGGGCTGAACAGAAGCAAGGGTTTTTTGGGGGGCGGGGGAGAAAGAAAAAGCACAATAAAATTTAGAAGTTTCAGAGCTCCACTCCTGTGAGCTCCTGCCCACAATGACGCCTGGTTACATCAGAGATCAAAATAGTTAAGAACAAATTACAATTTCAATATGAATTGGCCAAAAATTCAGACAAGTCTTAAAAACAGATTTAAAATTAAACTTAAGAAACTCTGCCTCGATAGTCAGGGCCTATTGATCCAAAAGCCCAAACAGTCAAGTATTTTGTTTATCTGTGGACAACATGCAATGAGCAATATATGAGAAGAAAATCTGCTCAGGCTTAAGGCCATTTCTTACATTTAGAAACAGACATATCCTAGTACAAAATACGTTCTTAAAACATGACATGGGAGGGAAGGTGGCATGATATGGCCCAATCCCCTCATATCTCAGAAGCGAAGCAATAAGAAGGGAGTCAACTAATGAAGACTGGGCAGGGGGAGGCAATGGCAAACTACCTTTGCTTTTCACTTGCCTTGAAAGCCTTTTGCTGGAGTCACCATAAATCATCTGTGACCTGATAGCACTTTATACATGCACAGTACATGAGATATGAAGTCTGCATATGTGCAAAAACTTCCTTGCTCCCTTACAAAGGGCATTTCCTATATGCAAGCCCCAGTCCTTTCCTGCTTAGAATTCATATGGATTTTAAATGGGAAATATAGCAATTCCTATACATCTGCACTCTTCAAAATGAATGCATTACACCACAAAATGATCTGAATTGGAGCTCACAAGCAATCAAAGGCCATTTTCCCACGGATTTCGCACAAACTGCTGCGCAGCACCAGGAAGAGCTGCGTAGTCCCGGGGCTTTCGCATCGCAAATGTAAACCGCTAAAAAGCAGTTTACATTTGCGATGCAAAAGCCCCGGGACTACGCGGCTCTTCCTGGTGCTGCGCAGCAGTTTGTGCGAAATCCGCACAGACGCAGCGCGGTGAAGAGGGACATCGCTCCGGGGTAGGGTAAGTGGGAAAACGGCCTTTGGCTGGTGATCACATTCAGCATGCCTATAGCAAGGCTGCTCCGACTGGTCATCTGCTGTAACTGCAGGCATCTCCAAACATACAAGCTGTCAACAACAAAGATCACATTCTAACTGTCTTGCTTGATGTAGGAACTAGGGATGTGCACAGGAAAAAAAATCAGCTCTACTTGGATTCGAGTACTTTGGACCCTAAAATGTTCAGGATCTCCAAATATGGTCAATTGCCAGTATCTGCATCGTACTAGTATTCAGCTCCATTATACTCTATGGAGACCATCCACATAGGGTATAATGGAGAGTTTCACTCCTGCCAACCAGCTGTTAGGTTTAGGTCATTTAAGCCTAATAGCTGAACTGTGAATGGAGTGAAACTGACATGTCAGTGTTCCTTTTTTCCTTCCTATGGCACTTGGCTATTGTGAGGCACCCAAGGAAAAGAAACCAGGTCAGGGAGACCGGTTGACATGCCTTCCTTTCCCTTCCTTGGACACTCAGCTGCAGTGGGGCATCCAGGGAGGGGAAGCCAGGTTGTCTTTGGCCTCTATAAGGCAATAGTTTGGCTTCTATATGGCAATTATCTCTTTAGGAAGCCAAATCAGATCAGAGAATCTGATTCAGCTTCTGGGGAGCTTGTATAATGCTGAATAGGGTTTTTTCTTTCCAGCTGGGCTGAATCAAATGCACATCCCTAGTAGGAACCAGGGAGCACTCCTTGCATAAGATCCAAGTGTCTACTTTTTAAAGTGGAAGAGATCCATTCAGCTGTCCTGTGTGTTATTGCATGTGAAGAACAAATGCGTCCAGTTTAGAGAATCATCCATTCAAAAATTAGAAATACACTAAAAAAAAAGTTCTATTTCTAGAAAGCTGGTTAGAAGGGGTGTCAAACTTATGGCAATGTTGTGTCTTGCATTTCAGTCCTGAAATTACAACACTGCGGATGCTACGGAGGTGACCAGTGGAAGTCCTCTGGTCCCCGGATGTAGCTCCGCAAATATGCTCCGCCAATCAAGATCTGTGGCGGGAAGTTTAACTGGCCAGGATTGGACCTGGCCAGACTGAGGGTTGTTCCAGGGTATGTATATAATCAGGACCCGGCCCACGTTGCCTTGCTTTTGTGATGTACTCGCTAATAAAGCATGTTGCCTTCAACACGTCTCGTCACTCAGTACATTACAGGCCAACAGGATGGAATTGGCCTGCCCAGGCCTTTCATCTCAGCTGGCAAGTGCAGCTGCCTTCTCTCCCCACTCCTCTGCCCATCCTCACTGTTCTGAGCTTGAGCTGCTGCTGAGTATAGAGAACAGAAGGCGGGGCTGCCTCTGAGAGCAGGAACCAGAAGGTAGGGCTGCCAAACTTTCCAGCCACCACTCATGGCCTGCTCCTCACAGGGCCTTCTGCTTCTTTTTTTATTTTAAAAATTGGTTTGCAAAATCCCAGTGTTTCCTCACCTTTCTTATTTAGGCAGGCACCTTTTAGGAGGAGGAGGTTTGGGATCAGCCATGGTTAAAATATAAACCATGTTCATATAAACCATGAGTTCATTAAACTCAAGGAACTCCAGTTTTGCAGAGAAATATTAGTTTCAACACATCCCTCTCAATGTAGAACTCCAGAGGAATAATAGAACAAATGCTGAATAGGACAACCAAAATTATTATCTCAAACCACCCTGCAAAAAACTCCTGAGACCCTGCCACTGCCACTCTGAGTAGACTGGTGGGGCAGGGTAGAAAAGCTTGCAATGCTCAGCCATTTTATGTTTCCTCCCTAGGTCCTGGGCTCAGACCATTTATATTTTTAAGAGCAGGGCAAAGGTCTGGGACCAACTACAGCTAAAATATAGAGTTCAACAAACTAAAGGGACTCCAGGTTTGCAGGAAAAATATTAGTTTTAACACACCCTCCCTTCCATTGTGGGGCTGCAATGGAATAGCTGCTACAACATCTTTAACTGTGTTTGTCTGTATCCTTTATAAAGTTTGTATCTCCACTACTTGGCTTTACCTGGCATTTTATGACACACGTGGACCGGCCCCTCTAAGTCCCATTTGTGTCAGATCCAGCCCTCATAACAAATGAATTCAACACTCTTGGGTTACTGTATCACAGTTAAGGAGAGGAAAACTGACAAGTGAAAATTTGACTCAGTATTCAGAAGAAGAGGAAGAAAGAGATGCTGCTGATGCATTTGATGATGCAGGTGCAAGTAAAAAAACCCCACTGATGGTGCTTGAACAACTTGCTTAGTGTTGCCTCTATCTGACACAGTAAAGGAAAGGAAAGGTCCCCTGTGCAAGCACCAGTCGTTTCCGACTCTGGGGAGACGTTGCTTTCACAACGTTTTCACGGCAGACTTTTTACGGGGTGGTTTGCCATTGCCTTCCCCAGTCCTTTACACTTTCTCCCAGCAAGCTGGGTACTCATTTGACCGACCTCGGAAGGATGGAAGGCTGAGCCATCCTTGGCCAGCTACCTGAATCCAGCTTCTGCCGGAATTGAACTCAGTTCTTGAGCAGAGAGTTCAGACCACAGTACTGCAATACTGCTGCTTCACCACACTGTGCCATGGGGCACTCTCTATCTGACACAACTGCCTTTCAAAAACTTTTTTTGACTAGCACTGGGGAGGGACGGTGGCTCAGTGATAGAGCATCTGCTTGGGAAGCAGAAGGTCCCAGGTTCAATCCCTGGCATCTCCAAAAAAGGGTCCAGGCAAATAGGTGTGAAAAACCTCAGCTTGAGACCCTGGAGAGCCGCTGCCAGTCTGAGAAGACAATACTGACTTTGATGGACTGAAGGTCTGATTCAGTATAAGGCAGCTTCATATGTTCATGTTCATATGTTCACTTCCTGTGATCCCAAGAGCACACCTAAATTTCCTTCTTTTTAGGTTCCCTTTCCTTCAGAGAATTGTTTCTTAGCTTTTCTTCCAATCCTGTAGAATCTCTCCCATAATGCCCTCCTAAATACTGAACTGAGTCATGAAGGCTCCTTTCTTTTGTAACCTGCTGGAATGAAGGAGAAAGTAAATTGGCAAAATCTTATTTTCTGGAAAGCTGTCTTGTAGCACCCCCTAGTGGCATGTCTGCTTTTCAGTTTTGGAATATTACATGTGATTGTGTGTGTTTGAATTGCACAAGTTGTGTTCAGCAACTGAGAGCACCTTCTGGGCTTTGTGCTTTTTCATGCACCCTCCACCTCTGTCTGAGAAAGAATGCCTCTCATCTTTTCTTTGATTGAATTATCTATACTGAAGCATTAAGTAGCCATAAATATCCCTAATCATAGACCAAAAACTAAAGCTGTGTTTATGTAGCTAACACTAATGCAAGTAGGATGGGAGAAAGAATGCATGAACCCAAGTGCGCATGAGGAGAAACATCATGCCTGCAGAATTCTACTGACTGCCTAACTATTCCTTTCTATGGCTCAGTTGTCACAATGATATAATTTTTGAAGAAGATGATGATATTGGATTTATATCCCACCCTCCATTCCGAAGAGTCTCAGAGCGGCTCACAATCTCCTTTACCTTCCTCCCCCACAACAGACACCCTGTGAGGTGGGTGGGGCTGGAGAGGGCTGTCACAGCAGCTGCCCTTTCAAGGACAACCTCTGCCAGAGCTATGGCTGACCCAAGGCCATGCTAGCAGGTGTAAATGGAGGAGTGGGGAATCAAACCTGGTTCTCCCAGATAAGAGTCCGCACACTTAACCACTACACCTAACTGGCTCTCCTTTTGAATATGTATATCTGCCATACCTAGTCCAGCTGCTGACTCACCTTGTTCAGAATTATCTGCTCTGACAGGCAGCAGCTCTCCAAAGTTTTCCCTTCCATTTTTCACTGCCCCATTTGAAACTATGCTGTGATTATATTTCTTATGAGCCATACCTGAACCAAATATAAAGAAAAGCAGTTCCATGATTGTTTTGTGACTTGCTTTAAGTTAACTGTGCATTTTTCCCTGTCTTTCACCATCTGGTTTATGCTAGAATTAGGTAAGGTGACTGTTTGCATGAATATGAGTTTCTAAGCTGAAAATTCCTGAGTAAAAGAAGAACTAACTTGAAGTTCTCTTTGAAACTTTCTGGGTATTCAGCAATTGTAGTGCTCCTAACTTCCTGAGCCATAACTGAAAATAGAAAATGCTTGTGAGTTCCTGTGTGTGTATAGGAGAAGTGTAGGCCAAAGATCAAGGTTACAACACTCTGGCCCTAGAACAGCTTGTTCATTCCCAGCACAACAGACACACATCCTCTGCCAGGGAACCTCTTTACATAGACAAGTCTTTCCCTCCACCTAGACAGCACCACAAAATAAGGGGCAGTGAACCTGGAGTGGCTGAAACAGTTGGAGGCCAATGAACCTGGCACAAACCAATAAGTTGTCAGCTAGGAATATGTTGTACTGAATGAGAACTGGATGTATTCACACTTTGAGGCTGGAAGAGAAGGGTAGAAAGAGATGAAGAAAAGGCAGAGAGGGACCAAGGATACAATGATGTCTTCAGCCTTACAAAGAAAGAACAAAGACAGGCCAGGATAGAGTTCTACTTTCCACCATCAGTGGAGTTCCCTGATGAAGAAGTCTTTGCATATAATGAGACTTGGCCAGCCTAGGGGAGTGTGAAGCGTAAGTGCATATGTCGTTTCAATAAAGCTTTCAATTTTTTAAAAAGGATCATTTCCTGGGACTCTCCTTTCATCTACTTCTGATGCAGAGCCCATGGCACATTCTCCTGTTTGGCGGTCTGACCAACCCTTGGGAAGATGGCAGCTAGCCCTCATGTACAGTTTTGTACCTGATAATGCCAGGGATTGAACCTGGGCTGTTCTACATGCAAAGCAGGTATCAGCTCTTTCCTAAATCCAGCATCTCCTGTACTTTAACTGAAAATATCTCTAGACCAACAACCATGACGCAAAGCGCACCTGCTTTAAACCAAGACAGACAGTAGGTCCATCTAAGAAGGAGGAAGGTTTGGGTTTATGCTCCATCCTTCACTTGGAGTTTTAGGTGGCTTACAATCTCCTTCCCTTCCTCTTCCCACAACAGACATCCTTTGAGGTAGGTGGGCCTGAGAGAACAGCTCTGAGAGAACTGTGGCTGGCCCAATGTCACCCAGAAGCTGCATGTGGAAGAGTGGGGAATCAAACTCAGTTCTCCATATTAGAATCTGCCGCTCTTAACCACTATGCCAAACTGACTCTCTAGTTCAGTATTTGCTATCACTGACAACATATCTCCAATAATTGCTGCCAAAGATCTTCTACCTGCAACTGCTGGAATTACACCTGGGACCTTCTTAATTCACAGCATCTGCTGTACCACTGAGCCATGTTCTTGTCTCTAACAAACAACACAAAATTTCATACTGTATAGGAACTAATAGGAAAACAAAATTAGGTACTCCTCCCACCACACTATCTTTTCCTGTCATCTTTCTGTCAGGTTCAGCTCTCTTTTTCTTATCTGACTTTAAGAAGCAGTGTTGAATTTTCCTTACACTTGTCACAGAAGCTGCTAGTTGTTTTCTACTGAGGATGAGTAATGCTATTGCCATGTGAATTAATGAGTTAAAACCTCTAACCTCATCAGAAATAAGACAATATAAACTTCAGGTAAATTTGGTACATTCCAGGTTAACCATTTCCTTCCTTACATAAATATCTTTAATATGCTGATAGAGTAACTCCATACACTTTACTACTCAAGTTCCTGATAATCATTTATAGCTAATTGTTTCTGAAACTTATATAAATGCCTCATAGAAGGTATTTATATCTGTTATATATACATGTTATACATTATTCTCACAATTGACACAAGAAGCTGTCTTATACTGTGTTAGACCATTGGTTTACGTAAGTAGGGGTGTTGAACTCATTTGTTATGAGGACCAGATCTTACATAAATGAGACCTTGTCAGGCCAGGCAATATATGTCATAAAATGTAATGCCAGGTAGTGGAGATATAAACTTTATAAATGACTCAAACACAATTAAAAATACTATTTTTAAAACTTAAAATACAAACATGCTTAAAAACAGTAACACTCTTGTGATATTTTATTTTACTTTATGCCATTAAAGGTTTTGAAAAGTGAAAAGCGAAGTTTATTTTACAGTCATTGATATCTGACATCCTCCAGACCTTTCCCCCCATCGCCCTTTAAAGATGCCTGCATAAAATGGAGAGGTGGGGGGGGGGATAATGGGATTTGGCAATACAATTTTTAAAAATAAAACATCAAGAAAAAGCACAAGGATCACAGCAGAAACTAAAAATATAAACTAAAAAATTTAAATGCTCTGAGCCTAGAAAAACATCAAATGGCTAGACATTATGAAATTCCAACTCACCCCAGTCTGCTCAGAGTGACAGTGGCTTTTCAGAGTCTCAGGTTTTTTATAACATGGTTTGAGAAAATAATTTCAGTTGTCCTCTTCAACACTCGAAGCCCCATAATAGGAGGGGTGTGTTAAAACTAATATTCCTCTACAAAACTAGAGTTCCTTGAGTTTGTAGAACTCTATGTTTTAACAGTGGTTGGTTCCTCACTACACCCTTAAAAGATACTGCCTAAATGGAAAGGTGGGGGAATAGTGGGATTTGACAATGCATTTTTTTTTAAAAAAAAAACATCAAGAATCACAGCAGAAACTAAAAATATAAATTAAGAATATATATAATGCTCAGAGCCTAGGAAAGCATTACAAGCTTTCTCCCCTCCCCCACCACACATCTACTCACAGTGGCAGTGGCTTTTCAGGCAGGGTCTCAGGGTTGGGTTTGTTTTTTTTTACAGGGTAGTTTGAGATGGGAGAGGCTTGAAGGCCCTTTGGAGATAATGGGAGCCAAGAATGCCAATTGACTTCCATGGGCTCCATTGAAATACATTGCAGAACCAAAAAAAAAAGTTGCAGAAAAATGCAGAATGGATTTTCCATTAAAATCTCTAGGGCCACACAGAAATTGTCAGTGAAGAGAAGCTGGAAAGTTTGGCAGCTGTACCCTCTGCTTCCTTGTGTTCAGCAGCAGTTCAAGCTTAAGTTTGGAAGGGTGAGGACAGGCAGGAATGGGGGAGAATAGATTCATGGGCCAGACTGGGGCCCTGGGCTGGGCCAGTTCTGGCTCATGGGCCATAGGTTTGACACCACTGATCTAGGTCAGTACTGTCCATTCTGACTGCAGTAGCTCTCCAAGTCTTAGAGGTATGTGATGTCACCTCACTTACTGGTAGTCATGACTGTGTCCTCCAGACCATTGTCTCTAGACATGGTGGACCAGGAGCCTGATTTTCTCCCTGCCCTTTTTCTATTGTAAGGGGGGGGTGGTGGTGTTCTGCTTTAGGACTAGCACTTGTTACAGAATTTGTCATTCTTATCTGAAGTGGTTCTATATTTTGTAATCTCATATCTTTTGAGTCCATAAGAGGTAGAATGTGTAGGAATGAATGGAATGAGATGATAGGATCCAGACCTTTATGTTCATTCTGGTCTGTGTGTCTTTTCCAATTTAAACGGAGTGTCTTATCAGTGGTGATAAAAGCAACAGCAACAGGCTGATGCAACAGACCAGAACTTTGCTCTTATTATTTGTAGCCTCAGCTGTTGCAACTACATTATTGTGTTATATATGAACTGAGTGACAGTGTCTCCTGCTGCCAGGGCCAAAATGATAGATGGTGAATAGGTCTTTATTGAACTTTCTTCCTTGTATGAGTGAGAAAATAAGGAAAATATGATTTTTCATGGTTGTCCAGTAGCAGAAAAAAACAAAAGAAGATAAAGAAGGATAGAATTTAATATTAAAGAAAAATTCCAGTAACAGTGAATGCAACATTTATTACCCCAAAATTGCATATATTTGCTAGGGGATATAAGCTTGTCTGTTTCATGCATCTTTCTTTTATCCTGCTTGAACTCCACAAGGATTCAGTTAGCCAAAGTAGGTTTTGTCAAACATCCCTATATCTAATGACTAAAGTCTGACTCCTGTGCAGATAGGCAAATAAAGCAGGATAGTCATGGTTATAGGTTAGGGTTCTGCAGAGGGCCCCTAGGTTTACAGAATTTTGTTTAAAAAATACTATTCAGGGGGATTTGTGTATGTACAGATGTCACAACAACAACAAAAACCCATGGACCAATTCTGCATTAGCCTTTGTCCCAGTCTCATTCCTAGCTCTCGAGTTTGCACAGGGCAGGGAAAACACAGCCCTGCTCCAGAGATGTCAATGGAGAATCTGGGGGAAAGAATCACTATGAGGAGCCCACACAGAAGGGAAGCATCTGATAAGTGCAGAATTGGTTTTGGAGTTTGGGTGACATTTTGCATTGCAGTTATCTCATCTTGAAGCAACAGCAGCAGTCTCCACTGGAAGGAGAAAATGAAGATAATTGAGATCAGGGTGGGAGAGAAGTTAACTGGGCCACAAGAGCCAAATCATGATGGGCCTGCCCACAAGACAAAGCAAGTGGTTTATAGAACAGAATCTCCCATTTTCTGGAGCTCAGTGAAATCACCTGCTTAGAGACTATGAGTTTAAAAACAATAGATTATGTAGCTTTACTGAAGCTAAGTAGGTATGTACCTGGTTAACAGTGTGAATGAGAGGCCAGTGGAAGCTCTGCACAGGAATAGAATATAGGGTTGGATCCTCTTTTTCTCTAGGGTTCTGCCAGCACAAAGAACCTGACTCTGGAGGAAGATGTGTGTGCTGCTAATGTAAGGGTTCTTTTGCTGTAGGGAAGTTCCACTATTAGCAGAACATGGTCATAGGATCCTATACATTCTTTTTAAAAAAAAAACCCTTCATATGGCTCTCTGATTCTCACTACATAATCTCAACATGGCAGAGACTTGGAGTTATATCCTTGTGACAGTTGTGCCATGCAGCGAGTGATACGGCACCTGTTGATTTGCCATGCATCCCTTGCCACAGCAGTGACTCAAGATGTGGTTGCTGGAGGTTGAACAGTTACTAGTATGGAATGAGGAAGAGGACCTAGCAGCCTTACCAGCAGACATCAAGAGGCATACATGTGTAAGTGTAGGGCTGTAACTTTCACTGGTTCTGGGCACTGCTAATTGTTTGGCAGCTTTGCAGTGGGTGGAGCCCTGATGCGTCTGTGACTTCTTCCTCAGGGTCTATGAGATTTGCCTTCTTTATGCTCAACTCTAAAAGTGTCTGAGAAGCTCATTATTTTGCCTACAGATGTATAGCTCCAACATATAAAATTAAATCCAGCAAAGATGGAGGTCCTGTACCTGTGGGTGCCTGGGATCAGGAATTCATCTCCCAACACTCCTAACACTGCTGATGCCAATGCTGAGGATAAGGAGCTTGGGGTGACTCTGGATGCCTCAATTTCTATGGAGGCCCAGGTAACCATAGTTGCCAGATCAGCCTCTTACTATCTGTGGCTGGTCAAGCAACTGGTTCTCTATCTTACCACCCAGGACTTAGCTACAGTGATCCATGGTCACTTTCAGGTTGGACTACTGTAACTCACTCTATGCAGGACTTTCCTTGAATCTTACCCAGAAACTGCAGCTGGTGCAAAATGCCATGGCATGCCTGCTGACAGCAATATCTGTGCAGGCACACATTCAGCTAGGGCTGTGCCAATTGCACTGGCTGCCAATTGAGTATCAGATGCAGTTCAAAGTTATGGTATTAACCTATAAAGCCCCATGAAGCTGGGGCCCAACATACATATGGGACTGTCTCTCCCCATGTGTGCCCCAGAGAACTTTACACTTAGCAGAGCAACACCTCCTGGTAGTCCCTGGCCTGAAAGATGTCCAATTAGCCTCAGCCAGGGCCAAGGCATTTTCTACCCTGGCCCCAGCCCTGGTGGAACATGCTCTCACTTGAAATCTGGGCCCTACAGCTTCACAGGGCCTTAAAATGGGGCTGTTTCTCCAGGCCTTCGGCTGAGGTGGTGGACGTCTTGGCCTCTCCTGCTCTCACTGCTTACAGTGCCCATTGTGATTTGGCCTGCTCAAAGAGGCCAATGGAGCATCATCAGAAAACAGGTTGCTACCCTCTAATTCAGCATCCTGTGGGGACACTATGAAGATATTGGATTTATATCCTGCCCTCCACTCCAAAGAGTCTCAGAGCGGCTCACAATCTCCTTTACCTTCCTCCCCCACAACAGACACTCTGTGAGGTGGGTGGGGCTGGAGAGGGCTCTCACAGCAGCTGCCCTTTCAAGGACAACCTCTGACAGAGCTATGGCTGACCCAAGGCCATGCTAGCAGGTGCAAGTGGAGGAGTGGGGAATCAAACCTGGTGCTCGCAGATAAGAGTTCGCACACTTAACCACTACACCAAACTGGCTCTCCCAGTTGCCTGAAGAGTTGCCATCTTATTTTGTTTTGGCTGAAATTTTGTTTTTATATTTTATTTTAATGTTAGCTCTGCTTAAATTATTTGCTCTGCTAACTTTAATGCTCTTGCGTTACTGTGTTGTTTAACAAATGTTATAACCCACCCTGTGCTCACTTGTGGGGGAGGGCAAGATAAAAACCAAATAAATAAATACAATCTCTAATATTTCATCCCCACAATAGGTTCTGGTGTGTGTGTGTGTGTGGGGGGGGAACAGGCATAAAAACATACCTGTAATTTAATACTGGGGGGGGGGGGTTAACATTGTTTTTCTTTATTGGTGTCTCTTTTTCTCATCTTTCTTTGTAATGCCTAGCAACCAAAAAAAAAAAAAATCTATTCAGGCTGGAGAATAAGAAGTCTGATATTACATTATTTTCCCATAGGCTGGGAAAACAGGCAGAATAAATGGAATGCTTTCCCTCTTATACTGTCACTGTTTGCTGGATAACCACAGCTAACCCCAGAGACATCAGCTCTGCACAGAAAGTGAAAACATTTGTGTCTATCCCCCTCCCATCAGCATGAGGAATATTTTGGGCTTCAGTTTAGAGTATGAAACTTTCAGAGATAAAGTATAATGCAGACTTAAGTCTGCATTAATGAAGTCACAGGGATAGAAGAAATGTTGCAATGTTACAATTCATTTCATCTAATCCTTGTATTAATGAAGGGTCCAATATACTGAAATCCAAACTATCCATAATATAATAAGGTGCTTATTCTATTATAGAAGAATATGGCATCAGAATTTGATCAGGTTTTTGTTTTAGTGGTCTACTCCAATTGCTGAGAGAATCATAGTTCAAGACCACTTTCTGAAGATGGCTCACCATTTACAGTACAATCTTAGGGAGAGTTAAACCCTTCTAAGCCCATTGATTTTAATGGTCTTAGAAGGGTATAACTCTGCACAGGATAGCTTCAGAGGATTTGCCATGTCAATCTGTAGGAAAAGAACTAGACTGGGCACCTTGCTTTGTGGGGCAGAAACTTTTGCAAGTCAAACTTCCCTTCATTAGATGCTTAGGATTGTACTGTTCATGCTGTACCGCAGTTATGCCAGTTGGCAGGATTCCACAGCTGCTACCCACACTTTCTTTAAACTATATCCCATTGAATGACAATATATTTAGAGGGGGTGAAAGATATTTAGAGGGTCATTACCCTGGTCTGGAAGCAAGCAGTGGTGCAACTCCTAAAGACATCTATTCTAGACCCTGAAGACTTGAATAAATATCTCCTAGTAGTAACCAGTTACCATTCAAGAATGTACCATTCTTGGGAAAGTTGATTGAAAAGAGGCTTTTGTTAGCATTGATCATCATATCCTTTTGGGCTACCTTTCAGGTTGTTACTGGGAAGATTGGTTTTGCTGTGGTTTTGGTCCTGCCTCAAAGATATATTTCAGAGTGTGTTGGTGGAAGATTGTTAATTTGCTCTTGGCCTGTACCCTATGAACTTCCCACAAGAACACCTGCTTTTCAGCTTGTATATGAAACCACTGAGAGAGATTTGAACTGGATTGCCACCCATATGTAGATGACACTCAGCTCTGTCTCGCACTTCCAGCCGATTCCAGGAAAGCTGCGGAAATCAGGAACAGGTATGTGGAGGCAGTTTGGGGACTGATAAGGTCTAATAAATTGAAACTTAATCCTGACATAACAGAGGTACTAGTCACGGAAGGGGAACATCTGACCAAGATACTGTGATATCTCCTATTCTGGATGGGTTTGCACTCCCCCTAAAGGAGCAAGTTTGTAGCTTGAGGGTGCTATGTGCCCAGATTCTCCTGTTGGATAAGCAGGTGGCAGTGGTCCCAAGGTGCTGGTATTGACCTTTAGAGCCCTGTACAGCTTAGGCCCAGCATATCTGAAGGACACACCAATATGAACCTACCCAACCTCTCCAGTCATCTTCAGAGGCACTGATTGCTCCAGATGCCTCAATCATCTGGCAACCTTCTGGGCCTTCAGGGTTGTGGAGCTGAAACTTTGGAACTTCCTTTCTCAGAGAGACTCACCTGTTCCCTTCTGTTGCCATCTTTCACCATTGAATGAAGTTTGGGGGTTATCCCCTCAGTGATCCCTGCCTTATGTTTTACTTTTAAAATGGTTTTTATGTATATTTTAGCTTGCTTTTTGTTTAATAATGAGTTTTGTTAATGACTTTAAGATATGTTTTTCTTAAGTGTGTTTTCAGTCTGTTAGTCACCTTGGTGGTCCTGATGAAGGCAAAATGGTGGGCACCAATTTTGTAAAGAAAGAAAGAAATATAAAAGGAGGTGCTACAAATCCTGTCTCTAGAATCATCTAACAAATACTGAAAACATTTATTATTGATTTGTCATGAGAGTTCAGGGGAAAGCTGAAGAAACTAAAACCTTATCTTCATTTAAGATACAATTATCTGAATCAGTGGAGTGTAATGTATCAGGTTCATCTTGCTTTTGTGGTTCAGTCCAAGCTTAACAAGAAATAGACTGTGTTCAGAATTTATGCTTAGAACATAATGGTAACTTGCCATAACCTCAGATCTAGAGCAGATTGCCCATCTGGAGTGATTGCCCAAATGTGGATCCCAAGTGTGTGCAAAGGTTCTGTGTTGTCTTCCATATATGAACAGTTTGTTTCATGAGTGATTCCTCATACTGAAACTCCATTCTTGAGAACATGGTTCCTTTTCCTAATTTGGGATCACATGTGGATTGCAGAACACATGATCAAGTTTGTCAGCTATGAAGCTGGCAATGTGTGAAGGGGTAATAGGATTGAATCAGTATGCAATTCAGTATTGGTCAGGCTTCAAAACACCACTAACTGTCCAGGGGCAGTATACAGGAACACTGTGCACTTCTGCACGGGAAGTCCTAAGGACTGAGACAAAATAATAGTAAGCTATGGCTGCAATGCTTGGGACACTTCCCTGGGTGTAAGCTCCACTGAATAATATGAGAATTACTTCTGAGTAGATCTGCCTAAGGTTCCTCCCTAGATCACCTGCATAGACAAAATCAGGTAGTTATTTCATAGAAAGAAATGCAGTGAAACCATCTTCCATTTGACTGAAGGCATCTTCTGTCTGAAGCATTTCCACTTGATTTTGTCAAACTGGTTCTTGAAGATAGGAGCTAACTATGAGAAATTCTGTGAATTACAATCTAAAATTGCCATTACTGGTCTGATATTTATGGCAACCAACATTATATTTGGATTGAAATTTCTTCTTTCCACTGAAGGTGGCTCCCAACACCCAGTGCTATATAATCTTTTGGCACCTACACAGAAACAAAGGTTAGTTACTGTAAAGAATCCATGAAAAAGCACTTTTTATTGCTAAACCCTAATATAACTATACTTCAACAATATATCTTGCATTTATTGGTTAACTTTTGAGAGTCTATATCCTTGTTTTGGATATCTAAATAGAAGAGCATCATTTATTTAAGATGTGTGACAGAACTCAAGTTTTGACATTTATTCTAGAAGATTTTTTTTCCTTTGTAAAATGGAAAACCATCAAATAGAAGAACATCAAATAGACTTCATATGTATAAATTTTGCACTTTGTAGTTTAAAATCAACTGCATTATAAGGCCAAGTCTGCATTGCCACTAGAAGGAAATAAATAGGAAGAGATTATCCCCCCCCTTGAAATGAAAAAAAAGAGAGATGTACAAGAATACATTTTGCAGGACAATTTCCCAATGGATTATGCATAAAATTGTCACAAAGCACCAATGTTGCCAAATTTGAAAAATTGTTTTGCTCATAAAATATGATAAAGGAAGGAATGCAGGAAGATACATGTAAGGAAGACTGAAAACTGGCAGAGTTCAGATTCATTAAGCAAAGGCACTCAGCATATTTTTATTTGAATTTACAAAACTTCAGCAATATTACCACTAAAAGACTCTTCTTCAATTAATATAATTCCATAAATCATGTTTATTTATTCCATATTTTTTAAGAAAAAATCTGTATTTTACATTCCAGAAAACTGCATTGCATATCATACCAAAGGGATGGGGAAATCTACAGTGTAGGGGTGTAAGAGAAGAAATGCCCTACAGGATGGTGATTCAACAAGCTTTTGCATCCAGTCTAAGTACATTGGTTGCTAGTGAAAGAACAGAACCAGCCAGTTCCTGTCTCTTGAGCTTACAAAAAGTTTAGATTTGGTTTGCGGGCCAAGCTGTCCCTTTCCAATGGTGCTTCACAAAGCTTCTTAAAATGAAACATTCAATTTTAAAGGGACTCAAGGGGTGGTTTTAAAAGAGATCAGAATTTTATGAGGAAGTCCCACATTCAATCAACTTGCGAAAACTCTTCCGGAAAGTATTGTCTAAAAAAGCATAAAGGAATGGATTGAGGCAACTGTTAGCATAACTCAGGGTGGTGATGAAATAGGAGATCCCAATTATCAGAGGGGTTTGCGGGATTTCTGCGGTGAGGGCTACTACAGTGCTGAGATGATAGGGGGTCCAGCAAAACAGGCATACAGCCAAGATTATCAGCACCATTATGGTCACTTTCTTCTTGGCTTTATCCAAGGCCTTAGCATTGCTGTGGAGATGCATGTGCCTTAGTTTGTAAAGCATGACACTGTACAGGATGCAAATGGTGGACACTGGAATGGCAAAACCCACAACCAGGGTATAGAGCCGGCTCACTTTCCACCAGAAGCCCTCTGGATTGGGAAAGACAAATACACACTGGGATCTCCCCTCTTCGGTATGTATCTTGGCAAAGATACTGAAGGGCAAGATAATTACTGTGACAAAAAACCAAACGCACACACTCACCAACTTTGCAGCCCTGTATGTGCGATAGGACATTTTCTTTGATTTGATAGTGGCAACCACCACCAGATATCGATCAATGCTCATGACAGTTAGAAAATAAATGCTTGAAAATGTGTTGTATTGGTCTATGGAGATAATCAGTTTGCACATGAATTCACCAAAAGGCCACTGAAGCAGCAGATAGTCCGCTATGTTGATGGGAAGAACCAAAGTAAAGAGCTCATCAGCAATAGCCAGATTTAGGATGAAAATGTTGGTCACTGTCTTCATTTTGGGAGCTTTTAGGATGACATAAATGACAGCAGAGTTGCCAGTGAGTCCTACAGCACAGATAACAGAGTAAATGATGGGCACAGCGATGTAGAACTTGGGGATCAGTTGTGGAGCTGACATGTTCTGCCACCAATGTCCTGTGCCATGGCAACCAACATCCACCTCAGGGCAGGAAACATTGGGTTCAGATTGAGAGGAAAAATTATCCATTTTCCACAGTTACCAAGACTTGTGTCCTCTGATTAATGTTTAGTTTAGGTGAACCTGGGAAGTGCAGAGCTTTTTTTAAAAAAAGATCACAGATGAGGTCCATCCATTTGAAATTCCTTGAGGCTCAGAGACTTGCTTCATATCCCTCATTCTTACAGCTGTTTAGGATAAAGTCATGACTGGTCTTCATGTCATTTACCTTTTAAAGCACTTTCTTCTTGATTTACTTAGACTGGTCATGCAGTTCTTGGGAAGTGTTCTTGCATCTGTACTTCTAACTCTCCTATTTTCAAGATTTCCTAAAGAAAATACATTTTTGTACAAATAATTAAGTTTGGACATGCTTCTGGCTTTTAGACACAATGCACCTCTTGTGAAATACATATAATGTTTACTACTTAGTGCAAAACTGTCTGTTGTCATATAGTTGTCTTATTTCTATTTCTTTGAATTGCATAGTGGTAACATGCCACACAAATAAGTATTTCGGAAGGAAATACTAAGTACATAAGGAAGGAAATACTAAGCACATATTCATTCTCTGAATGACGACTCTTAAATGAGAGGCTAACCAATCTAATACACGATTCTCTCTTCTGTTCATTCATTCTTCTCAACAGTATTCTCACATTTCTATTATGCTGTTCGTGGTTTGAGTTTTTAAAAGCTACTCTTTAGTCCTTTTCCTTCTTCCTTACCTTGTTAGCTGAGGTTCTGTTGTCCTTTTGTGCATCCTTCTGCAGGTACTCTGCTCTGGAGGCTCAACCGTAAACTGAGAATCCCAAACAGATTGCTGTGATGCTGAAACGCTGGATAGCTCTTTAAGCAGCAGCATCTCTACACAGTTCCTGAATGTCTGAGTTCTGGATAGCTCCTTCTGAACTGAACACTCACCCCTCTTGGCTGGGAAACAGAGCACAGGTGCTGTCTCAGCAAACAAGCCCAGCAGTTTCCAGTTAGCAGGTCAGCCCACACAAAGACAAACTGATATTCCCTTCTCATTACAGATTAATTTCCTCTGAAGTTGTAAACCTGTAGTTAACTAGCAGGGTCCCATCTTTTCTTTTATTCCTTCTGCATACAAAACAGATGCACTGGGGGGGAGTTTGATTTTAAGTATGTAATAAACACACTTTCCCCGCTATGAAGTAATCAAGTCCACTAGATGATCCAGTATTTTAATAGTTTGAGAAAGAACAAGGGAGGATCCTTTTGCTGTTTTCCTCCACACTATTCATAATTTTAAATTTTCTGTCATGAACTCCTCCCCTATGCTGTCTATTTTGTAAATGAAAAAGCTTTATCCTATTTATTCTTTCTCCTAGACAAGATGCTTCAATTCATTGGAAGGGTTTTTTTTTAAAAAAAATTGAACTTTTATAAAGCAATCTATCTCATACCAATTTAAATTGCTACCACAACATCTTTTGCATGGATGAATTAACTATACTGAGATGTCATGAATTAACTACACAGATTCATAACATCTTTACTTGGCATTTATCTTGCACTTTGCTGTTGTAAAATCACCAGTGGCTGTTGCTTTGCCAGTGCATAAACTGGACTGTTCTTCCCAGGCCAGAAGAGAGCCTTTTGTTCTTTCACATTTGACACTGCAGACATCCATTCATGGGCTGTTTCATCAGCAATTCTATGGCAATTGAACAATGACACCGAGGAATCTTTTCCAAACAGAATGCTGTTTGCTAGATGATGCTTTGTTGGTGTCACTGCTGAAGCTCAAATCATTTGACAATTTTTTAAATTTATTTTACAGAATTTACAGGCTTATCTGTAGGTAGTTGTACCTGTTCTCAAATTGCCAGTGCTTCATTGTGGCTAGCTCTCATTATGATCTGTGTGAGGCATGGAATCTATATTCCATACCTAACACTGGTTGCTAGTATATTATGTTGCATTAAAATGCTTAATTAAATGCTTATATGCATGCTTCTAAGTCTGCAGAATCAAGAAAACAGCTAATTTGCAAACTGCAACTTTCCTTGAACTGTGTATTCAGCAATGTTAACATTGTTAATTTCGTAAGCCTTTTTAGAAACAGAGAAAATTTACAGGAGCATAAGGAAAGGATGTACATGTGTTATCTATGGAAGTGGTATCATATAGTCCAAAGACTACACAGGCTGTACACCCTGGCCCTGGAATAGATTATTCACAAATTTGTCATGTGAAGTGCTGGAAATCTCTCAGTTTGTTGAGATTCCTCCACCCTAAGCCAACATTGCAAGGTAAGGAGAAGTGACCCTGAAAGAAGCAGAGACAGCTGGAGACTGATGATCTGATTGAAACCAGCAGAGATATTAAAAAGGTATATTTGGTATCAAGCAAGAACTGAGCACATCTCAATTGGAAAGTAAGGGGAAGAACAAAAGAAGTGAAGAAAGAGTTGAGAAGGAACAGAGACTATGTGATGTACTTTCCATTGTCAATGGAGCTTTCCTGCTCAAGTACCATGTGTACGCTGTCAGGTCTGGCCAACCTAACATTTTAAATAAAGCTTTATTTTAAAGAGTATTTTGAATCTAAATTAGATGTAACCAGGGCACCACAGAAGCCAGACTTTTTCTGCTCAGGAAAAGCTACAACTGGCTAACCACTCAAAGCTGATAAAAGGCACTTCTGGAGACAGGTACTGCCTGCTTACCCAGCAGTAAGTAGACTCGAGTTCAAGAGCACCCTCAAACTATGGACCCATTCCCTCAAGGAGAGTATAAGCTCATGACAAACAGGTGACATTTTAAGTCCTGTGTTAGACCTTCTCTTCACCAGGGTCATTTGCATCTTATCAGAATTAATCTTTAGTTTATTAGCTCACATCCACTCCAGAACTGCCTCCAAATACCAGTTCAGAGATCATCTGGAAGACTGAGATAGAGCTGAGCATGAAAACCCAGTGAAAACCATTTTGGTGACAACTCAGCCCAGATCTCCAGATTACTTCAATTAGTTTCAAATACAGGTTGATAAGTGTAGGGTACAAGATGGATCCCTATAGGACCATGAAGGCCATAAGCCAATGGGATGAGCAGCAGTCCCCCATCCTCATCTTCTGAAACCTACCATCCAAATAGGACCAGAACCAGCAAAAACAGTGCCTTCCAGTCCCAACCTGCAAAGTCAATCTAGAAGAATACCATGACTGATGGTATCAAAAGCTACCAAGAAGTCCTGGAGAATCAACAGAATTGCACTTCCTCTGTTCCTGGAGCAGGTCATAGGTCCAGGGGACCAAGACTGTTCTAGTTCCATAATAAAGTCTGAAACTAGACTGGCAAGGAGCCAAATGCTTCATCCAGACATGCCAAAAGTATCATTCATTGAAATAAGTTATATCATTCATTGAAATTATGTGAGAAAATAAAGCAGTTTATAACTGAGAGCTCATGACAATGTTCTTAATGGGTCTACTAGTAGAATTTCATAAATGTGACACTCCATTTCTCTGGGAACTAATCATAGTCCAAGTGCAAGCTTTCAGAAGCCAGGGCCCAGACTTACCATACATCCTGTTTGTAGCCCCACAGGGAGGGAGGAGGACAAGGAGGGCAATGCCACTGGTCATGGTTCTCACTGGCCAGGTGGGGGCCAGGCTACAAGCACAGGAGGCTTGGCCCCACCTGGGCCCATGACCAGGCCTATCCTGGGAGGCAGAGAGGGCAGAGGGGTGGGGTTGGCCAAAGGACATTTAAAGCCCCATACTACCCCAAATCACCCTCCAGCCTTGTGGTTATCTGGACAGTTTGCATCACCATGTTTTGGCCTGATGGGTTCCCCCTGACTTACTGGGGGATGAATATCTGGGTGTATGACTAATATGCAGCCAGATATTCATCCCCCAGTGAGGATGGCTTAGTTGGCTATAGCTGTAGGAGAACTGGCAGGAGCCAGATGGCAGGAGGCCTGGCTCTTGTGGCAGTATCAGCATGGGGTCAAATCTATTCTCAGGAAGGCCAGCCTGTATGCCCATTTTCCTGAGTATGGGGGGGATCCCCTTAAGGAATCTTGAGGTGAGGGATTCAAGAAGTTTGTCCTACTCAGTGGCTGTCAAGGGCTACCCTCCCACTCAGGTGACAGGGGAGACCACTTACAGTCAGTCATCCTTGTGGGATCAAGCGACCTGTCATACCATGGTTCACAGTCCCCATACAGTGAGCTGGGGTGGACAAGAGAGCATTGACTGGCCACTGGGTCAGTCAGTGTCCAGAATCCAGTTCCTCACACTGTGCCAAGGCTTCTTACAACTGTAACCAATGAAGTTGTGGCCAAGTTATTCCAAATCAAGTAGTATGAGTGTTATTCAAACATGGGGGCATAAAATGATTAATGGGATACAAGGACTGGAAGTCCCTCCCTTCAGCAACCTCCCACACACACTCCCCTTGGCAGTGGGGCTGCAACCAGAGCTCACAGTTCTAGGATTCTGTACAGTTCTATCATTCATGTGAGCATTATGGCTAAACATGGTGTCAGGTCCAGGCACCCCTGGGCTCAGCTCTCCAGGGGAACGACTCATCCAGGCCAAGGTCTCAAAACTGGGAGGAGGGAGGTTTCAAATACCTGCTCCCCTCTGTTCCATCCATTAGCTCTCCTTCCATTTATTACATCTCCTTCCATCTCCTTAAATCTGGATTTGCCACCACTCCCACCCTGAGAGAGCCATGTGCTTTTCCTCCCTGGCTTGTGTGCTGTTCTATCCTTAAATCCAGAGCTCTTGGCCACCTCCTCACACTGTGACCAACCCATTCCCCTCCTCAAAAGAAAGGAGGCAGGGTCCCCAAGGGGTAGTCCAATCAAAGGTGTGTTGGCTCATTCTGCCCTCTCCCTATGGTCTTGGTGTTGGATGTGGCTGATGTGCCACCCAACCTTGCCTCCCTTGGCTGCTGATGTGACGTTTCTGTCCTTGCTGTGTCCCCTGCTGCCTGTCCTGCTGACTCCCAGGGTCTTTGGCCATGAGTCCAGGCCAGCCTCTGATCCCACAGCACTGTCCTCCTCCCCACCTCCATTCCTCCTTGCCTGCATCAGCTCCCAAGCCAAATGCTTCTCTTCCCCTGCCCTGGCAGCCAATACAGCCTCATAGCTCATAGTGTCCCCAGCTTCCTTCTTCACCAGTAAATTACTGGGACTGGTTGAGTTTGAGATACTCTCTGTCAAGGCGACAGGAGCTGCTGCCACCTCAAGGGCATTGGAAATTGGGGCAAAGAACACCAAACACAGGGATCTAAATCCAAGATAAAAATGCAATAATTACTAACTGTAATTGATTGAATTGTTTTTAAATTGTTAATGGAATATCATATAATTGCTAATGTGATGTTATGTAACAAGAACATAGTATAGTCCTTTGACCTACTGTTAGTTTATACAATAAAATGTATGATTAAAATTAACTCTTGTAAAATGTCTAAAGTTAACAAGAAAAATTCCACTAACAATGCCATCTTAACTAGAATCACAGTCTTCTAAGTCCATTGAAGTGCATAGTCTTTGAAAGGTGTAACTCTGCTTAAACTGGCACTGTTTGACTATTTAATTCTGATAACAGAATTAAATTCTGATAACACATGCATAGATTGGCTGGCCCAGAGGATTACCATCATGCATATGACTGGGGATAAGAATGCACACTAATGACATTATGTACCATTAAATAGAATAATTTATGTTAGCAGAACAGAATATTTATTTGTGTAGCACTTTTACTGTACAAAATGCTTCACAACTCTGATGATATGCAAATAAATTTTAAAAATTACTCAGTGACACTTTCTAGATCAGTCTGAAAAAGACTGAAATATATGGGGAAAGCTGATATATCTAGAGTCAGGTAAATAACTCGTTACAAAATAAAGTTTTATTCATGGACAAGTATTGAATCCTGTACTTATTACTGTTCACAAAGCAGGAAAAATACTCTATTGTTATATAGTTATTAATTCTTTCCAGTTTTTTGAAGATGAGAAAACTGAAGATGAAAAAGTGATACTCAGTGGGGATGGGCACAAACTGCCTCATGAACTGAAGTTTGTTATGGATTTTGGCTAGTTTGTGTTTTGTGAAGTCAAGTTTGTGGCAGGGTGATGGCACAAATTTTGCACAAGCTTTGATGTTGTTTGTGGAGGTTCATGCTGGTTCAAGAGCAGATATATTCCCAGAAAGACTACCTCCACTCTAGCAAAATGTTTACAAAACTTCAAGGCAACAACTTGAAGGGCATGTAGAGGAACATCCAGGGAAAGTCCCCTGCAACTTTGATGTCTCTAGCTTGCACAGGATCCACTCTAGAATTCGTTTTTTTAAAAACACAGCAATAATACTCTATCGGTGAAGGATTCTAGATTATTTTGAGACTCATGATGTTTTATCACCTATAAAACAGCAGGTCTGGCTAAAGATCATAGAAGAGTAAATTGCTCACCCCATGTAGAGTATTTAGCTCATATCCCCAGACTCTGAGTACTTTAAAATGTCCTTAAACCAAGACAAAAAGGCCACTTACAAGGTGATATCAGTTTACAACAGAAACAGAAGCTGTGTTGTTCTGCTCAAAATGTCTACCACTGTGGAAGACAGTTCACAACCTTTAGAAGTACCAAAAACTGGGATGATATTGATTGCATGTGAACATGAAGGAAGAATAGACAGCAGAGAGAGGGAGAGACAGAGGGAGGACTTTCTGCTACCTAACTGAATTCAAGAATGGGGGCTCTCTTGGATGAGAAGTACAGTTCTTGAGAATTTTATCCCAATTGGGGAAAGGGTAAAAATTACAGATCACATTGAAACAAATAAAATTACTACAGAACTATTTGTTTAAACTCCACTTTTCTCCCCAAAAGAGCTTACAACATAATTCTTCCATCCTCCATTTTAATAATTTAAATTTAATTTAATAATTTAAATTTATTGGAACTTTTATAAAAACAGCAAATACAAATAGACAAGTTAAACTAAAATAATATGTCACTACAATCTGATAAGTATACATTGCCTTTAAGTGGCACAGATAAATACAATGAAAAACAACAGAACAAAACACCATCAAGCCTCTAAAAGAAGAATGCTGCAATACTATTAATAAATCATGATAGTCATATATTTAGGTGAGATTTTGCCAAAGTTAGATTCTTTGTTATTAACATACTCCAAAAAAGACAAACCACTTTTCAATAAACCAGTCACTTATTTTCGAGTTGTCTGCATAGCAATGCTGGAAGCTAACTTATCATGGATAAGGATATCCCAGACTTTGTTAAACCAACAGGTTAAAGTAGGAGCTTTAGACAGTTTCCAGTAATGAGCTATAACAACTTTACCAGCTAATAACAATAAAGCAATTAGTTATTTCTGGAGCAAAGAAAAATTTGAATCTGGCCAAAAGTTTAACAAAATAGATTCTGGAGTAAATGGTATTTCAAACCAGCTATTTCTGTTATTTTTATCAGAATAATCCTCCAGAAGTCTACGATTTTAGGACACTCCCACCAACAATGTATGAAAGTTCCAGATTGCCCACAGCCTTTCCAGCAGAGTGAACTCTCTTTTGCCTTGCCTTTGAACAGTGTAAATGGTGTTACATACCATCTTGCAAAAATTTTGTAGTTCTGTAATCTAAAATAATATGACTTTGATTTAAATAAAGATGATAACCAAATTTGTTCCCTTTGGTTGTCATTAATTGTAATTCTGCAATCTTTCTGCCAAGCATTTTGCTGCACGGAGGAGCCAGACCAAAGTGACAGATTCAAAAGGTTGTATATAATAGAGATAATTCCTTTTATAGAAGTATTCCCTGTTTTTATTCTCTTTTCCAAAGGATTAAGAGGTCTACTGGCTGAAATTAGGGGAACAGTTTGGTGAAGTATATGATGAATTTGTGTATACTAAAACCATGGGAATTTTATTTTATATTTGTGTTCCAGCTGCGGGAGAAAACACAATTTACCATTGGATAGTATATCAGTGACTCTAAATATATTGTGATTTCTCCAAATTTTGGAATCATTTTTGTCTTTTCCGGGACGAAACCAAGACTGGCCAAGAAAAGCCATTACCGGGGATGAGGCAGGAGATAAAGTGTTTCTCCACTGATCCCATAACTATAAAGTAAACCTCAAAAAAGGATTTGAAGTAGCATACTCCTTTCTGTCAGCTTTAAAGTTCCAAATGTACTCATGCAATAAAACTTTGGGTAAGTCAGCCTTTTCAATCTGAACCCATGCAGGTGTGGAATAAGGAGAGGCTTAAAAAACTATATATTTTAGCTGGGCCGCCATAAAATATTTTTCAAGCAATGGGACAGCAAGACCACCCAGTCTACGAGGTCTAGCTAATAATGACAAAGAGATCCTAGGTTTCCTATTATTCCATAGAATGGAAGTCCACTGAGATTACCAATTCATCAAATCTTTCTGTATCAAAGGAATAGCAAGATTTTGGAACAGAAAAAGAAGATGGGGCAAAAGAAAAAAATTAAGAAGATCAATTTTTTCCAAGATTGAAAAATTCAACTTTGACCACTCCCCTGAAATCAAAGTCATAGATTTACTTATAGGGCCATAGTTCACGAGATATGTCAGACAGATTTAAAGAGAAGAAAATGCTCAGATGTCTCCAAGTTTTCATTACCCATTTGAAAGGCAATGTTGATGCAATAAGTACCTTAAGCTCATTGTTAATATTAATAGGGTAGATTTCTGACATTAAAATTAATGGAGAAACCAGAGTATTTACTAAATTCATCCAGTTTTTCCTTTAGGATTGTTAAAGAATTAAGAGAGTTAGATAAATAAAAAACCATATCACCTGCAAAAAGACTTGCTTTGGTCATAACATTGTCAACAGATATACCTGTGATTTCCTGTGTGTTGTGGACTATGTAAGCAAAGGGTTCAACAAAGAGGGCAAATAGGAGAGGAGATAGGGGACAACCCTTTGGGGTCCTCTATTAAGTTGTAACTCATCTAACCTAAAGAAATTCATGCTGATTTGCATGGTGGGTGCGCTGTAAATGGCAAAAATAGACTTTACAAATTGTGGACCAAATTTCCATCCTCCATTTTATTATCACCACAACCCTGTTGAGCCTCAACCACCCTGCTTATGACTCAACTAACCCTGCTTATGACTCAGCCAAGGCTACCCAATAAGCTTCCATGACTGAAGAGGGATTCAAACCTGAGCCCCCCATATTCTAGTCAAATAAAGAATGTCAACAAATTATTTTAAAAAGAGAATGAACCAATCATGAATAAAATTTCTGTGTACTTCTTTATTCCACAGTTTGTATGAACTGTTAGCTCCACACTTCTCTTATGTGTTTTGCTTACCCATTCTAGAGGCTGTCAACCACTTCTGTGTGCAAATCCTATAAACTGTGCTGTTAGTATGTTAAGCTGTAACAGCAGCAATATCAGTAAGTGAAAGCTTAAACAGCCGACATGAAGGAGTCACACTATGACTTCAGATCAAGTAATTATATGTGCTTTTGACATAAAATAATTCTGACAAAGCCACATGCTGGGGCTGCATGCACCAAACATATTATTAGTACAAATCACTTGCTGGCTTTGAAGGCACTGATAGATTCTCAACTCAGAAAAGTCACAAATGTGTCTTCGTAATGCTGCTTTTTTTTTTGCACAGCTGTTTATTTGACACCATGAAGGAGTAAATGTATCCATATGGCTTTTGTCAATTAGGCCACCATCATTCCAAAAAGGGTGCTTTTTTCAGACAAATAGCAAGTATTTATTTTATATACATGCATTTAGGTTATACAGAAGTGTGCCTGTTTCTGTTATTTGACTTCCTCCTTTTTCTTTCTTTCAGCATCAGTCTTTGCAAATTTTCCATCCATAGCCTTGTTGTCTCTCTAGTTCTTCACCACCCCTTTATAAGAGGCAGAGTGAACAGTGCTGTCCACCTTTTCACACACTTATATAGTTTATACAGACAATCAACAGAGATCCTTGTACTTTCTTGAAGACTGACCCATTTCTTTTGCAGGACTCATCTTACATAGGACAGAGCCAGCAGGGAAATAACAGAATGCCACTGGTTGTCACCTACATCTCACAGCTAAACAGGGAGCACTGGGAAGTTAAATGGCTCAGGAACAAGCTTATCTGAGTGGCTGCCATTGTGAAGGGTTAATTAACCCTTTGTAAATGTAGATGAAGCACAGAATGCATGGAATTCTGAAATCTTCATTTTGGGAGGAAGAGACCCTGAAGCAGTGAAATTCAGTGGCTTGGGGGGACCTATGACTCTTTTGGCCACTGTTCCCCAATGCAACATCCACTCCATGTTCCAGGTAAGTAGGCAAGTTCATTGTGTAGTTGTGCTTGTGGTTGGCAGGTGGTATTTCCACCTTGAAACACTGAAGAGACTGGAAGAAAGTTAAGCTGAAAGTCACCCTAAACTATGGGCCTCATGAAAATAAAGGCTCCCCCCTCTCCAGCAACTTCCCATCCTTCTCTACAGTATTCATTCTGTCATCTTAGCATCTGGGTGGCTGCCAGGAGAATAGACTAGCTGCAGACAGGACAGTAGAAGTACCCCTTGGCCACTGCCCAGAATAAAAAAAAGCAAGCAGGCCATGATGGGGTCATGGTGGCTTTAGCCAGCTTGATGTAAGACATCCATATCTTACATCATTATTTATGCAATTTTGGTGGGGGTGGCTCACATCAGTCAGTCAGTCAGTCAAAAATTTATTGTGTATAGCCATTGGCCATTACAAAACAATACAAACAACAAAGTTCCCAATTAACACCTCAAAAGTTCCCCAGAAAGGCCAACCTCAAGAAGTTGATATTATTCTTGCTCTTATCTTCTTAGCTGCAAGGGCAAACAACAAGACTCTATAGGACAAATGAGCATCATTATCAAATAACAGAAATATTATCTTTTCACTTTCTCTGTTTTTAAGGAGGTTAGTACTCCAGACAGAAATTTAATTCTGGGAGCATTGTAGAGTGGACAAGATAGAATATAATGGGGAAGGTTCTTTAACATAGGTGAACTACAAATGCAGAAACATCGTTCTGTTGGGATGTGGGAATATCAACCAGTTAACAGAGTTGTTTGCATAGTCTAAAAGCAGAGAGCTGTGAAGGATATTCTGGTGTTAAATCTGGAGATATTAACCAGGTATGGGGATCTCAGACGATCAGATTTGATTAGTCTGAACCAGGGGACTACTTTAGATTTTAGGATTAGAGAATAATCTAGTGACACATCTGAAAAATATAGCCAATCCCTAAATTGAGAATTGTCATTTTGGGCCCCTAGGAGATCGTCAAGAATAGAATAACTCTGGATAATGTTGTTGAGGTATCTAGAACACCTGTGATTTTTTGATAGTAGAAGATTAAATGAATGGTAATTTAGGGAAGTATGATGAGAGGATTTACTTTTCCCCCAATGTTTTATTATAGCTAGGTGTACTCGTGCTCTTATGGAAGGGAGTACTGTTTCAGCCGTTATCAGGGCAGCAGGAAAGCCCCTAGGGAGAGCAAGAATTCATTTTAGGAACTGATTCTGGATTACTTCCAGACTAGATAAAGCATTCTGTGTAGCTCACATAATAGGCACATAACTCTTTTGACTGGTGGTAATTGCAAATGTGGTTTTTCATGAGCCACAGAGTGAGTACCCCTGCACTAGTGTCTCACTGATTCTTGTGTCTCTTTCCTCAAAAAACAGAGTCAATAGCAGCCGTCCTGCTACCAGGAGTCCATTCTTATAATGTTTCAGAACCAGAACTTAACAGCATTAGATTTTATCTGAAGCTATATGATGCTCATTTGCAACAAAGTATCACATAAGCTATCATTTATTAAATTGTGTTCAAGATGAAACTTGTCTTTGACTAATTATTCTCCTTGACATTTAATATTCTTTAATATTCTTAATTTTCAAAAATAATTTGTCTTTGATACACATTATGATAAGGCACTGCATTTAAAGCAGCAAAGAAATCCTGCTCAAACTCATTTATGTTTTGATCTTAATCAAGAATTCGTTCAATCATTTAAATAGGGTGACTGCAACTGAATATATTGCGAGAAGTAACGACATCACTCATTAGCTGTAATATACTTGAAATTACACATTTATTTAATAGGAATGTCCTATTTTCTTAGTCAAATATACTCAACCAATTCATATTTACTCAGAGTGCTTACTCTTCCCAGAATGGCACATACTGAAAACAATTGAGGGTGTTTTAATATTTTTTAAAAAACATGAAATGACTGCACAAATTGTGGAGGGTAGCCATGCTTTGCACATAAAAAGTTCCACATAGTGAGTGTCATGTAAAAACAAGACTTCCACCACCGCCTGAGCTTCTGTGATGCAAATCAAGTAGACTCAGTAAGTTCAGAAAACTTCATTGGGGGGGGGGGATTGTGAGGGCTCTCTTCTTGAAGCACATCATGTGACTCACTTCTTCTTGAAGCACATCATGTGACTCACTTCTTTGGTATATTGAACCTGTAAATTCTCCCTCTTGGGGGAGAATAAGAGGTTCCCTGAATGTAGGATTGCCAATTGGTCCTGAGATTTCAGAAAGCAGATTCTCTGAAGAAAACATTGAAGAAAGGTTGTAGTAATAGTAGAGGCTGTTATAATTCAAATAAGACATTTGCATAGGAATGACAAGGCTTTTTTGAGCTGGTACTCACTGGTACTAAGTATCACCACCTTTTGAGGAGGCTCTCCAAAGTCCTGAGGTGGGAATTAATGGAAATCATTGCAACCTTATATACGAGTGCTAATACATTTTTAGAGAACTAGTGTTGAAATACCATTACATTGAGGCAGGTCAGCAGTACTGTTGTTGTTGGACCTGTCGGCGGCGTTCGACATGGTCGACCACCAGCTGTTGGTTCATCACCTTGCTGACACGGGGATTCAGGGGTTGGCCTTGCAATGGCTTTCCTCTTTCCTCTGTGGTCAGGGACAAAGGGTGGCAATCGGGGGACAGTCATCCCAGAGGCATCTGCTTAATTGTGAGGTGCCTTAGGGGGCGGTGCTTTCCCCGATGTTGTTTAATATCTATATGCACCTCCTTTCCCAGATTGTCCAGAGATTTGGACTGGGTTGCCATCAGTACACTGATGACACCCAGCTCTATCTGCTGATGGATGGCCGGCCTGCCTCTGCCCCAGAAAATCTGGCCCTGGTGTTACAAGCCGTGGCGGGGTGGCTCAGGCTGAATCGTCTGAAGCTGAATCCAATGAAGACAGAAGTCCTTTGTCTGAGCCACAGTGGTCTGGGAAGGGAAATCCCTCTACCAGCTTGGGAGCCCATATTGGCCATGGAGGGCCAGATAGCAGCCACTGCGAGATCTGCCTTTTTCCACCTTAGGCGGGCATGACAGCTGGTCCCCTTCCTAAAGCACGGTGATTTAGAAATAGTGATTCATGCGATGGTCACCTCGAAATTAGACTACTGTAATGCCCTCTACATGGGGCTGCCCATTTCTCGAATTCAGAAGCTGCAGCTGGTGCAGAATGCAGCAGCCAGGCTGTTACTGGGCCTCCCTAGTCGGGACCATATACAGCCGGGGCTGAGGAGACTGCACTGGCTGCCGATAGTATTCTGGATTCACTACAAGGTGCTGGTTATTACCTTTAAAGCCCTATACGGCTGAGGACCTGCCTACCTTAGGGACCGTCTCTCTCCATATATTCCCCAGAGGGTACTTAGATCTGGATCGCACAACCTATTAGTAATCCCCGGACTGAGGGAGGCGAGATTGAAGGCTACTAGAGAAAGAGCCTTCTCTATTGCGGCCCCCCACTGGTGGAACCAACTCCCAGACGATGTTAGAGCCTTGCGGGACCTTGCCTAGTTCCGCAAGGCCTGCAAACAACATTATTTCAAATGGGCTTCAACCAAAGTGTGTAGATGCCCAACACCACTGAAGAATGGCATGATGTTAGCACCAAACTGTTGTTTTAAAACTGTACTAATAATTTTAAATTGTAACGTGTTTTAACTTCTTAACTGATTTGTGATTGTGATTGTTTTATTGTTTTATTGTTGATATTATGTTGTTGTTAGCCGCCCTGAGCCTGCTTCGGTGAGGAGGGCGGGATATAAATGTGAAAATAAATAAATAAATAAATTTATTGGGTGGGCAAGTGGAAGGCTGAGTTAGATGGCATCTATTACTCTTGCACAAGTTGTAAATGCGATAAGGACTGTACACATGAATGAGAACCCTACAAAATGCTGGCTTGTCATTGCTGCTGCAAATGCACAGGCATTTATGCTGGTAATGAAGTGGCCACTAGGGATGCTCAAACACCTGCCAGCTTGACTCACTGCCCTTTTGCCCAAGGTGGTTGGGCAGGGCATTAATTGATTGTCTGCTCTCCACTTGTTTGTGTGTATTTACTACTGGCAGGCATCAGAAGCAAAACTCAGCTGATGAGGAATTTGTTTCTGATCTCCAGCTGGAGAAATTTTGCTCTGTACCGATCTTGTTCCCAGGTTCTTCTGATTTCCCATCCTCCAAATGTTGCTGCCTCCTAGACTTGCTGAGATAACAGCACATCTGTGTGGGTGAGGTCATGAAAAACCCAGATAATTTCATTTCATTTCTCCACACCCCCAACTGTCAGCTTGGTCTGCAGAGAAAGAAAAAAAAATAGCTTTCTTCTGTTAAAGCTCTGTATCTGTCTCTGCCCAGCTTGTAAGTGGGGGCAAAAATGAGCTCCCCCTTTTGCAATGCAGACATTAAAAGCAGTGCTTCTGTCCCTACCAGCTTGGATAAAGGGAAGAACTCTTTTTTGCAACTTCACTGTGGACTATTTTGCAGAACTGGTGGGGTAGATAAGAGCCTGACATAACAGCCAGCTTTCCCCACCCTTAGCTATTCTACTGAAGCGGCAGGGTGGAGGAGATCCTGACAAGGATCACAAGGGCTTTCCCCCCTCAGGCTTTAAAGAAAGCAATCATCATTTTTTCTTTTTTTATTTTCTATGCACAAAAATTATGTACAAAATAAAATGACAAAGGTCTAGAGATAGACATAAGTACTATAATATATTGCTACAAGCTGGAACCTGCAAGGACTTGCAGGAAGCACCTCACTTCCCCTTCTCCCACTAATTTCTCTGTCCCTTTTTGAAAGCACTCATAGCCTTCCCCCTTTTTCTGCTTCCTTCTTCCCTTCTAGAGTCACCAGCCTCTGGGTAGGGGCTGAAGATGTCTTCAAATCACAACAGATTTCCCAGCTATGGAGATGAATTCCCCTTAGGGTTGCCAGGTTAAGATTTGGAAATCCCTGGCTACCTGAAATTCAGGCTATCTGAAAGGATTAACTGAACTCATGTATCTTATTTTTTAAATAGCTATTGTTTTGATATTTTAAGCATTTTTTCCCTTGGGCCCTCCTTGTTGAAAAAGAGGTGAACAAAAATATTTGAACATGTAAATAAACATAACTGCTTTTTATGCACCATTATAATCTTTTAGCATATCTAAATAACTTGCTGTAGAGTAACAAACGTGAATAGCTGAACAGAAAAAGTAAGTCTCCCTTACAGGTCTACATACATGATTCAGATTCATCCTAGTTTGCTAATTCATGAATACTTGGGTGTGATAAACTCCCATTATATGGACTGGATCTTGTTTTCATCTGTGAGCCAAACCATACACAACACTTAACATACACAACGCCGATGTAGGAATCTGGGGGCTAGCCTTACAGTGGCTTTCCTCCTTCCTTGAAGGTCGGGGACAAAGGGTGGCAATTGGGGGAGAGGTGTCCCAGAGGCGCCTACTTAATTGTGGGGTGCCCCAAGGGGCAGTTCTCTCCCCAATGCTGTTTAACATCTTCATGCGCCCCCTTGCCCAGATTGCCCGAGGGTACGGGCTGGGTTGTCACCAGTATGCTGATGACACCCAGCTCTATCTATTGATGGGCGGCCGGACTGGAGACATCCCTGAAAACCTGGACCGAGCATTGCAAGCCGTGGCAGGGTGGATCAAGTCGAGTGGGCTGAAGTTGAATCCAGCGAAGACAGAGGTCCTTTGCATGGGCCGCGGTGGACCAGGGGAGGAGATCTCCCTACCAGCCTTTGACGGTGCGTCTCTGATACCAGTGCGCAGGGTCAAAAGCTTGGGAGTGCTTCTGGAGCCTTCCTTGACAATGGAGGCACAGATAGCTGCCACTGCCAAAGCTGCCTTTTTCCATCTGAGGAGGACGAAGCAGTTGGCCTAGCAACAGTGATCCATGCAACGGTTACCTCGAGGTTGGACTACTGTAATGCCCTCTACATGGGGCTGCCCCTGTACTGAACTAGGAAACTGCAGCTGGTGCAGAATGCGGCGGCCAGGCTGCTAGTGGGACTACCTTGGTGGGAGCACGTGCAGCCTAGGTTGCGGGAGCTGCACTGGCTGCCAATTGTGTTCCGAGTTCGTGACAAGGTGCTGGTTATTACCTCTAAAGTCCTATATGGCCGAGGACCTGTCTACCTTAGGGACCGCCTCTCTCCATATATTCCCCAGAGAGCACTGAGATCTAGCTCCCAAAATCTTTTAAAAATCCCTGGACCTAGGGAGGCCAAATTGAAAACAACCTGAGAGCAGGCCTTCTCAGTAACGGCTCCTCACTGGTGGAACCAATTACCAGTGGAGGTTCAAGCCCTGCGGGACTATAATCAGTTCCGCAGGGCCTGCAAAGACTGAATCCTGAAATAACATCCAGCCATCCGATATACATCTGATATGTTTTGCATTATAGCACCTTAATTGTAATGGTTTTAATTTATTTATTTATTTAATGTATTTTAATGTGTTTTATTGTATAATGTATTGCTGTAATCATGGCACTTTCCATGTCTGTGAGCCGCCCTGAGCCTGCCTTGGCGGGGAGGGCGGGATATAAATAAAAATTATTATTATTATTATTATTATTATTATTATTATTATTATTATTAACATGAATTGCTAATAGGGACGGATAGCCATATTGCAGTCCCTGGCCACAATTCCTTGGGACAAGCACAGCAGGGGCCAGTTTAGACTGGAACCATGGTGCAGAGGGAAGAGGGACTCCTGACTTCCTCCCACACACAGTTTTTAGGAGCTCAAATCATCTGGAGACCATGGGCATGTTCTATGCTCCACTGAGAGGCTTCATGTGCAAGCATGTGTGTTAAACCGGTAAAAAAACTGGTTTTACTTAAAGGCAACCTTTAGATAAGTGTTTTATTAAAATAAATAACCCTCAGATACTTTATCCAGCTCAACATGCAATGCAGTAAAAATAAGGCAATTATATATTCAGATCTAGAGTTTAGAATAAAAAGCTGCTGTAGTTTATATTCACCGCAGGAAGGAAATGCAGGCAATTTAAAAGAGATTAAAAGACAGCCTTCCAATTTCACAGCTCCATTATCTAAATTGTTTAAATTGGAGCAAAAGTTCGGTCTAGTATTGAAGACCATGCAGAATTTAACAAGTCTTTGGGGTGTCACGCCCTCACAATATAACTAAGAGGAATGCTAGAGTATGGCACTAAACTATAAAAGCTCCATTAACATTAACCAGAAAACTTCTGTAAAACCAGTTGTATTCATGTTGAGGGAATGGGTGCAAAGTTGTACTTCAAAGTTTGTTCATTGCTGAGAACTACTTTGAAAGATCTTTCATGTTCATGAACAGGCTGCTGTGAAGAGGAGGAAATAACACAATACAATTTTTCCATCAGAGATATGCTACCCCAAACTGCTTCTAACCCCCTGCTACAGAAAAAAATTACTCTCCCCACCCCCAGCAGTGATAGAAGCAGCTGTGGGGTGCATTTTCCAGTGTGAAGCAGTGTGAGGAAAGGCTAAAAGTCCCTCTTTCTCTTTGTGTATCATTCTCCACATCAAAATAGCAGCCACAGAGGCTGCATTGGGAAAACAAATAAATAACCCTTTAAAATAATCATAGAACTACACATAATCTGTTTTTTCTACTGTAAGGTTCCCTTCTGCTTGCAAATCAGGAAAAGGGGGACACATTCAATTTCCTCCTCCTAGGTTCATTCAGCAGAGATGGTTGCACTCAAAACAATATCCATTTATTAGCAAGGAGATACAGGGATGGGAGCAATTGGTTTCAAGGCGACTGAGTACATGCAGTCTACAATTCTAACTAAACATCAAAACTCACTGACCATGGATTTCACCCTATTAGAATAAACAAAAACAGAGAAATATTGGGGATGGAGGCTGTTCAGTCATAGTACAAACAAAAATACACAGTTACCCTGAGAAATTAAGAGTTATTGTCTCTTATTAGTGTGTTCTTCCTAACTCTACGATTCTGATTCTGGTCAATGGCCAAAAGATGGGGAGGGGGTGGTTTCAGTGAAATGGAGAGAGAGAGAGAGAGAGAGAGAGATGGGGTTCTTGATTTTTGGGACAATTCTTTTCAATGGACAGCAAATCCAAGGGTCTGGGGAATAAATAATTGAAGATACCACCAAACTTACTCTGAACACAATCCTCTCTCTCCTTTCAACATTCCACCAATTTCAAGGACATGCAATGAAGGGCTCTATTTTATCAAGCCCAAAAATAGGTGTGTTATGAACCTCTCTACACATTGCTATGGAAGCTCTCTGTGTCCCTCCCTTGTAAGGATCTGATTGAAAGAAGGAATGCTCAGGGAAACAGTGGAATCAAAGAACAATAGGAGCATGTGCTTTATTCCCTCTCTGTAGCTTGTCTGCAAAGGTGATAGGTTGGGAGCACTAGGCTGTGTTCCTCCCTTGTGAAGATCTAACAGGTAGGAAGGATGCTGTTGCTTGGGAAAACATGTGGAATCAAAGAACAAGATGAGCACATATGCATGTTGCTGCTAGCTTGACATGGTCAGGAAACCAACATAGTTTTTTTCAGGGAGGGTAGTTCAGTTTCACTAAGAATCTCAGATCCCTAGTTCCATTTCATGAGAAAATGTGAAACTTGGATCAGTTACTGAAGCTCCAAGTTACACTGAAATCGCAGAACAAAGCAATTGCACTAATTTTAGGGGAATGAAAAAAGCAAACCTAACAACTTGGCATGTATAGCCAAGAACTATTATTATTAAATGAAAGATTTTGAGGGGGGCAATTATTGTTTTTTTTTCTTTCTTTGGATCTTTGTTTTGAGCTGACTTGCATCTTATTCTAGTGGTGTGACTGTTGATGTTGCATCATTTTGTTTTGATCACCTCCTACACCATCCCATTAGTGACAGTGAGCTCCAGTGAGAGATGTGTCACTTGCAGAGCATTATCATGTGTGTGGATTTATTATTATGTTTATAAATATTACCACAGTGGACCACAATCTCATTGCAAAGATACCCTGTAAGTTAGTATTTATCCACCCCAGGTCAGTAATATTTACACATGCAGAGAGCAAATGCCTGACATTTCTATCATTATTCCCAAATCAGTGCCAAAATATTCCTTTGCTTATTTGTGTGTGTGTGTGTGTGTATTTGGAATCTTATTGAATCTATTCCTTCCCTATCAATTTATATCCACTTTCAACTGCAAACTAAAGTTCTTAATTTGCTGTCATTTTACTTGAGTTAGTTTCTAGGGTCTGAATATAATTTATAAGAAACAGTTCTTCTTAGAACAACAATTGAATTGCCTGCAGCATCAATCTCCTGGGGATATTAACAAGTAATTGATAAACCTGCCAATAAGCACTTTGAGTAAGAATTCATGTAGTTACTTGTAATTGTGAAACCTGCAATGTTATTTATAATTCATTCTGCCCTATTCAAAGTAGTTCACTTAACTGCATTTTAGAACCCCTAGTATTGCATTAGGGTATAGTATAGCCTAATCTCATCAGAGCTCAGAAGCTAAGCAGGGTCTGTACTTGGATTGGAGACCACCAAGAAAGACTTGGTGGAGGAAGACAATGGGAAACCACCTCTGCTTTATGACTTGCCTTTAAAATGTTACAGAGTTGCCATAAGTTGGATGGAACTTGATGGGCTCTTAACACATACACACAGTATGACACACAGTATGAAGTAAGTGGCTTTTGTGTTTATGTAAAGGGGTTTTTTAACTTCTGTGTAGAGAGCATGTTGTCTAAGACAATATAAAACAGTCTTGGTGTAATTCTGAGCTATAGTTCTTCTCATTTTATATGACTCTTTTTCTTTCTTGCTTTAACTCAATGAAAAGTTTAAGGTCATTTCACAATAAGTATGCTCTCCCTTGCCAACGAATGCCAAATCACATAAACAAAATTTGATACTGGCTGTGTAGATATTGCAGTGTTCTGGCCAGCAGTTTCAAGCTGGTCAAAGGATCTAATGGCCATCTGATTGCTCTGTTATGTGACCAAGTAGATGTTCAGTTCATGATGACATTAGTAATTTCTTCCACATTATGTGTGGGCTAAAATCTTCCTGGCAGCACATTGTGGGAATTGGAGTCTATTCTGCTGTAGGGCTGGCTGTAATGTATCCTGAACTTCCTGTACTAGCAGAGACACATTCTGACCCTGTGTCCTTTAGCCCCTTTATGATCAGGTTTTCATATTGGGGCACCAGAAGCAAATGTGGATGACAGATTTAAAGGTTGTTTTAAAAGCACTTGCCAGATGCTCTTGCAATATGGCTTTACTAAAAACACAAGGATAAAAAAATATGGGCCATAATACAGGCCTCACAAGCAAAGTGCATTATTGCTCTCTTCTGTGAGAGGAAACATGCTGGGGGGCGGGGTGCTGCCATGACTGTTCTGCTTCCATTTTGTGGCCCCAGTCTCTACTCCTCTTTGCTCTGTGACAGCCCATTTCTCCTCTTATCTTAGAAAATGTTGTCCACCCTGCCTTTTTATATATAAAAAGAATGATGGGATCTTCCAGGGCTGGATTAACAATTAGACCAAGTAGGCACTGGCCTATGGGCCCCCATGCCTTTAGGGGCCCCAGGCTGGCTTTTCCCCCTGGTTTCCACACTGCTTGCAGTCCTCCCAGCCTGCATGCTCAGCCAGTAACTGAGCCATTCTTTGCCCGACTTGCCTGGTGCAGCTGCTGCTGGAATTGTCACCAAGTTTGCCTCTCTCTCTGCCTCTCCCCAGCAGCTTTGTCAAAGCGGCTTTAAAGAAGGTGCTTGCAGGCTGCAGTGGGGGCCATGGGCAGTGGAGCAGGCACTCAGACTCTGAGATAATTTGCAAAGGGCCCCGAAGTTTCTGACTGCCTAGGGGCCTCCATATGGTTTAATCCGGCACTGGGGTCTTCAATCAGTGGGAATGTTTGCTTGATACAAAGGAATTTGATTAGCTAGGAGAAACACAGGAGCAGACTGTGTTTGCAAAGCTGAGTTTTAGTCATGGAATATAATAGCTTGGTGACAGAAAGGTGCAGCTGTAGCACAACAGGACAAACCTAGAGTCTCAATCAATACAGTTAGCTCTGTGGCTACTATTCTAAGATACTCTGATCTAGAGACCCTGTTTGTCTGCATACCCTGAGATTCCTTGCTTAGCTCCTCCACCTTGCATGGTTGCTCCCATGTGCCTCTGCTCCTGACTGTTTTCTGGCTTTGTCATCAGGATTGGCTTGCTTGGGTTCCACTAGGCCTTGGCCAGCATTCCTGATGGAACCCAGGCGGAACAATTCTGTGCCATGCCTGTGCTGCTGCAGCTCATCGCTGCATAACTATGATGGCACTAGTCTGTTCCCTATGGGCATAAGTTACACTGCGGCTAGCAGACAAAGTCAGTGAGTTTGCAGTGTTTTCTGACCATAACCAGGGTAGTATCTATAGCAACCATGGAGCCCAGCCATGTTGCTGAGGGCACTCCTGCACCACCCCTGCCAGTGGTGAAGCAGAAGAGAGGGCCACTGGGATGGGCTCAAATGTGGAGGCATGCAGAACCTCCCTCAGAACCCCCAATTTCCTTCTCAATAGAGCAGAGGTCATCTTGGACTGGAATGACCATCATTCTCCAATGGTCTCTGTCATTCCAGTCCCAGAACAATCAGTGCCCAGAGACTAATCCCAAATCCATTCTGCATTCATCATTACTTCTATGTGTACTAATGCAATAGTAATGTATCTCAATGAAAGTCATCTGGCAAGTCATGTGGCATTCCTGGTTGCCAGTATGTTCAATAGGCATACCCCCACAACTCCAACCCCTCCAAAACATCGAGTCCACCCACTGCATTGGCTTCCCCCAGTCATTGACTCCAAGAACTGCAATGACCCCCTGACTCCTCAGTGTTACCTTCACAGATAACTTCTCTCAGTGTCAGAAACACCCCTTCTTCCTACAGCAGATGCACAGTTAAGAACTCTATTCATTCACTCTATTCCCTATTGGCAAAAGCCTTCTTGGTTGCAGCCCCAATACTTTGGAACACCCTCCCAGAAGCTATCAGGGCCCTGCAGTTATCACAATTCCACAGGGCCTGCAAGGCTGAACTGTTTCAGATGGCATATAACATCTAATGGGAAAGGGCTGCCACCACATCTGGATCTATTGCGCTTTAGTACTAACTGCCTAGGATCTGTATGCATTGAGAAAGGAAAATATTATATGATCCACCTGAAGTAGCATCAATTGCAATTTATTTGATTGTTCTATTGTTTTATCATTTTAATATTGCTTATTGTGTTTATGCTGTTAGCTACCTTAAGTCTGCATAGAATGGGTGGGATATAAATATAATAAATAAATAAATATTCATTTCCAACTGTTCTCCCCCAAGTGGCTTACATCATTCCCCTCTCCTCTATTTTATGCTCCCAACAGCCCCGTGTAGTGGTTAGGCTGAGAGTGTGCATCTGGCCCACCAACTTCTATGGTACAAGTGGGGAATGGATCTGTTTCTCCTAGATCTAGTCTCACACTCTAACAACTGCATCAACCTGGCTCATTCACTGAGAGCAGAGGTGGTCTTGTACTGGGATGACCATCATTCCCCAATGGTCTCCTCCCCCTTCATATAGCAGTCTGCGAGATGAGGGAGGGAACTATTGTTAAGTCAAATTTGGGCCCCTGCTATGTTTGGCATATGACTATGACCAGTGGATCCTACACAATGAACCACAGCCACCCAAAGAACCCAAGAGCCCTCCTTCTTGGATCTGTCCTTTGGAAGTCCTCAGAGGCTAGATTCAGTTTGTGTTCATTGAAAAGATGTTGCCTGTTGTACTTTTAATTTTTTTTAAATTAAAGTACGGTACAAGATATAATAGTGATTACAGGTTACATATATAGGTAAAAGAAAAATTGAAGGAAAGACATATCTATGTCTATGATGTCAATATAACATTATTCCAAGAAAATAACCAAGGATAGACCTAAGTCTAAAAGTACATCATTTTCCTATGAATTACCCTATGTGGAAGAATATCATGTTCAGTAAGATAATCAATTATTGGAAACCAAATTGCAATAAACTTTCATATTTCTCTGTTACTGGAAAGTGAGTTTGAACTGTAATTTGGGCATTATAAAGTATTCCCATAAACGGTGTTGCCATGCTAATATGGTCGGAGGAGACTTATCGATCCATTGTGAGGCGATTGTGGCACGGGCTGCAGAAATAAGAATGTGTATTCTCTCTGAGCTTATCATTTTCAGGGTCTGTCCAATTTCCAAGAAAAAAAATTCAGGAACTGAAAGTAGATCTCTATTTGTGATTTGAAATATTTGTTTCGTAATTTGGCTCCAAAAATTTTGTATAGAACCGCATGTCCACCCACAATGGAAATAGTCTCATGTTTTCCCACATTGCCTTATGCAGGAAGATAAAGTAGATTGTGAGCCGCTCTGAGACTCTGAGATTCGGAGTGGAGGGCGGGATATAAATCCAATAATAAATAATAAAAGAAGACTAGGAGGCAAGTACCATCTCATTATTAGTTTATAAGATTGAAGCTTAATAGGGAGTATTTTAGAAGTATATGATGGAGAGGACCAGATTTCTTTCCATTCTTTAGAAGTAAAACTTCTGTTGCAGTCTGTTTGTTGCCTGTTGTACTTTTAACTGACGCCATACCAAGGAACATTTCATACTCTAAGTGAAGAGATAAAATTCAGTCTGTGACCATGGAAGAGCTGGTACCAGATGTATTATGAACTGAAGTCTTAGCATATATGATTAACTTTGAGTGAAATTGGGTCATGTGAAGTTGAGTGGAATTATCCCTAATGAAGGAGAATATTGTTCCGAAACACATCTGATATCTGGAATATGTGCTGATATTGTACACTTTATTACATCGTTGGAAGATATTGTACACTTTATTACATCGTTGGAAGATATTGTACACTTTATTACATCACTGGAATTCATATCATTTTGGGAGACTGTCTTCATTCAATTGTACCAATAGTAGTGGTTATTCAATATAATCACAGGTTTTGCATTTATATTACTGATGTAGTCAAAACCAAACAGACAGAGACACAGTTGTGCACAACACAGACTTTATTGAACTGCAAATGAAGTATGAAGATGCTATTCACTTCTTTCCTGAGTCCATGGGGAAAAGCACTGAGGATCATCAGCATGGCATGCATCTAAGTGGGATGGCATTGCAGGTGGAACTTGGAAGAGCTGGCAGGGTGCAATGTTTCACCTCAAGAGAAGGGCTGAAACAGTAGACTGAGCAGACTGTGTTTGGGTTAGAGGCAGAACTTGTCACATCCCAAATTCTCCCTGTTGAATCTTCACCTGCAGGAAAGTAACCCAGAGATACATCCAGCCATGGCAAGGAGGCACAAGTGCCATGCTGGGCTCAGTCATGGATGTGTTTTCCTGACAGGGTTGGCAAAATGTAGTCTCATGGGATGGAGAATTCACCACACACACACACACACACACACCCCCTTTAGGCACATAATGGTATCATCCAAATTACACACACACCCTTGAGGCATATAATGGTACCGTCCAACTTACACTCACTGAGAGCCAGTTTGCTGTAGTGGTTAAGTGCGCGGACTCTTATCTGGGAGAACCGGGTTTGATTCCCCACTCCTCCACTTGCCCTGTTGAAATGGCTTTGGGTCAGCCATAGCTTTCATAGAAGCTGTCCTTGAAGGGCAGCTGCTATAAAAGCAATCTCAGCCCCACCTACCTCACAAGGTGTTTGTTGTGTGCGTGGGGGGGGAAGGTAGAGGAGATTATGACCACTCTGAGACGCTGAGATTCAGAGTATATGGCGGGATATAAATCCAAAATCATCTTCTCCTTGTTCTATTCTGTGTTGAAGTGCTCATGGATTGCTGGTGATCCATCCTCAGCAGAACCTGCAGTTGCTACTCAAGTGCTAATTGTGCAAGGAAATTAGTTAAAGCAGGGGTCCCCAACCCCCAGGCTGCGGACCGGTACTGGGCAACAGACTGTTTCCAATGGCATGTGCAGCCTCACTGCCTCCCCCCACGGCACCTCCTCTTCCCCCAGTTTTCACCATTTTAAGGTTGGAAAGGGAAGGAGGCAAAGGCAGCATCGTGCTCGCCGCTGCTGTGGCAGTTTTCCCACCAATCAGCTGATCAGCAGGGGGGGTCAGCCTGGGAGGTGCTTCACAGCCCCTTCCTTAGTCATAAAATGGTGAAAATGGGGAGGAGGCTGCACAGGAGCTGGCAAAGGAGGGAGGAGGAAACGGGGGAGGAGGTGCTGTGGATGGGGCGGGGGGGGCGAATTGGGTGCCCCCGTCCTGCCGGACCTGGGCCATGGTCAACGGGCTGGCCCTGGGGCCGGTCCCTGGTGTGAAAAAAGTTGGGGACCACTGAGTTAAAGAGTCTGAGAACCTTGCCCACAGAGGGAAGATTTTCCCTCCATTTTTCCCCCTCCTTTTCTGATTGAGCAGCTCTGTCTCTTTTCCTCCTTTCTGAAGAACAGTGACTGTTCCACCCTGTCACAGTATGATATTTTGCTGCTGGCTTAGCCCAGAAACTTAAGGGAAGGGTCGAGATCCTCCTTAATGTAAACCACTGAATGACACTTAGTGCTTTTTAAAGTTCAAAAATAACAAAAAAAATATTTTATTCAATGTAGAAGGTCAGGTGAAATCCAGGGTAAAATTTCTGAGGTAAATCAATATAGGCACAAACTAAAGTTCATATGTTTTAAGCAACTGAGAGTTTCTTAAGCTTTTCATGGTGACATAGAATCTTTAAGATGAGAGATTTTTGTTTCAGTTTTTTACAAACACTCTAGTGTACTTTCTTGAGCACATTTGGCTTTTTGGTTTCCAGAAGTTAGGGATACCCTGTTCAGTATCCAAACTCCTTCACTAAACACACCAGTACCCTTCTTAAGTTTTAACTGACTCCTCAGGATTTAAAAGGTAGTTTCTAAACACACCAGACCAAGGATTACTCCACACTTCAGAGCTATCTCCTTTTTCCAACTGCATAGGGAATATCTTTCTCTTACTAGAAAATCTATCCCTTTTCCTGTCCTGAATGGGAAGTCTTCTTCAATCTACCTACTCCTCCTGCCAACTTTCCCAGTTCTCTATCTGTGTTAAACTGCTGTTCATCAGGCCTAAGCAGAAACCTTGTCAGTGCTAAGCTTGTCTCTGTCAGGGCTAGACTCAGTATTCGACTCTTCTCACTAAGGGCTAAATTCAGACTCAGTCAACATCCAAGACTTCTCCATCAGGGCTAGAATTCTGAATACTCTCCTGCTCAACGAACTTTAGCCAATCTCTTGGAGCAGCACTCAAGGCTCTCTGGCTCTTTGAGGAATTAACGCTCCACAGGCCTTTACCTGTTTATAGAGCACGTATAGGATTTTAAAGTGCAGTCTATCACAGGGTTGCATGGCAAGGTGGTTCACCATGTACAATGGAGCAGTTGCCAGCCCCCCCCCCAAAAAAAAACTCCCCCCCCCCAAAAAAAAAAACCCCTCACAGACAGTCTGAGTTCAGATTTGGACACATTTCTCACTAGCCAGGTGTTTAAATCTCAAGACAGCAATTTTTGCTAGAACAGGGAGTGAGTGACTGTAGAGGATTTTTTTTTTTAATTTTATGCTTGGGATGCATGTCTAACATACACAAGTCTAGACCAAACACAGTAATGATATTTCTTTATAGAAATGGAATGCTCTTCATGTTTAGTGCTCTCTATGTTTAATTGCATTCTTCACATTCAGAAAAATAACTGACAGCTGTTTTATTTGTCATTATGGTACTTTTCAAAAAAGGCTGCTGTTGTGACTTCATTTCATAAAAATTTATAACCCATCTGTCGAAGCCAGAAAAAAAGTAGTCCATAACAGCTGGAGTGTTAAGCCTATTATAACTTTAACTGAGTGATTACCAGAAGCAATCTGGGCCCTATAACATTTGTTCTTTTTACAGATTTAAGCATTTAGTTGGCCAGTAAATTTCTATTTGCTGCTATAAAAAAGCCCTTTAACATCCTCATCCAAACATTAACACATCCAAATGCTTAAAGCATACAAATGAGTTGTATGAAAACAATATGTCAGCTCCAAATACACAGTAGGCCTGTGATTTAAGAGGTCAGAGCAATGTCTCTCACTGAATTATGACGTGGCTCAACTTTTATATCACTCACTGTGGAAGAAATGCTGCTGTTTTAGTGTTTGAAGGCCAAAAAGAAATGACTTCATTGTTTTTTGTCATTGAAATGGATCATACTGATAGCAGCACAAGATCAACAATGTGACTAGAAGCTTGTATGTTTGTGTGTGTATGTGCTAGAACAAGATTTAAAGAGCAATCTTAACATCTCTACTTGGAAGTAAACCCCATGTTGTTTGATGGGTCTTAATCCCAGGAAAGTGTCTTTCACATTGCAATTTTAGTAGCTTCTTAATGAAGAATTCCAAGCTGCTACCTAATTAATTATCTACACTTGGAAAAGCCTTGGCCAATACATACTTTTAAAACTCTATAGTGTCATATGGTGGTGTTGTTGCTGCCGCCGGTGAGTTAGATTTGTATGTTTTTAGAAATTCATTTTCCAGATGCCTCCTTCTATCATATTTCTGTCCTGAAAAACCAATGGCACCTGAGATCATTTGGTTTTATTTCAGTTCGCTAGTTCTTCTTGAGATATGACAGTGATTCGTTTATGGATACAAGAATGTTACAACAAAACAGGGATGCAAGTGCCTTTCAACACCTCTAGTTTGTTAACAGGTCCTGCCTTCTGATGAATTTCATCCATGTGGAACCAGACTTCAAAAAGTGGCTTGTCATCCAGCAAGATTAGAGTGGGGGCTGCTTTCCATAATGCTTCCAAAAATCATTATTTTGGGTCCAGTATAAACAGGTGTCTTGGTCCTGTCCTATGAATGTTTTTACTGTTAATTTTAAATTGGTGTTTTAACTTTGATATGTAGGTTTTTATTGCTATTTTTATATGTTGTGATCCCTTGAGCCCATTTATGGGAAAAGGCAGAATATAAGCCTATTAAATACATAAATTCTATTTATGTCCAATTTTTATGTTGTGAGCCGCCCTGAGCCACTTGTTGGGAAGGGCGGGATATAAATCATAAAATAAATAAATAAATAAAAATATGTCAAAGGGGGAAAATCTTTTTTAAAATAACAGGAAAAGATCATAGGATGAAATATATCATGATCATTAGATTGCAGTTCAATCATCAACAGAATCACACCCTTCTAAATCCATTGAAGTCAATAGACTTAGAAAGGAGTAACTCTGCTTAGGATGGCACTGTAAGAGAAGGGGAAGTCCAGGGTGGGAGTGGCATGTGCTTGGGAAATCTTAGCCTGATTGTTGAAATATGCCTTTGGGGGAGCAATTCCAACTGTCCAAAGTGAATCCACTGCACAAACTCTCCAAAGTGCAAAATGTGAACATGATGTTCAAGTAGCAGAAATGCTAATACAACAAGTTCTGATTATGATGAAAGGCATGCTGATTAAGTATGAGGGATCTTTGATTAATAGTCTTATGATTAGATACAGTGAACCAAGCTTCTCTTTGGGATAGTTATTCTATTCCAGTAAGTGCAGTTGAAATAGAGCATTCCTGATTCCTCTGTTGACTCTTTGTCTTTTATTTGGTGTTGTCCAAATACTGATTTCAAGACAAGCAGATCTCAACACCCAGATATGGAAGGTTCTTGTGACAAAGATCAGGCCGTGTTGGACTACTGAATCCTTGTAAAGTGTTTCCATTCTCTCTCTCCAGAGCCTTATTTTGGACCCTGCATGTATAAAGTCCTGCTGACCACAAAGAGTTCTTACATGGTTATACATGAATTGTAGTCATAGTCAGTAATATGACACAAATTGAGTCACTATTAAATAATTTTCTTGGTTTTGTTTGTTTTATCTTCCATATGAGTTGAAAACTAGGATCTTTAAGATCATTGATGTTGACTAGTGTGTGGGAGTGATATCCAGCTGTGCAGTCCTGAGTAGATTTATACCTTCTAAAACCAATGACTTTGCAGGGTCCATCTCTGTTTGGGCTTGCACTGTTAGAAAGGCTGAATATCTGCTTGGGATGGCACTATAAATTTATTTACAGGGTAGGTAGATCTCTGCTCATGACCTGAGTTCAGGTCTGATCTCTGCTCACGACCTGAGTTCAATTCCGGCGGAAGCTGGATTCAGATAGCCCGCCCAAGGTTGACTCAGCCTTCCATCCTTTCAAGGTCGGTAAAATGAGTACCCAGCTTGCTGGGGGGAAAGTGTAATGGGGAAGGCAATGGCAAACCACCCCGTAAAAAGTCTGCCATGAAAATGTTGCGAAAGCAACGTCACCCCAGAGTCGGAAACGACTGGTGCTTGCACAGGGGACCTTTCCTTTCCTTCCAAACTTCTGCTGACACTATGTTCTGAGCTAAAGTGCCTAAGGAAGCCTTGAGAATATCCACCAGCTGGTAATTCAGAAAGCCATCCAGAGAGATGAAATCTCCCATTGCACTAGAATTTTCTTTTGCAGCACTTCCTTAACACTGTAGACTACCATACATAAATATAAAACAAAGGCTCTGGGGAGAGAGCAATGTTCCATTATGAAAATATCCAGCAAGATACAATGAAATAAAGTGTGGCTTATTTAACTGAAATGAAGGTCTAATATCTTGTTAGCTTAATCCACAGTTGCGACTGCTTTCCTATTAAATATATTTACTTTTTTGTAAATAACACTTTTTAAAAGAGAAAAAAATGGCTGAGTTGTCTTACAAAACATAGGGTGTACACAATGTGTTTCTGTCTTCTAAGGAAAAGTGGCATCAGTAGACCAAAATTTAAAATTGCATGTTTAAAATGTGAAAGTTTTGTTGGTTTGTTCTTAGCATTCCATTTCACTTAAGAAGGAATTTATCCCAATCCAGATGAGTATTTTTGATCCCTTTGATTTCAGTGAAAGGGAACTAAGCAGGTGCTTAACCCATAAAGATCACCAGCACTTAAATTGCTTAACTTTGGCCAACTCATGTCCTTCTTATAATAATACATACCTTCACTTTGAGGGTTCATATGTGTGAGTCAGCATGGTATAACTATACCACACTGTTCCACACACATGAGACCTGAAAGTTAATGCTCTGGGGGTGAAGAGTCATTAGAGGGCATGACAGTAGCCTCTGAACCACAAGACAGAGGTCCAGCCAGACCATCGCATTCCTAGCCCAGTCCTCAGCAGATTGGTGGCAGGGAACTCACAGAATTTAGATAGGTAGTTCCTAGCCATTGCATCTGTCAAAGCTTGTCTCATGTGCCTCACATTCTTACTGGTGTTGGCTGTGTCCCTGATGGCTTGTATCACCATGGGCATCCTGGAAGTGAGGGAGCTGTCAAAAGGAGAAGGAGGAGTAGGAACAAAGTGCTGAATGGCCCCTTCCGTTCCTAACTCTATGGCCAGGGAGGGCAGCAATAAGTCACATCAAGAGGCAGGCCAGCAGAAGGGTAGGCCCTTGAACCTCCTCATGTTAGTGTTTGGAGTGTCAGATTAGATGTAGATTCCAATTCTGATTCTGCCCAGTTGCCCCAGGTACAGAAACAGAAGTGCAGATATAATTCAAAGTTGAAGTACATTGGTTGGAATTCACCCTTATGCAAAAATTGTAATACCTTTTTTTAATATACATTGTTATGATAAAAAGTGATAAAATGAACTAACATGGCTTGTATATTTTGTATATTTTAGAAGATATTTGACTATAGATAACTTAGTATTTTGTTTGAAGTTATAAAATAATCGGTGGACCAAGAAAGTGCACTCCTACCCCCATCAGGTCAGACAGCTTGCTATGGTTGTTTTTGAAAACCTATAAATATGAAAGTCTGAACTGATTTAGATTGTCTTTGAATATGCTTCTTGTTTGAAACTTGATTAGTTTTGGTAAGCAGAGCCTGGACTCTGGCACCCTAGGCAATGCTACCTACTTGCCCCATCCCCCTTCTCTGGGGTCACTGCAGACAGATCTCTCCATTCTGTCCTAAGGGCCCATGGGATGGAATGGAGAGATCGGGTCGCCACTGTAGCATGACCCCAGAGGAGGAGGTTAAAGTTTAAAACTCCTTCCGAAGAAGAAGACGAACATAGATTTATACCTTGCCCTTCTCTTTGAATGAGAGTCTCAGAGCAGCTTACAATCTCCTTTATTTTCATCTCCCACAACAGACACCCTGTGAGGTAGGTGGGACTGAGAGAGCTCTCCCAGAAGCTGCCCTTTCAAGAAAAGCTCTGGTGAGAGCTATGGCTGACCCAAGGCCATTCCAGCAGCTGCAAATGGAGGAGTGGAGAATCAAACCAGGTTCTTCAGATAAGAGTCCACACACTTAGCCACTGCACCAAACTGGCTCTCATGCCTCTTGGAGTCTCTGAGAGGTGTTTGTGTGTGGGGAATCCATCCCCTGATTTTGCACACCAGGGAGAAAGCCCTGCCACTCGCACCTCTTGGAATCTCCAAGAAGCGGGGGGCAGGGAGGAGATCCTTTACCTGCTTTTGCACCTCAGGGATGCAAAAGCAGGAAGAAAACCCTGCTGCCCACACCTCTCAAAGTGTCTGAAAGGTGTAGTGGGAGATCCGTTTCCTGTTTTTGCACCCCAGGGGTGCAAAAGCATGTACAAAGTCCCACCTCCCATGCCCCTTGGGAACTCTGAGATGTGCGGGGGGATCCCAAGGGGTGCAAAAGCAGGGAGATTACCCTGCCACCTGCACCTATCAGAAACTCTGAGAGGCTTGCACGGGGGGAGGGGGACTTGGAGAGGCAGTCAGGCTGGACACACCACTGAGTCATGTGGAAGGCACCCAGTCTGGCACTCCCAAAGGCTAGCACCCTAGGCAATTGTCTAGTTTGCCTAGTGACTGGGCCAACCCTGTTGGGAAGAAATAGTTAATTGGCTCAAATAATCACTCTGCTTTAATTACCTGTGCAAAATTAGTCAATGGGATTATATCCTTTTAAATTGCTGTTACAGATGTAAATTGTTATGTTATCATATAAAGATAATATGGAAGCAATGATTATTTTATAATATTTCCTCTCGTGCACCAGGCCTTTTTTTTATAGCAGGAATTCTTTTGCATATTAGGACACACCCCATTGATGTAGCTCATCCTCCTGAAGATTATAGTAGGTCCTGTACTATGAGCCCTGTAAGCTCTTGAAGGATTGGCTTCATCAGGGGGGGTGTAGCCTAATATGCAAAGGAGTTCCTGCTACAAAAAAAAGCCCTGTTCTGTATTGTATTCAAAATGAACCAAAAATGGCTTTAAGGTGTAAAACTTCCCTGGAGATTAATGATCTATATGGGAAAGTAACTAGACTCAAATGTATGGCTATATCTAAATAGGCTTAAGTAGAGTCTTCTGAAACAGGGGGACTTGGAGTTACTTATTGTTTTCACATAATGGAAGATACCTATCATGCATGAAACAGATGTCAAAACAATTTTAAATAATACTATAAGGCTACTGTGTTGTATCCAGTACTGATTTTCTGCTGGTGGAAAGGTACTTAATGCTGACATAAGAGGAGGAAGCCTAGGGTACTGTGCATGAGGGTACTGTGGGTACTGTGCATGGGGAAAAATGAAATTTCTGCTAAATGAAATAAATGATTTTGAGGAGGAGGAGATTTCAATTCCGTTAATGGAGCTCTACTCTTGCAACTGTGGATCTAGCTCACTGAGATGTGTATAATAATTTGATTTACTCTTGAATCCAACAGTTTTTTAATAAGGTAAATAATATGTTATTTGGCTAGATCCAACCAGCTTTTTCATGGTGAAAAGGGAGGAGTACATCTTCTTTGACCACCAAAATAGCTATGCTGGGAATCATGGGACCTGCACTGACAAAAGGCATGTGGGGAGGAATCTGTAGTAAGGAAATTGACTGGGTCTGGCTGGATCCAGCCCATTATGACATATTTCCTCCATGTTCCTTGTTGGAAAAAAATTACATGAAATGCCTCCTTTCTTATATAAAACATGATATTCTATGCATCTTTGTCTCACTCATTTTGTGTTGAATTTTGCCAACTGCTAATAGAACATATATTATGAATTAGTAGGATTGTCTATACAGATCTTCTAGTCATTGTCAGTGACTGCACAGATTAACCTTTGATAATTCCCCTTCCTCAGAGTGGCAATTTAAATCTGAAATAAGAAATCTTCTTCACTGAAAACATTGCCAGCAGGACTGTCACTTACTGAAACATACATTAATTTCCACTGGAAAGCAAGCAGCCAGTAATGCTTAGTGTGGGCTGAGAAACCTTTTGGTATTACAGCAATTTGTCAGATAGATTGTATTTTCTTGTTTCTTGTGTTCACATTCTCTTTTTCTAAAATGGTTTGATCTGTTTCAAGTATTGAAGGTATAAAACCCTAAATGGCAACTGGGACCATCATGCTTCAGAGATGCCTTCATCCAGCCTGCGTAGTCTTGATTCCTAATGTTAATGGAGAACATCCTCCTTGATGGACATTATGGACAAAGAGAAGCACTTTTGTGACTATTGCAAGCTTTCAGAGGACAGGCAAAACTTCCAAGGTGTGGATCTTTTACTGTTTCCCTATCAGCCTGTCAGCCCTGGTCCTGCAAGGACTCTGTTCCAGCAGGAACTAATGCTGACCATTGCTGAGCAGCCAAGTGGGTCTTTCCTGAGTCACCAAGCTCTCTCTTTTTCTACACTCTACTGGCTCTGGGGAGGCTGGTAGAGAAGCCAGACTCTCTGGCTTCTCTTTCTTCTCTTGGAAGATCAAGAAACCTGACTGTGACTGGAAAGTATTCTTGCTTCCCAGTGCTTTTCCTGTTGAGTCTGCTGCCAAATCCATCTGCTCAGCTGTGGAATCTGTTGGTGTGGAACCCAGTTCTTTAGATTCCTCCTCCTCCAAGAATCTGGCAGCTAGCTGGCCCATGACAAGTGCAGAGTTTTTTCCACAAAACCCATGGTATTGCCCATAGGTCTTCATGGAGTATGGGAACAGCTTCTCTTACTAATCATCATGCTCCCAGAGCCCCAAGGACCAGTTAGATTCTGGTATTTATTGTGTATATACAAATTGCTCTCCTATCCACAACTACCTCTAGATTTCTGCTATATTTTAAGGCAGTAACCTGTGATGTGATGTGGGCCTCTCCCCAGGCATACCAAGATGTAGCTTAACCAGGGATGGATTGCACTAGGTCTTTTTGGGTTTACATGGAGGTTTTTGGAATATTGCAAGGTTGTTGGTCAAATATATCATCAGCTTGAGGCACAGATTTATGAAAGCATTTTCTTGAAACTTTCCAAGCTCACCAATGCCTAACTAGGTTCTGTAAGTCCTCTTACTGATTTATTGTGGTTATTGCATTGGTCTTGTCAGCCACCAGCGAGCCTGCAGCAAACGTGGACTATTGCACCCTTCTTAAATCTTCGTTCGCGAAGCCAAGCCGAGAGAGAGCAATGATAGTGGGAACCAAATACCTTACTAATAGATTTCAACTCTATTGGTATTCAGGTATAAGCTCATGGGAAACTAATAGAAATCCTAGGCAAGCATAACGTAACATATTCTATCCAGAGCCTTCTAGATGACATGATAAAACATAATAAAACAAAAAATAAATCTTCCCTTCATTACAATAATCTACTTTGAGAAGCAAGTTAAGATTAGTAATAATTTTATAAGCCATTTTAAGAATTTAGGGCTATATTCACAGCTGCACATTATGGGTTTTTTCTTTATGAAATTCATCACATAATTGTGACCTAAGGCAGACATTAAGCCCATAACAATTGTTACAGGAAATCAAGTATTGTGAGGCCCTGTCACAGTAGCAAAACACGTATAAGGTTCTATTGAATGATTTCTGTCCTTCAGCTCATTTATTGATCACTGAATCATGCCTGTGATATTAGTGTGATCTATATTTATATTACTGAAACTTGCAGGCAAATAGTATGCGAGAATAACTCATAAAACATAATTATTTTGGACTGGTCTTTAAGCAATCACCTATTAACTCTTGCATGTTAACATTACTGTATTAGGCTTCTGGAGACAAATTACTGTTTACTTCTTAATGCTTTTAATTACTAATTAATAGGATAATTACTAATTGCCTACTTTTTAATGCTTCCAGTGTTCAAAAGTGTACAAAAAATGTTTCGGGCTTTTGATTTAAAATTTAACATGGTGTAAACTGCCTGGTCAAAAGGAGCAGGTTGCTATGACAACAATGAAGTATTTAAAGTAAGAGCAGAAGCTAAACCCTGAGATGGATCAATATAATTATGTGTTGTTATTTATTAAATAGTCCAGTCTATACAACAAGCCCAAGCAATATGCCAGCATTCAGCTGTAAATCTGGTTTATTTGGTAAACCTACTATATACCTGTGGTACTGTGTATTTAGCACTGGTATTCTGGCTGGGTTAAATTTGATCTCTTGCAAATAAAATTCGGCTCCTCCCCACCCGTGCCACTTTTGGTGGCATAGGGCAGGGGCCGTTCTTTGCCTCCCTGGACGGAGTCGAGGCAAACAGTCCTCACCCATCCGGGGAATCAGGGGGCGTGGTTTGGGGGCTTTTAAAGGCCGGACACGCCTTCTGTGGCGCAGTTGCGTCCGGGCGTTTGTTGGCCCACCCTCCCTCCCTGCAATAGTACAGGCTTTTCCGGTCACCGGTTTGTACGGGGCCAGGTAGGAATTTTTTCATCTCAACCGATTGGCTGGGTTGGGATGTGTTTCGCCTACCTTGTACTGTTGGCATATTCACAAGTTAATTGGTAACTTTTTGTGGCAGAAGTTTTTGTTGGCTAGTTAGGTAACCGGTGAGCACCCTCAGTTTATTCCCTGTTTCAGGGAATGTGGTGGGATGGTACGGCAGAAGGGCTGTACAGCTCTCTGCTGCAATGCCCGCTATAGGGTTCCCTCCTCTGGCAGGTGAGCTGGAGTCGGCACCTGGCTGGTCGAGGGTATACCTGGCCTTTGCCAGCCCGGCATTAGCCATTTGTATCAGCTACTGCTGGGGGCTGAGTAGCTCACCCCGCTGGACTTGGAAGGGTCAGGGGTTTTCCTTGGCTTGTCCAGCAGTTTAGGTTGCCCCATGCCGTGTTTCATTTTAATAAAGTTGCCCTGTTTTTTCACCCAACACAAGTGTTTGTCTCGTTCTTCCTACTGGGGGGGCAAACTTATTTATTATTTATTTATTTATTTATATTTAGACTTATATCCCGCCCTTCTCACCGAAGTGTCTCAGGGCGGCTTACAACATAATAATTTACACAGATTCAATTTAAAAGCATTTACAGATACAATTTAAACCATAATTAATAAAACAAATAAAAATAAAACCAGCGGTCTGTATGTGCATTTTATTCCATTCAGAAGGTATCCTCATTGTCAGTTAGATGTTATAGGCCTGCCGGAAGAGGGCTGTCTTACAGGCCCTGCGGAACTGTCCTAGGTCCCGCGGGGCCCGCACCTCCTCCGGCAGCTGGTTCCACCAGTAAGGTGCCGTTATTGAGAAGGCCCGGTCCCTGGTGGATTTTAGACGGGCCTCCTTTGGCCCGGGGATTACCAGCAGGTTTTGTGAACCCGACCGTAGTACTCTCTGGGGAACGTGTGGGGAGAGACGGTCCCTAAGGTAGGCAGGTCCTAGGCCATATAGGGCTTTAAAGGTAATGACCAACACCTTGTACTGGACTCGGAATGTTACTGGCAGCCAGTGCAGGTCCCGGAGCCCCGACCATATGTGCTCCCATCTTGGGAGCCCTAATAGCAGCCGGGCAGCGGCGTTCTGCACTAGCTGCAGTTTCCGGGTCCGGCACAAGGGTAGCCCCATGTAGAGGGCATTACAGTAGTCCAGCCTCGAGGTGACCGTAGCATGAATCACTGTTGCTAGGTCGTCACGCTCCAGGAAGGGGGCCAACTGCCTCGCCCGCCTAAGATGAAAGAAAGCGGACTTGGCAGTGGCTGCTATCTGAGCCTCCATCATCAGTGAAGGCTCCAATAGTACCCCCAAGCTCTTGACCCTGCTCGATGCTATCAACGGCGCGCCGTCAAAAGCTGGCAGGGGGATTTCCCTTCCCGGGCCGCAGCGACCCAAGCAAAGGACCTCTGTCTTCGCCGGATTCAGCTTCAGCCCGCTCAGCCTAAGCCACCTAGCCACTGCCTGTAACGCCCGGTCCAGATTATCTGGGGTGCAGGCGGGCCGGCCGTCCATAAGCAGATAGAGCTGGGTGTCGTCAGCATATTGATGGCAACCCAGCCCATACCTTCGGGCAATCTGGGCAAGGGGGTGCATATAGATGTTAAATAACATCGGGGAAAGTATCGCCCCTTGAGGCACTCCACAATCAAGCGTGTGTCTCCGGGACAGTTCCTCCCCAATCGCCACCATTTGTCCCCGACCGTCAAGGAAAGAGGAAAGCCATTGCAAGGCCAGCCCCTGAATCCCTGCGTCGGCAAGGCGGCACACCAGAAGCCGATGGTCGACCGTATCGAACGCTGCCGATAGGTCTAACAGCATCAGCACCACCGAGCCACCTTGATCCGGATGCCGCTGAAGGTCATCCACCAGGGCGACCAGCACCGTCTCCGTCCCGTGGCCCGGGCGAAAGCCAGACTGGTAGAGGTCAAGGATAGAAGCATCCTCCAGGAAACTCTGTAGCTGCAACACCACTGCCCTCTCAATAAGTTTGCCCAAGAAGGGCAAATTTGAGACCGGCCGGTAGTGTGCCAATTCGGCCGGGTCTAACGTTGTTTTCCTCAGGAGGGGACGGAGCACCACCTCTTTGAGCGCTGATGGAAAATGCCCCTCTAGCAGGGATCTATTTATGATATCCCGTATAGGATATCTTAGCTCCCTCTGGCAGGTCTTAATAAGCCAGGAGGGGCATGGGTCCAATTTACAGGTTGTTGGGCGTGCAGATAGGAGGATCCTGTCAACTTCTTCCAGGCTGAGCGCACCGAAGCCGTCCAGAACACAATCCGAAGACAGGCACGGAGCCTCAGGTTCGCTAACTGTATCTAATATGGCAGGGAAGGTCAACTTGTGAAGGGAACTTGTGAAATAGTGTTAAGGGGCAATCCTAAGAATACTTTCCATGGATAAACACATCTGCTGGGTTATATCCCAGTTTTCAAATACTGATACAGAAACCGTTTGATTAGCAAGGAACTGCCCCCTTACCAGCCGGACTAGAAGCAATCAGGACTCTGGAGAAGATAAGGGTTTAAGTTGCTGGAGACATTGGCAAGTCGTGCCTTTTGTTTCTTCCATTAATTTCTCCCACTCTGAATCAGGGCTTGCTAGATGATTAGACAACCAAAATTTTCCTCTAAATTTTAACTCTGAACAGCCTCCAAAACAATAGCCTACAGAAGACTATTCTGGGACCTGCAGTCCCCCAGATATAGAGTAGGGCTATCCCAGCTGTTGCCATATGGGACATATAAAAAAGGGGGTCTAAATACAGTCAGTACATGAACCAATTACAAAAGACATTCAGGTTTCCTTCAGAGAGAAAGGCGGTGATCTTTAAATATAAAAGCCATGGGGGAGTGGCTATGATCCAATATCTGGTCAAGAGCCTTTGCCTAATGCTCACCCAGCTGGCTCCAAAGTTATATTCTTTGTACCCCTTTAAACTATATTTTTGAATCTTTGAGAGATGTCTCCTAAAGGGGTGAAAAAGTGTAAACAGAAGGAAAAAAGTGTTCTGCTTTTAACTGACTTCTTGGAATTGCCATCCACCTCCCACACAAGGTTGGAGAGATACGAGGAACCAGCTGGAGAATGTCCTCTCACATTGAATTTATTGATGCAGGCAATGTCTAAGTTAAGACAAGAAATACGAGAGGACATAACCTCTATGTTACAACCGTTGTGTCAGCGTCTGGATGAACTAGAGGATCCTCATAAACAAGTTACCCAGATAGCACAAGAAGCTTTAAAAAGAGCTCAAGAGTGTGAAGGGAAAATATCTGAAATAACAGCAGATGCATGGACAAGGGAACGGGTTTTAACAATGGACTTTCATAACCGGAAACTGTGTTTAAAGTTTAGAGGTTTTAAATCTGATGTGGAAGCTGAAATGGACTTATATGTATTTATGGCAAATTGGCTTGCTGAGGCAACTCACCTGGAGGCCGAAGTTCTCCCACTCATTCAAAAAGTATATCGTGTTGGCAAGGTATGTGAAGACAATTTGTCTTATACTAGAGATATTTTGGTGCAATTTAAGGACTATCGAATGAGATAAAGAGTCTTTGCAGAGGCCAGGGAGAGGGGAGGCTTGGACTATCAGGGGTTAAAGATTCAGGTCTTTCCAGATCTCCCTCCTGAATTTTTAAGAATCAGAAGAGACCTCAAGGATACAACTGTCAAACTGCGGGACTTAGAAATTAAATATAAAAGGCTACAATCAGGCAAATTATACGTCCAAAAAGGCTACACTTCATATACAGCATACGACGCAGCCTCGGATGAATTACTACTCTCCAAGTTAACTCCCTCTTCCCCTGCATCGAGAGTAAACAAGAGAAAGGAATGCTCTCCTCTCGTCTCTTTAAGGACAACTCGTGCTTGTACTGAGGAAGATCATGTAAACTTGGAAGAAAGTATGGATTCTATCTAAAAAGAAACTGAAGCAACAAGAAAATGGAAAAGTTGACGGAATTTATTATTTATATCTAAATACTTTTTTTCAGAATTTATGGTTGGGTGGGGTCAGCTGGCGTGAGCAATTGGGTAATATCCCTCCATAGCTAATTCAGTCCAGGTGGAAGGAGGGAAGTATCTCTTCTAGACCTTAACTCTTGAGGTCTCCAGAGACTGAGATATTTTGTTAGAATTTAATATTATTGATTTGGGGGGGGGGGGTTGAGAGTAGAAGGAATAATGAAGTTATAGAAGATGAAGGAAATATTGAATGCTTGTGGTATTAAACTTTAAAAATGTGTAAGGGAGATAGTATTGTTAAAAAATAAACTACTAAAAATAATAATAATAAAAACTATAAATAGACATACATATATACATATTAATAAGTGTGGAATGGTAACACATGAATTAATCTCCAAAGAGATAGATCAACTTTAGTTTATGTTAACTCAGGTGAGATGTTATTAAGTTGTGTTGTTTTTGATTTGTTATTGTTGTATACTTTTCTTTTGGAATAGGTATGAATTATAAGTCCATAATAAAATTTGATTTATAAGAAAAAAATATATACAAGCCATCCATATAATAAAAAAGCATCCAATCCATATTGATGAGACTAGAGGCTTTTTGGATCCATAAGTTACCGAGTTTAGAACCTAAGAGGCTTAACCCGAGTATGTATATGTCTAGTTTTGTATGGATAGGTGTACATATGACTTGATTCTGACATCATTACCCATGCCACCTCTGGCATCTAACTGAACAGTTGATGAGATTATAGTATGCACCTTGTGGTCTTGTAATTGTTTCTGCATTATTTTGTAATGTAACTGGTGGTAATTGGGTCTTCAGGTTTGTTGAAACCTGTTGAATTATATACCGTACCATTTTTTGTTAAAAAAAAAGATGCATTGGAATATATGCATGGTCACTTTAAGGGTTCTGCATATGTGTCATTTAAGGAAATAGGCATGTTGTGTTTAGTAAGAGGATGTTTGCTCTGTACTGGAAGGTGATTCAGCCAGTGAATGAGAGTGTTTTTTGTCCTCCAAATTAACTAATTTTCTTATTTGGGTAAGACACGGTTATATTTACATTCTCTGTATATCAGTTTAATTTTCAACCATTTGGGCTATTCTGCAGCTACTATTGCTTTTGTTTTTACAGTTTTTGCCAGAGCTGGAGTTTGACAATTCAGTCTTCTTTTCCAGATGTGACTTGAGGGTCTGATAAATGGTGTATAAGGATATTGTCCATTTACAAAGCGTGTAACAATGAAACAGGAAGCTTCACCATGGAACTTCATTTGGACTTGGCTTTGGGGATCCAGTGGACTTTACTTTGGGGACCTGTTGGATACGCACCTCTAAGTGGACTGATGTTTGTGTTTTCTAACTCTGGAAATTGTGATTGTGGTTTTCTAACTCTAACTTTTGGAACTCTGAGAAGTAGGGGGGATCTTATTACATTGTCTGCATATGCTATATTTTTTGGCACTTCTCTTATGTTATGTAATATAATAGCTTCTATTGTAAAGTGAGTTCAGCCAGTTTAAGGTAAGTGTAACGATTTATTGAACAAGAACAGTCACAAACAACACAGGCAACTCAATTCAATATATACACTATGGCCGAGAAAAACACGTCGGGCGTTTTCGCACTCACCTTCAGCCGGCGCGATCCCCCTCTTCACCGCGCAGGATCTGCGTGGATTTCGCACTAAATGCCGTGGAGCAGCCGGAAGAGCTGGAAACTCCCATCGCAAAAGCCGCGCAAACGGAAACTGCTTTTTGGCGGTTTACGTTTGAGCGGCTTTTGCGCCGGGAGTTTCCGGCTCTTCCGGCTGCTCCGCGGCATTTAGTGCGAAATCCACGCAGATCCTGCGCAGTGAAGAGGGGGGTCGCGCCAGCTGAAGGTGAGTGCGAAAACGCCTGTCCTCTTTAGTTGGCTGCAATCCCTCCAATTGGTCTCTTCAGGATCCTTCATTTGCATTTCCTGGAAGAAATGTCTTGTGTCCTGATCGGCTGGTTCTAAAAGAATGGCCAATCAGAATGCAGGCGTCAGGATCCTGGGGAGTAATGGAAGCATGCTTCAAGCTCAAGCCTACAAGCATAGCAAATACATAACAATTTCAATATATGCAGAGCTTTGGAGTGTGTAGGAGCTGGTACAGCATTGTATTCTTGGATGTTACCTTGATTATGGTTGCCATTGGTTCTCATGTGCTCAGCACTTTTCAAAATCTCTCGGAGGCCCTCCAGATATGCAGGATCCCCCCCCCCTTTGCCACCACCTGTGGCAATATTGAGACACCTGGACAACAGGAAGGTGCGCATGTTTGAGCAGTTTTCCTAAATTTACTGCTTTGAAGTTTTAGGCCTCCAGAACAAAATTATTCATCAGGGCAGGGGGCATTTCTTTCCTGATACTTATCTGGCTTTTGAATCTGGGATCTGTAGTCATATATCTGCTTAGGATAGTCTGGCTGACTAAGCATCATACACTGCCAAATCTTTGGCTCTGTCCATTTGATTTTGGAGGCTGCCTTTCAAATATCTTCTGGGGGGGGGGAATCTTAAAGCTTCTTTGGTATTTGGTCTTCCTTTTATCTTTGGGGTCTTATGCTACATGCCATTCCTTCCTCCTTGTAGCCTTTTCTCATTCTAGTCTGTTCTGGGGAGTATGGTATTGTGAGAAAATGACCCCTCTGTCACACACACACTTGGTTGCCAGGGCGCCTGGAGAAGTGAGCTTGCGCCCGCCTGGCCAGTGGATGCGAGTAGAACTATCCAGGAGCTACATAGGACTCTTGTGTACCTAACACCAATTATACCAGTGCTTGAGACAGGCACAGAGTGTCTGCAGACGCACACAGACGTTTCCCCACTACCGCGTGGAGTCTGCCATGGTGAGGAGGAGGCTACGCCACCACGGAACTATCCAGGCGAACGGTGTTGAGCACTAAGCATGGAAGCCACTGTGTTTCGTTAACTCCACATGTAGCCATCTTCCTGCCTGGCTGGGCTTCATTCCTTCTGAGTGGGAACCTCACGTACACACCGTGAGTCATTCTTAGCCTGCAAGCAACCTATCTAGCCTATAAATGGACTAATGGCTCAACCATTGGTCCTGATTGCCAAGCAATATCCTGAGCAACAGTTCTCACCCAGGAGATGATGATAAAGAGGAAGAACCTCTCCTGACACCTCCAAGCCCTTTTGTCTACACCGGAATACCTAGGTACATATTTGATTCCCTATTGTCACCTTCCTAGTCAATCCCCTTTCATCCCAATCACCCAACCATTTCCATGCTAATATCAATGGAGCCGCCCCAGGTCCTGGCGCCACTTGGAAGTTTCCAGGATGCCCAGGATGAAGGTGATGTTCATTGGTTGAAGCATACACCCAATCAGGTGTCGCCATGGACTCACCATTGGTCCAGCCGATGTCCAGCCTTCTTGGTCATCAACGGAACCTCCCACTACCACTCCCAGTCACCTCCCATTCCCTCAGGACTGAGGTGACCGTATATAACCCGTGGACTAGCTACCCACAGGTGTGCTCTCTATTCAGCAACCCTCTTACCCGCTGTATAGATCCATCCCCGATTCCTGATCAGTCTCGGGCCCATTCCCCCATTCCCTCATTCGTCGCCATCGGAGTCTTCCTTGGAGTCTGCGAGAGGTAGTATCACCCTGTATGTCCATCCTTTTATGTTCCCCTATCGATCTCTCTATATTTCTTTAGACCTGTGTGAATGTGTGATTGTTTTTGTACCTTGGGTGGAAGAACTATTTTTCCAAATAAATTACAATTGATTTTACTCCAGTTTATTGAGCATTGACTACCTGAATGGTTGAGCCTGGTATACACAGATAACAAAGATTCCGATTGGGCCAGCTGTCTCTCAATCTAATTCCCCAATCTCATTTTGAGAGCAGTTTCCCTAACAGAAAGTCCTGAGGAACCAAGCCCCAAATCTGATATGTGTTTGAGACAACATTCTCAGATTCAGATGTGTTGTATGTCATCAGTCATCCCTCAGTTTCTGTTTATTTTGAGAACAGCTACTGAACCTCTAATATTCTCCTTGAGAACCAACCAAGTCAAGTGATGGTGAAATTTTGCTCAGACATCATTCCCATCCAGAAAGTGTTAACAATGCTATTTTTTTGTGGTCAGTTAGTAATGATTTTGTGCAGAAAAGCCACCTCTGCTGTACCCATGAGCTTTCTGATACAAAGCTATCACAGCAGTATCCCATGGTTCCAGGTACAAAAGCATTGGCAAGGCAGTTTAATTAAGAGTGAATGAACTAGTGGCTTCCGGTCTGAGAATCCAGGCTGCAGCTGGGCTGCAGTCTCCTGAATAAGGGGAAACTTAATTCTCTGTTCAGGGTAGTAAAAAGCCTTCTTTTCGGCTTTCTGCCTACTTTTCTCAGATAGAGATTTGTCCAGGATACATATAGCAACTCTGAGACGGTTAACCTCGGCTGAAAATAGATCTCGGAGGAGATCTTTTTGAGGCTTTGAGGACCACCGAGGAAAGGTGGCATTTCCAGCATCTACAGAGGATTATAGAGCCATTTAATTGGCATAAGCCTGTCGAGATCTCATTCTCTTTTGGAACTGATAAACATCTGAAAACTGAGAAGACCAAAGTTTAAACTGCATAGCTGTTAATGAGGTACTTGATTACAATCTCTCGCTCTGAGGCTTTTTTAAGCTAATCTAAATAACATTGGAAGGTGGGAAGATCGAATTACAAAGAAGGGGAGATGAGGAAAAGAAAATTTAAAACTTGGACTCTGTTAAATTAAGGACTTTGAAAGAAACTGTGAAAGAAAAGAATTGTTTTGAATACCCGTGGTGGCTGATGTATGCATCGGTGTCATAGCTCTGCACTTGCAATCAACATAACAAGCACTCCAAAGATTGCGATAATTGGAGAACGTGAACTGGGGCCTAGTGAACCAGGAAGTAAAGGCTGAAACAGGACTAACAAAGAAGGTGAGAGGAGCAAGAAGAAGGCCTACGCTAGGAATTTTAACCATAGAGAAATTACGATCGCCATTTTGAAGGGAAAAAAATTGTCAAAAACTGTTAAAAATCAATATTTAAGCTCAGGAAGGTCAGAGAATGGCAAAATTAGTCTCATTTTAAAGGGCAAGTTCTAAGCTATTAGATTTGGTGTTGGACTTTAGAATTGGAGATTTTAGAATTTTTGAAGGGTTTTTTTATGTCAGAAGAAAGACAAACTCGTGCAAGAGCCCACTCTGGACAAAATGCAAAGTCAATTTGATGCTATGGAGGCTAGGATTATGAAGGGTGTGGAAAAGATGTTAACAGCTTGTAAAAAAGAACTTAAGAAGGACATTGGAGATCTTAAAACAGAAATTGAAGATTTCAAAAATGAGGTGGTTGTAGTGACAAACAGTCAAGGATGTTGAAGAGAAAGTTAATGTACATGCTTCCACCTTATTAAAGCTACAAGAGAAGGTAACAGTATATAACTGCAGGTTAATGGAAACTCAAGTGCATCTGAGAGGAGCACCTGAAGGGGAGGAAACTGATTTAATGGAATATATGGTGAAAATAATTCCTGACTTTTTAGAGGAAGATCCTGAAAGGTCCAGAAACATGTTTGACAGTATGTATAGAGTTAGTTCATCATATGCAAAAGACAAAGGCCTACCAAGAGATATAGTTATAAAATTAAGGACAAAAGATATGGCAGGGAAAATTCTGAATAAAAACTTTCAAAAGGCTCTGACAGTGGAAGGGAGCAGAGTCAAAATAATGAAAGAGCTGCCAAGACAAGTGATAAATGACAGGAAGAAATACAAGAGACTGACAGAGAAGTTACATGCTGAGGGAACAAGATACAGATGGATAATACCTGAAGGTTTTGGTTTTGAGCTACGTGGAAGAAGGATTACAATAAGGAATGAGCAGGAGATGTGTAGCTTTTTTGAAGAAAATAAAGACTTTGCACCATAATGGATTACAAATTACTATCTTGGAATATAAATGGACTAAATTCACCACAAAAAAGAAAAGCAACATTTTATTGGATTAAAAAACAAAAATGTAATATAATTTGTTTACAGGAAGTTCATATACAACAAAAGGATTACAAATTTTTATGGAATAAACAATTGGGGTTGGAATTTTTTTCATTGGCAGAACAAAAGAAAAGGAGTGTGGTCTTCTATATTAAGGAGCAATTAGAGCCAAAATTGATATTTAAAGACAAAGATGGAAGATATGTAGCAGTGGAAGTAATGATTGATGCAAAGAAAACGTTGTTATTAGGACTATACGCACCAAATGGTGCAAAAAATGGTTTTTTTCAAAGACATTAATCGGCAGTTGGATGAAGTGTCCTATCACCAGATCCTGATGATGGGTGATTTTAATGGAATGATACAAAACAATATAGATAGGTCTGGCCAAAAGGGCAATAACAAAGAAGGGGAATTACCAAAATCTTTTTTTGAGTTGGTTAAACAAGAAAGCTTGGAGGATATTTGGAGAAAATTTAACCCTAAAGTAAGAGACTATACCTTTTTTTCAGCAAGACATAATACTTTTTCTAGAATTGATATGTTATGGGGCTCTAAAAATCTGGGCCTCATAACTAGAAAAGTAGAGATTCTACCAAAGATATGTGCAGATCATAATCCAATATTTTGGGCTACAAAACTGCAAAAGAAAACAAAAAGATGGAGAATAAATGAGGATTTGCTACAAGATAAAGAGATTGTGACATTTCTAGAAAAGGAAACCATAGCTTTTTTCCAAATAAATGATACTGAGGATATAGATTTCCAGATGGTTTGGGATACTTACAAAGCAGTAATGAGAGGAATATTGATTACATTGAATAATAAAGATAAGAGGGCAAAAGAAAAACAGATGTTGGACATTCAAAATGAAATAAAGAAAAAAGAAGAACTGAGAAAAAGACCAGGGAAAAAGAAAATAATAAGGGAAATTACTATATTACAAACTCAAGTCAGACATTTGTTGAATAAAGAACTGGAATGGAATTTGAAAAGTTTGCAACAGAAATCGTTTGAAAGTGCGAATAAACCTGGAAAGTATTTAGCTTGGCAATTGAAGAAAAAGAAAGAAAATAAAATTATTAACAAAATTGTGGCTAATGGAAAAGAGATAGTAGACCAAGAAGGAATCAAAAGGGAATTTTTTAAATATTATGCAAATTTATTCAAAGGTGTGAAAATAAAAGAAGAAAAAATGGAAGAGTATTTACGAAATATTAAAATAGCACCCTTGACTGAATATATGAAAAAGATTTTGAATGATCCAATAGAAAAAATTGAAATCGAAGCAGCAATCAATGTAATGAAAGTAGGTAAGGCTCCTGGGCCGGATGGATATACAACTAAATTTTATAAAAATTTTAAAGAAGAGATAGTACCAAAACTACAAAAATTGATGAATACGATAAGAACAAAAGGGAAAATTCCAAATACTTTGAAAGAAGCTGTAATTTTGTTGATTCCTAAAGAAGATAGAGATTTCATGAATGTAAAGAATTATAGACCAATTTCATTATTAAACAATGACTATAAGATATATACAAGAATTCTGGCAGAACGACTTAAGCAATATTTGATCAACTTTATAAAGGAAGATCAAGCGGGATTTCTCCCTAAAAGACAAATAAGAGACAATATAAGAACTGTTGTAAATATTGTAGAATATTATGAAAAACATCCAGAAAAAGAGGTGGCATTATTCTTTGTAGATGCAGAGAAAGCCTTTGACAATCTGAACTGGGACTTTATGTTTGCAGTAATGGAAAAGATAAATCTTGGAGAGCATTTTATAAGACTGACAAAAGCAATTTATATGGAACAACAAGCAAAATTGTGTATAAATGCAGTTCTTACAAATGAAATGAAGGTGAGCAAAGGTACAAGACAAGGATATCTGCTTTCACCATTGCTGTTTATAATGACTCTTGAAATTTTGCTAAGGCAAATACAAGAGGATAAAGAAATAGAAGGACTGAAAATTAGAGGATTCTCTTATAAATATAAAGCATTTGCAGATGATATTGTGTTTATAACTGAAAATCCTATACAAGCTAAGATAAAAGAATATGGAGAAATGGCAGGACTTTATATAAATAAAGAAAAATTGAAATTTCTATGTAAAAATATGCAACTAAATAAACAGAAAGAATTGCAGAGTTTGACGGGATGTGACCTCTAAAGTTAAATATTTAGGTTTAGAAATAACAATGAAGAATATTGATTTTTACAAAAATAATTATGAAAATTTATGGCGTAAGATGGATGAAGACATGGTGAAATGGAATAGACTTAATCTGTCTTTGTTGGGTAGGATTGCTGCAATTAAGATGAACATTTTGCCAAGAATAATGTATTTATTTCAAACTATTCTGATTGTGAAAGATAGTAAGCAATTTAATAAATGGCAAAGGAAGATCTCAGAATTTGTATGGGCTGGGAAAAAACCAAGGATCAAGATGAAAATTTTAACAGATGCTAAAGAGAGGGGAGGATTTCAGCTTCCAGATCTAAGATTATATCATGATGCAGTTTGTTTGGTGTGGATAAAGGATTGGATGATGTTGTTAAATAAAAAACTCTTATTGCTAGAAGCTCATGGAAACAAATTTGGCTGGCATGCTTATATGTACTATGGGAAAAAAGATGGATGTTTTTTTTTTCCTCACCATTATATCAGAAATAATTTGTTAAATACATGGATAAAGTATAAGAAATATGGTGATGAAAGAAAGCCGTTATGAATAGTACCAGCAGAAGTAATAAAAATAATGGTTGAATCTGATGAAGAGAGAGGGTTGTCATATAATCAATTACTAAAGATCCAAGGTGATAAAGTTGAATTAAAATCTGCTGAAGAGCTGAACAATAAATATGACTGGTTTCAAATGCAACAACTAAAAAGTTTGATGGAGAATGATATTAAATCTGAAGGAATTAGACGCGAACAAACAGAAATGGAAAAAGTTCTGCTAGGAGATAATGAAAAATTAATATCGAAAATATATAAGTTATTGTTGAAATGGTCTACAGAAGAAGAAGTAGTAAAATCTCAAATGATTAAATGGGCAATTAATGCAAACAAGGAAATGCAGATGGATACATGGGAGTATCTTTGGAAGAACTCTATGAGAATATCAACATGTCAGAGTATTAAAGAGAATTGTTTTAAGATGATTTATAGGTGGTATATGACTCCTAAAAAAACTGGCAAAGATGAGTAAAAAGATGTCGGATAGATGTTGGAAATGTAAGAAAAATGAAGGTTCTTTTTATCATATGTGGTGGACATGTGAAAGAGCGAAAAAGTTCTGGCAGATGATACAACAAGAAATATCTAAGATTCTGGGATATGACTTCAAGAAAGTAGCAGAGACTTTTCTGTTGGGATTACAAATGGAAAAATTTCCAAAAGAAGATAGAACTTTAATTTGGCACTTGCTCTCAGCTGCTAGGACAATGTATGTGCAGTTGTGGAAGCAAGAAAAAATACCAGAGAAATGGGATTGGATTGTGAGAAAGAATGTAGAGAAAGAATGGAACATAAAAAGACATTGGACAATGTTTTAATAATGAGTATTAGAAAAAGGTAGAATATGAATTTAGATTGTTATAGTTAAAGGTACCTTTATAAGTGAACTTGAAGTATATAACTTCGGCGGAAGTCTAGAAATGGAGGGAGGGGGATTAGAAAATATTATATGGGTTAGGGATAGAGATGATATAAATGGATATTGTTACCATATGCTATTAATAAAACTGTTTAAAACCAAGAGTGAATGAACTGGCTGGGTCGCCTCCAGTACCCATTATGTGTCTATTCACAAATAAAGCTGTATCCTGAGGGTCTGATTTCCCAACTACTACTTCCCCACTACAAAGTTATTTCCTTACTACTGCTCAGATATTAACTATATTTAATCCTACTTTTCCTAAAATCACTTGTACTGGCATTAGTTGATTGGCATATGACTTTAGATTCAAATATTCTCTTTCTCTCACTATATCAGCTACATTAGCTGCCATCTCATCCCCTTTGGCCTCCAGATCCACTTCCTAGCATCTGAGCTAACATTATTTATTTATTGCACTTATATCCTGCCCTCCCCAAATGGGCTCAGGGCTGCTAACAGTTGCAATTTGATGACAGATTCACTTATACCAATAAAACATTATTAAAACATTAAAATATTAAAACAATTTAAATACAATTCAGATGGCGTTCTGTCTGATTTAAAATAGTTTATGTTGATACTGTAGGATAGATAGTACACCCCACCCCCACCCCGAAGATGTTAAGAGTACCTCCAGTTAGTTATTAAAAGCCTGCCTGAACAGATATGTCTTACAAGTCCTGCGGAATTGTGATAAATTCCTCAGGGCCCTAGTCTCCTCAAGGATGGCATTCCAGAGGACAGGCGCAGCCATGGAGAAGGCTCTTGCCCTCGTATGCCTTTTGTAAGGGGACAATTTCCATAGTGGCTTCATCTGCATCAATCTTATGCCTTTCCAATGTTGGTAGATATAAGTTTCCTCCATTTGCATCAGTGGAAGTAAATTTTCCATCTCTGTATCTAGCACCTTTATCCAAGTCTCTGCCTACAATTTCAAAAAGATAATTCCCTCCTTCTACAAAGCTGATTGGCAAGGTTGCTCTCCCAGTTGAACAAATGGAGATTTCTAATACTTAAGGCCATAAGGTTATCCTTTTTGTCCTCTGTCTCTTATTGCACTTTCACAACTAAAATTTCTCTGTGAAAAGAGGAATTAAGAGGTTTCAGAAGGTTGCCATATGAGTGCTAACAAATATGGAAACAGCAAAAACTCACCCAGGAGACTGGCTCACTAACTCATTCTGGATGACTCTGTTCAGGTCTGTTCCATATATAAACACAATTAGATGGGACCACAGTGTAAAACCATACTAGAGTTACCAATCAGAAATTGGTTTGGAGGCCCTCCCCCTGCTTCAGAGTCATCAGAAAGTGGGGGTGGGGGGAGGGAAATGTCTGCTGGGCATTCCATTATTCTCTATGGAGACCAATTTCCCATAGGGTATAATGAAGACTTGATCTATGGGTATTTGGAGCTCAGGGTGTGGTTTTTTGAGGTAGAGGCACCAAAGTTTTAGCACAGCATCTGGTGCCTTTCCTCAAAACATCCCCCCCCCCAGCTTCAAAAAATTTGACTCAGGGAGTCCAATTCTATGAACCCCCACAGAAGGTGCCCTTATCCTTCATTATTTCCAAATGAAGGTATTTAAAAGGTGGGTGGTTGCTTTAAATGTGATTGCCATAACTTTCTTTGGAGCTCTATCATACTCGCCACACCCTTGCTCCTGGCTCCAGCCCCAAAGTCCCCAGATATTTCTTATATCAGGCCTAGCAACCCTAATCTTTTCCCTTTGCTCTATCAGTAGAAATATTTCTACATATTGCTTTCCTGGCATCAGTTTTTCAAGCCACTGTGCTCAGGGACACCCTCCTCCCCACATGTCTAGATTAAGAAAGGTCATTATAATCCTGGACTGACCATGACAGAATAAATGTCAAACCTCACTCCCTGTGAAGCCAGAAATGCAGGTAAATCTGAGGAATAATTATACAAGGTATAAAAAGGGAAGGAAGTTGTAAAGTACTGGGGTTGGCGCAGTAAGAGACCAGAGTCGGAGAGTGATTTCAGCAAGCTTTACTTCAGGAACACCAACACAGACTGAGCTCTATTCAAACCTCCCGCTCCTTTATACAATTCTTGCCCCCTTCTGATTGGACCTTAACTATGTACATGGATTGGCTATTTACAGAGGCCTAAGGGCCTATCAGGGTACAGTATGAGCCTAGATGTTGATTGGCTACTTATGTTTCAATCCTTTCCCTGATTGGGCACGCTTAGGCCTTCTCTGGAACCCTGGTGTGGAGTACAAGCTTGGCTTGTTCAGCTTCCCTCCAAAAGTAACAGTTCCCTCCAAAAGTAACAGTTCTCCATTTGAACCTAGGACACAACAGAAGTAAAATAAGTGCTCTCACTGATCTGAAATGGCTGTCATCATGACACCATTTTTTAGATAATAGACATTAATGGGACTTAATAACATTTATCCTGCCTCATCACTAAAAAGCTCCTAAATGTTTTACTAATTTGGAAAAAAAAAGACAGTTATGAGCCATTTATCATATCCTTGCTGTATGGCACCAGATGATACTAAGTGGTTTGGGACACCATAGACAAAATGAGGGGAACAAATTTTGCACAAAAATGGAACACAACAATGTTCACTACTTTTTATCACATCATTATTTCCACAACCTTTTCTACCAAGCAACCTGTATAAATCAAGATCTTCCATGTATATTCATAAACATGTAAAGTTTGCAGTTCTTTTAAAAGTCTTCACTACACAATGAAGTGGAAAGCATTTATGATGAAGTAGCATTAGTTTCTTCAGAAGGTTTCTCTTCCAGTTGTGTTCACTTACAGCCTTACAATTAAATCAACTGAATAATATATTGTATATGAATGACAGGATGCTGAACTCCTTAAAAAACTGCAAAAATTAAGAAGAAATCATTTGAACAGATAGCTGTGGGATAGCATAATTGTGGAGAATCCCTATAACATAATGCATAGGGAATTTGCCAAAACTGAATGTTCCCTTCTAATTTTTTTAAGATGAAAAATTTAGCAAGCAACCCCAACAACCTAGTAATGCTGCAAGGTCTATCAATATGTGACTTTTATGTTATCTTGAGCAGACCCAAAGTAACAAAGACTTGCTATTGATTGGCCTGTCACTAGTCCAGATGGTACTCTAACCAGAAGCAACTTTCCATTTGTTCACCCTCTATTTAATAGCATTTAATGCTTATCCCTTGAATATGATGCATGATTTGAATACATAATTTATACCTGTAGGGCAAGTAAATAAATTTACAGCTAGCATTTGTATTTATTTATCAGTGTTATGCAAGCAATGCCAAGAATCCCTCTACATGGGGTTACCCTTGTGCCAGACCCGGAAGCTGCAGTTAGTGCAGAATGCCCCTGTCCAGCTGCTATTAGGGCTCCCAAGATGGGAGCACATTCGGTCGGGGCTTCGGGATCTGCACTGGCTGCCAATAACATTCCGAGTCCAGTACAAGGTGTTGGTCATTACCTTTAAAGCCCTATATGGCCTAGGACCTGCCTACCTTAGGGACCGTCTCTCCCCACACGTTCCCCAGAGAGTACTACGATCGGGTTCACAAAACCTGTTAGTAATCCCCGGGCCAAAGGAGGCCCATCTGAAATCCACCAGGGATCGGGCCTTCTTGGTAACGGCGCCTTACTGGTGGAACCAGCTGCCGGAAGAGGTGAGGGCCCTGCGGGACCTAGGGCAGTTCCGCAGGGCCTGTAAGAAGAAGAAGAAGAAGATATTGGATTTATATCCCGCCCTCCACTCCGAAGAGTCTCAGAGCGGCTCACAATCTCCTTTACCTTCCTCCCCCACAACAGACACCCTGTGAGGTGGGCGGGGCTGAGAGGGCTCTCACAGCAGCTGCCCTTTCAAGGACAGCCTTTGTCAGAGTTATGGCTGACCCAAGGCCATGCCAGCAGGTGCAAGTGGAGGAGTGGGGAATCAAACCCGGTTCTCCCAGATAAGAGTCCACACACTTAACCATTACACCAAACTGTAAGACAGTCCTCTTCCGGCAGGCCGACAACAACTAACTGACACTGAGAAAAATTTGGATGGAACTAAAATGCACTTAATAGACCGCTGGTTTTTATCTTTTTATGTCTTATTAATTATGGTTTTAACCTTATTATGTAAATGTTTTAAGCTGAATTTATGTGAGTTTATTGTGTTGTAAGCTGCCCTGAGCCACTTCGGTGGGAAGGGCGGGATATAAGTCAAAATATAAATATATAAATAAATATAAATAAATAAATCCATACTAGTGTTTCCACAGGTGAGAACTCTTATGCCAACAGAACTAGATCTTCCTGTCTCCTCCTAAGGCAGCCCTGAATATCCTCTGAAATCCTGTTAACAGGAGAAATAGCATCTCCTCTGAATAGAGCTGGCATAGCAGGGAAGAGAGGTTCAAATTCAGAGCTGGGGAGGGGGACTAGCCAGAATCAGAAGGGGAGGTCTCTGGAAAAGACAAACCAGGGATATGTGTAAGAAGGAAAATCTCCATTCCCACAAGAAGGACTAGGAAGATTAAACATCCCACCCTGGTGGCCCCCTCTCTTGTTCCACCAATGGTGTGTGGAGGGGTTGCGATGTCTTCTGATTGTAACAGGAGTAGTGTCTGTAGCAGCCATGCTCTGGCAGTGAGTGGAGGGGCTGTGTGGAGGCTCTGTCAGTATAATGGACAGGGCCACCAGAACCAACCAGGACCATGTGGCAAGGGGGTGAAGTCCAACATCCACCTCAGGCAGGGGGCAGGCCACAGAAGTTATGCTCATTTTCACTAGCACCCCCCACTCCCAACTCCTGTCAGCAGAGCCAGACATCTGATAGTGGGGAAAAGATTCAAGCTGTCTGTTGCCGAGGGCACTCCTGCACCCCACCCCACTGCCACTGGTGGAGCAGGAGAGGAGGCCACCAGTGTGGGTTGAAATGTGGAGGCATGCAGAACCACCGTCAGGACCCCCAATTCCCTCCTCAATGGAGCAGAAGAAGACTGCAGGTTTATACCCAGCCCTTCTCTCTGAATCAGAGACTCAGAGTGGCTTACAATCTCCTATAACTTCTCCCCCCACAACAGACACCCTGTGAGGTGGGTGGGGCTGAGAGGGCTCTCACAGCTGCTGCCCTTTCAACTTCTGTGATAGCTGTGGCTAACCCAAGGCCATTCCAGCAGATGCAAGAGGAGGAGTGGAGAATCAAATCCAGTTCTCCCAGATAAGAGTCTACACACTTAACCACTTCACCGAACTGGAGCAGAGGTGGTCTTGAACTGAGATGATCATCATTCCACTCTGGGCTCTGTCATTTCAGTCCCAGAATAATCAGTGCCCTAAGACTATCATTCCAAGTCCATTCTGCATTCATCATTACTTCCATGTGCAGTGATGTAGTTGTGATATATTGCAATGGAAACCACACAAGTAATTTCTCATTCTTTTTTTTAATCAGTATTAATATTTTATTAAGTGTGCATATATCAACTTATTTATACATCACAAATAAATACATTTCATTTTTTGCTTATTACCTTCTACAAATCAAAATGAATACTAACAACAAATAAATAAACCCCTTCCGCTTTGTCTTATTTCCTTTCTTTACCCGATTTCACCCGATCCCCGTACCACTTTTCCTAATTCTTATTCTAATCATAATTATATTATTTCTTTTGTTTCCAAAACCTCTTTACTTCTTCATGGACTTCCATCTTTTCATACTTAATTTTTGAAACTTTTACTATCTTCTCTCATGCCTGCAAAAGAAAGCTGGATAGGGTTACCTCCAGAACGGGTGCTGTAGAAAAATCTCTACAGTTGGAAGTCTGGGGGGGGGGGGGGCACCACCTCCTTGCTACTCCATTAGCTTTAACAATTCATTTCCCATTTTTCATTCCCATTTATCATATCTTTATCCTATCTTCTAACTATATACATATTCTCCTATTAATACTCCTCAAGAAAACATAATTTCCCGATTCAAACTCTTCCAGACTTTAGTTTAATTACACTGTCTATTAGTTCCTTGCCAAATGCCTCATTATATGCAGTAAAAGTCTGATTTTCCATATTGACCACTAGGTGACCTAGTGGTAACCATCTATATAGAATTCCTTTGTCATGAAGAATCTCTGTTGTTCCTCTCAGTCTCCTCCTTGCATTAATTACTTCAGCTGGGATATCAGGAAATAAAAAAACTGTCATGTCTTCAAGACACAGTCCTTGTTTTTCCCTGGCGATTTTAAAAAAATTGTTCCTCATCTGTAGTTGTTTAAATTCCACCACAATGTCCAGGGAACATTATCAGGAGCCTTTTTGGAAATATTTAATTGGAAGGCAGAGGTTACAATCTCTTGGGAAGGCTCTGCTTCTCCTTTTGTGAGAAGAATCTCACTCAGCCATCTATTTAAAGCTGTAGTAAGGTTTTCCGTCTCTCCAAAATTTGCAGATAGTCCACGGAGTTTGGCCTTTCTTTCTCTTAATTTTAACTCCTGGAGTATAATCTTATTTTTGGCCCAAGGCTCAAAGTCCTTAAAGTTTTTCAAATCATCTGCTGTCATTTTTGCCGTCTGATATTTAGCTTCAGCTTTCTTATCTGTTGTTTTCTGCGCTGCAGTGAGTTCATCCAATTTCTTATTAACTGGTTTGACTGACTGTTTGAGAAGTCCAGGTTCCTTTTTTTTAATTGTTCACCCTCTCCACTAAGAGACCTTAAATCACTCTTAATTTCATTCTTTATCTCTGTAAGGGCATGCAATATCTCAGTCTGTTCCCTTTGGGGAGGATTACTCCCTTTGGCCGCCATTTCCTCTAACAGAGAAGTCTCAAAGTCAGAATCTTCAGATTCTAAGTCAGTTTTGCACTTTCTGAGAGGTCTATAGGGAGGGTTTTTAGTACCTTTTTTTGCTCTATTCCTTCCCAAGTTTGACTTTGATGTTCTTTCTAAAATTGGCTGTGTTTTCTGGGAGTAGTCATTAATCTTCTGCAGCAATAGCAGAAGCGTAGGAGGGATGCAACTGGCCTGAAGCTCAGTCACCATGCCCCCCATAATTTCTCATTCTTGCATGCCAGTATGTCCAACGGGCAAACTCTCCAAACCCCACCCACTCCAAAAACATCAAATACTGCTGGCTGCTTTGGCTGCCCCCAACAATTGACCCTGTGATTCCCCTGCTCCCTCAGTGTTACCTTCACAGACGTTCTTCCCTTTGGGTAACAGAAACCCCCTCCCTTCCTGGAGCAGACACACAGTTATGAACTTGGCTCATTCACTCAATTTATTTCTGACCTCCCCCCCCAAAAAAAAAAGTGGTTTACATCATTCACCTCTTCTCCATTTCCTGTTCACAACAACCCTGTGAGGCTGGTTAGACTAAAGGTGTACATCTGGTCCGAGGCACCTACCTAGCTTCCATGGAACAAGTAGGGAATGGAATTTGGATCTTCTAATCTCATGCTCTAACCTCTGCACCAAGCTGCCTCAGTCACCCAGACAACCCTCTGGTCCCATGAAAGCAGTGGAGAGCAGAAAGCAGGGGTTTAAACTTTAAATTACTTATGAACCAATACAAACCAATTTGGTTTGTGAACCAACCTCCCTAACCACCCCTACTGCCTAGAGTACTTGATGTATTTGACAAAAATGAATCCAGACCAGATAAAGCTCTTGCTGGCTGTAGATGTTGATGATCTGGAAGTTTAATTCAGTTTTAAATGGGTTTATATTACCTCAAACCTCTGTACATCTAGGGTATTCTGTTTTGTTCTATTCTACTTTGGGTTTTTTAACTTTTGTGTTTTATGGTGTTGATGATTTACTTACAATATGTTTTAAATTGTTCTTGTAGGGAAAGCAGTTTGGAAGGTCATGTGGGGAAATAAAATGTTTAAATGAAGAGCTTAAGACAGAACTGGGGGTGCCTTGTGGCAATCTGCTTGCTGTCAAACTGCAGCAGTCTGAGTTGCATCTGCTGAACTGGTCTGACCTGATGGCTTGAAGGTGCTGTCAGATAGCAGGAAGCTGATCTAGAGGCAGTTTTGGTCTCTTCTGACCCTGACTGATGTTCTTATTAGTAAAATGTCATGCCAAATAGCATTGTTTACACTGAAAGTGAGAGAAATAAGGGATAACATCAACGGTGTGTATTTATTCTGAAGTAGGAGCAATTGATTTGTGAACACTATCTTGTTGCTGATCAACTTTTAAAAGTCACTGTGTTGTCTCATGGCATAAGAGACACTTCTGCTATTTCAAAGAATGATAGAGTTGGAAGGGACCTCGAGGGTCATCTAGTCCAACCCCCTGCACAATGCAGGAAACTCACAAATACCTCTCCCTAAATTCACAGGATTTTCATTGCTGTCAGATGGCCATCTAGCCTCTGCTTAAAAACCTCCAAGGAAGGAGAACCCACCACCTCCTGAGGAAGTCTGTTCCAATGAGTAACTGCTCTAATGGTCAGGAAGTTCTTCCTAATGTTGAGCCAGAAACTCTTTTGATTTAATTTCAACCCATTAGTTCTGGTCCTATCTTCTGGGGCCTCATAAAAGAATTCCACACTATCCTCTATATGACAGCCCTTCAAGTATTTGTGATCATATCACCTCTCAGCAGCCTCCTCTACAGGCTGAACATGCCCAGCTCCTTGAACCTTTCTTCATATGACTTGGTCTTCAGACAGCTCACCATCTTCGTCGCCCTCCTCTGGACCCGTTCCAGCTTGTCTATATCCTTCTTAAAAATGTGGTGCCCAAAACTGAACACAATACTTCAGGTGAGGTCTTACCAGAGCAGAGTAAAATGATACCATCACTTTACGTGATCTGGACACTATACTTCTGTTGATACAGCCCAAAATTGCACTTGCCTTTTTAGCTATCACATCACACTGTTGACTCATGTTCAGCGTATAGTCCACTAAGACCCCTAGATCCTTTTCACACACACTACTGCTAAGACAAGTCTCCCCTATCCTATAACCATGCATTGGATTTTTCCTACCTAAATGCAGAACTTTACATTTATCCCTGTTAAAATTCATTTTATTGGTTTTAATCCAGTTTTCCAGCCTGTCAAGATCATCCTGTTTCTGTCTTTTACTGATTTGGTGATCAGAAGAAGTTCAGAGGTAGATGAGAGCTATAAAGAAGCTATTAGTTACTGCAAAGTTTAATGAGTTTCTTCTTTCTTTCTTATTGATTTTTCCTAATTATAAATTTTCCAGCACAGTTTAATCTCTTGTCAGGTTATATATCAGACTTCAATACAGACTGGGATGTAATCATGGAAGTTTGTTTATTTGCAGAAACTTCAGAAGTTCTGCTGATGCACCAGAAGAAATTTTCTCATGCTCCGTGAATGCTATATTGATTTCATTAAAATCCACCAGCAATTTATTTTTATCCCTTGCAGTGTGATTCTAGAAATCATTAGCTTGGCTCAAGCAATTCACACAGCACCAGTCACATTTTATCCTTCAGACACCAAATTAGCTTGTTGTGGATATTACTGAGAACCATTATACCATTCAACATTTTATGGACTGGAAAGATCTTCAGTCAAGAATGTGTTTGTTTGCCCATGCAGTCCCATTCTGGGGTCCAGTTTTGTTCAGAGAAATGTGTTATCCATGGCAACTCAAACAATTCTTGAAACTCCAAAATGTGCCAGTATTGTTTAAAAAGAAATCAATATAAACCATGTCTTATTATATAATAAATTCATTCACATAATCCCATTTACAAGGCCAGGATCCTGTGGAAAACACACCAGTTCTGATGGTTTGATCTATTGCCAAGTGTTGAAGCTGAGGTTAGCTTTTAATAGTCTGTCTGATACTAGTCATTTTCCTTACCTTTAATTTTCCTGTAACAATATTCAATTGTACTCCTAATGTCTGCAGAGACTCCAGTGCAATGGAACGCTTGCACTTAAAATTTATCCCCATTCACTTCAGTATCCTATATGTTTGTATGGGGAGGGGAAGATCCTGTATACAGAAGATCTCTATTGATATTGGAACTTCCAAACAGACAGGGTTTAAAAAAAACAACAACCAGGAACACAGTTCTGGCTGGCTTGGCATTAAGGTGTGTGGCCTAATATGCAAATGAGTTCCTGCTGGGCTTTTTTGTATTAAAAAGTCCATTCCTTATTTGTGTGCAGGGCAAATCCATCCATTTATTAAAATCCATTCCTTCTTTGTGTGCAGGGCTTCTTTGTAAAAAAATGGATGGATTTTAATAAAAACTAAAAAGTGACATGAAAATGAACAAAGTTTTAGTTCAGTGGCACAAATGAACAAAGTTTTAGTTCAGTGGCACCTTTAAAACCAACAAAGTTTTATTCTGGTATAAGCTTTTGTGTACATGCAGAAAGTATCTGAAGAAGTGTACATGCACATGAAAGCTTATCTCCAGAATAAAACTCTGTTGGTCTTAAGGGTGCTACTGGACTCAAACTTTGTTCTCTTACTTCAGACCAGCTTGGCTTCCCACCTGAACAAAAATAGCTAGAAAGTATGCTGGAATTTTTTCCAGAAGTGCTTCAAAAATAATGGTTTCCAGTATCCTCTTGGTACAAACAGAATACATTCTGCATTCCCTAGAGACCATTTTCACTTTTTATTTAGATACTTCAGAGTATTCACCAAATATCCTTTAGAAATTGCAACACAAATACCAGCTGTGCAGGCATTTTTGGAGGTTGCTCACTTCTTCCATCTGAAGGTCATCAGTTCCACCTGAATCCCAGTCTTGAGCTTCTTCTGGAATCAAAGAATGACTGTGAATGAAAGAGGCATTCTGTGCCTGAATAACTATGGAATATTTTAGGAACAGTATTTTCCCGCTGTTCTCTGATCTGGGTTAGGGGCCTGGACATGGCTATTCCCCAGGTGACACTTGGCCTCTTAATGGATAGAGAGGGTCACTTGTTTCCTTTTTCTCTTGCCCCTTGAGAATCAGGGAAGGGGCAACAAGAAGTAATCTTTCTAGTATCCCCTCAGCCCTCTTCAAGCAATAATAATCTGTGTGTGCCCTTTGGAGATTTCCAAATTCTTTTCATCTCATGAGTATTGGGCACCATTTTGCTTGGCTTGTCAACCATATGTGGCATCAGTGTGGCATTTCACCAGTTAACATACCATATCAGTGGCTTCAGGCATCACTGGGGGGGGCACCCTCATACTGGGCAGTAGGTTGATGCATAGAGGCCAAGACCTTCCCTTGCTGTTGCCTCCTGACTCTGGGATTCAGAAGTTTAGTGCCTCTGAACATAGAGGTTCCCCTCAGTCACCATGAATAGTAACCAGTGGCATACCTAGCCTATTTGGCACCTGGGGCAGATAATTTTTTAACTCCCCCTCCTCTATGTTTTTCTTTTTGCCATCAAGTCACAGTTGACTTATGGTGACCCTGTAGGGTTTTCAAGGCAAGAGATGTTCAGAGGTGGTTTGCCATTGCCTGCCTCTGTGTCAGCCCTGCTTAGCTTCTGAAATCTGACAAGATCAGGCTAGGCTGGGGCTATCCCAGTCAAGGCCCCTCCCCTATACAACAAAATTATTTTAAGTAATAATCATGAAATAAAATGAATAATAATAAAGGCCAGAAAAGAAAGGCAGAAAGTGAAAAAATTATTTTTCTTTAACTTCATATATATATATAATCATGCCAGTAAAAGCAAAAATTCAGATTCCAACATGCTATTCCATCATGACAGCCAGCATGGTGTAGTGCTTCAAGTGTTGGACTAGGATCTGGGAAATTCCAAGTTCATATCCCAGCTTGTGCCACGGAAGCTTACTGGGTGACCTTGGGCTAGTCACATTACTCTGAGTCTAGCCCTGACCTGGATAGCCCCAGGATAGTCTAATCTCATCAGATCTCAGAAGCTAAGCAGAGTCAACATGGAGGCCAGCAGTGGCAAACCACCTTTTAATGTGTTACCTAAAAAGCCCTACAGGGTTGCCATAAATCAGCTGTGACTTGGCGGCAAAAAAATAAATCCATCACACCACTCATGTTCTGAGCAGGCACTTGGGAGGGCTTCTGTTTTCCATATTGAAGCCCAAGAAATGACCATCCCAAGCATCTACAGGACATTTTGAGAGCTAGGAGCCTTTGTAATAATGTCGTAATAAATCATCACAAAATAGTGATTGCAAATTTCACCAGACTGAATGTTAAGAAACACACTACCTCCCAAACAAAGTGTCTCCATCCTCCATTGTTTCAAAAGGACTAAAGCCACAGAGGATCTCTTCAGTAGAAACTGAAGGGGAACACTTTTGTAAGCCCAGCAGAACCAGTGCAATGTACAGAGTACCCAGCAGTAGTGCAATCACAGAGTGTCCAGCAGAATCCACTGCCATTGTGGTAATGCCAGTTAATGTCAAACATAGAATCACAGTCTGGGAGGGGGGGTGGTTGGAATCCCAGAAGCACCAGTGCAATGTACAGTGCCCAGCAGTGCCTTCTGTTCATAAAATGAACAATGGTTTGCTACTATACTACTCTTAAATATATTTTGTCACCAAGCAGAAAAGGATGGCTTCTGGTGTGGCCATAAATTAAGACTTTCTTAGGTCTGTGGCCATGCAGAAGGAATACATTTCCTTCTCTTTGCTAGATTCCAGTTCAGCAGCACCTTAAAGGCCAACAAGATTTTCAGAGTATAAGTTTTTGAGAGTCAAAGCTCCCATTGTGAGATACAAGATGTCAGATATCTGACAAATATCTGATGAAGAAAGCTTTTACTCTTGAAAGCACATACCCTGAAAATCTTATTGATCTCTAAGCTGCTCTTATTGATCTCAAATCTAGCTCTTTTACTGCAGACCTATATGGTTACCAGGGGTCGTTTTGTAGAAAAAATAGGTGGTGGAGCTCATTAGCATAACTCATTAGCATATGCTACCGCCCCCCCCCCCCCCAACAGCCAAAAGCAACCCAACTCAAGAAAGGAGAGTCCTGGTTGAATGAGGCCTGCTTGGGCTGGCTAGAGATCCAGCCAACCCCAAAAGGCCTCGCTCTAACCCTAACCCTAACCACCGCAGTCAGAAGGCCAGCAAGCCACCCAAAATCACATAAGAAGTGGAGAAAGGGTGGTGTGGGCTTCTCCAGGGGCTAATGAGAGCTGCTGGGTTTGTGGCAAAGCTCCTGGTGGCTGGCTGCCCGCTCTCCTAATCCAGGGATTGCTTTCCTAATCCAGGGATTGTTATGCAGCAGCACCTACTATTCAGTGGGCAAGGTGGTGGGGAGGAGGAGCGGGAACCCTCAGAAAGGTTCAGGAGCTGTGCTCCTGTGAGCTCCTGCTAAATTCAAGGCCTAATGATTACACTCTGTAACTATCCCCTTCTTTTGGAAACTGTTCTATTTCTTCAAAGCAAAGAGAAAGTTATTACTTTCTTTCATATCTTGGATGCAGAAGCTACTTCTGAAGAATCCAAGAAAACACTTCCACACCATCCTCTATATGACAGCCCTTCAAGTACTTGAAGATGGTGGTCATATCGCTTCTCAGCAGCCTCCTCTCCAGGCTAAACATCCCCTGCTCCTTCAACCTTTCTTCATAGGACTTGGTATTCAGACCCCTCAGCATCTTCATTGCCCTTCTCTGGACAATAGCCTCCCTGCTTGACAATATCCTTCTTAAAATGTGGTGCCCAAAACTGAACACAATACTCCAGGTGAGGTCTTACCAGAGCAGAGTAAAGAAATATCATCACTTCATGTGATTTGGACACTATACTTCTGTTAATACAGCCCAAAATTGCATTTGCCTTCTTAGCCACCACATCACACTGTTGACTCATGTTCAGTGTATGGTCCACTAAGACCCCAAGATCCTTTTCACACACACTACTGCTAAGACAAGTCTCCACTATCCTATAACTATGCATTGGATTTTTCCTACCTAAATGCAAAACTTTACATTTATCCCTGTTAAAATCCATTTTATTGGTTTTAGCCGTTTTCCAACCTGTCAAGATCATCCTGTATCCTGCTTCTGTTTTCTACTGTATTTGCAACCCCTCCCAATTTAATATCATCTGCAAAGTTAATAAGCATACTCTCTATTCATTCATCCAAATCGTTTATAAAGATGTTGAACAAAACAGGTCCCAGGACAGATCCTTGAGGCACTTCTCTTGTCACTCCTCTCCAAGGGGATGAGGAACCATTCACAAACACTCTTTTGGTGCTATCTGTCAACAAGTTACAGATCCACCTAATGGTAACAGGATCCAAATCACACTTTACCAACTTGTCAACCAGGGCAGTATGTGGAACCTTATCAAAAGCCTTACTGAAATCAAGATAAACTATGTCTACAGCATTCCCCTGATCCAGCAAGGTAGTCACCTTCTCAAAAAAAGAGATCAGGTTAGTTTGACATGACTTGTTCTTGAGAAACCCATGCTGGCTCTTAGTAATCACAGCCATCCTTTCTAAATGTTCCAGGACTGACTGACTGATGATTTGTTCTAAAACTTTTTCAGATATAGACGTCAAGCTGATGGGTCAGTAGTTACCCAGATCCTCCTTTTCACCCTTCTTGAAGATGGGGACAACGTTCACCTGCCTACCATCTTCTGGCACCTCTCCTCATTTTGGTTACATTATGAGAAGACAAGAGTCACTAGAAAAGACAAAAAAGCTAGGAAAAGCTGAAGGCAGCAGGAAAAGAAGAAGGCCCAAGAAGAGAAGAATTCACTCAATAAAAGAAGCCACAGTTTGTGAGACCTGAGAATGGCTGGAGAATGTTAATTCATATGGTCACCATAAATCAGAATTGATAATGGCACTTACACACACAAACAAAAACATCAAGAACAGTAGAAAACAAGACCATGATAAAGAAGGTGCTTTTCCCTCTTGTATACATTATTGATCAAGAACAAAATTGCTTAAAGCCTATATACTGCTTTCATTTTATAATGCAGTAAACAGAAAAGCAAATAATATTCAGCTGTCTGTGGCCTTTAAAACTGCAAACGTCTAGGAATCAGCCTTTTCTTTTCTTCTACTTCTTCTTTTGCAAGTTCATAACATCAAAAGGGAGGGGGGGAGTGTGTTCAAGCCAACAGGCAGACCCTGTGATCCTAGACTGATCTTGTGCACTTTCAGAGAGAAGGATTAGTCTTTTTTATTTTGTGCACAGTACTGATACAGCTCTTAAAAACAGGGCAGACTACACATTTAAACAAATAACGACACTGAGCAACACAAAAGTTATCTCTGAAAAATTGGTACCACTGAGGATTTTACTTGCATCCTATGACTAGTTTTCTGATTGGTGTTCTTGCTGTAGTCATAAGGAAGCTATGTGGCCTCTGAAGACAAAATAGGCTACCCAGTTATGATTGTGATATAATCCAGCCAGGCTCTCTCAGAGGTCCAGAGAAACACAGGCTGCTTCCAACTTTTGAGGTCTAGCCATCATAATAATTTAACAGATGACACATAAAAAGAAAATAAGAATTAAAAAAGAATAAAAAATCTATATCAGTTAACAAAAACAAGTCTTTTACCAAATAACATCTTTTATTTGTTTAAATTTGCAGATCTAGGGTGTGTGTGTGTGAGTCACAAAAAGCTTATAAAATGACTCTATGTAAAGAGGGGTCTAAATTTGAAGCCTGGGTTGAGCTTGAGGCCCAAACCAATACATTTGATCAGTACCTGGATAGGAGATTTCCTAGGAATCCTATGTAGACTGCTTTGATGGGTGAAAGGTACACTATGAAATAAACAAGTAAATACCTTATTTTCATTCTTGCATTTAGATGAAGTAACTACAGTATGCTACAGAAACACTGCACTCCATATTTGCCTCCCAAACCCAATCTATAAAAGCTAAAATTTCTACATCAGTAGGGAAAATTCATACAATAGCTGAACCAATAAATGAGTTGCCCCCCCCCCCAAGTCGGAATAAAGAGTCGGACACAAATGCATTGGTATAAATTATGGGCCACTCTATCATAAATCATAACACCCCAGCAAGAGCACCCAACTGCGGCCTGGTCAGAGCTAGGGATGTGCATTCGGTTCGGCCGAACTGTATTTACAGCCGAATCAGCACTGATTCGGCTCCATACGGAATAGGCTGAAGCCGATTCCCATAGGCGCCCATTATATGGGAACCGAATAAGGCTTCCCGCATACTTACGAATAGCTATTCGTAAGTATGCGGCTGTCAATTCTAAAGGCGGCAAATTAGCTTCTGCAGCTTCAAAGGAGCTGCTTGCCTAATTTCACGCCTTTAGTGGCCTCTTCCCGCCTCTCCCTGGGATCAGGGAGGGGGGGAGGGGGAAGAGGAGCCCCAGCAGCCAATCCAAAGCATGCATTTGCAAAATGCATTGCAAATGCATGCTTTGAAGGGCTTTTTAAGGAGTCTTCCTTCGTGGCTTCTGCTGCCTGCAGCTCTCTCACTCAGCCTTACCCCTGGACTAGAGAAGACAAGGTAAGACACTCTTGGGGTTCTTGTTTTTATTTATTGTTGGTAAAAGGACTTTTTTTAAGACTTAGAGTCCCTTTACTTATCCAGACTTGGGTGGTGGTGGGGTAGCTTATTTGGGGGTTTCTGCTTGGGGAGGGGGCCTGGGGTGGGGGGGTTTTGCCAATTTGCCCATATCTTAATTTAGTGAGAGGACTTTTAAAAGTGCAGTGTCCTTTTACTTCTCCTGATTTGGGTGGCTTGGATCTCTTGGGGTTAGGGTGAAGTGTTTCTTTGGGGAGGGGTTTGCAAAGTTCCTGTATTGTTAAAAGTTAATTTTTTACTGTTTTAAAAGTATTCAGTGTTTGATTTGTTGCTGCTGTTACTCTTTTCTTTGGGTTCTTGGGGGGGGGGTGCTGTTTGGCCTAATTTCCATTGTTTAAAAGGCCACTTTTGTCCCCCTTTTCCTGGTCTGGTTTTAAGGGGGGGGGGTGCTGTTGACTTATTTGGCCTGAGCTTTCTTGTTGGTGAAAAGGCCACTTTTTTAACACTTGGCCTTTTGTGATTCTGCTGGTTTTGTTTTGGGTTTTTTAAATTGCCTCTGGTTGGTGTGGGGGTTGGTGAGGGTGTGTGTGGGCTGGGTCACTTTCTTGTTTTTATAGAGTAGATTGTGTGTTCTGTGGCAGGGAAGCTGGCACCTGGGTGAGAGACCCAGAACCAGCAGGTTTGTTGTGGTTGGCCAGGTCTCCCCGTGTTGTTTGGGGCAGGGCTGGAGAGCTGGCATCTGTAGATTGTGTGTTCTGTGGCAGGGAAGCTGGCACCTGGGTGAGAGACCCAGAACCAGCAGGTTTGTTGTGGTTGGCCAGGTCTCCCCGTGTTGTTTGGGGCAGGGCTGGAGAGCTGGCATCTGTAGATTGTGTGTTCTGTGGCAGGGAAGCTGGCACCTGGGTGAGAGACCCAGAACCAGCAGGTTTGTTGTGGTTGGCCAGGTCTCCCCGTGTTGTTTGGGGCAGGGCTGGAGAGCTGGCATCTGGGTTTGCTGCAGCCAGGTCTGCAGAGCAGACCTTGAGCAGATTGTGTTTTGTGTGGCAGTGATGTTGCAACTGGGTTTTATATTGCTTCCAGGCCTGCCCTGCAGGGTTCATAGAGTAGATAGAGGGATGTAGTGCATTTGGGTCCTATAGAGATTCTCTGATGTGGTTAGGTTTGGCTTTGGGTGCCCCAGGAATTGGACCCCCTGGTCCAATTTTTTTTGGCCTTGTGGGTTTTGTGTGGGACAGTGCCCTGAAGCTGCACAGCAGTTTGGGGGGCTCTCCTCAAAACCCCCTGCTCCCCCAGAGCCACTTTTCCCACGACAATTACAGTGAGGAAGTGGCTAATTGGGCTTTCCCCATCATTGTTAGCAATGGGCCTTTTGGGGAGCCCAAAGACAGGGACCCCCTGGCCCAATGATTTTGGGACTTGGGGGGGTTGGAGGGGAGAGTCCCCTGCAGGTCCCCTGCAAATTTGGGGGCTCTCCCTCAAACCCCCTGCCCCCCAGTAGCCTCTAATTATGCCCTATGTTGCCATTGATTTCAATAGCCCATAGGGTATAATGATGGAATAGGGGCACCCTCTTTGGGTGCCCCTGGAATGGGATCCCCTGGCCCAATCTTTTTGGGACTTGGGGGCTTGGAGGGGAGAGTCCCCTTCAGGTCCCCTGCAAATTTGGGGGCTCTATCTCAAACCCCCTCCCCTCCATGCGGCTTCAAATATACCCTATTTGCCATTGATTTCAATGGCCCATAGGGTATAATAGGGCCGTATATTCGGTAATAGCCGTGCATCTACCGTATATGCGGCTATTCCGAATGCGGTTTTCAGGAGTACATGGGAATTCCGAATTTTTCTCCCCCGTATACTTCCGAATCCGTGTTAATCCGAATTCTTTTTTTGCACATCCCTAGTCAGAGCTAGGGGTCTCAACAGACTGCTCCCCTGCCATTTGTGGGCGACAGACCCAGCCCCCAGTCGGGAGCAGGGAGGCCTGCCCCAGAGGGTCCAAACACCAGACATATGTCTCAGTGAAAGCACCATTTTGTCGAGCCTCCAGGACGGTCTGCATTCTCCCCTCCCCAGGTCATCACACCCCAGGGCTGATCATGCCAGACCCCTAATTTCCCAAAAGGGGGATGCTTCATGGTCCTCCCCTAGCTGCATAGTACCATAACCCAGGAAAAAACCTGCTAACTAAAGTGACCACCTAAATAACAGCACCTCCCGATAGCCAAATCCACAATCCACTGCATAGCTATGTAGGGTAGGCAAAAAACACACCCCAGCAACTGCCAATCAGCTGGGAAGTAAAAAATTCTTACCAGGTCTCCAAACAAGGGATGACCAGCCATTGCTCACATAACCAACAGGGCGGGTGGGAGGGCCGATCTTAAAAGGACTGCCACGGGGAGCGAAGAGCTGGCCGTTATGATGGCCTAGCCCCACTCCCAGAAAGCACGCCCAAATGGGCTGTCCTTCGTCTCCTCACAGGGCAGCAAACCATGCCTCAGCAGCCTAGAAGCTACGCTGCAGGCTGCAAGCACTCCATTCTCTTTGTAATGCTACTTAGGAGAAATACCTGTCTGGCTAATAATGTTCTTTTTCAGAGTTCTTCTCATAGTGAGAATGTAGCTACATGGGGGCACAAAGGTCTTGCATGAGTGCATAAGTGCACTGACAGCATACCTCTCAAACAACATCTCTGTAATTGCATGGATCTTTTAAAAGCTTCCAAAAATTGGTTTCTGTCATGTAGTGAAAATCAATGGCAGAACTTGAAATCCAAACACTCACTGTGAGGTTCAAAGTAACTTACTTATTGTCTGCAACAGGGTAATTCTGCTAGAGTGTACATAACAGTTTCTGTGACCTTCAGTGGTATTTCTCTTTACCTGATGGTACTTTTCTACAATTGTTTCCAGTTGATATCCTATAACACAAGCTGCATCTGGCAATTTTGTCCAGCTAACCTTTTTTTGTTCCACAATTAAATATATGTATTATTTTGAAACTCCTTATAAAATCTCACAATGTTGTGACATCCCAGCACAAATGACTTGACAGGCAGGCTTGTTGCTGAATGTTTTAATTATGCAGACTGGTACATTCTTAAGTTTCCCAGGTAGGCTGTCATCCTTTCTTTGCTGACTTGCAGTCTCGGCCACTTCAACCTTGCAACTTCCGTTGTTTGAGAGGGGTGAGATGGTGGATAGGTGGTACACCTTGTTTGCTCCCTCCTGAGCAGCGAACTTCTTCTTGCAGGAGCCTCCTTCTCATCTTTGCATCCCCAACTTACTCCTCCCAAGAGTCAGCCTCTGCCTGCCTCACATTCACCCTTAAATTGCTCTCCCATCTGGTGTGGTCCCACCCTTCCTTCAAGTGACCTTGTCCCTTTCCCAGTCTCTCCACATTTATTTATTTCATTTATAGTCTACCTTTCTCACTAAAACTCAAGTACAATACATAGAAGAATCAAAACAGAGAATATGTAGTGGTACAAGACTGAAGAATAATGTAGGATGAACAACAAAGAGTAATAAGGGTGGATTACAAATTAAGCAACGTTAAAAAATAAAACCAGCATAATATGTACAATGAAGACTACCAAACATTAACTATTATTGTCATGTGGCTGAAAGAAGTCCCATTTTTCAGAACTGAATCAGCTCAGTAATTTACTGTATTTGAATTTATTACAGTCAGGTTTGTTCGTAGCTTCCAGTTTTATATCACATATTCCTCATATATGTGTATCAGCATAAATGTGAGCCACAAAAGCTAAATGAGTATAAGAAAAGCCACTTTATGATAATGAGGACCTTTCAAATCCATGGATAAAAATCATTTGGCATTCCCTCAGGGATCCCTCCTTCTTGCCCAATGTTTTGTTTTTATGTTTTTGTATGCATTTAGCTCTACTTTAAATTGTTTTAATGGTGTGTTTTGTTGGTTTTAATATTTTTAAAATATGGTTTTATATGCATGTTTTTAATTTGTTAACTACCTTGTTCACTCTTATGTTGGCACGGGGGTGGGAGGTTGGTAGAAAAAGCCCAGCAGGAGCTCATTTGCTTATTAGGCCACACCCCTGATGTCACCATTGTTTCACACATTGTTTCTGCAAAAAAAGCCCAGCAGGGACTAATTTACATATTAGGCCACACCCCCTGATGCCAAGCCAGCCAGAACTGGTTTCCTGCTAAAAAAAAAAAAGCCCTGTATTGGCAGAAAAGCTGGGTATAATTTAAAAATTAAATAAAGAGAAACTAGGAAAGGTAGTTATGTGATAGGTAGTCCTGTCATACGTTATAGTAGTTTGGACAAGAATTAAATTAAACCAGAGGAAGAATAAGATTAGCAGCACAATCCTAAGGAGGCTAAAAGAATTCAGATAGCCAACTGACCTTTGCATTGACGTATGTCTGAGATACTCCAACATAAGGAGTAGTTACAAAGGTGCAGGCCCCCAGCATCACTCATTTTCAGGCATTGTCAGAGGGTTGTGGTGACCACCTGTTGATGCAACTGAGGCATAGGCGTCTGTGCTAGCATGGTTGTGGGCAGTTTTGGGGGCTGAGCCAGAGGTAGTTGGCTCCTGAGCCCTTTCAGCCTGGGAATGCCCCCTACCACAGGAGGAAACGTATGCCAACAAAAAACATTGTGTGGCCCATAGGTTCCAATTGCACTGAAAACTCAAGTCATCCCCCACAATGCAGCCTTGTCAATTAGGTTTTCAGGAGCTCAGTATGCCAATTACAGGCTTGGCCAATCACCTCCAATTCTGGGGCGGCCAAGCCCCCTTCTCAGCATCCAGTCATGGAGCCCTTCACTCTACAAAAAATTCAACCATGAGATCTTACAACTCAGTAGTTAGGGTGTGCAGCACAGGACTCCATCTCAGAGCTACCTGCTGTGTGGACCTAGAGCAAGCAGCGAGGCACTATGGTGGTGGGAAAAACACAGAGAAGACATTTAGCACTACAGGGCAAGTACTTAGCACTAACACCCAAGGAGGAGAGTGAAATCCATACTCTGTGACTAACCTCTCCCATTTCAGAACCCTATCAGGTAGGGACCTTTGCAGGCGTGACCCAAAGGGGCAACCATGCAGTAACAGATAAGCAAGGTCAAGGATCCTGAACCTGCTCCCCCATTCCCCTTGCTTGAGGCTGGGCACCATGAAAACATCTCATGCACTCAAGCGAGAATTGAGTTCCTGCAAAGGTGGCATAAGCCATGGTTGCACAGCACTATAGCCCTTGACATGCCATGGGAAAACAGCCCAGGAAAGTTTTCTGGGAGATATCAGTGTGTGTGTGTGGAGGGGGTGGGGAGAATTCTGTCATTTGCCTGTTTCCCACCCTTGGCAGAAGACAGGGCATGTCTTCGGTATGGGGGGAGGGGTCTGGCAGATGTGCCACTGAACATAGTTAACCAGCTTGTCATGCAACTTTTTAACCCTTGCAGAATCAGAGCCTCAAGCAACAGCTGCAGGCACTGCTGTGGCTGGATTGCCAGCAATCCATGACCACTTCACACTTCAATACAGGGCAGGTGAATGTAATTTGGATGGTAGTTTGTGGTGAAGCCCCACATGGGGCTGCATGGTTGACCCTGGCATGGCAGTTGTGTCCATTTGCCATGGCAGGATGTGTCTCTGTTTTACTTTCCTCCAGGTGAACATTCAACAGGGAAACTTTTTTTTAATTTATACTTTATTACATTTTTAATAAAGTATATCACAGACATTCATTCCATCGAACAAACAGAAGCACTCATCCTACACCCTGTGCACCACCACCAAGTATTCTCCTAATCTAAACTGCCTGTAACTTGATTGACTTAATTAGATGCCGGTGTGCCAATTCCCCAGCCCGTGCGCCCCTGGGCAAACAAGTCCCAGACTTCAAGGTGCGAAGCGTTGGATATTTGATGCTTCTAAAAAGGCTGACCAAATCTCTTCAAATTGTTGTTGTTGACATTGCCAGCGATATGCTATCCTTTCTTGCACAGCCAAAGCATACATTCCCTCGAGCCAAGTAGTAATCGTGCCAGTGAAGTCTTCATGCCACTGCCGCAGGATAAGCCGCTTCACAATCATTATTGCATGTGCTGCCCATCTTCGCTGCCAGCGAGTCAATGGCCAGGTTGACGGGAAATAGTTCAATAGTATCTGTATGGCAGAGAAAGACTGGTCAATATTAAGTACCTGTTGCTTCCATCGAGCAATCCCATCCCCAAAATTTTGTAGTGTCGAGCATTTCCACAGCATGTGAACCAGACCCGCCTCTGGACATAGCCACCGCCAACAGGCCGAAGATTCAGCCAAGCCATGCCAAAATTCAACAGGGAAACTTGTGGGTGTGTCAAGTCCCCCGTCCTCCACACACATTCTGCTCTGTCTGGGGTTCCAGCCCTCCTCTTGAAGTGGAATGCAGCACCCAGTCAGCCTTTCCAAGTTCCACCTGTAATGCCATCCCACTTGAGGAGGGCATTGGAGGATCTGAGGGTGGTTATGAATGCCATCATATCTGAGCCCACCCCAGTTGCCTCCTCTTCTGTTCTGCCACTGGCAGGAGTGGTGCAGGAGTGACCTCAGCAATGTGGCTGGAATGCTGGGCAGCATGCCCTCCAGTGAACAAATGCATAAGGTGGAAATGACAACCATCCTTCTCCTTCTGCCCTTCAGGGATGCTGTACTGTGTGTGGGCATTGAGGCAGCCACATGTGCCTATGAGTCAGACAGCTCAAACCCCTTCCCCACTATCAGGTGCCTGGATCTGTTAACAGAAGTTGGTCTTTTTAAGAGAGTGGGGAGGGGGTGCTCCCAACAATGAGCAAGACTTTTGTGGCCTGCCCCTCTCTGCCCCCTACTTGAGATGGATGGTGGACTCCACCCCATCCCCTCATGGCTTTTCTGATTGGTTCTGGCATCAATGTCCATCATAGTGCCACTGCCTCCACACAGTGCCTCCACTGACTATTGCAGCCCAGTAGATGCTACCCTGTTACGATCAGAAAACATTGTGAACCTATCAACTTTTTCTGCTGGCCATAACATAACTTATGTCAATAGGGAATACAGTGCCACCCAAGTTAAGTACTGGCCATCCATCACTGCACAGGCGCAGCACAGGATTACTCTGTCCAAGTCTTATAAATATAATGACTGTAATATTACATCTCTGCATAATGAATATAATGGTTTCATTTGATCAGCTTTGGGGCGTTTTTTAGATTAACATAGTTTATTATGTTGGCAGAGTAATTAACATAACAACAGTGCACAAGCTGATTTAAGAGTAGATAAAGGTTTATTTAGGAACAAACATACTTGATAGGAAAGAGGAGAGCTCTTCTTCTTTGTACACCAGTCACTGCCTTTTCCAACACTTACCATGTGACATATATAGTTTAAATAAAGTGTATGTGGGAATTTGAACCAGGACTATGGGTCTGGGCAAGAGAGCTAAGCACTTTCTTCCTATAGCATTTCTCCATTGGTAATTAATTCTCTCTTATACCCAGAAGAAAAAACAACCAGGCAGTTATATAGTGCCTGTCTTTTTTCTTTCCATGTGAGGGAATCAAGCTGAAGAACCTAATTGAGGGAGGGACAAGGGTGAGATCTGAGTCAAGGGTTGATGAATTCAAATAAAATGGGTTAAACAAGAAAAAAAGGCTGGGGGGGGGACAGTGAAAGCTTCTGCATTCTGAAGAGTTGTGTTAATTTTGCCTGGATCTAAGAAGCCGTTAAGTTCCTAGCAATATTTTTCAAATATACAGGGCTGGCATGTATATGCATAGGTCAGCAACAGAGTTAGCAATGTAATCCTGCTCTGTCTCAATGGTGTTCATCACATGCACTCAGAACGTCTGCAAAGGTCTTTTCTCTTCCCAACAGAGACACATCATCCTTCGCACACATCCTTCGCAAAAGCAACAAAATAAGCAAGGACAAAAGAATTGGGAAGAAACCACAAATCCTTTCTCCTTGTCATTAAACGCCCTAAATGATGATAAAATAGGACAGGCTATTGCTTCTCAGAGCTGCAGGTGTTTAGAATTATCCATTATCTTGGTTCCTTTGTTTGGAGTTCCCCAAACATAGTTGCTTCAGCTACACATGGTCAAAGCTGTGCCAACATGGATGCACTGTTGGGAAGAAACATCAGAGAGACCACACAAAAAATGGATGCTTCTTCCTTGTGCCCAGTCATTTTCCCATCTAATCATCTGCCCATCCTAGCAGATCATTTGTCTCTTCCTTTCTTGAAGGAAAAGCTAGTATTTCCACTTTGAACTCTCATGCTTGGTATCCTAGGTGTGCATCTCTGGCTGAGGTATGAGCTGGTAGTTCTCTTTTTTCCTCCCCTCCTGAGACAGGAGATATCAGCAATTCAGCATTTCCATGGCACTGAAACACACACACTCAATGATAGAGGGGAAGCAGAGGAATCTCCTAGGGAGAGAATTCCATAATGCTGGTGCCATGACCAAGAAGGCCCCTTCTTTGTTGTCACCCATCTAGCCTCAGACAGTGAGGGCACCCAAAGAAAGCCTCCTGAAGATGATCACAGTGGTTGGGTAAGCTGATATGTGAGCAGGTGGTCCTTAAGGCTTTAAATGTCAATACCAGTGCCTTGAATTGAGCCTGGAGACTGATTGGGAGACAGAGTAGATGCAACAAAAGTGGTGTGGTATGGTCCCTATGACCAGTCAACATTCTGGCTGCTGTAGCTTCCAAACATTCTTCAAGGGCAGCCCCATTTCATCCCATACAATAAAGCACATTTCAGTAGTCTAATCTAGACATTACCAGGGCATGTACCACAGCAGCAAGGTTATTTTGCTCAGGAAAGGCTGCAGCTGGCTAACCAGCTACAGCTGATGAAAGGCATCTCTGGGCCACTGCTGCCACCTTCTTACCCCACAGGATGCCTGGGTCCAGTAGCATCCCAAGCTACAAATCTTATCCTTTGAAGGGAGTGCAAACTCATCCACAACAGGAGGAGACATCTTAATTCCTGGGTCACTCCTTCTACTCACCAGTAGCAGCTCTTTTTCATCAGGATTGTTTCATCTTATTATCCCTCATCCATCCTAAACCTACCTCCAGGATTGCACATTGGTATAGAAAAAAATAAAAACACAGAGCAATAATAACATGCCTTATGTGAAGTTACTACCACTAATATTTAGCTTTTTGAGTATTCAAAGTGATTGATGGAAACAGTCCTTATAGCAGTTATGTAAGGTCCTTTATCAGCTGTAGAAGCCATTATTAACATCTCTGAGCTGCTGATAAGGGACTGGGTCAAAATGGCTTGACTACAGACATCCCATGAGTACACGGGATTTAACCTATGGACTCACAACCCCAACTGCTACCATTTCAGTTCTACTTTCCCTATTTGTAAATTGAACATACGTTGATTCTTAAATAGGCATGCTAGCGCTGGAATCAGCATAAGTGCATGTTCTACAAGAACTGTGTGTGGTTTGTATAGAATGTCATAATAGGCAGTGGTTTGTCTGCCTCATCTTAAACAAGTCTTTGGGTAGGGATGCCAGATCTGAGTCAGAAAATATCTGGGGACCTTGGGGGTGGAGCCAGGAGCCAGATTGTGACAAGCACGATTGACTTCCAAAGGGAGTTCTGGCCATCATGTTTAAAGGGACCAAGTTCTTATTAAATGCCTTTCTTACTTTGGAAATAATGTAGGATGGGGGCATCTTCTTTTGGAGCTAATAGAATTGGACCCCCAGGTCCAATCTTTTTGAAACTTGGGGGGAGGGGGTTGGTTGAGGGGCAGCATCAGATGCTATGCTGAAAAGTTAGTATCTCTACCTCAGAAAACAGCCCCTCCAGAGCCCCATATACCCATGGATCAATTGTCCATTATATCCTATTGGGGCCAGTCTGCACATAGGGTATAATGGAGCGCTCACCAGACATTCCCCCCACCTTTTGGATAACTCTGAAGCAGAGGAAGGGCCTCCAAACCAGGAGATCCCCTACCTCCAATTGGGGATTGGTAACCCTAACTGCTTTCAAGTCTTTAATATAGGCTTGGGGGGGGGGATTCCTACTCTTAAATAGACTGGCCCTCATCTGAACGTTCCTGTCATCACTCCATTGCTAGGAAGACTGAAAAGAAGCCTACAATAGCATATTGGATCTGAATGAAAACAGACACTGAATGTGGTGGGATTGTTAGAGGTTTGGATGGAGGTTTTCTCCTTGCCTCCAGTGGCCTCTCATAAGCCTTATAATGAGTTACACAGAAATAAATTTATTAAGTACATAAGTAAAAACAATTTTTGCTCTGCTATGTGATCAGATGAGATTGGTAGTATGAGTTCATCTCTCTATAACATAATGTTAAGCTTGTCTCTGAACTGAATACTTCTACAGATTTACAGAAGAGCTTCCCTTCCCCAGAGGGTCTTTCAGAAAAGACATTAGTAGCTTTAGTTATTGACATACTACACTCACCTCACACATTCACAGGGCCTGGAGGCAATGCACAGCATTGACTCCACACTAACCTTAAAGCTTTTCAAGCCTTTCATTGTTTTACCTTTTGAAAGTCTGAGTGTTAGGAAGGGAGGGGACTGGACAATTCTTTTTTCACAACTAGGTCTATTGCCAGAGGGGTTTCTTTCTTTTTTGGCTGATGTCAGTGTAACAGTGGTGGAAGGCAATATCGTCACCTTATTTCACCATGTGAGCTTTAACAAATTTTTAAAGCAAAATGCTATAGAGTGATTTCAAAGCATTCTGCAATACAGAATTAATTCTCAATGTAAATAAGCTATAAATAATTTTCTTCATGGAGGTGCGAAGTGGGTGAACAAAAATGAGAAAATTATTTTGCTAACAGTGGACTAGTAAACACATGTGTGATCCACCAACCATTATTTTACATGAGCATTCTGTAATCATATTATTCCTTTCACCACTTCCTATCCTCTCCCTTCCCTGTTTCACTTAGATGTGGAGAACGTTTCTTGGCAAAAATTATATTTGCACTAGCAAATGCACCACTGGTGATTATTATAAAGGTTAAATAATACAATAGTAACACTGTTGTTAAGAACATAAGAGCCCTGCTGGATCAGACCAATGGTCTATCTAGTTCAGCATCCTTTCTCACACAGTTCCCCTGGACAGCCAACAACAGGGAATAGGGGCCAAGGCCTTCCCCTGATGTTGCCTCCTGGCTCTGGGATTCAGAGACTTAGTGCCTGTGTCTGTGTAGTCCCCTCAGTCACCAAGGCTAGTAGTAGCCATTGACAGACTTATCCTCCATGACTTATTCCCTTCTGAAACTGTTTATTCCTTGGTCATCACCACATCCTCTGGCAGCAAATTCCACATTTTAATCAGTCTCTATGTAAAGTATTATTTCCTTTTGTTCATCTTGAACCTACTGGTCATCAGTGAACAGTGACTCATGAAAACTTGTACCCTACCACAAATTTTGTTAGTTTTTAAGGTGCTAGTGGACTCTTACTCATTTCTACTGCTACAGACAGATTAACATGGCTACTAAAATATAGTGGGTTCTTAGGCATTGAAGAGGAGAGATGGTAGTGATAAGAAGTTCTTTATTGAGTACAGCAAGGTGGTGGCTGCACTAACTGAACTGACGAAGAGGCCCCGCTGGGCCAACTATATACAACACTGGGTTCCTGTGCTAGCCCGTTATTGGGTCATTCAAACCAGCAGGGCGCCTGTGATTGGCCCATTCTTCCTCCAGGACCTCACGATTGCATTTGGGATTTGGAGCCTACTGCCCATTGTTCCTAAGTCCCCAAACTCAGTTCATCAGGCTCCAATGAGCCAGGCAGGAACACCATTTGGTACACACAGATTCATATACATAATAGCTACCCATCTTGATCTATTGCCCATTAGTTTCATTGGGTGTCCTCAAGTTCTAGTATTTGGGGAGAGAGAGAAAAATTTCTCAGTATCAGCTCTCTCCACCCAGGCATAATTTTATAAACCTCTATCAGCCTGCCTTTTCCCTTAAGCATTTCATTTCACCACCTAAAAATTGCTTAGAGCATTGCACATGAATCTCCATTTTATGTTCACAGAAACCCTTTGAGTTAGATAAGGGCGAGAAAGAGAACAACATAGGCAGGGAAGTATTAGGATACTGACTACACTGACTACACTTCATTGGCTGTGATCACACATACTGAGCACATTTCAGAGAAGAAGTGCTACAAGGGTGAGGTTTGGCTTTTTAAGCAGCTGGGGAAGTTGTTGAGAATTTCTGAGTTTGTGTGACTCTGTGATTGCTGAAAATTCGGAGTTTGTGGTTGCTGGGGAACTGCTGTTTGTTTGGTTTGAGTGGGCTGAAGGTGATTGTTGCTGATTGATTAGGAGTGGCTGTGTTCCCCACCCTCTTTGCATTATTAAGCTGCACCTTGCCAGAGACGTGAGCCTTTGGCGCAAGCCAAAGGGCAAGAGCTAAAGGGCTCTTGGCCTGGGGGCTATGTAAGGACCAGGAACCCAGATCCCTGTTTTCCTTGTGTTCCCAGTAAAGTAAGTAGACCCTCCAGAAGGAGAGCCACATAAACAAACAGGATTTAAAAGGGGACTGTATATTTTTGAAAAAAGCTATCATGAAGGTAGAATGCCAGCAGGGGGGTTCGGGCTTTCCAGTGTTTTGCACTGAGTGTCACATGTATGTTTATCTGCCCACAGGACAGAAGTCTTGGGTGTGTGCTCGATGCAAGGAGCTCCTAGTCCTCAGGGAACGAGTTCATACCCTTGAGGCCGAGGTGACTGACCTGGAGAAGCAGAGACAGTCAGTTAGGCACTCGGGGAAGACTCTCGGGGACGTATTAGATGAGCCCCACTCTGAACGTGGCAGCCCTGTTGTTGCCAGGGAGCATGAGGGTTCAGAGGGAACAGGACACAGGGCTGAGGATAAGGGAAATGCGCCCTCAGTAGGGACCTCTTCTTCAGTTGGTGAGCGGGTATCCTTTCATGCCAAGGAACCATTCCTGGGCAGGGAGAGAGGGGGGGGGGTCTTGGTAGTTGGTGATTCAATCCTTAGGCAAGTAGACAGCTGGGTGGTAAAACCGCATACTGACCGTATGGTGACTTGCCTGCCTGGTGCGAAGGTAGTGGACATTACGCGTGTTGTAGATAGGCTGATAGACACTGCTGGGAAGGAGCCAGTGGTCGTGGTGCATGTTGGCACCAACTATGTGGGGAAATGCAATCGTGAGGTCCTGGAGGAAGAATTTAGGCTGCTAGGTGGGAGACTTAAAGCCAGGACCTCCAAGGTAGCCTTCTCAGAAGTGCTACCTGTTCCACGTGCAGGACTGGAGAGATAGGCACAAATTAGAAGTCTCATTGTGTGGATGAGACAATGGTGTTGGGAGGAAAGTTTGTTAGGCACTGGGATGCTTTCTGGAACAAGCAGGAGCTGTACAAAAGAGACGGTCTCCACTTGTCCCCAGATGGAACCAAGCTGCTGGCGGTTAAAATCAAAAAGGTGGCAGAGCAGTTTTTAAACTAAATCTTGGGGGAAAGCCGACAGGAGACGAAATGTCTCTGGTTTGGGAGGACTCATCTCAAAGAGATGAAGGGTAAACTGTTACTTTTCTACCGGGTAATGGATCAGAGTTGTCCACTGAAATGGTGACAAACAGAATGGACTGCCTGCCAAAGTCTCAAGGCAACAGGAGGAAGGTTGCGGGCCTAACTTGCCTGGGAAATTATAGATGTTTGTATACAAATGCTAGAAGTGTTCGAAGTAAAATTGGTGAGTTGGAATGTTTAGTGTTGGGGAAAAACATAGACATTGTGGGAATTTCAGAAACTTGGTGGAATGAGGAGAATCAGTGGGACATGGTGATTCCTGGATATAAGTTGTATCGGAAGGATAGGGAAAGAAGGGTTGGAGGTGGGGTGACTCTGTATGTCAGAGAGGGTATACAGTCCAGTAAGACTGAGGTCAAAGAATTAGATTCCCTTCTAAAAATGCTTTGGGTTGAAATAGAGGGCCCAAAAGGAAGTTTAACTATGGGAGTTTGTTATCGCCCACCAAATCAAAAGATAGAGGACGATTATAATATGATGGAATGATTAAAGATAGTGGCTAAATGTAAAAACTGTGTCGTAATAGGTGATTTTAACTACCCACAGATTGATTGGGTCAATATGTGCTCAGGTCGAGAGAAAGAGATTGAGTTTCTAGATGCTCTCAATGACTGTGCTATGGAGCAGATGGTCACAGAACCTACCAGGGGTGAGGCGATCCTGGATTTGGTCCTAAGTACTGCCCAAGACTTGGTGATAGATGTAAAAGTGATCGCACCGCTTGGGAGCAGTGACCATAACGTTATTAATTTCACCATTTGTATAAATAGGGAGTTGCCCCAAAAGACCGGCACAACCACGTTTAACTTTAAAAGGGGTAAATTCTCTGAGATGAGGAGGCATGTGAAGAGGAAACTGAAAGGAAAAGTAAATACAGTCAAAACCCTTGGGGAAGCTGGGAGGCTATTTAAAACTACAATCCTAGAAGCTCGAATAAAATATATACCACAAGTTAGGAAAGGCAACAACAGGTATAAGAAAAGGCCTGCATGGTTAACAAACAAAGTAATGGAAGCTGTAAAAGGTAAGAAGGACTCCTTTAAGTGGTGGAAAGCTAGTCCAAGTGAGATTAATAAAAGGGAACACAGGATGTGGCAAATCAAATGCAAGACTGTGATCAGGCAGGCAAAAAGGGACTAGGAGGAGCATATTGCAAAAAACATAAAGACTAACAATAATTTTTTTTCAAATATATTAGAAGCAGGAAACCAGCCAGGGAGGCAGTGGGGCCCTTGGATGACCATGGGGTCAAAGGATTACTGAAGGAGGATAGGGAAATGGCTGAGAAGCTGAATGAATTTTTTGCCTCTGTCTTCACTGTGGAAGATGAGAACTTTTTGTCCGCCCCAGAACCACTAATTTTGGAAGGGGTGTTGAAAGACCTGAGTCAGATTGAGGTCACAAAAGAGGAGGTCCTACAACTGATGGACAAATTAAAAACTAACAAGTCACCAGGTCCGGATGGCATACATCCAAGAGTTCTGAAAGAACTCAAAGTTGAACTTGTGGATTTTCTAACAAAAATCTGTAACCTTTCATTGAAATCTGCCTCTGTTCCCGAGGACTGAAAGGTAGCAAATGTCACCCCCATCTTTAAAAAAGGTTCCAGAGGAGATCCGGGAAATTACAGGCCAGTCAGTCTGACTTCAATACCGGGAAAGTTGGTAGAAACCATTATCAAGGACAGAATGATTAGGCACATTGATGAACACGGGTTATTGAGGAAGACTCAGCATGGGTTCTGTAAGGGAAGATCTTGCCTCACTAACCTGTTACATTTCTTTGAGAGGGTGAACAAACATGTGGACAAAGGAGACCCGATAGATGTTGTTTCCCTTGACTTCCAGAAAGCTTTTGATAAAGTTCCTCATCAAAGGCTCCTTAGAAAGCTTAAGAGTCATGGAGTAAAAGGACAGGTCCTCTTGTGGATCAAAAACTGGCTGAGTAATAGGAAGCAGAGAGTGAGTATAAATGGGCAGTCTTCGCAGTGGAGGATGGTAAGCAGTGGGGTGCCGCAGGGCTCGGTACTGGGTCCCATGCTCTTTAACTTGTTCATAAATGATTTAGAGTTGGGAGTGAGCAGTGAAGTGGCCAAGTTTGCAGATGACACTAAATTGTTCAGGGTGGTGAGAACCAGAGAGGACTGTGAGGAACTCCAAAGGGATCTGTTGAGGCTGGGTGAGTGGGCGTGAGCATGGCATATGAGGTTCAGTGTGGCCAAGTGCAAAGTAATGCACATTGGGGCCAAGAATCCCAGCTACAAATACATGTTGATGGGTTGTGAACTGGCAGAGACTGACCAAGAGAGAGATCTTAGGGTCGTGGTAGATAACTCACTGAAAATGTCAAGACAGCGTGCGTTTGCAATAAAAAAGGCCAACGCCATGCTGGGAATTATTAGGAAGGGAATTGAAAACAAATCAGCCAGTATCATAATGCCACAGTATAAATCAATGGTGCGGTCTCATTTGGAATACTGTGTGCAATTCCGATCTGGGTTCCTGGTCCTTAGAGAGCCCCTAGGCGAAGAGCCACAGGCCAAGAGCTTAAAATGCAAAGAGGGTGGAGCAGAGGCACTCCTCAGCAATCAGCAGCAATCACTCTCAATCTCTTTCACCCTTAGCCCAGTCAACCAAACAAAGAGCAGTCAACCAAACAAAGAGCAGTTCCCCAGCTATCACACCTCAGAATTTTAGGCAGCCCCACAAACCTCAGAATGAAGTCCTTCAAAACTCAGAAATTCTCAGCAATTTCTCCAGCTGTCTCAGCTATCAGAGCTGCTCTGCTCCTCTCAGACCTCTGTGAGACCTCTGTTTTCCTTCCGATACTTCCTGCTTTTGTTCCCACAAAGTCTCATTCACACTGGTAAGGAGATCCCACGATACTTGCCGTACTTCCTGTCTTGTAGGTCTGTGACGATGGTGCTCTTTTTTTAAAAACCGCAAGCAGACTAAACAAGAAATTCCTTTCCACTTTTTAGCACTTTTTAACACTATCTTTTATATATATAAAGTCCAAATTTCACCTCTTCCTCCCCTCTTCTTCCAGACTTTCTAGATTTTCCTTTCCCACCTTTTAAATTTATTCCATTAAGCTGTAAATAGTTCTGGAATGAAAGATAGTAATTTGTACCTTCTCTTCCAATTATCCAATTGCCCACCGGTCTTGCAAAGCTTTAGATGTTTAGCAATGTCCAAGAAGGTTAGGATCCTGTTGAGCTTATGTCAAATAAATGACTCTGAAAACCTCTGCAGATGATGAAAATGCAACTCTTCCCGGAGACCCCTCAAAGCGCCTCCCCCCCCCCCCCCGGGACTCCCTTTTAGCCACGGTAAATCTCCTCAAAGTTTCCTGTGTGTATCTTGGACTAATCTCTGACTTAGAAAAGTAGGCAGTAGGCATTAAATTGCCTTCCACTACCCCAAACAGAAGTTCCAGCCTGCTCCTGCTATGAGAAGCAGCTCAGCTCAACATTTTCCTCCTCTGGAAGTCGTTCTTAATGCATTTTCAATCCACTTTACAACTGGATTTTGCCAGTTCACGCAGTAAAATCCACTTGGAAAGTGCTTTGAAAGTGGATAGAAAGTGCATTATTTAGTGTCTGTGGTCGCAGCTGTTCAGTCTCAAACACACTGCAATGCCGTTCATTTTAACACCACTAGCAGAGTTTACCAGCATAGTGCTGCCACATGCACTGGTCTTGAAGTGAAACCATTTTAAGCCATATGTCTTTCAGCCTGTGTCTGTAAATGGTTTTGAGGAGGAGTACATTGAGGACTGAGGAAGTGTTTGCACACTGAAATTCCAGGGTACCTTGTTAATAAAAGAAGTGCAATAAAAATATAGTTTGCTTTAGAAACATAGAGCCAAAAAATAGAATGTACAATCTACAGTAGCTGCAAAATGATGGTGCCTAATTATAAAATGATCCATGCTGTCTCTTTCAAGGGGGTATCAAAACAGTTCCAATAATTTCATGTGATAATCCTTTCATTACGTGCCAAAAATTTCAAAATATTGTTCAAATATCTCAGCTTCTATAGCATCCATATTACCATTCTAATTTAATATGTGGCCTTATTGTTGCTAGCAGATACTATTACTGTACGTTTTAATTCAGGTTTATGAGTTTAAATCTAATATTTGAGACATACATGGAGATAAAGATGTGGTAGCCAATGGCTTCATTCCATGAAGTAATTGATCTTAGTGAAAAACTGAAAAGTATGCAACTGCCAAAACAATGTGCTCAAGGAAGATAAAAATTATGTTGGTTTAAAGTTTGCCTACAGATGCATACTTTAACCTTTTAAAATTACCTTTCCATGTAATGTCTCTAAAGGACTGAATTAATCTCATTGCAGTTTAAATGTTGGTTTAAATTTCATCCAAGAACAAAAGTTCTTAGTTGAAGTACGAACAAGTTTGACTTAGTTTTATTGGCAAGATAGTATCAATGCAAACATTTCCATCCCTGTGGTTAACTCTTATTTCTGCTGATTTACCATTAAGTCACATTTTGGAAAAAAATCAGTGTGCCTTTGAAGGAGAGAAAGCTGGCAAAAACAGATTTTATCACATTGCCTTTTTCTAATCCATGAAATAGTCACCCTAGAAACAAAGAAAGTACTAAAAGGATAAAGAATTATAAACAATACAAATGAGTACTATGGTTTGTGGAAAGGCTGGCTAGCTCCACTTTCTTTTTAGAGAGAAAGTTGCAAAGTCTCAGTTTTCAGTATTTTAGAAAGCAAGTGAAAAACTGAATGCCAGAACCCTGACAAGGGAACAAAATGGGGTGCGAAGGGGATTGCAACACTGTGCTCAGATTCTTGTTCCTCTTTTTCTCTCTGACCTGGCAGGTATGTTGAGTACTGGAACAAAAATCCTTATTTAAATATATCCTGAAGGAGTCTGAACTGGTGAAAACTTAGAGGAAAAGAGATCATGGGATTGTAGTGGGTACCTCATTGAGAGTGTTGACAGAGTGTATTGCAGCGGAGAAACATGCCAACTCCATGCTGGGAGTTATCAGGAAAGGGACTGAAAATAAAAAAAAATCCAATATTGCAATACCCTACTTGTTATATCTACATTTGAAATACTCTGTACTATTCTGATCACTGTACCTCTCAGCAGTTGAGGTACAATTGCTCATAGAGGATGGGATACTCTTTCTGATTGGAGGCACAAAGCTTCTATGAGTCCAAGAGTGGCTGTTTTGTGCAGCCTAGCCAATGGGAAGAAGTAATTAAGCAGCATTGTAAAATTAGCTTGACAACTTCCCTGCAGGCATTTGCTGCAAACTGGTCTGGCACTCTCTTTTTTTAAATGATGTGGGATTAGCTGATTTCCTTATGGGTCCAATGAGAAATATTTGGGGATCCCTGCAATTTATCACAGAAGGGGAACCATCTTCACTTGTCATGCATTATTCATATTGTGGATGATCATATTAGATAAAATATTTATGGCTGGTTAGGCCAGGGTGTCAAGCATGCAGCCTGTGGGCTGGATTTGGCCCCACACAGGGCTTGTATGCAGCCCATGAGCAACTGGCTGTCATCTGCTTCATTCTGCTTCATAGTTTGCTTTGCCAGGCTCTCTCAGTTGTGGAAGAGTTACAGAGTAAAGTCTCTTCCCTCCATTGGCTGAGGCCCCTTCCTTGAAGAGGAAGAGGGGGGAGGGAGGAAGGAAGGAAGGAAGGCCTTGCTTTGCCAGGCTCTCTCAATTACACAGCAGAGCTACTGAGCCAAGCCTCTCTGCCCTCCATTGACTGAGGCTCCTCCCTCTCCTAGTCCCCTGGCAGGGAGGGAAAAAGAAATAGTTTACTTTGCCCCGTTCCCACAATTGCACAGGAGAAATACAAAGCACCTTTAAGACCAATGAAGTTTTATCTAAGGTATGAACTTTTTGCCTTGCTACAGAGAGAGAGAGAGTTAGTTAGTTAGTTGGAATTGGTTAGTTGGTTGGTTGGTTAGTGTAATGTACTGGGATCGGCGAAGTAAGAGACCAGAGTCGGAGAGTGATTTCAGCAAGCTTTACTTCAGGAACAAACACACACAGACTGAGCTCTGTTCAAACTTCCCGCTCCTTTATACAATTCTTCCCCCCTTCTGATTGGTCCTTAACTATCTACATGGATTGGCTATTTACAGGGCCCTAAGGGCCTATCAGGGTACAGTATGAGCCTGGATGTTGATTGGCTTATGTTTTAATCGTTCCCCTGATTGGACACGCTTAGGCCTTCTCTGGAACCCTGGTGTGGAGTTCAAGCTCTGACTTGTTCGGCTTCCCTCCAAAAGTAACAGTTCCCTCCAAAAGTAACAGTTCTTCCATTTGAGCCTAGGACACAACAGTTAGGTTGGTTGGTTGGTTGGTTGGTTGGTTGGTTGGAATTGTTATGCCAGGGTTCTCCTAAATGCAGCTGGGTTACCTTCCTCTTTTTCATTGTATTCATGCTCTCATGATCCAGTCTTCCTCAGTAGGAAAGCAGTCTGAACTATTTAAATGAGGAATAACAACAAAGCAGTGAGATCGATTAGTCTGAGACTGTGTGGTCAGATTAAGTTCACATAGTACATTCCCTTTGTAGATTGGGGATTTTGAATCTAGACTTCCCATATAGCAGGCTGATGTTGACCACTATACATTGCTGTCTCTCTATACTCTCAGGAATATTAATAGTTATTAGTCCTTCTGTGGTCACTGGCAAGAGATTGGGAGTGAGGAGTGATGAAATAATAGTCATGCGATAAAGCTACATCACTTCTCACTGGAAACTCAGAAGTGATGTCATGATGTTGCGCAACCGTCTAGGTCACAGTGGTGTCAAACTCATTTATTATTAGGGCTGAATCTGACATAAATGAGATCTTATTGGGCTGGGCCATGTTGGGCCAGGCAGGGTCATGTCAGACATGGCCATGTGTGATTAGGTAGCAGAGACATAAACTTTATAAAGAACACAGACAAGCACAATAAAAAGGTGTGTTTTTTTAAAAAAAAAACACCTTAAAACTTGCTTAAAACATTAGCACTCATTGGTCTTAAAGGAGCTTTCTTTTTAGCTCTCCCATGGGATCCAGGGAACCGGGCAAAGGAAACTCTGGCTCTTTCCTTCCTTCCCCAGGGGATGAGGAGGGGTAGGAGCCTCAGCCAGTAGAAGGAAGAGGCTTAACTCAGTAGCTCTGCTGTGCAATTGAGAGAGCCTGGCAAAGCAAGCTATCCCTCCTCCCCTTCCTCCCCAAGGGAGGAGCCTCAGCCAATTGAGAAATAGAGGTTTTGCTCTGTTCCTGTGTGATTGAGCAAGTCTTGCAAAGCAAGCTGTTATACAGAAGGAAGCAAGAGAGAGGGAGAAGGAAGCAGATGACAACCAGTTTGCTCGGGGGGCTGATAGGAGCCCTCCGGGGCCTGATTCAGCCCCTGGGCCATATGTTTTACACCCTGGTCTAGAAATTTCTCCAATCTCTGTGGTAAACACCAAACAAATTAGAGGGATTCCTAAAGAGTCACTCAACATGTTCATGTCACTCCCAGTTCCAGAGCCATTGCCATGCCAAGCAACACTAATCCCCCCTCCCCATTTCCCAACCAGTGAATGCCAGCAGGGGACATGGGACTGCCAGCAGGGTTTGTCCACCAATAATGGGCAAAAGTAAGAACCTAGTTATGTAACTTCTGCAGCACTTAATGTGAATACTTATGCTATGTTTCAGTTCCTTCTGGTGGTTTCCAGACTTCAAAAATCCTAATGCATTTGGTTTTGAAATTGTTATTGTGTAATCTGCCATAAATCTCTATGAGAAAGGCAGACTAAAAATGATGTAAATAAATAAACATCAACAAACCCTAAAGCTGCTACAGATGAACTTCTAGTATCATACACCCATAAAAATGATAGGGGAAAGATCAGGATAGAAATTACAGAAAATTAGTGGGTTGATAATATTTCAGTTTATTCTTGTCCTTTACATTCTCTGTGAATCTAAGATACAATGTAGATTGTTAAAAGAGAGCATTTTACTCCATCATATCATATAATATGTTTTTTTTCTAACTAATTGTTGAAGATGCCAGGTAGTATATGAAAGATTTATGGGTAGAAATACTCAGTTGTGTATCAGTTCTGGAGGGGAGAAGTGTTATATAATTGATCAGATAAACTGAACAGTTCTGGACATTACCAAACTGTTTATATGCCCCATATATGGATAAGTATAAAATGTCCATTGAGCATTTATTGGGAGAAGCAAAAATTAATCTCATCATTTATCTGTATTTATTTTCAGTTAGTTTTTTTCAAATCTTCTGTTGCAGTTTTTATAAAATTACCTATCATTGATAACATCAGCTGGACAGATTGTCTGCAGAAAGTGGATGGCATGTTTGGATGATAAATAAAAGAACTCTTGAATCTTATCACACAGTGTTGGTTTTATTAGAATTATTTAAAACAGATCAACAGTAATTAGAGTTAATGGATGATCTGTCTCACTATGAACATGTGAATTGGTAATACTTAAAGTACATTTTATTACTTTAGATCAGTTAAATATAGTTTCTTCATACTGAAAGATTGGGAAATGATTCATTTACTATCATTTTGAAACACTCACTCATTTTGATTTTTTTTATTTAAGTTCTGATTTATATCAGAACTCTTTGGCTGAGTTCTACATGTATACATTAAATGTATGAGTGCACAATTCTGCATATTTCTACACAAAATTCAAGAGTCTCACCTCTATAGACAGCTTGCTTCTTAAGGCTATTATATTTAGTCACATCAGGTAATGACTATTGGTTGGATCCAAGGCATGAAGTGAGTTTGCAAAAGTGACCCCACATCACCTCCTTTCCTTAGCAGCCACTTATGCCTTCCCATGAACCATCTATTCCTTGGAGTACTGTGTTCAGTTTTGTGCATCACAGTTTAAGGAGGATGTTGATAAGCTGGAACGTGTCCAGAGGAGGATGACAAAGATGGTGAGGGCAGGGTCTGGAGACCAAGTCCTATGAGGAAAGATTGAAGGAGCTTGATATGCTTAGCCTGGAGAAGAGACAATTGAAGGGTGATATGGTAGTCCTCTTCAAGTATTTAAAGGGCTGTCATTTAAAGCAATGCTCCCCAACCTTTTTGGAACCAGGGACCTGTTTTGTGGAAGACAATTTCCAATGGACTGGTGGGGGTGCTGGGTTTTTTGCTGCCCCAGGCTGCCCCCACACCCCATCTCTGCCCCCTGGGGGTCTTTAAATGAGGAGTGGGTGAAGGTCTCTGCCTCACTCCATGGCCCAATTGCTAACAGGCCATGGACCGGTACCAGTCTTTGGCCCAGGGGTTGTGGACCCCTGATTTAGAGGATGCAGATAAGTTGTTTTCTGTTGCCCTAAAAGGTCAAACCAGAACTAACAGGTTGAAATTAAATGGAGGAGTTTTCAGCTAAACATTAGGAAGAACTTCCTGACACAGTGGTTCCTCAGTGGAACAGACTTCCTTGAGAGGTGACAGGCTCTCCTTCTTTGGAGGTTTTAAGATGAAGTTAGATGGTCATCTGACAGCAATGCTGATTCTATGACTCACTATGAATTTAGACAGATTGTGAAAAGAAAGGCAGGAAGGGATGAGCCAGTGCTTGTCTCTTGTGGACCTTTTTTATATGTCCAGGGTAATGCTCAGGAAGAAATTTTCATCCAGGCCAGATTGGCCCAGAGATCCTGGATGGTTTTTTTTTTTTTTGGGGGGGGGGGGTCTCCCTCTGGGCATAGAGGATGAGTCACTGGTAGAGTGGGGGGATAGATGTGAATTTCCTGCATTGTGCAAGGAGTTGGACTAGATGACCTTGGTGCCCTTTCCAACGTTATGTTTCTCTCTTTCACTGTTGAGGGTTATTAGACCCTCGAGGATGGTATGCCATATGGCATGGGGGACTGCAGCAATAAGGAGAACATCTGCTTTGTTCTTGCACAAGTTTTTGCTCTTTTCCCTGAGCTTGCTTCACTTGTGCAGAAGTAGGGGTCAATGCTGACCAATACTCACCTTTTGCTATACATGTGGACACAAACTGCCTTATACTGAGTCAGCCTATTGATCTATCAAGGCCAAAACCATTGAGCTACCAAGATAGTACTGTCTGCTCTGACTGGCAGGGGATCTCCAGTTTGTCCGACAGAGGTCTTTCATATCACCCACTACCTAACCTTTTTAACTGGACATGCTGGGAATTGAACTTTGGGCATTCTACATGCAAAGCAGATGCCCTACCATGAGCCATAGTCCCAGTTCCCTGTATTACATGGTATTTTGTTCTGAAGATTCCTGTAACTCATAGCAGCATCATGGAGGGAATGCAGGAGTCTGAGGAAAGGAAGAGGTAATGAAAATTGCTTCCATTAATTCACTCCATTCATGGAAGCAAGAGTATTTTAAACAGTAATCTTTGTAGTCATACACAGATGCACATTCACACAGCATGGCCTAGTGGATAGAATGCTGAATGAGGATTTATTTATCAGATTTCTATCCTGCCCTCCCCCAACAGGCTCAGGGCAGATAACAACATTTTAAAAACATTAGCAAACATATTAAAATTAGATTTATAAAAACATTTCTTTTTCACCCAAAGGGTGATTAACATGTGGAATTCACTGCCACAGGAGGTGGCAGCGGCTACAAGCATAGCCAACTTCAAGAGGGGATTGGATAAAAATATGAAGCAGAGGTCCATCAGTGGCTATAAGCCACAGTGTGTGTGTGTGTGTGTGTGTGTATTTGGCCACTGTGTGACACAGAGTGTTGGACTGAATGGGCCATTGGTCTGATCCAACATGGCTTCTCTTATGTTCTTATTTCCATACATATTAAAAATCCGAGATGGCAAGCTTCTGTTTTCCATTATATTAATTCAGTGAGATTGTCAATGCTGAAGGTAATAGCCACCTCCCCCTAAAAATTAAAGGCGAGTTTGAAAAGTTTGGTCTTGCAGGCCCTGCAGAACTGTGGCAGGTCCCACAGGGCCCTGATGTTTTCGGGGAGGGCGTTCCACAAAGTGGAGGCTGTTACCGAGAACGCTCTGGCTCTAGTGCTGGTCAGTCGAGCTTCTTTTGGTCCAGGGATCTTAATAATAATAATAATAATAATAACAATAATAAATTTTATTTATATCCCGCCCTCCCCACCTCGGCAGGCTCAGGGCAGCTAACAACATTTTATAAAAACATACAGTAGTTAAAAGCCTTTAGATTTAACAATATAAAACATTAAACACTAAACGTAACAACATTAAAACCAATCCAATGAGTACAGTTATTCAGCGGTATAGGTCTTCAAACCGCATTGGCGGATCCTTAATTACCGATCTTCTTAGCAGTCCAAGTGTGCAAGCTTAAAAAGGGCGGTCTTGCAGGCCCTGCGGAACTGATCAAGGTTCCGCAGGGCCCGCACCTCCTCGGGGAGTCGGTTCCATAGGATAGGGGCCGCGATTGAGAATGCCCGTGCCCTAGTATTCTGGTATTTAATCTCCTTCGGCCCAGGAATGGTCATTAGATTTTTCCCAACTGACCTCAGTGCTCTCTGGGGTTCATATGGGGAAAGACGGTCCCTCAGGTAGGCAGGTCCTCGGCCATATAAGGCTTTAAAGGTAATGACCAACACTTTGTACTGGACCCGGTATATGATCGGCAGCCAGTACAGTTCACGTAGCCCCGGCCGTATATGTTCCCGTTTTGGGAGTCCCAACAACAGCCTGGCCGCCGCGTTCTGTACTAGCTGCAGTCTCCGAGTCCGGCACAGAGGTAGCCCCAAGTAGAGGGCATTACAGTAGTCTAGTCTTGAGGTGACCATTGCGTGGATCACTGTTGCGAAGTCCCGGCGCTCAAGGAAAGGGGCCAACTGCCTTGCCCGCTTCAGATGGAAGAATGCTGACTTGCCAGTGGCTGCTATCTGGGCCTCCATTGATAATGAAGGCTCCAGTAAAACACCCAGGCTCTTTACCTGGTGCGCTGCTTTCAATAGCACACCATCGAAGGCCAGGAGAGCTATTTCCCTTCCCAGAGCGCCACGACCCACGCAAAGGACCTCTGTCTTCGCTGGGTTCAACTTCAGCCCACTCAGCTTGAGCCATGTTGCAACAGCCTGTAAGGCCCGGTCGAGATTCCTTGGCGCGGGGTCGGGCCAGCCGTCCATTAGTAGATAGAGCTGGGTGTCATCTGCATATTGATGGCAACCCAGCCCAAACCGCCGGGCAATCTGGGCAAGGGGGCGCATATAGATGTTAAACAACATCGGGGAGAGCACTGCTCCCTGGGGCACCCCACAGTCCAGTGTGCGCCTCCGGGACCGTTCACTCCCAATAGCCACCCTCTGTCCCCGACCCAGAAGAAAGGAGGAAAGCCATTGCAAGGCCGACCCCTCAACCCCAATGTCGGCGAGGCGGCGCGTCAGTAGCCGATGGTCGACTGTATCAAATGCAGATTTAGAGACCCTGAACGTAGTGCTCTCTGGGATACATATGGGGAAAGGCGGTCCCGAAGGTAGACAGGTCCCAGGCCATATAGGGCTTTAAAGGTTATAACCAGCACCTTGAAGCGAATCCAGAACACCACAGGCAACCAATGTAACGCTTTCAGCACAGGCTGAATTTGCTCCTGTACAGGTAGCTCCATTAACAACCTGACTGTTGCGTTTTGCACCAGTTGCAGCCTCTGAAGTTGAGTCAAGGGCAGCCTCATGTAGAGGGCGTTACAGTAGTCTATTCTCAAGGTGACTGTTGCAAGGACCACTGTTGCCAAGTCGTCTCGCTCCAGGTATGGAACCAACTGCCTTATCCTCCTAAGATGGTAGAATGTGGATTTGACAGTGGCTGTTACCTGGGCCTCCATTGTCAGCGAAGGCTGCAGGAGCACCCTCAAGCTCTTGACCTTCAACGCTGGCGCTAATAGCATCCCATCAAAGGCCGGCAAGGGGATTTCCCTACCCAGGCCACTGCGACTCAGGCATAGGGCCTCTGTCTTCGCTGGGTTCAATTTAAGTCGACTCTGCCTGAGCCATTTCACTATGGCTTGCAACGCCAGGTCCAGATCTTCCAGGGTGCAGCTGGACTGCCCCCCCAACAATAGGTAGAGCTGGGTGTCATCCCCACACTGGTGACAACCCAGCCCGTATCTCCGGACAATCTGGGCAAGGGGGCGCATGTAGATGTTAAACAACATTGGAGAGAGGACTGCCCCCTGAGGGACTCCACATACAAGAGGATGCCTCTGAGACAACTGCTCCCCTTTAGCCACCCTTTGTTCCCGGCCTTGGAGAAAGGAGGTAAGCCATTGAAAGGCAGACCCCTGAATCCCCACATCAGTGAGGCAGCGGGACAGAAGCTGGTGGTCGACTGTGTCAAACGCAGCCGACAGATTGAACAACAACAGCACTGCCAAGCCACCCCAATCCAGATGTCTCAAGAGATCATCCATGAGGGCAACCAGTACCGTCTCCGTCCCATGGCCTGGCCAAATCCTCATTCTGCCGTGGAACCTAACTGCATGACTTTAGGCCAATCACTTTCTCTTAGCCTAACCTACCTCACAGAGTTGTTGTGAGGATAAAATGAAGGTGGGGAGAAAAGTGGAAGCTTCTTTGAGGCTCCACTGACTATAAAGTTAGGGTATGAAATGAATAAATAAAATTAACACATGTCCCTTTCAGATTTGCATGAAAGAGAACTTTCTACAAGATGTGGCTTTAGTAATTGCTGGACAATGATGGAAAATTCTTCCTGCTGAAGTTTTCCCTTCCATGAAAATTTGAAGCTATATACCAACTGTAGTTTGTGTAGAACTGAAAACATTATTGTAGATTTATTATTGCCTGCGTTAATGTGCGTATTATTTTTCTCTCAACATGGCTATTGGTTCAACAGACTTTGTTATTTCTGTGTTGCATCAAGTAGTTCCCTAGAGAATTACAAAAATAATTTGCAGGAACATGATCAAACTTCTGCTATGCTCAAATATACATTTTAAATCCAACCAAACAGTACCCATGCTTTGTAATAAACATGACCCTGACTCATGCCATCACCTGAACATTTTTCTACCTTTTAGATACAGTACATAAAAAAATGGATGTACATAGCTGACATGTAGGTCTGTAAAGAGAGGGGGAAAGCCATTTTTCTTGATAGCCAACTTGACTAGAGAAAATCTCATTGGAATCTGGAATGGTAATTTCCACCAATCAATTACTTCACTTCACTCATCTTTTCCCCAAGGCTATTAATGAGGTGTTTTATTTTACCAGCTTTTAAAATGGTCTTCTTCTGCTATATGGATCATTTTTATGCTCTTTGTGTCCAATAGGTTATTATTGTAATGACCTTTTTAATATAGTTAATTGTGAGCCAACTCATGCAGGACTCACATCACACAACCTTTATTGCCATAACAGCACGAGTCCAAATGAATTGCAATAGAATCTATGGACAAAAGGAACATCTCCTCCTAGAAGCATAGTAAAGGAATTTTGCTACAGATTCAATGATTTTGCACTTATTTGAGGCTAAAAGTAAGAAGGTCTAACAATCTTCAAATCAACCCTCTAAAGGTTGCAGAAAAGGCTTAAAAAAAACAGCATAAGATCGTCATAAAATTTGCAATACAAGAGAACTTTATCTTCATTCTCTTCAATTTCTCTCATCCCATATGTACACAACCTGTCTGAATATGGAATTTTCTTAAATCTCCCATATAGCACCGTAGATGAGAGAACATTAAAATGGGCCAGCATGAACGCCTCATGCAGGACTCTAAAGAGGTAGCATAGAAATATCCTAAATAAATAAATAAAGTTTTGTCTGTGAGAACATTCTACCAGATTCTAGCATGCCAGATAGATATTAATGGTTATGTTGTCAATTTCCAGTGAGAAGTCACCAGTACTTTAGAAGGTATCAAATCCATGTGTTTTATTTATTGGCCTTTGAACCTTTGAGGAGGTACAGATTTTTTCTGCACATGCTTTTTCGAAGTAACCAGAATTTTCACTACAGTATTTATTTTGAAAAAATCAAATTCTGAATTTGATGAATCAATACACTGCATTACTCTATACGATACTGCAATATAATAAATATCCTTTTCTCTGATGACTTCTAATTTTTTTCTATATTATACTCCCTTTTTTAAAACTACAAATGGGAACCACTAAAAAAAATTATGGTCATGTAGCTTTAAAAGTTCTAAAGACGTTCCAAAGAATGCAGTCTGTCTGAAGGAAGGTTAACCTTTGGCTGTATCATTGTTAGCTCCTTGTTTCACAATTGTACTTCACTGTAATCTCCATTTCACAGGTGAATAATTATGGCACCTGCATGTTCACAGCTGAGTAGAAAGAGTAGAAAACTTACTAAATGCCTTCCAGACTGAAATCCAGTGCCTTATTTAGAGGTCCATACTGACCCTCCTATATCAACCCCCCTTTTTCCATATTATTTTTTTCATCACAGATCTTTATTTAATAGAAGGACTTCCGATGGGAGGAAAATGTTGAGCTGAGTTGCTTCTCATAACGGGAGCAGTCTGGAACTTCTGTTCGGGGTAGTAGAAGGCAAATTAATGCCTACTGCCTACTTTTCTCAGTCAGAGATTAGTCCAAGATATGCACAGGAAACTTTGAGGAGATTTACCTTGGCTAAAAGGGAGTCCCAGGGGGGGGGCTCCTTTGAGGCTTTGAGGGGTCTCTGGGAAGAGTTGCATTTTCATCATCTGCAGAAGTTTTCAGTCATTTATTTGACATAAGCTCGACAGAATCCTAACCTTCTTGGACATTGCTAAACATCTAAAGCTACGCAAGACCAGTGGGAACTTGGATAATTGGAAGAGAAGGTACAGATTACTATCTTTCACTGCGGGACTATTAACAATTTAATGGAGTAAATTTAAAAGGTGGGAAATGAAAATCTAGAAAGCTTGGAAGAAGAAGGGAAAAAGAGGTGAAATTTGCACTTTGTAAATATAAAGGACAGGGCTAAAAAGTGGAAAGGAATTTATTGTTTAGTCTACTTGCGGTTTTGAAAAAAGAGCACCATCGTCACAGACCTGCAGCATATTCAAGCAAAACAGGAAGTACGTCAAGTATCGTGAGATCTCAATAGTGTGAATGAGACTTCGTGGCAAGTAAACCAGGAAGTAGTGGATGGAAAACCTACTCTAGGAATATAACACCATTGAGAAATAGCGGCGGCCATTGCTTGGAGGTCAAAATTAAAATAAGATTATTAAAGTGTTCGGGACATTAAAAATTGTTGGAATTAACTCAGAAGAGGACAAGAAGATAAGTATTATTGGACATATTCTGGGTGTGGATTTTAGAAGTTTTTAAAAGAGAAAAAAATTGTAAGGAGCAGCAAAAAGTCGCGACCGCCATTTTGAAACATTTAAAGACTTTAAAATAAATATTTTGATTTTGGGAGCTTGGAGGATGGTGAAATTAGGCTTATTATAAAAGGCAAGTCCTATTCCTTTGAATCTGATAGTTGAATTTGAATTTGGTGAGGTCTAAATTTTCGTTGTTTTTTAAATGTCAGAACACAAGCAACCCCGTACAAGGGCTAATTCATTAGAAAAAATGCAGGACCAATTAGAAGCAATTGAAGCCAAAATGATGAGAGGTATGAGAGAGATTATAACTGAATCGAAAAAGAAATTATTGAAGAGATTAAAAAAGATATGGAGGATCTCAGAAAGGAAACTGAGGAAACATCTAAGAAAGTGCAGGAGGTAGAAGGCAGAATGAAAGTATATGACTCCACCTTGTTGAAAATGCAAGAAAAAGTGACAATCCATGACTGCAAACTGATGGAGACTCAGATACGTTTGAGAAGAGTATCCGAAAAGGAAGATGGTGATCTAAAAGAATATATAATAAAAATAATTGCAGAATTTTTATCGGAAGATCCTGAAGAGACTAAAAACATGTATGACTATATGTATAGAGTGAACTCACTTTATGCCAAGAAAAACAACTTACCAAGAGATGTTATAAGATTTATGACAAAGGAAATGGTGGGAAGGATCATGAATAAAAACTTTGAAAAGACACTGATAGCGGGAGGCAGTAGAGTAAGAATTATGAAGGAGTTGCAAGTGATAAATGATAGAAGAACATATAAAAAATTGACAGAAAAATTAAGAGATAATGGAATAAGATTTAGATGGATAATACCTGAACTTCAGGGGAAAAGAATCACAATTACAAATGCACAGGAAATGCATAGATTTTATGAAGAAAATAAAGAATTTGCATCATGGATTACAAATTATTGTCTTGGAATGTAAATGGACTAAATTCACCACAAAAAAGAAGGGCAACATTTCATTGGATTAAGAAACAAAACTGTAATATAATTTGTTTACAAGGAGTGCATATTAAACAAAAGGATTACAAATTTTTATGGAATAAACAATTGGGAGTGGAATTTTTTTTATTAGTTGAACAGAAGAAAAGGGGAGCGATTTTTTATATTAAACAAGAATTGGAGCCAAAAGTAGTGTTTAAAGATAAAGATGGGAGATTTGTAGCAGTAGAAACAATATTAAATGGAAAGAAAACATTGCTATTGGGACTGTATGCACCTAACGGTGCAAAGGATGCTTTTAAAAAAGACATTATACAACAGCTTGATGAACTGACCTATGATCAAGTTTTGATAATGGGAGATTTTAATGTAACAGTTAAGAACTCATTGGACAGGTCTGGAGAGAGAAAAAACAACAGTAAAGAAAGAAAACTGCCAAAGTCTTTTTTTTAATTGGTTAAACAAGAAAATCTAGAAGATATAAGGAGGAAATTTAACCCTTACTTTCGGGACTATACTTTTTTTTTCAGCAAGACATAAAACTTTTTCTAGAATTGACATGTTGTGGGGAACTAAAGATTTAGGTCTTATAACAAGAAAAATAGAGATTTTACCTAAGATTGGGGCTGACCATAACCCAATAATGTGGATTACAAAATTGTCCAAGAAGTTGAGAAGATGGAGATTGAATGAAGATTTGCTACAGAATAAAGAAACAGTGACATACCTAGAAAATGAGTTGGCAAGACTTTGTATTAATAGAGAAAAATCAAAAATTCTGTGTAAAAGTATGCAGATAAATAAACAACAAGAATTGCAAAAACTAACGGGCTGCAAAGTCACCTCCAAGGTAAAATATTTTGGGGTGGAGATAACAATGAAGAATATTGATCTGTTCAAAAATAATTATGAGAAGTTATGGCGTAAAATGGATGAAGACATGTTAAAATGGAACAAGTTTAATTTGTCATTGTTGGGTAGAATAGCTGCAATTAAAATGAATATTCTACCAAGAATAACGTATTTGTTTCAAACTATTCCTATTGTGAAGGATAGTAAACAATTTGATAAATGGTGAAGAAAAATTTCAGAATTTATGTGGGCTGGGAAGAAACCAAGAATTAAAATGAAAATTTTGACAGATGCAAAAGAGAGAGGTGGATTTCAAACAGAATTTAAGATTATATCAGGAAGCAGTTTGCTTAGTGTGGATAAAAGAATCGATAACGCTGTTAAACAGAAAACTTTTAGTGTTGGAAGGTCACGGAAATAAATTTGGCTGGCACGCATATTTGTATTATTGAAAAAAGAAGATGGACATTTTTTTCTCTCACCATTATATAAGAAATAATTTGTTAAGTACATGGATGAAATATAAGAAGTATGGAGATGAGAGAAGACCGTTATGGATAGTACCGGCAGAAGTAATAAAAATAACAGCTGAGATAGGGGAAGAAAAGTGGTTGTCATATAGTCAACTGTTAAAAATACAAAGTGGCAAAATAGAACTGAAAACTGCTGAAGAGTTGAATAATAAATATGATTGGTTTCAAATGCAATAAATAAAGAGCTTGGCAGAGAATGATATTAAAACTGAAGGAATAAGGAAAGAGCAAACAGAAATGGAAAAAGTTCTGCTTGGAGTCAATGATAAATTAATTTCAAAAGCATATAAATTACTTTTACAATGGTCTACAGAAGATGAAGTAGTAAAATCTCAAATGATTAAATGGGCAATTAATGTAAATAAAGAAATACAGATGGAAATTTTGGGAATATTTGTGGAAGAACTCTATGGAACACTCAACATGCCAGAATATTAAAGAAAATTGTTTTAAGATGATGTACAGACGGTATATAACTCCTAAAAAATTGGCAAAGATGAATAACAAGATGCCAGACAGATGTTGGAAAAGTAAAAGCATGAAGGTTCTTTCTACCATATGTGGTGGACTTGTGAAAGAGCTAAAATGTTTTGGCAGATGATTCAGCAAGAAATTTCTAACATCTTGGGATATGAATTTAACAAAGTTGCAGAGACTTTTCTGTTAGGATTACAAATGGAAAAATTTCCAAAAGAAGACAGAACTTTAATCTGGTACTTGCTCTCAGCTGCTAAGACATTGTATGCACAGTTGTGGAAGCAAGAAAAAATACCAGAGAAATGAGATTGGATTGTTAAAGTTATGACATGGAGTGAAATGGATAAGTTAACAAGAACTTTAAGAGACTATGATTTAGAAGTATTTAAGATGGAGTGGAAGAAGTTCAGAAGATACATAGAAAAAGAATGGAAAATAAAAGGACATTGGACAATCTTTGATAATGATTAAGTATAAGTGGGGGGAAGATATGAACTTTGGTTCTTATTAATTATGGGTACCTTTTAAAATGATGTTTTGAATTTAGTACACCGGCGGGGGTCAAGTAAAGGGGGGAGGGGTAGGTAGAAAGTAATATATGGGATTTTAAAAAAGTAGTTATTAATGATATAAAAATTTGAATATATTGCCATATGTTACTAATAAAAATTGTTTGAAATGAGATCTTTATTTGATAGAACATCTTATGTAAAGATGTAAAACAAGGTTTAATTCAGATTACCAACCGAACTACTAAATAATTCTTGTAGCCTATTTGAAAGGAAGGAAATCTCTTTCCATAGCTTGGCATTTACAAATAAATCCTCTTATTTTTCTTCAGTTGCTTTCTACCATTGCTTTCTTGGGTACATTATCTAGTGAGGAATGATTAATATAAAAAAAATCTACTATGTTTTAACCTGCAGCATAACAAAGAAGTGGCATCTAAACATCACTAATGATCTTTTTTCAAGGTCTGGTTTTCACAATTTATTAGTGCATTTTCCTATTAGGCAGTAGTGTCAGGTTCAATCATGCCAGAACAGGTATTTTCTATATAGTTATAGCCTTCTGGCTCAAAACGTGTCACTATCAAATAATGGTTTCCCAGATACATCAGAGGTTGTTGGTTTTTTTAAAATTACACACTACTTTTTAAGGAACTACATTCATACTATAGCATGAAGATGAAGATGAAGATATTGGATTTATATCCCGCCCTCCACTCCGAAGAGTCTCAGAGCGGCTCACAATCTCCTTTACCTTCCTCCCCCACAACAGACACCCTGTGAGGTGGGTGGGGCTGGAGAGGGCTCTCACAGCAGCTGCCCTTTCAAGGACAACCTCTGCCAGAGCTATGGCTGACCCAAGGCCATGCTAGCAGGTGCAAGTGGAGGAGTGGGGAATCAAACCCGGTTCTCCCAGATAAGAGTCCGCACACTTAACCACTACACCAAACTGGCTCTCATGATGCCATTTGGTGATCTCATTTTGAGCATGTGATGAACAGTTGAAATCTAATTTTTCATATTTTGATCCATACATCATTTAAACAAAAAAAAATGCACTAAAAGTTAATACAACCAATTGATTTTTGTGTGCATGGTCATTGATTATCTTCTTCAGTAGTTCTTGAGAAGCCCTTTTCTTCTAGTTTATCAGGAAACCTAATAATAATAATAATAATAATAATAATAAAAATTATTTATATCCCGCCCTCTTCACCGAAGCGGGCTCAGGGTGACTAACAACATATTCATATAATTATACAAAGGTTTAAATCACATTAGTCTTAAAAACATTCCAATTTAAAACAAATACTATTGCAAATAGATTTTAGGTGCTAATTCTGTTTTTAAAAATAATGGTGATAGAAGTCACCTAACATCAGTCACTCAGCGGGCAAAGGCCATCCCGAAAAGGGTGGTCTTGCAGGCCCTGCGGAACTGGTCAAGGCTCCGCAGGGCTCGCACTTCTTCTGGGAGCTGGTTCCATAGGTGTGGAGCTGCGATAGAGAAGGCCCGTGTGCAAGTGTTTTGTAGTTTTGCCTCCTTTGGTCCGGGGATAGCCAGCTGGTTCTTCCCTGCTGACCTCAGTGCTCTCTGGGTTTCGTATGGGGAAAGACAGTCCCTCAGGTAGGCAGGTAGAACGGTTGATAACTAGGGCAGAAGTGGTGGTGGCTGATCAGCACCCAGGGCTGGTGCACCCGTAGGCAACCTTAGGCGGTCACTAGGGCGTGGCTTTTGGGGGCATTGAATTTGGCAGTCCCTGGAAGTGTGGGGGCTGCTCCCTCCCTCCAAGGTGACTTAAATCATGTGGATGGGTGCCCAGGAGCAGCTGCTGCCCTCCCCGCAACAGTGAAAGGTCCCACCAATCAGGTGGAGGCTTTAAATTGCCTGGGAGGCTGGCACCTGCTCCTGGGTGTTCTCCTGATCACACGGGAGTGCCAGCAGAAGCCATCGGGATGGCCTCTCTCTCCATTTAAAGGGCTCGCTGACCAGCTGGTTAGCAGGGTCTTTAAATCACACAGGGAGGCATGTGCGGCTGCTCCTGCTGTTCTTGCCATGCAATTTGAATAGCCAGTGGACAGGTGGCCTTCAAGCACCTTTGCTATGGCTTGAAGGGTGCCCCCACCGGTGATTTAAATCTCATGGGAAGAGTGGCAGGAGCAGCCGCACACACCTCCCCATGCGTTTTAAAGATCAGCTGGTTAGCAGGCTCTTTAAATGGTGGGAGGGGGGCCAGCCCGGCTGCTTCTGCCAGTGCTCTCATGTGATTGGGAAAGCACCCAGGAGAAGGTGATGTCCTCCTGCATGATTTAAAGGATCTGACCATCAACCAAGATGGAGGTCCTGTACATAATTGAGAAAGCAGTGGCAGAGCAGTTTCATGTTTTCCTGGAAGATATATCTGTCCTTGATCCCTTCCAATCTGGCTTCCGTCCTTGTCACGGGATGGAGACTGCTCTGGTCACCCTCACAGATGACCTTAGAAGGCATCTGGATCAAGGTGGGTCAGTGCTGCTATTACTTCTAGATCTCTCAGCAGTATTTAACACTGTCAACTACGATCTAATGACCCACTGCCTTACTGACATTGGAATCCAGGGGGCTACCTTACAGTGGTTTTCCTCCTTCCTCCGTGGTTGGAGACAAAGGGTGGTGATAGGCGAGCAGACTTCCCTGCATCATCCACGTGAGTGTGGTGTACCACAGGGAGCTATTCTCTCACTGACGATGTTTAACATCTATATGCGCCTCCTTTCCCAGATTGCCAGAGTCTTTGGGCTGGGTTTTCACCAGTATGCAGATGACACCCAGGTCTATCTGTTGATGGATAGCCACCCAGACTCCAGCCCAGACCATCTAACCAGGCTGCAGGAAGCAGTGGCTGGTTGGCTGCAACTGAGACGGCTGAAGCTTAACCCAACCAAGACGGAGGTCCTGTACATGAGTCGTAGAGGGCTAAGATCGGTCATCTGGCTCCCCACTCTGGATGGCGCATCTCTTGTGCCAGCTCAGAAGGTGAGGAACTTGGTTATGATATTGGATGCCACCCTTTCTATGGAGGCCCAGGTCACAGCTGTTGCACGATCTGCCTTTTACCATCTTCGGCAGGTCAAACAACTAGCATCCTATCTGGTCCCTCAGGACTTAGCTATAGTGATCTATGCAACAGTCACTTCCAGGCTGGACTACTGTAACTCACTCTATGCAGGCTCGCCCTTGAGGCTGATCCGGAAGCTCCAGCTGGTGCAGCAGCACGAATGCTGACTATATCACCTGTACAGGTGAGCAGTTGGCCGATGCTGCGCAGTTTGCACTGGCTTACCAATTCAGTACCAGATCCACTTCAAGGTTTTAGTATTGACATTTAAAGCCTTGCGTGGCTTGGGACCGACATACCTGCGGGACCATCTCTCCCCATATGAGCCCCGGAGAGATTACGATCAGCCAGTCAACATCTCCTGACCATCCCTGGCCCAAGAGATGTCTGGCTTGCCTCGATCAGGGCCAGGGCTTTTTCGGAGCTGTTCCGCCAGGCCTATGGCTGAGGCAGGCGGATGTCCTTATCCTATTACACCATCTAAATTGGCCTCCCTGCACTGATCGCCCATAATTGGGCCAATACAGTTGACATCTTTTGGACACCTAGGATGGGACAAGTATGCCTTAGTTGATGTGTCCACACCATTCATGCTGCCTTAAACTAATTTTGAGCTGTGGTTTAACTGTTTTAATTTTTAATCTGTTTTAACTGTTTGACTGTTTTACTATTTATCTGTTAGATTGTCTATTGTTAGTTTTAATTGTTTTACCATGTTGGAATCCACCCTGAGCCCACTATGGGAAAGGGCGGACTATAAATCTACAAAAATAAATAAATAATCAGCAGGACATTTCACTAGCACAGGAAGGGCAGTAGCTGCTCTTGGGCACCCTCATGCATAATTTAAATCACCTGGGGGGGAGGGGACAGCCCCACCCTCCTAGCCTAGGTTGCCAGAAAGTCTGGCACTAGCCCTGTCAACATCCTTGGTATTTGTGATAAAGTCGTTTAAAAATGATGATGTGCCATGGTTGCAGTCCTGCTTCAATATATCCCACTTCTTTACAGAATTTCTGAAATGCTCACTCAGTACATTTGTTCCAAATGGTAAATGATATGAATTCAGAATTGGTTTGCTATGCTTTTTTACAACTACTGTGACACTGAAAATCTTCAAGAATTGAAACTAAGTTTATGACTTCACTAACTGTTGTTGAAATCCCCACTAAATAATACTTTTGGAGCAAAATATCAGTTTTCCTCTAAAAATTTGGGAAGTAAATGCTATAACTATGTTGCCTCCTTCCTATGTAACTTTTTTCTTGACAAGTCACAGGTGATTTATAGTGACCACATAGGATTTTCAAGGCAAGAGATATTCAGAAGATAGTTTGCCATTGCCTATCTCCACATCATGCCCCTGGCCCTAGTATTCCTTGGGATCTCCAATCCAAATATTAGCCAGGGCCGACCCTGCTTAGCTTCCAAGCTTGCCACAGCGTATTGTTGGAACTCTCTGTCTGGGGTAGTGATGCTCTGTATTCTTGGTGCTTGGCAGGGGAGGGGGGCACAGTGGGAGGGCTTCTAGTGTCCTGGCCCCACTGATGGACCTCCTGATGGTGCCTGGCTTTTTTGGCCACTGTGTGACACAGAGTGTTGGACTGGATGGGCCATTGGCCTGATCCAACATGGCTTCTCTTATATTCTTATCTGACAAGATCAAGGTAGCCTGGGCTATTCAGGTCTGGGTGTTATGCAGCTTCTTAGCCTTATTTACTTATATAGTGTGTATTTGTTTCTTTTTAAAGTAAAATAGATTAAATGTGAGAAAATCAGGCTGGAAAGACCAAATGAGAGTGTATTCATTATTTAAAGTCATTGGGTTGGGTCTAGCACTTCTGTGAACTCATTAAATTTACATTTCCATAGTTGAGGGCTGGGGGACTTTCCAGAATAGTATTCCACAAGAGATGGTGGGATTGTTCTCCCTCCCTTCTGCACATTCAGTGAACTCAGAGGACTTGAGCAAGAGGGAATAAAGAAGTAATACAGATCCTAATTTGCCCTTCTTGTTGCAGCTCCGATTTCTCACAGCACACTTTTCTGGAGAACCCCCACCCTTAGCAGTAGCTTTTATAGAAGGTTCAAGGGGAAGGAGAAGCAGATAAATATAATTTTCATGAACTGGATCTGCACACAAAAGTATGCCGATCCAGTTAATGAGAGTAATATTTATCAGTGCTTGGATCCAGTTCAGGAAAGTAATATTTATCAGTGCTTGGATCCAGTGCTCTTACACAGTTTCATAGCTAACACAGCACCCAGATACCCCATTGAAAGCTATGTGCTGACATTAGGAAAATGCAGTTGGTTTAATCATTATTAAAATATCAAAATGTCCTGTCATGCAGGTGGAAAGATGTCGTTCAAATTTTCCACATTTTTATTTTAAAGATTGTCTGGTAATAAAATGCAAGTTCATAAGCATTCCAAGGCAACATTGCAGAAATTTATATTTTTAAAAAATTGATTGCCCTTTTATAAAAATTGTTCATATGCACAGAACTGCAATTTTTCTCTCTGCTCAGAATCAACAAACCTTGGCAACCATGGAAACCAAATTATTGACTTGGAATGGTAATTCAATAAAGCTGTGTTACAAAATGTTAAAAAAATACTTTTTAATCTTTGTACGGTAACTAAAGTTTAAAACAATAACAACAAATGTTCTGTTACATGATGGAATATCCAGCCATTTTACCTTGTGAAGAATTAGCACTGTGTTGAATTCATTCAATAATTAAATCTTCTGTTTACTTAATTGATATTTCACATCCTCAATCTTTGTGGTGCCAGGGACCGGCACCAGGGCCAGCCCACCCACCATGGCCCCAGGGTTGGCAGGGTGGGGGCACCAAATTCGGCTCCAACCCCCTGTGGTTGTGCAGCCTCCCCGCCTCCCCACCACACCCCCGCAGTCGTGCAGCCTCCCTGCCACCCCCTCCTTGGGAGTGCAAACTTCCTGCCCTGTCTCTCATTGCGGCACTTCCACCACCACTCTCCATTTTAAGGCAGAAGAAAGGGCGGTGAGGTGCCACCTTCCCCGGCTCCTTAGAGCTGACCCCCCCACACACCGATCTCCGCGGGAAAAAACTTTGTAGCAGCAGACGGCAACCCACTGAAGAAGCGGCACTGCCCTTGTCTCCACCCCACTTCCTTCCCACTCCCAGGAAGGAAGTGGAGAGGAGGCAAGGGCAGGCCGCTTCTTCAGTGGGTTGCCGTCCGTTGCTACAAAGGTTTTTCCTGCCGAGATCAGCGTGGGGAGGGTGAGTCAGCCCTAAGGAGCTGGGGAAGGTAGTGCTTCACCACTCTTTCTTCTGCCTTACCAGAGAGTGGTGGAGGAAGCATGCGAGGAGAGACGGGGCAGCGAGGCTGCACAGCGCCGTGGGAGGGGCGGGGTGGCCAGTTTTCGCGGACCGGGTCCAGTCAGGCCACGGACCGATACTGGTCTGCAGACCGGGGGGTTGGGGACCCCTGTCAGGAAGAGATCAAGTTATAAAGAATGGCAGTCTTACACCACATATTTATGTAAAACTGCTCTTTTATTCTGCAGGGCTAAACAGAGTTGCATTTGAAACTCACTGATTTCGATAGAAGGGCACTGTTTTGCTGCGACTGGAGGCCCAAAAAGTCTTGATCAAATGGTGGGAATGCAGTGTATTCATTTGGTCCCAATGATATGCTTGTTTCAGTGGAAAGCCATTTATGCGAAGGGTGTTCCACTGTTTAAAATACTAGGGAAGTTCCTGGTAGGCTTCTGGCCTGACAGTCAACTGGTGGACAGGAGAAAGTGAGTCAAGTGGCCCCTACATTACTAGCAACTGCTTAGTTTGAACACAAACCATGCTATTGAGTGGCTATTGAGTGGCTACAGTTTGGAACAAATAGGGAAAGCCATATTTGGTGAACAGGATTACATTCAGTGCAGCTAGGATCCAAACTACTTCGTGAATAATATTTTTCTTTTAATTTAGAATTATCAATACAGTGAAGCCTAGTTATCAGTGACATGGTAAACATATGTCTAGCTCCTCAACACAGTGGGCAAGGGTTTATATAATTGAATGTGCTTCCATTTAAAAATCTACATGTGCATAGAATGGAAGTTCTAGAACCCTTTAATTCCATCATGTAAGCCCTCCAATCTTCAAACTGAAGTGGAGACATTAAGTCTTTGGGTAAGAGAACATAATAAGATAGACAAGCAGACAGATAATATGTAACCTGTACAAATTTTTAATGCACTGTACTTAAGGAAGCAGATAGATGGACACCTAAGAAATAAAAGAATTTTTAAAATCTAGTTACATAACTGACATATGCAGTAATACTGAATGTTTACATCACTAACCAGCCTGTACTCAGAAACTGCTGCATGATTACTTCACATAGCTATCTTTTTGCCGTATATCGTTAGCTTATTCCCTCCTTGACATTTGAATAGGTGTTCTAGAATTCATTTCATTGAACTTGAATCGCTAATATCACTGAATTCCAGACAGAGACTTCTCAGTTAAGGTCTACTGAAGTTAAGTGGACAGCTGTTCAGTTGTTGCTATTACATTGTGGAGGAGAAACAAAAACATTAAGTATTTTCTTATAATTAATCCCTGTTTGGAGTCCTATCCTCCTGTTAATGTTATCAATGTTATCATCAGACTATCTTGTCAGTCTTCCACAATTGTTAGAGATTTGTTAATAAACTGAGAAGTTTAGTAACGTCACTTGTAGAACAGTTATACATCTTCTGTGAGGTATAATAAACGGAGCTGGCCAATCTCCCATGCTGAGATCTGCTGCATCTTGGATTCTTCATATGCATAGCTAAAAAGTGTCCTGTGGTGCTACCAAAAGTTGTTTAAAATAGCTTCTGTAAAAAATCCTTACAGCATTACCAAAAAGAAATTGGGGTTGCAGCTCTGATGGTTTGATGGTGAGGCACTTTGGAGAAAAGGACAGGTCCCCATATTTAAAACATTCATTTCTCAAGCATGTACTTAGCTTTATCTATTTGGGCTTCATGTATTCTCAGTCATTGTTAAAATAACAGGAATAGCTTGTAGTCTGTAATAATGTGAGTGGCACATTTCCTGTTTTGTCTAATGTAAATGTGGGTTTGATGAAGCTCCATTTGGGTCTCTTCATGAACTACATCAAACATATCCAGTTTGCTGCTTTTATACCAAATTTCACAATCTGATCAATTTACCATCTGATCACTTCCAATTGTTATTTAGCCAACATGAAGACTTTGCTGTTCTAGGTAGCTGTAAAATCACAGTATTCCATAGTAGATGAAGTTGGTTTGATAAATGATAATTCCATAGCTATCCTGTGGCTTGTTTGCTACTGCCAACATCTTCTGTTCACTTCCACAGTTTCCCATAAAGTAGTTAAACCCACACTACAGATTTAAAAACAGGGTTCCTTTAAGAAGTGCATCTGAGGGTTGATGGAATTATTGTAGGAATCAATTTTGGAGTGGTCTCATGAACTGTCTAACATGTAGGGTGACTGCTGTGGTGGATGCCATGTACCCCAATATTTTTGAATATTTCTGGCTGGCTGAAATCTGCAAGCCAAGAATTTAAGGGCCAGTGATTTAATATGATTAGTTTTTGATGATGGTAGGAATGCCCTTCTTTTGACTGAATCAATATTAGCACCTATTAATTCTATGCATTGCCTACAGGAGAGCTGAGATTCTTCCTAATTGATGAGGAAACCCAGATTGTTTAGTGCTTGCAGAAGACATTTCAAATTAATCTTCAGGACCCCTGGAAAGTTGCCTACAAAGAGCCAGTCATCTAAGAATGGATAGATGATGAATCCTTGCAGTCTTAAATATGAGACAATTACTGATGTGCACTTGGTAAACCTGATGCCAGACCAAAAGGCAAAGCTTCTGTTACCCAATATAGGAAGATGAGGGTGCTAGTAATTGGGGATTCCCTACTCAGAGGAATCAAAGCCCAAAGTGTGCCGACCGGACTTGTCATCTCAACAGGTATGCTGGATACAGGGTGCACACATCCAGCATGTCACGGGTTATTGAGGAAGACTCAGCATGGGTTCTGCAAGGGAAGATCTTGCCTCACTAACCTGTTACATTTCTTTGAGGGGGTGAACAAACATGTGGACAAAGGAGACCCAATAGATGTTGTTTACCTTGACTTCCAGAAAGCTTTTGATAAAGTTCCTCATCAAAGGCTCCTTAGAAAGCTTGAGAGTCATGGAGTAAAAGGACAGGTCCTCTTGTGAATCAAAAACTGGCTTAGTAATAGGAAGCAGAGAGTGAGTATAAATGGGCAGTCTTCGCAGTGGAGGACGATAAGCAGTGGGGTGCCGCAGGGCTCGGTACTGGGTCCCATGCTCTTTAACTTGTTCATAAATGATTTAGAGTTGGGAGTGAGCAGTGAAGTGGCCAGGTTTGCAGATGACACTAAATTGTTCAGGGTGGTGAGAACCAGAGAGGATTGTGAGGAACTCCAAAGGGATCTGTTGAGGCTGGGTGAGTGGGTGTCAATGTGGCAGATGAGGTTCAATGTTGCCAAGTGCAAAGTAATGCACATTGGGGCCAAGAATCCCAGCTACAAATACAAGTTGATGGGGTGTGAACTGGCAGAGACTGACCAAGAGAGAGATCTTGGGGTCGTGGTAGATAACTCATTGAAAATGTCAAGACAGTGTGCGTTTGCAATAAAAAAGGCCAACGCCATGCTGGGAATTATTAGGAAGGGAATTGAAAACAAATCAGCCAGTATCATAATGCCCCTATATAAATCGATGGTGCGGTCTCATTTGGAGTACTGTGTGCAGTTCTGGTCGCCGCACCTCAAAAAGGATATTATAGCATTGGAGAAAGTCCAGAGAAGGGCAACTAGAGTGATTAAAGGGCTGGAGCACTTTCCCTATGAAGAAAGGTTGAAACGCTTGGGACTCTTTAGCTTGGAAAAACGTCGACTGCGGGGTGACATGATAGAGGTTTACAAGATAATGCATGGGATGGAGAAAGTAGAGAAAGAAGTACTTTTCTCCCTTTCTCACAATACAAGAACTCGTGAGCATTTGATGAAATTGCTGAGCAGACGGGTTAAAACGGATAAAAGGAAGTACTTCTTCACCCAAAGGGTGATTAACATGTGGAATTCACTGCCACAGGAGGTGGTGGCGGCCACAAGTATAGCCACCTTCAAGAGGGGTTTAGATAAAAATATGGAGCACAGGTCCATCAGTGGCTATTAGCCACCGTGTGTGTGTATATATAAAATTTTTTGCCACTGTGTGACACAGAGTGTTGGACTGGATGGGCCGTTGGCCTGATCCAACATGGCTTCTCTTATGTTCTTATAAAGGGTAGGAAGAATTGTCAAGCCCATGGATTACTATCCTTTCATGATGATCCATGTAGGAACAAATGATACCACCCAGCACAGCACAGCCATTAAGAGAGACTATGTGGCTCTGGGTCTGTAATGTACTGGGAGACGAGACGTGGTGAAGACTTCAGGCTTTATTCGCTAGTACATTACGGAACTGGGGAACACGCGGCCGGGTCCGCCAATATATACAAACACCCCGGAACAACCCCCCCGCTGGCCAGCCCAATCCTGGCCAGTTAAACTTCCCGCGCTTGACATTGATTGGCCGTGACTTTCCCCGCGCTGTGCCTGGTCGCCCGAGGACGCGCGGCGCGTGTGTAGAGTCCGATACTCTACACTCCTCCCCCCCTAGTTCAGACCACATAGTCCCGGAGGTATGCTGGTGCTCTCCGTTCCCGTGTCGATCTCCTCGGGGTCGCTCGTGGAGCTGGGTCTGGTTCTGGTGTGGGCGATGCTGCTCTTGGTTGTGGGACGCTGGGGTCTGCTTCTGGCTCCGGCTCTGATTCGGTGTCTCTGGGGGCATCATAAGTAGGTAGTTCCTGTATTGGCGGGGCCCCCTCCGGCGCTTCTGTTGCTAGCTGTTCCCTATTCCCTGCCTCTTCCATTTCCTCGGGTAGGGTGCGGCGGCGCAGCTGATCTATGTGCCGTCTTAGTACCTGGCCCCCCTCGGTGGTCACCTCGTATGACCTGGAACCTGTCACCCTAAGGACTCTCCCCGCGACCCAATCGGGGCCGCTTGCGAAGTTCTTCGCGTATACAGGGTCACCCGGAAAGAACCCCCGCACTGCCTCCCGGACCTCTGGGGACCCGCGGACCTCGGGGGCCCGGTCTGGGTGCAGCCTGTCTAGACGGGTTGTCAGTTTCCTCCCCATGAGCAGTTCCGCGGGGCTGGATCCCGTTATAGGGTTTGGGGTGATCCTGTTGTGGAACAGGAAGGCTGAGAGGCGGTGGTCCCAATCCCCATGTACTATTCTCCCCAGTGCTTCCTTGGTGGTCCGCACCATCCGCTCCGCCTGGCCGTTGGTTGCCGGGTGGAATGGTGCGGACCTTCTGTGTCGTATGAGGTACCTCTCCGTGAACTCCCGGAATTCCCGGGAGGTGAAGGCCGTTCCGTTATCCGTCACCAGGGTGTCTGGGATCCCGTGCGTGCATAGGACCTTCCTGAGTGCTCGGACGGCTGCCGCCATGGAGGTTGAGGCTACCGGAATCACCTCTAACCATTTTGTGTAGGCATCCACAAGTATAAAAAAGATCTGGCCCTGATACGGGCCGGCAAAATCTAAGTGGAGGCGGGACCATGGCCGCCTGTTAGACTCCCATCTGTGGACCGGGGCTGACGGGGGATCGGGCCGGGATTCTTGGCAGGGTTGGCACCTCCTCACCCACCCCTCAATTTCCTCATCCATGCCCGGCCACCACACATAACTACGGGCCAGGGCTTTCATCCTCACGATGCCCGGGTGGGTCTCGTGGAGGTCTTCCAGTACCTGTTTGCGCAAGGGGGGGGGAACCACCACCCGGCTGCCCCAAAGCACGCACCCCTTGTGTGTCGATAGCTCGTCCTTCCTGGACGCGAACGGTCTGAACACTTCTTCCACTTTGCCTGCCGGCCACCCCCTCCCCACCCAGTCCCTGACCCGTGCCAGGATGCGGTCCCTCCCTGTCGCCCGGGCTACCTCTGCCGCGTGCAGTGGGCGCTCAGGGAGAGATTCAATGAGCATTACCCCATGTGCGGGGGCGGGATCGGGTTCTGTTATGGGGAGCGGCAGGCGGCTGAGGCCATCGGCGTGTCCCATGGCTTTGCCCGGGCGGTGTACCAGTTCATACGTGTAGGAGTTCAGGAACTGGTTCCACCTCAGGACCCTCTGGGATAGGATTTGGGGGGTCTGACGGTCTGCCGCCAGGAGGCCCAGGAGCGGCTTGTGGTCAGTGGCGATGGTGAAACGCCTACCGTAGAGGTAGTCGTTGAACTTGTGCACCCCCGCCACGATCGCCAGGGCCTCCTTATCGATTTGAGCGTAGTTCCGCTCCGCTGGGGATAGGGTCCGTGAATAGTATGCTACTGGCACTTCCCTCCCGTCCGGGAGTTGGTGCCCCAAGACCGCTCCCACCCCGTAGGGGGAGGCGTCGCAAGCCAGGATCAGTGGCAGGGTTTCATCATAGTGGTGCAAAACCGCGTTCGAGACCAATAGGTCCTTGACTGCCTGGAACGCCGCGGCTTGGCGCTTCCCCCAGACCCACGGGGCTTGTTTATCAAGCAAACGGTGTAACGGTTCCGCCACGGCGGCCTTGTGGGGCAGGAACGAGTGATAAAAATTCAGCAAACCCAAAAAACTTTGTAGCTCCGCTTTGCTTTTGGGAGCGGGGGCCTGCACAATGGCCCTAGTCTTGTCCTTAGTCGGGTGAATTCCAGCCGCGTCCACGGCGAATCCCAGGAACTCCACCCGCGGAACCCCCAACAGACATTTTTCCTTCTTCACTTTCAACCCCGCCGCTTGGAACCTCCGGAGGACCTCTCGCAGGCGGCCTTTGAACTCTTCTTCGTTCGGGGCGGCGATTAAAACATCATCGAAGAAGGGTTGCACTCCGGGAATTCCTTTAAGGAGAGAGTCCATTATGCTTTGGAAAATTCCCGGAGCCACGCTCACCCCGAACTGCAATCGTTTAACTCTAAACGCCCCCCTGTGGGTCACGATCGTCTGCGCCTCTGCTGTCTTAGCGTCGACTGGCAGTTGCTGGTATGCCTGTGCTAAGTCCAGCTTGCCAAAAACCCGTGCCCCTGCGAGTGTCGATAGTACATGGCTGACTACGGGGACTGGATACGGGTTATCCTGGAGCGCTTTGTTGATCGTGCACTTTTAGTCAGCGCAGATCCTTACGTCCCCGTTCGGTTTCACTGGCGTTACAATGGGGGTCTCCCAAGCCGCATAAGTTACAGGCTCCAAGACGCCCTGGGCCGTGAGGCGGTCCAGTTCTGCCTCAATTTTCGGCTTTAGGGCAAACGGGACGCGCCTCGCTTTGAGCCGTATGGGCCGGACCATGGGGTCAATCGGTAGGGTGATGGGCGGCCCCTTGTAGCTCCCCAGGGACCCATCGAAAACCTCGGGGAACTCCTGGCAGACCCCTTCGAAGTTGCTGGCCTGCACGTGCTCCACCCCTACCAGCTTGATCCCCAGTGGTTGGAACCAAGCTAACCCCAGAAGGGTGGTCAGTTGGCGCTTGACCACCAGTATGTCTAGGGGCCCCTTAAAGCTTCCCCTCTCCACATGCACCTGGGCCCACCCCACGACGTGAACCGGGTTTTTCTGGAAGTCCCTCAGTACGAAATCCGCTGGCCTCGTTTGGAGGCGGCGGCGGGGGCATAGTCTCGTAAGGGTCTCCTCTGAAATTATGGAGATCGAGGAACCCGAGTCTACTTCCATGACGCAGGGGGCGCCCTCGATCCGGACAGACATTTTGACCTTGTCCGGGGCTGCGAGGGGCAAGTTCAGTACCTGCAAGCTGGTGGATGCCGTCGTGTGGGTGTCCATGGAATCGTGATGCGCTGACGGTGGTCGACGGCTGCTCTTGGCCCGGCAAGCCCGGGCGATGTGGCCCATCTTCCCACAGCTTCTGCAGTCCAGGTTTCGGTACGGGCAGTCCCTCCTTTCGTGGGGGTCGCCGCAGCTGGCGCACTTGGAGCTGGGGTTGGTGGGGGCCCTCTCCGTCGCTCGTTGTCTCGCGGGGACCCGAGTTTCTGTCCTCTGTGGCCGTCGGAGCTGGAACGCTTCTTCCTCTGCTCGGTCCTCTGGTCCCATTTCTTCTTGGTGTACTGCCTCTCCCCGCGGCTGGCCATACGCCTTGGTGGCCCTCTCGAACGCCGTCGCCTCGTTGAAGGCTTGTTGTAGGGTGAGCTCCTCCTTTGCGAAGAGCTTCTGCTGCAGTCGCTCGTCTCGGAGGCCCCAGACGAAACGGTCCCTCAGGGCTTCGTCCCTCTTGTCGAAACTGCAGTTCCCGGCGATCTGCCGAAGGGCCGCCAGGTAGACCGCCGCTGTCTCCCCCGACTTCTGGTCCCTCTTGTGGAAGAGGAATCGGCGGGCGACGATGGACGGTTGGGGCGAAAAGTGGCCCGTGAGGAGTCTCACGACCTCCCCGTAGGTCCTCTCAGTCAGCTTCGCCGGAGCGGAGAGACCCCGTGCGATCTCGAAGGTTTCTTCTCCACAGACGCTCAGCAGGACGTCTCTCTTCCTGTCGTCATCTTCGATCAGGTTCGCACGCAGGTAGCATTCGACCCTTTCTGTGTAGGTCTCCCATCTCTCGGGGTGCTCCGGGTTGAACTCCGCAAGATGGCCCGTCGTTACACTTGGGTTCGCCATGGCGGCGGCGGGCTGTGCGATCCTGCGGTCTCCGCCTTCCTCGTCTCCGGCCAGGTCTGGTTCCCCTCGGGCGGCCGGACCTAGCTCGATCCCACCTTCGTCGCCAGTGTAATGTACTGGGAGACGAGACGTGGTGAAGACTTCAGGCTTTATTCGCTAGTACATTACGGAACTGGGGAACACGCGGCCGGGTCCGCCAATATATACAAACACCCCGGAACAACCCCCCCGCTGGCCAGCCCAATCCTGGCCAGTTAAACTTCCCGCGCTTGACATTGATTGGCCGTGACTTTCCCCGCGCTGTGCCTGGTCGCCCGAGGACGCGCGGCGCGTGTGTAGAGTCCGATACTCTACAGGGTCAGAAGATGAAAGAGCTGGAAGCACAGGTTGTGTTTTCATTAGTTCTCCCTGTTCAAGGCTGTGGGTTATGATGAGAAGAAACAATACTGCAATAAATGACTGGCTATGTGAATGGCGTCATCAGGAAAGGTTTGGATTTCTGGACCATGGGTTACGCTTTCAAGATTGTGGTCTTCTGTCAGGAGATTATTTGCATCTCACAAAGGTAGGGAAAAAGGTGTTTGGTAACAGCCTTGCTAGCTTAATAAAGAGAGCTTTAATTGTATGGATGAGTGAGACAATGAAGTCCAGTATGATGCCAATAACTAGAGACAAGAATGCTAGTTTTGCCCCTTCTGGGACAACAGAAAACAATTCCACACCATTCTCTATATGACAGCCTTTCAAGATTTCGATGATGGTGATCATACCATCTCTCCAGGCTAAACATATGCAGCTCCTTCAACCTTTCCTCATAGGACTTGTTCTCCAGACCCCTCATCATCTTCATTGCCCTCCTCTGAACATATTCCAGCTTGTCTATATCCTTCTTTAATTGTGGTACCAAAAACTGGACACAATCCTCTAGGTGAGGTCTTACCAGAGCAGAGCAAAGTGATACCATCACTTCACTTGGTCTGGACATTATACTTCTGCTCCTACAGCCCAAAATCACATTTGCCTTTTTAGCCACCACATTATACCGTTGACATGTTCAGTGCATGGTCCACTAAGACCCCTAGATTCTTTTCATTACTGCCAAGTCAATTCTTCCCCATCCTATAATTATGTATTTGATTTTTACACCTAAATGCAAAATTTTACATTTATCCCTGTTAAAATTCAATTTGTATTACGCCAGTTTTCCAGCCTGTCAAGATCATCCTGTATTCTGTCTCTGTCTTCTACTGTATTTGTGATCCCTCCCAATTTCGTATATTCTGCAATTTATTAAGCATTCACTCTATTCCTTCATCCAAATAATTTATGAAGACATTGAACAAAACAGATCCCAGGACAGATCCTTGAGGCACTCCATTATTCACTCCTCTTCAAGAGGATGAGAAACCATTAACCAGCACTCTTTGGGTTTGATATATCAACCAGTTATAGATCCACATAACAGTAACAGGAACCAAACCACATTTTACCAACTTGTCAACAATAATAGTAGATGTAACATTATCAAAAGCCTTACTGATGTCTCTTATCACAAAAATATTAAAACATTTAAAATATAAGATTAAATGAGGGAATGCCCAGTAGTGGCTGTAGGTGAGTAGGGAAGCGGCCAGACAGTACAGAGGACTTGCTCTTGCCCAGGGCATGGCCTCGTCTGCGAGCCCAGGGAGAGTTTGTGGTAGATTTGGGTGGGAGAGAGAAAATCAACTACAGCCTACCTAATGGAGGCTTTTCTTCAACTGGCAGCATGTCTAAACTGTTTTAAAGTAGAGGTAAGTCCACAGAGCATGAAAAAAATACTGTTTTAAAAAATCCCATGTTCTCCTTTATTTCTCTCTTGAGAGTTCTGGCACCAATTTTTCTAGAAAAAAAACTCCTGGAGATCCCAATGAATCCTCACCCTAGCATGCTTTAATGCTCTACCTTCAGCTCTTGTGGAAGGCAGCTACCATAGTGTCCTGCTCCCTTAAGGGCTTTGTGAGAATAGCAAGCAGCTGATTGCCTCTCAGTAACTTTGCCTGTCTTTTGGAGGAGGGTTTTACTTTTCTTGTCCTCCTCCTTGATCTGTGTTCATTTTTTATGTTTGCTGCATTGTATGCATTTTGCTATATGTTGTTTTTCAGAGCTGTATAGAAATAAAGTTTTTGAACCGAGGAAGAAGTAGTTATGTAGAGCATTGACTTGCTAGCACCCATAAGAACAATTTCCTTCACAAACCCATATTTTAAAGCTTGTTTTATTTTTACATTTTCATTTTAAAGTTAGGAGAATATTACATACGCCACTTAAAAATATTAAAAGATGGCCATCCCACCTAAATCATAAGGGAAGGTGTAAGACTCATGGCTAACCACCAAAAAATATAATTCAGTGTGTTCTAATGTGTGTTGACATCAGGACATGCTCTATTACCAATATGCTACATACATTTCTCATATAATATTTCCCCATTGACTGGTCAGATTATTTTGAACTCAAGAGTATTTTGCATCTAAATAAACATTACTTTGCTATACCTCATTCATCTTTGTCAAGTTGCTACATTCCTGGGATGGAATGAACATTAACTTTTATGATATATCTTCTGTGTTTAGAATAGATGAATTGTTTCCTAGTTCTAACTTCTCAAGAGGCACAACCTATCTAGCAGACAGAGAATGAGTCATGGCTCCGATTGAGAGAAACTGAAAAATGCATTATTCATCTGCCACATATGTTCAGGTTGTTTCTACCAGATCCATCTGGACAGTTTGTTTTTTATTGTTTTATAACAAGCATACTAATGTACATTTCACCCAGCAGACCTGAGCAATTCAGCTTAACACCTGTCAAGGGACATATCCATTTTCTTCATGATGAATAGAGCCAAAGCTAAGACCAATCTTTCCCAATATGAATCAGCATGTATGAATAAATATGGTCAGGTCCTGAGAATATACTGTTATATCATTTGTGTATTGCAGCTTAACTGATCTCAAAAAGTTAAATAATTTTATCACCACCATTTTCCCCCCAATACTTAATATTATTTCCTGGAGATATGTTATCTCCTTAAAACTCACAGAGAAATACCCAAAGCACATTACATTTTCAGAAACCTCCAAATTCATTTCTCTCTCTGCTTTTACTATTATAAACCTTGCTTGGTGATGTCTCACCCACTGTACCTTTGTTTTCACTGCCCCTCCCTCCCTACTTCTATACCTTCCTTTGAGTCTATTCATAATAGTTATGTCCAATTCCATATTTCCTTTTGTGATGTTTCTGAAGTCCTTCAATCTGCTCAACACCAGATTCATCACCTATTTGAATTGCTCTGCTGTTCCATAGTTTATTTCTCCTTCTATTACACATCTTTTCACTTTCTATATTCCAGACAGGCTTTACTACAAGTCCTTTCAGTTATATCACCCAGGAATGTGGAAGTAGCCTGAGAGCATATGACAAGGGAGACCTTCTACTAAGCAGTCTCCTGGAACAATCACCCTGTCATTGATCCAGGTGTCAAAATTTACCTTTCAGAAAATGGCACAGTATCAATTTAAACAAGTTTTGGTTTATTTAAACAGACTAGCAGGGAAGGGATGGGATGGGATATTTACATAGGTTTTTGGGATTTAGAAGATGTAGGCAAACAGTTAAAACTAAACACAGAACTACTTCTGAGGTAACTGACTTCACCAGATACAGTGTTTCCTTTAAAGTGGTTTTGTTGTTGTTTAGTCGCACAGTCAAGTCTGACTCTACATGACCGTATGGACCACATCATGCCAGACCCTTTTATCTTCCACCATCCTCTTAAATTCATTCAAATTCATGTTTGTTGCATCTAACCATCTCATCCTTTGCCATACCCTTCTTCTTTTACCTTCAATCTTTCCCAGAATCAGGGTCTTCTCCCTTCTCAGGTATCATTGATGTTAGAGGTTGATCTTCCCCACTTTATAACTACACAATCTTGAGTGTAACCTGCTTTGTCCCTTTGGTTATAAGACCAAGGTATCTCTACTAGACCCCTTTCTCTGGCAAGATTGTTAATATCTTCCCTTTAAGATAAATAACCTGCACCTTTGGCACCATTTGAGAGTCTTTCCCTGCCACCTCAAAACCATTTTCCAAAACCTGATCTTCCAGACTTCCATTCTTCCCTTCCCTTTGGACCTAAGTTTAATACAGGAAACTGTTTTCATTCCCCCTCTCTTCCGGTTCCAGAAAGGAAAGGGGAGAAGCGTCCTCCAGCACATTCTTAGAAGAAAAAGGATAAGAAGGACGCCACATTGCAGCTGGTGGGTGCGCACATGCTGTGATCGTGCCGGGGGAGGGGGGAGGCGGGAGCGGAAGGGCCCAGGCGCAGCAGATCGTGCTGGGTGGGGGAGAGGCGGGAGCGGAGGGGCAGCCGATCATGCCGGGATCCTGTGAACATGCCCACTCCTTGCCCCCCACCTCACCGAAACTCCACGCCCCACCCTTGCTGCTGCCACACACCTCCAGCATCGGTGAAGCCGAGAGGTGGCATGGCAGCGAACCTTCGGTGAGGTCAGGAGTAAGCGCGTTCTCAGCCCTCTACTGCTTTAAAGCTGTAAAGCTTTAAAGTGGGAGAGAGCCAAAAATAGGCTGCATGCGACCTGATGATGTCACTTCTGGTGATGTCACCAGGTGCACGCGTGCTATGTGCATGCAAAACATTAAAAACAAAGGGGGCAGGGGCTGAGTTCAGCCTGGGGCGCTGGAAAGGCCAGCCCCAGGCCTGCTCATATGCACTGCCACTTAGCATGCATATGCCTGCTGTCCATCACAGAGCAGAGAGCCAGTTTGGTGTAGAAGAAGAAGATGATGATGATATTGGATTTATATCCCGCGCTCCACTCCAAAGAGTCTTAGAGCGGCTCACAATCTCCTTTACCTTCCTCCCCACAACAGACATCCTGTGAGGTGGGTGGGTTGGAGAGGGCTCTCACAGCAGCTGCCCTTTCAAGGACAACCTCTGCCAGAGCTATGGCTGACCCAAGGCCATGCTAGCAGGTGCAAGTGGAGGAGTGGAGAATCAAACCCGGTTCTCACAGATAAGAGTCCGCACACTTAACCACTACACCGAACTGGCTCTTTGGTTAAGTGTGTGGGCTCTTATCTGGGAGAACCAGGTTTAATTCCCTGCTCCTCCACTTGCACCTGCTGGAATGGCCTTGGGTTAGCCGTAGCTCTGGCAGAGGTTGTCCTTGAAAGGGCAGCTGCTGTGAGAGCCCTCTCAGCCCCACCCACCTCACAGGATGTCTGTTGTGGGGGAAGGAGATAAAGGAGATTGTAAACTGCTCTGAGTCTCTGATTCAGAGAGAAGGGCGGATATAAAACTGCAATTCTTCTTCTTCTTCTCAGATTCAGGAGCTCACAGGAGCACAGCTCCTGAACCTTTCTGAGGGTTCCCCCTCTTCCTCCCCACCTACCTTGTCCATTGAATAGTACATGCAGCTGCATAACAATCCCTGGATTAGGAGGACGGGCAGCCAGCCAGCCACCAGGGGTTTTGCCACACCCACAGCAGCCCTCATGAAACCTCGGAGAAGCCCGCACCACCCTTTTTCCACTTCTTATGTGATTTTGGGTGGCGGGTGGCTTGCTGGCCTTTTGATCCACACATGGCTCTCTAGTCAGCTCAAGCAGGCCTCGCTTGCCCGGGGCTCTCCTTTCTTGCATTGGGTTGCTTTTGGCTTGGGGGGAGGCATATGCTATTGAGTTATGCTAATGAGTTCTGCCATCTATTTTTCTACAAAACATCCCCTGCAGAGCAGCATGTCTCCTTCTCATATCTTGTAAGCCAAAATGCCATCGAAACGAGGTTGGGAAATTGACAGGTGGGCACCTGGCTTAAAAAGGATCTTGAATCTATGTATACAGGATACACGTCCAGAAATTATTGCTTACATTTGCCAAGGACACTAAGTAAAACAATTAAAAATTTATTGTAGAAAAATATAGAACACACATACAAGGCAATAAATGCATACAACACACATACAGTCCTAATAAAAATAGAGAGAAATGCAGAGACAACACAAGGATGGACAAACAGGGTGATGATTACCAATCGTAGTCTTCAAGGAAGGATCCAATGGTGATGAACGAGGACTAGGGGGAGGGGACCCTCAACTGATCAGGAACCGGGGATGTATCTAGACAGCGGAACTGGGGTACTGCTAGATGCACACCTGTGGGGACCTGGACCACAGGTTATACCTTGAGCCCTTAGGGGATGGGAGGTACGGGGCGGATGACAGTGGTCAGCTGGTACATGACCTCAGAAAAAGGGGAGGTTCTGCAATGACCATAAGGGCTGGACTTATGCAGTAGCCAATAGCCAGTTTATTGGTGGCACCTGTTTGGCTGCCCATATCTGGCCAATGAGCAGGCTTGGCTCTGGTTACCTGATTGGACTTCCAGGTAACAATGGGCCAAGGTGAGAGGCTCCAGGATGACCATTAAAAGAAAGAATGGGAAAAATGATTGGGTGATTAAAGCTATTAAACTTATCTAAAAAGGTGACAATAGATGGCCAAATTGCTACCTAAGGTAACACCCGGTCTATACAAAGACACTTGGCTCTAGGTGAAGATGTTCTTCCTCCTCTTCAGTCTTCTATTGGCACCAGTCTTTTTCTTGGGTTCCGTTAGACAAAGGCTTAGGCAGTCTGGCAGGATCCATGCCTAAGATAAGCTTGATGGTTTTATGCATAGGTGACATCTGTTGAGTACATGAGCCTCCTGCTTCGCTGTGATGGAGTCTGGCACTGCAGGAAGATAGCTGCTGGTGGTGTTAGCCTTCCAAGATGGATTCTATGGTTGAGGCTGGAAACCGCTTGCCGGGACAGTTCCTGCCGGCGCACCTTCTTCCGCTACAAAGGCTGAGATGGGGATCGCACGGAGCGACTGGAAACCTTCTGTTCTCCTAGTTAGCCCTCCTCGAGAGACATGGAGTGCTGCTGCAATGTTGTGGCTGTTAGTACTCATAAGTCCCTTCCAGTTTGGTAGACAAAACTCACGTCCTCTTGGCAGATGTGTGTGAGTTGAGTCTCCAGGCACCCTGGAGTTCTGGAATTAGCAGTATTTTTCTCACAATCTCTTTAAAAATGGTAGGTGCCCAAGCTTAATGTTTGAGGAGTCATCCTTCACAGGGATGGTCTCCAGTGATTCTGGAATCTGAGCAGAAGTCTAGGATGGGGCTCCAGAATCACTGCTCTAACCTGAGCCACCTTATCCCAGGCAAAGGGTGTCCTCAACCTATTTGAGCTAGGTGGAAGCTGCCATTGCCAAATACTGGCAACCCAAGCCCCAGACAAGGTGAGCATGAACAGCTACTGCAAATGGGTAGATGTGAGCAACTGCCACTATGAACAGACAGCCCGGGCCCTGGACTGGCTGGGCAGGCAGGCCTAGAATGCTTGTGCATAAGCAGTGACAGCCACAAGCTGGTTGGCCTTGGTTTTATAGGTACTTCATTTTCCTCTTTTCCCCTCTCTTTTGGGAGAATGGGGCCATGATGAACAAGGTGGTGGCCATTTTTATCTCCCAGTCTGCCTGTGATCACTGGCTTCAGAGCAGGAGCTGGCAGAAATCAGGTGAAATTAAATTTGATCATTCCCAGCCCTCCAGCATCACCCACATCCTTCAAGCACCACAGATAAAGGCTGTGAGCAGAACTACAAGAGCAATGACAGAGTGCTCACCTCCTGGCCCATCGCCCGCGGTTTGAGTAGTTGCAGAATTACTCCCAAGTAGCTTGCTGCAAACTGGACCCTTAGGCACATGCCAATAAAAACCAGCTAAGGGAGACTGTTAGGTATGGAAGTAATGTTGTTCTATTACTGACTCTGTAACTACAGCCTTGAAATTGGCCTTGGTCATGTGATCTTTGGACCAGCTTTCTAATAATGGCTTGTGACTCTAATTGACTCCTGCTTGTGAGTAACCTTTGGATTGCTTGACTATGCCTCTTGGACCCCATGTTAATGGCTCTCTTGACTCTAAACTATTGATTTGGCTTCCCTTGCTTGGACTGACAGCCTTCCAAGAACCCACCCTTGGCTCTGCCTAACTCATGGCCATGCAGGAGAGGTTGGGCCAGATGATAGTCTTGTGGGAGCAATACTCCAGGGGATTAGTGTTGGCAGGCTCAGGGGATTTGGTGAGATACTCCCTCATCATCACCTCTGCCAAATCCTCTGCTATTGCTCATGTGGCATCCTGTCTGCTGCTGACCTCCCAATTCATCACTGGCAACCAGTAGTGGGGCTTCTCTCTGTTTGGGCTCTTTGAGACAGAGGTGCTGGGCTGCTGCTCCTCCTCCCCAGCCTCTTCCATCCACTATTCCCTTTGGCCATGTCTTTGGCCTGTAGTCTCTGCACTTCTTTGCAGAGCTCACAATTCCATTGCATGAGCTCTGCATTCAGGAGTCCAACACTTTTATCCAGGGGTCACAGGTACAGGCCAGCCTGTAAGCAAAGTCAGGTTCTCCAGTTCCTCTACATTGTAAAGTGCCATTATACGATACTATACCTAGCTTACAACTTTGGAGGCCAGGTCTTCCCATTGAAAATAGTACCCCTTTTAAATTTAAAAGGAAGGAGAAGCTCTCAAACAGCCGCTTGACAAGTCTAGTTTCCTTTCCTTCCCTCCCTGCTGCCTTTAGGTGGGAGTGGAATGGGGAAGCAATTGATAATATGTTCATGTATTCATAGATTCATAGAGTTGGAAGGGACCTCCAGGGAAATGCAGGAAACTCACAAATACCTCCCCCTAAATTCACAGGATCTTCATTGCTGTCAGATGGCCATCTAGCCTCTGTTCAAAAGCCTGCAAGGAAGGAGAGCCCACCACCTCCCAAAGAAGCCTGTTCCACTGAGGAACCACTCTAACAGTCAGGAAGTTCTTCCTAATGTTGAACTGGAAACTCTTTTGATTTAATTGCAACCCATTGGTTCTGGTCCTACCTTCTGGGGCCACAGAAAACAATTCCACACCATCCTCTATATGACAGCCCTTCAAGTACTTGCAGATGGTGATATAAGCCGCCTCCTCTCCAGGCTAAACATGCCCAGTTCTTCCACCTTTCTTCATAGGACTTGGTCTCCAGACCCCTCACCATCTTCGTCACCCTCCTCTGGACCCATTCCAGCTTGTGGGAACCTGAAAGAAATACCAAAACATTCTAAAAATGGAAGATAGTCCCCCAAAAATGGATAATAAAAAACATATCTTTCTCAAGCCAGATCCTAAATTAATCCATTATGTGAACATTCCTAGATCAGAGATAAAGGGTTTGATTTTCCATTGCCTGCCTCCACATTGTGACATGATGGGCCAAGACACACCTGAACAATTATCTTGACCTCTGACAGATCCCATATTCAGGAGAGAAGCAGTGGAGGGGAGATGTCTTGGGTGGTAGATGGACTATGAGTAGGAAGGAGCCAGCTGACAACTGTGGGCATGATTGGATGCACTACTGGCACTTTTTTATTTGTTTTACAAAAAAAAAAGCACAGAAATCTATGTAAATATTTTGCAGTTATTTGTTGTTATAACTCAATGTAATGAAATGCAGATAAAAATCACGGAGTTCTCAAACTGGAAAAAAACACTCCCTTATTTCACCATTTTGGGATACTTATATGAATTTTTAAAACCAATAAAAAATTACAGCGATTTCTCATCTCAAAGTGAGCTTTATATATATATAAAATACCCTAAGCACTGTTTATATATAAAATGCCCTAATCATTGTCAGATTCTTTCCACGCTGAGTTACCTAAGTTAATGATCAAACTTGAAGCAAAAAAAGGAATGGTAAACTTCAGGTTTAGATCAAATTTCTCTTTAAAAAGAAAAGAAAAAGGAGAGAAAAGAGATTATGCCCTAAATGTGCACATGAAATACCAAAGTGTTTTTTTATAATTTGTATTTAAAATGGCACTTTTTCTTTTTTGCTGTCTAGTCACATCTGACTTATGGTAACCCCTGGCAGGTTTTCAAGGCAAGAGACTTGTAGAGCTGATTTGCCACTGCCTGCCTTCATATCATGACCCTTGTATTCCTTTGTGGTCTCCCATCCAAATACTGACAAGAGCCAACCCTGCTCAGCTTCTAAGATCTGATGAGACTGGGCTAGCCTAGAACATTCAGGTCAGGTTAAAATGGCACAAATTAACAATTATTGCAAAATGTTATTTCTAGAGTATGTGAAGTCATCATTTTGTGTCAAACAGAAATTCTGACTGCAGCTGATGTTCTGGAATGTCAGGTCCCTTTCTCTAGCTTTTAATACTCTGGCTTTTCTACATGTGCTTATTGCATTCCTGGTCATTATAGAATCCTTGGTATTTGAGTACCAATAGAGTATACCACTAAAGATAATAAAAATAAATTGAACTATATATCTTGTGTCTCTTTTTGTCGAAATACCAGCATAAAGCAGCAGGAATGCTTGTGGAGGGAGAAAGCGTGTAAATAAAACATCTAAAATCTCACCAGGGAGCTGCAATGTATGAGAGAAAGTAGCAAATTAACTGAAATTGTCAACCCACTTAAAGAGGAAATAACACTTGCAAAAGGGTCAAGCAGACTGTGTTCTTTCTAGTGAATTAGTATGATGTTAAATATATTTATGTTGCTTACTGGAGACAATTTTTATTATTATCCCCATATTACCCCATTGTTACTATGTTCAAAGTTTGTGCAATGATTAGAGAAGTATGTTAGGCATACAACAGCTCTGTAGCCTCCACACAATCCTAGGATGATTATATAAAGCTGAATGAAGCTATTTCACAGACTGCAGATTGTGTAACTCCATGGCAGGTATCTCAAAACAAAAGGCAAAGGAGATCATGCAAACAAGTGAGTCAAAACAGAGACTGAAATTGAAGTGAAGCTGAGGCAAATAGATAAATATCAAGCATATCACCCAAAAAAGAGAACTACAAAATAGGCTGCATTTTAATTTTTTTTTAAATTACACTATTTGTAATTAGGGTTGCCAAGTCCAATTCAAGAAATATCTGGGGACTTTGAGGGTGGAGCCAGGAGACTTTGGGGGTGTAGCCAGGAGACATTAGGAGTGGAGCCAAGATCTGTGACAAGCATAATTGAACTCCAAAGAAATTTCTGGCCATCACATTTAAAGGGACAGCACACCTTTTTAATTCCTTCCTTCCGTAGGAAATAATGAAGGATAGGGGCACCTTCTTTTGGAGGTCATAGAATTGGACCCCCTGGTCCAATCTTTTTGAAACTTGGGGGATATTTTGGGGAGAGGCACTAGATGCTATACTGAAAATTTGGTGCATCTATCCCAAAAAACACCACCCCCCAGAGCCCCAGATACTCGCAGATCAATTCTCCATGATTTTCTATGGGAATAAATCTCCATAAGGAATAATAGAGTTCCCAGCAGACATTTCCCTCCCCTCCCCTAGCTTTCTGATGACCCTGAAGCGGGGGGAGGGTCTCCAAACCGGGGGATCCCCTGCCCCCACCTTGGGATTGGCAACCCTATTTGTAGTTTGCCTTTCTCACTGGAACTGAAGGTGGATTACAAAGACTAAGCCAATACTATCAACAGAATGTGAAATGCAATAAATAGGGCAATAAGATTTAGATTCTGAAATCTGGACATATCTAGAAATCTGAAAACAGAGCTGAAGCAATGCAATAGTATTAACATGGCACATTAAAGATGCAAAAATTACATAGTTCAACTTACAGCAACAGGCAATATAAACTAGACACAGTTCAGACAACAGTTCCAGTTCATTTACCCAACTATCAAGTCTGCCTGACCTTGGGGTTCACTTCAGTGCATAAATTTACATCTCATTAGTAGAAAGAAAACTCTCAGCATGCAGCTTAAATAGAGCTGCCAGCCTCCAGGTGGGGCCTAGAGATCTCCTGCTTTTACAACAGATCTCCAGCTGGCAGAGATCAGCTTCCCTAGGGAAAATGGGTGCTTTGAGGAGTGGACTTTATGGCACTGTACCATGCTGAGACCTCTCCCCTCCCCAAGCCCCACTCTCTCCTGGATCCACCCCTGAAGTCCCAAGGTATTTTCCAATATAAACCTGTCAACCCTATGCACAAGTGATTTTATTTAAAATATTTAAACTCACAGGATTTATGCACAGCAGAAAACATCCAGAATTTGAGCAATAGCAATAAGACTTTTGAATGCCAAAATAGGCGAGCAAATTTCAAAAGGGAAACTGCAGCTCTGCACAGAATAAGTCCTCACAACAAGCTCTGTGACAAAGCCACAATAAAACAGAAGTCACTTCTATCTTTGTGGACAACTCATCACCTCACCAGCAAACATACTCTGGTCCCTCTTGCAAAGATAGCAGAAAGTGCCAGCCAGAACCTCCAAAGGACCCCCCTCATTGCAGCCGCTAGCAATTACCATAACTGTAATGTACTGGGGTCGGCGCAGTAAGAGACCAGAGTCGGAGAGTGATTTCAGCAAGCTTTACTTCAGGAACACACACACACACAGACTGAGCTCTGTTCAAACTTCCCGCTCCTTTATACAATTCTTGCCCCCTTCTGATTGGTCCTTAACTATCTACATGGATTGGCTATTTACAGGGCCCTAAGGGCTTATCAGGGTACAGTATGAGCCTGGATGTTGATTGGCTACTTATGTTTCAATCCTTCCCCTGATTGGGCATGCTTAGGCCTTCTCTGGAACCCTGGTGTGGAGTTCAAGCTCTGGCTTGTTCGGCTTCCCTCCAAAAGTAACAGTTCCCTCCAAAAGTAACAGTTCTCCCATTTGAGCCTAGGACACAACACCCCTCCCCCCATAGTTCCAGCTATCAGGTGACATAGTCCTGGAGATATGCCGGAGGGCGGCGGTCTCATGTCGAGCATCGGAGCTCTGAGGAGACTGGGCATTCCAACTCGGTTGGTGGTTCCGCGGCTGCAGAGCTGGAGACATCTGGGACGGCAGCCCCAGGAGACCTGGGTTCAGCTGCACGGTCGGGGGTCTCCTCCTGCTTGGCCAAAGCGTGCTCCACGGAACCCTGTTCTGTGTCAGGCTCTCGGGGACTTACGTTGTCTGGATCTGGAGCTTCTGACCTTGGCTCCCCGGCAGGCAGGCGACCACGGAGTTGGTCAATGTGTCGCCTCAGGAGATGTCCACCCTCCAAGGTCACTGCATAGGAGACCGGTCCGGTGACGTGGTCCACCTTTCCAGGGAGCCAGGCGGGGCCAGTGGTGGCATAGTTCCATGCCCACACTGTCTCACCTGGGTAGAACCCTCTGGGGGTTTTAAGGTGTTCCGGCGCCGGTCGCCTGTCTGGGGCTCGGTCAGGGTGCAGCTTGTCCAGCAGGGTGCTGATGCGACAGCCCATGAGGAGTTCTGCTGGACTGCGACCTGTGGAGGCGGTGGGTGTGGTCCGGTAGGCCATTAGGAAACATGCCAAGTCTTTTGGCCAGTCTGAGGGGCCCAGACGGTTCAAGGCCTCCTTTGCCTTGCGCACCATCCGCTCTGCCTGGCCGTTGGTGGCTGGATGAAATGCGGCAGAGAGAATGTGCCTGATGAGGTTCCTGGCCAAGAAGTCCTGGAACACTGCGGATGTGAATGCTGTGCCGTTGTCGGTGACGATGGTCTCTGGCAAACCGTGGGTTGCAAAGATGGCCCTCAGAGCCCTGATGGTCACCTGCGACGATGGCGAGGGCACCTGGACCACCTCCAACCACTTGGAGTATGAATCCACTAGTATGAGTAGAGTCCGCCCATGGAAGGGGCCAGCAAAGTCCATATGCAGTCTTGACCAGGAGGTTTTGGTGGATTCCCATGATTGCACTGGGCCACGTGGGAGGGGGGGTCAGCCCTTGACACCTGGCACGTCGGGCACCTTTTAACCCAAGCCTCAATTTCTGCATCGAGGCCGGGCCACCAGACATAGCTCCGTGCGAGAGCCTTCATGTGGACTATGCCCGGGTGTGCCTCGTGCAGGGCTCTCAGCACTTGGTCTTGCAAGGGTTTGGGGATGACGACTCTGTTGTCCCATAGTAGGCAGCCTTTGTGGGTGGATAGTTCGCTTTCCGGGCTGCAAACGGAGTAAATTCCGGCCAAGTCGAGCCCTTGGGCCACCCACTCCCCACCTAGTCCAAGACACGGGAGAGGACTGGATCACGAGCGGAGCGGGCAGCAACGTCGCGGGCAAGCAATGGCCTGTCCGGAAGCATGTCCATCAGTAGGACCTGATGAGCCGGGGCTGGATCGGGATCCACGTCAGGCAAGGGCAAGCGGCTCAGGGCGTCAGCATGGCTCATTGCCTTGCCCGGGCAATGCACTAGGGTGTAAGTGTAGCCGGCTAGAAAAATGGACCAACGGAGGACCCGTGAGGACAACACCTGAGGGGTCTGCCGGTCCGATGCAAAGAGGCCCAAGAGGGGTTTGTGGTCCATATAGAGGGTAAAGGGCCGGCCGTAGATGCAATCATGAAATTTTTTGACGCTGGCCACGACTGCCAACCCTTCTTTGTCGATTTGGGTGTAGTTCCGCTCCGCCAACGAGAGGGTCCGCGAGTAATACCCGATAGGGACTTCGGTTCCATCAGGGAGTCGGTGGCCCAGAACTGCCCCCACGTCATAAGGGGATGCGTCGCATGCAAGGACCAAGGGCAGGGTCTCGTCGAAATGGGCAAGGACAGAGTTGGACATCAGGAGGCCCTTGATATCTTGGAAGGCTTTAGCATGCTGGCGGCCCCCCGCCCAGGATCGGTTCTTGTCTAGAAGCCGGTGCAGGTTTTCGGCCACCGCTGCCTTGTGGGGGAGAAAAGCATGATAAAAGTTTAGGAGGCCGAGGAAGGCCTGGAGTTCTTGTTTGTTGGTGGGCGCTGGAGCATCTCTGATGGCACGCAGCTTGGCGTCGGAGGGGTGGACCCCCTGGGCATCGATGGAGAACCCCAGGAATTCCACCCAATCCACTCCCAGGAGGCACTTCTCCCGTTTGACCTTGAGGCCGGCTGTTTCAAAACATTGTAGGACTCCTCTAAGGTGGGCGGCGAATTCTTCAGCCTGGTGGGAATTTTAGAAAATATCTCTGCCGCTATAATAGATGATGCTGACCCAGAGTCCACCTCCATTTGGCAGGGCACCCCCCCCCCCGGATCTCTACATTGACCCGGATTTTGGAGGGCCTGACTGGCGAGGGTAGGTACTGTACCGGGTATTGGTGGGTGTGGAGAGCGTCGATCTCGAAGTCTGGCTGGCCTTCGGAGTACGCAGATCTTTGCGGGACGCGTGCTCGGGATTTGGATCTGCAGGCGCAGGCGATGTGGCCTTCCTTGTTGCAGAGTCGACAGGTAGCATTTTGGAATTGGCAGGTCTTCCGCTCGTGCTGGCCCCTGCAACTTGCACATGCAGGTGGTGTCTTGTGTCTCATGCCTTGTGGGACGTGGGTGGTCTTCCTTCCTGCTGAACTATAGCCGGTTTGTAGATCTCTGTCCTCGTCCGAGTCCTCAGTAGATGGTTCAGGGTTGATCTGGTGTGCCGCAGCCTGTCTTGTCGGCTGTGGCTCTGCTGATCTGCCCTTCTCCCAGCTGGTGGCCACGTCGATTGCCTTTGTTAGGTCGCAATCAGAGAGGGACAGGAGTTTCCGCACTAGTTTTTCGTCCCTCAAGCCCCATACAAACTGGCCGAGAAGGGCTTCATTGAGGTCTGCGAAACTGCATTGGCTTGCCACCCGGCACAGGCTTGTCAAGAACGCCATGGTGGTTTTGCCTGCCTTCTGTGTCCTTTGTCGGAAGTCCCAGTGCTGGGTGAGCTTGGTTGGCTGGGGCTTGAAATACTTCTCCAGAGCGCTGATGATGTCGTCAAAAGGCGTCTCTGAGAGCTTCCTGGGTTGGAGAAGAGCCCTGGCTAAGTCCACGGTCTCCGTGCCACACGTACTGATAAGCAGAGCTCTCTGCATGGTAGTCTCTGTAATCTTCCGGAAGGTCAGGTATGACTGGAAGCCTTCGACCCACGAATCCCACAGCTCGGGGCGATCGATGCTAAAGGGCTGTAGGAGGTTGGCTGGAGCCTCCATTCTTGGCAGCGCGTCTGGGCGGCTTGCGAGCTGGGGTGTGCGCAGAGCGGAGGTGTGGACCCAGATGGCTTGGATTTAGCCGCCTTTCCGTGTTCCTGGTTCTGTTGCTGGTTCTTACTGGCATCCCACCTTCGTCGCCAGTGTAATGTACTGGGGTCAGCGCAGTAAGAGACCAGAGTCAGAGAGTGATTTCAGCAAGCTTTACTTCAGGAACACACACACACACAGACTGAGCTCTGTTCAAACTTCCCGCTCCTTTATACAATTCTTGCCCCCTTCTGATTGGTCCTTAACTATCTACATGGATTGGCTATTTACAGGGCCCTAAGGGCCTATCAGGGTACAGTATGAGCCTGGATGTTGATTGGCTACTTATGTTTCAATCCTTCCCCTGATTGGGCATGCTTAGGCCTTCTCTGGAACCCTGGTGTGGAGTTCAAGCTCTGGCTTGTTCGGCTTCCCTCCAAAAGTAACAGTTCCCTCCAAAAGTAACAGTTCTCCCATTTGAGCCTAGGACACAACAATAACTGAGCCATATCCCCCTCCCCAAAGTTAGATCCTACCAAACTTATGTCTCTCTCTCAGTCATCAGGGTGTAGCAAATTATAGGCTTATTCAGCCCTCATCCATTACACCACCTATCTACATGAACCATTTTGTTACAGTACAGCCCTATTACTTATGTAGAAAAGCCCTCCCTCTCTCTTGCTTCCTTCTGCATAACAGCTTAATTTGCGAGGCTTGCTCAATCGCAAAACCTCTGTTTTCTCCATTGGTTAAGGCTCCTCCCTTGGGTGGGAAGTGTGGGAAGGCTCTCAATCATAAAGCAGAGCTATTGAGCCAAGACTCTCTTCCTTTCCCTTCCTGGTTCCCTGGAGAAGGAAGGAAAGAGCTGGAGCTTCCTTTGCCTAGTTCCCTGGATCCCATGGGAGAGATACAAAGAAAGCACCTTTAATACCAACAAGTGCTAATGTTTTAAGCATGTTTTAAAGTTTTTTTAAAAAAAAATATTTAATTGTGTTTGTCTCTGTCCTTTATAAAGTTTATGTTTCTGATATCTAATCTTAAACAGGTATACACATGGCCTGGCCTGACGTGGCCCGGCCTAGCAAGGTCTCATTTATATCAGATCTGGCCCTCATAACAAATGGGTCTGACACCCCTGGTCTCCATATAGATGAAGGCCATCAACTAAGTTCAAAGCATCACATTATGTAGTCCTTATGAGCACTGGACTGGCTGTAATCTGGAGAACTGGGTTTGATTCCCTAGTCTTCCAAATGAAGCCTGATGAACTTTCCCAGAACTCTCTCAGCCCCAACAACCTCAGAAGTTGCCTGTTCTGTGGAGAGGAAGGGAACGTGATTGTAAGTCATTTTGAGACTTCTTAAGGTAGAGAAAAGCAGAGTATAAAAACCTCCTCTTCTTCTACTGCTGACAGCTGGGGTAGGCAATATAGCTGACTCTGCAGATTAACTCTTTTCAAGTGGTGGCAGTCCCTTAAAAGGTGATGATTCACAGTATTACACAGCAGAGCAGTATGTAAGATAGTTCAATACATAGTGATGCAAACTGCCTGAAGAAAAAGAGGAGGAGGAGAAGATTGGATTTATACCCCATCCTTAACTCAGGGTGGCTTACAATCTCCTTCCCTTCCTCTCCCCATAGTAGATACCCTGTGAGATAGGTGGGGCTGAGAGAGCTCTTGAGAGAACAGCTCTGAGAGAACTGTGGCTGACCCAAGGTCACCCAGCTGCTGCATGTAGCGGAGTGGGGAATCAAATCCAGTTCTCCAGATTAGAGGTCACTGCTGTTAACCATTATACCAAACTGGCTCTCACTATACAACTTACACAACCTCTCAAAAGAAAGCAGTTGCAGTCATCTCTTTTCTTGGCATGGGTCTTGTCATCTTCGTACCTTGGACAAAGCAAGCCTCAACACAGCACAGAAGAATTTAAACTCCTAACAAAAGGCATCCATTACAACATTAAAAAGAGGCTTTTAACCCTTCTCCCCATGTCTTATTGCAGTGCTGCAGCTTTCCTCAAGGAGATTTTCCTTACCAAATTTCAGATTAATAAGAAAGCTTTCACTTTCAAAATGGAGTGTTTTGGGGGCAGCATCTACATGACAACATGCTCTAATCATGCTCCAATCATCCTTTCCCATCTTCTGTACATTTCCCCCAAATGTACCTCTTTGGAATCTTTTTAGGAAGAGTACAGGCTCAAGAGCATCTGAATGGGAAGGTGTGCATTTTGCAAAGTTCTACTAACAGCAGCACCATTTCCCTTCTCTTGGCTCCTCATGGCCACTATTTTCCCTACCATACTACCAGAGGGATTTTTGAGAGCTTTTAAAATAAAATTAGGTAACTGTTGTTGCACTGTAGCAATTATGATAATTATATCAGGTTCACTGGGGTTAGGTCCAAGTACAGGGCTGTCTCACCCTCCATGGCTGGTTTTGTTGGTCAAGTATCCCTAGGGTTGCCAAGTCCAATTGAAGAAACAGCTGGGGACTTTGGGGGTGGAGCCAGGAGACTTTGGGGGTGGAGCCAGGAGATGTTAGGCCTGATGGCCTTCCCGCTGAGGTATTCACAAAGTTTGCCGATTGGTGGCTCTTGCCCCTTGCAAAATTGTTCTCTTTTATCGATCTGCATGGCTCCATCCGTGACTCTTGGTTTGACTCTATAATTATTCCAATATACAAAACGGGGGGGTTGGAGTTACCAGAAAATTTCCACCCCATTAGTTTATTATCTATAGTGGGCAAACTGTATGCAAAACATTTAGAACTCCGATTAACTGACTGGATGCGCCTAGGCAACATCATAGGTCCTGAACAGATTGGTTTCTCCAAACGCAAATCTGCTATGGATCACTGCTGCACTCTGGCCTTCCTTGCTGAAAAATATATGCATACCTGGTCAAAAAAATTATACGCTGCCTTCATTGATTTGAAGGGTGCTTTTGATTCAATAGATAGAGCCCAACTATGGATCAAGCTAGGTCACCTGGGAATGGACCCTCGTCTGCTGTTTCTCTTGATGAAACTTCATTCTAATACCTTTTGCCAAGTGAAATTTTCTTCTAGCGGTGACTTGACTAGTAAAATCCCAGTGTTAAAGGGGGTTAAACAAGGTTGCGTGCTAGCCCCGCATCTTTTTAATCTATTTTTAACTGACCTGGCACAATTTTTGAACCCTGTCAACAATCATCCGCCTAAACTTGCAGGCCGAGCGGTCTCCTTATTACTTTATGCCGATGACACTACCATACTCTCTTGTACAAGAGTGGGCCTGCAAAGGTATTTGAATGCCTTTTATGACTACTGTAATTGTAATTAACTTACTATCAATTACACCAAATCTAAAGTAGTTGTCTTTTCAAACTGCTGGCGCCCACAGAGATGGTTTATTGGCAATTCAACAATCGAGCAAACAAAAAATTTTAAATACTTGGGGATCACTTTTAACCACAAGTTAAGCTGGGTTTCACATCGTAACAACACCGTCAACTTGGCTAAATGTTCAGCTGCTCAAATTAAACAGTTTTTCTTTGCAAGGGGCAACCAATTAGTTCCAGCAGCTATTAAAGTGTTCAAAGCCAAAACACTTGCCCAAATCTTCTATGGTATCCCTATTTGGATCTCAGCTTTTACCAGGAAAGTGGAGGGCATTCAAGCCTCATTCTTTAGACAAATTCTTGGTTTGCCAAAACGTGTGTCCTACTTTGCTCTCTGCTCTGAAGTGGGTCAGTCTTTGGTGGAGACAAAAGCCTGGATTGCAGTGTTTAAATTCTGGCTCAAAATTCATTTTAGAACAGATCCCAACAGCCTTCTTGATTGTATGAAAAGAGACCCATATATTTCATCCTGGACAGCAGTGCTTCTGTCTAAACTCAATCAATTGGGGTTAGAGGTAGATGATTTTTCTACCACTGATGAGTCATATATCTTCAGATGTATTAAACTGAGACTATGGGAATCGGAGGAAACGAAATTACGGCCAACTGACCCTTATATTTGCTCTCCAGCTTCCTTAGGTCTTTATGCTTTTTGTGGCAAAATGACCAATTATCTATCAGACCTAACCACTCCAAGTCATCGCAGGGCATTTATGTTGGCTAGACTAAACGCGTTTCCCTCCAAAGTTTTACAAGGGAGATATCAGCGAGTCCCTTTAGCCGACAGACTTTGCTCCTGTGGAGCAAATACCCCTGACTCAATCCAGCATATATTGCTTGATTGGTCTTTATACCATAACCTCCGTAAAGATTTATTTGGCAAGCTTTCTTTTTCTCCAGATTTGTCTATTCTGCCACCCTGTTATTATTTATTGAGTGATACTGAGGGGGTGGTTAGTGAGGCTGTGGTAAAATTTCTGGCTGACATCCTTAAATTTAATCCTGACCATGTTTGAATGCATCTGTAAGCTCGGTTTTATTTTGATTTTATCTCCAATGTTTAAATTTTTATATTCTGTGTATTTTTATCTGAATCTATCATGCCATTAAAGGTTTGGTATGGTATGGCCTACGGCCTCACTGGGTGGGGAGGGGGCAGCAGCGGCGCAGCACGGTGGCCTCACTGGCTCCGGGATGGGGCGGCTCGCCATTTCCCCCCTCCCCCCGCTTCTGTTTTTTGGGGGAGCGGGGGAAGAGGGTGTAAATCCTGGGGTCCCCTGCCAGGGCGGGAGGGTTGGGACCCCTAAGTATCCCAGAGTAGCCTCAGAGTACAGCAAAGGCAGGCCTCTTCATCCAGCCCCCATACTGGCTTCTCTTCCAATTACCTATTCCCACCTGCTAAGTAATAGGCCTGGTTCTTCCTCATTGGCTGCTCCAGGGCACACATTTTAAATACTCTCCTAGGGAGGGCCAACCTCTGGGCTCAGCCAATCCTTTCTCCCTAACCCAGTCCTGGAGAATAACAAACCCCTGGGCCGATGGATCTTTGCCTTGGGTTGGTGATCTCACTGGCCCTTCTCCCTGGAGCTCTTTAAAAGGCTGGATGCTCCACCATCTCCTCTAAGAAATTCAGTATTGTCTACCCTCTCTGCCACTTTACCAGAGCTCCCCAGAATCAGGATCGTGGGTTGGCTTCTGCAACTGTGCATGCCATGGAGAGCCAGCTGGGTGCCTTCAGGCTGGCTGACTCCTGAGTCTTCCACCAGGGCCATGCTTTGAAGCAAACTGACAGATAACTTCCCCAATACCATCTCATAAAATTCCTCTCAGAGCTAGAATGATCTGCCCACTTCAGTGGAAAACATAAGGAATACCTTTAGAACAAGAAGAATCCATTACATACATCTAGGCTTGTAGCAGTAAGTCTCTATGTATTAAGGGAAATCAGAGTGACGTATAGGGTTGCCAAGTCCAATTCAAGAAATATCTGGGGACTTTGGGGGTGGAGCCAGGTGACATTAGGGGTGGAGCCAAGATCAAGGCTGTGACAAGCATAATTGAACTCCAAAGGGAGTTCTGGCCATCATATTTAAAGGGACGGCACATCTTTTCAATTCCTTCCTTCCATAGGAAATAATGAAGGATAGGGGCACCCTCTTTTGGAGCTCATAGAATTGGACCCCCTGGTCCAATCTTTTTGAAACTTGGGGGGTATTTTGAGGAGAGGCATTAAATGCTATACTGAAAATTTGGTGCCTCTATCCCAAAAAACAGCCCCCCCCCAGAGCCCGGATACCCGCAGATCAATTCTCCATGATTTTCTATGGGAATAAATCTCCATAGGGAATAATAGAGTTCCCAGGAGACATTTCCCTCCCTCCCCGCTTTCTGACAACCCTGAAGCGGGGGGAGGGCCTCCAAACTGGGGGATCCCCTGCCCCCCATCTGGGGATTGGCAGCCCTAGTGACGTAGGTGGATCTGGGTTAAAATCTCGTCAGATGTGACATTTTGGGGGGTAAACTTGGGCCAGATTTCTCAATGTAATCTATTTTACAGGACTATAATGATGAAGATAGAATGAGGGAGGGGGCAGGTCTGTTGCTTTGTGCTTTTTTGAGTAAGGGCAAAATAAAAACATGAAAAAATAATGTGAACTCTAGCAATGTACATTGTAGGTAAGTACCTTATGCTCTCTTAAAGTGAAAAGTACTCAGATTGTCATTCTGGAATGTATATGCCTTCTGTTACTTAGGGCAAAAATATGCCTGGTATCATGCATAGATCATAGTAAGCCAGGTGCCTGAGATTTCTGTAGTGTACATATTTAAAGCCCATTTCTTATGGTATGAGATGGAGGCTCAGATAGCAGCCGCTGCCAAGTCCGCATTTTTTCATCTTAGACGGGCAAGGCAGCTGGCCCCCTTTCTGGAGCGCGACGACCTAGCAACAGTGATCCATGCTACGGTCACCTCAAGGTTGGACTACTGCAACGCCCTCTACATGGGGCTGCCCTTGTCTCGGACCCGGAAACTGCAGCTGGTGCAGAATGCCGCGGCCCGGCTGTTATTGAGTCTCCCAAAGTGGGAACACATTCAGCCGGGTCTCCGGACTCTGCACTGGCTTCCAGTGATATACCGAGTCCGGTACAAGGTGCTGGTTATTACCTTTAAAGCCCTATATGGCCTGGGACCTGCCTACCTGAAGGACCGTCTCTCCCCACATGTTCCCCAGAGAGCACTGAGGTCAGGAACACAAAATCTCCTCACTATCCCCGAGCCAAAAGAAGCCCGTCTGAAAGCCACCAGGGAAAGGGCTTTCTCCGTTATGGCCCCCGTATGGTGGAATCAGCTGCCGGAAGAGGTGAGGGCCCTGCGGGACTTGGCGCAGTTCCGCAGGGCCTGTAAGACGACCCTCTTCCGGCTAGCCTATACCTAGCCTACATCTAGCTAGGATAACAACTTGAGGTAACTGGCCAGCCATCTGTTTACAGGAAACTGAATTACTCTGTTTTAATGTTTTTAACTGTTTAACTATTTAACTGTTTTATATTTGAAATTGTTTAATTTTAAGTTTGATTAATTGTTGGAAGCTGCCCTGAGCCATTCGTGGGAAGGGTGGGATATAAATCCCAAATAAATAAATAAATAAATAAATAAATAAATAAATAAATAAATAAATAAATAAATAAATAAATAAATAAATAAATATGTTAGGGAAATGTGTGGCTTTTCCCCTACAAGGACAGGGCAACTGCTGCACTACTTCTAGGTATATATATGGCACAAATATTCTTGTGCCATATTCTTGCATGACAAATTATTACATAACAATAAATTTGGCTATAAAGATATTTTTTTCACTTAGGAATGTGTTAAACAGTGTTAAAATGCTCATCTGTTCCTAGTTCCTGTTAACATTGCATTGAATAGGACATTATTTCAGTGATGGTTCCTGAGTGAGACAATGTGAAATTGGTGAGGAGGGAGGGCCCAAAGTATCGCCTCAGACTTTTTTTTATTTGGAAATAATGCTCATAATAAGTTGCACATTTGAATTCACAGTCTGCAATGATTAAAATGAGGCTTAAACTATACTCACTTAGAGGACAGTGCTAATTGTGGAACATTTCAGCATTGTTGCTTTTGTCGTTTTCATTTGCTTTTTAGAAATTAGAGTTTCTGTACCAGGGAAAGAATAACACATCTTTACTGTTTGTAGTTCTTTTCCCTTAAGTGTGCTGTTTTCTGATACACTTTATTAGTTCTTTGTCTACAAATGGCATTGTGGTGGACTCTAGAAATCTACTTCAATTCAATTCTACATGTTTCTTGTGATTTTTTTTGCAAACCTGAAAAGATACAGATTGTTGTGACACCATAGCAGATCTCATACACTGAAGCCTTATCTAAAACCTGATGTTCTTCAGATCTGGTTTGAGTAGTATCACTTATTTAATACCCCTGTAGGATAGAAAAGGGCCATAACTCAGAGGTAGACCACATGCTTAATATGCAGACTCTCCAAAATGTAATTCCTTGCAAATCCAGTTAAAGGATTTCACATAGAAGTTCTAGGAGAAAAACTCCAAAGATCTTAGAAAACCACTGCCATTCCGAAAAAAAAAACCATGCTAGGTAAAATGATGGCGCATTTGGAATATAACCAATCAAAATCCAATCAGAACTCATTCTTGTTTATTAATTTCTGAAGGGTAACTAATCAAAATAAAATCTTCACTGACTTTTCCAATCTGAAATAACTTTGACAGATCAAATGGGTGTAATTTGGGTCAGATCTTGACTAATCAACTACACATCCCTGTAAATTTAGTCTATGGAGGTTTTGCATTTGTGCTCTAACATCTTCAAGGCTATTTGTAATGAAAGATAATGATATATTTATGACATGTTAGTAAACAGGCAGAAATAAGTATCTTAAGTACATTAGCATAGCTGTGCTCACATAACAGAGTTTCCCTTGTTGAAACCTATTCTGTTCCTCAATATGCAGCTCTTGGGTAGGTGCACCCTCCCACCAGGAACAGTGTGGGCTGCTTGGGGAGTTGATTAAAGGTCTGCAGGCATAAGAGGGAATCTGTGGAGTAGCAGTGTCTGCTACACTTGCAGAAATTTCCTTTGTATCTAATCTGGTGTTTACTGGATATGTCCAATACACCATATTATGTGCTAGTATTAATCTAGTGTGCCGTCAAATTTTTCAGTCACCACTAAAGATACTTTTTAATCCACCAGGGGTTTCTATTTAAAAATGAGGGATTTTTGAAATTAAGAGACCTGTACAGGTAAGACTGTGTACCTAAAGTCTCTGTCTCTCGGCTTGACTTCGCGAACAAAGATTTAAGAAGGGTGCAGTAGTCCACGTCTGCTGCAGGCTCGCTGGTGGCTGACAAGACCAATGCGGGACAGGCAGGTCCGGCCACAGTGGCTGCAGGGAAAAGTCTGATTTGGGATTGGTGCTGTAGCAGTACGATTTTTCCTCAATCTCCTTTTATCCTCAAGACCAGCTATGCGTGCGTTCTCAAAGGAAGAGACAGCCTGCTGGATGGTGTGCCTCCATGCTTTGCAATCTGAGGCTAGGACAGACCACTGGTGATGGTTGATGCGACAGGTGCCCCTCTATTTCGATGGCCGGTGGAAAGTTCGCCATACAGAGCAATCTTGGGAAGGCGGTGGTTTTCCATCCTAGAAATATGCCCTGCCCAGCGCAGCTGGGTCTTCAACAGTAGTGCCTCGATGCTTGTAACCTCCGCCCTCTTGAGGACTTCAGTGTTGGTCACAAAGTCACAAAGTCACTCCAGTGGATGTTAAGGATGGTGCGAAGGCAGCGCTGATGAAAGAGCTCAAGGAGTCGCAGGTGTGACAGTATAAAACCCATGATTCGGAGCCGTAGATGAGGGTTGTCATCACAACCGCTTTGTAAACATTGATCTTTGTGCCTTTTTTCAGATGCTTGTTGCTCCACACTCTTTTGTGCAGTCGGCCAAATGCACGGTTTGCCTTTGCCAGCCTGTTGTCAATCTCCTTGTCGATCTTGGCGTCTGAGGAGATGATGCACCCCAGGTAGCTGAACTGCTGGCCTGTCTTCAGAACTGATTCACCCACAGTGATGCAGGGAGGGTGATAACCTTCCTGGGGTGCAGGCTGGTGGAGAACTTCTGTCTTCTTCAGACTAACTTCTAGGCCGAATAGCTTGGCAGCCTCTGCAAAGCAGGATGTCATATGCTGCAGAGCTGATACCGAGTGGGAGACGAGTGCAGCATCATCAGCAAACAGTAGCTCTCGGATAAGTTTTTCCATTGTCTTGGAGTGAGCCTTTAGTCGCCTCAGGTTGAACAGGCTGCCATCGGTGCAATAGCGGATGTAGACACCATCGTCATCATCTAGATCTACTGCAGCTCTTTGAAGCATCATGCTAAAGAAGATTGTAAAGAGAGTTGGCGCGAGAACGCAGCCTTGCTTTACACCTGTGCCTATTGGGAAGGGCTCTGAGAGGTCGTTGCAGTGTCTGACTTGGCCTCGCTGGTCTTCATGTAGCTGGATGATCATGCTGAGGAACCTTGGGGGACATCCTAAACGTTCCAAGATTTGCCGCAGGCCTTTCCTGCTAACAGTATCGAAAGCTTTGGTAAGGTCGACAAAAGTCACATATAGACCCTTGTTCTGTTCCCTGCATTTCTCTTGGAGCTGCCTGAGAACAAATACCATGTCGGTGGTGCTCCTGTTAGCCCTGAAGCCACACTGGCTCTCTGGAAGGAGTTCTTCTGCAATGGTGGGCACCAGTCTGTTCAGGAGTATTCTGGCAAGGATTTTGCCTGCGATGGAGAGCAGGGTTATCCCTCGGTAGTTGGAGCAGTCTGACTTTTCCCCTTTGTTCTTGTGTAGAGTGATGATGATTGCATCGCCAAAGTCTTGTGGTAGTTTGCCTTGTTCCCAGCAGGTCACAAGTACTTTGAGAAGTGTGCTATGTAGTACTGTGCCCCCATGCTTCCAGATCTCTGGTGGGATTCCATCAACTCCCGCTGCCTTGCCACTTTTCAGTTGCTTGATGGCTTTAACAGTCTCTTCTAGGGTGGGGATCTCATCCAACTCTGTTTTCACTGGTTGAAGTGGGGTGAGGTGGATTGCTGAATCTTGAACTACGCGATTGGCACTGAAGAGAACCCTAAAATACTCCGACCACCGGTTCAGTATGGATGCCTTGTCTGTGAGGAGCACTTGGCCGTCTGCACTACACAAGGGACTCTGAGCCTGATATGATGGGCCATATACTGCCTTCAGGGCTTCGTAGAACCCTCTTAAATCACCAGTGTCTGCACATAGCTGGGTTCTCTCTGCAAGCTTGGTCCACCACTCGTTCTGAATGTCTCGAAGCTTGCGCTGGAGGTTGCTACATGCAGCACAAAAGATTGCTTTTTTCCCGGGACAGGAGGGCTGAGCAAGATGTGCTTGGTAGGCAGATCTCTTTTTCGCTAGTAATTCTTGGATCTCTTGATTGTTCTCGTCAAACCAGTCCTTGTTCTTCCTTGTGGAGAACCCGAGGACTTCTTCAGAGATCGACAGGATGGTAGTTTTTAGGTGTTCCCAGAGTGCTTCTGGAGAAGGGTCTGTGGGGCAACTGGGGTCCTCAATTCTTGTCTGGAGTTTTGCTTGGAAGGCAGCTTTAACTTCGGCTGACTGAAGGCTGCCAACCTGAAGCTTCCTCCGAGGGATACCTCCTCTTTTGGGTGTGGGTTTAAAGTGAAGACGGAGATTGCAGCATACAAGACGATGATCTGTATGACATTCCACACTGGGCAAAACTCGGGTGTGTAAGAGATCTCGAAGGTCTCTCTGGCGCACCAGAATGTAGTCGATAAGGTGCCAGTGCTTGGACCGTGGGTGCATCCAAGTTGTCTTCAGGCTGTTCTTCTGCTGAAAGATAGTGTTGGTGATGGTGAGCTGGTGCTCCGTGCAGAATTCTAGCAGGAGGTGCCCGTTATCACTGCAGTTGCCAATGCCGTGTTTGCCAAGTACTCCTTTCCAGGCTTCCGAGTCTTTACCTACTCTGGCATTGAAGTCGCCAAGAATGATCACCTTGTCCTCTGTAGGGGTCTTCCGTACGAGGTTGTGTAGATCAGCATAGAACTTGTTCTTTTCTGCAGGATCTGCTTGAAGGGTTGGGGCATACACACTGAAGAGTGTTGCATGCTGCTTGTTTTGAAGTGGGAGGCACATGGACATGATGCGATCTGAGTGACCTGTTGGCAGGTTTTCGAGTTTGGTGGCAATGGAGTTCCTGACCATGAAGCCAACGCCAGAAAGGCGGCTCTCAGCCTTTGACTTACCCGACCAGTAGAGGGTATAGCCAGCACCATGTTCTTGAAGACTACCTTCCTGAGAGCTGCTATGTCAATATTCAACCTGAGAAGTTCGTGGGAAATTAAGAGACCTGTACAGGTAAGACTGTGTACCTAAAGTATTTTGAATATTAATAGCTAATATGCCCTTCCCAACTTTCTCCTTTTTTGCAAATATATTTTTTATTTGAATCTGTTAGGGCAAATACCCCAAATTATCAGTTAGTGCAAAGTTTATTCCACCGAAAACATAATTGCAATGGAAAAGAAAATCAGATCTGCAATCACAGCTCTCTAATACTTGAAATCTATTCCTTCTCAACATCTCACCTCTATATTAAATAAAATAAACAATATAACTCTGTTTACACTTTTAGGTCTTCAAAGCCTTGCTCCAGAATTTCTCAACATTCCTTCCTGCTCAGCACAACATTACCGCAGACTTAAAAAGGCTGCTGTGACTGGCCCACAAGCATGCATGGTCTGTCTCAGGACTTTATAAACATGATCTCTGAAGCCCTGCCCTTACAGTTGCCAGCCCTGGCTTTGGGAATTCTTGGAGATTGGGGTGGCCTGGGGAGGGTGGAGTATGGGGTAGGAGTTCCAGTGGGGATGTGATGCCATAGAGTCTACCCTGCAAAGCTGCCATTTCCTTCAGGGAAGCTGCTCACTATAGTCTGGAGATCAGTTGTAATTTGGAGTATGCAATTTTTTTTATCTGTATTTTTTAATCTGGATCTATTGGACCTGGTGGAAAAAATGGTATTTCCAAAAAATCCCAGATCCAATACTAGTATGGGGGGGGGGGGTTCCAATAGACTCAAGAAGAAAAAAAATAATGGTTAAAAAAACAACCCAATCCTGGGACTGGCTTGGTTTCTCCTGCAGTATGGTTTGTTAGCTGCCCTGAGTCCGGTTGGAATGGGCGGGATATAAATGGAAAGTAAATAAAATAAATTTAAGCCACACAACCTGAGAAGCTGGCCTCAGGATCTGCATGCTGCGGGGAGGTCTCTCCCCACTGCACACAGACCTGGCTGGGGGCGGGGAGCAGAAAGGGCAAGTGAAGCTGAGGCAGTGCTTGCTGGCATTGAGGGAACAGGCCAGTGGTAAGCATGGGAAGCTGGGTTCAGCCCTGCCTGCTTCCTGGCCTATTGAGGAGCAGGGAGGGTCATGGAGGGTGGGGGCATTCAGAAATATGAGTCTGATCTTGTTTGCAAATTGGAACTGAAGCTGAGAGCCAGCTTGGTGTAGTAGATTCTAATCTGGAGAACCAGGTTTGATTCCTTTCCAATGCAAATAACCTCTGAAAAGATTGTACAACAAACAGAGGGTCTGGGCTGCTTTCACAGCTACTGGGAGCAGCCATGTTGTTCTGCTAGCTTACCCTGCCCCCACTCTGCCTGGGTCCTACATATTTAAAGGCACAGACACACCATCCAAAAAGGAAGCCCTTCCAAGCTTCTAGCATTAGGAAGTGGAAAGACACATGGTAGGCTTTGGGGGTGGGACTTCCCCCCGCCGGCCAGCTGACTGGAGGTGGGAAGGAGCCTGCAAAAGCGGGAGAACCCCCTCTGAGACCTGGGGGTGTAGACCAGGAAAAATAGGTCTTTCCTCCCCATCTTAATCTATCTCCCTCATTTTCAACTGCAGTACACAGATAACTGGTGTTTTGCTTCTCTCTGCTAGTTAGGGCCTCACATTTGGAAAACTGGGTTACCTCTATTCCAGCAGACTTAATTCTCCTCTGTTCTTTTCCCCATTTTCCCCACATTTATGCCTCTAGCTTAAAAGTAACTCTGGATCCAAACTGGTGTAGCCCTGAATGTTGTGATATTATTCTGTTTGGATAGGAATTGGATAGATATGTTTGGATAGGCATTTGCCTATGCTTTTGCTTAAGTGTCTGCTTAGGAGAAATTTTCCCCTTCCCTAATACTGTACAAAGTTTCCTAATAGAGTTTGTATTTCTTTTTTACACTTTTAAATCTGGTCTCTGTCATCCTTTTCTGGCAAACCTGCTGCTCACAGCCACTTCTTTGGATAAAAGATCTGTTTCCTCCTCCCTGTGCAAACACACAAGCTAATTCCCCATGTCTTTCTGAACTTAAGTTCACATGTTTTGGAGGACTCCATCAATCAGATGCCACATAAACCAATCCATATTACTGTACAAAAAATTTAAGCCATACACTCTGCACAGCTGGTGTCCTTGTGAGGAAAAGCCCCCTACTTTTCATACATATGGACATCGTGATCACCAGTATGGTTGCCAGGGTGCCTGGAGATTTGACTCTCACACATCTTCTCTAAGAAGTGGACTTTGCCCACGGTTTCTAAGGCTTATGTGGCAGCTTTGCATTCTACACCTCTGGATGCATGTTAGCCAGAACTCTGTTCCTTGTGTGCCCAGTCTTGGCCGCTGCAGTGGAAGAAGCCAGGCCACCATGTTTCCAGCCTATCTCCATGAACCAAAGGCTTAACACCACCAGAATCCATCTTGCTTTCCTGATCCAAGCATACCCTGCCAGGCTGGACTCCATTCCTTCTTAGTGGGAAGCTCGCATACACACCCTGTGTCACCCTTGGCCTGCAAGCAACCCATTTGCCTCATGAATGGATTAATAGCCCAACTGTTAGTCCTGATTGTTTAGCAGAACCTTAAACAATGTTTCCTGCCCATAAGATGATGGGATAAGAAGAAGAACATCTCCTGTCATTGTCAACTCTTTTGTCTACACCGGGGATACCTAGGCCAGTATTTGATTCCCTATTGTCACCTTCCCAGATAATCCCATTTAACCTTAAGCATCCAGCCATTCCCATTCTCACCCCAGTCTAATACCTTGGAGCCGCCTCAGGCAATATTGCAGCTTGGAAATTTCCAGGTTCACTGGACTAAGGTGAAGTTCATTGGTCAAAGCTGACACCCAATTGGATGTCACCAAAGGACTCACCATTGGCTCTGCTAATGTCCAGCCTCCTTGGTCATCACAGAGCCTCCCCCTGCTCCTCCCCAAGACCTCCCAGCCCCTGAAGGGTCTGAGGGAGCCTATTTAACCTCTGACCCAACTCCACTCATGTGTGCATCTAACAGTATCCCAGTTCCGCTGTCTAGATCCATCCCCAATTCTGGCCACAGTTTTGGGTCCATTTCCCCTGTCCTCTTAAGTCGCCATTGGAACCTTCCTGGAAGACTACGATGGTAAATATCGCCCTGTCTGTCTACCCATATATGTTCCCCTATCAATCTATCTGTATTTCCTTAGACCTGTGTGAATGTGTGATTGTTTTGTATTTTTATCCTTGTGTGAAAGAACTATTATTCTAAATAAATTACAATTGATTTTTACTAAATTAGAGTCCTTTTATTGAGCATTTGACCCTTTGGATGGTTGAGCCTGGTATACATTTGGTAAAAAGATTCCTATTAAGCCAGGTGTCCACCTAACTAATTCCCCAACCTCGTCTTGAGGGCATTTGGCTTAACATCCTACTCTTTGTTCAACTCCGCATGATAGGAACTGAAATCACAAAAATTGCCAATGAGTTTTTTACATTTTTTATAACCTACAAATTTATAACTGCTGGCTTGGTCCATCAACCTGAAAGAACCCCAGAATCCAAAGTGAAGATTGTCTTCATTTTGCTTTTATTGTGTTTAATTTTGATTTTATTGAATTTTTGCCAATGGTGTTCTCCAATTTATACCTTGACTAGTTTCCTGGGTGTTGATAATTATACCCTGCAGAGCAAAAAATCAATAAAGCCTTCCATGCAATAGTGGATGGAAGAGCCAGTTATGTGCAGCTCTGCTGCCTGTTTGATGTCCAGACAAGAAATTCATTCCACAGCAAAACAACACTACTTGACAAAGTATCATAGATGAAATAATGACTGTTAACTAATCTAAGCTTCAAGCCCAGGTATAATCTATGGTGCTAGAAATCCAATATCTAGAAGTCTGTGCTATCCATTTTCTCTTATGATGCGGGGGGGGGGAGATACATAGGATGCTCTAATAAACATTTACTTGGGAGTTATATATTGATTTATGTCCCATGTTTCTCTTTAATGGGTATCCAAGCAGTTTACATTCTCCGTGCGCTCCACACTTACAGTAGAAATAGACTGGGCTAGGGGAGGGGGGAAGCTATGTGTCCTGCACTCAAACCCAATCAGGTTTCTTTAGCTGGTACCATTGACGTCCCGCATTGACATCTATTGTACAAAGCAATATAATTAAGATACGCCATACAATAAACAAGGGATATAGAAAGGAAGCCTTGGTGGATCAACCAGTCCACCAGGCATAAACCTTGCATTACCTGTACCTGCTCCATAAACCTGGTCAAGGGTCAGGTATAAGATGGCTGAGAAATACCTGGAATTTTGTTTTTTTGGGGTGGGGGGCAGAGCCTGAGAAGGGCAGGGCTTGGAGAGGGGAGGGACATCAATAGATTCTATGGCATTATAACTCATAGCTGAAGAACCAACTACAGAAAAAAAAATCTATAATGAAATTACCTAATTGAATCCTTCAAAAGCCTGAAAACCAAAATTTTAGAAAACATACCAACGCTTCTGAAACCTATTACAGAACACATAGAGATGATTTAACATCAGCACAGCAGGCTTCAAACAGTACAGATGCAGCCATGTAACTGAGTCTGATGGCATAAGAAGACATTAAAAATTGCAACAAAATGAAAACTGGACCAGAGAGAGGATCTTTAGCTTGGAACACAACCTTCACCAAAACCATTTGAAGCTCTGTGGTATAACTGAACATGCAGAGGGTTCTATAATGCTTACCTCTTATCTTGCAGAATGGAGGGCTTCAAAACTGCTTGTTGAAAAAGTTATTGAACCTTTTCTCCTAAATGCTTATAGAATTGGTCCCATTAAAATAGAGCCCACCCTCATGGCCCTAGGGGCATTATAGTTGTCTTTCAAGACTTTCAAACCAAGAATATAGTCCTAGTGAGAGCTCATGGAGGTTTTCAACAGATGCAATTATTTAAGTGTTTCTAGATGTCTCCCCAGAAGCACTCCTAATAAGACATTAATTGAAGCCTGTCTACTCTATACAAGGTTATGTTTTTATATTTTCTAAAACTTCAATAAAAAGTGGGAGGGGGGAGTTCCTCTCTCCCAAATCTCCAGGAATTTCCAAACCCAGAGTTGGTAACCTAATTTTAGTCTTCTATGGTTTAAAGATTGAAGCCATCCCACAGTATATCAATAAATGGTCTGATAATGCCTATGCAGTAGAAAGCATTGCATCTGTTCTATACACCAATATAACAATTCAGCAAGCAGAAATTGCCTGTCTTGTGAAAGTGATGAACACTGCAGTCCCTCAGAGTCCACTACAGAGAAAGATGCAGCCTCATTAAAAACAGACAGTAACAGATCGGGAATGGCTGTTTTAACATATTTTCAACAGCTACATAATAAAACTTGTTTTTTTAAACAAACAAACAAGAACAATGGAAAACAGATCCCATATGGATGTGACTGTAGGCAAAGGCTAGAACAAACTATTCCAGAACTTTTCCTGAGTAGAAGAGTGTGTGTGGAGGACAGCTGAGAAATACACCATAATTGCTTACTCATATTTACCAATAAACATTTAAAACTATAGGAAGGATTCCTTAGGTATCTCATATTCTTCTCTAAGTAAAGAATAGATTTATAAGGTTAGAAAGACTCCCACACTTCTGTCATTCTGCAGACTGTGTAAAACACAGTGCATTGCATTGTTGGTTGGTTGCCTTGGGATATCTGACTGCACTGACTTGCACTGTGTGATCTGTTTTGAGTTTTAGCAAGAAAGATGGGATACAACTAAAATAAATACATGAATAATCCACTGAACTGATAAAAACTATGGTTAATAATAATATGAAACAGCAGGATCCAGACAAAGAGTAAGGAAGCAGGAGAAGAATATGAAAGATATGCAGAAGCAAACTTCCACCATCACAAACTTACTACCACTTATTGGCTGGTAAGAGTTTGGGGTTTCTTCCCTTTTTCTTAGCTTTGTGTTGCTTCAGACATATAAGTTTCTTCAGTCATTGTCTTTGGTAAAGACAAACACATTTTCCAAACTACAGCCACCCTTTGGGTTTTCATGGGTGTTGTAGTGGTTCCAATGATCATGCTATCAGTGCAATCACTTCATACTTACTTTTTGTTTTGTTTTGTTTCCCCCCCATTACAGTTCTGTCAGTTCACATTCACATTGAGGACTGATGTTTCAGGGGTGGAGGTCTGCACACACACTGAAATGTTGCAGCATTTCAGCAGCCTCAAGGGGGCTGCACAATCCCTGTTAAGGTACACTCCCACCCATCACACAACATCACACTTCCAGGATGAGCCTGCCCCAGTCTCCAGTGCCTGTGCCCTTTCTTGGGGAAGAAGCTCTGTGAAAGCCCCCTCTTAGCTCCGGTTCTCTTCCCTGGGCCCTACTTCAGGGGCAAGGAATGTCACTTGATGAAGTGATCAGCATCACCCATTCCTGTCCCAGGAACAATGGGGCAGGGCTTGATCCGCTTACACAAGAATAGCCCAGCCCCCCTGGCATCAGTACATCTACTCTGGTGTAAAATGAGAAGTGGGAATAGGATCCAGGGCATTCAAGGTAGCCAGAATATTGCTCTTTCCTCCCCTCTCCCTTCCCCTGGCAAGGTTTATGATTAATATGTGCATCTTCTTCAGTGTCTCTCTGCATTGTTCTGGTAAACATCTCAAGAGCCATTTTTTAAAGCACTGGAGTTGAAGAATTCTTTCTTTCCCCCAAAGACTGTCTTGAAGATTGACTCTGAGTCAGCTTCCTGTATAAGCAGAGCTGCAGGAGCTGCTGCCAGCCCCCCCCCCCCCCCCCCCCCCAGTTGGACTGACTTGTTTGTTTCAGTGCAGGCATCCTCTAGCAATGAAACATTTCAGCCCTGGCATGCAAATTTTTTTTTTTAAAGTCCACCATCCAAACCCACCCTTTCTGAGCAGGTTTTGGGCAGCAATCCATGAGGTGAAAAAAATGTTTGGGTTCCAAGCAAGAGGCTATCTTCCAAATTCATTCCTACAGCTCCTTGCCTTAACAAATAAAAGAGACTGCCTGAGCAGGCTCAGCTGGTTAATTTGTGTTTTCCTATGAACAATTACATTTTGTATTCTCCACATGGGGCATCTAAAACAACCAAAATCTGACTCAGATCCTTAGAACAGAGCAGATACTGGCTGCTTCCACATGGAGGTTTTCCTCTGCCTTGGCTTGCAACTGGAGCACCAGCTCAGGTGACTCACAACAACCTGAGAAACATTTCTTTTGGAAGAAACTACTTCCTAAGAAGAAAGGGATTCTCTATGAGAGATTAATCAGTATCACCCAGCAGTCACCTCTGTGTGGGTGACTATCATCTTTAGGAGTTACCCAACAACCACAGTGGTCCTGATTTTATCTAGGACCATACTAAATTTTTGCCCTGGACTTTTTAAGGGGCCTTGTGGTATGTGCACACTATTTCTCAGGGAGGGGGGAATCATTCTTTTTTTTTTTTTCAATTTTTGTTCATGTCTGTTTGCAACAACTGTACTTTTCCTCCCAGTTAGCCCTTTGCAGGTTTTTTAAAAGAAGGATCATGGACCTACCTAGCACAGTGAGGAACAGAAATTTTGTCTTCTCTTAACAGCTTTTGGTGATACAAGAAGCTCTACTGCTGAAGGGAGGGGAGATTTTAGCCTATTCTTCCTCCTGGCTGCAGCCCACCAGTGGCCTTTCATTCAAGCTTTCTCATAGCAATCCCTCTTCTGGAATCACAGACAGCTGTTGTGTGAAGGGGAAAGTGGAGAAATTTTGTTTCTTCAAGTGCCTTGATTCATAGGATCCAACCCAAAGGGCGTGAGCTCACTGTGACAGAGTCGTGTTATGAGCATGAGAACATCACAGAGTCTGGTCAGAGTGGGGGCAGTGTTTCTATGAGCTAAGGTACAAGTTTGAGAATGTTTTGAGTGTTGGTTACTGATGAACATCTGTGAGATATGTTTCTCTACCACACACAAGAGCTTCTGTTGTCTTCACTGAGCACTGGGGCAAATTGTACTCAAACAGCCTTAATTTGTGGGTAGAAATTTTCCCTTATTTGTGTATATAGAGGAGGCTAATGATGATTAATGATAACTCTTTCCTTCTCAGAAAATAGAATTGTATTTGTTTATAACTACACATTTGGTGAAAGTGTAATCACAGATATAACAAATTCACTTACATGTTTAGAGCAAACTTCCCACAAATGAAGCTTGTTTTAGATTAATTACAACTTATCATTTCACTTGTACAATTAAGTGATTCAAAACACAAACTTCCTTTGCCAAGTATACTAATCCAGTACTGAATTTACTTTTTACTTAAGTTACTATAATTACCAATTAAAACAAACCATTTATTTTTTAAGTAATTAGTGAAATGTTTTTAAAACAATTACTTTTACAAAATGTCGCGCTCTGGGTACCTCCCCCGGTCTCCCGGCGCTGCCGGCGCCCCTCCCGGGCACTCTGGGGCGTTCCCCGGAGGTCTCAGAAACAGGGGTGGGAGCCAGGTTACTTCACCGCAGGCCCCCGTTCCCCTTCTGGCTGTGCTGCGGCTCCTGTTGCTCTCTCTCGGGAGGCAGCCTCCATAAGCACTCGCCAGCTTCCTCCCCGACCTCCTCCTTCCCTCCCTTTATCCCCCCTTCTCAGTCCTCCCCCCTCCTGGGTTCTGCCCCTCTCTGGCTCCTCCCCACCTTCAAAGCCCCAGACGCCCGGGAGAGGCGGGCCGGGGCCGGGCTGCCTGGGCGTGCCTCGGGCGTCTCGGACTTCTGCAGCGTGCTGGGGTGTGGCGTCTCTCGCGACCACGGGTCAGGCGGCTCTCCTCCTCTCTGCCCAGCGCTGGGCTCAGCTTCTCCCTCCTGCTCACCGACGTCTCACTCTGGCCAGGCTCCTCGGACCCGGAGACGGGCGCGGTGGCTGAGAGGCGCCGTTCGGGCGGCTGTTGGCACTCCGTCAGCCCAGGTGAGGGGTGGGGCCGCTGCAGGGGCTTGGGAAGGCATGGGAGGCTCTCGGGGCGGCGGCGGGGGCCAGGAGTGGCTGGCAGGTGCCGGGGGGTCCTTCTTGTGTAGTCCTCGCCCGGGCTGGGCGGGACACAAAAATACTAAAACATTCCAGAATTGCATTTTCTTTACTTTCTTATCTACAAAATTTCCAACTGACCTTTGTGGATTGGAACTAGCCATTTTGTTCCATTAGCGCCTGTTGGGGTTGCCAGCTCTGGATTGGGAAATTCCAGGAGACTTTGAGGGCAGAGCCTGGGCTGGATGGGGTTTGAAAAGGGGAGGGACCTCAACAGGGTTAGCATTTTCCAAAGCAGCCATTTTCTCCAGGGGAACTATTTCTGTAGCCTGGAGATCAGCTGTAATTCTGGGAGATCTCTCTGGCACTTTCTGCTGATGCAAGATGCTCCTACTGTTGTGAGAGAATATGTTTTCTGTGGCAGTGTCCCATGAACATTAGTTATTTCATTGCAAAGGGATACTCACTGGGTATCAGAGTTGGGCTAACATTCTTGAGAGAAGGGAGCCCTCTACTGTATGGATTTCTGGTCTATTGCCTATGACAATGTCTTTATTTTAGTTGAGCTTGGCTTAACTTGAAATGTAACAGGAACCGTTCACCAAAACAGTACTAAGGGCATACAATTATATTTGTGAGTGATTTGATGGCTTCTAATCACTAGCAAAAGATTTTGCATGAATGATAGGCTTCCCAACCCCCCCCCCCCCGCCCTGCCGGGGGACCCCTGAATTAGCAGCCTAATCCCCCACTCTCTAAAAATCTGATAGTGGGGGTGCGGGGGTGGGAACGGCGCAGTGTCTCTTTCCCTGCCTGGCTTCAGGCTTCTCCCTTCCTCCGAGTCACAAAGACCTGCCCACCGCCGGCCTGCTATTCACTCCAGTCCGGCCTCCCTTCGCGAGGTGCATGCTGGGACTTGTAGTCCTTGCATCCTCTCTGGCTGCTGGGTGGCGTCTCCTCAGGGAGTCTGGACCATGTGCGTTTCTACCTCCGGAGGCTTCAGTCGCTGATTGAAAGGCTTCCTCTTGGGATGGTGTGTCTGTGTTACTTTGAAGAAGTTGGCAGCATCCCCTTCAGAGTTGCCAGAAATGGGGGGGGGGGGGGGGACACGTCTGCTGAGCATTATTCTCTATGTGGAGATTGATTCTCATAGGGTACAATGGGAAATTGATCTGGAGGTTTCAAGGGCTCTGGGGGAGCTGTTTTTTGAGGTAGAGGCACCAAATTTTCAGTATAGTATCTAGTGACTCTCCCCAAAGTGTCTCCCAAGTTTCAAAACGATTGGACCAGGGGGTCCCATTCTATGAGCCCCAAAAGAAGGTGCCCCTATCCTTCATTATTTCCTATGGAAGGAAGACATTTAAAAAGGTGTGCGGTTCCTTTAAATGTGATGGCCAGAACTCCCTTGGAGTTCAATTATGCTTGTCACACCCTTATTCCTGGCTCCGCCCCAATGTCTCCTGGCTCCACCCCCAAAGTCCCCAGATATTTCTTGAATTGGACTTGGCAACCCTAATGAATGATGCCAGCACAGATAATGAAGACCTTGTGAATCAATAGTCTGAAGTCTCCAATACCAAAGCTAAGAGAGCAGGGAGACAGTTTGGTCAGGGTAGATAGTATATCAACAGAGCCCCCAGTCTTCTCCTTGCTGGGAAAAGGGCAAATCTGCATACATTTGAACACTGGGTGGGGAATAGGGTTGCCAAGTCCAATTTAAGAAATATCTGGGGACTTTGGGGGTGGAGCCAGGAGACTTTGGGGGTGGAGCCAGGAGACATTAGGGGTGGAGCCAAGATCAAGGCTGTGACAAGCATAATTGAACTCCAAAGGAAGTTCTGGCCATCACATTTAAAGGGACGGCACACCTTTTCAATGCCTTCCTTTCATAGGAAATAATGAAGGATAGGGCACCTTCTTTAGGGGCTCATAGAATTGGACCCCCTGGTCCAATCGTTTTGAAACTTGGGGGATATTTTGGGGAGAGGGACTAGATGCTGTACTGAAAATCTGGTACATCTACCTCAAAAAATAGCCCCGCCCCAGATACCCATGGATCAATTCTCCATGATTTTCTATGGGAATAAATCTCCATAGGGAACAACACAATTCCCAGCAGACATTTCCCTCCCCTCCCCCCCATTTTCTGATGACCCTGAAATGGGGGGAGGGCCTCCAAACCGGGGATCCCCTGCCCCCACCTGGGGATTGGCAACCCTAGACAAATCTGATGGAACCGCAAGTAAACACATACCCTTACATACCCCTCCTGGGGAGGGGAAGATATGACGGTGGGAATAGACAGAAATATAATGGAAGGAGACAGAGACAAAATGGTGCTCGGCCACCTTCCAGTCTACTTCCCATCCCAACGGTGGCAGGTAGTGGGGCCAAGAGGAAATGCTCGCCTCTGTCATTGGTGTTATGTAACGCCAGGTCCATAAATAATAAGACCGCGACCCTTAGGGAGTTTCTGCTACGGCAGAACGCGGACCTGGATTGCGTGACCGAGACCTGGGTGAGGGACGGGGAGACAGTAGCTCTCTCCCAGATGTCCCCCCTGGGATACTCGGTCTTTCACCAATCACGGATTAGCGGGCGGGGGGAGGGGTAGCGCTACTCATACGGGAGGATTACTCCTTTCGGGCTCTCCCGGACCCAAAGATTGATGGGGTTGAATGCACCGGTCTGGCGTGGGATGTTGGAGAGGGGTTGGCAGTTTGGCTGGTGTACCGTCCGCCTAACGCACCAGCCAACGCCTTACCATCACTATTGGAGGCAGTGGCGGGCTGGGCGTTGGAGTACCCAAGGCTTATGGTCCTGGGTGACTTCAACGTCCATGCTGACGACACGGCCTCCACTCAGGCGATGGACCTAGTGTCGTCCATGGTGACACTGGGACTCTCTCAATTTGTCACGACTCCCACGCATCAGGCCGGGCACACATTAGACCTGATCTTTGCGTCTGGGATCTTGGTGAACGATATCGCCGTAGAAGCGGTTCCATGGTCGGATCACCTGTCCCTTAAGGCCCGTATGGGGACGCCGCCCCAACCCTGTATGGGCGGAGAGCCTATTTTGGCTCGCCCTCGGGGCCTGATGGAACCGGAACGGTTCCAAACGGCCCTGAGGGATCCCTGGCCCACTGGCAATTCCCTCGATGACCTGGTGGAAATCTGGCAAGGCCAGCTGTCCAGGGCTATCGACGAAATTGCACCCCGGCGTCCTCTGCGCCCTCGTATGAAGCTGGCCCCATGGTACACCTTGGAGTTGCACCAGCTGAAACAAGGGCTCAGACAACTAGAGAGGCAGTGGAGGCATACTCGGGACGAAGCGACGAGAACATCCTATAGAACGTTTATGAAGTCTTACGAGATGGCAGTCAAGGCTGCAAAGAAAGATTACTTTGCAACCAAGATTGCATCTGCAAACTCGCGCCCAGCACAATTATTTAGAATAATTGGGGACCTTGTAACACTGCCACAAGGCAAACCAAATGTTAGAGAATTAGAAATAGGCTGTGAGGCATTTGCGAGATATTTTGCAGATAAAATCTCGTTCCTCCGCCAAGACCTGCCTACCACATTGGATACAGTGAGTGAAATTGAGGCTCCGTACCTGTCTTCGGGCTTAGTGCTGGACCACTTCGACCCACTCAGCCTGGAAGAAGTCGACAGAATCCTCTCCGCTGCTCGCCCGACAACATGTGATCTGGACCCTTGCCCCTCTTGGCTGATTAAATCTTGCCAGAGGGAGCTTAGATGTCCTTTACGGGACATCATAAACAGATCCCTCCTAGAGGGGCATTTTCCAACACCTCTGAAAGAGGCCTTGGTCCACCCTCTCCTGAAAAAAGCTACAGCAGACCCGACCGAATTGGCGAACTATCGTCCGGTGTCCAATTTACCATTTTTAGGTAAAATTATTGAGAGGGCTGTGGTGTTGCAGCTACAGAGGTTTCTGGATGATGTTTCTGTCCTAGACCCATGCCAGTCTGGCTTCCGGCCGGGCCATGGGAGGGAGACGGTGTTGGTCGCCTTAGTGGATGACCTCCAGCGGCAACTGGATCGAGGCGGCGTTGCGGTGCTGATGCTGTTAGACCTGTCGGCTGCATTTGATACAGTCGACCATCAGCTACTGACGCGCCGCCTCGCCGACATTGGGGTTGAGGGGCTGGCCTTGCAATGGCTTTCCTCCTTTCTCCTGGGTCGGGGACAGAGGGTGGCTATTGGGGGTGAGCGGTCCTGGAGGCGCACACTGGATTGTGGGGTGGCTCAGGGAGCAGTTCTCTCCCCGATGTTGTTCAACATCTATATGCGCCCCCTTGTCCAGATTGCCCTGCGGTTTGGGCTGGGTTGCCATCAATATGCAGATGACACCCAGCTCTATCTACTAATGGACGGCTGGCCCGACTCCGCCCCAGGGAATCTCGACCGGGCTTTACAGGCTGTTGCGACATGGCTTAGGCTGAGTGGGCTGAAGCTGAATCCAGCGAAGACAGAGGTCCTTTGTGTGGGTCGCGGCGCTCTGGGAGGGGAAATAGCTCTCCCGGCCTTCGATGGTGCGCCATTGAAAGCAGCGCGCCAGGTAAAGAGCCTGGGTGTTTTACTGGAGCCTTCATTATCGATGGAGGCCCAGATATCAGCCACTGCCAAGTCAGCATTCTTCCATCTGAGGCGGGCAAGGCAGTTGGCCCCTTTCCTTGAGTGCCGGGACCTCGCAACAGTGATCCACGCAACGGTCACCTCAAGATTGGACTACTGTAATGCCCTCTACTTGGGGCTACCTATGTGCCGGACCCGGAAGCTGCAGCTAGTGCAGAACGCGGCGGCCAGGCTGTTGTTGGGACTCCCGAAATGGGAACATATACGGCCAGGGCTACGGGAACTGCACTGGCTGCCGATTATACACCGGGTCCAGTACAAAGTGTTGGTCACTACCTTTAAAGCCTTATATGGTCGAGGACCCGCCTACCTGAGGGACCGTCTTTCCCCATATGAATCCCAGAGAGCACTGAGGTCAGCCGGGAAAAATCTAATGACTATCCCTGGGCCGAAAGAGATCAAACATCAGAACACTAGAGCACGGGCCTTTTCAATCGCAGCCCCTGCCCTATGGAACCAACTTCCTGAGGAGGTGCGGGCCCTGCGGAACCTCGATCAGTTCTGCAGGGCCTGCAAGACCACCCTCTTTAAATTTGCATACTCGGATTGCTAAAGAAAGCTGTTAATTAAGGATCCACAAATGCTGCCCTAAAGACCTATACCGCTGTGTATAAACTGGCAGAACTAGCGTCAAACACCATCAGCACTGTCAGACCAAGTTATTTAACTGTATTGACTGGTTTTTAATGTTGTTAAATTTAATGTTTTTATATTGTTAAATTTAAAGGTTTTATTTATTATTGTATGTTTTTATGAAATGTTGTTAGCCGCCCTGAGCCTGCCGAGGTGGGGAGGGCGGGATACAAATAAAAATTATTATTATTATTATTATTATTATTATTATTATTATTATTATTATTATTATTATTATTATTATTATTATTTCTGCCTTCAGTCTATGTGGCTGAATAAAAATGGAGGAAAGATTGCTATGATAGGTTTGTCAAACTCTTTTAGGCACCTCAAGGTGGAGAGGAAAAGGTGAAATACATTCTATCTCTTGGAGACTGACTTCAGCTACCACAATCAAACACCACCTGCAGCTCTATTACAGTGAATTTTGGGCTTGCAGACCAATAATGAATTTCTGTGGAAACATGTACTAAATCGGGCTCCAGTACTACAAATTTTTGTACTCTCCCTAATTCATCCAAATGGTTCTTCATTATTACCAACAATGTAGACGGCTGTCTCATGGGGAAAAACGTGATCTGTAAGAAGACTATGGAAACAAACAACAAGCCAGAGAACTCTCAATACATAAACAAGTTAGGCTCCACAGAACACAAGATAGGGCCCCAAGTCTTTATTAGAGGGCTTTGAACTGGAGCTTGAACACATAGCTAGGATAAAAAAGCAAGTCTGAACAAAGTACTGACCTTTGATGGAGTAAACCCCATTTTAGGTTTACTATATGGGCAGTCACTACAGGAATTTGACATGTCTGCACTTTGAGAATTCAAATATGACTTACCCAGGAAAATTCAACTGCTCAACCAAACCCTTTCTGAACAAAGAACATGCACAAAGCACTTAGTGTAGGAGTCAGTCAAAGTACTTCTTCACCCTAATCTTGCGCATTTATTGAGAAGCAAGTCCTACTGGAAATTTAAATAGAATTACCAAAAACATACAGCCTGTGGGAGCTGGCGCTCCCCAACAAAGAGCTGGTGGGAGTCCTCGCGGGGAGCGGGAACAAGGAGGGAGTGGGGGGGAAGAGAAAGCAGCATGCAAAGCCAAAGGCGACACGTCTGCCTTCCTGAAACTTCTCGCTACGCCTCAGAGGCAAGCGCGGCCAGTACAGAAGTTCACAGCAGGGTGCCCAGTCAACTCAGCAGGTAGTTTTTCGCTGCAGGTAGCCTGCAGTTGTGCTGGAGGCCACTTGAAACGGGGGGAGAGGGGTAGGGTCTTAAGAGACAGACTGGCCCCTCTCCCCCCGTTTCAAGTGGCCTCCAGCACAACTGCAGGCTACCTGCGGCGAAAAAGTTTCAGGAAGGCAGACGCGTCGCCTTCGGCTTTGCACGCTGCTTTCTCTTCCCCCCCACTCCCTCCTTGTTCCTGCTCGCCGCGGCGACTCGCACCGGCTCTGTGTTGGGGAGTGCCAGCTCCCACAGGCTGCTGCTGCTGCACGAACAGCACACGGAGAGAAAGGAAGCGGATCAGCTCCACACCGGTCCCAAAGATGAAAAGGAAACCGAGGAAGGCCGGAACCAGCAACAAGAAGGGCAGAAACGCCATGGCAGGGGGGGAGGCGCTTCTCCTGCCGTCTAGAGGAACCACCCAGTCGGGGGAGGGGCTTTCCTCTTCTCCGCTTCACCGTAGCTAAGGTGAAGCAGAGAAAAGGCGGCAGCAGTGCAGCGGCGTCGCTGGCTCCGCTAGTCTGGGTCCTCCGAGATGGGCGCCGTTTCCCCCCTTCCCCCCGCTTCCGTTTTTGGGGGGAGCGGGGGAAGAGGCTGGAAATCCTGGGGTCCCCCGCCAGGGCGGGAGGGTTGGGAAGCCTAATGGGGAAATAGGCATATCTTAGTAGCAGATTCAGGAATTAGGTTTTTTCCTTTCCATTCTTCATATTGTAAGAGGTTCCTCTCATTGTACACAGGTAACCTGATAGTTTCTTTTTTCTCCATCAGGCTTTTCTTCCTATCTTTGTTCCTTCATTTCTAGAGGCTCTTCTTGAAGAAGAACCAAACATGTCTTCCTCTCTTTCATTAGAAAGGCAGACATGCCAGAACATGCCTGTGCACACATATTCATGATGAGCTCTAGCAAGTATGTGCAGAAAAACAAGTGTGCTCTGATGAAAAGGGAATATTACTTTCTGTTTTCATTACTCTGCCTCTTGTCTTAATTTATTTCTCTTAAACCAAGTGCTATGATACTAGCACTCTTTGATGATGTGCTAATTAACTCTACTATGTACTCCTGTTTTATTGTATTATTATGCTATTAAAGGTTGGTTGGTTGGTTGTTTGGTTGGTCTGATACTCTGCTATGGCAGTGGAAAGTGCTGTCAAGTCACACCCAACTTATGGCAACCTCATATGGTTTTCAAGGCAAAAGACATTCAGAAGTGCTTTGCTATTGCTTGCCTTTGCATAACAATCCTGGGTTTCTTTGGTGGTCTCCCATCCAAATACTAACCAGGACTAACTCTGCTTAGCTTTCAAGATCTGACTATCAGGCTATCTTGGGTTATTCAGGTCAAGTCTCTGACTCTGCTATGCAAGCTATAATAAGCCATATAATACCTATTTGTTCCCATACATCTAGCGTCAAATGCCATGTAGAAACATAAAACCCTGGTGCTCTGATGGTGAGGAAACATGGGATGGAGGGAATACTTCTAGGTACACCATGAAGCTGATCAAGGGTCATTTCATAGAAAAAGAGGTGCTGGAGCTCACTGACATAATACATTAGTATAACTCATTTGCATATGCCACACACCCCTAACATCACCGGAGGGTATACTAAATTATATCAGTTCAGCATCTACCTTAAAATGCTTCCTGAATTATAATTGTCATAGTAAAACCTTACTCCCATCATACTTTTAAAATTACTTTCCCCTATGTGGCCACAGTGGCAAGATGAAGATTTCCATCTGCCTGCTTTATGTTTTGGTTATTTTCCCATTTTTTGTGGGGGGGAAATATTAGAAAGCTTGTCAAATCTTGTCAAGTTCAGCAAAATTCTCACAGGGGGTTTGAACAATGGAGCCCAGAAGCAAGGGGTTTTTTTTGGGGGGGGGGGGGGGGTAAGAAATAAAGAACACAATAAAATTTAGAGGTTCCAGAGCTCTGCTCCTGTAAGCTCCCACCCAAAATGAGGCCTGAAGCTGATACCGCTGCTCCTCCAAAAACCCAGAAAAATACAATTGTGATGGGTTTATAGAATTTGTCTTATCCAGCCTGGTCCCAGTGATAACAACTCATGTCAGTCCCCTCATCCAGGATTCCGAAATGCTTTTATAAGCTGTTACTTATGTATAGTTAATAATACCATTGCATTTCTAATGTTTAAAAGCTACTACGTGTAAATCAGAAAAAAGATTAACCTACGTGTTTCCATTTTAAAAGGTTATTATAAAAATGCAACTGGGAGGTGGTTATTTATTACAGACTTGTGGGGTTATCAGACTATGTACAGTCAGTGGATTTTAGGTTGCTATTTCTTGAGTTGATTAAAAATGCTTAAAATGTGCTTCTTAGAAATCTTTTAAAAGATTCTGTGAACAAAAATAAAATAGCATAAAAATAAGCTTCTCTATTTGTCTCTCTTCTATGAATCCATCTTCCTACACTGTTTCTTCTCCTTTTTTCACTGACAAATTTCAGCTGACTTTTGGCAACCCCTTAGGGTTTTCAAACAACATTCAGAGGAGCCATTGCTATTGCCTGCCTCTGCATAGCAACCCTGGACTTCCTTGATGTTCTCCCATCCAAATATTAACCAGGGCCATCTTCTGCTTAGCTTCCAAGATCTGACAAAAACAGGCTAGTGTGGGCTACCCAGGTCAGGGCTATGCTTAATATATAACTGCCTAAAGCTGTTCAGCTAATAATTCTTAGTTAACATTTTACTTTATACAAAACAGCTTTTGAAAACACAAACATGGAAGCCAAACCAAAATCACACTTGTATACTGCTGGATGGAGGAATGCAGCCTGTGATTATGGTTTAGATATTTTTTAAAAAAATGTTTACATGTACTTCTATCACAAGGGATCATTATTAGAGTAATGCTTCACCTAAACAGAGAGATCTAACAGTTATAGTCTAAATGTGCTTCAGGACTTCTCCCTCCAAAACAGATATAGGTGTAGTTTAGTAAATACAGAAAATGCCATATTTGACCATAGAGCATAGTTTTATCAGAAAGATACACGTGAAGAGCCTTGGAATTAGAAATTATCTCTCACAAACACTAGTAGTGAACTGGTGTGAGAGAGCGCTTCACCCATGATGACATCTCTATATGGTTTATTTATAGAACTATAAATAATTGTACTGGCTCCACCCTTTCACCATGGGGTCATCTGCTACGGCCCAGTAAGCCGGGATGCCAATGATAACGGGCGCCTCCTGCTAGAATTCTGCATGGAGCATCAGCTCACCATTTCCAACACTATCTTCCAGCAGAAGAACAGTCGGAAGACAACCTGGATGCACCCACGGTCCAAGCATTGGCACCTTATTGACTACATTCTGGTGTGCCAGAGAGACCTTTGAGATGTCTTACACACTCGAGTAATGCCCAGTGCAGAATGTCATACGAACCATCGTCTTGTACGCTGCAATCTCCGTCTTCACTTTAAATCTACACCCAGGAGAGGCGGTATCCCCTGGAGGAAGTTTCAGGTTGGCAGCCTTCAGTCAGCCGAAGTTAAAGCTGCCTTCCAGGCAAAACTCCAGACAAGAATTGAGGACCCCAGTCGCCTCACAGATCCTTCTCCAGAAGCACTCTGGGAACACCTAAAAACTACCATCCTGTTGACCTCTGAAGAAGTCCTCGGGTTCTCCACAAGGAAGAACAAGGACTGGTTTGATGAGAACAATCAAGAGATCCAAGAATTACTAGCGAAAAAGAGATCTGCCTACCAAGCACATCTTGCTCAGCCCTCCTGTCCTGGGAAAAAAGCAACCTTTTGCGCTGTATGTAGCAACCTTCAGCCAAGCTTCGAGACATTCAGAATGAGTGGTGGACCAAGCTTGCAGAGAGAACCCAGCTATGTGCAGACACTGGTGATTTAAGAGGGTTCTACGAAGCCCTGAAGGCAGTATATGGCCCATCATATCAGGCTCAGAGTCCCTTGCGTAGTGCAGACGGCCAAGTGCTCCTCACAGACAAGGCATCCATACTGAACCGGTGGTCGCAGTATTTTCAGGTTCTCTTCAGTGCCAATCGCGTAGTTCAAGATTCAGCAATCCACCTCACCCCACTTCAACCAGTGAAAACAGAGTTTGATGAGATCCCCACACTAGAAGAGACTGTTAAAGCCATCAAGCAACTGAAAAGTGGCAAGGCAGCGGGAGTTGATGGAATCCCACCAGAGATCTGGAAGCATGGGAGCATAGTACTACATAGCACACTTCTCAAAGTACTTGTCACCTGCTGGGAACAAGGCAAACTACCACAGGACTTTCGCGATGCAATCATCATTACTCTACATAAGAACAAAGGGGAAAAGTCAGACTGCTCCAACTACCGGGGGATAACCCTGCTCTCCATCGCAGGCAAAATCCTTGCTAGAATACTCCTGAACAGACTGGTGCCCACCATTGCAGAAGAACTCCTCCCAGAGAGCCAGTGTGGCTTCAGGGCTAACAGGAGCACCACCGACATGGTATTTGTTCTCAGGCAGCTCCAAGAGAAATGCAGAGAACAGAACAAGGGTCTATATGTGAATTTTGTCGACCTTACCAAAGCTTTTGATACCATTAGCAGGAATGGCCTTTGGCAAATCTTGGAACGTTTAGGATATCCCCCAAGATTCCTCAGTATGGTCATCCAGCTACATGAAGACCAGCGAGGCCAAGTCAGACACTGCAACGATCTCTCGGAGCCCTTCCCAATAGGCACAGGTGTAAAGCAGGGCTGTGTTCTCACGCCAGCTCTCTTTACGATCTTCTTTAGCATGATGCTTCAAAGAGCCGCAGTAGATTTAGATGACGACAATGGTGTCTACATCTGCTATCGCACCGATGGCCGCCTATTCAACCTGAGGTGACTAAAGGCCCACTCCAAGACAATGGAAAAACTTATCCGAGAGCTACTGTTTGCTGATGATGCTGCACTTGTCTCCCACTCGGTATCAGCTCTGCAGCATATGACGTCCTGCTTTGCAGAGGCTGCCAAGCTATTCGGCCTAGAAGTTAGTCTGAAGAAGACAGAAGTTCTCCACCAGCCTGCACCCCAGGAAAATTATCACCCTCCTTGCATCACTGTGGGTGAATCAGTTTTGAAGACAGTCCAGCAGTTCAGCTACCTGGGGTGCATCATCTCCTCAGACGCCAAGATCGACCGGAGATTGACAATAGACTGGCAAAGGCAAACCGTGCATTTGGCCGACTGCATAAAATAGTGTGGAGCAACAAGCATCTGAAAAAGGCACAAAGATCAATGTTTACAAAGCGGTTGTGATGACAACCCTCATCTACGGCTCCGAATCGTGGGTTTTAAACCGTCATCACCTGCGACTCCTTGAGCGCTTTCATCAGCGCTGCCTTCGCACCATCCTCAACATCCACTGGAGTGACTTTGTGACCAACACTGAAGTCCTCAAACGGGCGGAGGTTACAAACATCAAGGCATTGTTCTTGAAGACGCAGCTGCGCTGGGCAGGGCATATCTCCAGGATGGAAAACCACCGCCTTCCCAAAATTGCCCTGTATGGCAAACTTTCCACCGGCCATCGAAATAGAGGGGCACCAAAGAAGAGGTACAAGGACTCCCTGAAGAAATCCCTTGGTACCTGTTGCATCAACCATCACCAGTGGTCTGACCTAGCCTCAGATCGCAAAGCATGGAGGCACACCATCCACCAGCCTGCCTCTTCCTTTGAGAACGCACGCATAGCTGGTCTTGAGGATAAAAGAAGACTGAGGAAAAATCGTACTGCTACAGCACCAATCCCAAATCAGACTTTTCCCTGCAGCCACTGTGGCCGGACCTGCCTGTCCCGCATTGGTCTTGTCAGCCACCAGCGAGCCTGCAGCAGACGTGGACTACTGCACCTTTCTTAAATCTTCGTTCGCGAAGTCAAGCCGAGAGAGAGAAATAATTGTATCAGAAGTACAGACTTATTCCTCACCATAGTTTAATTAGTCCAGAGACTAACTGCATGTTATGTTCAGCATGTAAGAAATGGCCAAAGTCTACTGACAGTTCTGAAGGCATCTGAAGAAGGTATGAAGGTTTTGCTGAGAGAGGAAGAACTACTGCTGGCTGAGATTTCATTTGACTGATTATCCCTAGCAGCTGTAATTCAGGTTGAAATGAGTGTGGAAATGTGTAGTTTCATGACTTTTTAATGACATTTTTCTTTAAGCCTAAAGCTTGAAGACAAGCACGGGTAGGGAAAAATATTTTTGACTGTGCTATAAACTATCTTAGTGGCCATAAACTCATCATGTGGCAGGAACTTCCACATTAACTCCTTGGACAATATTGGTTTTGTTTCTCATCAACATGCAGTTCCATCATCAGTTGAACAAGAAAAAAAAGGTCAAAAACTTCTTAGCTAGCAATGGTTCTTTCTTAAATTGTTGCAAATGTAGTTGTTGTTGTTGTTTTTTAAAAAATAACTTTGTCAAGAATTTTCAGAATTCTTAACTACTTCTCTTGTGGTAAGTAACACCTTTTCCCCTCCTCATTCTTAGGAAGAAATGTATAAGAAGTCACCCCCTCAGTCCATCCAATTTCTAGCAGGTTTTGGATCCCACTCTGTTCCCCCAATTGTATAATTGGCTCCTCTATTTTCCCACCCCATTCTGCTACACTTCTCCAGAGTTGCCCAGATGTCTTCAGGAAGCAGACTTTGATTCTCCCCTATTATTTTCTTCCTTATTAGCAGGTAGCTTGTTAGGGAAAGAGTTTAAACTGTGTCTGTGCTTCACATGCATGTTTATCTCCATTCTGCCTCTGTTTTTATATACCTGACAACTTTATGCTGTTTCTGCTAATTTAATACATTTATTTTCTTGATTAAGAGCTTATTACTCTTCATGTCTTTTGCGTGTTGGTCTATATCTTGACCTCTGTATCCACAGGTTACAAACTCAACAATTCATACCCCACAACACACGTGTTTTGTCTTTTCTAGCTGAGGGACACTTTTGCTAGCTACAGGGGCTGCATGTGTATGAGTGATTTGGATAACAACTGCTCCAATCAAAACAAGCATTTTCAATCATTTAAACTTATTAAGGATCTCCCTGAGCAATCTGATGCGTGCTAATGAGAGCTCCTATACAAATCCCATCTTCCATCAGGGAGTCATCAAGAGAGTAGAAGACTGGTGAGGGAGTTGTCTGTCCACTGATCATTCTGGCAAACAACAGACGACCACAGTTAGCAGAGGCCTGACTGACTGCACATTACACCTGTGATCAGTGTTCCCTCTTGTCACGTTCTCAGGGTGCAGGCAGGCAGGAGTCCAAAGCCAGTCCAAGGTCAAAGTCCAGGAAGTCAAGCAGGAGTCAAGTCACCAATGCAGAATCACAAACTGGAATCAGAAGTCAATGTCCAAAAGCCAAAAAGTCAGGGTACCAAGAAAATCAAGCAGGTCAGGATCAGGAAGGAGCGTGGATGCAAGCCAGAGAATAGACTTTTTATTTTCACAAGGTTACCAGGTCCTGGGTGGGAGCTATACGGGAGTCTCAATCACTCTGCTCCCTGGGTGGCACTGACGCTGCTAGAACTCAGGGCTGAGAGTTCTGAAGCATTGGCTTCCCTCATGTCTGAAGCAACGGCATGCCTCATGTCATCGCTCTGAAAGTTCTTTCCAGAGCCTGCTTTGAACTCTTGAGATGAGAGGAGAAGAGCATGGAGGAGATTGATCTTCAACAGCTGACACTGGTGCCTGGAGAGTGATTGATGGGCCAGCTGCTTTTTGTTCAACTGAGGAACTGGCTGGCAACTCTTCCAGGTCTGTTAACCCTTCCAGCTCCTCCTCGTCAGGGCTCATGACACTATCCCCCCGCAGAACCCCCCCCTACAGACGGGCCGGGCCAGGCCAGTCAGGGTAGGACGTGTGGAACTGCTGCATGAGGTCAGGGGTGTGCAGGTTGTCCACAAGTTCCCATGAATGGCCCTCGGGGCCATAGCCTTTCCAGTCCACGAGGTACTGGAGGTCCCCGCAGTGGATTCAGGAGTCCAGGAGTTAGTGGACCTCGTATTCCTCCTCGTTATCGACCAGGACAGGAGGCGGCGGCACTGGAGGTGGCAGTCAGATGGGATCCGGTGGTGTAGCAGGAACAAGGAGGGACCAGTGGAAGACCGGGTGGATGCGGAGGGTGGCTGGCAGCTGTAGCTGGAAAGCAATGGGGTTGATATGGTCTGTGATCAGGTAAGGCCCCACAAAGCAAGCGTCCAGCTTGCGAGACTGGCCAGGCTGAAGCAGGTAATGGGTGGAGAGCCAGATGAGGTCCCCAGGCTTCAGTGGGGGCCCCACCTGTCGCTTTCGGTCGGCGGCTGTCTTGTAGGACTCTTTAGCCTGTTGGAGCTGCTCTCGGAGCAAGTCCTAAAGAGCCCGGAGTTCCTGCAGGTGCTCATCAGCAGCAGGGACTGTTGTGGGGGGCAGGACTGTGGGGAAGAAGCGAGGGTGGTACCCATAGGTGGCAGCAAATGGGGTCTGTTGCGTAGATGCATGTACGCCTTTGTTGTAGGCAAACTCGGGTAGCAAGGCGGTCCAGTCATCCTGCTGGTAGCTGGTGTAACAATGCAGGTATTGTTCCAGTGTGGCGTTGGTGCGTTCAGTCTGCCCATCTGTTTGGGGATGGTACGCTGAGGACAAATGCACCTGGGTGCTTAAGCTGGAGTGCAGGGCTTGCCAGAATCAGGTGGTGAACTGGGGGCCTTGGTCTGAGATCAAGTGTGCCAGGAGCCCATGCAGGTGAAAGACGTGCTGGAGGTAGAGCTGGGCTGTTTCAGGAGCCGTGGGTGGCTTGGGACATAGAACAACGTGAGCCATCTTGGTGAAAAGGTTCACCATCATCAGGATGCAAGTGTGCCCCTTGGACCTGGGGAGCTTGGTAATAAAGTCCAGGGAGATGGTGTCCCAGGGTCCTGCAGGCATGTGTAGGGGATGCAAAAGCCCTGGGGGCTTGGCCAGTACATCCTTGGCCCGCTGGCAGACCTCACAGGAACCTACATAGCGGGCCACGTCGGCACGGACACGAGGCCACCAGAACTCCCACGTGAGAAGGTGCAGGGTCTTGTGCTGGCCAAAGTGCCCCACAGGATGGGAGTCATGGGTCAGGCGAAGCACGTAGGCCCAGAGGGGCCCTGGAGGCACGTATAGGCACCCATGGTACAGGAGGAGAACTTGGCGGGTAGAGAGGTCCCCAGCTGGGCCATCTTGCACTTCCAGGAGGCGTTGCTGAGCCCAGGGGTCTTGGGCCTGGCTGGCTTGGATGTCTGCAGCCAAGATAGGGTGAGTCGTGGTGGCAGTGAAGACTGAGGGTGCAAGGATGAGCCCAGGTGGGGTCTCCTCCGTTAGAGGCACAGCATACTCCGGTTTTCAGGAGAGGGCATCCACTTTCCGGTTCTGGTTTTGCAGATGTAAGTGATCTGGAAGTCAAACCAGGAAAAGAAGAGGGAGCACCGGATCTGACGCTGGGTGAGGCATTGAGCAGTCTGTAAATGCTCCAGGTTCCGGTGGTCAGTCAGGACCTGGACGGGGTGGCGGTACCCTTTAAGATGATGCCTCCAAACCTCAAAGGTGGTCTTGATGGCCAGTAGTTCCCACTCCCAGATGGTGTAGTTGCGCTCTGCAGGCATCAGCTGCCACAAGTAGTATTCGCAGGGTTGTAGCGGCTGGGATAGCACTACGTCAAGGGCCATGCTGGAGGCGTTGGTCTCTACTATGAATGGCAGCTGTGGGTCTGGGTAACGCAGGAGCGGCTCGGTGGTGAAGCTGGTTTTCAGGGTGGTGAAGGCATGGTCTGCCTCTGGAGTCCAGTGAAATGGCTCTTTGGGCCAGAGGAGGTGGGTCAGAGGCGTGGTTACATCGGCATGGGCAGGGATGAACTGGCAGTAATAATTGGAAAAGCCAAGGGACCGCTGTACATCCTTGTGGTCCCATGGCGTCTGCCAGATCAGGACCACCTTGACTTTGTTTGGGTCCATCTGAGTCCCATGGGGTGAGACAATGTGGCCAAGGAACTCAACTGCTGTTAAGTCAAAGGCACACTTCTCTAGCTTGGCGTAGAGACCATGCTTGCGCAGGCGTTGCAGGACCTGGCCTGCATGCTGGGAGGGCTTTGGGAATAAATTAAAATATCTAAATAAATGATCACAAAGCAGTCAAGCAGATTGCAGAAGATGCCATTCATCAGCCTTTGGAAGATGGCAGGGGCATTGGTCAGGCTGAAGGGCATCACAAGATACTCGTACTGGCCATAGCGGGTCCTGAAAGCTGTCTTTCATTCATCTCCTGCGCGGATCCGCACCAAGTAGTACGTGCCCCAGAAGTCCAGCTTGGTATGTGAAGAAGCTGGCAGCAACTGGTGAGTAGGGAGGCCGATCCGCTGCTTCAGACTCGCCAGAAAGGGGGGGGGAGGGAAACGTCTTCTTTATTCCCCATGTGATCGATTCTCATAGGGTATAATGGGGAATTGTTCTGGAGGTTTCGGGGGCTCTGGGGGAGCTGTTTTTTGAGGTAGAGGCACCAAATTTTCAATATAGTATCTAGTGCCCTCTCCCCAAAGTACCCCCCAAGTTTCAAAACAATTGGACCAGGAGGTCCAATTCTATGAGCCCCAAAAGAAGGTGCCCCTATCCTTCAGGAAGACATTTAAAAAGGTGTGCTGTCCCTTTAAATGTGATGGCCAGAACTCTCTTGGAGTTCAATTATGCTTGTCACACCCTTGTTCCTGGCTCCACCCCCCAGTGTCTCCTGGCTCCACCCCCAAAGTCTCCTGGCTCCACCCCCAAAGTCCCCAGATATTTCATGAATTGGACTTGGCAACCCTAACTACAGAGCAAGTAGCAACTTTGGGAGGGAAGGCAGAAAAAGGGTTAAGCTCCATAGCACTAATCTGCAACAAGCAACCGTGGGGTTGCCTATTGAAAAACTGACAGATATCCCAATCACAGATGTCCTAAGGCATATCTAATTTGGCCCTGAAATGCTTTTTAAGAATTGATACCTTTTCATTGACATGGAAGGTGTCAGATTCATGGGAGATAATTACCATGATACAATATAATTCGTTTTGTATATGAGTCATTAGACATTGTATCTTCACAGATTCAGGGTTGACTGATCAAAGAATTTAGCAAGAAACTCTGAGGTAAATACTAGAGAATGTTCTTTTGAAGTTAACAAACTTTTGACATTATTGGCTCTAGTATTTAATTTTAGGTGATATTTGGAAATGCACTGGCCTGTGAAAAACTTGACCTGTTATGCAAAAAGTAATTGCTACTGGAATTTGTCAACCTTTAACTCTTTTTAAGGAAAAGTTATTGTTTTGCTGATATTGTGGAAATGAATGCTATACAGAGAAATTTCTGCATCAAAATTATTACTTAACGAAGAACAATTATCTTTGTTCCCTATGGTTCCCTATGGTTGCGAGGCTTGGAGATCTCCTTGAATTACAACTGATTCCACAGATCAGGTTTTTTCCTGGAGAAAATGTCTGCTTTGGAGCAGGGGGAACTATATGGCATTATATCCCACTAGGGTTCTTTCCTACACCCAACTTTATCCTCTCCAGGCTCCAGCCTCAAATCCCCAGGAGCTTCTCAAGCCTGGGTTGGCAACCTTAATGTTCCTGAATATCACAAAAGCCAGGTACAATCTGAAATGGCTGTAAGACTAGGTTGAAGGCTAGAAACTATTTGTGTAACAGCTGAAATGAGGCCCAAACTCCAAATTAAAGCAAGGACATAGGTTATGTGTCTATTTGCCTATGTGATTTTTTTTTTAAAATGCAATCTTCATTTTCAAACACAGCAATCTGTCTGTCAAAACCTGCATGAGCAGATAGGCAGCTGGGCTTGTTTTCTTGTAAATAGTTGGAAAAGATCTCATTGTTGAAAAGATTTATCTACATACAAGGGAGTGATCCTTATGAAAGCTTGTTCCATATGAAGTCATGATTCACATTTCCTGTCCCTATTCAAGCCTAATGTGCTAATCAACTAATGGATACTGGCTTCTGCCACAATGAATTGGAATTTCAGTTCATGGCATTGGATTCCATGCAAAAGTTCATAGAAAGAACTGGCAGAGCAGATCATTCCCACCTTTCCCAAGAAACTGGTTGTTCTGAAATTCCTGTCCAAAAGTTTTGAGAGGGAACTCATTAACAAAATACACCATGGTACCAAGGGCTAAAGCAAGAAGGTGGGAATGGAGTGCAGTCACATCTTCCTCCTGCCAATGAAAGATGGAGGAGGGGGGGAGGAGGAGGTTTTATTTGGGACAAGACGTGAGATACAAATTAGGTCATGAATTTCCTAACCCAGTTCTCAGTCATACGTCTAGAGATGGACTCACCTTAAAAAGCACTGTGTGGCTTAATTCTGTTCTAGAGAATGGCAAAGCAGGAGGAGAAGCTTCAGCCTTCCCTCTAGTGCTATTTTCGTGAGCAAAACCAGCCATTGTTTGTCCTACTTCTGGGGTCCACATATCCAAATTGCTCATTGCCTTTTTCTGCCACTTGTATGTGGACCTATAGGGCGTTTTCGCACTGACCTTCAAGTAGCGCGACCACCCTCTTCACACCGGAGGATCTGCCCGGATTTCGCACAAGAAGCGCCGGCGCACCCAAAAGAGCCGGCTACTTCCGTCGCGAAACCCACTCAAATGGAAACCGCCAAGAAGCAGGAAAACGTTTGAGCGGGTTTCGCGACGGAAGTAGCCGGCTCTTTTGGGTGCGCCGGCGCTTCTTGTGCGAAATCCGGGCAGATCCTCCAGTGTGAAGAGGGTGGTCGCGCCACTTGAAGGTCAGTGCGAAAACGCCCATAGTGTCACTGCTGCTGTCCAACTTCAAGGTATGATCCAGCCAAGCTGAATCTCAGTCAAGCTCCTCCAATTACAATGGAACTGTCAAGATTTAAATTTCGGAATTTAGTTTGAAAATACTGAGGGACTTCCGGCATAACAAATTCTAAATAACTGAAAACACTGAAAGGAAAGGTTGTCAAGACAAGTTTGTACTAGAAACAAAAGCAATGGTAAAAAGTGGAGAAGAGGCCTTTTAGCCCCTCAAAAGACTTTGCCAGAGATCATGGAATTCACATGGAAAAAACCATGTGGAGGCAAGGTTGGTAATAAGAAGAGGAATTGAGTGACCTTGAGCAGACAAATAGGCTGGAGCCAACTCAGTGTATTTGCCATATTTCCAGATTAGAATATGTATTTTTCTATGATTTTAAAAAGTATTCTGTATATTTATTTTAATTAGTATAATAATTAGGGTCACACTGTCTTCTTAATTATGGTTCATTTGCAGAGCCTCTCTTCAAATCAACCTGCATTTCAAGTCATGTATGTGTAATACATTTATGGACCATTTAATAGGATTAATCCTCAAAGAAGTCATTCAAGCAGATGGAAATTAGTCTTCTAAATATATAGCACATATTGACAGAGTGTAATTGCAGTCAAAAGTCAGGCCTCCTTTCCCCAAGACCATTGCAGTTTATTTAGTTGGATGGCTCAGTCTGCTCACTTAGATAATGGCACCAGGAGAGGCTGCATTAAACTGAAATACTTTTAATCTTGTCACCAGTTTACAGTTGCATGTGTAGGATATACCCACCTTTCTTCTAGCCATCCCAGGACTCAAGGTAGGTAACAGCAACATAAAAACAATATAAATAGTCCATTTTTTTAAATAAAAACACATAAAAAGTTCTCTCCATTGCTTTGTTCCCTTTTCAGTTGTAAATAGCCATAAATATTTCTATATCCCATAAAAAGAGTGAGTTGACATCATAAGGTGGGGACATCAAAGAAATCAGACTTCTCACTTCTAAATATTCCTTCAAGGCAGGGCTGGCCCAAATATTTTCTACACCCTAAGCAAGCTAGCCTGAATATACCATGAGCCACCAACCAGCTGGGCAGCTCAGGGCTCACTTATCCACTGAGGCAAGGGGAGAAAGTGAGGGCAGGGATTGCAGCCAAAACTCTAGGAACTCCCAGAATCTCTGCAGTAAAGACAATGGAGATTTGAGGGTTCCAAGAGTGCTGACCATCACTTCTGGGTTCTGACATCATTCCCACTCCACCCCCATTTTCTCCTACCTCATCAGTGGACAAGCTGGGCATAACCCAAGCCATCAGCTAGCCAAGGTGTTTGGACAAAAAGAATATTTTTTATGGAAATGGAAACATATAAATATGAGCAGGCTTCATTTTGGGCAGGAGTTCACAGGAGTGGAGCTCCAGAACCTCTAAATTTTATTGCGCTCTTTTTCTTTCTTATCCTCTCCCCCCACAAAAAAATCTAGCTTCTGGGCTCCATTGTTCAATCCCCAGTGAGAATTTTGCTAAACTCTAAGATTTGACAAACTTTCTAATATTTTTCCTCACACAAAAAAATTGGGAAAATAACCAAAACATATAAAGCAGACAGATGGGAATCTTCATCGTGCCACTGTGGCCATATAGGAGAAAGTAATTTTAAAAGTATGATAGGAGTAAGGTTTTATTAAAGGGTTCCCACTAAAATTTTATTTTTCATTTCCCTGACCAACATTTGTGAATTTCCCTGACCACCATTCAAATATAACCACAAGTTAAAAAATAAGTTCTTATGCCCTCATTTGCAAACTTTATGCATGGGAGAAGTCAGGAAAGAGGGTGAGAAAACTGGTACTCTGTAAACTCCAGCAGGAACAGGCAATCACATTTGCAAAATTTACTTTGCATGGTGCAAAGTAGAAAGTGCTAGTTGTCTGTGAAATCCAACAGCGGCAAAACTCATTTGAAACTCTGTGCTGGGTTTAGCAGGAGACAAAAACATCCATTCCATACACAAGCATGGCCCCAAAACATGCTTATCTTTATATGTAAGTTAAATGCAGTACTAGCAGGTTTAAAGTTTGCATATTGCTAAATGTTTAAACAACCCTTGCTTTGCAAATGCTACAGGCAGACCTTGGAAATCATGGAGGGACAGAGCTCAACAAACACATTAGGCTGCTTGCTGGGGATGGAGCTGGTGAAGGTGAAGCCCCTGAATAATTAATGAATACCCCTATAATAAATGAAAATATGGTCTTGCTTTTAAAAGCAAAAAGAATGTATGATGCAACATTTAGAGTGACTGTTGGAGGTCACACAGCCCCAAATGGGTTTGGATAGAAGGTTGTAAAAGTAGATAAAAGAGGTCCCTCAGAGGAGCTTCTGCTAAACTGATAAGCAGAGGGACATAGGAGTGGAAAATTACAGGAACATGTTAAGTAGATAAGGGGGAGGCTTGCCTGCTTGTTTTGGGGTTGAATAAAAATGGCTTGCATGAGGAAAACTTTAACTTAGTTATTTTAAAGGCATATGCCTTGCTAAGTTCTGCTTTGATGTCAAAGTAAATACCTCGTTTCAACACAGCAATGTGTGCGGACCCTGTTATTTTCCTGCTACACTGGGAAAGGGCATCATTAAGTTTTACATATTCTGCTACTTCCCTATTCCAGTTGCCACAAGAACTGATCATGTTCTTGCAGCAGCAGGTCAAAAATCCACTGCTTGAATATATTTTAATCATAATTTCCCTGACTTTCCCTGACTTCAGATCAATTTCCCTGACTTTCTCTGACCAATTTCCATTTCCCTGACTTTCCAGAAACTGGCAACCCTGTATTATGTCAATTATAATTCTGGAGCATTTTAAGGTAGATGCTGAGCTGATATAATGTAGCACATCTTCCAGTGATGTCAGGGGTATGTGGCATATGCTAATGAGTTACACAAATGAGTTGTGCTAATGAGTTCCAGAATGTCTTTTTCTATGAAATAACTTATGAATATGGAGGTATGCAAAACATAGCCCAGATGAGGAGTAAGGGATGGAAGAAGATTGTTGCCTCTGCCTCCATCTGATGAAGGGAGATTTGACTCTCAAAACCTCATAGCCAGAAAATATTGTTGGTCTGTAAGATTCTTCTGGACTTGAATCTTCTCTTATGTTCATATAAGTATAGACAGCTTCAAGAGGAGATTGGGTAAATATATGGAGCAGAGGTCCATCAGTGGCTATTAGCTGCAAGGTACAGATCAGCAGTCCCCAGCCTTTTTGGCACCAGGGACCAGTTTTGTAGAAAACAATATTTCCAGGGATGGGGGCGGGGGGGATGGTTTCAGGATGATACAATTGTGCACTTTATTTTTATTCGTTTGGTGTGGTGGTTAAGTGTGCGGACTTTTATCTGGGAGAACCAGGTTTGATTTCCCATTCCTCCACTTGCAGCTGCTGGAATGGCCTTGGGTCAGCCATAGCTCTTGCATGAGTTGTCCTTGAAAGCTCTCTCAGCCCCAACCACCTCGCAGGGTGTCTGTTGTGGGGAAGAAAGATAAAAGAAATTGTGAGCCTCTTTGAGACTCTGAAATTTGGAGTGGAGGGCGGGATATAAATCCAATGTTTTCTTATTATTATTATTACTAATACAATGAAATATATAATGAAATAATTATACAACTCACAGCCTGATTGCTAACAGGCCATGGAACAATACCAGAGTTGGGGATTCCTGATATAGATGGTACACTGTCTGGAGAACTGATGCTCTGTCTTTTTGGTGCTTGGTGGGCAACAATAGAAGGGCTTCTGGAGTTCTGGCCCTGCTGGTGAACGTCCTGATAGCACCTGGTTTTTGGCCACAATGTGACACAGAGTGTGACACAGTGTGACACTGGCCTGATCCAACATGGCTGCTCTTATTCTGTCTTCTTCCACAGACCATGGCTACCTCTGCAACTACCCTCTTCCTCCAAGCATCTTAAGGATAAATTATTTCTTTATTATCTTTGACTTCTAATCTACCCTCCCCCCAAGTGGGCTCAGGTGGGTAACAACAAGTAGCATAAAAACCATTGAAAACATCACAAACCATTTAACAATAAAATAAGTATCAATTATAATATCAATTAAAATTATCAAGATGGTGACATAAACTATTATCCCATATAAGACGCCACAGCTGAAAAAGGCAAATCAGATATTAATGGCCCTGTGGGCAATGAGCAGGGCCATTTTGAGCAGAGAAGCCAAATGACATGGTGTCCACGGCCTTAACCATAAGCCTGATAGAACACTAATCCGCCCTATGGAATCACCTCTTCTCCCTGCTCTACTCTCCATGAATACTGGGCAAGGGGAGTATAAGTATCTTTTCTAGCCTAGTCCCCACCTCCAACAGCATCATTGTACATTATGTACTTAAATTTTATATCCCACCTTTCTGCCTTCACTACTACTAGCAGATTGAAAAGGGGATGTTTATCATTGGCTGAATTTGTCCAGATCATGTGTTTGGATCCACAGGTGCTTTGCCATATATGGAAAGTGCCCAGGAATGGACTAGGAAATTAAAATGTGGCAAAAGCAATCCAAGATCTGTTGCTATAACTTGGTGCCACGTGGCCAGGCCAGAGGTGCTAATAGTGGGTGATGTCTAGGTGTGCATCATTTTTTTCTCAGAACCGTGTACACTGGACCCCAAAACTATTGGTATTCCTGATTTGTTGGAACCCAAATGCCAGTATGGTATTTGGATCTGGGTTTTATCCAGGAATCCAAATTTATATTGCTCCATTGTAGCCCATCGGAACCTAATTAAGCAGCTTAGGGACGGATGTTAAGCTATGGAAACCAAAATTGCTCCACAGCTGCTGATACCCATCTGCAGAAGAACTCACATGCTTCAAGACAATCAAATCAAGGGGTCCAATTCTATAGGCATCCAAAGAAGGTATCCCTATCTATCCCCCATTGTTTCCAGTGAGGGAGAAGTCTTGCTTTCTCCAGGGCAAAAGCAGTAAGGCATTCCTGTGGCAACCATTAGTCAATGCCTCCCATGGAAGAACCAATAACAAGCCCAACAGAACCAATGCAGAACCCTGCACAACCACAAGCCAATCTGGCAAGCCCAACATGATTAATGTCAAACCATAGAATAATAATAATAATGTTGTGTCCTAGGCTCAAATGGGAGAACTGTTACTTTTGGAGGGAACTGTTACTTTTGGAGGGAAGCTGAACAAGCCAAAGCTTGTACTCCACACCAGGGTTCCAGAGAAGGCCTAAGCATGCCCAATCAGGGGAAGGATTGAAACATAAGTAGCCAATTAACATCTAGGCTCATACTGTACCCTGATAGGCCCTTAGGGCCCTGTAAATAGCCAATCCATGTACATAGTTAAGGACCAATCAGAAGGGGGCAAGAATTGTATAAAGGAGCGGGAGGTTTGAATAGAGCTCAGTCTGTGTTTGTGTTCCTGAAGTAAAGCTTGCTGAAATCACTCTCCGACTCTGGTCTCTTACTGCGTCGACCCCAGTACTTTACACTGGCGACGAGGATGGGATCCCAGTAAGAACCAGCAACAGAACCAGGAACACGGAAAGGTGGCTAAATCCAAGCCATCTGGGTCCGCACCTCCGCTCTGCGCACACCCCATCTCTCAAGCCGCCCAGACACGCTGCCAAGAATGGAGGCTTCAGCCAACCTCCTGCAGCCCTTTAGCATCGATCGCCCCGAGCTGTGGGACTCGTGGGTCGAAGGCTTCCAGTCATACCTGACCTTCCGGAAGATTACAGAGACTACCATGCAGAGAGCTCTGCTTATCAGTACGTGTGGCACGGAGACCGTGGACTTAGCCAGGGCTCTTCTCCAACCCAGGAAGCTCTCAGAGACGCCGGTGGACGACATCATCAGTGCTCTGGAGAAGTATTTCCAGCCCCAGCCAACCAAGCTCACCCGGCACTGGGACTTCCGAAAAAGGACACAGAAAGAAGGCGAAACCACCATGGCGTTCTTGACAAGCCTGCGCCGGGTGGCAAGCCGATGCAGTTTCGCAGACTTCAATGAAGCCCTGCTCGACCAGTTTGTATGGGGCTTGAGGGACGAAAAACTAGTACAGAAACTCCTGTCCCTCTCCGAGTGCGACCTAACAAAGGCAATCGACGTGGCCACCAGCTGGGAGAAGGGCAGATCAGCAGAGCCGCGGCTGACAAGACAGGCTGCGACACACCAGATCAACCCTGAACCATCTATGGAGGACTCGGACGAGGACAGAGCTCTACAAACTGGCTATCGTTCAGCAGGAAGGAAGACCACCCATGTCCCACAGGGCATGAGACACAAGACACCACCTGCATGTGCAAGTTGCGGGGGCCAGCACGAGCGGAAGACCTGCCGATTCCGGAATGCCACCTGTCGACTCTGCAACAAGGAAGGCCACATCGCCTGTGCCTGCAGATCCACATCCCGAGCACGCGTCCCGCAAAGATCTGCGCACTCCGAAGGCCAGCCAGACTTCGAGACCGACACTCTCCACGCCCACCCATACCCGGTACAGTACCTACCCTCGCCAGTCAGGCCCTCCAAAATCCGGGTCAATGTAGGGATCGGGGGGGTGCCCTGCCAAATGGAGGTGGACTCTGGGTCAGCATCATCTATTATAGCGGCAGAGACATTTTTTAAAATCCCCACCAGGCTGAGGCCTCGTCTCAGGGACCTGGGGTTTACCTTAGTGGACTTCCAGAAGAATAAGGTGCCTATCTTCGGAGTGGGCCCGGTCCCAGTCCAATACAAGGGGTTCAAGGGCCAGCTACAAGTGCTAGTGGTCAAGAACCACCTTACAAACCTTTTGGGTCTCGACTGGTTCAAGCCCCTGGGAATAGAGATCAGGGGGGTCAATAAGACTGTCGGAGTGGACTTTAACAAGGTTTGTGAAGAGTTCCTGGCCATTTTCGATGGCACCTTGGGCTGCTACACGGGTCCCCCGGTTACACTACACCTCGACGCCACAGTGCGGCCTATTAGGCTTAAAGCGCGGCAAATTCCATTCGCGCTCAAGCCTAAAATTGAGGAGGAACTGGATAAATTGATTGCACAGGGAATACTAGAGCCTGTCACCCACGCAACCTGGGAAACTCCCATCGTGACTCCAGTCAAGCCCAGTGGGGAGGTGTGGATTTGTGCAGACTATAAGTGCACCCTCAACAAGGCTCTTCAGGCCCACGCATACCCTGTGCCCATCGTCAGCCACGTTTTAGCCACCCTAGCCGGCGCAAAATTTTTTGGCAAGTTGGACTTGGCCCAAGCTTACCAACAGCTGCCGGTGGATGAGGCCACGGCCAACGCCCAAACAATTGTGACCCACCTTCAGAGTAAAGCGGTTGCAATTTGGCGTGAGTGTGGCTCCAGGGTTGTTCCAGGAACTCATGGACTCTCTTTTAAAAGGACTTCCCGGAGTCACTCCATTCTTCGATGATGTGCTGATCGCTGCAGCCTCGCCTGAAGAATTTGCCGCCCGCCTTAGAGGAGTCCTACAACGTTTTGAAACAGCCGGCCTCAAGGTCAAACGGGAGAAGTGCCTCCTGGGCGTGGATCGGGTGGAATTCCTGGGGTTCTCCATCGATGCCCAGGGGGTCCACCCCTCCGACGCCAAGCTGCGTGCCATCAGAGATGCTCCAGCGCCCACCAACAAGCAAGAACTCCAGGCCTTCCTCGGCCTCCTAAACTTTTATCATGCTTTTCTCCCCCACAAGGCAGCGGTGGCCGAACCCCTGCACCGGCTTCTAGACAAGAATCGACCCTGTGCGTGGGGCCGCCAGCACGCTAAAGCCTTCCAGGATATCAAGGGCCTCCTGATGTCCAACTCCGTCCTTGCCCATTTCGACGAGACCCTGCCCTTGGTCCTTGCATGCGACGCATCCCCTTATGGCGTGGGGGCAGTTCTGGGCCACCGACTCCCTGATGGGACCAAAGTCCCTATCGCGTACTACTCGCGGACCCTCTCGTCGGCGGAGCGGAACTACACCCAAATCGACAAAGAAGGGTTGGCAGTTGTGGCCAGCGTCAAAAAATTTCATGATTACATCTACGGCCGGCCCTTTACCTTTTATACGAACCACAAATCCCTCTTGGGCCTCTTTGCATCAGACCGGCAGACCCCTCAGGTGTTGTCCCCATGGGTCCTCCGTTGGTCCATTTTTCTAGCCGGCTACACTTACACCCTAGTGCATCGCCCGGGCAAGGCAATGGGCCATGCTGACGCCCTGAGCCGCTTGCCCTTGCCTGACGTGGATCCCGATCCAGCCCCAGCTCATCAGATCCTACTGATGGACATGCTTCCGGACAGGCCATTGCTCGCCTGCGACGTTGCTGCCCGCTCCGCTCGTGATCCAGTCCTCTCCCGTGTCTTGGACTGGGTGGGGAGGGGGTGGCCCAAGGGCTCGACTGGGCCGGAATTTACTCCGTTTGCAGCCCGGAAAGACGAACTATCCACCCACAAAGGCTGCCTACTATGGGGCAACAGAGTCGTCATCCCCAAACCCTTGCAAGACCAAGTGCTGAGAGCCCTGCACGAGGCACACCCGGGCATAGTCCGCATGAAGGCTCTCGCACGGAGCTATGTCTGGTGGCCCGGCCTCGATGCAGAAATTGAGGCTTGGGTTAAAAGGTGCCCGACATGCCAGGTGTCAAGGCCTGACCCCTCACGTGGCCCAGTGCAACCATGGGAATCCACCAAAAACCCCTGGTCAAGACTGCATATGGACTTTGCTGGCCCCTTCCATGGGCGGACTCTACTCATACTAGTGGATTCATACTCCAAGTGGTTGGAGGTGATCCAGGTGCCCTCGCCATCGTCGCAGGCGACCATCACGGCTCTGAGGGCCATCTTTGCAACCCACGGGTTGCCGAAGACCATCGTCACCGACAACGGCACAGCATTCACATCCGCAGTGTTCCAGGACTTCTTAGCCAGGAACCTCATCAGGCACATTCGCTCTGCCCCGTTTCATCCAGCCACCAACGGCCAGGCAGAGCGGATGGTGAGCACGGCAAAGGAGGCCTTGAACCGTCTGGGCCCCTCAGACTGGCCAAAAGACTTGGCGTGTTTCCTAATGGCCTACCGGACCACACCCACCGCCTCCACAGGTCGCAGTCCAGCCGAACTCCTCATGGGCCGCCGCATCACCACCCTGCTGGACAAGCTGCACCCTGACCGAGCCCCAGACAGGCGACCGGCGCCAGAACACCTTAAAGCCCCCAGAGGTTTCTACCCAGGTGAGACAGTGTGGGCACAGAACTATGCCACCACTGGCCCCGCCTGGCTCCCTGGAATGGTGGACCACGTCACCGGACCCGTCTCCTATGCAGTGACCTTGGAGGGTGGACATCTCCTGAGGCGACACATCGACCAACTCTGTGGTCGCCTGCCTGCCAGGGAGCCAAGGTCAGAGGCTCCAGATCCGGACAACGTAAGTCCCCGTGAGCCTGACACAGAACAGGGTTCTGTGGAGCCCGCTTCGGCCCAGCAGGAGGAGACCCCCGACCGCGCAGCTGAACCCAGGTCTCCCGGGGCCGCCATCCCAGATGTCTCCAGCTCTGCAGCCGCGGAACCACCAACCGAGTCGGAACGCCCAGTCCCCTCGGAGCTCCGACGCTCGACACGAGACCGCCGCCCTCCGGCATATCTCCAGGACTATGTCACCTGATAGCTGGAACTATGGGGGGAGGGGTGTTGTGTCCTAGGCTCAAATGGGAGAACTGTTACTTTTGGAGGGAACTGTTACTTTTGGAGGGAAGCTGAACAAGCCAAAGCTTGTACTCCACACCAGGGTTCCAGAGAAGGCCTAAGCGTGCCCAATCAGGGGAAGGATTGAAACATAAGTTGCCAATTAACATCTAGGCTCATACTGTACCCTGATAGGCCCTTAGGCCCCTGTAAATAGCCAATCCATGTACATAGTTAAGGACCAATCAGAAGGGGGCAAGAATTGTATAAAGGAGCGGGAGGTTTGAATAGAGCTCAGTCTGTGTTTGTGTTCCTGAAGTAAAGCTTGCTGAAATCACTCTCCGACTCTGGTCTCTTACTGCGTCGACCCCAGTACTTTACAAATAATAACCAAGAATCCCAGCAGTACAAATTTTATTTATTTATTTAATTACAAATTCAAGCAACAGGGACACTTCTTTAAGTCCAACAGAATCTATGGCAACCCACATAGTCCCATACGTAGGGGACACTTTTACAAGTGTAACAGAACCAATGTCAATGCAGAAGAGCCTGGCTGAACAAAGTTAGACAAGGAAAGGCACTTTTACAAGTGCAACAGAAGCAAGAAGTGGCAATACACAGAAACCCAGCAGAACACCTGCCTCTTCCCCACTCTCTTCTGTTGCCTGGGAAACCTTCAAAGGCAGGAAAAAGACAACCAGAAAGCTTTCAGCAGCAGCTACCAAAATCTTTTGAATAAAACCAGATTTTGGATTTACTTTCGAGTTCAGGATAACCCACTTTGCCGAGATATTCCCTAATGTGTATTTGTTTTTTTAACAAACCAAACAATCTGCCACATTTTTTTCAGCTTGGCTACCTGAGAGCACATCCCTATTGTTGTCTCACTTGTTGCCTTTTTCTTCACTGGCAGTCAGAAGCAGGGGGCAACAGGTGAGTCAACCCTTCTGTTGCTGGCCAGGTCTAAGCTAAGGGACTCCTACAGCATTGGCAGTGTTCCTGGGGCTTGACTCCACTTGTTTGTACTTAAATGTTGTTTCTTTGTGAATGATACCTAAAATATTTAAGGGAAAATAAACATTTCCATTATCCCTCCTCTGGTGCCACCTTAGAATAATTGTTTTGATAGAAGCTGGAATGGACATGTCCATTTGTGGCCTTCTCCATAGCATCCCATTTCATGAAAATGCTAGTTGAACTAAAAATGCATCTGCAGCCCTGCTGGTAGGCATGCCAACTGATTCTTCCATCATACCTGCTATCCAGTCTTTGATATATCCATTTTCCGTCGGGGGTGGTGGTGGTCAACACTCTGTTATGATTTAATTAGAAGATGAACTCAGTTTTCTTCATTGCTTTGTAGTATAAGAGCATCCCACAGTCTTTAACCTGAAGATGCCTGTTCACAACCTGCATGAGTGATTGTTTTTCCAGCAAGCTCTTTAAAAAAATCACACATTTACTACACAGCAGGTCAAGACTGCTAACCAGAACTAGAATGTGAAATACTAGAATTTTTGAGGCATCGTGAGAAACAAATGCTTAAAAAAAAGGTGTGTGGGAGGTGTGTATGTAATGAGGATTTAGCTAATGCTTGCTTTTGTGCTGCTTGAAAAAGCTTTCATTCATTTGGCAAGCTGTTATTGCCAATTCTTGCTAAGAAAAAGTAAATGAACAATATGTAAAATATAGTGCTGCAAGATAAATGTCACTGATATAAATAAACAGCTTAGATAAACTTACATGTCTGAAATGTGCAAAATATTTTGTGTCATTTCAGGCATAATCATTTTTGACTCATGGTAGTAGTGGTGGTAGTAGCTGTAGCAGTAGTAGAAGAAGAATCTCAAAGCAGCTTACAGTCTCCTTCCCTTCCTCTCTCCACAGGCACTTTATGAGGTAGGTAGGGCTGAGAGAGTTCTCAGAGAACTATGATTTACCCAAGGCCGCCAGCAGGCTTCATGTGAAGGAATGGGAATCACACCCAGCTCTCCATATTAGAGTCCGTCACTCTTAGCCACTATACCACTCTGGTTCTCCTTTTCAAATAAAGCTGCTTATGTCCCATTTGCAAAGTAGGGCTGAACCTTTTTATTTCTCTTTTTAATATTCAGGCATTCTTTGCACTTCTGAATTGTTGTAGTGTAGAGTTTGAAATGTCAGTAGCACTTCTGTTGAAAAAATGGGGGGAAACAGTGTGGTTTAAAATGGGGCAGAGGGCTTCAGACACAGCTCATAAACAAAATTTTTAATGCCATCTGAAATATCTGTCCACATGTGTCTTTGCATAGAATCCAGCTCACAACAGATAACAGCTGGTTTAAAACTATAATGTGAAAGGTGCAGTCTCTGTGGGTGGTTTCACACAAGAGATTTGGCCTGACCTAGCCTCACTTCCCATTCGGATTAAATGCACACAATCACATCTGTCCTCTGAGCCACACCCATTCTCACCCTGTCTCCAGATGCCTCCTGTCCGGATTAAAAAGTCACCTGGATTTTCCTGGTAGTTTCTCTTTGAATCGCATCTAGGTTACATAATCAGCAGCTGTCTGAATGCCCATGCGCAACTCATAAGCAGAAGAGCTGTGTGATCGCACCAAGCCATTTCCGGCATGGTCGGGGTTCCCCCCCACCAACCCTCTCTGAGGAGTGTTTGTGTACTTCTCTGCTTGAATGCACACATGGGGGTCTTTTTTAAAAACAACCTTTTCAATGGCGGGTCCATGGTTGAGCCATGTTAGCAGTATGAATGGGCAACCATGAACCACTGCTGGGACCCTGCCACTTCAAGGTCTGATAGCCCAGAAACAGACCAGACTCAAGCAGGTTTTTTGGCAACGGGATGGAATTGCATCAGTTTCACAGTGTGAAACCAGCCTGTGTTCCAGAGACAACTCTTTATTACTTTTTTCAGAACTAACTAAAGAACCATTGTAGAATATTCTGCACCAAGCTTCTATAATCCTCCTGGACTCCCAAATTCTGTTCTTGAAGAGTGTTGCAAGTTCCTAAACAGCACTAGATTCCATGCAATCCATTCCATGCAAATTCCATACATGGATTCCATGCAGGTTGCCAGCTTCCAGGTGGGGCTTGGGGAGCTCCCAGAATTAGAACTGATTTCCAGATGACAGAGATCAGTTTTCCTGGAGAAAATGGCTACTTTGAAAGGTGGACTGTATGACATTATACCGCACTGAGGTCCCTCTTCTCCTCAAGCCCTGCCTTCCCCAGGCTGCCCCTCCATCTCCAGAAATTACCTAACCTGTATGTAGCAACCTAAGGCAACAGGAAGACACTGCCTGATGTGTGTGCAAAAATGGCATGTCAGGTGGACAATCCAGGCTCTTTGGATCCCTGCTGAATGATTTTAATAGTTTGAGCAGGATATGGAATTTGCCTGAAGATTTCCTTGTGCTTTCAACAAGTTATCTCTACTTTGAGTAAACAAATGATCTTCTGTTTCTAGGTTTACACAACTTGATGGTTCAATGTGCTTTCTTAAAAGTCTATCAATGGTCAAGCTGCTGACATTGTTTTACTCTCTTCTCCTTCCCAAGTGTGGTCCAATTTTCCATTATATGTTGGGCCAAACACAGATGAAGAAGTCTGTGTGTTTTGCAGCTGGTGGACTAAAGGAGTCATTTGGGACTGGGATTATTGCTTTAGGGAGAAGTAATTTTGTTCATTTCAAAAGTTGTCCTCTGACTTTAAAAGAGCAAAATCCTTAACTTCTTCAAGAAAGGGTGGGATGAAAATATGCTAAAGAAATGTTTACTAAAACTTTGTATATAGGAAACATAGAAGTACTAGCTACTAACTGCTTTCTGCTCCAGTCTACCTGCCTAAAATACATACCCCAGCACTAGATATCTCCTCCTCATACCATGCCCAGGGCAGCCCTAGAAAATTGCATTGACCATTGCTGCCTGGTAATCATGGCTGTGAGTGATGCACACTTGCCCTATCTGTTAATTCTTTAGAGTGGGCATTGCCACTGGCAAAAGGTCAGGGGTCTGAGGGAACCATTTTACAAGTGTTTTACCTGTTTTCTAGAGAACATATGTTCAGTTTATGAGTTTCAGAATAGTAGGAGTCCCATTAGGACTTGTAGTGGATGGGAAATTATACCCCCCTCTCACTTGTCCATGCTTCTTTTCCTGTTGCTTTGCCCGATCATCTACTTTCCTTCCCCTACCACTAGCTAATCCCTGCTCTTAAAACAATTCCTTTTGGAGTTTCCTGTGATGTCTGCAGATGCAAAGTCATTGCAAGTTACTTTGGGCTCTCCCCCCCCCGTCCTTCCTATCTACCTACCTATAAACGTTTTATATTGTTTTGCTAACCAAGAAAATGTCTAAAGAAGGCAACCTATCTCTTTTAGATAAATGGTAGCTAATATAGAAAACAAGTTAGTTTTACTGTGATGTTGTGTAAAGTTTGAAAAACATGTGAGTTTGATTTCAGTTATATTCTGTGATTGTGTATATATAACCATATCAACAAAGGGAGCACTTTCAGTTTGAGCCTTGATTAGTTACTGTTTGGATGAATACATCTACTTAGTATTAACAACCCTATTTTGATTGATGAAATGTTGATGGGTATGGGACTCATGGATATAGGAAGCCAATACAGCATGAATTCTGTCCATGTTACTTCCCATAAACAAAATATATTGAGTGTCAGTTTGAGAACTGATGCAAACAATGTTGTATGATTCACAGCCCAGTACTGTGCACTGCTTACTGAAAAGTATACTTAAAATTGTGGTCTCTGCTATATATAATTTCTTCAGCAATAATTTCAGGATTAGTTGCTAGAACATGCTTGCGTACTCTCTTTTTTCTAAATTACTCAGAGGGCCCATGCAGGCTTCTATATTAATTAAATTACAGAATATTACCAACACAGGGGTGAAAAGCAGTCTCTCATATTTCCTTTTTTATTGAATATGAAAAATGAATGAAACTCCTAGCTCCTCTAAAATATATAGGATAGGGGTGATTTTAAGAATGTTCAATGTTACAAGTTTAAGAATGCTCAATGTTATAAGCCTCACTGAAATTAAGCAGGTGTGGATTTAGCAATCTGGGTGTGAGCCCTCCATAAATGAAAGTTTCACATATAATGAATATTTATATGAAGGTAATTCTGGGGGAGTACATTGTCATTCATTAGAAGGGTGGTAGGGATCTCTCATAAAGAAATTAAGACTGGGAATGTAATTTAAATACTACAGGACTCTTTGCTAAACTAATGAGTCCTTTACTGTAAGAAACTCCATTCTAGACAGGATATAGTAGAAATAGGATTCTAATCTAGTCTAACTATTTTGGATGGATAGAGATAGACGTATATCCTGCTCTCATGGTGCCAAGATGGAGAATGCTCTAGCATAGTGTGGAGAGAAGTTATTAGACTGGAAGGAATGAGGTGTCCCTAAGAGTAGCAATCTACACGTCAAACGGATAGCATCAGAGAGTAAAAGGAAGGATAATCATTTACATCTCTGTCTTATAGACCTCCTTTGAAATCTTAAGCTAAGAGACTGCACAAAGTCTATCACTTTCAACCCTGCAGGGGCAGTAAGAAGTCTAGACAGGATAGAGAAGTCAGGACCTTCTCTGTTTTTAAGTGCCATTACTTGTCAGTCTCCAGTTTACTACTCTTAGGGCAATTTCCTCCTTCTTGAAAGTTCCACACTTAGTCTCTCTGTCAGCTAGAGATGTCCTTAGGAACCTATCTTTCCTCTTTACAATCAAATGTGTTAATTCCTAAATAAACCATTATCTACTCATTAATCTAGCTGTGCACCGTTGCCATGTTAATTACTCTGCCAACAGGAGTACAGGCCCAAATTAAGTACATCCCTAATTAAAGGTAGAAAGATCACCAGAGGCTCTTTGACACAAGCAGGCAAGAACAAAGGTGAAAAAGATGCCAACCTCTTGTGGGGCACAGCATGGTCATTTGATAGGTAGGCTCATGGAGAGCATCTGTCCAATTAGAGAGAAAGAACTGAAACAAGTTTGTGGACTGTTATCCAGACTGATTGCCCAGCCAATGCTGCAGAGCAACAGACTGCCTCAGATGCCAAAAATGACCAGGCAAGAGGTGCTGTTGGCAAGGGTTTAACAGATAGACATGTATTAAGGGTCACTAAGATGCCAACTGCTAAAGCTGTTTGGGCTGAACTGGAAAGATTGCATGTAAAATCCTCCTTAAAGAGCCAGCTCTGTCTTCAGAAATGCAGAAAGGTGGAAATCTCTAGCAACATCTTAACATGCTGATATTGGCTAAGCATTTGAGAGCTGCAGGAAAGGAAATTCTAGATGAGGATTTGCTTATGTTAATTTTATTCAGCCTGCCAGAATCATTAAAAAATGCAATTTCTTGAATGGAATCTAAAAAATGATTTGTTGCTCCAAAGCATTATTAATCAGCTGCAAGGGAACCAAAGATGGACTATTGAAGGGAACTGTGATGGACGGGAACTAAAGACAGCAAAGACTAGCCAAATGGCTTTGAATATAAATAACAAAGGCGAGAAAATTTGGCAACTATGGGAAGTGAGGCCACATTAGGAGGAACTGTTCTAATGTTAACCAGAAGCACATTGGTATCTTACTCCACAGAACTTACATTTTGCACAAAATGTTCTATCCCCACTTTGCTGGAGAGGTTGTAAAGAAATTGGCCCATACAAACATTGTTGGTGTTCTTGTTCTTATTTCTGGATTTTTCTGGAAATTTCTGGAAATTAATCATTACTCAAATTCATGATATTACTCATGCACAAGTTCCTCTCCAAATGGAAGCTCTACTGTTGAATCATTGGCATCCCGATATTACTGACTAAAATGGAACTCTCTGTGCAGCAGCTAGGAAAACTAATACAAAACCTACTCTCCTTGACTGGCTCCTGAAAGTACAGGAGTACTTTCAGGAGTACTTTATTATGGATAAATTATCAGATTCTCTGGCCCAAGGTGAAACAGACCCTTATACTGCAAAATTTGTGTCCATTTGGTTTCCGTTCCTTGAATTTCTAGCTCATAAACCAGAATTAGCATCCATCCTGGAAGCTATCAACATTATTTACTAACTGTAATATATTTTTAAAATCCTATAGGTGAAGTTTTGAATTTGTCAGGTATCTTATTTTTTTCCAAATATTTTGATCCTTTTCTAATTGTATTTGACTTATTTAAGTATGTATATTTGTATTCATATTTCTTTCAATAAATATAATTTATTTTTAAAAAAAAAACCAGAGGAAAGCCTTTCCTAAAGCAAAAGGTGGGAAACAGCTAATCAAATAAGGAGCAGCTCATAAGGTTTTGGTATTAACCTATAAGGTTTTGGTATCCATCGTCCTGCAGCTGCACCTTAGCTTGCTTCTTCTCAGCTCCTTCAGTGGCTCTTCATTTTCTGTTTCTTGCCTCCCCCTCCCTCCCCCTTCCTTCTCACACAGAGAGCTCCATGGCTGCTTCCTGCTGGAGATATGAAGCCCCCCCCCCCCCTCACACAGACAGAAAGCTTCTGTTTCTTTCCCTGGGGCTTCTCCTCTTTTGGGGAAGAAGGGAGGAGGAGGAAAGAGAGATAGATAGAAACAGCTTCAAGACCACAATATTTTATTTCAGTTATATGCTTTTTTGTGCAAGCACACTTCTTGGGTGGGAGGGAGGGAGGGGTCTTCCAACAAGCACAATGTACACTGAGGAAATTATTTTGGCTTATTCTGAAAAGGTTTCTCTGTTTCTATCTAGATTTCTTTTCTTTCAAAAAAGTCCCTGATTAGGAATTAGAAAACCTGGATTGGTGCTTATATTTTAGAAAGTGGAGTGATTTCAGATGACAAATGATAATAGCACACATTGGTAATGACAGGAAAATTAGTTCTCAGTTCAGTCCAGGAGGATGTATTGTCTTGAGCTTCATTATCAACTGCAATTCAGCAGGCTCTCTTTCTAATCTGCCTTTGAAATTCCTTTGTAAAAGCACTGCGACTCTTAGGCCAGCAACTGAATGTTGTGGTTTCTAATGTCAGACTTATGTCCATTTACTCTTTGCTTCCTCCTGGACTGAATCCTCCTCAATGGAACTGAGATCTAGGTTTCCTGTCTCATTACCAATGCTGGTATCTCCACACCTGAGGTGCCAACTAGGAGTGTGCATTCGGTTCGGCCAAACCAAATCAACCGCCGAATCACCCCTGATTCGGCTGTATACAGAATCGCATACAGCTGAATCCAATTGGGGCCCATTATGCGGGAGCCAAGTATGGCTCCCTGTATACTTCCGTATAGATATTTGGAAGTATATGTAATTCAATGCAAAAGGCAGGAAAGGGGCTTCTGCAGCCTCAGGGGAGCTGCTTGCCTTCTTTCCCGCCTTTGGTAGCCTTTTCCCGCCTCTCCCATAGCCTCCCTGGGATCAGGGAGGGGAGGAGGGGGAAGAGGAGCCCCAGCAGCCAATCCAAAGCATGCATTTGCAAAATGCATTGCAAATGCATGCTTTGCAGGGCTGTTGTGTAGCTGATCCCCCAGCCATCAGCAACATTGTTGTTCTTTTGATCTTTTGCTTACTTGGTTGTCTGGCCAATCACAGAGCAGTGCTATTTTTTGAAACTGCTCTCTGTAGGGCCAGAGAACCTTTAGGGCCATGAGACTCCCGTGTCTGTTAGCCGCCCTGAGCCCGCCTAGCGGGGAGGGCGGGATATAAAAATAAAATATTATTATTATTATTATTATTATTATTATTTATAAGGAGTCTGCCTGGCTGGACTCCTCCATTGTTGCTGTGTTGGTGTGAGAGAGAGATTGTGCAGTGCTGGCCCTTGGCCTCAGCTGCTGCTGCTCTCTCTCAGCCTTACCAGACTTGCCTGGAGTAGAGAAGACGTCTAAGGTAAGACAGTCTTGGGGTTCTTGTTTTTATTTTAGTTGGTAAAAGGACTTTAAGACTCAGAGTCCCTTTACTTATCCAGATTTGGGTGGTGGGTAGCTTATGTGGGGTTAGGGGGTTCTTCTGGGGGAGGGGGCCTGGGGTGGGTTTTTTTTTTTTTTGCCAATTTGCCCATATCTTACTTTAGTGAGAGGACTTTTAAAAGTGCAGTGTCCTTTTACTTTTTTCTGATTTGGGTGGCTTGGATTTCTTGGGGTTAGGATGAAGGGGTTTTTTGGGGGGGGGGGGTTGGTAAAGTTCCTGTATTGTTAAAAGTTAAGATTTTTATTGTTTTAAAAGGATTCTGTTTGATTTGTGGCTGCTGTGTTGTGCTGCTATTGTTCCTTTTCTCTTCTGGTTCTTGGGGGGGGGGGGGCGCTGTTTGGCCTAATTTCCATTGTTTAAAAGGCCACTTTTTAACAGTTGAGTTTCTTGGCCTTCTCCTGTTGTCCCTTTTCCTGGTTCTGGTTTTTTGGGGGGTGAAGCTGGCACCTGGATGAGAGACCCAGAACCAGCAGGCTTGTTGTGCTTGGCCAGCTCTCCCCATGTTGTTTGGGGCAGGGCTGGGGAGCTGGCATCTGTAGATTGTGTGTTCTGTGGCAGGGAAGCTGGCAGCTGGGTGAGAGACCCAGAACTAGCAGGCTTGTTGTGTTTGGCCAGCTCTCCCCGTGTTGTTTGGGACAGGGCTGGAGAGCTGGCATCTGTAGATTGTGTGTTCTGTGGCAGGGAAGCTGGCACCTGGGTGAGAGAACCAGAACCAGCATGCTTGTTGTGGTTGGCCAGCTCTCCCCGTGTTGTTTGGGGCAGGGCTGGAGAGCTGGCATCTGTAGATTGTGTGTTCTGTGGCAGGGAAGCTAGCATCTGGGTGAGAGACCCAGAACCAGCAGGCTTGTTGTGCTTGGCCAGCTCTCCCCATGTTGTTTGGGGCAGGGCTGGAGAGCTGGCATCTGTAGATTGTGTGTTCTGTGGCACGGAAGCTGGCACCTGGGTGAGAGACCCAGAGCCAGCATGCTTGTTGTGCTTGGCCAGCTCTCCCCGCATTCTTTGGGGCAGGGCTGGAGAGCTGGCATCTGGGTTTGCTGCAGCCAGGCAGACCTTGAGTTTAGGCATGGTGCTGGATGCCTCCTTATCAATGGCTGCCCAGATCACAAATGTTACCAAGGTGGCATTCTTCCAACTATGCCAGGTGAGGCAATTGGCCCCCTTTTTGCCCCACCCTGACCAAGCCACAGTAACCATGGAATGGTCACCTACAGATTGGATTACTGTTAACTTGCTCTATGCTTGAGCGCACCTTGAGATGTACCCAGAAACTCCAGCTGGTCCAGAATGTAGCGACATGGGTCCTGACTGGAACATCATGGACTGCCCATATTCAACAGCACCCCCATCATGCTTCCTCTCCACTCCTCCTGTGAGACAGGGAAATAATTTAGAACTCTGAAATTTCAGTAGTAGCATCTGAAAATGCTTTTAGCTATTTTTCTTAATTGTTGGTATTGTTTTTATTAATGTATGAATGCTTTTACTGTTGTTCACTGCCCTGAGCTCTGTGTACTCAGAGTAGGGTGGTCTATACTTTTAAAGTATAAATAAATAAATACCAGGCACCACAGAAAATGATATATGGTACATAGACAGTGGCTGTACACAATGTCTGTGTGCTCACAGAAATTTCTTTGAAACATTAGATGAGCAAAAGCAAGAGAAATTAAGTGTTGCAGATGAATGTCCCATGAAGGCATCAGCTCTAGGACAATAATATGCAAGCTGCCAAAAGGAAAAACCCAGGAGGTGCTCATGACAAACTGTCTTTGCATTCTAAAACTAGCAAATAATCTTATCTCTTTAAAAGCAATGGCAAAGCAAGGAATGATAGCATCTTTTGGAAAGAGATGTTTTATCAGACAAAGAAGAGAATTAATTGCAATTGCAATTGTGAATCAAGATTTGTACACTCTTGAAGCTTATATGTAGAAAGCAAACCTTGCAAAGCAATGCAAATTCAAACATTGCTTCAGGCTATGGTACATGTGACAGGGACACAGGGACAATTATATAATTAGTCAACAAAAACCAGAATTTGACTATCCTTTAATCTGATTAAAACTCCTTGACTAAAAGTCTTGAGCAGTCCAAAACTTTTCTGTGAAGTAGCATCATCTGGACTCAACACTAAACCAATGGAAAAATCTTGCAACAACAAGGGTAATGTTAGAGCATCTATCAGATAAAAGGAGTAAAACTAGCTTGTGATGAGACAAAGATGAAAAATGATCTGGGCACAATGCTATAGCAATGTAGCTATTGCTGATTTTAAAAAAACTAAAAAGCTCTCTGTTGAAGGTGGGCAGGGGGAGGCCACAGGGGGCTGAGGCAAGGAAAGTGACAGCGAGGTTTTTTATTGCTGTTGTTTGCTGGAACTGCCTCACCATTGCCTTCCTCAAAGTGGATGGAACTGTTTCCTCTCTTAATGATCCATTCACCACCTCCCAAACTCACTCAATCAACCACCAAATACATGTGATAAGCTATACTCTTCCAAGCACTGTGCTCACATTCTTGTGTTGTAAGAACCAAAACTTATTCAATGCTAGGGTCAAGAAGGACCTGAGGGACTTTCAAGCCATTCGGCTCTGCCTAATAAACTTTCGAACTAAGACTGTTACAGAATTCCATGGTAATCTTCAGAAGTTTTTCAATACTTGGTACAACAGTTTGGTCTTCCTTGATAGAACTATTGCCATTAAAACCTATGTTTTAGCATAATCAGATAGAGAGGATCATAGTATTGGAATCTATCCAACCTATACAAAAGATACTGTGATGGAAACACTATGTATATTAAAGAGTAATTATATATATTTAGAAAGTATTACGAAATCATTCCAAAATATTATGGATATTATTTTTAATGAGTCTCTTTTCCCATTAGCATTCTGAAAGTTTATGTATTAGGTGGATGCTTACACTTAAGTAATTATTTTTTGTACATAGTGTTTCCATCATTTTAGCATAATGGTATAAATTGGTGTATAAATGTTTTGTGAAAATAATATTTAAACAAATAATTTAAAATAGGAAATTTGCCAGAGAAAATAGAAAGATTGAAAATGGTCATCCTGATTTTGCACAAAAATTAAAAGAAATATCAAAATTAGTTTTATGATCTGGAATTTTCAATACTGCTGTTTAATATTGCTGTTTTGATTGTATTTATGTTTCTATGTTGATTTATACTGTTTTTGCTTTGTTGCATTCCAAACAGCCTTGAATGTTTTTTAGAGTAGAAGTATACACATTTTAAAAATAAATACATAAAGATAGGGAAGATGTGGACAACTTTATCTGGACAAGTGCTTAGCAAACAGGTCACTGAAGACTACCCAGAGTTCCTTTACGTCATCCTGAAGTGCAGGATTGAGAAAGCCCCTTAACAATGAAAAAGCTCTACTGAATGGCATTGGGATGTCATTTTGGATGAGGAGTAAGTTTAATCAATCTCCATCACTGCTTTAAAATGGGTGATAGCCCATGTGTGCTTAGATTAATTCTGCACTTCCTTAGTCTGCAAGCTTCCTGTCATGTCGTATTATGATGATTACAGTAATTTCACCATTTCAAAACAACTGCCTCTCAAAAAAGGCATAGGCTCCAAAGTAATAAAGCCTCCATTACATACATATGAGTCATAAATAGTGTGATAATGAGCAAAGAGGAGAGAAGCCTATCTCTGTTTTGATAAATTCTCTTGAGCTGGAAATGGGGCTGACACATGTGGCCTAGCTGAATGAGCTCATGCATTATTTATTTGTTCATCTCCTTTCTGACCCAACGCACGCTCATATTTCAGAAGCCTAGTGAATTTCAGAAGTACTCTCATGCATTTCCCAAATGAAAGGTAATTTATTGTTTTAAAGTGCTCTGACCGAGAGTTCATTGTATTACATAGTGCTGGTACAAACACAGTGAATAATGCCATCTCATGAACAGTACCAAGGAGACTGGGCAAGAGCATATTAGAATATGGAATTAATAACTTCCAATGAACTGCACAGGTGTGGGGAGCTTTCAAAAAGCCATATGTTTGCTTGTAAAAGCTACTATGTCATTAACTGTCATATGAGAAAACATGTATGTGGACATCCTCATAACGTTAAGAAGAGCTATTCATCAAAGCAAGCAACCTCTGAATTCCTTTGTACTTTTACTAGAAATCATCCCAAGATAAAAAGCTGTGCCTACCCAGCAACAGCAGACTTACAGTCAACCTCTCCCTACTGAGTTGGATGCTAAGCAACTGTAATTCCATACAACAGGTCAGAGCCGAAGTTGACCCTCACTGCTCTTTGAGTGGAACAGTTAAGAGCAACAATAAACACCTTCCCACACAGCAGTTTACTGGTAGTCTTACTAAGCTGTAGACAGAGCTTGTTTTGTCCTGCAAACAAATACAAAGCCAAGATGTCTCTGTCTGGAGAGGCCACATTTGCTGGATGTGTCCCTACAATGACACTGTCCAAACAGTCTGCTCTGTCTGTCACAGACTATTAGGGTGGCTAGACCGTCCCGGTCACCCGGGAAAGTCCCGGTTCTGGCCCCCAATTCCCGGCTCCCGGGCTGGCTATACCGGGACCATTAGAGGTGCCGGTTTAGCCAGCCAGAGAGCCGGTGGGCTGCGCACGCGGGCAGGGAAGGCGGCGACCCCGCGCGTGCGCAGGGCGATTGTGGCGGGCTCTGCGCATGCGCGGGGACGCTCCCTCCCTCACTCGCCGCCTTCCCCGCCCGCACGCGGGGCCCGGCGGCGGTGGCAGAGGCCGGGGAGGCAGCGGAGAGGCCGGCGCTGGTCACTGGAGGCCCTCCAGCGACCAGCGCTGGCCTCTCCGCCGCCTCCCCGGCCTCCGCCACCGCCGCCGGGCCCCGTGTGCGGGCCCTACACTGCAGGAGGAGGCCGGGGAGGCGGCGGAGAGGCCGGCGCTGGTCCCTGTGGCATCGGTCCCATCGTTGTGGGGCCCAGGGGGCCGGCGCAGCGGCACGCTGAAGCAGCCTGTCGGTCACTTCCGGGTTCCTGTCCTGCATCTCAACCTGTGTTATTAGTGACAGGCTGCTTCGGCGTGCCGCTGCGCCGGCCCCCTGGGTCCCACAACGATGGGACCGATGCCACAGGGACGGGCTCGAAACACTCTATAACCCCTCAAAAGAACAGCAGTCTAGCTCGCTTCCCCCGAGCCCTGCCGCCATAAGCCTCAAGGGGGCTCATTTTGCGGCATCTCCCAGCGGAGGGTGGCACCCGCACGGGACACATATCAAATGAAAGAGGGGGCGCAGGGCTATCAGAAACAGCCGGAGGAGGGAGTCGGGAGACCACCCCACTGGGGGATCCACACCCCGAAAGTGATGAAGGTGGCGCAGATAGAGCCAACAGAGCAAACAGGACAAAATAAATAGGCTGCATTATGCAGCACAGTCTCACTGGAATCTCACTGGAATCTGACTGGCTTCTCAGCGTGGAACCCGTTCTCTCTAGTCTTCTCACTTTGAGTTTTATTTAACTTTGAGTTTTATTTAACTTTATTTCCCCCTTTCCCTCTCTATAAATAATCTTGGTGTTTCCGGCGGTGATATTTGGGGGATTTTTGGGGACGTCACAGGAAGTGCTGTGAAGTCACTTCCTGTTTCCGGCAGTGGCATTTGGGGGAAATGATGTCATTTGGGGGAAATGATGTCACAGGAAGTGATGTCACTTCCTGCTTCCGACAGGTGGCGCGGGGAAATGATGTCACAGGAAGTGATGTCACTTCCTGTTTCCGGCAGGTGGCACGGGGGAAATGATGTCACAGGAAGTGATGTCACTTCCCGTTTCCGGTGACACACGCGCTCTGCACGCGCACACACTCATTCCTTCCCCCCTCAAGGTGTCCCTGGCTGGCCTGCAGAAATTATGGCCACCCTACTATGCTCAGCCCAGCCAAATGTAAAGAGACTTACATCTGGAGAATGGAGCTGCGACTGGACAAGATTTTACAAACTTGAAAGACAACCCTATTTGCAGGAGGGAAAGCATTATTGTGTTTTCCCGTGACTCTAGTCGTCTTGTAATTTGACCAAAGCCTCAGTTTATTTAGCTTCTAGGGAGCGTTGAGGCTTGATTTATTCTAGAACCCACATTTGTTTCTGTGGCGGTCCACAGTATCTGTAAAACTCTCTTCCAACACCACTTTTCAAATGAATCATCTTTCTTTCTGTCAGCTTTTTCAATTGTTTTTTTAAAACTTAATTTTTTTATTTTATAAAAAACAATAGAAACATCAAGTCACAATAGGCATATAACAGTGTCTTAAATAACAGTACTAACGCATATATCACAAGGAACAACACACACTTATTTAAGGGGAGGGGAAAAGAGAAAAAAAACAACAACAAAAAAAAAACAAAAAAAAAACAAACACCAGTGGTTGCACATTTTACTTATGAGAGAGTTACCTTAGTAAATACAAGTGCTATTCAATATATAATAAAATTTAGGTATTTCTTTGGCATTACACTTTTCTGTGACGGATTATCATTTACAAAGTCTAAAAAAGGAAACCACTTTTCTACAAAGTACTCTCCTATCCTAGGGTTATCCCCTAAAATGAGTTGGGAGGCAATTTTGTCTTGGATTATAATTTCCCAAACCTTCTGAAACCATAAAGTCAGCGATGGCAATTTGGTAGCTTTCCAATGCTTTGCAAGAAGTAGTTTACCTGCTAAGAGTAGCAATGAGATAAGTTCTGATTTCAATTTGGGAAAATCCCCTTTCGACCATAAATTCAGAAGGACAAATTCAGGGGTGCGTGGGATGGTAACCTTTACAATTGCTTCAATTTTTGTTATTAAAGTGTTCCAAAATTTCTGCACTTTTTGGCACGCCCACCAGCAATGGATGAAAGAACCAGAGGCACCACACCCTTTCCAGCATAAAGAGCTAGAGTTTTTGTGCGCATGACTTATAACTTGTGGGGTTAAGTACCACCTTGAAAGCAATTTATATTGTTGCAACTTAAGGTTAGTGCATTTTGATTTGCATACAGATGATGCCACTGTTCTTCTGACCATTGTGAATTGCAATCTTTACCCCACGCATTTTGCTGAGATGTGGGCTGTGTCCAACTTCTCTGGTTTAATAAATAATACAACTTTGCAATTACACCGTTCATTTTAGTTTCTTCCTCATAGATTAGTTTCTCAAAGGCATTTAGCTGACCAGTAGGTTGCATTACAGGGATCACTTTGTTAAGAGCATTATGTATTTGATGGTACTCATACCAGGGAATTTCCACCTTAAACTTAGCTTCCAGTTGACCACGTGTCAATAGTCTCCCCTTTGAGCTAATGTCTGAGATTCTAATAATATTTTCTTTCCTCCAGTTCTTGAAGTTTTCATTAGGCAAGCCTGGTGGGAACCAAGTCTGCCCCAAAAAGGACATTACTGAAGTCGATGGTTGGACCACTAAGGATCTATACTTGTCCCAAATTTTCAAAGTATATTTTAGATAAGGGTTGGTTAATACAGTTCTTTTCCTGTCCGTCTCACTGTTCCAAACAAACTCATTAAGTTTTACAGGAAGAATACTTGCAGCCTCTATCTGTAGCCATGGGAGGTCACAGCTTTTCCTGGTGTATAATAAAATATTTCTCAGCTGGGCTGCCATATGGTATTTTTCCAAAACTGGTGCTCCTAGGCCCCCCCTATCGATTGGTTTGGCAAGAAGATGGTATGCTATTCTTGGCTTTTTGTTTTGCCACAAAAAAAAGGATATACTCTTTTGCCACATTTTTATTTCACTTCCCGGGACTTCTATAGGGATATTCTGAAACAAAAAAAGAAACTTGGGCAAAACAAAGGTTTTTAACAGGTCAATTTTCTCTAATAAGTTAAGTTGGAGCTTTGACCAGATAGTAAGATTTGTCTTAACTGATTTGTACAGTTGCTTATAATTTGCCTCAAACAGGTTAGATAATTCTATAGGGACTTGTATTCCTAGGTGGCGCCAGGATTTGTCAACCCACTTGAAGGGAAAAATAGTTTTGATTTTTTGACGCACATCTGGAGGCACATTAATCGGGTAAATTTCTGATTTAGATACATTTATTGTGAAACCTGAGTACTTCCCAAAAGTTGTTATTACCTGCATTAGTTTAGTGAGTGAATTAATCGGATTCTTTAAGTATAGAACTGCGTCATCAGCAAAAAGACTAATCTTATGAGCTTTTCCATTTATCTCCATTCCTTCAATATCAGGATCTGTACGTATCAGATGTGCTAGGGGTTCAAGCGATAAAGCAAAGAGGATCGGGGATAAGGGACAACCCTGACGCATGCCTCTTGACAAGGCAATAGCATCGGAACTGAAATTATTAATAACTATTTGCGTTCTTGGGGAGTTATAAATGGCCGTTATTGAGTTCAGGAAGTTTTGTCCAAAGCCCATCTGTTTCAAAACCGCTTTTAAGTATGTAATTTCCAATTTATCGAACACTTTCTCTGCGTCTAGGGAAAAAATAAGAGAGGACGTTTGATTTGTTTTTCCAAAATGAATCAGGTTGAGTGTTCGCCTGATATTATCTGAGATGGATCGACCAGGGATGAAGCCTGTCTGATCCGGGTGGACATATAAACTAACAATTTTATTCAGCCTAGGGGCTAAAACAGTGGAGAAAATTTTAAAATCATAATTAAGCAGTGAGATTGGACGATAAGACTTGGGATCCTGTTTGTCCTTTCCTTCTTTATGGATCACTATTGTTTTGGAATCTCTCCAAGTCTCAGGAATTACACCTTCTTTCATTACTAGATTACAGATTGCAGTTAGAGGGGACAACAAGCTGGAGCTGAATTTTTTATAGAATTCTATGGGAAAGCCATCATTACCTACAGCTTTGTTATTTTTAATTGAGGACAGCGCTTCCTTAATTTCCAGTTCTGAAAAAGGTCTATCCATGTATTCAGCGTCATTATTAGATAATTTCTGTCCAAATTTCATGTCACTCAAATATTTTTTGAAGTCTCGATCCGTATCAATAGATGACTTATACAAAGAAGTATAATAATCTTGGAAGACCTTAATAATGTCTTGAGGTGCGACATGCACATCTCCTTGGGGTGACCTAATAGAGTGAATCAGTGAGTTAGCCTTATTTTGTTGGAGTCTAAATTTTAGTAATCTTAAAGATTTCATAGTTTTGGTAATGTACCGCTGCTTCACATAAAGCAGCCTTTTTTGAATATCTGATGTTTCAATCAACTCCAATTTATTTCTTTCCAATGTAAGTTTTTTCAAAATTTTCTTTCCTCCAAATTTTATATGCCTTATTTCCAGCTCAGCTATTTTGGATTTGAGTTCCAGAATAGTTTTGTTTCTGTTTTTATTGCAAGCTGACGCCAATGATATAAGGTTGCCTCTAAGTACTGCCTTAAAGGCATCCCAGACTACATGTTGTGAGACACCACAGTCCGTATTATGCTGAAAGTACTCCTGTATCTGCTTATTTATTGTATCACATATATCATCTTTGGACAGGAGAAGTTTATTCAGCGACCAGGTCTGACCTTTATTGTCTAATTCCTGTAAAGTGAATTCCGCTGATACCCATGAGTGGTCTGAGATAGTTCTAGACCCGATTTTAACATTGTGGGCACAAGCAAAGAGATCTGGAGAAGTTAGAACATAGTCAGTCCTGGAGTATGAATTATGTATATGCGAAAAGTAGGTATAATCACGCACTTTCTGGTTTAGTGACCTCCAGATATCTGTCAAATTATGAGAACATAAAAGATTGTGTAAACCTGATTTCTTTGTGCTTCAGGATTTATCTCTCTTACCACCTGACCTATCAAGATTTAGGTCCACGATGCAGTTAAGATCACCACCAATGATGACCTCGCCATGTTTGAAGTCCAGCAATTCAGAGAAGACCTCCCTCAGAAAAGATGTTTGGCCACTGTTGGGTGCATAGACAGAAGCGATCGTTATGGGCTTGCCATTTAAAAAGCCTTTAACAAATATATATCTTCCTTTAGGGTCTATTATAGAATTTTGCAAATTGAAGACAGTAGTTTTCGATATTAGTATTGCCACCCCCCTCGCCTTTGATGATCCTGGCGCATGAAAGACCTGGGTAAACCATTTAGAGCGTAGGCCGAAAGGTGCTCGTTTTTTTACATGAGTTTCCTGCAGACAGACCACATTTGGATGTTTTTTAGCTAAGAAATTAGAGATACGTGTGCGTTTTATTGGATTTTTAAAACCCCTGCAATTCCACGTTAAGAATTTTAAACTTTTAGACATTGCGAGCACTAAATTTAATGTTTAGTAGGTTACCAAGAATTTAGTCAGCTTTTTGTAATTGGAGATTTATCTGAATCAGATAGTGTATTGCAACCCTTGCTAACTAAAAGGAATCTAAATAACAACAAAATGGGGATAAGGACTGGAACTTGGCACCACTACTTGTGCCGACAAAAGTAAAAATGTAAGTTCTACTACCTATTACCCAAATTCTGGGTAGAGTTTCACAGCCTCCTGGTACACAGGAAGCTAGGGAAAAAACCTTAGGTTTCCCTAATTAGAAACTATTAAATCTCTCCTAGGAGGGCTAAAGCTTCAGTCAAAACACAAAAACTCTGTTACCACCCCCTTCCCCAATTTTACTTTAACAGTTTAAAACTCCAATAATTATTTGCTCATGAGGAACAAAAGTTGAACTCTGCAATAAATATCTTTGAACTTAGCCTTAATGCAACCTAGATGGTAGTTCTGCAAAAATTTTGAAAAAACAGGTTATAACCTATAGAAGTTAGAAGCAAGAACACTAATGTTTAAAATAATGCACTTAGTATTTCAGAAATATTCCAAAGTAACAATTAATCCTGCTGTAGGATAGGCTCTGGCATATAAGTAAACAAGGCAGTATTTTAGACCTTATCAATAGACTAATAAATCAGAGCTAATAAAATCTACAGTTTAAAATCATCCATACTGTAGGCTGGATCCAACACGCTAGTATTTTCCCTTTCATTTAGCCAACTGGCATTAACCAATTATATTAAGAAGTGTATTTTAAAGAATTAATCAGACCAGTATTTAAGATCACCCCAAAAAGAAATTAGATTACCACAGAGTTAATTCATTAAGATATTGTTAACAAATCACTTTTCCCTTAATACAAGATCATAAAGATAACAAATAATAATAAATTCATTAAATAGTAGGATTTATAATTAATTCAGAAAGGTAGCCCTGTAAATGCTTTAAGTATAAAATTCCATCTATTTAGACAAGCTGGATAGTGCAGGTAAGTTTTTTTTTTAAAACCATAAGTATATATATGAGTTTATTTGCTTTGCTAACCACCCTCCTGCTAAAAGCAAAAAAACAAAAAACAAAACAAAAAACAGTTGCGTATTAGTTAACCATTTTCCTACCACCATTGTATTAATTAGTGCCCAACGGGGCTTTTGCTAATGGGAGAGCTTTAACTGAGCTAATAACATTTGTATAAAATTATAGCTGCCTAAACCACTTCTTCAGGTGTTGATTTGTCTTCAGCGGTTTTAAAGTTGCTTCGCAGTTCATCCTCTTCGTCCTCCGTGTATTTTATAGACAGTGCGTTCAGTAGAGCAAGACCGGACTGCGCGTCTTGAGCTTTGTAAAAGGCGCCATTTTTGAACAACAGAAGATCTGAAGTCGGGCTCCATCTGAATCTTAGATTATTAGCGTGGAGCTTGCTTGAAACAATCTTTAATTTCTTTCTTTTCTCAAGAGCTTCTGGCGAAAGGTCCAGCAATATTAGGATCTTCTTTCCGTTGTATGTAGCACCATCTCTTTGTCTTGCTTTTTGCAAGATGAGATCTTTAATTCTGGTGTTTGAGAACTGGACAAGTATGTTCCTGGTGAATCTGCGCCGTTGTGGTAAAATGGCGCTTAGTCTCTGCACTCTAATTATGCTAGTCGCCATATTTTCAGGTAGTGAAAAAGTCGTCTGCAGCCAGTCCGCTACAAAGATCAGCAAGTCTTTCTTCTCCTCAGCTCCCTCATCAAAACCGCGAAGTTTAATATTTAAAGCCCGCCATTTATTTTCAAGGAGCGTCAGTCTAGTCTGCAGTTTAGATTCATTTTCTCTCAGAACAGTCAGTTCCCCTTTAAGGGACAAGCTAGTTCAGCAGAGCGTTCAGCTATGCTCGCTGTTGTATTCAGATCTTCTGACAGTTCGTTAATTTTCTCCTTTAGGGGTTTAATGTGCTCAGTAATAGCTTCATTGAAATACTTGTGGATGTCCAATCTTAAGAGATCTAAGTCTTTTTTATTAATCGGCCTCTCCTCCTCATGATCTGAATGGGCCGCGTCGTTAGATTGCGAGGAGGTCGGGCTGGGCGTCATATTTAGCTTGCTTAGGGAGCGCGAAGTCGAGGCACCAACCTTTACCGCAGTTTCTGAAGCAAAGAACGCTGATACCGGCTTTTTGCTTTTGGGATCTTGTTTCTTTTTGGATCGCACAGCTTTCCCTTTAACTTTTGTTGACATCGGAGTTCGAATCGTTGAGTTGTACAGGATTTGGGGAAGGAGGAGGCTGGAGCTAGCCTAATTCGCGTCCGCCATTAAATCGCGACGCTCCGCCCCCCAGCTTTTTCAATTGTTTAACTTTCACATCCATACATAGTAGTGAATTCTCTCTCTTGGCTTGACTTCGTGAACGAAAATTTAAGAAAGGTGCAGTAGTCCACGTCTGCTGTAGGCTCGCTGGTGGCTGACAAGACCAATGCGGGACAGGCAGGTCCGGCCACAGTGGCTGCAGGGAAAAGTCTGATTTGGGATTGGTGCTGTAGCAGTACGATTTTTCCTCAATCTCCTTTTATCCTCAAGACCAGCTATGCGTGCGTTCTCAAAGGAAGAGACAGCCTGCTGGATGGTGTGCCTCCATGCTTTGCGATCTGAGGCCAGGTCAGACCACTGGTGATGGTTAATGCAACAGGTACCAAGGGATTTCTTCAAGGAGTCCTTGTACCTCTTCTTTGGTGCCCCTCTATTTCAATGGCCGGTGGAAAGTTCACCATACAGGGTAATCTTGGGAAGGCGGTGGTTTTCCATCCTAGAAATATGCCCTGCCCAGCGCAGCTGCGTCTTCAACAGCAATGCCTGGATGCTTGTAACTTCCGCCCGCTTGAGGACTTCAGTGTTGGTCACAAAGTCACTCCAGTGGATGTTGAGGATGGTGCGAAGGCAGCGCTGATGAAAGCACTCAAGGAGTCGCAGGTGATGACGGTATAAAACCCACGATTTGGAGCCGTAGATGAGGGTTGTCATCACAACCGCTTTGTAAACATTGATCTTTGTGCCTTTTTCAGATGCTTGTTGCTCCACACTCTTTTATGCAGTCGGCCAAATGCACAGTTTGCCTTTGCCAGTCTATTGTCAATCTCCTTGTCGATCTTGGCGTCTGAGGAGATGATGCACCCCAGGTAGCTGAACTGCTGGACTGTCTTCAAAACTGATTCACCCACAGTGATGCAAGGAGGGTGATAATCTTCCTGGGGTGCAGGCTGGTGGAGAACTTCTGTCTTCTTCAGACTAACTTCTAGGCCGAATAGCTTGGCAGCCTCTGCAAAGCAGGACGTCATATGCTGCAGAGCTGATACCGAGTGGGAGACAAGTGCAGCAGCATCAGCAAACAGTAGCTCTCGGATAAGTTTTTCCATTGTTTTGGAGTGGGCATTTAGTCACCTCAGGTTGAACAGGCTGCCATCGGTGCGATAGCGGATGTAGACACCATCGTCGTCATCTAAATCTACTGTGGCTCTTTGAAGCATCATGCTAAAGAAGATCGTAAAGAGAGTTGGCGCGAGAACACAGCCTTGCTTTACACCTGTGCCTATTGGGAAGGGCTCCGAGAGATCGTTGCAGTGTCTGACTTGGCCTCGCTGGTCTTCATGTAGCTGGATGACCATACTGAGGAATCTTGGGGGACATCCTAAACGTTCCAAGATTTGCCACAGGCCGTTCCCGTTAACAATATCAAAAGCTTTGGTAAGGTCGACAAAAGTTACATATAGACCCTTGTTCTGTTCCCTGCATTTCTCTTGGAGCTGCCTGAGAACAAATACCATGTCAGTGGTGCTCCTGTTAGCCCTGAAGCCACATTGGCTCTCTGGGAAGAGTTCTTCTGCAATGGTGGGTGCCAGTCTGTTCAGGAGTATTCTAGCAAGGATTTTGCCTGCGATGGAGAGCAGGGTAATCCCCTGATAGTTGGAGCAGTCTGACTTTTCCCCTTTGTTCTTATGTAGAGTAATGATGATTGCATCGCGAAAGTCCTGTGGTAGTTTGCCTTGTTCCCAGCAGGTGACAAGTACTTTGAGAAGTGTGCTATGTAGTACTATGCCCCCATGCTTCCAGATCTCTGGTGGGATTCCATCAACTCCCGCTGCCTTGCCATTTTTCAGTTGCTTGATAGCTTTAACAGTCTCTTCTAGGGTAGGGATCTCATCCAACTCTGTTTTCACTGGTTGAAGTGGGGTGAGGTGGATTGCTGAATCTTGAACTACGCGATTGGCACTGAAGAGAACCTGAAAATACTCCGACCACCGGTTCAGTATGGATGCCTTGTCTGTGAGGAGCACTTGGCCGTCTGCACTACGCAGGGGACTCTGAGCCTGATATGATGGACCACATACTGCCTTCAGGGCTTCGTAGAACCCTCTTAAATCACCAGTGTCTGAACATAGCTGGGTTCTCTCTTCAAGCTTGGTCCACCACTCGTTCTGAATGTCTCGAAGCTTGCGCTGAAGGTTGCTACATACAGCGCAAAAGGTTGCTTTTTTCCCAGGACAGGAGGGCTGAGCAAGATGTGCTTGGTAGGCAGATCTCTTTTTCGCCAGTAATTCTTGGATCTCTTGATTGTTCTCATCAAACCAGTCCTTGTTCTTCCTTGTGGAGAACCCGAGGACTTCTTCAGAGGTCAACAGGATGGTAGTTTTTAGGTGTTCCCAGAGTGCTTCTGGAGAAGGATCTGTGAGGCAACTGGGGTCCTCAATTCTTGTCTGGAGTTTTGCCTGGAAGGCAGCTTTAACTTCAGCTGACTGAAGGCTGCCAACCTGAAACTTCCTCCAGGGGATACCGCCTCTCCTGGGTGTAGATTTAAAGTGAAGACGGAGATTGCAGCGTACAAGACGATGATCCGTATGACATTCTGCACTGGGCATTACTCGAGTGTGTAAGACATCTCAAAGGTCTCTCTGGCGCACCAGAATGTAGTCAATAAGGTGCCAATGCTTGGACCGTGGGTGCATCCAAGTTGTCTTCAGACTGTTCTTCTGCTGGAAGATAGTGTTGGTAATGGTGAGCTGATGCTCCGTGCAGAATTCTAGCAGGAGGCGCCCGTTATCATTGCAGTTGCCAATGCCGTGTTTGCCAAGTACTCCTTTCCAGGCTTCCGAGTCTTTACCTACTCTGGCATTGAAGTCGCCAAGGATGATCACCTTGTCCTCTGTAGGGGTTTTCTGTACGAGGTTACGTAGATCAGCATAGAACTTGTTCTTTTCTGCAGGATCTGCTTGAAGGGTTGGGGCATACACACTGAAGAGTGTTGCATGCTGCTTGTTTTGAAGTGGGAGGCGCATAGACATGATGCAATCTGAGTGACCTGTTGGCAGGTTTTCGAGTTTAGAGGCAATGGAGTTCCTGACCATGAAGCCAACGACAAAAGGCGGCTCTCAGCCTTTGACTTACCCGACCAGTAGAGGGTATAGCCAGCACCGTGTTCTTGAAGACTACCTTCCTCAGGGAAACGGACCTCACTGAGAGCTGCTATGTTAATATTCAACCTGAGAAGTTCGTGGGCAACTAGAGCAGAGCATCGTTCAGGGCGACCACTGTCTACTGTGTCAAGCATGGTTCTGATGTTCCAACACGCAAACTTTAGTCTTTGCACACTTTGTGAGGCAGGTGCATGCCTTTTCTTTGTTGTTATTTTTCGACCGCAAGTAAGGATGCCCGTTGACCACGGCTAGCCAACTGGGGGTGGGGAGACGAGCTTTGTTTAGGCCACCTTTTCTAGGCCCCTCTCCATACGGAGCAAGCAGTGCTGTCCCTAAATAAGGCTGCTTGGTCGTTCAGGGTGCTGCCGAAAAATGCTTTCGTCTCCGGGTCAGCATCAAGAGACCAACACCCTGAACCGCCTACATGCAGGATCGGGACTGCGGCTTCCAGTGGCATCTTCCACCTGCCGTTTTGCCCCTTGCCCATCGCTGCAGGACTTGGTATGTTGTGGGTTGTGGATGTGGATACCCTTCAGGCCTGCGCAGAGGAATTTTTAGGTGAAGCACAGTGTGCACAGTACTGGCTCCACCCTTTCACCATGGGGTCATCTGCCATGGCCCAGTAAGCCGGGACGCCGGCAGCAAGTCCTCCAGGTGGTAGATGTTACATTAACGAGCTCTGTCTGCCCGGGCTTGATGTTAGAGTTTTCCTTCTTTTGGCTGGTGAGGTTGGTGAGCCCAACCTGCCCATCCGGTTATACCGCCGGACATTCGGTCGCACCATGACGTGGCAAACTCTGTGAAAACGGGGGGGGACCAGCGAGAAGGTGTTGCCACGGATGCAGTGATGTAGGAGAGGCCATTGCAGTGACCATCTGCCAGGCATAGCCAGACAGTGACCACGCAGCGTTCACTACACCGGGAAAGGATAGGCGATGTATTGTGCATGCACTTTCCCTGGGGGTGCAGGACACCCGGAGGGATCCCACCTTCCCACCCCCCACCCCCCGGCATGAATTAATGCTCCAATAACCAACGTAAATTTGAAATATGATTTCCAGTGCCTCTTGCTTTTCTGAAGCCAGCTTGAACAGCTGGTATTATGCTTAAGGCCTACTAAATTTCATCTTACCACTATTGGACATAACCTGAACCTTCATAGAAAAACATACTGGAGGGATCCTGTCTTATCATTTGTCTTGTATGTAAGCAGGCTAAACTAGTGAATGTGTGGAGATAGGGTTTTTCCCTGTTCCTGGAGAGAATTTCTGGCACACAGACACAACATTTCAAGGACTGATCCAGGGGACTGACTTGGAACAGCCTGGATTTTAATTCCATTTTGAGCTGTATCAGAAGAAGCGATGGTATGTCTTTACACTGCTCTGGTTAGACCTCACCTAGAGTATTGTGTTCAGTTTTGAGCACCACAGTTTAAGAAGGATATAGACAAGCTGGAACATGTCCAGAGGAGGGCAATGAATATGGTGAGGGGTCTAGAGACCAAGTCCTATGTGGAAAGGTTCAAGGAGCTGGGTATGTTTAGCCTGAAGAGAAGAGTTTAGCTTGAGACTGAGGTGATACCATCACCATCTTCATGTACTTGAAGGGCTGTCATACAGAGAATGGTGCAGAATTGTTTTCTGTTTCCCCAGAAGGTTGGACCACAACAAATAGGTTGAAATTAAATCAAAAGAGTTTCCAGCTAAACCAGGGATGTCAAACATGTGGCCCAGGGGCCAAATCAGGCCCCCAGAGGGCTCCAATCATGCCCCCAAGCAACTGACTGTCATCTGCTTCCTTCTTCCTCTCTCTTGCTTCCTTTGGCATCTCAGTTTGCTATGCCAGGCTTGCTCAATCACACAGAAGCTACACACTGTGGATGTATGTGTGTGGGGGAAGTATTTGTGCAGTTCCTGCATTGTGCAGGGGGTTAGACTAGATGACCCTGGAGGACCCTTCCAACTTTATGATTCTAACTCTTGGGAACATTCTAGAAATCATCATGGGGATATTTCTCTGTGTCCTGAAGGGAGCGGGAATTAGACAAATACAGCAGTCCATAGACTGACATCCAGCTGATTAGTGAGTAAAACCATAAGACAGGGGTGGCCAATGGTAGCTCTCCAGATGGTTTTTTGCCTACAACTCCCATCAGCCCCAGCCATTGGCCATGCTGGCTGGGGCTGATGGGAGTTGTAGGCAAAAAAAATCTGGAGAGCTACCATTGGCCACCCCTGCCATAAGAACATGTAGAAGAGGATGTGATCAATGCTGGTTCCTCTATGTACCCACAATACATGGGGTCTGCTAACCCCCCCCCCCCCCACACACACACACACAGAGCTTCAGACAGTTTAGCCTGCATGACCAGATGTTCTGGCTTCTGGTTATTCCAGGAAAAAGATACCTTTTCCCACACCTCTGGAAGGATGCCAAAGTAGCAGGTAATTAGTTCCAGGAAATGTTTTGTTAAATGAGCTATTTAAGTTAGAAATTTTGAAAGGAAAATGAGAATTTAGGATTTTAGAGTCTCTATCAACTAATGTCAAGGCAGAGTCCTTAAGACAATTTTGCCACAAAGTATCCTAACACAATCCAATGCTATCACTCCACATGATTTTTACTTGTAAGCTGACTCAACAGGACTCTGAAGAGGTGGCACAGAAGTATACAAAATAAATAGGAAAATCACTGAAAATACATTCAGAGGATGCATAAACCAACAGGTATCATTTGTATTTGTAAATTGACTAGCACTGTTGAGACTTCACAAAAATTAAAAACAAAACAGGATTTGCCTATAGGCCAACAGTGTAAAGATGGGGAAAGGAAGATATATTATAAAAGCAAGGGAAGGAAAAAGAAAAGGAAAGTAAATAAACAAAAGCTGGGGTAAAGAAATGTGTTTTCAGGAGGTGCTGCAATGCAGTGAAAGAAAAAGTTGTCAGGTGCAAAGGAAAATGGCCACAGGTGAAGAGAAAAAAGGATAATCTTACAATTTAGTTGGCATCTATGAAATTAAGGGTCTAAAGAGTAAGAACCTGAAACAAAAGGATCTTTTCATTCTTCCAGTCTGATATGCATTTTACTTGCAGTAAGATGAATGAACTAAATACACATTGCACTCTCTGGCTCTCTCTGTGGTGGAAATGTCAGAGCTGCCTTGTCAGTTCTTCGTGAATACAGATTGCATGGACAACTTGACTCTTGCAGTCTCTCCAGCTGTCCTTAAAAAAAGTCCTCAGACTGAAAATGATTCCATATTGCTTATTATTCCACTTTCTGCAGGCTCACTTGATGACATGTTACCTTCAGTAATGCGTAACCAGAGTAATGGCTGAATCAAACCTTTCCTGTATTTTTAATTTTATAGAGGTGAACAATATGCTATGCTTTGAAGTTTTTGCCATTGGTTAGCTGACATCTGTATGCTTTGTAAGGTCAGCTATTAATTCCCAAATATGAGTCAAACATTCTGCGTGATGGTTCAGCCTGAAGCTTTTTCTGGGCTCAGATCTATATGTGAAAACAGAAACAAGGTACACAGAAAACAGTTCAAGTTAGCCTGTCACAGGTGATTAGATCTGTATCTAGAAAAGGAAAGAAGCACCACAAATGGTAAATGTGCTGGAGCAATTAAATAATAGGAAACCCATTCTTTAGTCTGAATTAGGGTACCACAAAGCATATTTGAGTTCCATATTAAAAATTTCTTGTATTTCTTTAAGCAAACCCTTGACTGTGCTGTACTTGTTTTCTTCAAATGCAAAATGGAAACAAGTATGCTTCTTTCATTAGAGGAAAAAAATCTGTTTTCCCTCAAGGAAATACTTAATACTGCTGACCATCTTTTAATGTGTCTGCTTTTCATAGTGCTCTCATTTGATATTATAAATTTGTTCTAAATTACACTGTATTGTGTTATAATAGTTCTTTGGGTTTTATGCAATTCTTTGTTGCTATTATTTAGACTTCAAATTATTTCAGAAAAAAAAATGAGTTGTAGTGAAAGACTCCAAAGCCCTCTGCCACTCAGAGTAGTCAGTACTGGGCTGGATGGTCCAATAGTTGACTCAAAATAACATTCAAGGTTGAAATTGTAAATCCCATGGAATTTAGTTCTGTGTAAATATTCATCTGATCATAATTAATCTTATTCAGTGTTTTAAAGGGTTGCCTATTCTTATCTGCTAGATAGCAGAACACAGGGGCAAAATGGGTTTCGTTTTATAGTGGTGCTGTAGACAGTCTCTGTCCCTGCTGTGAAATATTTAAAGATCCAGTTCACCACATTTCTTTGTTTTAAGAGTATGAAAAACCCTTGGTAAATCTAATGATACAAAGATTTCAACACACTTACAAAACAGTGGTGATTAGGCTTCCCAACCCCCCCGCTTTGGCGGGAGACTTCTGGGTTCGCAGCTTCATCCCCCGGTCTCCAGAAATCAGGAAGCGGGGGGGGGGGGTGGAGGGGGGGGAGAACATACCTGTAGGGTTCATGTTGGTGTAGCAGTTTGTAAAATGTCTGCCCCTTTAAGGCTGGGCAGGAAGGAGGAAACAGGAAGGGCTTTGGAGAACGGCCCCTCCCTTTCTTTGCTTTCGTTTTCGCAGCAGGCAGAGGGAAGAAGACCAAGTAAGTATTTGTGTGTGTGAGAGAGGGAGGGGGCAGGGAGGGGGGATTCCCTGGTATGGAGGCCCTCCCCCCCTTTGGAAAGCGTGTGTGGGGGGAGGGAAATGTCTACTAGGCACTCTATTATTCCCTATGGAGAACAATTCCCATAGGGAATAATAAGGAATTGATCCGTGGGTATTGGGGCCTCTGGGGTGGCTATTTTTTGAGGTAGAGGCACCAAATTTTTAGTATAGCATCTAGTGCCTCTCCCCAAAATATCTCCCAAGTTTCAAAACGATTGGACCAGAGGGTCCAATTCTATGAGCCCCAAAAGATGGTGCCCCTATCCTTAATTATTTCCTATGGAAGAAAGGCATTTAAAAAGGTGAGCTGTCCCTTTAAATGTGATAGCCAGAACTCCCTTGGAGTTCAATTATGCTTGTCACATCCTTGTTCCTGGCTCCACCCCCAATGTCTCCTGGCTCCACCCCCAAAGTCTCCTGGCTCTGCCCCCAAAGTCCCCAGATTTTTCTTTAATTGGACTTGGCAACCCTAGTGGTGATGCTTCACTTAAAAGCCAGTGCAGATGGTGCTTTGTTAAAATTAAACTCCTGGGTTATTCCAGTGATGTTACTTCTAAAGTTACAGATAAAAAGGTCCCTACGTACATTCAGGTGTCACAGTACAGTTCCTCAGGACCTTTTGGTTTTTGTATTCACAAACATGGATTGGAGAAGAAAGATTTGCATTGATTTAGATTGACTTTACTGACTAGAAATGGGATACAGATTATAAACTGGGCAGTTTGATTATTTAATACAGTGATTATTTAAACAGTTTCTTGTATATTTGGTAATTACACAGTTGTGTTTCACCTGCTGCTAGAGTACCTTAAACCCACCCAAGAGAAAAAAGACAATGTGCATGCATGTCTTCAATAGAAACTGGAGAGAGAAGATGCTTAAATGGGAGAAAGTAAAAGGCCCTTGGCTGGCAGGATGTGTCAGTGAGAAGGCTTGGGAACAGAGGAGAAAGAAGCATGGGGAAAGGGGAATCAGCAGAAGGCTGAGAGGAGCTATGGGTGATCCAGAGAAAGAGGTTCTGCTGCACAAAGTGGAAACTGGGTAATAAGGAAAAGAGTGAGGGGCACACTGAGGGACAGGGAGCAAGGGGGAGAGAAAGAATAAGATACTTTTCCTTTCTTGAAGGGTGAACATCATTTCCATTTTTTGGGGGGAAGATCAAAGGGAAAACCTAAGACAAAACACTGAGGACAAGGAAGTCTCTTTTATAGTTAAAACTGGCACTTCCCCCCCCTGCTAGCAGAGGGCGAAAAATCAAAATTCAGAGTACACTGATGAGGATGTTAATGAGGCAGTTTTGTACTTTACTTCAGGGAAGCTCTTGAGGGGAAAGGAACATACGGTTATTGTCTTGCAAAAACATTTTGGGCTTGGTGTGAAGGATGCCAGAGAGTCACAGAATGAGTTCTTGATTGGGATGCATGACAGCTATCCCATGTGAAACTGGCTATCTCATCAGGAGATGCATGTAGTTTGATCATGGTTCACTAGTTTTATACTGAATGGAGTTGTGATGCCTCTTCTCCACTCACACAGTGTGCCTACCACCCTCTACAACTTCTCTTCTTCAGGTTATATGTTAGGCCAGGACATCACACTCACCACTCTTGGCTCTTTAAAAATCTACAGAGTCACGACCATCTCAATCTTACATCTCAGATCCTCTCTTTCACTCTCAGAGATGTCCACAGACATGGTAGCCCAGTCCTCTTTAATAATCAGACCTTGCTGATATGGAGCTATTGGGGTTTGGGGCTCAAACACTGTTCCAATTACTCACTATCATTCATTCATATCCTATAATATATGTGTATAGACTAGGGGTATGCAAACACACACACACAAAATGTATTTCCCAATACTCCCAAATCCCAATAATGGTATAATATTTGGATTCAGGAAATATTTGGAAAACTTGAAATTTTTTTGGTTCTATTATACCCTATGGTGACCGTTATAGTCAATGATTCTCATAGGCTATAATGGAGAATCAAGCCAGGGGTTTCACATAGGAACTCAAGATGGATTACACAAAATGAGTCAGAACAATGAACAAAATTAGACATTCAATAACCAGTGCATTAGTATTTTAGAAGTCTGAAACCACCAAAAAGAATTGAAGCATTTCAGAAGTATTAACATGTCACATTATGTGGTACAAAAATTATATAACAGATCCTATAATAAGCTATACCCAGAAGTATAGACCACAGTCCCTAATCATTTACCCAAATAAAGAAGCTTGGCAGTGATTTGGCTCCCCATTAATTAAATTAAATTATCACCCCCCTGCACTATGGCACCCCCTGGAAAAAATTCAGGCTATGGGGCTGTGTAGCACAGACCAGACATACAAGATTAGGATAGGGGCACCTTCTTTTGGGGCTCATAGAATTGAACCCTCTGGGCCAATCGTTTTGAAACTTGGGGAGTACTTTGGGGAGAGGCACTAGATACTATACTGAAAATTTTGTGCCTCTACCTCAAAAAACAGCTCCCCCAGAGCCCCCGAAACCTCCAGATCAATTCCCCATTATACCCTATGAGAATCAATCTCCACATAGGGAATAATGAAGTGCTCAGCAGATGTTTCCCTTCCCTTTCCCTCCCCCCCCCCATTTCTGGTGACTCTGAAGGGGGATTGGCCTCTCTACTCATGAGTTGCTGCCAACTTCTTCACAGCAACACAGGCACCCCCATCCCAAGAGGAAGCCTTTCAACCGGAGGTGCAAAGGCACATGGTCCTCTAGGGGCGGGGCTTCCCCCCGCTGGCCAGCTGACTGGGGGCGGGAAGGCGTTTGGGAAAGCAGAAGAACCCCCGCTGGGACGTGGGGATTGGCAAGCCTACGTATCATTTTCGTCTTATAATTAAAGATATTTATGGTGGTTATACATGATGTGTCGTTGCACTCATAAATTACCAATTTCAGTGGCATTTGCTTGTTTATAAGGAGCTTGTTTATAAGGAGCCGTTATACTGTCATGGTGTCTTTCATTTCAAATAAGTAGAAGAGATGTTGAGCACATGTTGATGCCTGAATTTTAACATGAATCCATTATTTACATAAAGGGCAAAGGAAAACTGGAAAAATTCAGAATGAAAGTTTTGGTTTAAAGCATCCTCTAGTGGTAGTTTGTAAGTATTGCAATTTGCTGTTATTAAATATGAGAAATCTGTGTTCTCAAATAGAAAGAGGTTCCATGTAGCTGGATTAGTCCAAAGGAAGATTCACATACAAAAGCCATGTAATACCTTTCATTAGGCCCAACTAAAATAACCCCAAACAGTGTATAGGCTTTCAACTATACATTCTCCTTTTATGCAATTTCTGCATCATTTAATACATCATGTTAATACCTATGCTCTTTCATCTTTGTTCCTGATTTTTACTTGGTTTTAATTTCTGCAGGCCTAATCCTATTACAATGCTTACTGGATCTCCTGTCCTACTGACTGCATTGACTCACACTGTATAAACTGCCTCGACCCTCGGTGAGAAGTAACACAAATAAAACAAATAAGTTAAGTTCTCCAGAACTCTTTTTCAGGGTAGATTTTCTTTTTTAAAGGGATGAGGAGAAAAAGAAAAAAGTCTTAAGCCTTCATCTTTATGTATCCTGTGTAAAATGCTGAACACTTACATGGTTTTAAAATGATACTATGTTAGGCTTGCCAGTTACCAAGTTTTGTTTACATTTGCTACCCTTAACAATGGCTGTAAATCCCATCACCTAAACAGCTAGTTCTGGAAAATGGATATTACCAGGGGTCATTTTGTAGAAAAAAAGGTGCAGGAGCTCAGTAGCATATCTCATTTGCATATGCCATGGGATCTGTGTGCAGCAGGAAGAGAAATCCCCACTGTATGCAGACCCTGGCTGGAGGTTCAGGAGCTGCGGTCCTGTGAGCTCCTGCTGAATTCGTCCTGGATATTACTATCAAAATATACAAAGTGAAACTGCCCTTTTTCCTATTGGATGGGTTGAGCTGGATCACAATGATCATTTCTACAATCCCACAGGCAAACAATTTTTGCTGATTCCTATTTCCCATGGCAGACCTCCAATTCCTCCCTCCCTCCCCCCCCCCCCCCCCCACACACAATGCTGTTCCTGGAGGTTCCCTATCCCCTAGAAGCAGCATTTCAAAAGGCATTTTGTTCTGGAGCAGAGGCAGAGGCATCACAATCTGTTTATAGAAATTCTTTAGTCAGCAGAGATTTTGGGAAGAATCCAACACAATGGGATGAATTCATTCTACTAAATCTGAATTCTTACTTTAGAAGGAGCACTGCAAAACACTTTCCTCCAGAGTAATACATAGTGGGTCACATATCCAGTACTAAACATTTGAAAAGCCATGCATGATTTCTAGCCCAATTTAAACAATTATTCTCAAATACACTACATGTGGGGGGTTTTTTTTGCAAGTTTTAGAGGTTTATAGAGTCCAGCCAGCACAGATCAACACATCTCACAACTTATGACTTATTACAAGCAAGAAAAATGTGAAACTTGGGCAAATCTGATATTATCCAGGTATGTCTGAAGCTGCACATTAATCATTTGTTCAGTCCTCCCTCCCCCAGTGCAAAGGACAGTCTAGAAATGTGATGTTATCTGGTCAGTTGCTCTTGAAGAATAACATGGAATTTTTTTTTCTTTTTTTTAATCCTACTTGTACAGAATAGAAAACAGAATAGATAGAACACACTGAGATAAAATCAGCAAGTGACTATAAAAACCATGAAAGGGCATGACTGTCATGGTCATGATTGTTTCTCTGTTGATTGTGTCAGCAAACAGACTTCATTTGGCACTCGCAAAGCAGACAAACAAGTTGCACCCAAAACTCCATTGTATGCTGCCTGGGTATTTGTTTACTGCATCTGCCAAAGAACCTGTTGACAATTCCTCCACAGTCATGCAGAAAACAAACAGATTCAAAAACCATGGACAGCTTGTATAAAATATATGTGCTGTTGACATTGAGGATTATAAAGCAGGGGGATTAGCTCACTTTTATCCATAGGACTAATAACAAAAACTTCTGCACTTTAGTTTATGTCCTCCTTTGCCTGTATCAGCCACACTTCCCTGGATGCTCTTCGGTCATATTCTTACCTTATTTATTTCATTTATATTCGGACTGTTTCTTCAGCAGGGACCCATGGCTTACACTGTTATATTTTTCTCCATTTTATCTTCACAATGATTTTAGTCTGAGTGTGTGTAACAGGTCTTAAATCCCCCAGCAAGCTTCCATGGCAGAGTGGAGATTCAGACCTGGGTTTGACATTCTAACCACTCCACTTCACTGGCTCTCTCATTATCATGGTGGTGGTGGTGGTCGTTGTCATCATCATTTCTATAATGAAAGCCTGGGAACATGTTTCAATTTCTTGTTATTAAGACATAACAAGCCAACCAGAAGACAGGGTCTGCAAAAGCACAGGTGATGTCCTGATCTTCCTATTCTTGTACAACACATGCAGGTGCAGGGGCTACTGTCAACAGCTGATAGATGGATTTGTGATGCCAGCCTAGCCAAGATGGAACCCAGTAAGTTAGGAGGTGCAGTCCACAGAAAATACTGTCCATTCCAGTGTAAAGGTAAAGGCAATCCCATGTGCAAGCACTAGTCATTTTTGACTCTGGGGTGACGTTGCTTTCACAACGTTTTCACAGCAGACTTTTTACTTTCACAGCAGGGTGGTTTGTCATTGCCTTCCCCAGTCATCTACACTTTCCCCCCAGCAAGCTGGGTACTCATTTTACCAACCTCGGAAGGATGGAAGGCTGAGTCAACCTTAAGACGGCCACCTGAACCAGCTTCCACTGGGATCGAACTCAAGTCGTGAGCAGAGGGCTCCAACTGTAGTACTGCAGCTTTACCACTCTGCGCCATGGGGCTCTATCTCTATTCCAATGTAGACCTCTCAAAATACAGAAGATGAGCAGACCTGAAGAAGGATTTGAAGAAAACCAAGCCTCAGGGAGGTCAAATCATACATATGCAGAATCCCTCTTTTCACATACACTCACAGGTACACATATATATGAAAGCCACTCAAATCTTAGCTCCCCATGCACTGATATTGTCACACATGACAGCACACAGAGAGATCACCCTTAATTAATGTTCTGGTCCTTGGCATATACCAAATGAGAGAACACTTTCAGTGACACAGTTGTTACCTTTGTTGTTGCCTTTATCATTTGTTTGTGCTTTATAGCTCAGCATAAGCAGAATAAGCAATGGCAACACAATATAAACAGAAAATCTAAAAACAATTGTGTCAAGAATACAAATAGACAAATTTACAAAAATCTATACATTATATTGTGCAAAAACATCCAAACTTCATTCCAAACATTCAAAACATATAGAGAACATAAAGTCCCAAACAAAAACACAGTTTCTAAGGATGACTCTGAAAAATTCTTTTTCACAAAGTCTATAAGGAGTACTATGTCTCAGAAGTAAATTCCAAACGGAGTCCTTCCATTGATGTCGGCTTCCGAAGGAAAAATTCTTGCCTTCACGCAATCACCGGTTTAAATCGCGTTCCACTGCATTTGCAGCTTCTTCATAAGCCAACTGTGTAAAAAGACCAAATGTGACGACAATAATTCAATAAACTCTGGTACAGGATTAAACAATAACTGCAAGAATAGAATAAGTAATACAACCTGACAAGGTCCTCAGACCGGCTTCTCTCAAACGCCCATTTTGGATATTTCAATTGACAGCTTAGCTATACTAGAAGATCAGTGTCCTAAAAGAATAAATCACAGCTGGTATCAATTAAGCATTTAAAGGGGACCTGTTGGAGTCTGAATATTATTGTAATGCTGTTAGGAACCCTTTTTTGGAAAACATATTATTTTATGTTAGATTTGTAGATGATATCTTTATAGGGATGAAGCACGCAGAGAGAGTAGAAGCATTAGTAGAGTGGATGGATTCTTGTCATTCTAGTATAAAGTTTTCTTTTAAGAAAGATTCTGACATGATTGTGTTTTTAGACACAGTTGTGTTTTGTACTACCTACAACACCTTGGCAATTAAGAATCATAAGAAATCAGTTGCCAAAAATGGATATCTTCATTATGCCTCCTTTCACCCTCCACATCTGCGGAATAATGTGCCTTATGGCCAATTTTTACATATGAAACGGAATAGTACTTTGAGAACTGACTATGTGAAAGCAAGTAATCAATTAGCAGCTCAGTTTGGTGAGCGGGGATACCCTAAGGCAATTATTAATAAGGCAAAAACTAGGGCAAATGGACAGGATCGTATCAAAATGATATAAGGGTGGAGTGGACAGAAAGAGAGAGGGAGAACTAAAGAAATACAAAAGATATTTTGGTCTTTGCAGTATACTCCCAAGGCATTAGCTATAAAAAATATTATCCTTCGCCATTGGGGTATTGTTTCTAGCATTGCGGGATGTACGTCTCCACTCACAGTGGGCTTTCATAAGTCACTAAATTTACGTGACTTTTTGGTCCATACTGACCTGCAGGAAGTGACAACACCATCACATCTACCTATTGGTCATTACCGTTGCAAAGGCTGTAAAGCTTGCAAATATTCTCTACAGTTAAAAGAATATGTAGATTCAAGAACTAAAATGACTATTAAGTTAACTGGTTTTACAAACTGTGATTCTAAGGGTGTTATTTATGCCTTGATTTGTGGTGAATGTTTATATAGGATGTTCTCGGAGGGCTGTTAAGACTCGTATCCTAGAACATATCTCAAGGGTTCATCATCAAATTCCTGGCGTTCCTCTTTCCCAACAAACGGGCCATGATCTGGAATCCCTGAGATTCTTTGTGGTGCAGAAGGTAAAAGTCTGTAAGGGTAGGGGGTGGCGATATACAAAGAATCTTGTTACAGAAGGAGGCGAGGGGGATACATCGCCTAAACATGATTGAACCCTTCGGTCTTAATCAATATAATGATCTCTCTTGTTTAATATAGTTTTGGGGTATGTGTTTGTAACCTTATGAGGTCCCCTTTAAATGCTTAATTGATACCAGCTGTGACTTGTCCTTTTAGGACGCTGATCTTCTAGTATGGCTAAGCCGTCAATTGAAATATCCAAAATGGGCATTTGAGAGAAGCTGGTCTGAGGACCTTGTCAGGTTGTATTATTCTATTCTTGCAGTTATTGTTTAATCCTGTACCAGAGTTTATTGTATTATTGTTGTCCTATTTGGTCTTTTTACACAGTTGGCTTATGAAGAAGCTGCAAATGCAGTGTAACGCGATTTAAACTGGTGATTGCGTGAAGGCAAGAATTTTTCCTTCAGAAGCCGACATCAATGGAAGGACTCCGTTTGGAATTTACTTCTGAGTCATAGTACTCCTTATAGACTTTGTGAAAAAGAATTTTTCGGAGTCATCCTTAGAAACTATGTTTTTGTTTGGGACTTTATGTTCTCTATATGTTTGGAATGAAGTTTGGATGTTTTTGCACAATATAATGTATAGATTTTTGTAAATTTGTCTATTTGTATTCTTGACACAATTGTTTTTAGATTTTATTTATAGCTCAGCATGTCTGTTTATAATGTAATATAAAAATATATGTCTTTACGCAAAAATACAAAGTCCAGATTTGATATAAAAATAATTCATTCTAAAGGTTGTGCTGCCCTCAGATTTAGGGTGACCATAATGTCTGAAGGCCAGCCAGGGACACGTGGGGGGGGGGAGGTAGGGGTGCGCACGCGCACCGCCGGAAACAGGAAGTGACGTCACTTCCGGTGACGTCATGCCACCACAGGAAACAGGAAGTGACATCACTTCCTGTGACATCATTTCCCCGCGTCACCTGCCGGAAATGGGAAGTGACATCACTTCCTGTGACATCATTTCCCCCAAATGACATCATTTCCCCCAAATGCCACGGCCGGAAACAGGAAGTGACTTCACAGCACTTCCTGTGACATCCCCAAAAATCCCCCAAATATCACCGCCGGAAACAATTTTGTTCTGAAATCCTGTATATACTTCATCAGTATATGGGATAAGGCACTTTCTCAACTGTGCTGCATAATGCAGCCTATTTATTTTGTCCTGTTTGCTCTGTTGGCTCTATCTGCGCCACCTTCATCACTTTCGGGGTGTGGATCCCCCAGTGGGGTGCTCTCCCGACTCCCTCCGCCGGCTGTTTCTGATAGCCCTGCGCCCCCTCTTTCATTTGATATGTGTCCCGTGCGGGTGCCACCCTCCCGCCGGGAGATGCCGCAAAATGAGCCCCCTTGAGGCTTATGGCGGCAGGGCTCGGGGGAAGCGAGCTAGACTGCTGTTCTTTTGAGGGGTTATAGAGTGTTTCGAGCCCGTCCCTGTGGCATCGGTCCCCTGGGCCCCACAACGATGGGACCGATGCCACAGGGACGGGCTCGAAACACTCTATAACCCCTCAAAAGAACAGCAGTCTAGCTCGCTTCCCCCGAGCCCTGCCGCCATAAGCCTCAAGGGGGCTCATTTTGCGGCATCTCCCGGCGGGAGGGTGGCACCCGCACGGGACACATATCAAATGAAAGAGGGGGGCGCAGGGCTATCAGAAACAGCCGGCGGAGGGAGTCACGAGACCACCCCACTGGGGGATCCTCACCCCGAAAATGATGAAGGTGGCGCAGACAGAGCCAACAGAGCCAACAGGACAAAATAAATAGGCTGCATTATGCAGCACAGTTGAGAAAGTGCCTTATCCCATATACTGATGAAGTAAATACAGGATCTGAGAACAAAATTGCACCAGAAGACACAAACACAAAGCTCCCTTACACTGAATCAGTGCTTGGGTCCACCAAAGTCAGTATTGTCACATAAGAACATAAGAGAAGCCCTGTTGGATCAGGCCAGTGGCCCATCCAGTCCAACACTCTGCGTCACATAAGAACATAAGAGAAGCCCTGTTGCATCAGGCCAGTGGCCCCTCCAGTCCAACACTCTGTGCCACATAAAAATATAAGAGAAGCCCTGTTGCATCAGACCAATGGCTCATCCACTCCACCACTCTGGTCACATAAGAACATAAGAGAAGCCCTGTTAGATCAGGCCAGTGGCCCCTCCAGTCCAACACTCTGTGTCACATAAGAACATAAGAGAAGCCCTGTTGGATCAGGCCAGTGGCCCCTCCAGTCCAACACTCTGTGCCACATAAAAATATAAGAGAAGCCCTGTTGCATCAGACCAATGGCTCATCCACTCCACCACTCTGGTCACATAAGAACATAAGAGAAGCCCTGTTAGATCAGGCCAGCGGCCCCTCCAGTCCAACACTCTGTGTCACATAAGAACATAAGAGAAGCCCTGTTGGATCAGGCCAGTGGCCCCTCCAGTCCAACACTCTGTGTCACATAAAAATATAAGAGAGGCCCTGTTGCATCAGGCCAGTGGCCCCTCCAGTCCAACACTCTGTGTCACATAAGGAGGGAAAGAAGGGAAGGGAGGAAAGAAGGAAGGAAGGAAGGAAGGAAGGAAGGAAGGAAGGAAGGAAGGAAGGAAGGAAGGAAGGAAGGAAGGAAGGAAGGAAGGAAGGAAGGAAGGGGGAGGGAGGGAAGGAAGGAAGGAAGGGGGAGGGAGGGAGGGAAGGAAGGAAGGAAGGAAGGGGGAGGGAGGGAGGGAAGGAAGGAAGGAAGGGGGGAGGGAAGGAAGGAAGAAAGGAAGGAAGGGAGGAGGGAGGGAAGGAAGGGAGTGAGGGAAGGAAGAAAGGAAGGAAGGGAGGAGGGAGGGAAGGAAGGAAGGGAAGGGAGTGAGGGAAGGAAGGAAGGGAGTGAGGGAGGGAAGGAAGGAAGGAAGGAAGGAAGGAAGGAAGGAAGGAAGGAAGGGAGGAAGGGAGGGAGGGAAGAAAGGAAGGCCGCCCCCGCCCCCCCCGCTTTCGGCCCCCTTACCTGATTCCAGGGCGGGCGGCGTCCAGCGGCGGCGGCGGCGGGGAGTCCTCTGGCGGCGGCCTCGCGGCGAGGGAGGGAGGGAGCTGCCGGCGCTGGCCTCTGGAGGCCTCCAGGGACCAGCGCCGGCTGCTCCGCGGCTTCCCCCGCGGCCTCCGCTGGTCCCTGGAGGCCCCCCAGAGTCTCTGGAGGGCCTCCAGGGACCAGCGGAGGCCGCGGGGAAGCCTTCGCTGGCCGGCGCTGGTCCCCGAAGGCCTTCCAGAGGCTCTGGAAGGCCTTCCGGGACCAGCGCCAGGTGCCCCGCGGCCTCTGGAAGGCCCTCCGGGACCAGCGCCGGGTGCTCCGCGGCTTCCCCGCGGCCTCCGCTGGTCCCTGGAGGCCCTCCAGAGTCTCTGGAGGGCCTCCAGGGACCAGCGGAGGCCGCGGGGAAGCCTTCGCTGGCCGGCGCTGGTCCCCGAAGGCCTTCCAGAGGCTCTGGAAGGCCTTCCGGGACCAGCGCCGGGTGCTCCGCGGCTTCCCCGCGGCCTCCGCTGGTCCCTGGAGGCCCTCCAGAGTCTCCGGAGGGCCTCCAGGGACCAGCGGAGGCCGCGGGGAAGCCTTTGCTGGCCGGCGCTGGTCCCGGAAGGCCTTCCAGAGGCTCTGGAAGGCCTTCCGGGACCAGCGCCGGGTGCCCCGCGGCCTCCCCGCGGCCTCCGCTGGTCCCTGGAGGCCCTCCAGAGACTCTGGAGGGCCTCCAGGGACCAGCGGAGGCCGCGGGGAAGCTTTCGCTGGCCGGCGCTGGTCCCCGAAGGCCTTCCAGAGGCTCTGGAAGGCCTTCCGGGACCAGCGCCGGGTGCCCCGCGGCCTCCCCGCGGCCTCCACTGGTCCCTGGAGGCCCTCCAGAGTCTCTGGAGGGCCTCCAGGGACCAGCGGAGGCCGCGGAGAAGCCTTCGCTGGCCGGCGCTGGTCCCGGAAGGCCTTCCAGAGGCTCTGGAAGGCCTTCCGGGACCAGCGCCGGGTGCCCCGCGGCCTCCCCGCGGCCTCCGCTGGTCCCTGGAGGCCCTCCAGAGTCTCTGGAGGGCCTCCAGGGACCAGCGGAGGCCGCGGGGAAGCCTTCGCTGGCCGGCGCTGGTCCCGGAAGGCCTTCCAGAGACTCTGGAAGGCCTTCCGGGACCAGCGCCGGGTGCCCCGCGGCCTCCCCGCGGCCTCCGCTGGTCCCTGGAGGCCCTCCAGAGTCTCTGGAGGGCTTCCAGCGACCAGCGGAGGCCACGGAGAGGCCTCCACCACTGCCGCCTTCCCCGCCGGCGCCCGCGGCCCACCGGCTCCGGGGCTGCCTAAACCGGGACCTTTAATGGTCCCGGTATAGGCAGCCCGGGAGCCGGGATTGGGTGGCCAGAACCGGGAATGTCCCGGGAGACCGGGACGGTCTGGCCACCCTACTCAGATTTGAAACCCTCCAAACAGCTTCACAGAGTTTCAGCAGTTTAAAATAATAACTGAGGAGATTACTGGGTTTATACCCTACCCTTCACTTGGAGTCTCAGAGCGGCTTACAATCTCCTTTCCCTTCCCACAACAGACACCCTGTGAGGTAGGTGGAACTAAGAACTCTCTCTAGAACTGCTCTTGAGAGATCAGCTCTGAGAGAACTTGTGACTGACTCAAGGTCACATCAGCACGTGCATGTGGAGGAGTGGGGAATCAAATCTGTTCTCGCAGATTAGAGTCCATGCTCTTCACTATTACACCAGTTATTAGATTTTATCCTATTATACTTATTTATCTAAAACAGGTGTGTCAAACGTGAGGTTCAGGGATCTTCTGGGGTTGAAGCTTGGTGAGCTGACCTGTTTCCCTGTGTGGAGCAGACCAGGATCTTTGTTTTTGGACAGAAAGGGCTTTATAAAGCCTACTGTCTACTTTTTCCAGTAAAGGAAATTGTCTACGGCATGCATGTTTATTTCGAGGGGTATTCACTTTGGCTGACGAAAGATCCCAGGAGGGTTTTTTTTTTTGGCTTTGAAGATTCCCCCAATGAAGAATTGCATTCTATTGCCTACAAAGAATCCTTGGAGTCATTAAATTGACATAAACTCACTAAGGTTTCAACTTCCTATGGACTATAACAACATCTGAGATAAAGTGGACGGGATAATGAGAGAATAGACGTCGTTAATAAGGTAACGATCCTTATCTGCTACTCCGGGTTCAATTTAAGCTTGTTAAAAGGGAAGATCTGGGACCCAGAACTATTTTTCAAAGTGGAAAATCAAGGAGAAGTGGAAGGGGGTAGAAGTGGGTTTTTTTGGACTCAAAAGAAAGCAGAAAAGTGCAGAAAAATACTTGCTGTTATGAATTCCTGTGGCTTCGGAAAAAACCCCCAGTAATAACAAAGCTGCAGTCTCTCTCCTCAAAACAGGAAGTGACGTTTTCTGTAATCATTATGAGACTTCAATGCTAGAGAGTCAGGAAGTAAGTGTGGAGTGAAGAGGAGCATCCAAATATCCGGATACTTGCAAGAGTCAGTAACCATAGAGAAACATTGGAGGCTAATTACAGAAAGGCCAAAATATTTTCACTAAATAACTTGAAAGTGGACTATAAAAGGATTCAAAATTTATATAAACAATCCCCTAAGGGCTAAATAACATGGACTATGTGCTTGAAATTGGAAAATAAGCCCTAGAGGGTAAAAGGAAAACTTTTTAAAAAGAGAGGCTTGGAACTTTAAAAATTAATATCTTGAGCTAGGAAGCTTCGAGGACGGCGTTTTTAGGCTTGTTGAAAAGGGCATGCTCTGTTCTGTTAAATGCAACTATCAGATTGGGGAGTGAAGATACCAATTAAAAACCCATTATTTGTAATGGACAATCAGTAATGTCTGAGTAAAAGTTGGAATCAAGAATTACAAGGTTAAGAGCTGCCTTAGTGAGAGAGGGTAAAATGTCTAAACAAGTTTATGATCAACTGTACGCTATGGAAGGAAGAATATTGAAGGCAATGAGTGATTTAATAACTGGAAGTGAGAAGAAATTAACTAAGGAAATAAACTCCAGTGCTGAAGAGGTAAAGAAAGAATTTAAGAAGGAAATTGATGACCTAAGGAAAGAGTCTCAAGCAATAGCTAAAAAGACTGCTGATACAGAAGTGAAAATTAGAGATCAAGATGCCACCATTAAGAAAATGCAAGAAAAAGCAATACTACAAGACTGTAAGTTGATGGAGAATATGATTCGGCTAAGGGGAGTGCCTGAGAATGAACAAGAGGATGTGAAGACTCATATTGTCACAATTACAGCTGAATTTTTGGAAGAAGATCCGGAGGAGATGGAGCGTTTATGTGATGATGCATACAGAGTCAATTCAGAGCTTGCCAGAAAGCGTAAACTACCCAGGGATGTTGTGAAACAATTTTGGATAATGATTCAACAGGAGATCTCGAAAATCTTGGGTTATAACATTAGGAGAGCACCAGATGTCTTTCTGGTGGGATTACAAATGGAAAGCTTTCCGAAGCAACACAGAACATTGTTGTGGTATTTGCTTTCAGCTGCGAGAACACTGTATGCGCAAACGTGGAAGCAAGATAGAATACCTGAAAAATGGGACTGGGCCTTAAAGGTTCTTAACTGGAGTGAAATGGACAAACTTACTAGAATCTTAAATGACATAATTTGGAGAAGTTTAAAGAAGACTGGAGTAAATCCCAAAGTTACGTGGAAATATAATGGAGGGTGAAGAGTCATTTAGTCTTTTATGACAACATTAACTGAACTTTAAATGATAAAGAGGAATTGTGATTATTTAGTTAGTAAGATATAGTTACATGGTAATTATACATATATGAGTTAAGATAAGAATAAGATAGCGGGAATTCCGGAGTTGATTTTATAACTATGAGTTTTGTGCATAATGAATACCAAGCGAATTATAGAGAAAAGGTTATTGAAAAATTACTTTTTGTATCAAAATTTTATAATGGTGAAAAGATATTTAGTAGTGTTTAATAACATTAATTGAACTTTTAATGATAAAGAGGAATTGTGATATTGTGATAAAAGCATTAGTAGAACATGGTTATTTGGTAAACATATATATATGAGAGTTAAGATATGACTAAGATAGGGGGAACTCTGGAACTGAATCAATAACTATGAGCGTTGTGTTTAATAAGTGCTAAGTGATTATTAGAGAATAGGTTAGTGAATGATAATTTTTTTTTATTTTTAAAGATTTTACAAGTGTGAATTTACCTTTAATATGCTTTTAATTTGTTTTAAGTACCGGCGGAGGTCATGAATAAGAGGGGGGGGAGGAAAATATGTAATGTATTGGAGAAATATATTTGAATTTGTAGAGATGAATTTATCTCAATATATTGCAAAATAAAAAGCTTGGTCACATAAAAAAACATGAGGTTCAGGGACCAAATCAGGCCCCTGGAGGGCTCCTATCAGGCCCCCGATCAACTGGCTGTCATCTGCTTCCTTCTCCCTATATCTTGCTTCCTTCTGCATAACAGCTTGCTTTGCAAGGCTTGCTCAATCGCACAGGAGCTACAGAGCAAAACCTCTATTTTCTCCATTGGTTGAGGCTCCTCCCTTGGGGAGGGAGGAATAGCTTGCTTTGCCAGACTCTCTCAATTGCACAGCAGCTACTGAGCCAAGCCTCTCTTCCTTCTATTGGGTGAGGCTCCTCCCCCTCCTGGTCCCTTGGGGAAGGAAGGAAAGAGCTAGAGCTTCCTTTGCCCAGTTCCCTGGATCCCATGGGAGAAATACAAAGAAAGCATATGTAAGACCAATGAGTGCTAATGTTTTAAGCATGTTTTAAGGTTTTTTTAAATATATATATATATATATATATATATATATATTTGTATTTGTCTGTGTTCTTTATCAAATGTATGTCTCTGCTACCTAATCTTAAAGAGGTACACAAATGGCCCAGCCCGACATGGTCCGGCCCAACAAGGTCTCATGTCAGTTCCGGCCCTCATTACAAATGAGTTTGACACACCTGATCTAAAAAGTTAATGCAGGCTACAAATTATATGAATCCCTCCAAAGGCTTCCAGAAGAATTCATGATAAAATTCAATATATGAACATTTTGGGATAACATATTTACTTATGCCATTTTTATTTTAAGCCAATTCTAAGGAACTGAAAGTTTACTCAAAGTTCATTTGACAGCTACTGGGCACAATGTCCCTCTCCTCTTCCCTACATTCACTAACCCTACTTTGCTTCAACAAGCACTAAACCTTGTTCAGGACAAGGGGCTGGAAAGAGAAAGATGACTCAGTTAAATCACGAATGCATAGCAAATAGGCTTCCCAATCCCCAGGTCCCAGCAGGAGATCCCCTGGTTTTACAGGCTTCCCCCCACCCCCAGCCAGCTGGCCGGCGGGGGGAAGCCCTGCCCCCACAGTTACCATGTACCTCTAGAGCTCAGGCAGGTTTAAAAACCTGCAAATAGGTCCATTTTTAAAATGTGTGCCTTTAAAGTTGAGCAGGAAACAGGAAGCCCTTCATGGAGAAGTGTCAGCAGCAGTTTCGTCAGAGCACAGACCTTCCGTTTGTTTTGCTTTCGTTTTCAGAGCAAGTAAAGTTATGGAGGAACCAGACACAGTGTGTGTATATGAGAGAGAGGGAAGGGGCAGGAAATTCTCAAATTTAGAAAGCTGAGGTGGGGGAAGGGAAATGTCTGCGTGGCACTCTATCATTCCCTATGGAGAATAATTCCCATAGGGAATAATGGGAAATTGATCCACGGGTATCTGGGGCTCTGAGGGGGGATGTTCTTTGAGGTAGAGGCACCAAATTTGCAGTACTGCATCTGATGCCTTTCCTCAAAACACCCTCCAAGTTTCAAAAGGATTGGACCGGGGGGGCAATTCTTTGAGCTCATAAAGAAGGTGCCACTATCCTTCATCATTTCTAATAGAGGGAAGGCATTGAAAATGTGCAGTCCCTTTCAATGTGATGGCCAGAACTTCCTTTGGAGTTCAATTGTACTCGTTCCAAACTTGCTCATGACTCCACCCCCAATGTCTCCGGGCTCCACCTCCAAAGTCCCCAGATATTTCTTGAATTGGACTTGGCAACCCTAATAACAAACCTGTCTCCTAGAGCTCTGTACTCTGCCACTGAGTCTTAGAGAGACATCTGTCCCTATTATCTGCTGGTACTGCAAAAAACACAAAACCACTTAGTTTCTCTTCTGACAAATATCAGATTGCCAGTTGCTCCTATAGCTATGCTAAAAACAAAAAAAACCAAGCAAAAGTATATATACACTTAATAAATGAAATGGAAAAGCTGAAATGAAGGCAGCTAGCAGTACAGGCCGCTTTGAAGATTGAGCAGGGGCGTTAAGTATGGGGAAAACTGCAAGATAAGGTTGACAGCATTGGTAATCTGGATATGTATTCACATTCAGAAGTGCAAACTAAGAGAGGTAGAATTTGGACCTTTCTATCCAGTATATCTTTATCTTGTCTTTCCTCCAAAGAGCTTGAGGAAGCATGCATGGATCTCTCTTCCTGTTGTGATAAATTCTCAAAGTTCTCTTTTCTTAAGAGACGCACAGTATGTATTTACTCACATATACTGACACGTGCATAACACATTTTCTCATGCATCTTGAAATACTGTACATCTTCTTCCCCTGCATGCATGCATATATCAACAAACTCACACATATTGCTCCTTGGCAGATGCACACAAAATCTGCCATCTGTAAATATGGATACATATGTTTCATGTTCCCTCACGGAAGACTCCCATCCCTGCAGATTTCATCAAATTTGGGATGGGGGAGAGCTAAACTGAAACTTACCTTCTCAAATCAATGGAAAACTATGGGAAATAAACCAAAACCAGGCTTGTAGTTAATTGATGAAAACTGGTTAAGTGAGCCAGCACAATGACTCAAATCATTAAAAGAGGCAACAAAAAAATATTTTTGTTTGCATACCCCTAGCATTAAACAGTAGGAGCATGAGGCCTAAGTGGGTGAGCTCCATCAGCTTCTCCATCCTACGCCACCTCTGGTTAAATCCTTCTGATTCTGTCACGGCATGCCAAATGCACAGCATGTTCCAGTCTCTTCTGCACAGTGTACAGATTTCATCATCAAATTTCCATCCACATGTGAATTTGCCTCTCTAGAACAAAATTTCCTGGTTGTTGGCATGTCATAAGATTACTGGATTATTGTATCCTAATATAAATTAACAAATCAGTAAGAAAAATTATTAATGTCCCCTCACCCCCAAATCAATACCTAAGTTCACCAACTAGGGATAAGGCCCATTGTGAAAATAAATACAACGGGCTCTAGAAAGAGGCTGCAGGTGAGTGCCCTGGGGAGCTGGGGAGGGAAGAGAAAGACAGAGGGACACAAGGCATGTTTAGAAGTCAGCTGTTGATCATGTACTTTATTTGCAAAGGAAAAGCAGAATTTTGGAGACAGTGAATCCTTTCTCCATCTTTGCTTCCTTCCTTCTTCCTCTTTCCATCTTCCCTCTTTCTCACCTTTCCTTTGTCAATCTACCCTCATCTCGAATTCCAAACCTTTAATGGCATAACAATTACAAATAAGAGTACACAGAATGTAAAAAGTTAAACATAGGAGATAAAATCAAAAAGAAACAGAGATTATATGTGCATTTATACAAGATCAGATTTACATTTAAGAATGTCAGCCAAAATTTTTGCCACAGCCTCAGTAACCTCCCACTCAGTGTCATTCAGTAAATAATGACAGGGTGGCAGAGTAGATGGATCTGGGGACAAAGAAAGCTTGCAAGATAGTTCCTTATGGAGACTATGGTATATGGAACAATCAAGCAATATATGCTGACTTGAGTCAGGAATATTTGCTCGACTGCTTGCCCGTACTGGCAATTCAGTTAGCATTCGTGCTGCTGCATTTTGCACCAGCTGGAGTTTCTGGATCAGTCTTAAGGGCAAGCCTGCGTAGAGCGAGTTACAGTAGTCCAACCTGGAAGTGACTGTTGCATGGATCACTGTAGCTAAGTCTCAAGGAGCCAAATAGGGTGCTAGTTGTTTGACCTGCTGAAGATGGTAAAAAGCAGATTGTGCAACAGCTGTGATCTGGGCCTCCTTAGAAAGGGTGGGATCCAGTATCACACCCAGACTCTTCACCTTCTGAGCTGGCACAAGAGGTGCGTAATCCAGGGTGGGGAGCTGGATGCCCAATCTGGGCCTCCCATGACTCATGTACAGGACTCCTGTCTTGGTTGGATTAAGCTTCAGTCAGCTCAGCTGTAGCCAACCGGCCACTGCATCCAGTGCCCTGGTCAGATGGTCTGGGGCAGAGTCTGACTGGCTGTTCATCATCAGATAGAGCTGGGTGTCATCTGCATACTGGTGACAACCCAACCCAAAACCTCTAGCAACCTGGGCAAAGGGGCGCATGTAGATGTTAAACATCATTGGCAAGAGAACAGCTCCCTGTGGTACACCACATTCTAATGGATAACGCAAGGAGGTCACCAATAGCCACCTTTGTCCCCGACTATGGAGGAAGGAGGAAAACCACTGTAAAGCTATCCTCTGTACTCCAATGTCAGCAAGGTGGTGAGTCTTTAGATCGTAATCAACTGTATCAAACGCTGCTGAAAGATCTAAAAGCAATAGTGGCACTGATTTGCCTTGATCCAGATGCCTTCTAAGGTCATCTGTGAGGGCGACTAGAGCAGTCTCCATCCCACGACCAGGACTAAAGCCGGACTGGAAGGGGTCAGGAAAACTTGGAACTACTCAGCCATCGCTTTCTCAGTTATCTTGCCCAGAAACGGTCAATTCGAAACTGGCCGATAATTGGCAAGGACCATCGGGTCCAAAGATGGCTTCTTCAAAAGCGGCCGGACCACTGCCTTCTTAAGCTTGGCTGGGAATACCCGATGACAGGGATAGGTTGACAATCTCAGCCAGGGGACCCTGAATGGCATATCCACCTGCTTTGATAAGCCAAGATGGACATAGGTCCAGAGGGCAAGTGGTAGGTTCCAACATGGGACCTTTTTTAGACAATCAAGAAGGTTGTTAGGATCCGTTCTAAAATGAATTTTGGCTGCTTTGGTGAAATCCAACTTAAGGTGGTCCTAATGGACCCCTGCCTACCACTTGCCCAGGCTTGTCCTCCCCAGCACTGACTTTAATCGTGGTTAATGTTTACCTAGCCCCTTTTAATGGAGAGTTGGAGTTCGTTGCTGTTTGGGAGAAATTTTCTGAATATGTTACATCTTTGTCTAGGAAATTTCATATCGCTCAGCTCATGATTTTTGGTGATTTTAATGCTTGGATAGGCAGTAATAATCAGAAATGGAAATCACATTATGGTTTCAAAGTGGCTGAATCCCTCCCACTACAATTATGTTTGTCCCATTGTTCCAAAGATTTTTTTAACCAACAAGGCAGGTCCTAGATTAATTGAATTCTGCATAGCACATAATGTTACAGTATTTAATGGTCTTTCCAAATTTCCGGCTGCAACTGATTTTACTTCTTTTTTCCTCACGGGGTCACAGTGTGATAGATCATTGTTTAGGTTCACCCAGCCTTTTGTCGTCTATTGATAACATTTCTATAGATTTGTGCACGGAAAGTGACCATCTGATATTATCTTTAAGATTGGGTCTGGAGGTTATTACGGTATCATCTTCCCAATCTGTGATGAGCTCTGAGAATGTTTTTTAAAAAATTAAGTGGTCCATAGCCCTAGAAAGGGAGTTTTCTTTCCTGTTTGGCTTTAAAACGCTGTGCAGATTAAGGTATTCAATCATAAATGCTGAATCTGACAATAGAATCCTTTCAGGATTTTCATTATTAATTGATTACTGTAGTGCTAAAGCTAAAGCTAAACCCGTGACTTTGTGTAGGTCCAATTTCTCTAGCTGGTTTGACACAGACTGTTTAGCTCAGAAACAAGAACTGGGAGCACTGTTTAAATTCTGTTACTCTGAAGACCCAACAAAAAGTAAGGCCTATATTGCTTGTAAGAAAGCCTACTTGGAGTTTATCACATCTAAAAAGAAAGTTTTCTTTCAGAATAAATGGGACCAACTTTACCACTCAATAATATCTAATGATAATAAGGCCTTCTGGAGAATCATTTCAGGTAATCTAAAAAACAATTCTGTTACTGACCCAACTATCTCTGCGTAAGCATGCGTTGATTACTTTTCTAACATATTTGCTGCTCTATGTGTATCCCCTTCCTATCTTAGTAAACCCCGTTGTTACCAATAGGCTGGTCTGACCTCCAGTAACTCTGGATGAAATTGGTGATTTATTGAAAGGTTTAAAAGTGGGTAAAGCACCAGGCCCTGATGGCCTTCCCACAGAGTTTTTCACAAAGTTTGCTGACTGGTGACTTTTGCCTCTTGCAAAACTGTTCATTTTCATTGATCTGCATAGTTCCATCCCAGACTCTTCGCTTGATTCTATAATTATCCCAATCTACAAAAAAGGGGGGTTGGAGTTACCAGAAAATGTCCTCCCCATTAGTTTATTATCTATAATGGGCAAGTTGTTTGCTAAATATTTGGAACTCCGATTAATTGATTGGATGCGACTTGATAACATCATAGGTCCTGAACAAATTGGCTTTTCCAAAGGCAGATCTACCCTCATCTCTTTTGCCTCACATTCCTTCTCTGTCAATCTACTCCCCTTCTCTGATATCCTACCCCCTATTTTCCCCCTTTTCCCCATTCCCTTTATCTTAACTTCCTTCTCTCTTCCACCAGTTTGGTGTAGTGGTTAAATGCACAGACTCTTATCTGGGAGAACCGGGTTTGATTCCCCACTCCTCCACTTACAGCTGCTGGATTGGCCTTCGGTTAGCCAAAGCTATCACAGGAGTTGTCCTTGAAAGGGCAGCTGCTATGAGAACCTTCTCAGCCCCACCCACCTCACAGGGTGTCTGTTGTGGGGGGAGAAGATATAGGAGATTGTAAGCCACTACCAGTCTCTGATTCAGAGAGAAGGGTGGGGCATAAATCTGCAGTATTCTTCTTCCTCTCAACTATCCCTGTACCTTTGGCACTCCACTACTCCCCCTACCCTTGGCATTCACTCACCCTCACCTCCCCAACCCTTGGAATCCATTCAATCCTCCCACTCCTTGCTGGAGGGACCCAGTGGTGGTGGCAGCTCCTGGGGTGTTCTGCTAGCCTCAGGAGGGACCCGGTGGTTCTTGGGGTGTTGTGAAGGTCCCAGGAGGCCACAGGAGAGATTGTGTGCATGCATCAAAAGTGCCCATGTGCCAAAAATGAATCGTTGGCAACACAGGTTGCCTTTTATATATGTTTGTCTCAGGTTTCTTTCACATGGGAATCCTCTTCCTACCACCTCTGTGGGAAGTAGGAAGTTCCTGGACTAAAGAGGAATGCTCACATAACATTGTGATCATTCTGAGCATGATTTGTGGCATTCTTGTGGCTTTCACTTTTACTCAGGAGTGGAGGATCAGTCTCATAATGATGTGATGGGGGAAGAGTGGGGGTGGGGGGACAAAGGCAGCAGCAAGTGGAGCACAACTGGATGATGGAAACTGTTCCCACATTGCTTGTTGCTTCTTCTGTGATGGAACAGGTGGGTATATCACCCAGTCACTATTTCCTAATGCAGGTTGCTTGATTTCCAATCCAGGCACCTGGAGGTGTGGTTTGCTTTCCCCTACCTCAGGGTTACACTGCATTACATAGAGGAAGAGCCTGTAACCTGCTTCTTACTCCTCCCTTCTTCTTCTGCCAGCTTCCTCCTATTTCCTCTTCCTCCCTTTTTATAGTCCCAGCTTCACACTTAACCCTTGAGCTAAGCTCTGCCCTCCTCTCTGTTCCCTGCTCTGCCTTGAAACACCTGGGCCCAGAAAGCCATTGTTCTTCCCCGCAGGCTTGCTCAGTGCCTCCAGACTTCCCTGGGCCACACTGTCAAGCCAAAGTACTGTGACTGTACTTTTCTGCCCTACTCCAACCAGATGAGTCTTGATCTGGGCCCTGCCAGGCTGTTTGATTCTGGGTAGTGCACACATGTGTGAATGAAAAAAGAAAGGAAGCATTTCGGTGACTTGACAGTGCAAACCTAAGACTACTTTGCTGAGAGTAAGACCCATTTATATATTTATTTAAAAAGATTTATGTGCTGCCTTCCACCCAAATAGAGTCCCCCAAAGCAGTGACATCAAACATTTCAACATTAAAAGAATGCTTAAAATAAAGAATATGTAAAATAAATCAGTAAAAACATAGAACCACAGAGAACACCAAAACCAAGGAAGAGGACTGGAAACATTTCAACAAAATAAAGAAGTCTTCACAAGTTGGCAGAAAAAAAAATAGAGGGACTAGATTAATCTTGGAAAAAGAGTCCCAAAGTTTTGGTACCATGATCAAGAAGGCTCTTTCTTAGGTTGCAACCTGTCCAGCCTCAGGGGTGTGCAAAGCAGGACCTCCAAAGATCTGGAATGTCTAGGAAGGTCAGCAGCCCTTAAAACATGCTGGCCCCAGGCTGTATAGGGCTTTAAAAGTCAACACCTGCAACTCGAATTGGGACCAGAAGCTGATTGGGAGCCAGTGTAGATGGGAAAGTGTTGGGATAATATGGTTCCTATGACCCACTCCAGACAACATTCTGGCTGCAGCATTCTGTACTAATTGTAGCTTCCAGTCTTCAGCCCCTTGTAAAGCGCATCACAATAATCTAATTTAGATAGAACCAGGGGATGAACCACAGTAACAAGACCCTTCCCTTCAGGAACAGCCACAGCTGGCTTATCCATAGCTGATATAAGGCACCCTTGGCTACTGATGCTACCTGTTTATCCAGCAGGAAGCCTGGGTCCAGGAGCATCCATGAAGTATGAACCTGCTTCTTCAGGGAACATGCAACCCCATCCAAAACAAGAAAGATTTCCTAGGTCAGCCCACCCCCCGCGCATGCCTGTTTTGTTGGGATTAAGTCTTAGTTTGTTAGCCCTCTTTCATTCCAAAACTGGCACCAGACACGTGTTCAGTTTTCATGACCTCCCTGGGATCTGCTGGAAGTGTAAGACAGAGCTTAGTGTCATCTGCATATTGGTGGCAATGTTGCCCAAATCTCCAGATGACTTCTCCCAGTGGTTTAATGTACATTTTGAAAGACATGGGGGGGGGGGGGAGATAGGACTGAGGGGAACCCCATAAGCCAGAGGCCACATTAGCAATCTCCTAGCACCACACTCTGAAACCTGCCTTTGAGGCAGGAATGAAACCACTGCAGAACAGTGCCTCCCAGGCCCAACCCTGAAAGGCAGTGCAGGATACCTTGATCAATGATATAAAAAGCCACTGAAAGGTCCAGGAGAATTAACAGGGACACACTTCCTCTGTCCGTTTCCCAGTGAATGTAACCCACTAGGGCAATCAAAGCTATTTCAGTCCCATAACTAAGCCTGACATTAAAGTGGAATGGATCCTAACAATCTACTTCATTCACGAGACTCTGAAATTGCCCAGCCACCACTTGTTCAATTATCTTGCTCAAGAACAGAACAGCAGAGAGGTATCTGTGTATGTACAATGCAGCAAAACCAAAATGGTGAGTCTCAGGACACCAGTACCAAACCACACTAAATATTAGTTTTTAGCATGGCTGGCATGTAGAAGTAGACAAGGTAGGCAACCACCTAGGGTGCCACCTTGCCTGTGGGGGCACCAGTAGGCACCCCCTCCCCTCTGCTCTTGGCTTCCCGGGTCTGCAACCCAGGAAGCTGACAGTGGCAGGATGGCGCATTGGCATGTGCTTTCGAAGCTGAGCTTGGAGAAGCTGTGCCATTGCCTCATCCGACTGCTTTTGCCTTCAAGAGCAATCAGGGAGGGCACTTTCTCCTTCCAAGCGAAGTCAGGCTTGGAGGGGAGCACACACTAATGCCCCATCCCACTGCTCTCCACGGTGGGGAGGAGGCCCCAGGCAAGGTGGCACCCTAGGTGGCTGCCTACCTCTCCTATTCCCGCATGCCAGCCTTGCAAGGGAGGTGGAGCTCAGAGAATGTGCCCTGCCCAGCTGCTCTCGCCTTGAAGGTGAAAGCAGCCGGGTGGGACGTTGGCACAGCTTCTCTCACAAGGGAAGCCAAGCTCAGAGAAGAACGAAACCCCCCACCCACCCTCCTGCTCTCGCTTTTAAGCGAGAGCAGCTAAATGTGGCATCAGCATGGCTGACCCACAGTCCCCACTCAGACTTCTCAGGTCTGCCGAGAAGGCTGAACGCGGGCAGCAGGTGAGTTGCACCTGCGCAGTGCAATCTTGGAGGCGTTCCAAGCCTGCCCCTAAGAAGGACGCTCTCGGAGAGCCTCTGAGAGCGCACTCCACAGGCACGAATGGCCTGGAGCCCATCCGCCTGCTGCGCCGCCGTGCCTGCCCTTCCCGTGAGCGGGGTAGGCATGGGTAGGGGGGCGCCCAGGGCAGGTGTTGGCCTGGGAGGGGGGGGGAGAGGAGGCCCTACTGGTGGGCCTTGTTATTAGAAAATATGGGGACAAGGCTTACAATAAACCCCACGAAACTATTTTCACTCTGCCATCTGTTTTTTAGAAACTCCCTCATAAGGAAAATACCCACCTCCACCCCCAAAGAGCTTTCCTCATCATTTCTGAACACCAACTTTTATCCCGTTCTACTGGGAACTACAGGAAACTCATCGTCCTCTCCCACCCTCTTTGGTAATGTCGCTCTATCTGCATTTCCCTCTCGATGGTTTTCCTCGCTCACTCCCTTCCGCTCATCCGGCCAGTGACTTACCCGGCATGCATTGCGGCGCAAGCGAGTGACGACAATAACAAACAGCGGCAGTCAGTGTTGCACTAGGGGAGCGGGGGCCCGAGAAGCCACTGGAGTTCACCCCTCCCCGCGCGCTCTTTCTCCTTTCTCGCGCCCTGTTGGCTGTTCCGCCGGACTAGTCGGGCCCGCGCTCCCCGCTTTTCTCATTTGGGTGGTGGCCTGAAGCTACCCGGTAGATCCGCAGCGAGGAGGAGGAGCTTCTGTCGCGGCCGCCGGTCACCGGCGCGGGATGGTGCTCGGGGCCGCCCAGCTGTTGCTGCTGTTATTGCGGCCTCCTTCGGGTGAGTTGAGCCACTATATTGGCCGCGGTGGCAGCTGCTGTCAGCGGGGCGACCAGCGCTCGCCCTCCGATTCGGGTAGGGGGCCTAAGAGAGTTCCATGGGGGAGGTAAAGTCTTGTGTGTGTTTGTGGCGCTGAAGGCGAAGAGTCTCCTTTGGACAATGAAAGGGCTCCGGGTGTTGAGAGGCTAGAAACTGCGGAGGGTCAAGGCCCCCGAATCTGTGTGTCCTTCGCTTCCAGGCAACTAGTCCGACTCTGTTCCCGAAGTTAACTCCAAGGGGGATGACTCAGCCCATCTGCAGCCCCGCCCAAAGCACCTTGTTATTAAAAGCAAGCACCGTGGGTCTGGATTCCTTCGACCATCCTTCAGTGCTGTGTGGGAGAAAGTCTTGGTGTCTAAGGATAAGAACCAAGACTTTTTTCGTTCCACAAATTCTTTCTTGTCTTCTTTATTCCACATTGGGTTTGGGAGTGGTTTAAGTCCATGTACAGATGTTAAGTTACACTTGATTTGTGTAACTTAAGTTGATTTGTCTGCTGCTGGAGTTAAACGGGTTTGGCCCAAATTGAGGGTTTGGTGTTTTGGTCAAGGCCTGTCTTTGAGTTACTTCAGCATGGACTCATGCTAAGAATTCTGTTTGCATGCTTATTAGCACTTGCGAGTCATGCTGTTCCACTTGTGAGAATGCTGTTACCTGTTATAGATACCTGTGAAAATTAAAAGGAAATTTGGCAAGGAAACACCAAGGAACAGGTGCTGATTTATTGCAGTTTGAAATCAAGATAATTATTTTTCAGTTAGTGTAAGTGAAAGTCAGTGAGCTTGTGTGATATGTAGGCTATGCTAGATATGACATAAAAGGTTGGACAACAGTAATGGTTTCAGTGATGTCATAAATATCATTTCTGCAATATTTATTTTTCTGCTGGAAAGTATAAGAGTTACTGAAGTATTTTTATCATGAGGGACACTGCAGTTGTTAAGGCTGTTGTTAAGCTTTGAGAAGTCCTGTTAACTCATATATTTAAATATTCTTAACTATCAGCATTTGAAGTGCATGTAGAATGCCATCAGATAAATATTGAATGCTTTTTATGAGGAATGCTTGAGAAGGTCATTGTTCATAGTGCAATCCTATCAATTTTTACAAGGTATTATTAGATATGTAAGTAAGTAAAAGTAATATGCAGATGTTTCAGTGCTTATTGATGGTTTCAATATTAGATTTCCATATTAAAGAAATAAGATTATTTTTATTAGAAAGTATCAAGACATCTCGCTTGCGTCACCATAACATATGCCTGTTTCCCACAACAAATTATTACTGGTGTTTTCCTAGTATATGTACTATTTAATATCTTTAACCAATACAAAGGATACAGTATAGAATCATTTGGAAGGGACCTCCAGGGTCATCAGTCCAACCCTCTGCACAATGCAGGAAATTCACAAATACCTCCCCTCCACCCTCAGTTACCCCTGTTCCATGTCCAGCAGATGGTAAAAAACCTCTAGGATCCCTGACCAAACTGGCCTGAAGAAGAATTGCTTCCTGAACCCAAAGTGGCAATCAGTATTTCCCTGGGCTTATAAGAAAGGGCCATAAGACCTAAGCACTGATGCAATCCTTCCTGCCCTCCCTCTCATGATCTGCCTAATTCACAGAATCAGTGTTGCTGTCAGATGACTATCTAGCCTCTGTTTAAAAACCTCCAAGGAAGGAGAGCCCACCGCCTCCCAGGGAAGCCTGTTCTACTGAGGAACCGCTCTGTTAAGAAGTTATTTCTAATGTTTAGCTGAAAACTCTTGATTTAATTTCAACCCATTGGTTCTGGTCCGACCTGGAGCAATAGAAAATAACTTTGTGCATTCCTCTATACGACAGTGGCAAGAGCCCCGTGGTGCAGAGTGTTAAAGGTGCAGTACTGCAATCCTAAGCTCTGTTAATGACCTGAGTTCGATCCCCGGTGGAAGCTGGGTTTTCAGGTAGCTGGCTCGAGGTTTACTCAGCCTTCCATCCTTCCAAGGTCAGTAAAATGAGTACCCAGCTTGCTGGGGGGGAAGTGTAGATGACTGGGGAAGGCACTGGCAAACCACCCCGTAAAAAGTCTGCCGTGAAAATGTTGTGAAAACAACGTAACCCCAGAGTCGGAAACGACTGGTGCTTGCACAAGGGACTTTTCCTTTTTCCCTGTATGACAGCCCTTCATGTACTTGAAGATGGTAATCATATTACCTCTCAGTCATCTTCTCTCCAGGCTAAACATACAGAGCTCCTTCAACCCTTCTTCATAGGACTTGGTCTCCAGACTCCTCACCATCTTCATTGCCCTCTTCTGGACATGTTCCAGCTTGTCCTTCTTAAATTGCGGTTCCTCAATTCTATTTTAGGCGAGGTCTAACCAGAGCAAAGTAAAGCGATACCATCACTTCACATGATCTGGACAGTATACTTCTGTTGATACAGCTCAAAATTGCATTTGCTTTTTTAGCCACCATATTACACTGCTGACTCATGTTCAGTGTATTGTCCACTAAGTCCCCTAGATCCTTTTCACACATACTACTGCCAAGAAAAGTCTCCCCCATTCCTGTAATGATGCATTTGATTTTTCCTACCTAAATGCAGAACTTTATATTTATGCCTGCTGAAATTAATTTTATTTATTTTAGCCCAGTTTACCAGCCTGTCAAGATCATCCTGTATCCCGACTCTGTCTTCTACTGTATTTGCAACCCCTTCCAGTTTGGTGTAGTGGTTAAGTGTGTGGAATCTTATGCGGGAGAACCAGGTTTGATTCCCCACTCCTCCACTTGCATCAGCTGGAATGGCCTTGGCGATAGCTTTAGTAGGAGTTGTCCTTGAAAGGGCAGCTGCTCTGAAAGCTCTCTCAGCCTCACCCACCTCACAGGGTATCTGTTGTGGGAGAAGGAAATAAAGAAGATTGTAAGCTGCTCTGAGACTGATTCAGAGAGAAGGGCGTGGTATAAATCTGCAGTCTTTTTCCAATTTAGTCTCATCTGCAAATTTAATAAGCATTCCCTCTGTTCTTTCATCCAAATCAATTATAAAAATGTTGAACACAACAGGTCGCAGGACAGATCCTTGAGACACTCCACTTGTCACTCATCTCCAAGAGGATGAGAAACCATATCACATGCACTTTTTGGGTGCAATCTGTTTATTAGTTGCAGATCTACCTAACAGTAATAGGATCCAAACCACATCTACTAACTTGTCAGCAAGAATATTATGTGAAACCTTATCAAAAGCCTTACTGAAATCAAGATAAACAATGTCTACAGCATTCCGCTGATCCAGCAAGGTAGTAACTTTCTCGAAAAAAGAGATAAGTTTTGTCTGATGTGACTTGTTCTTGAGGATCCAGTGCTGGCTCTTAGTAATCACACCTATAAATGTTTATGACAGTTTAAAAAAAGGTTCCCTGTGACAGCATTTCCCCCGGTTAATTTAGCTGTTGAATGTGTACCAGTTGAATAACCAGCTGCTGAATCGAAATTGTTCTAGCAGTAGTGAATTTCCTAGGTATATTAATAGAATTTAGGGACAGTACAGGTATTGAAATATTGCTTGGTTTATGGGCTTGGGGGTTATGATTGCACTCTATGAGTATGATCACACATGCTAAATAATGCAGTGTCAATCCGTTTTCAATGCACTTTCCAGCTGGATTTTACAGTTTGAACTGACAACTTCCAGTTTGAAAGTGCATTTGAAGTGGATTGAAACTGCTTTATTTAGCATGTGTGATCTCAATCTATATATGTTATGGATGAGAGTCTTTAAGACTTTCTTAAAGGACTTAATGTTGTTATTGTTAAGGTAGAAACATGAAGTATAGGTACATTGTACTCTTGAAATGTAGTTGTTTCTATTCAGGTATTTGTTTAGTAAAAAATTCCAGCATAGCCATATGGGAAGCTACTCCTCCATATTAGTATTATCTAGTCCATAACTGCATATTCTGTCCACAGTAGTGGAAGTGAATTTGTGAGTTTTCTTGAAGTTTTTTTTAAAATTTACGTATTAACTCTTGTCCTGTATGGTGCATATGTAGTTTGGAATCTGTTTGCCAGTGGTAATGAGAGTTTTCAATGATATGCAAATACAGAATCTAAATCTAAAGGGAAGGAGAAAATTGCATCCCTGAATTTAAGGATTTTTGTATCTTATTTGTATCATCCTCTCTTTGGCCATCTACTGATCCTTACAGAGGTCCTGTACATATGGACTTCATGTTGCATATATTATGGATGAGAAGGTGGCAACTTGTCCCAGTCTTACAAATACATTCATAGAGAACTAGCTATTTGACTTCCTAGTTCTGTTCCTATTCATTGGACTTTGGTCCACATGGCATTTGTAGTACTAGCTTTTAGAGTTTTTCTGTGTTCTTCACCGGTAGAACAGTATTAATACAACATTGCATATTTGGGGACTGGAAAAAATACCTAAAGTTTGAAACTTCAGAATAAGCTTTTTTTAAAAAGTTTGCTAGTATTGAAGTGTCAGGCACATAGCTATAGACTTCCAGTTTCATGCTGATGGAGATGGTAGTTTGTTGTGAGCTGTCTGTAAGATTTTATCCTTTTTTCTCTTTACCCAATATTTCTTTTTTCTTGCATGAGCCTGGTGGGAGGTTCTCATGTTTAAATGTCTTAGCCGTGTATACTTGAAGGTGCTCCCATTGAATGTTTTTAAGGTACCTTATTGTCCAGATGCTTGTAGATGTCCAGAGATTTCAAAGCCACAGGAAAAGCCTGGGAATGTGTGTGTGTGTGTGTGTGTGTGTGTGTATATATATATATATATATATATATATATATATATATATATATATATTGGGGGGAGGCAGATATTTTTGGCTGGGAAATATATATATATATATTGGGGGGAGGCAGATATTTTTGGCTGGGAAATAGAATATGCACAGTATTTACCTACAAAGTCTACACTTATTTTACTGTTTTAATAACATAAAATGAATAAATGAATAAAAATTTGATCTTAAGAGTCTCAGCCAATGGTGAAAACAGAGGTTTTGCTCTGTAGCTGATGTGCAATTGAGCAAAGCAAACTATTATGCAGAAGAAAGCAAGATATAGGGAGAAGGAAGCAAATGACAGCCAGTTGCTTGGGGCCTGTTAGGAGCCCTCTGGAGACCTAATTTGGTCTCCGGACTGCACGTTTGACACCCTTACAGTAGACATATCCTTGAAAGTACATTGCTTATGTCTACTGCATATGTAGGAATTATAGTTATCTAATGTTGCAGAAGTTACCTGAATAGCTCAGCTTAGCCCAAGCTAATCAGTTGGGAAAGCTAAGCAGGGTTGGTCTTGGATAGTACTTGGATGGGAAACCACCAAGGAGGACTCAGTGGAACATTACTCATGAATTCAAGGTAGACAAACACATAGCCTTACATTAAAAAATGTTTAAAATATAGTATTTTGAACAAGGAAATTCTTATCTTAAAAAGCATTTCACTGATTTTGAAAGAATAAAGAATTCATTAGAATCTTTTACTATGCTACCCCAAATTTTCAAGTCTTTTGGTGAACAAATTGATGAAATAAAGCTCTCAGGAATAAACAGGTTTCCTTTTCTGGGACTTCATAGCTCTACAGGTGCCTGGGATATTTCTTGTTCTGCTTACGTTTTAGTTGCCATTACGAAATATATAAAAGGAAACTTCAGTAGCTGTGCAAGTGTACCACAGAAATTAAAAAAATTAAAAAAGAGCAATGCCTGAAGATATGGAGATCAAGCCATCTTGTTCAAGTTTTAAAATAACACATCATTGTTAGTATATTGACTAGATGTGATGGTATATGTGTTGCATTTCTTTAAGATATGATGTAGAATCCTGATTAATTCTCAATAGTTTGAGCTCTCATCTAGAAATACTGTCCTTTTTTTAGTGAATGATCTTAAGTACTTTTTGTGGTACATTACTGGAAAATATACCAATGTTGTGTAGCTAGTTAGTTTGTTAACCAACTCTAAATGTGGCTTTGCCCAATCTGTTTAATGAAATTTTAAAAATGTCATGCCATGCCATGCAGTGGACTACAGGCAGATGTAGACAGGGGAACACCAGTCACAGTATAGCTAGCTGCATGTGATGTGATGGTAGTAGAGGAGTGCTAAATAAGTTGTTGCGGCAACTTCTCACCTCACCTGTTTTCTCAATGTTAAAATTCTGGTAACATAAGACACAGAACATGCTTTAAGGTTAATATAATTCAAATATTACATATTCTGTTTAATTACTCTAGAAGGTTAAACATGAAGTTTTCCTTCTTGAGGAATGAATATACCATTAAACAAAAGTACAGCAGCTTGTCAGAGAAGTTTTAAAATGTCAGTTTCTATTTCTGAATTTATTTTATTTTATTATTCAGGTTTAAAGTGTTGTAACTTGTGGATATTGTATATCCCAAGGAACAAGGTCAAAGGCATAATGTTAATGGCAGGGAAAAAAGGGCAAATAGTAATAGACATTTCCACAGCATAACTTGTGGTTCTGTTGCCACATGCTAATTCCAGTGTCATTTCTGCCAGTGCCGCCATATTAGCTATGCATCCAGGGCATCCGTCAACATGTGGCAATTATGGAAAAGTTCACAGAATTCCTGTAGTGGTAGGTTGGCTAGAAGAGCTCATAGGATTCCCATAGTCCTAGGGTAAAGGAAGAGAGCAATTACTGCCACACACTGGTCCAGAAAGTTTTGACTTCCTGGAAATGTCCAGACACATCCAGCAGCAGCTAGCAAAGAACTCTCTTTGCAAGGGGAAATGCCAGTGTCAGGCAGAGAAGGACTACTACATTCCACTGAACTGATTGTATAGTAGTCAGATGGCAGCCTGGCTCTATAATTAGTACATTTGTCTGTAAAATTCTTAGGCAATGAAACTTCTAACAGAGAGAATTTCAGTTTTCTTGTGATACCAATGATTCTATACAGACGATGTACCCATTGCTGCAAATACTACTTGTGTACTAATGTGAGGGAAGAAGGTATTTGGCATTGGAAAAATGGACACATGGACAAGGAAGAATGCATATGACATGAGCAAACATACAAAACTATGACCTGGCTGGTGGCTCTGAGAGATGGAGCAGTGCAGTGTGAATCAGGAAATGATGGATCAGATCCCCGTCTTAAGAAATGAAAGCAAAAGATCCACAAAGAGTCACAGGGCATATTTCTCCTTCCCTGAAAGCCCCCATAGGTTTTCTGCTTTTCATGATTTTTTTCTGAACTTTCCATCCACCTTTAGCCTCTTGTTGTCACCTTTCCCTCCTTCATTCCCCAGAAGCTTCTGCCTGTGAAAACTGTGGCCCAGTTGTGTGGTGCTGGCTGTCAGGCCAAGTCCAGATACACAACAGAGAACCTGCACCTCATTTCCCCCATAATCCATTTTCTCTTTCTCTTCTTCTGGCAACAATTCCTGCTTCCTTCTGTACTTCCCACCAACCTATCTTTTACCTGCCCTGCTGTCTTTAGCTATATTTATTATTTATTTATACGGCACCTTTCTTCACAATGGTGACTCAGTGCTGCTTACATCGTTTTCCTCTCCACCATTTTATTGCCACAATAAACTTATGATGTATATTAGCCTGGATGTATCTGTCTGGGCCAGGGTCACCAAATGAGCTTCCATGGCAAAGTGGTGTTTTGAACCTGGGGACTTTCCTAGTATGAAGCTATAACCACTGCAAGACACTGGCTTTTGTGGAGTGGCTGCTGTTGGACAGTAGTAAGCAGCCAGTCCTGGATGAGTCATGGAAGTCACGTGATATCAAATTGCCTGGTGGTTGCTGTCATATCTGACACCTCCTTTGAAGACCTAAAACTGCTTTAGAAATAACCCACTCATTTGCATATTAGGCCACACCTTCTGATGCCAGACCAGCCGGAACTGCATTCTTGTTTTTAAAAAAAGCCCTGGTCCTATCCCTCCCCAACTTTTACTGACAAAAACTAAGACTTTAAGGCTAGCAATACTTCTTTTATATTGCCAAGCAACCCCCACAGTATCCATTGCAAAGGGCATATGTTTCTTAAAGGAACAAGTTTTGCTTCTATTATTTTGGGAATTTTAATCTCCCTCCCTCCCACCCTTTTTTTTTTTAGGATTTCTAATTTTTGAACAAACATGTTTTCAGGTTTGTATAAGATCTGTCTTGTCTGTTCATAGCTTCCAACTCAGAGTTTCCATAGATTTGGCCAGGTTGAGAATTAGGTAGCTAGACAAACAGGCAATGCACAAGGACTTTGGGGGCATCTAATTTTCCCCTTCTGCACTATTTCCTCTTTTCCTTCCTTGAAAGCCCCAATACTTTCCCCATTTCCTGTTTTCTTCTCTCCTTCCCACCCACGCATCAACGTATCTTTTATCTGCTCTCCCCCCCCCCCCCCCCCCCGGCGCAGAGTGGTAAAGCTGCAGTACTGCAGTCGGAGCCCTCTGCTCACAACCTGAGTTAGATTTCAGCGGAAGTATTGAAAGGTCTGTTTGTAGAAGTGCAAGTTTTGTGGAAATAAGGATGAGCTTGAGTTTGAGCCCTATGTATGGAAAGAACAAACAAAGGAAGGGAAAGCAGCTTATGTAGAATGTGTGTAGTCAAGTGCTTAGTGTAGGAGAGGTTGAGGCCATCAAATATCAGTGATGCTTCCACAGCCTTAGATGCAAATCTCTTTCCCCCCCCCTCCCTTTGGACATGGTGTGTCTCTCAGTGAAGTAAATACATTGGCATAGTAGAGATATATTTCTCCAAGTCAGAGAATGAAGGTGTAGCATACTATCTTTGCTTGTTCTTGTTTGACAGCTATGAGAGGATTAGTTTCCCATCCATGACCCACAGAACAATGTTGCTTCCAGGTAACTTATTTTCTTGCTAGTGCATGATCATATGCTTTGTAGCCAACTGTAATTACTTTCCAGAGTTACACATTATAATAAAACACAGGCTGAGTCAGTACCCTTTCCCTTTAAGTAAGAGAGACATACCATGCTGCTGTGTGATTGTTCAACTTGACAGTTTTTTAATACTTCCTCTATAGTTTGAAGTTTTCTTAGATGGGTATTTTTTATATTTCTGGATTTTTTGGAAACCTAGTATATTTTTTCAGATTCTCCTGAGCAGGAAAATGTGAAACAAAAGAATATAAAGGAAACAAAAGGATATAAATATTTTAAGGGGGAGGTAGTGATGGCGGTGGGGGGGGGACAGACATGTTCCTACAGCCATTGTTACCTCATCCCTACCAGATTCTGCTTCAGGAGGGGAATTTCTGTGCACCCTCCAGTGACAAATAGATCCTGCCTTGGTGGCAGCAGCAAGAGAAAGATGATTGCTTACATAGCTGCATGGAAAGGATCCTAAGAGTAACCCTATTCCTTCCACCTGGCAGGACTGGCTGAGCACTGCTCTCCATAACGACTGTGTTGAAATGGAGGAAATAAATATGCATTTCTTGACTAGGCAAGCTCATCTTCTTAATACTGTGTGTATGGAATAAAGACAGTTGAGGGAGCATCTGCAGCAGCTACCATTATAACGATCCTTGTATCCAGATGAATTATCATGGCCTGGAAATGTGTTGATTCATTGGATGCACTGTGATCAGATGTGGCTAAGGCTTGTGGAGTCGTCTTTGTGTTTTTCAAAGAGCAAACTGTCTTCAGTAAAAGGAATGTTGTAAAAAAATAATAATAAAAATTTCCACAAATCATTAGTTTTTATTAGCTGTTGATGTCAGAGGGTGTGACCTAATATGCTAATGAGTTCATGATAACAGGGGTGTGGCCTGTTATGCCAGTGAGTTCCTGTGAAACTTTTTCTGCAAAAAAGCCCTGGACTTAAAGATTATAGTACTTCAGCTGAAGAATTTCTGAGATGTTCCAGCGAGAAACTTCTAAGTTGGAATTCATATTTCAGCCTTGAGCTCAGTAGGAATGGGATCTTTAACTTACTACAAAAGGTAGTTGTTCTCTGCTGATCTATGTATGCTACTGAGTTTGATCCTATTTTGCTAATTCTTTATCAGTTAGTTGTGATTCTAATTGGCACATTTATTCTTTTGACTGGACCTTGTTTTTAACTGCGCTTTGCAATATAATGTAGCACACTGATATCCTGGGGAAGTAAGCCTTCTGGCTCAGGGGTGGCCAAACTTGCTTAACATAAGAGCCACATAGAATAGATGTCAGATGTTTGAGAGCAGGCAGGCAGACAAATAGATGGGGAGGGAGAGGTGGAAAGAAAGCAACTTTAACTTTTTAACATGCATTCTCCAAGCTGCTGGCTGGCTTGGCTTGGAGAAGTGATTCAAAGAGATCAATATCTTTGCCAAGCCAGCCGATGGAGTGGTGGAGACTTGAGAGCCACACAATATGTGTGGAAGAGCCATATGTTGCTCCCAAGCCACAGTTTGGCCACCCCTGTTCTAGCCTCTTTCTAATAATTCTCCTTCTGTATATGCTGTTCTGCTGTTTTTAGTTCTGTGTGTGTGTGTTTATCTGTCAAATGACTATACAATGCTTCATCCTGTAGACAAAACCGGTTTCATGTTGGCAAATCCAAGCACCCTGATTGGTTGGAACTGTGTGCCATTGATTGAGTCTGCTCCTCTCTCTCACCCAAGTCTGCTCCTCTCTCTCACCCAAGTCTGCTCCTCTCTCTCACCCAAGTGGCTCTTGCTACCCAGCAACGCTGTTTTTGTCAGTGAAAGGCAAACAACCTTTGTTCTGGAAGTTACTGGTTCTCCCTACTCTCCTCTTATTGGCTGAGCTGCCTGTCACATTGATTCACAGAGAAGAGAGAGAAAGCCTTCCTTGATTGGCTGAAGGAGGAGGGAGACAGCCAGAGACAGGCCTCCCTTGATTGGCTGAGGACTCCTCCCTATCCTCCCATAGAAAGGGAGAAAAAATGGCAACAGACCAGATACAGAGAGAGAGAGATTGAAGTCCTGTGCTTAAGACCAACAGCTTTGTCAGAGAGAGACTATTGGTCTGAAAGGTTTCGCTACAGGCCTCTGAGACAGAACTCATAGGGGCCAGTCCTGACTACAGTTTCAGGTTCTGTCAGTGCCGGTGCTGGGAAGCTGGCGCAAGGCTGGAGCCCCAGGGCAGACATCCCCAATGCCCCTCACCTCCGAGGCAAACTTGGCGGCTGCTACCACAGGGCTTCTGGCCTCAGTACACATGCCTTCTGTCGCTCCACCCCTCATGTCTGTGCTTGGAAGCACAGATGTGAGGGACAGAGTGACAGCAAGCGAGTGACATGCATGTGCACTGATGCCAGAAGTCCCGTGGTGGCTGCCACTGAGCTCATATTTCCCTCGCCTCTGAGGCCGAAACCAGTGCCCTCCCCCCAGACCTCACTCCAGGTAGCTGCCTATGGCTGCTTAATAGACATTCCAGCCTGGGGTTCTGTGGTGGCATTTGAGGAGGGCATAGGAGTTAGGGCTTCAGTGTGGGGTCTGCCAGACCCAGGTTCTTGTTGTGGAAGCTGACTGAATGATTTCAGACCAGTCACATATTTCCAGCCTAACCTACCTCACAGGGTTGTGAGAGGAGAATGATGTAAGCTGCCTTGGTCCCCCCCCCACCACGTGAAGAAAGACTGTCCTTTGCCTATGTAGAGGCTGCAGGGAGGGGGGAGGTGATGGAAACTGAAACCAGATAATGGGAAGGAGATGGTTAGGAAATTCCCAGAGATTTAAGGGGTGGGGCCTGAAGAGGGTGAAGTTTGAGGAAGTGTGGGACTTCAGACAAGTATAATGCCATTTCCTTCTGGGGAACTTGTGTTGCCAATCTCCAGGTGATTAGGCAAACCGGAAACCACAGTGCACAGATTGCTAAGAAAACAACAAAACACTGTGTAAATTACATGCTTCAAATAAATGTTTTACATTTAATTTACCTCAGAATTGATTCAAGGATATACAGTACCATCTTTGTCTACCAGTAAGAGGGATATAAAGACAGCAGGATTTGGTATCTGTTGTTTGCAGCATCCAGTTTGAATCCTACTTGCAATAGAGCCTTTGTTTGAGGACTGTGGACTCTTTAAGTTTCAGTATTGGGTTAAGAGCATTTGATTCTAGCCATAATAAGTGATGCATGAGTAAAGAATGTAAAACATTAATTTGAAGCATGTAATTTACACGTTGTTTTGTTGTTTTCTTATCAATCTCCAGGTGATGGCTAGAGATCACTCAGAATTACAGCTGCTCTCCAGGAAAGTGAATGCCGTTGCTTGAGTGGATGGGAAGATAGCAAGGGTGGAGGGGCACTTGCCCAGAGCCTCTTTCTAGAGCCTCTTTTGTATTTTTCTTCACAATGGGCCTTATTCCTAGTACATATGATAAAGTGGATTCTAGCTCACAAAAGCGCGTACCACAGTAAATTTCTTAGCATTTAAAGTGAAACAAGACATAGTTGTTTTGACTGCTGCAGACTACAGCATCTTTCTCTCTGGAATTCATAACGTTTTAAACAGGAGTCGTTTTGTAGGAAAAAAGGTGGGGGAGCTCATCCAGGGATTGTTATGCAGCTACACCTACTATTCAATGGACAAGGAGGTGGAACTCTCAGAAGGAGGAGGTGGAACTCTCAGAAGGAGGAGGTGGAACTCTCAGAAAGGTTCAGGAGCTGTGCTCCTGTGAGCTCCCACTGAATCCGAGGCCTGGTTTTAAATCTGTATCAAGTACCCTTCTCCCCCCAAATGAAAAGCTCTACACATTTTAGTCTTTCTTCATACCATTTTAGTCTTCCTTCATACCGATTATAAAACTATAATCCTAGAAGCTCAGATAAAATACATACCACAAGTTAGGAAAGGCACAAACAGGCATAAGAAAAGGCCTGCGTGGTTAACAAACAAAGTAATGGAAGCTGTAAAAGGTAAGAAGGACTCCTTTAAGCGGTGGAAAACCAGTCCAAGTGAGATTAGTAAAAGGGAACACAGGCTGTGGCAAATCAAATGCAAGACTGTGATCAGGCAGGCAAAAAGGGACTATGAGGAGCATATTGCAAAAAACATAAAGACCAACAATAAAACTTTCTTCAAATATATTAGAAGTAGGAAACCAGCCAGGGAGGCAGTGGGGCCCTTGGATGACCATGGCGTAAGAGGATTACTGAAGGAGGGTAGGGAAATAGCTGAGAAGCTAAATGAATTTTTTGCCTCAGTCTTCACTGTGGAAGATGAGAACTTTTTGCCCTCCCCAGAACCACTAATTTTGGAAGGGGTATTGAAAGACCTGAGTCAGATTGAGGTGACAAAAAAGGAGGTCCTACAACTGATAGACAAATTAAAAACTAATAAGTCACTGGGTCCGGATGGCATACATCCGAGAGTTCTGAAAGAGCTCAAAGTTGAACTTGTGGATCTTCTAACAAAAATCTGTAATCTTTCATTGAAATCTGCCTCCGTTCCTGAGGACTGGAAGGTAGCAAATGTCACCCCCATCTTTAAAAAAGGTTCCAGAGGAGACCCGGGAAATCACAGGTCAGTCAGTCTGACTTCAATACCGGGAAAGTTGGTAGAAACCATTATCAAGTACAGAATGAGTAGGCACATTGATGAACACGGGTTATTGAGGAAGACTCAGCATGGGTTCTGCAAGGGAAGATCTTGCCTCACTAACCTGTTACATTTCTTTGAGTGGGTGAACAAACATGTGGACAAAGGTGACCCGATAGATGTTGTTTACCTTGACTTCCAGAAAGCTTTTGATAAAGTTCCTCATCAAAGGCTCCTAAGAAAACTTGAGAGTCATGGAGTAAACGGACAGGTCCTCTTGTGGATCAAAAACTGGCTTAGTAATAGGAAGCAGAGAGTCAGTATAAATGGGCAGTCTTCGCAGTGGAGGACGGTAAGCAGTGGGGTGCCGCAGGGCTCGGTACTGGGTCCCATGCTCTTTAACTTGTTCATAAATGATTTAGAGTTGGGAGTGAGCAGTGAAGTGGCCAAGTTTGTGGATGACACTAAATTGTTCAGGGTGGTGAGAACCAGAGAGGATTGTGAGGAACTCCAAAGGGATCTGTTGAGGCTGGGTGAGTGGGCGTCAACGTGGTAGATGCGGTTCAATGTGGCCAAGTGCAAAGTAATGCACATTGGGGCCAAGAATCCCAGCTACAAATACAAGTTGATGGGTTGTGAACTGGCAGAGACTGACCAAGAGAGAGATCTTGGGGTCGTGGTAGATAATTCACTGAAAATGTCAAGACAGTGTGCGTTTGCAATAAAAAAGGTCAACGCCATGCTGGGAATTATTAGGAAGGGAATTGAAAACAAATCAGCCAGTAACATAATGCCCCTGTATAAATCGATGGTGCGGTCTCATTTGGAGTACTGTGTGCAGTTCTGGTCGCCGCACCTCAAAAAGGATATTATAGCATTGGAGAAAGTCCAGAGAAGGGCAACTAGAATGATTAAAGGGCTGGAGCACTTTCCCTATGAAGAAAGGTTGAAACGCTTGGGACTCTTTAGCTTGGAGAAACGTCGACTGCGGGGTGACATGATAGAGGTTTACAAGATAATGCATGGGATGGAGAAAGTAGAGAAAGAAGTACTTTTCTCCCTTTCTCACAATACAAGAACTCGTGGGCATTCGATGAAATTGCTGAGCAGACGGGTTAAAATGGATAAAAGGAAGTACTTCTTCACCCAAAGGGTGATTAACATGTGGAATTCACTGCCACAGGAGGTGGTGGCGGCCACAAGTATAGCCACCTTCAAGAAGAGTTTAGATAAAAATACGGAGCACAGGTTCATCAGTGGCTATTAGCCACAGTGTATGTGTGTATATAAAATTTTTTGCCACTGTGTGACACAGAGTGTTGACTTGATGGGCCGTTGGCCTGATCCAACATGGCTTCTCTTATGTTCTTATGATGGTTTCCCAGCCACTTTATTATTTCTTTTCCAGTTCTGGGATACTTGCTTTTGTGAGATGACCAGAAGTGTGTACTTTTTGAACTTCTGAAAGTAGGATTATGTTCTTGCTGTCAAGTCACAGTTTAGGGTGACCCTGATGGGTTTTTAAAGCAAGAGACATTCAGAGGTAGTTTGCCATTCTTTCATAAGCAACCTTGGTAGTCTCTGATCCAAATTCTCACCAGGGCTGACCTTGTTTGCTTCCAAGATCAGACTAGCCTGGGCTATCCACAAATAAATATAAGTTATTCATTTTCCCTTTCTGTTCTCAGACTTGTCTTAAGTATCCTGCTTCATTATTTCTGTTTCAAACAGCCACTAAGAATCTCAACTCCTACAACTGGAGCAGAAAAGACAGGACATCCCTAACAGGTAAACAGTGGGGAACAGGTCATTCCCAAATGGTATAACATTCACAAAACAATCCTGAAGTTACACTCTTGTAAAGCAATTGATGTCAATAGACTTAGAAGGGCACAACTCTGTTTAGGATTACACTGTCAGTACCAGAATGCTATCTATACTGTGGCTACCCTGACCTGAATAGCCCAGGCTAGCCCAATCTTGTCAGATCTCAGAGGCTAAGCAGTGTCAGCCCTAGTCAGTATTTGAAAGGGACACCACCAAGGAATACCAAGGTTGTGAAGTGGAGGCAGGCAATGGCAAGCCACCTCTGAAGGTCTCTTGCCTTGAAAATCCCGTTTTGTCAACATAAGTCAGCTGCAGTCTGACAGCAAAAAAAAAATGTTTAACTTTAGCTGTTCATGCAAAGGGTTCCATTTCTGTGCAAAGTGTTCTTTCATCAGACTTCCCATTACTAAAATTCTTACTTGTGTGAGTCTGATTTTTTTAGATAGTCAAAATGATGAAAGACTCTTGGCTTCATATTTTGATGTACAAGTTTGAATTTATATACCATTGGTGCTGTGTTGTGAGATTGCCTGTAGAACAGGGAGAAGAGAGACAAAATTATCTTTGGTTCTCCATTGACTTCAGCGTCTATGGATTAGCTATTTTTCCAGTGAAGATAGATAGGATCTGTACCCATGTAACTATAAGATAAAAGTTGGTAGCCATCCAACCTGATCCTATTATGTTTACTCTTTCTTTCCCTATTACATCATGGTTATGGTGGCATAGATAGTGAATGACTGACAGGAATTCTGTGATGTTTTTGCCATGTCAGGAGTTCATTGTGCTAGTGTAGGATATTTAGTTGCAATCCTGTCTCTTTTCTAAGCAGCATAATTAAAGGATTACATTATTTATTATAAATCTAATAACCATGAGTGATCCCCTTGTGCAGATCAAAAAGTCTGCTGCAGAGCACATAGGGCTAAAGTAAATCAAGAGTTTCTGGCTCAACATTATAAAGAACTTCCTCACAGAGAGGTTCCTCAATGGAGCAGGCTTCCTTGGGAGGTGGTGGGCTCTCCTTCCTTGAAGAGGCTAGATGGCCATCTGACAGCTCCTATGTGACTCTTATGAATGTAGGGGGAGGTTTTCTCCCAGATAAGAGTCCGCACATTTAGCACATTTAGCCAGTACACCAAACTGGCTCTAGAAATGTGGAATCTGGTAGTATGTTGTACTAGAAGTCAGAGGACAGATAAAGGGAAGGAGATAGGGTTGCCAGCTCCAGGTTAGGAAATTTTGTGCTGTGATGTATTTAAATAGAGCCCACGCAAATCAGTATTCCATGATACAGAACAAATCCCACCAGAATTTGATACAGAATTTGTTTTTTAGTAATAAAAAGACCTTCCTTTACTAAAAAATGTGTTCTGGTGTTGAAGAAGAAAAAAAATGATCTCCAGATCTGTGGGTGGTAGGAGGTTTGACTAGGGTTTAGCATTTAACCAATCAAATATTGGTTAAGTATTTTTTTAAATTGAGTACCCTGCTTGCTGGGGGGAAAGTGTAGATGACTGGGAAAGGCAATGGCAAACCACCCCATAAAAAGTCTGCCGTGAAAACGTTGTGATGCGACATCATCCCAGTCAAAACGACTGGTGCTTGCACATGGAACTACCTTTATTTTTAAAGCAGAAAAAAGATGCTTTAATAAAAGGTTTGATATTTTGCTAATCCAAAAAATACCATTTATTGTGAAAAAGTGATTTTTGAAAAAAGCAGATTAAATTTTTGTGGTTTTTAACAGTTTTATGTAAGGTTTCTATTAAGAAAGATACACTGAGGAGTTCTCTTTTCTTGGAAGACCAAGGATAGCTGCTAGACAGCAATTTTTAAAAATTAAGCTTAAAACAAAATAAAGGTTAAAACAGAGGTAAAGTAATAGGTGTAGCAGTAATGCGAAGTCATAAGTATAGCAGTAATTTAATAGCAGTAATGCTAAATAGGCCATCTTAGAGGTTGTAAATACCTAGTTATAGCAAATGGCAGTGGAAGAAGTTTGTTCTACTGCTAGTTCTTCTACAGATGATTGCTCTGCATTCTCAGTTAGCAGAAAATAGATGTAAAATGATATGTCAATGTCATTAAGAGAACAGCTAAAATGTTTCCAATTGTTGGTTTTGTGGGGAAGACAGACTACTGCTGACATTTGTGATGGAATCACGTAAGGGCCAAGTGGTTTAAAACAATTTTATTGGTAACATATGGTAATAAATCTATATCTTACATCTTTTAAAAAAACTTCTTTTATCTACCCCATATTACTTTCTACCCACCCCTCACCCCGTTACTTGACCCCCACCGGTGTTATTTACTTAAAATGCAAATATTTAAAGGTACCCTTAACTAAAAAATTATATTCCTCTTCTTTTTAAAACTTAATCATTATCAAAGATTGTCCAATGTCCTTTTATTTTCCACTCTTTTTCTATCTTCTAAACTTTTTCCATTCTGTCTTAAAAACTTCCAAATCATAGTCTCTTAATGTTCTTGTTAATTTGTCCATTTCACTCCATGTCATAACTTTTATAATCCAATCCAATTTCTCTGGTATTTTTTCTTGCTTCCACAACTGCACATACAATGTCCTAGCGGCTGAGAGCAAGTACCAGATTAAAGTTCTATCTTCTTTTGGACATTTTTCCGTTTGTAGTCCCAAGAGAAAAGTCTCTGCAACTTTGTTAAACTCATATCCCAAGATGTTAGAAATCTCTTGCTGAATCATCTGCCAAAACATTTTAGCTCTTTCACATGTCCACCACATATGGTAGAAAGAACCTTCATGCTTTTTACATTTCCAACATCTGTCTGGCATCTTATTATTCATCTTTGCCAATTTTTTAGGAGTTATATACCATCTATACATCATCTTAAAACAGTTTTCTTTAATACTTTGACATGTTGAAAGTTTCATAGAGTTCTTCCACAAATATTCCCAAGTTTCCATCTGTATTTCTTTATTTACATTAATTGCCCATTTAATCATTTGCGATTCCACTACTTCATCTTCTGTAGACCATTATAGAAGTAATTTATATACTTTTGAGATTAATTTATCATTGTCTCCAAGCAGAACTTTTTCCAATTCTGTTTGCTCTTTCCTTATTAAGAACATAAGAGAAGCCATGTTGGATCAGGCCAACGGCCCATCAAGTCCAACACTCTGTGTCACACAGTGGCAAAAAATTTTATATACACACATACACTGTGGCTAATAGCCACTGATGGACTTGTGCTCCATATTTTTATCTAAACCCCTCTTGAAGGTGGCTATACTTGTGGCCACCACCACCTCCTGTGGCAGTGAATTCCACATGTTAATCACCCTTTGGGTGAAGAAGTACTTCCTTTTATCCGTTTTAACCTGTCTGCTCAGCAATTTCATAGAATGCCCACGAGTTCTTGTATTGTGAGAAAGGGAGAAAAGTACTTCTTTCTCTACTTTCTCCATCCCATGCATTATCTTGTAAACCTCTATCATGTCACCCCGCAGTCGACGTTTCTCCAAGCTAAAGAGTCCCAAGCGTTTCAACCTTTCTTCATAGGGAAAGTGCTCCAGCCCTTTAATCATTCTAGTTGCCCTTCTCTGGACTTTCTCCAATGCTATAATATCCTTTTTGAGGTGCGGCGACCAGAACTGCACACAGTACTCCAAATGAGACCGCACCATCGATTTATACAGGGGCATTATGATACTGGCTGATTTGTTTTCAATTCCCTTCCTAATAATTCCCAGCATGGCGTTGGCCTTTTTTATTGCAGACGCACACTGTCTTGACATTTTCAGTGAGTTATCTACCACGACCCCAAGATCTCTCTCTTGGTCAGTCTCTACCAGTTCACACCCCATCAACTTGTATTTGTAGCTGGGATTCTTGGCCCCAATGTGCATTACTTTGCACTTGGCCACATTGAACCGCATCTACCACATTGACGCCCACTCACCCAGCCTCAACAGATCCCTTTGGAGTTCCTCACAATCCTCTCTGGTTCTCACCACCCTGAACAATTTAGTGTCATCCACAAACTTGGCCACTTCACTGCTCACTCCCAACTCTAAATCATTTATGAACAAGTTAAAGAGCATGGGACCCAGTACCGAGCCCTGCGGCACCCCACTGCTTACCGTCCTCCACTGCGAAGACTGCCCATTTATACTGACTCTCTGCTTCCTATTACTAAGCCAGTTTTTGATCCACAAGAGGACCTGTCCTTTTACTCCATGACTCTCAAGTTTTCTTAGGAGCCTTTGATGAGGAACTTTATCAAAAGCTTTCTGGAAGTCAAGGTAAACAACATCTATCGGGTCGCCTTTGTCCACATGTTTGTTCACCCACTCAAAGAAATGTAACAGGTTAGTGAGGCAAGATCTTCCCTTGCAGAACCCATGCTGAGTCTTCCTCAATAACCCGTGTTCATCAATGTGCCTACTCATTCTGTACTTGATAATGGTTTCTACCAACTTTCCTGGTATTGAAGTCAGACTGACTGACCTGTGATTTCCCGGGTCTCCTCTGGAACCTTTTTTAAAGATGGGGGTGACATTTGCTACCTTCCAGTCCTCAGGAACGGAGGCAGATTTCAATGAAAGATTACAGATTTTTGTTAGAAGATCCACAAGTTCAACTTTGAGTTCTTTCAGAACTCTCGGATGTATGCCATCCGGACCCAGTGACTTATTAGTTTTTAATTTGTCTATCAGTTGTAGGACCTCCTCTTTTGTCACCTCAATCTGACTCAGGTCTTTCAACACCCCTTCCAAAATTAGAGGTTCTGGGGCGGGCAAAAAGTTCTCGTCTTCCACAGTGAAGACGGAGGCAAAAAATTCATTTAGCTTCTCAGCCATTTCCCTATCCTCCTTCAGTAATCCTTTTAGCCCATGGTCTTCCAAGGGCCCCACTGCCTCCCTGGCTGGTTTCCTACTTCTAATATATTTGAAGAAAGTTTTATTGTTGGTCTTTATGTTTTTTGCAATATGCTCCTCATAGTCCCTTTTTGCCTGCCTGATCACAGTCTTGCATTTGATTTGCCACAGCCTGTGTTCCCTTTTACTAATCTCACTTGGACTGGTTTTCCACCGCTTAAAGGAGTCCTTCTTACCTTTTACAGCTTCCATTACTTTGTTTGTTAAGCACGCAGGCCTTTTCTTGTGCCTTTCCTAACTTGTGGTATGTATTTTATCTGAGCTTCTAGGATTATAGTTTTAAATAGCGTCCAAGCTTCCCCAAGGGTTTTGACCGTATGTATCTTTCCTTTCAGTTTCCTCCTCACATGCCTCCTCATCTCAGTGTATTTACCCCTTTTAAAGTTAAACGTGGTTGTGGCGGTCTTTTTGGACAACTCCCTATTTATACAAACGGTGAAATCAATAACATTATGGTCACTGCTCCCAAGCGGCGCAATCACTTTTACATCTCTCACCAAGTCTTGGGCATTACTTAGGACCAAATCCAGGATCGGCCCACCCGTGGTAGGTTCTGAGACCATCTGCTCCATAGCACAGTCATTGAGAGCATCAAGAAACTCAATCTCTTTCTCTCGACCAGAACACATATTGACCCAATCAATCTGCGGGTAGTTAAAATCACCTATTACGACACAGTTTTTACGTTTAGCCGCTATCTTTAAGCCTTCCATCATATTTTAATCGTCCTCTCTCTTTTGATTTGGTGGGTGATAACCAACTCCCATAGTTAAATTTCCTTTTGGGCCCTCTATTTCAACCCAAAGCATTTCTAAAAGTGAATCTAATTCTCTGACCTCAGTCTTACTGGACCGTATATCCTCTCTGACATACAGAGCCACCCCACCTCCAACCCTTCCCTCCCTATCCTTCCGATATAGCTTATATCCAGGAATCACCGTGTCCCACTGATTCTCCTCATTCCACCAAGTTTCTGAAATTCCCACAATATCTATGTTTTCTCCCAACACTAAACATTCCAATTCACCAATTTTACTTCGAACACTTCTAGCATTTGCATACAAACATCTATAATTTCCCAGGCGAGCTAGGCCCGCCACCTTCCTCTTGCCACCTCGAGACTCTGGCAGACAGTCCATATTGTTTGTCGCCTTCACAGTGGACAACTCTGGTCTGTTACCCGGTAGAAAAATAGCAGCTAACCCTTCATCTCTTTGAGACGAGTCCTCCCGAACCAGAGACATTTCATCTCCTGTCGGCTTTCCCCCAAGATTTAGTTTAAAAACTGCTCTGCCACCTTTTTGATTTTAAGCGCCAGCAGCCTGGTTCCATCCGGGGACAAGTGGAGACCGTCTCTTTTGTACAGCTCCCGCTTGTTCCAGAAAGCATCCCAGTGCCTAACAAACTTAAACCCTTCCTCCTTACACCATCGTCTCATCCACATATTGAGACTTCTTTCTTTGTATTTTTAATAATTGATTATATGACAACCACTTTACTTCGCCTATCTCAGCCGTTATTTTTATTACTTCAGCTGGCACTATCTATAACGGTCTTCTCTCATCTCCATATTTCTTGTATTTAATCCATGTATTTAGCAAATTATTTCTTATATAATGGTGAGAGAAAAAACCATCCATCTTCTTTTTTCCATAATACAAATACGCGTACCAGCCAAATTTATTTCCGTGACCTTCTAACACTAAAAGTTTTTTGTTTAACAACATTATCCATTCTTTCATCCACACTAAACAAACTGCTTCCTGATATAATTTTAAATTCAGCAGTTGAAACCCACCTCTTTCTTTTGCATCTGTCAAAATTTTCATCTTAATCCTTGGTTTCTTCCCAGCCCACACAAATTCTGAGATTTTCCTTCGCCATTTATCAAATTGTTTGCCCATCCTTCACAATAGGAATAGTTTGAAACAAATACATTATTCTTGGTAAGATATTCATTTTGATTGCAGCTATTCTACCCAACAATGACAAAGTAAGCTTATTCCTTTTTAACATGTCTTCATCCATTTTACACCATAACTTCTCATAATTATTTTTAAACAGATCAATATTCTTCATTGTTATCTCCACCCCTAGGTATTTTACCTTAGAGGTGACTTCACAACCCGTTAGTCTCTGTAATTCTGTTGCTTGTTCATCTGCATATTTTTACACAGAATATTTGATTTTTCTCTATTAATACAAAGTCCCGCCAACTCCCCATACTCTTGTATTTTAGCTAGCAGCAAAGGTGTAACTTGTATGGGGTTTTCATTTATAAACATTATATCATCAGCAAAAGCTCTATATTTGTAAGTAAATCCTTTTATTCTTAATCCTTCTATTTCTCTTCTTGGATCTGCATCAATAATATTTCAAGAGTCATTATAAACGAACAGTGGTGAAAGCGGACAGCCTTGTCTAGTACCTTTGCTAATTTTCATATCTTCTGTAAGATCTGTGTTTATACACAACCTTGCACTTTGTTCAGAATATATTGATTTTATCATTCTTATAAAGTTTTCACCCAGCTTCATTTTTTCCATTACTGCAAACATAAAGTCCCAATTTAAATTATCAAATGCTTTCTCTGCATCTGCAAAGATTAATGCTACTTCTTTTTCTGGATGTCTTTCATAATATTCTACAATATTTACAACAGTTCTAATATTCTCTCTTATTTGTCTTTTGGGAAGAAACCCTGCTTGATCTTCCTTTATAAAGTTTATCAAATGTTGTTTAAGCCGTTCTGCCAAGATTCTTGTAAATATTTTAGAGTCATTATTTAATAGCGATTGGTCTGTAATTTTTTACGTTCATGACATCTCTATCTTCCTTAGGTATCAACGAAATAGCTTCTTTCCATGTATTTGGTACTTTCCCTTTTATTATTATTATATTCATCAACTTCTGCAATTTTGGTATTAACTCATCTTTAAAAGTTTTAAAATATTTAGCTGTATATCCATCAGACCCAGGTGCTTTTCCATTCTTCATTGCGTTAATTGCTGCTTCAATTTCTATTTTTTCAATTGGGCCATTCAAAACTTTTCGCATATTTTCAGTTAAGGGCTCTATTTTTATCTTTTGTAAATACTCATCCATTTTCTCTTTCTTTATTTTAACACCTTTAAACAATTTGGCATAGTACTTAAAAAAATCTCTTTTTATTCCCTCTTGAGTAACCACTTCTCTTCCATCTACCACAATTCTGTTAATTATTCTATTTTCTCTCTTTTTCTTCAATTGCCAAGCCAAATATTTTCCCTGCTTATTTCCTCCCTCAAAGGATTTCTGCTGAAGTCTTTTCAAACTCCATTCCACTTTATTTAACAAATGTCTCAATTGAGTTTGTAATATTGTAATTTCCCTTAAAATTTTCTATTTCCCTGGCCTTTTTCTCAACTTCCCTTCCTTTTTCTTTATTTCATTTTGAATGTCCAACAACTGTTTTTCTTTTACTCTCATCTTTATTATTCAAAGTAATCAACATTCCTTTCATTAATGCTTTATAGGCATCCCAGACCGTCTGAAAGTCAATATCCTCTTTGTCATTCACTTGGAAAAAAGCTTTAGTTTCATTTTCTAGGTATGTCACTGTTTCTTTATTCTGTAGCAAATCTTCATTCAATCTCCATCTTCTCACCTTCTTGGACAATTTTGTAATCCACATTATTGGGTTATGATCAGCACCAATTTTAGGTAAAATCTCTATTTTCCTTGTTATAAGACCTAAATCTTTAGTTCCCCACAGCATGTCAATTCTAGAAAAAGTTTTGTGTCTTGCAGAAAAGAAAGTATAGTCTCAAACGTCAGGGTTAAATTTCCTCCATATATCTTCCAGATTTTCTTGTTTAACCAGTTCAAAAAAAGACTTTGGCAATTTTCCTTCTTTACTATTATTTTTTTTCCCTCCCGACCTGTCCAATGAGTTCTTAACTGTTCTATTAAAATCTCCCATTATCAAAACTTGCTCATAGGTCAATTCATCAAGCTGTTGTATAATGTCTTTAAAAAAGAAGATGATATTAGATTTATATCCCACCCTCCACTCCAAAGAGTCTCAGAGCGGCTCACAATCTCCTTTAACTTCCTCCCCCACAACAGACACCCTGTGAGGTGGGTGAGGCTGGAGAGGGCTCTCACAGCAGCTGCCCTTTCAAGGACAACCTCTTCCAGAGCTATGGCTGACCCAAGGCCATGCTAGCAGGTGCAAGTGGAGGAGTGGGGAATCAAACCCGGTTCTCCCAGATAAGAGTCCGCACACTTAACCACTACATCAAACTGGCTCGCCTTTGCACCATTAGGTGCAAAACATCCTTTGCACAATTAGGTGCAGAAAGTCCCAATAACAACTTTTTTTTCTGTCTAATATTGTCTCTACCACAACAAATCTTCCATCTTTATCTTTAAATACTAATTTTGGCTCTAATTCTTGTTTAGTATAAAAAACCACTCCCCTTTTCTTCTGTTCAGCCAATAAAAAAAATTCCACTCCCAATTGTTTGAACCATAAAAATTTATAATCTTTTTTGTTTGATATGCACTTCTTGCAAACAAATTATATTACAGTTTTGTTTCTTAATCCAATGAATTGTTGCCCTTCTTTTTTTTGTGGTGAATTTAGTCTATTTACATAACAAGACAATAATTTGTAATCCATCATGGTGCAAATTCTTTATTTTCTTCAAAAAATCTACGCATATCCTGTGCATTTGTAATTGTGATTCTTTTCCCCTGGAGTTCAAAGCTCAGGCCTTCAGGTATTATCCATCTAAACCTCATTCCATTGTCTCTCAATTTTTCTGTCAACTTTTTATATGTTCTTCTATCATTTATCACTTGCCTTGGCAGCTCCTTCATGATTCTCACTCTATTGCCTCCCACTATCAATGTCTTTTTCAAAGTTTTTACTCATGATCCTTCCCACCATTTCCTTTGTCATATATCTTATGACAACATCTCTTGGTAAGTTATTTTTCTTGGCATAAGGTGAGTTCACTCTACACATATAGTCATACATGTTTTTAGTCTCTTCAGGGTCTTCCTCTAAAAATTCTGCAATTATTTTTATTATATATTCTTTTAAATCACCCTCCTCCTTCTCAGGTACTCCTCTCAGACGTATCTGAGTCTCCATCAATTTGTAGTCATTGATTGTCACTTTTTCTTACATTTTCAACAAGGTGGAATCATATACTTTCATTCTGCCTTCTACCTCCTGCACTTTCTTAGATGTTTCCTCAGTTTCTTTCTGAGATCTTCCATATCTTTTTTAATCTCTGCAATAATTTTTTCCCCCGATTCATTTATCATCTCTCTCACCCCTTTCATCATTTTGGCCTCCATTGCCTCCAATTGGTCCTGCATTTTTCCCAATGAATTAGCCCTTGTACGGGGCTGCTTGTGTTCAGACATTTAAAAAACAACAAAAATTTGGACCTCACCAATTTCCAATTCGACTATCAGATTCAAAAGAGTAGGACTTGCCCTTTATAACAAGCCCAATTTCGCTATTCTCGGAGCTCCCAAAGTCAAGATATTTATTTTTAAAGTTTTTAAATCTTCCAAAATGGTGGTCGCAACTTTTTACTGCTTTTTACAATTTTTTCCCCCCTTTTAAAAACATCCAAGGTCCACACCAATAATATGACCAATAGTATTTAACTTCTTACCCTCTTCTCAGTTAACTCCAATTTTTAATGTCCCGAATTCTTTAAAAACATTGTTTTTATTTTGACCTCCAGCAATGGCCGCCGATGTTTCTCAATGGTAGTAAATTCCTAGAGTAGGTTTTCCTTCCACTGCTTTTGTTGCCACAAAGTCTCATTCACACTGGTAAGGAGATCTCACGATACTTGACGTACTTCCTGTCTTGCTTGAATGTGCTGCAGGTCTGTGACGATGGTGCTCTTTTTCAAAACCGCAAGTAGACTAAACAAGAAATTCCTTTCCACTTTTTAACACTGTCTTTTATATTTATAAAGTCCAAATTTCACCTCTTCCTCCCCTCTTCTTCCAGACTTTCTAGATTTTCCTTTCCCACCTTTTTTAAATTTATTCCATTAAGCTGTAAATAGTTCCAGAATGAAAGATAGTAATTTGTACCTTCTCTTTCAATTATCCAAGTTCCCACCGGTCTTGCAAAGCTTTAGATGTTTAGCAATGTCCAAGAAGGTTAGGATCCTGTCGAGCTTATGTCAAATAAATGATTCTGAAAACTTCTGCAGATGATGAAAATGCAACTCTTCCCAGAGACCCTCAATGCCTCAAAGGAGCGCCCCCCCCCCGGGACTCCCTTTTAGCCAAGATAAATCTTCTAAAAGTTTCCTGTGCATATCTTGGACTAATCTCTGACTGAGAAAAGTAGGCAGTAGGCTTTAAATTGTCTTCTACTACCCCAAACAGAAGTTCCAGCCTGCTCCCGTTATGAGAAGCAGCTCAGCTTGACATTTTCCTCCCCCGAAAGTCCATGTAAGGGCCAAGTGATGACACAGATGTTGTCATTAGCATTTAGTATGAGCCAGCAAACTACCATTTAATTATTTTTCTTAATTATGTTGCTGTAATCCCAAAAGTTTACCAGCATTTTGGCTCTTTATCTGATAGCCACTGTTAAATTAATATTTACCAGGTATTGGAAATCTGTCAATATTAAAAATCAGAATTGGATGGATAAAACTCTGCAAAAGTTTTGTACTAATTGACATATTCTCATTTTTAAAAGTCCATTCTGTAAAGAAAATAGCTAAGAAATTGAATGTTTTTGTTTAACAAAATGAAAACACCCACAACTGACATTTGGTGTAGTTTCTGGCATGTTGAACCTTTCTTTATGTCCTTTGTCAATGATGTAATTTAAAACTGATACTGTTTATTTGTATGTTATAATTTAGGCAATCTTACATTTTTAATTTTTCTTTTTATATACATTCTGTGTTCTTTTGATATATAAAAGTTTTTTAAAAGTGCAATGTATTCATTCCATTGCATTGTAATTCTGTGAGATTGATCTTGTTGGCAATGTTCAATTATTATATATCAAATTGTTTAACCAGAAACTGTATCCCAAAGGTATGTTGTTTCTGTATTTGGCAGTAGCGATTGTGGTTAATAGTCATTAACCTGCCCTCCATTAATTTTTCTTTGGTGCAGTTTCCAGCATTTCTTGTTAAAAAGCAAGTCTGGGAAAGGTCTCATCATCTTGAATCATCCAAGAGTTGCTAAAGGTTTTATTTTTGCCAGTGCTAGCCTTGATGGAGATAAGGTAGATAGTGTGTGCCCATGTGTGTCCGTGAATACTTTTTCCTTCTCCTATTCAAATAAAATGTAGATTTATTTTCTTTATTTCTACCTTATATCTGGAATTAGTGTAACCTACCTTGTCTTTCACACTGGTCTTACCATATCTGTATATCATTAGCCACCTTTGGTCACGGACTGTGAATATCTAAATCTGTGGACTGGAGCCTCGTGGAGGCTAAATAGATCTTTCTGCACAGTTGGGGCGTTCCCCAGGTATGTAGAAAAATCTGATTTTTAAAAAAATGGTGGAGAAAAAAACCCAACATTAAAGTTTACCTTGCTGGTAGGCCATGCTAGATTCAGTAGCAGCACAGCCAAGGAGCCCTGCTGGCAGATGCTCCAGCCCAGGAAGAGAATGAGGGTGGTGAGTGAGTGAATGCCAAGAGGGGAGACAGTGTATTCCCAAGGCTGGGGGTAGATGGGGAAAGCAGCAAGGGAAGGGGTGAGTGAATGCTAATGGTGGTGGGGTAGGTGTGAAAAGCATGAAGGGCTGGGTTGACTGATGGAAAAAAGTGGGGAGAGCAAATAAGATGGGGGGGGGTGTAGGTTGACAGATAAAGGGGAATGGGAGAAAAGAGTGAAATAGGAGGTAGGTTTACAGATAAAGGGAATGGGAGAAAGGGAGGTATAGGTGGGTAGGTTAACAGAGAACGGGGACAGATTGAGAGAGATGGAGGTAGGTGACAGATAAAGGAAAGGGGAGACAGAAGGGGAAGATAAAGAAGGAGAAGAGTGAAGAAAGCATAGAGCAGGAAGGAATCCGCCCTCTTTGCAAGTTTCTTGCGGGTCTTCACTTGTCTTCTTTATTCTTTTGTTGGCTCACTTTGATTCCAGCCAAAACAGTGTTCTTATCCTTACCTTTTAAGTACTTTGTGGCTTTGCTTCCTTTGGTGTTACCCTTCACCGGTTTATCAACTTCCTTATTGCCTGCTCTTTGTGTATGGACCTTGATCTTGGCATATATGTTCTTGAGGTGAGGATTCCCTCAGATAGAGATTTTGAGTTTCAGGTGCAGAAGTTGATAGTTATAAGTGTTATTGACAAAGACTGTGCTGTTCTGAGTGATCCCTACTGCAAATAGCAGTCTAAAAGACGCCAGGATTAGCGCACTTGAGTAACTGTAGGATTTGGTTCTGTGCACGTGTGCACTCATACGTGTGTGCGCGTGCACACACACACACTTTGTTTTCACATGACAACAAGAAATGACTTCTGTGTTGGGCAAGTCCTTAACTGCAAATGTAATTACAATCTCATTGTTTTTCTCCCACTTACAGGTCTCTGATGCTCCGTGTTTAATAGAAATTTCATTCTCTTGCCAAAGTCAGATGAGGAAAAGAAGAGGTTTTGCAATCCAGCTGTTTGGAAAAACCCTTATACCTCCATGCAGTACCTGAAGGTACCTTCTCCCCCCCCCCCCCCCCAGGAACTAAAGATTCAGGTTAAGGCTTGTCACATATGCTTCAAAATAGCTTATTTTGTGAGTTTGTCATAATTTTTTCTAAGTCTGGGTGGTCTGATGCTTTTTATTTAAAACAAGCAACTCTCTCCTGGCTATTCAAACAGGGCAGTCTATAACCACAGTAATTATTCACTTAAGTTTTTAAAATAAGACACAAGTGGAAGAATTAAATAATACCTCATAGTGATCCTATGGGGCACTGTTGATTTTCTCCTAGCATCTGCTCTGCAGAAGAAGACAAATTGGTTGAAATGTTAGGTACCTAGGTTTGTGGTTTCTGCCATTGATTTTTATCAATTTTAAATGATTTTACTGTGAATCACTTGTAGTAATTCATAAATCTGAATTTTAATATTTAAGTTTATTCTAAACAGAAAAAAAATCTGCCACAAGTATATTAGTTATGTGAAAAACAGCAGCTATATAAATCGGTACTAAGGTGATAAACTTAAAATAAAATTAAATAAGACTGTTATGAGTAGGGATGGTCAGAAACAGGAAAACTGAAGATCTGTTCATGAAACAGGAAAACTGAAGATCTGTTCATGAAACAGGAAAACTGAAGATCTGTTCATGATCTCATGGTTCATGAACCTTCCTGTTTACCAAACTGGTTCATTTTGTGAGGTTCGTGATGTGGTAGAACAGCCCCCCTGCAGGCTAGTGATGCCAGATTTGTAGTGACTCTGCAGCTGACTCTCCTCTTCTATAAAAGGGAGATCACCCCCCCCCCCCCTTTTCCTTTTGACCCTGCAATCCTTGACTTCTGGGCCTCCTGGGGTCCCTTTTTTTGGCCTGGCCTCATGTGCCAACCTCCCTCTGACTGCCTCACAAGCTGGTTTCCCAGAACTCCTGCCATTCCTGTGAAAAATAGATCACCTTCCCCTTTCTCTCCCAATCCTTGGGTCTCTGCCTCCTCTCTCTCCTGCACTGCTGCTGGCGTGCACCCCTCCTCCACCTCTCCATCACCCCCTTTTGCTCCCGACCTTGGTTCTTTCATGCTTTTTCCACTCCCACAGGGGCCACTTTTGTTTGATTTTGGAAGGCCACTATTGGTGTTTCGAGGGCTGCAGATGTCCACCCCCTGTTGCTTTGGTGATTAATTGGTCGGTGCTAGTGTGTCTGCCCCACAAACTGCCAACATGAACTGCATGGACCTATGTAAAAGCCATGGAGGTTTGTGGGAAGTCCATTGTTGGCTAGATTGCATGACCTTTGATGCAAAACCCATGAACAAGCAATTTTAATGACAAATTTAGGTTTGTGATGAGCTTTGTGCCTATCCCTAGTTACGAGTGCTACTGTGGAAATTTCTGATTGGGTGGAGGCGTGTGGCTGAAAGAGGACTTGAAGCCTGCTTCTCTTTTCCCCCTTTCGCACACTTTCCCCAGTTCTTTCTCTCTGGTGCAAATTCTCCTGCTCAAAGAGATATGGTACAGTAGGACAGGTTTGGTTGTCTCATTCAGTGAACAGAATAATACACAATAGGCTTCTCTGTAACTGGCAAACCTCACCTGTTCCGATATGATCCCTAGTATTTTCCATTGAAGCCCTTTTCTCCTTGCCCATATCTTCAGAGGTAAGGTGAGTGGCCACAAAGATCCACAATAGCTCAGCACTGGCAGCCAGATATTGTAATACTCTCTGCAGGCATATTTATCACTCTTATTTTTTTATTGGCAAGCTACCAAAAAAGGTCTTTGGTAGCATTTGATTACTGTTTAATTAAAATAATTTCTATAGCTGACTGCTGCTTCTGTTTTGTTTTACTTTGTTTTATTATAATAGATTTTTGAAATTTTGAGCAGACGAGACAGATGTTTCTACAGTCCTGAGAAAAGCCCAGGTTTGCAGAAAAATCTGAAATTTTAAACACATAATCTGGGGGTGTTGGTTTAAAAAAAAACCAAAATAGAAATAATGTCTGTAGCTTTAAGAAATGAATGCTCTCAGTGGCAGTTGGTAGGCAACCACAACAGTATTGCCAGCTGTTCAGCCTTGATCTTGTAGAAGGAGGTGGGGAGAGGGGTCAGGGACTTTTCCAGGGTGTTCTGGCCTTTGAGGAGAAACACACTGGGGCCAGGCCCAGCAGCAACCATCAAGTGACTTGCATGATTTACCCAGGTCTAATTGCTTGCAACTATTCAGCAGCAACCACCTCAGAAAAGGTAGTATGGTGTAGTGAGTAGAGTTTCGAATTGGAATCCCCACTCTGCTGTGGAAACTCACTGGGTGATGTTGCACCAGTTACACACACTTATTATAATGTAACATTATGGTGATAAAATGGATGAGAGGAGAATGATGTAAGCTGCTTTAGGTTCTCATTGTGGAGAATGGTGAAGTATGAATGAAGTAAATAAATACCAGGATAGCCAAAAATGGGGGCAGATAAAGGATAGCAGAGTGGGTGGAAAAGAGAAATAGAAGTAGGAAAAGGTGAGAATATGGGAGTTGCCAGGAGGAGGAAAGATGAAATAGTGTGAGGAATAAGGGGGAAAGTGTAGTGCTTCCTGCAATTCCTTGTGGGTTCTCCACTGGGAAGCTTGGCCTGGCAGACAGCACTGCACAAGTGTTTTACACAAATCTGCTCTGAGTGTCTTTGGCCAATAGAAAAATTTGAGGAGTCCAATGGAAGAGGAAGATAAAGTTTATTGCAATAAACTGAGAACAGATCTAAACCATAGCCTGCAGTTTGCTCTGAAAAATTTAAAAATGGTTACAATCTTACATACCATTGATGACACACTGGCACATGTTATCATATACATATATTAATTGACTGTAACCTGCCTAATTTCATGGTGAGAGCCAACTTAATTGATATTGATACACTATGTCAGCCTGGCATCCATCCATTGGATGAAAATTGTTGCATAGCAAGAAATTCAATGCGCCTGTGTATGTCTTGCCCAGATAAATCCAGTTTGGCGCTCTAAGAACCCTCTACTCCTATTTAGAAATGCAGTAAGGCACAGTTCATGTTTCTGTTACAGATAAGACCAGAATGTTGGTAACTTTTCTGTCTCCTCAGTCAGGCCTAACTGTGTGTTAACCCATAAAGATGTTACTCAAGCATGCTTGAGTGGCCTTCCCAACTAAAGCTGTATCCCACAAGTGGACCATAGTTTTCCTGTGTTGAGGCTGCAATGGAGAGAAAGCTGAAGACAGGGGGTTATAAAGTTATAATTTGTACATATCTCAGACACATCCAGAAGTCTACAGATGTACCAAGGAGATAATCCAGTCCTGTGATTCAGTGCATGGAAAGAGGCTGTAGAGTCTTAGATGCATGCAAGTAGACTTGCAAAGTCAGTGGATGCCACCTGGGACAACACATACAGAACCTTGCATAAGTAACCTATATGACATATCCATAAAGGCATGGGTCTGTGGTGGTCCTTGTATGTAGAAATGAAGAATAGTAGTTGGCTGTTTGTCTTGGTAGGGAGGAGAGGTAATTCTTTGACACGGGCTGCTATCACAAACCCTACTAGAAGAAATGGATTCCATATGCAGCACTCTAGAGATTAGAAGAGGCCAGGTAGACTGGCTGCTGAATGGCTTGTTAAGTCCTGCGACTGCATGCCAAGTGTCAGATTTGAAGCAGCACATCAGTCTCTCTGATCTCTTGCAGACTCTTCGTTAAGGCATGTGCACCGTTCCATGTGCATATGTGACTACTCTATGACTTTGGTTAGCGATTGGTGCAGGGCTTTGGGCATAGCTGTGCATTTAGATTTCTTGGTCCTTAGCACAGAAACTCTGATTTGTGCCTTAAGTTGTGCTTTTAAGTTGACAGTGATTTTATTACATGCTCATGAAACCAATGCTTTCATTTCTTTACAGTTCCTAAATAATAATCACAGAGTCAAAGGTATAAACTTCAGGAGCCTAAAGAAGTCACCATGAAGTTATATGTATTTCTAGTCAACACTGGAACCACCCTTACCTTTGATACAGAACTTGCAGTACAAAAGTAAGATATTCTCATTGGATTTCTATGTGAAGTCTGTTCCTAGGTTAACTCTAGCAAGACTGACTTCTCCTTTATCTCCAAGTTAATTAATAAACTTGATGTTTTCCAAGCGCTATATGAAAACTGTAAGACTACAGCTATAAGTACCTTTTGATAGTGGTCAACTTTTCCAGGGTTTGAAATGGCTGCTGGGGAGGGGGGGTGGGACTGAAGGGCAGAGTCATCAGCACCTTCTGATGATGGATTGCTGGATGCAATGCAAAGTCTGGAATTGAAACTTAAAGAAAAACTGTTGCCAGAAGATGCTTATAGATGTAATTTGACAGTTTTTGTAGTACTTGAAGAACATCCAAAACTGTGGGAAAAGTGCACCTCTGTTGCTATTTACATAGATGGCATACTGTAAATATTGGTAGAACTTTGCCTGATATTTTTCATCATCTTCTGGTAGCTGTTTAAGGGAAGAAGATCAAGAGACTGTCTTGTGCTTCTGCTGGTATTGCTAAGGATAGAATGTCAGTGCTATTGGAGAAATAAGGTGCAGTCACTTTGCCACTGATAAGTTTGGGTACCTAATGTTTAGCATTTATTTGGATTTGCCTTTAAAGATGTACATAAATGAGGTTTACAACTTCTGTAAAAATAGCAATGAATGAACTCAACTTTTTTATCGTTTTAGTGTTGCAGACCTTAAACAAGCAATTCAAACCAAGTACAAGATTGCTATTCAGCATCAGGTGCTGGTTGTCAATGGAGGGGAGTGTATGGCAGCTGACAGGAAAGTTTGTAGTTACAGTGCTGGAACGGTAAATATTAATTTTGTTTTCATTCTTGTCACAAAGAGTCTGGAAAGAAAAGGGAAATAATAGGTTTTATTTTAACACAGGACACAAACCCAATTTTTCTCTTCAACAAAGAAATGATCTTATGTGAACGTCCTCCAGCTATCCCCAAAACGACATTTTCAGCAGAAAATGAGATGGAATTAAAAGTTGAAGAATCTCTTATGATGCCTGCAGTTTTTCACACAGTAGCTTCACGGACACAACTTGCTGTGGTAAGCAACATCAGAAAATACAGCAATTGGTTGCATTCAGACAATTAATTTCAGGCGTTATGTGAAACCATGTTTTGTTTTAACTGTGGCTATTTTGTAGATGGCCATTGAAATCCTTGTTTGCTTTGGCAAATGCTGGCTTTATCCATGAAAAAGTGATGAAAAGCAAGAGAGGTTTTGATTTAAAACTGCTCTGTCCAGTTATCTCTGTAGCCCAGGAAGGAACAAGCCGGGGTGTCTGCACTCATACATCATGAGAAACTGTAGTTAAACTTAAATGTGGTTAATAAACCAGGTTCAAACCCTGGTTTCAGATCCTGGCATGAAGTTCCTAATTGACTGTAGTTAGCAAGGTGTTCCACATTTGAATGATCACCTAAACCATACTTAGTTCAGAAATCGTATAAAACTGGTTTTAATTAAACTGACTCATGGTGTGCCAAAGTTGAGAATAACATCCATCAAATACATAACAGAGTATTAATAGCTCAATAGTCAGTTATATATTAAACTTATTTTGATTGTGTATGGTGGTTTCTCTTCATAGAGCAGTATTTCTGATCATTCTAATTGTGACTCAGATAAGACCTCTGATAAAAATTAAAGAGCCTATTTGTCCAACATCTGGTTAACAAGATCACATATACTTGGTTAAGAAAAAAGTTCTGACTGTGTTTTGTATTATATGGCTTGTAGTTATATGTTTTTTTCTTGTTGGGTACATAAAGTTAGTGCCACTGGAGAGTCTAAGACATGTTGAATAAAACACAAAGACTGCTTAGTTTGCAGCTGCCTCCAATACTTGGCAACCAGCTGCTACATAAGCAGGGTTTGATAGAAATAGCCATCCCCTCTTGTTTTTCTCTGAGATACAATAATTGGTGGTGTACTGCCTCTGAAAATTTCAGCTGTTATGGCTAGTAGCTGTCAAAAGATGCTGCCCATCAGTGTATCTACTCTATGCTGATGGTCATTACAGCCTTTGGCAATTTCATGTTAATGATTTTTTGTAAGAAAAAGTTCTTCCTTTTGTCTTGAGCTTGCTGCCAGTCAGTTTTGTAGGATGATCTAGATTTATAAGCTTTTTAGAAGGATATACCCAATGAAGTCAATTTATTGGAGAGACTAGCAACAAACCAGACCAGTTAGTTTTGCAACAGGTAACATCTGAATGGTTGAAGAGTCAACCTATTCATTTTAATCTGTTTTTTCTCATTATGCAGGAAATGTATGAGATTGCCAAGAAACTTTGTTCCTTCTGTGAAGGTCTCGTCCATGATGAACATCTTCAGCACCAAGGCTGGGCTGCCATAATGGCAAATTTGGAAGATTGCACATATTCCTACCAAAAGCTGCTTTTCAAGTTTGAAAATGCATATTCAAATTACCTGCAGTCCATAGATGAGATTAAGCTGAAACTTACACAGTAGGTTTGCCATTAGACTCATCAATAAGAAGCTACCTCTACACAGTCACTTTACTCAAAACTAAGGTTTTATGATTTTGTATATTTATAGTAAATTTTATTTAACTCAGTAGTTCTAATTTGTGAAGTTTGGATGGTAGTTGAAATAATGAATCAGGTTTGTACTGTTAAGAAATGTAAGTTTTTCCTGTGAGAAGATGATTCTGTTGCATTTCTGTTCAAATATGTAGAAGCTGTTTCGCACTATATGCTGCCCTTAATGTGTTCAATATGATTTATCCATAACAGTTTTCTTAATTATTTAGCAAAGCTTTCTGTAGACTAGTACCCACTGTATGCTCAGTTACTAAGAGCTTTGAGGTTCAGATTTCAGACTTGTTCTGTATGGATTGTATCCAGGGTACCAGGAGTGGAACTCTGCTCACAGAACACATCCTATCCTTCTGCTGCTCATCATGCCTACTGGAGAACCTCCAGGAAGAATATTGGTTGCACTGTGGTAGTCTGTAGTGCAACGGGGGAATTGGCAAAAGTGCCTTTTTGCTGATGGAAACAGATTTAGATGCAACTCATCTAAATGGGCTTTAAGACATATAATTAAAGAATAATGTTAATTCATTTTCAGTCATTTTGTAAATGGTTGTTTTGAAAACTCTGGATTGTTTTGTTGACACCGTTCTGTGGAAAATACTAATTGAGAAAGTGCTGCAAAGATAAAATTTCAATCTTATATCAGTGTTTAAATGACAATTTAATATTATGCCTTGTTTTTTTCTAATTTACCTCAAGATATCCACCTGAAGTTATTGATTAGGACAGTTTTTCAGATACATGCTAAATATTGTTGATAAAGCATTTTTGAAGAAATGTGGGCAGACAACTTTTCCAAAGGTTTTGGATATGTAAAAGCCACACTTTGGATTGGAGTTGTGCATACTTGGTTGAGATTAAAGTTAATGAAAGATAGCTTTATTTTAAAAGGAACAGAAATCAATGAAGTTGCTCCTGATCACAGTGCAGAGCTGACAGCCTGAATAAAACTTTGTTGGTCTTAAGGTGCTATTGGACTCTAACTTTGTAACATTGCTTCAGACCAACATGGCTACCCACCTGGAGCTTGTCAAGAGATGCAAAAACTGTATCAACATTGATCACATGCTTTCTGTCATACAGTCTGAGGGCCTGCATAGCAACTGAAGTGAAGAAATTTTCATGATTGGAAATTATTGTAAAATGATTTGCAGCAAAACCACCCTAGTTTGGCTGCAATGGGGTAATGAAGATGAAAGCAACAGCAACAGTGCAACAGTTCTGTAGAGGTTCAGCATATTTGCATAAGAGCTTCCATGGGATGCTGATGACATTATTGATTGAAATGGTCAAAGACCCATCTTTTCCCCCAATACAAGTAAAGCCCAGGATGGGTAACATCACTGGTGCAAAGGATATGACAATAAGCAATATTCAGAAAATCTCTCCTCAGTATGCAGGAGATGACCCTAGTACAACGAAACATGGGTACTTTGGTTGTCTATGATGATACTTGTACAAAAATGAAGTTTATGAATCCACTGCGCAGATACTGCTCTTGATGAAATATTCTGTCTGATACGACTGAAGCCTCATTGTGTTGCTTGGAAGGCCTGCTAGAGTCAGCAACTTTAATGAACTTGCAAATCCATATATGCGACGTCATATGAATATGGGAAGGCTCTTCCACCAGTACAAAGAAGTCCCAATTAAGGCTGGTATGAGTAGGAGACTTTTGAAACACTCAAACAAGAGAGAAATGGGAAAAATTCAGTGTGAGTTCTCACAAACTGGACCTGCTTTCTGGATGTGCCTGGTAACAATGCAGACTTAGCAACTTTCCTCTCAGATTATCTTGTTATAGATCCTGTTTCTGGCAAAAAAACCCATAGCTGTTAGTTCTAAGTGGAAGTTCAAGTGCAAATACCAATCCATGTTTGGTATAGGCAAATGATGAAGGACCAGGCTTGTATTGCATTGTCCCATGGTCTTCAAACATGATACACAAATGTTTTGATGCTGTTACATCTCAGCAAAATCAAAAGTAAAGTGTGATGATGGCAGGCACATCCAACTGTCACATGTATATGCCATTGCATGAAACGAAGGGGAACCTCTCTATATAATAGCAGGATTTGATACAGTATTTTGCATTGCTGGACATAGAAAGAAGTCTTCAGGAAGTATCCAAAACGGTCACATTCTCCATTAACCCAGGGATGGAGAATTGACAGTTAAAGTATTGAGGGATGCAAAAAGTTTCTGCAAGTTTTGCTCTGTACCAGAAACAACCTACTGTGATAAGGCCTGAATTAAACTGTTTAACAAGTGCAGATAACTGGGAACGTTTCTTTTCATATACTGAGATTTCTCCTTCAGTGAGTAAACTGTCGTGTGAAAGCAAGACATCAGTCCAGCAGCTGTTTTGCCACCACCTGAAACAACAGGCTGGAAAATGGGAGTGTGTTTGTGCACCCGTGCCTGGAAGTCATGGCAGAATCTGGTGACTCCTACTGGGTCATGGGGACATTCGGAGAAGTGGCTTGATAGCCTGCCTCTGTCTCCTGACTCCTGGTATTCTCTGGAGGTCTCCCCTCCAAATATTTGCCAGGGTCGGCCCTGCTTAGTTTCTGAGATCTGACGAGATTGGGCTTGCCTGTGCTATCCAGGTCAGAGCACAAAGGATTATGTTTTTGACCTGTACTGAAGTATGCATGTATGAACAAATTTGACAACGTTTTTCAAGTAAAAGTAGTTTTTTAATGTGCGGAAGACATTTCTTTTTGTATTGTCTTGCAGCTAGTTACAGAAATATATCAAGTCTCTCTATTTTAAAATAATCATGAATCGCATGCTATATTATTGTACTATGGAAAATTTTGTTGGTCTTTAAGTTGCTACTGATATTAATTTTGTTCTCCTATTGCAGACTACATGGATACATTTTTATGCTTGATTTAAACAGATATTTTATAAACGTATCTTAAAACTCTTCTGAGCTAAAAAGTCCATGAAATAGTTTTCACAAATATAGTTAGCACGTTTTCTTGTCTGTTAATTGTATTAATGAGTATGGAAAACATAGTAATAGACACAGAACCATGTTATTACACTCCATTGAAAAGTTATGGTCACCAGCTGTCTTGGTCTCTGCCCAGTTTATTTTTGGTTTTGAGGATTTTGAAATTCAAAATATAGGTTGATAAAGAAAGTCTTTCTTTCAACATACCTTCAACCTTTGAAAAAAGTGGTTTGCATACTTATCCTTAAATCCCTTACATTAACATTTTCTGGGGGGAAAATTCCTAATCATATTATTTGATAAACAGTAATAAGGCTTCAAACAGTTCTTTGCATGAACTTCCACTTATGCATGGAAGTGGGGTTGAACATTTCTTATTTTTCACGATTTCCTTCCTCCAGCTACAATCCCCCAGATCATGTTCCAGAAGTATTTTCAAGAAGTTGCAAAAAGAACATTCCTATGAGTTGCAGCAGATTCATGGTGACCCCTTCCATTGCACATTCCAGGCATGAGATGAGCAGAGGTCACTGCTTTCCTAGGAATAGCAACTACAGTCTTCTATGATGGTCTGCTGTCCAAGCACAGACCCTGACTGTCCCTGCTTAGCTCCCAGGCTCTGATAAACTTACTCCAAACTGGGCTAATCAGGCTGCTTCTGCAACCAGAAGATTGAAGTCTCTGTTTAGGCAAACAAAACTGCTGTTGGTTGTAAATTATTTCTGCTGTTTCACGTATGAATGTAAAACATTTCACAGTCAAAGCTTACTATCGGAATTTTTTTCAACATGGAACCAACAAATTTTCAGCATTGTTTTGCTTGATAGGACATAGCCTTCCTGCCTTCCTCTTTCCACTGCAGATCTCTGAAAAATTATCCTGAAGTTTAAGCATTCTCTGGAACTGTGTGGTATTTGGCACTGGGGACTGAAATAGAAAGAGGAACTCAGTGAAGGACCCCCTCCCCCCCCTTTTTTGCATGAATGGAAGTGCTTAATTCTTGTAAGGGCATGTTTGGGGCCAGTCTTTTATTAGGAAAGAAGTGCCCATCCTTAGAAAAAACGAAACAAATTATAATTAAAATTGTATTATGAATACCACTATTTATTTACTTCTGTTTTATACTTAGCATTTTTGTATGTTTTTTTCCCAAGTTTAGGGGCTGCTGTTTCCATAATGGCCAAGATCCCCCTGCTGGAGTGCCTAACCAGACATAGTTACAGGGAATGTTTAGAACGGCTGGATTCTTCTGCTGAACATGAAGGGACAGAAGGTGAAGACACTGAGAATGAGAAGTCGGCTGAAGTGGTGCTTTCTCCTGACATGTCTAAAACGAACAAACAATCACTGCTGTCCTCATGTTGCAAATCAGTAGAACATTCAATCCTAGATGGCACAATTTCTGAAAAAATGAATGAAAATAAGGAAGCCAGTCAAAATCCTTCAGTCCAAGACAGTGAAGCGTCAGCAGAGCTGGGAGAGAGTGATCTGCCTTCTTTCAACGTCTCCCTATTAGACTGGATAAATGTTCAAGATAGACCTAATGACGTTGAATCCTTGGTCAGGAAATGTTTTGATTCTATGAACAGAGTAAGTTAACACATTTGAGATTTTAATGGCAGCTTGTTTTGTTTTGTTGGATTGCGGTTTTCAATCTTTAAAAAAAAGATTTTTCTGTTAGTAATGAGAGGTTCTTAGCTGGAAAGTCAGGTCATCTGGTAGCCATAGCGGTGTCTCCTCTTTTCCTTAAAAATAGCAAGCTTGTGGTTTGCAAAGGAATCAAGGCTGGAATGGTCATGAATGAAACGGCTTCTTTTATTGCCCAGCACTGTCATTTGAAGATGAAGAAGCATCCCCCTTTCCCCATAAACAGATTAGACCATTTTGTCATAATGGATAAGTTTTATAGAACAACATTCTCCTTATGTTGTGGGGCTTTTCCATCACCTTCTTTCCAGTTCAGTCTGTGCTGTGGCAGACTCACAAGGCTCTCTGCTTTCAGGCTGGTCCCAAAGAGGTTGGAAAAACCCTGCTGCAATCCATGGTCTCCACTCAGCAGTGAAGTTTCCCTTGCTCCTGGGAGACAGGATGTAACAAAAATAAACCGTTACATCTTCTGCAAGCCAGTGTGGGAATTGTCCATTGCAACTTTGTACTTTTGAGCTGTTGTGCTCCTGAGATAGTGACCTTACCTGTTGACACTCCCTGTTCCTGTACTTTGGATAATGAGACAGAATAGGTATGGTGTGGTTTACAGAAATCAGGCTTGGAACAGAGTAAGAAAGATTAATAAATGAATTAACAGAATATACACAGTCTGTTCAGGCACTCTGGAGGACCAAGATTACAAACAAGTATGAAAACTGATTCCTCTTTCCCTAAACTCGATACTTATCCAAAATGATGTTTAAATAGGACAGTCTAGTTTTACTTGGAGTTGCAGTAGTTTAAAGTGCAGTAGTTTTCTTAATAGGCACTTTCTCCTGTTGTCCTTTGGACATGGATGAGATGCAGTCACTAGGTTAAAAGCTTATTCTTTCATGGCTTTTGCTCATCCAAGGAGAAGTGCAAGATGGAAGAAAGCTTTTTTGTGTCCAGAGAATTTGTAACTTATCTTTGGGATTGTCCATCCTATCTTGGAGTTGTTCCAATCTTCCTGCCACCCAGAGGCATGTGACTTAATCCCTCTGTCCTCTTAGGTGTGATATTCTAGCCAGATGTGAGATGGTAAGCCATTGTCATCCTTTGGCCAGAGCCATTAGCGTGCATACGTACAGAAGTGTTCGGCTTGAGCTTGATAGCAGCCAGTTTTTGCCAGCTATGAGTTTACACCTGGGTTCCAACACCTGGGTGTTGATTTCCTTTCTGCTAGCTGAGCAACTTTAGTTTTAAAGATTTGGGGTTAATGTTTTGTTTGTACGTAGGATGGCTGTGCTCTCTGAATAATATATTATTATATAATGCACTGATGTATTTATGTGACTTTCACATTACAAGTTGTATTATTGCCATTGCATTGTGTGTTTACTAATATAGAGAAGTTTTCTGCACAGTTGTTGCTTTTTCCTTAAGTAGATATGATTGAGCATTTATAATTCTGACTTCGTTGATGTTTGTCCCGATGAATAAGTTATTCAGAATAACCAAAGTTACCAGTGAACAGCATGGCGAGAAAACACCCATTTAAATCTGGACCTTTAGGTTTATGCTTAGAACATGCTACTGAAAACTATTGCATACTGTTGTATGAAAACTATTGCATACTGTTGGAAGTTGTAACATTATCTTGATGGTACACCTTGAACTGGTGTTTATTCAAAATTCAGTAGGGGAAAGACAACTGCAAACAGAAGGAAGACGAAAGTGATGGTGAACAGGGTCAGGAAGAAGTAAGAAGGGAAGTAGTAGTTTTATTTCCCCACAGCTCCTAACAGGGTTTTAAGTTTGAAGAATAGCAGTTCATCTTACTGTTTAATAGTAAGTGTAAGAACTGCTTTCATGCTTTGAAGTATGCTGTCGTTTAAAAAATTCTATATGTGGATATGACACAATCAGTCTTCCATTTTTCCCATGCATTTAATTACAGTAAGCAGTGTTGGTATTTTACTGACCCAGCTTAAACACAAGGCATTTTTAGCTGTGATTTGAGGAGGCTGCAATGACAGGGTTTTACTGAGCTTATCATAGGATGAGCTGGGCCAGTGTTTAATTCAGTGGAAGGAAAGCAATGCACTCTGTAGTGCCTTTCATCGTATTTGATTAATAGACTATCAAAATATTGGTCCAGAATGTCAATCCAAACCATCACATGTGATGAAACAGTTCTAACAATGGACTGTAGAACACAAATCTACAGACATTCTGTAGCCATACCATCAACTATTCAGTTTTTCTATTGATTCTGTTGGTTAAATTACAAGTGAAAGCATCACTGTACTCTAATGCAGTAGGTTAGGAGACTGCCAGGAGGGTTGCAGAGCAACTGCTGAGCTGTGAGCCTTTGTAGAGCTGTCATTATTTAGGGTATCTTTTGGAAGCACCCACTTTTAGTGTGGCTGGGTAGAGCTCAAGGGTGAGATGCCTCCCACCTCTTGGTATGCACTGAAAGAACAGGATTATGAGCAGTGGGAAGAATTTCCCAATGGTTCTGACCCATGGCTTGTTCCTCACACTCCAGGGCAACTATTTATGTTCCCTTTTCCCATTTCTCTTGGTCTGTTGCCCAGGGTCTCTTGGCCTTAACACTGATCACAACCTTTGCTCCCCCTTTTCCTATTTCATGATTGACAGATGACTTCCTGTCATCTGCTTTCAGCTCAGTAGGTTCCTGTGTAGAGGTGGTTGAAGAACTATGTTCCAGTGTGTTCAACAGGTGTGACTTGAATTACTTTGTTCAGGGTATCATTTTCATAGTCTGTGGTAGGGGGATACTCTGGCCATTAAAAAGCTGAAAAGAACCTTCATATTATAAACTGTGGGAAGTGGGATTAGGATCTGTGGTGCGAGTATCTGAAACTGACATTTTTCTTTGGGTGGCTGTCATGCTCTTGAATGTTTGCAGATTTATTTGACACATGGCTTCAAATGCTTATTTTGTTATTTCAAGCATTATACCCAAAACAAGTTGTACTTATTTTTACCACCTTACTGACTATAACAACAAATCTGAACCAGTTTGTGTGGATGCTTCAAAATATGGGACACTGTGGGGAATGTTCCTTCTTTAGTGAATGTTCCTTCTTTAGTGTATTTGTTCAGTGAATTTTCATGGCATTTGTTGAATTCCATGATCTTCTAAGGATCTCGTTCATCTTTATCTAATGCTCCTGGGTCACTCTATGTATTTGATGATAGATAAAGCTGTTCTTGTAGTGTTTATAACATTGCAAAACAGGTTTAACATATGCTGTGGAAGAACAACTTCTGACTCTGCAGTTATGCTAGTGACATCACCACCATTTTTTATAAACAAACTACATGAACTACAACCTCCTGATTTTACCAAAATACAGCCATGTGGGCCAAATTTCTTTTGCTGTATTATGTTGTTCTGTGAAAAAACTTCCACCCACATAATGTAAATGTAGTTTATCTATAGTTATCAGGGGTGTTTGCTGCAAATAAGTGTCCCCTGCAGTGTCCCATATTTTGAAGCATCCCCACAAACTGGTTCAGATTTGTTATATAGTCAATAAGGAGATAAAAATAAGTACAGCTTGTTTTGAGTATAATGCTTGAAATAACAAAATGTTAAATGAGTTAAATGCAGGATATGAAGCATGGACAACCACCAGTGGGCCAGGTGTGAACATGGTATATTTGCCTTCTTTTGCTAGCATTATTTAAATGTTGTTAACATTATTTAAATATTTAAATCATTTTTTTTTAAATCTGAATTAGAAAAAAATCCTATTCAAATTTTCTTGGGGAACCCACGTCATTTACAGCATGGAATTCAGTATTTACTTAGTAAAGTGCACCAAAGATAAATTGTTGTCAACACTCACAGTTCTGGTTGTCAAATGGAGAGAAAACTGGAATAAGACTGGATAGGTAGTTGATGTTTGAAGTTTTGGTCATGCTCTAATGAAATTTAACAACATTTCAAACATGCCAAGACGTGCTTCTGAATGTTAAGTTTTTGGAATGCAGTGAAAAGTGCTTAACTATTTTTGCTATGATTTTCAACATTTAAAGAATTTCCTTTATTTATTTTTATTGATTAATTTACTGTCACAGGGACTCAAGGTGATATTAACACATAGTGAGTCAATACAATCAACAGAGTCAGACTAGAATCTGGAAAATCCAAATTTGATTCCCCACTTTTCCATGAAAGCTTGCTGGATAACCTTGGGCCAATGATGCAATCTCAGCCTAACCTACCTGACATGGTTGTTGTGAGGATAAAATGGAAGAGATGAGAACAGAATAAGCCACTTTGGATCCCCACTGGGGTGAAAGGTGGGCCTTCTTGAATAATTCAGATTGTGGAAGCCAGGAGAGTGGGACCTTCCTTGGGCAGGCTATTCTATAAGGTGGGAGCCACAACAGAGAAAGCATTTGTATGGGCAGTATTTGATTTTGCCCACTTCAGTGTTGGCACCTGCAGAAGGCTCTGCTCAGGTGAGCGAAGCTGTCTGACAAAACATAGGAGAGGTAGTTCCTCAGATAAGAGGGATCAAAGCCATGAAGAGTTTTTGATAGCCTAGTTACAAATGTTTGTGATGGGCAGCCAATGGAGTGTCTGCAGAATGGGAGTAATATGCATGCTTTGTCTAGCTCCTGATAAGATAGATAGATAGATAATTTTATTTATATCCCGCCCTCCCCGCTGGAGCAGGCTCAGGGCGGCTAACAACATCATTCAAATTACCATTATACAAAAGACAAAGTTACATTTAACATTAAACATTAACATTAAAATTCTGATAAGTTTAAAATTAATTAAATTGATAAAAGTGCTAATGCTATTTGTTCTTTATGATGGCGGTAATCATTAGCAATTTCTTTCTACGTCAGCGAAAACCAGTCGGAAGAGGAAGGTCTTGCAGGCCCTACGGAATTGTTCAAGGTCCCGCAGGGCCCGCATTTCCTCCTGAAGTTGGTTCGGGGCTACAGAGGAGAAGGCCCGATTGCGGTGCATTGCAGCTTCACCTCTCTTGGTCCGGGGGTGGTCAACAAGTTTTTTCCAGCTGACCTCAGTGCTCTCCGGGGTTCATATGGGGAGAGACGGTCCCTAAGGTAGACAGGTCCTCGACCATATAGGGCTTTAAAGGTAATGACCAGCACTTTGTAATGAACCCGGTATATAACTGGCAGCCAGTGCAGCTCGCGCAGTCCAGGCTGTATGTGCTCCCATTTAGGGAGCCCCAGCAACAGTCTGGCCGCTGCGTTCTGCACAAGCTGCAGCTTCCGGGTTCGGTACAGAGGCAGCCCCATGTAGAGGGCATTACAGTAATCCAGTCTCGAGGTGACCGTTGCGTGAAGTACCGTTGCCAGATCTTGGCGTTCTAGGAAGGGAGCCAACTGCCTTGCCCGCCTCAGATGGAAAAAGGCTGACTTGGCAGTGGCTGCAATCTGGGCCTCCATTGATAATGAAGGCTCCAGTAAAACTCCCAGACTCCTAACCCGGTGCGCCGCTTTCAGCGGTGCCCCGTCGAAGACCGGGAGAGGTATTTCCCCTTCCCGGGTGCCCCGACCCAGACAAAGGACTTCTGTCTTCGCTGGATTCAGTTTCAGCCCGCTCCCCTTCAACCGCATTGCCATATCCTGCAAGGCCCAGTCTAAATTTCCAGGGACGCAGTCAGGCAGGCCGTCCATTAGCAGATAGAGTTGGGTGTCATCTGCATATTGATGGCACCCAAGTCCATATCTCCTGGCAATCTGGGCAAGAGGGCGCATATAGATATTAAATAACATTGGTGAGAGAACTGCCCCTTGAGGCACTCCACAATCCAGTGTGCGCCTCCGGGACCGCTCGCCACCAATTGCCACCCTTTGTCCCCGATCTTCGAGGAAGATAAAAGATGACATTTATATGATATTTAGCTATTTTTCATCTAAGCCATTAATCTCACAGACATTGGCCTTCATAGAGGTTTTTCAAGGTTTTGTCATAACTGTTATTTCCTAAGGTATTGGTTTCAGATGTAGGAGGGTAATGTTTTAGCTGCCCTTTTTAAATTGAAATCAAGTTGCATGGTAAATTGGCAGTATCACTTTATCGTAACTTCTATTATATTTTTTTAAAGTACTAGAAAAGACAGAACCATATCATCTATGCCAGTCTGGTTTGTGAGCACTGCATGGGCATTAAAGCACTATTGCAAAGAAATTGCTTATGCAATATGCTTGTTTAGTTTGTGCAGTTAAGTACATTGTAAACCAAGTTGGGAGAAGACTATTACCTGAATGAATATATGCTGTTATGTCACAAGCAGACATCAATGTAGGCAAGCTGAATTGATGCAAGAAAGCTGAAAATGTGGCTCTTGAAAAGGGAAGGCAAAGCAAGTTACTAAGTAAACTTGATGGGCTTGTACAGATGTATTTTTCACATCGTTTATTACTGTTGTGTGAATCTGGGCTTTCTTCTTGGCTATCTAATACCTTTTTAAATATGTATGAGCAATATGTCATTGGAGGTTCAAGCTTTCACTAATTTTTCTTACCATGTGATCATCGCATTGTTTGAGTCTTTAATTAATTTAACTTTTGAAAAGCATACTAGTGTTGACCCATTCTGTGTTTTCAGTGATGTGTTAAGATTTCCAGAAGCAGTTCTATGATAGCGTTGCAAACGTCCACATTTGAGGTCCTCAGATAATGGGGCCTGGGATATTGTTTTTACACACACACACACACACACACAGAGTGAAGATACAAAAATATATTGCCTGAATGGACTTCAGTGCTGATTACATCTAAAATAGCAATTATTTGTATAATTTCTTATGCCAAATATTACTAATGATATGGTAATTATGTGTCCATTTCTGCTTTAGTAAAATTCTAAAGAAAGTGGGAAAAGGCATTATTCCAGACCTAAAAAAGATTCCGCCCTCCCACTAGTGTTGTTTTGTAGTTGCACTGGTATTATGTCAGAGGCCATGTCCCTAATAAAACATCAGCAATACTTTTGCTATAATCTGGACTAGCCAATAGATGACCATTTAAAATGTTTATATATGCATTGATTTTTTTATTGTTTTGGAAGCTAGATTGACTGACTGGTATCTTCACAGGCATGTTCCACCGGATCTTTGTTTGTTTGCACACATATGTAACATTCTTTGACTTTTTGGAAATATCTATAGTAATAATTCTCTTATCGCCATGGCCAAACCGAGGAAGGCCATTCACATAGAACTTTTTCACACAGCCTATGTATTCTGGTATGGAAGCTGGCCAGTTACTGAGCAGTAACGGGTTTCTGCTGGCATTTCAGACAGACCCAACTCAGTAACTGGCTGCTACCGGAATACTGTCACCTTTTCACACAGTCCCGCAGCTATCCCGGTAGTGAGGCATGCCTGAGTCGTTACTAACAAAGAGCAGCTTCTTCCAGTTTTCAACCCCTCCTTCCAGGTTGAAATTGGTATGGGGCGCTGTGTGAAATGTCCAGTATCTAATCTGGGAGCAGTTTTCGCGCCCTTTTTCGCCTGCCGGCATGCGATCGCCAGCTTTTTTTTTTTGGAACATCGGGCTAAGATCGCTATAGCGCTGTAGCGACGTATCACAACAGCATCACCATAGGGATGCCTGGGTTCCATTAAGATGCCAGAGATCGCCGCTGCTGAAACTTGGTAACTTATCTCAATGGAGCTTAGCCATCTCTATGGTGGGGCTGTTGTGATACGTCGCTATAGCGATCTTTGCCGACGTTCCCCCCCAAAAAATAAGCCGGAGATCGCGCACTGGCAGGCGAAAATGGCTGGCGCTGGTGGAAGCGAGATAAAAGTGGAACAGTGTGAAATGGCTTGCTTCAATCACGGAACCCTACCGGGAAAAAAAAACATGTGTCTGAAAACTCCCATCCCTGTCGCGGATTACTGCAAGGCGGCACAATACCGACTCCCTTCCGGTTTCCACCGGTAAGTGTGAAAAGGCCCTAATATTTTGAGAACAAATGACTGGCCCATCACATGTCAGTTAATGTCTCTGGCATCCCATTGACTGACTTCCCTGCCCTGCCTACTCAGGCCCAGGAATGTAGAACAAACTGCCAGAAGCAGTCTTACCTCAGAGACAACCACATCTCTTAGCTCTTCTCTGTCAAGTGGCTTCAGAAAGGGCTGCAGAGCTCCTGCGGCCTCACAAAAGGCCCTATCAACAGCCCACACAGATGGCCTCCCAGCACACACAGCCTCAGAAGGCCACTGCAATAGCCAGGGAGCCTGGCTGAGCCACAGAGGACATGGCTGCCCCTCCTTTACTGTCTTTCACTCCCTCTCTCCCTCCTCTTCTCAGCCTTGCCCCAAGATGGTTGCCTGAGAAGGAGATAGGGAAGCCTTCACAGGGTTGTTCAGATCAAAGGGGGGAGAGAAATGAGGAGAATGATGTCAGTTGCTTTAGTTTTCCCCCAACACACACTGTGAAGAAAAACTGTTGTTTTCCTTAGAGGCTGCAGGGTTGGTAACTGCAGGTTAGGAACTTCCAGATGGCAGAGATCAGCTCCCCTTGAGGTGTGTGTGTGTGTGTGTGGGGGGGGGAATTAATGCCTTCACTTGGGTGAGTAGAAAGGTAGCAAGTCTGGGGAGGGGAGGCACTCGCCCAGAGGCCTTTAGTGGTACCTTTAAAGGTTGGTGGGAAATTCCTAAAGGATCGCTACAGGCCACTGAGGGAAAGGCCTTTCCTCATAGGGAACCGCTGTTGCCAATCTCCAGGTGAGGGCTGGAGATCTCAGAATTACAGCTGCTCTCCAGATAGAGGCAGAGATCAGCTCCCCTTCAGGTGGGGGGGGGAGTGAATGCCTTCACTTGGATGGGTGGGAAGACAGCAAGGCGGGGGGGGGGGCACTTGCCCAGAGGCCTTTAGTGGTACCTTTCCAGGTTGGTGGAAAATTCCTGGAGATTCTTTGTTGGAGTTTGAGGACGACATATGGGTTAGGGCTTCAGAATGGGATCTGTCAGATCCTGGTTCTTGCTGTAAAAGTTGACTGGGTGATTTTGGGCCAGTCATAGACTTCCAGCCTAACCTGCCTTGCAGGGTTGTTGTTCAGATCACATGGGAGAGAGAATGATGCAAACTGCTTTGCCCCCCCCCCCTTTGAAGAAAGACTGTCATTTTCCTATGTAGAAGCTGCAGGGTGGGAGAAGGCAATGGAAAGTTGAAGTAGAAGGGCAGATAAAGGAAAGGAGATAGGTTTGCCAACTGCTTAGGGGTGGGGCTTGAAGAGGGTGGGGTTTGAGAAGGGATAGAACCTCAGACAGGTACAATGCCCTTTCCTTCCGGGTAGCCAGTGGAGATCACTCAGATTTACAGCTGCTCTCTAAATGGCAGAGATTAGCTCCCCTTGAGGTGGGAAGACAGCAAGGGTGGCAGGAACTTTCCCAGAGCTTCCTTCTAGAGCCCGTTGTATTTTTCTTCACAACGGGCCTTACTCCTAGTGTTTCATAATACAAAAATGATGTTAACATAGGCAGATTGAACTAATCCACAAATTAAAAATGTGTACTTTGTGCCTTCTGAATCATGGTTGTCAGATCCTCTCACGTGGTTCAAATACTTCACACAAATAATAAGATGTTGTTTTTTCTGTCACCTGGTGAAATATATGAAGATGCTTGGGTTGGGGTCTGCAAATTTAACTTGCCTAACTGACATTTTAAAACTTAAGAAGAACGAAATATGCTTTATTTTTATATCCTATTCTGTCAGCCAGATGGCTTCCAGCTTCTTCACAAAAAATAGTGACCAATCAATAGGAAGTAGAAATAAAGTTGTCATTGTTTGAAGAAAACACAGGATCTGGAGGTTTAAAAGATCCCTAGAATTTGTGAAATTATGCTTGTTTAAAATTTTCAAGGTTTTAGTCTAAATAGGGTTTTTTTACAATATAAGTGATAATATATAAATTAATATATATATTATTTTGTCTTACAGCTTGACCCGAGGATTATTCAGCCCTTTCTGACCGAATGCCGACAAACTATTGCCAAATTAGATAATCAGAACATGAAGGCCATTAAGGGACTTGAAGACAGGCTTTATGCCTTGGACCAGATGATAGCTAGTTGTAGCAGGCTGGTTAATGAACAAAAAGAACTTGCTCAGGTGAACATTGGTTTTTATGAAAATGATGAGTGGATGCCATATAAACTACTTTAATTTTCTTATTGTAATTTCATCTTTTTTCTAATTTATTAAGCCATTGATTAAACCTGTTTAGGCTAGGCAATGTATGTTCTTGGATAAGTATATTTTTACTTGAGGTTAAAGCAAGCTGGGGAGGGTAAGAATGGATTCTTTTATTATTACCATTGCCAGAAATATTGTTAAAATATGATGTGATTATTTTAATGTATGTATATTGAGGGTTTGTTTTTGTGTTAGTAAGAAAATGCTATAGTGTTATTCCCATTAAATGCAGCTGTGTACCAGAAGGCATTCAAACAAAATTCAATACTGAACTATATTTTTTGAGGAAAAATTCAGAACATCTCTGATTCAGAGAAGGAGCTCAGACTGCTTTTGTACCCATATAGCCTCTCTCTCTCTTCTGAGAGAAAACATATTTAGTTTTTTGGGAATGGGAACCTGCACAAATAGTTGAGATTGTGCTCATTTTACAGACAGGTGCTGTTTACAGATATCATGGGAATAATCAAAAGATTATTTTTGTTAAAACTAGAATGCAATTCCAAGCTAGAAAAATGAGCTGAAAGAGTAGAAATAGATAACATCTGAAAGGCTTTCATTACTGCCTTAAACTTTGTTCCTTATTCTTTTTAGATTTTGCATAGATTCCATTTTAAATAGATATAAACGCTTTGGGGAAAACATTAAAATAAAATAGATTATTTTGCTATATCTGAAGCCATTTAAATTCTAAATTGCATGGTTTTATGGCACTTTAAAAGATTAGGACCTTTGGCAATTTGGTAAAGATCATAAGAAGGACTGAAAGCACATTGGGGTTAAGTGACTTCATTCCAATACTATAGATTACGGTAGGTCAGAGGTGTCAAACATGCGGCTCAGGGGCCAAATCAGGCACCTGGAGGGCTCCTATCAGGCCCCTGAGCAACTGGCTGTCATCTGCTTCCTTCTCTCTCTCTCTTGCTTCTGCATCACAGCTTGCTTTGCCAGGCTTCCTCAATTGCACAGGAGCTACAGAGCAAAGCCTCTATTTTCTCCGTTGTCTGTGGCTCCTCCCTTGGGGAGGAAGGGGGGAGGGAGAGCTTGCTTTGCCAGGCTCTCTCAAATGCACAGCAGAGCTACTGAGCCAAGCTTCTCTTCCTTCTACTGGCTGAGGCTCCTTCCCTTCCTTGTCCCCTAGGGAAGGAAGGAAAGATCCAGAGCTTCCTTTGCCCAGTTCCTTGGATCCCATGGGAGAAATACAAAGAAAACACCTTTAAGACCAACGAGTGCTAATGTTTTAAGCATGCTTTAAGGGGTTTTTTTAAAATCTTTAATTGTGTTTGTGTTCATTATAAAGTTTATATCTCTGCTACCTAAACTTAAATAGGTACACACATGGCCCAGCTCGACATGGTCTCATTTATGTCAGATCTGGCCTTATAATAAATGAGTTTGACACCCCTGGATTAGGTGTTCCTTTGGCTTGCTGGTGCAATAGCAAGAAAGGTGCTTTGTCTAGCATGTGGTAAAACCTGCTGGCAAAATAGGAAGCAAGGGTCTGGCTGCTGAAAAGGCTAAGGGACCTGCATGTACAAAAACCATGTGGGACAAGAGCTATAGTAAGGAAGGAAACTAAATGTAATTCATTGAAAAGGCTGACCAAATCCAGTCTTTTGGCTGGAATCAGCACAGCTGTTTTTGATATATTCAAAACCTTGGGCATGTGATGGAATGATTGACTTTTTTTCTTTTAAACGGTAGAATGTGTGATTCCCTCTCACTTCTTTCATATCTTAGACTAATTTTGAAACTCAGAACATGTTGTACACGTAGCTGAATCCTGACCAAGGTTATTTTGGAGAATAAGTATTAACTTGAAATTGTATAACACTGCTCACTTTGAGTCTTCATTTACTTAATGGTTGAAATAATCAGTGAAATAAAATTTGAAATACCTCTTTGACAAAACAGTACACTATGTTCAGCGGCTCAGTTTTGATTAATGGAAGGAAAAGTGTTATTCCGCATGGGTAAGTGCCAGTTGTGCATGATTGGAGCAGAAAAAAATGCCATCATTTTGTGTTTTTTTAACTTACTGAGGTTTTTTGGATCATTTGAGCATTAGATCTTTTGATCAACATGGTCAGTAGGTGGCAATGCATAATAAGAATAGTTTCACTGAGTTCTTAAATCCAGTGCAAAGCTTTCAAGTAGGATTATGCTATTACGTTCTGTTATGACTTTAATGAAAGTAACAATGGCTGCTTTTCGTTTACATCTTTATTCCTGTGATCATATGAAACCACTTTTTTTCTGAATCAGTTGATTGCTATACCTAAATCAGTACTATGTATTTCCAAGAATTTAGGCAGTGGTTTCCCTGTCTGAGATCCTTCTTTTACTAGGGATGCCAAGTATTCAGCCTTGGAACTTGGTCATTTAAACCATTTAGAGCTGTGTCCCCTCCTCTGCTAAGAGCTCTGTCTTCAGAACATCTGATGAATTGCTACTAAAGTTCTGTTCACATAATCACTTGGCAAACCAGTCAAGAACCAGCTGTCTTGCGCGCTGTGTTCACCGTTTATATGGTTTATGTGGAATAACCATGCTATTGTTTTAATTGAAATCATGGTGACACTAACATTGAGGATTAGTTTTCAGTGTCACACCAGCAATGTAAGATGACATCAGATGTTGTTTTCTGCGTCACCTAGTTTTGGGCAAGCATGGATCCAGATGGATAGGGAAATGTTTACAGAAATACTATTTTGAATAAATAGAAGTTATAAAGTTACTCTACTTTTCAATGCTTTTAAAAATTTTGCTTTTGTGAGTCAAAGTGACAGAATCACATTTCAGACATATAAAATACAACAGGATAAAGTCATTAAAAGAACAAGAACATATAAAGTTGATATTTACTCTGGGAATACTAGCTTTAACATTGAGCTTTGTTGTTAGATTTTTGTATTTAAAATCCTGCCTTTTCACCTAGTTAGGGTCTTCAAGGTGGAAAAATTTCTAAACTCATTAAAATCAATTTTAGGAGTAATATGTAAAATAGAAAATTAAAACTGAACAGGAAGGAGGATCAGCAAGCGAAAGCCAGCCCTCGCCCCCCCCCCCCAAAAAAAAAGTTTTCATCCTTTGGCAGAAGGTCATGATTGAGGGAAACAGATTAATCTCCCTGGGAAGGAATTCCACAGTTTGGTGCCACAACTAAGAAAACACTTGCTTGAATTTTCACTTGTCTAACCTCAAATGAATGGGCCCCCTGGAGCATGGCCTCTGAAAATGACTGTAAAGAGCAGGTAGGTTCATGTGGAAGTAGACAGTCTTTAAAGGTATGCTGGTTAATACCAGTGCTCAAAATTGGGCTGGGAAGCAACTTGGAAGCCATTGCAGACAGAACAAGACTTGTGTGATATGATCCCTAAAACCCAGTCCAGCCAACATTCTCACTGCAGCGTTCTGTAACAGTTTTGTTTTTTATACACTCTTAAAGGGCTCATTGCAGTAATCTAATTTGGATCTTACTAGGACATGCACCACAGTGGTAATATATATTTTTTACCCAGGGAAGTCTGCAGCTAGGTTAACAGCCCAATCTTGTGGAAAGCACTCCTGGACATCGCTGCCAGCTGTTAATCCAGAAGGTCTAGCAGCATCTCCAGGGAGCAAGCCTGTTCCTTTGGGAAGAATGCAACCCCATCCTCAATTTCTGGGCTAGTCCATCCAGCCACCAATAGCACTTCCATCTGGTTGGAATTAAATTTCAGCTTATTAGCCCTCATGCATCCCAAAACTGCCTCTAGGCACAGCTTCAAGATTTCCACAGCCTCCCAGGGATCTGCAGGAGGTGTGAAATATGTATATTGGTGACAATCTAGCTTAAATCTCTGGTTGACCTCACCCAGCAGTTTTATATAGATGTTAAAAAGCATGAGGCATAAAATGGAACATTGCAGAACTCCAGAAGCCAAGAGGTTGAGCAGGGCTCCCCAGCATCACCATCTGAAACTTTCCTTCCAGTAGGACCCAAGTCACCTCAAAAAGATGCCTTACAGTCCCAACTTCAAAAGGCATTTCCGAAGTACTATGATTGATTGTATTGAAAGCTGCATACAGGTTCAAAAGAATCAACAGGATTGCTTTCCCTCCATTCCCCCATAATTCACCAGGGAAATCAGCTATTTCAGTCCTATAACCAGGCCTTGATCCAGGTGGGAAAGGATCCAAACAGTCCACTTTGTCCAAGAATCCTTGAAGTTGTCCAACAACCACTTTGGATTGTCAGTAATAGATCAGTATCCATTCTGCATGGAGTGGTAGAGGATCTGAAAAACAGAACTCGCCTCATCTAAGGTATTAGATGTTTGACAAGATGCCATTCATTTTGTAGCAGTGTTTCTTGATCCCCACTCTAGATAACTTTTCACACACATTTGACTGCATAGTCTCAAGCAGATTCTATTTTTATTAATTATTTGGTATGTTAAAAACATAATTGGTTTTGGTTATGGGTAGTTCTGTGCTCTCAGAATTGTCAAGATTAAATGGAGATGTGTTCTATAAGTGAATTTTTATCTCATTTGTTATGAGAAATTTATCTCTTGGTTTTATGTGTGTTTCATTTTTTATATCCAGACTAGTGATTTAAAACTGTTTTCTTATAGGGATTTTTGGCTAATCAGAAGAGAGCAGAGAACTTGAAAGATCCTTCTGTGTTACCTGATTTGTGTTTAAGTCATGCAAATCAATTGATGATTATGTTAACTAACCACAGGAAACTTCTAGATATTAAACAGAAGTGTACTACTGCTAAACAAGAACTTGCAAATAACTTACAAGTCCGACTGAAGTAAGTGCTGCTGTAGTGCTTTATCTCCTCTCCCGCAATGTTTGTCAGTTCTATTTGTCATAACTCCCATTCTAAAAACTACAAAAGTTTTGAAGAAGTTTGAAGAATCTGGAATGGAGAACAATGATGCAGATTCCTTCATGAGAACTACCTTACATGGAGTGTAAATATTGTGTAATACAGTTAGGATTTCCAGGCTCCAGGTGGACCTGGAATTGGAATTACAACTGGTCTCCAGACTACATAATTTCTCCTGGGAAAAACACCAGCTTCAGAGTGTGGACTCTGTGGCATCACATTCCTTCTAAGCTTCTACTGATCACAGGCACTGTCCCCAAAACTCAAATAATTTCCTAAGCTATACCATGAACCCTAAATTTCATAGTAGAAAAGAGAAAGCCAAAAGCTCCTTCATCAAACCATAAGCAAGGTATGAGGGAGATTTTTTAAAATGGTGCCTATTTACTTTTAATTCACAAATCAGCAAAAGTTTCCATGGATGTAGTGTGAGATATGATGCATCCAGTAGACGACAAATACTGGGTTTTATGTTACCGCTGTATTCTGCAGCACCTTCTTCATATGCAAGAGGCTCCTTTGCTGATAGATGAACCTCTTTTGTTGGAAGAAGATTCCCTGTGTTAAAGAAGGTTGACACAGAATGGTTGGGCACAACCCAGTGTTTTCTTCCATCAGTCTTTTAAATGACTGAAAAATGTGTTCATCTTTTTTATGAACAGGGACTGCAATATACAGTATGTACCAGCCACAGGAATGCAGGGTTGTATTTTCAAATTTATAATGTTGAAAGGATGGCAGTTGAAGCATGGTATCAGGAAACTGTTCAAACAGAAAGTGCAATCTAGGCAGAGTTAAGCAGGAGCTCAGATCTGTAATTGAAAGCAGTGTTAAAGTGTTTAACTTCTGTTGTGTTGTGTTCTCTGTGTCTGCTAATATTCTTTAGTAGTGAAATAATAGAAGGGAGAAAAAAATATTTTGTGACTAGCTATGCTCTTAGAACACTTGTCAGGACAGATTTAGACACTTTGTTTTGATGAGTTCATAAATAAACCATTGGTAAGATTAGGTAGAGAAAAACATGACAATATTTTCAGATTCTGTAGGCCTATATTTCTTGAAGTTATTTTTTTAAATATTTGAAGTGCTCTTAAATTGAAGTTTAATGTTGTCAGTATTTTTATGCAATCTTTAGGACTTTGTTGCCAAGGCTATTTATGTTTTCTTAAGGTCCATCAATGTTGTCTGAAACAGGGCTTTTTTTGAGCAGGAATGCAGTTCTGGCTGGCTAGGTAGGGGTGTGGCTTAATATGCAAATGAGTTCCTGTTGGAATTTTTCTACAAAAAAGCTCTGCGTGAAACAATGATGACATCATGGGGTGTGGCCTAATATGCAAAATGAGTTCTTGCTGGGCTTTTTCTACCAAAAAAAGGTGCTGGTCTAAAGTATGTCTTCCACAAAATCCAAGGAAGAGAATAGTTTTATAATAATTGGTTTAGAACAGGGGTGGCCAAACTGCAGCTTGGGAGCCACATGTGGATCTTTCACACATATTGTGTGGCTCTTGAAACCCCCACTGTCCCATCCACTGACTTGGAAAAGGCATTTCTCTCTTTCAGTCACTTCTCCAAGTCAAGCTAGCTGGTGGGTTGGAGAATGCATTTATAGTTAATTGTTTTCTTTCCACCTCTTCCTCCCTCTCCCATCTATTTCCTTTCCTTCCTTTCTTGAGGCTTCCAAATATCTGATGTTTATGTCTTGCAGCTCTCAAACATCTGACATTTATTCTATGTGGCTCTTACATTAAGCAAGTTTGGCCACCCCTGGTTTAGAAAATGCATAGGATTGGGCTTGGGTTGGATCCAGGCATCAGTAGAAGGCATTCTCCTCCCTTCAGAGTAGCTTTCAACCATGGAAAAATTGATTCCAGGAATCATGGGATTCCTGTAGGTCTAGACATTGTCTCTCATATGTAAACAAAAGTAATTCCTTTATGAAAGAAGGGATATAATAAGTAGAATGGTGCTTTTGGGAAAAAATCTCAGGTGCAGGTTCACAAGTGTATAAAATGGACCTCTTAAAAGCTACACACACCAAACACACAAGGAACCTCACCGTGCAGATAAGAGATTGCCTGCTATGAATTGTACAAATGTAGTGGAAAGGGGTAGTTAAACAGGAGCATGCTTGTACAGGCTGATGTTTGCTAAGGCAGATGTTTTCTGAGGTTGATGTTGTTCCCTAAAGTAGGTTTGGTGTTATAAAGTAGAAGTTGTTTCATGAAGTAGGTATTGGGTGAGGGAGATTTTCTGTGAGAGTAAAAGTAAAGGGGGGTATCCAGAGGTTTTCTCAGTGGGGGAATTTCAGTTAGAAAGGGTTGGGTGTGGGGCCAGTCCTGTCCACCCCACCTTCACCTGGCAAATGTGGCCATCTTCCCACCCTAGTGCCATGTTTGGTGCCCAGGGATGGGGACTAGGGTACTTAGGGGTGGACGACTTTCCTCCATGATAAGCACCCTGTACACACACTTTCACCCTTACAGCACACAGAGGTGTGAACAATCAGGAGAGTATAATTGTGAGTCTTCAGCTGAGGCTCCCAGTAGCTAACCCTTTCTGCTTGGTGTGAGCAGAGAGATGGGGTGGCTCAGAGCCCTGAGTCCACCTGTTCTGGACCAGTAGACTATTGCCCAACTGATCTAGTCTGTGCTTCCAGAGAGTATCCAACTCACAGACCAAAACAATAGACTTTTAATGAACGACCGTTTATTCTACTGTAGGAAGTAACACAAATCAAAGACTCACGTTCATCCAGGGTGTAGAATATAGAGCATTGTTGTACTTGAGCCTATTTATCTAGGTGCTTGCAGTGGAGAAAGGGTGCTGTGGCACATTTCTCGGCCAGTGAGCAATTGAACAATGGGTTGTGAAAGGCAGGAAGATACAATAAAGTTTCCCAGGCTTAGCTAAGACAGGAAAAGCCCTCTACAGTAGTCAGTAGAGGCTAGGAGCATTCTAAACTACATTTCCCATGAACTCATGCACTTCTTACTGAGTTAAGCCTCTGCTCCCTTGTGGAGGCAGAACACCACTTAACACCCAATCCCCATCAGAGGAAAGGTGTTCACAATCAAGAATAAATGAACATGCTCTGCTTTGAAGAAGTTTCCTGCCTCTCTATCTAACTGCCACTACCCAACAGAAGAGAGAGTGTGAAGCTGAGCTGAGGATATATATAGTATTCTTTTATTTTATTCTTATTTTTGTAAATTTATAGCCCGCCCTTTCCCGTAATGGGCTCAGGGCGGGTTCCAACACAATAACACAATCAAACCAACAGTAAAACAGTCAAATAATAATAAAACAATAAAAAACATTAAAATTTAAACTAGTTAAGTCATTAGCTCAGAATTGATTTAAAGCAGCATGGAATGGTGTGGACATATCAATTAAGTACAGCTTTAGGTGCCCAAGGATGTCAACTGTATCGGCCTGATTTAAGCAACAGTGCTGGGAGGCCAGTTTGATGGTACAATAAGATAAGGACGTCCACCAGCCTCAGCCATAGGTCTGGCAGAAAAGCTCCGTCTTACAGGCCCTCTGGAATGGCGACAGATACGGTAGGGCCTGAACCTTTATAGGGAGCTGGTTCCACCAGGCGGGGGCCAGGGCTGAAAAAGCTCTGGTCAAAGCAAGCTGGACATCCCTTGGGCCAGGGATGGTCAAAAGATGTTGGCTGGCCGATCGTAATGACCTCTGGGGCTCATATGGTCCTAATAGAGCAGAATGGGAACTCTGTTATTGGCAACCAGAAGTGCATGTTAAGCTTTGAAGGGCCCCTATTGGTGTTTCCCAAGGCTGGAGAATTCCACTCTCTCTGTTGCTTTTAACTTTGGTGAACATTCTGGTTGAGTGGAGACAATCTAGAAATGTATTCATTCAGGAACCACTTGAAAGTTCAGGAAAGTTCATGTCAAGTTGACCTACCACAGCCTTCAGTTCACAAAACATGAACCACCCAAGGTTTGTTACAGACTTTGGTTTGTGATCCAGTTTGTTCCCATCCCTAACCAGGACATTTGGGTTGCTGGAAAACAGTCTCTAGTCTTCATTGTATTAATGTGATGTAGAATAATAATCAGGGATGTGTGAATTCTTCATAGGGCAGAATTTGGTATTGAATGCAAAATTTCGCTTATGGAGAACCTTTTTTTAAAAAAAACTATAGAAGCAGAATAAATAAAATGTATGTTAATTTGTGTGAACTTTCTAAAGGCATTAGTAACTGCATTGCTTTTATAAATCAAGATCGGAAAGAGCTCTACTAGAGAAAAATAATTTCAAATGGAGCATTCTGTAAAATGTGTTGTCTTACAGATGTCAGTCCAATATGCCATGTTGAGACTTTATTCTCTTTAGGTGGTGCTGCTTTGTAATGCTTCATGCTGACCAAGATGGAGAGAAACTGCAAGCCCTGCTCCGTCTTGTAACAGAGCTGCTAGAACGAGTGAAGATAGTAGAGAAGCTTAGTAATGTCCCTCAGATGTACTGTTTGGCTGTTGTTGAAGTTGTAAGGAGGAAGATGTTTGTAAAACACTACAGGGAGGTAAGCAACTTGAGTAAGAAATCTAGATTTTACATCCATGAATAACTTGATGAGATGTCTTGTCACATTTTTTGTGTTCATATCCATTTATATATAAACACACACTTCTTTTTCTTTCAGTGGGCTAGCGCTTTAATAAAAGATGGGAAACACCTTTATGATGCAGAAAAGGCCAAAAGGGAAACTTTTGGGAAATTATTTAGTAAGTATCTGTATTACTTATTTTATAAATTACAGTTCTTAAACTAGCTGCACTGGCAGAGGCACCAGTACAAGTTGTGTACTTGATTGAACAGTATGTTTCCCAAATCTTTTTTGGAGTGTTTTGTCCATAGTTGTTTTTTCTAGATCTGAAGACTGATTTATATATGGATAATAGCCCCCATGTTTAGAGTTGTTTTATATCATACCATGTGTCCCTCTTTGCATGCAAAATTTCCATCCCTCAGACCATTTTATATGTGAACAAGCTTTAAAAAGATAACCTATTTTTTGTGCAGGGAAATCTTTTCTAAGAAATCGCTTGTTCAGAGGTCTTGATGCCTGGCCTCCATCATTTTGTGTAAGTATTTGTTATTTGTAGTGAATACATTTGATTTGGGTTTTGGGAAGCTTAGTATACTATGAAACGAAGACTGCTTTGTTTGTTGTTACATTTATCATTTTCAAACTTGCAAGATGGCTTAATCCAGAGATGAGATCACAGAATGATTACTTTGTCTTTGTATTAATGCTGTGATGACTGCCTTTAAAAGAATTCCACTGGTAGTGTTCCACAGTGTCAAATTCCAGGGAGAAAGTTCTCTCTGTTTGCTGTCTTTCTCTCAACTGTTTGTTGTTGCGGGTTAGTATTTATTGTGCCATAAGCTTTCATGAGCCAAAGCCCATTTTGTCATATGCTTCTGACGAAGCAGGCTTTGACTCACCACTAGTGTTTGTCCTGTGGGTGTCCCAAGACTTTTGAATGGTAGCGGAGATCTTCAGCACCACGTCTGTGTGCATTTCAAGTTGAATAAATGGGTAGATAATCCTGACATATGAATAGCTACATTTGATTACCTGTGAAGGATTGCCTCAAGCCAACCAAACAGGCTTTACAAAGTTAATTCTCATTTCCTTTCAGAGACAAAACAAAATAAGTATAGGTTAGGATTACCAAAAAATAATGGTGGGCACATAACTTTTGTGGACACATTTGCAAGGTTACTTTCATAATATCCCAGAGTTTTTGTTGATCAGGTGGAGTTCAAGGATCCTGCACAGCTTTACTAACAGAAAGTATCAGAATTCCTTTTTTTGCACGTACGGCCAGAATAATATGATCATAGTCTTATATTCAATGGTATATAAGGTATTCTAGGAGAGAGTGAGTCCTACCATGGGGTTCCCATAGTTCTAAACAGTTTGCCCATCATAAAATGATACAGAGTGGGGTGGATGCGATCACTCCACTCAGCCTTCCTCTAACTTTTAAGTGGTTCTTCTATGGGAGCAACCAAAATTGGTAGAAGGGTCCTTCAAGGATGGTTAGATCCAGCCCAATACGATGAAAACAAAGGATAATGGGAAGAGGGAAAATTAGGGCAAGCAGGAATAGACACTATAACAGTAAGTTAATGGGAGGCATCACTGTAGCCTTCCTGGAAGTGCAACATGAGATACAAGTTATTAGTTTTGAATATCTTCTCTGGCATTTTATAGCCCTCTGCTTTGCTTAGTTTCTTACATTATGACTCTGGATCATCTTACCTTAGAAAGGGGGGAGAAATTATATTAATTTAGGAAATTCATATGCCTGTTCTACAGAGTTCTGCTCAAAGTAGTTTATAAGTAAAAAAATACCATAAAATCACACACATACACACAAATAAGGCAGTATAAAACTATCTATTTAAAACATTTTGAGAAACCACAGGTAAGATTACGGATTAAGTGTATTTTTAAAAGAAGAATCCTTTTTATTAAAAAAACTTAAAACAAGCAATTAAGCTGTATTTCTAGATAACATCATCTAGTATTTGCAGACTTCTTATTTGTTGTCTTTGAGTTTAATAATATCTATAATATGTACAAATTGTTTTTTTTTATATAGACTCGGAAACCTCGCAGATTTGATAGTGAACTTCCTGATATCTCATTATCTGATCTGCAGTTTCTACAGTCCTTTTGTCCTTCAGAAGTCCAGCCATTACTCAGGTAAGATGAAATGCACTCAGTTTATTCAAATGCCTGTGTATAATAAAATGATTATTTCTGCTTTGGCATGTTCCCTTTCCAGAACATTTATTGGGAAAATTGGAACAGTTGGAACTTAATCGTTTTAAACTAGTTGGTCAAATTTACACTTTTTTGAATCTTTCATGTTAAGATGAAAGGAATGGTTATGACTGAACTGCCAGACAAAGAAACACCTCTGAAATAACTGATTGTTTCATGTGCCTTCAAATTCCTTACAGTCCCAGTCTTTTTCTTTGATAGTGTTAATAAGCCATCCTCTTAAAGCAAAGTGGCTTCCAGTAATTAAAATGATTCCCAGAAAGAGGTGGGAGGAAAAGGTACAATAAGACTAAAATATTGCCATTTTCCAAATCAGGGCTTGGAAGTCTTGATATTCAGCTCCCATAGAACATTTAGCTCCTATAGAATATTTAAATGTTCACTTCAATTAAAAAAAACACTAAAAAGAATTTTTCTGGGGCATCAAAGCCTTCTGACAGCATTTTTCTCCCACTTCAATATTTGTACCCTGAGAAAAACCACTTCTGAAAGTTAGAGGACCCTCCAGAGTAGCATTGGGAGCTGAACCAAGCTGAAAGAGAAAATGGCAAATCTTCCATGTACACATGAAAATTCTTTAAGTGTGTGCATTGAAGCTCCAAAGTGCAAAGAGGTGTTCTTTACATGTATTCTAGAATGCCTTCTGTTACTTTATAACATTCATGTAATCGGTGTTAAATTATTTCACATTTTAAGGGTTCCCATACTTTGTGATTTCGAACCTCTCCACCAGCATGTACTTGCTCTACATAATCTGGTCAAAGCAGCACAAAGTTTGGATGAAATGTCACAGACCATTACAGATCTGCTGAATGAACAAAAGGTATCTTTGGGCTATGCATGTGACTATATGCAAATATAAACTACAGCACTGCAATCATAATCACAACCACTTGGGAGCTAAATTTAGTGGTAAACAGAAATCAGAGTTATTTTTTGAAAATGTAGTTAGAATTGAGGATATGTTGTTGTGTTTCTATTCATCACAGTAGAAATATTTGCCATTTTCAGACCTAGACAATAAAAACAAAGCCAAGACCTAGCAATTATAAAAAACAGACTATTACAAATCATATATAGAATGTGTAAATACTAGATAACACAATACCATGGAATATTAAAATAAATTACACAGGGGTACAATTATCTAAGGAGCCCCATGGCACGGAATGGTAAGCTGCAGTACTGCAGTCCAAGCTCTGCGCACGACCTGAGTTCGATCTTGGCAGAAGCTGGGTTCTGGTAGCTGTTTCAAGGTTGACTCAGCCTTCCATCCTTCCGAGGTCAGTAAACTGAGTACCCAGCTTGCTGAAGGGGTAAAGTGTAGATGACTGGGGAAGGCAATGTCATTCCACCCCGTAAAAAGTCTGCCATGAAAACATCATGATGTGATGTCACCCCAGAGTTGGAAACAACTGGTGCTTGTACAGGGGACTACCTTTACCTTTTACAATTATCTAAGTGTATTAAAGATGAGACACATGATCCACAAGAAATGTAAACATACACAAAATGACAAATGGTACAGATAAATGGCATATGGTACACTTGAGCATATACAAGTTGTTAACATAGAACAATATACAAATAATAAGAGAGAGAACAGTGAGGAGATCCGAGCTTTCAGTATTCTCTAAACATATTTTTCTGATTACATGAACAATATGTAGACCATACTCATATATTCATGAATTAAAAAACAACAACATTCTGTATAACTTCGTGGTAATCCTTGAAGGATAAAACAATAACAAAAATCATAGTAGTGCTAAATTGAAAGGACTATATTTTCATAACTATCTGATATAACAGTTACAATTATTGATAATACAAAAAAATAACCACCTAAAAAACTATTTTCTTTATCTTGAAAGTATAGAAGTCGACAGCAGTAAGACATAAGATCAACACAGGTTGTTTCTTCCAGCTGTGAATATGTTGTACCATACAAAAGCAAAAATTAAACTCCTGTGTGCAAACCTCTGTGGTGGTGTGAAATCTAGCATTTTACCTTTCTCTTTTTGGACTTACATTGAGACCTAGGCCAAAATCCTGTAAGCAATACTAAGCAAAATCCTGTCACTAATACTAATAGTTATTTATGTTTTCATTCATTTATTTAGAATATTCTATGTTGCCTTTTCAGAGACCCGTTTGAGGCAACTTACAATTAAAAAAGAATGGAACAACTGTTAAAACACCTTTTAAAAATGAGCTGTTAGACACAAATAGTATAAAAACTATAAAACAGAAGCAGACCATTAAAATGCTGATAAGATAAAAACCCTAGTTAAAAGCCTGAGCAAAAAGAAGAGTTTTAGCCTGGCTCATAAAAGAAAGTAAAGTAAGTTCCAGGAAAGTCTCATGTGCTAATGAGAGTCCAAAGGTGACGTGCTACCACAGAAGAGGCATTGTCTGTAGTTGTCATCTGCTTCAACTCTGAAAGAGGAACAGAGACCAGGGCTTGGAATGCAGGTCTTAAGTGGTGGGCTGAACTGAGATGGTCCTTCAGGTACCTTGGCCTCAAGCAGTTTAGGATCTTAAAGGTAAGAACTAGCACTTTGAGTTGTGCCCAGAAACAGATGGATAACCAATGCAGATCTTTGAGCATGGAGGTAAACAGCCCCTGACAGTAGCCAGACTTCTGCATTTTGGACCAGTTGAAATTTCTGAACAATTTTCAGAGCCTTATGCATAGTATATTTCAGAAATCTAACTTGTTTGTGATCAAAACATGCATAACTGTAGCCAGAGCACATTTTTAAGGAGCAGCCATAGCTGACAAACCACTCAGTCAGATTAAAATGCTCTGTATGCCACAGAGGAGACATGAGCCTCCAACTATAGGCCAGGGCCTAATATCACCCCCCAAACTATGAACCTGCTCATACAGGGAGAATGCAGCCCCTCCCTATAGTCCCCAAATAGCTTCTCCATTGACCTGCAGCACCTCAGCCTTATTTAGATTGAGCTTCAGTTTATTGGCCCTCATCCATCCCGTTACCTTCTCCCAGTATCTGTTGAGGTCTTCCACATACCCACCTGGCTTAGCTGTTAAGGAGAAATAGAGCTGGGTGTCATCTGCATATTGGAGGTATCACTCCAAATCCCTGGATGAGCTCTCCTGGTGGTTTCATGTAGATGTTAAATAGAGGAAGGGAAGCCAGCAGGACTCAATAACTAAATGTCATTGGGCCAAGCAGCACTACTACGTGGAGTCAGTTGGTTAAGTGACACCACAGTGGCCTGGTGTCCCCTACTCCAGGCCCCCCTCACCAGAAAGATATTTAGATTAGTGGTGTCATAAGCAGCTGAGAGGTTCAGACAAATCAACAGGGATGCACTCACTCTGTCACTGCCCCAACAAAGGGCATCAGTCAGGGTGACATGCTGTTTCCATCCCGAAACCAGGCCAGAGTTTTTCCAAGACTGGCTGAAGCTGTGTATTGTCCACCCACTTGAGCACCTTGCCGAAGAATGGAATATTACCCACTGATTGTTACTTCATTTGGCTCCAGGAATGCTAGTGGGCTTTATAAAGTATATAGTGCATGCATGTACACATGCACTTGCTTCCCTGTTTTTTATGTGTCTGTGCAGGGTGTTGGCAAAATTTGAAGAGATTAAGATAATTGAGAAGCATAAATTTTAATAATTATTGTCATAAGGCAGGTCAGATGGGTGAGCAGGATATGAGCAGAGCTGTACAACAGAGTCCAGTCCAAATAGTCACAAGCCATAGATTCATTACCTGAGAGGTTGTCCAGAGCATAGTCAGGAGATCAAAGGGTCTTTTGCAGTCCAGAGGTTCACAAAGCTGAAGTCAAAATCCAAGAACCAGTCCAAGGTCACACACACACAGGTTCAGGAGCTGTAGTCACTAAGTCTAACACACACAGGCTTCCAGAGCTAGTTTTTGTAGGCACTTCCTAACAAGACCTTGTTAGCAGCCAGCTGCTTGGGAATAACTCTTAACTACTCCAAGCTGTCATCAGCTGGTGACAAGATATGAGGCATGCACTCTGACTCCTTGCTTATAGTTCCCTTCTGAGTCTCTGCCTTCAGTGCTCCAAGGGTGGAGGTGAGCCTGGTGAGCTGGTCTCAAACTGAAGATCACCTGCTGCATCAGGGCTGGGTACTGGTAGCTCTGAGTCAGCTGCTGGTTGTGAGCCTTGATGAGCTTGCAACTCTTCTGACAGTTTATGACTGGCTACACAAAGGTCCTCTCCTGAGGAGTCCCTGCTGCTGCTGAGCTCTGACTGATCCAGGACACCCAGCTCTGGCTGACCCACAACAATTATGCATAATAGATGAGTTAGACTGCACAAAGTATTTCTGCAGATTGAAAGGATTTATATATGCAAAGTGCATTTCCCTGCCTAGTTGCAGCCCCAAATGTCCCCTGAAATGCTGGTCCTGGGGAACCCCTGGAAACAATATGAGGTAGGAGCCAGAGATCTGCCACAAAAGGGGATAACAGACAACTGTCATTTTCTGTCCCTGGAAATCATAGGTGGGATCCAACCAATTGCCTTTATATTCATTAACTAATAAATGTAACAGTGATAACATGTTTTCTGTATGATATGCAGATTGGCACAAATTTCTAATTTCTGTATCAAAATCATAACTTTGGGTGGTTTTAGAGATCATAGCAACTAGGAACAGACCATAATTTTAGCTCACTTCCTTTCTGGTCTTATCTGTCCATTGTGTCTGATTAATTCTTTACTAAATATGTCCTTGCTAAAAATAAGTCATTGCTGAATATGTGTTCATGTTGCCTCTTTCCACAATGTCATTGAAATCTCTATTAGCTATTCCCTGGATTCTTTCATGGAAATACTAGATGAGCTGAATCTTTAAATCTCACCATTAGATATTTTTTTCCAGATCATGGATCCTCTTTGCCATAATATTTCACAGCGTGAACACAAGATAGATATTGGATATGTTGGAATTTTGACCTAAGAGATGCCTTTGGTTTTTTCCTCTCTAAGCATCTGTTGTGAATCCACATCCTTGTCACCTCATCAGGGGGCCTTTGACTATTTTTTTTACAGTTTCTTCTCATAGAAACAACATATGGAGAGACTTAACTCCAGGGGAAAACCTATTTAAAAAAAATAACAACAACTTTGTTTTAGTATTTTTATTCATTACAGTCTTGTAGAACTTGGCATTTTTGCTTCTTAAAAGGCATTTTTCTTGGCCAACTAAAATTGGTAAACTGGCAAACAATTCAGAGTTCTTCGAACTATATTTGTATTTATAAGGTTATAGAGGGTTTTTTAAAATAAATTATGTATACCTGTGCACTGGTTTGTAGTTCAGCATCCTAGCTTAATGATGCAAGTATTAAAATTGGGTTTCTGGCTTGTAGTTTTAGGGCTGATTTGCATGTTACAAAGTCTACATGAGGGATGGATAGACTGTCAACAGATGAAGTTCTATTCTGTGAACAGTCCTCATTCACACAGGGGCTTGATTATAGGAAAAGAGGAATTAAGCCTTCTCCACCTGCACTATTTCTTTGACCTTGAAATGGCTCTGGAAGCTATAATTTGCTCTTTTGGGTAAACTTACATGTAGCCTTCAGTACATAAGTTTCCCCAGTGGGGTGAATAGCTGCACCCTGTGGGAGGCCAAATCCCTCTCTCCCCACAAGATGTAGTCCTGATCGAAATCAGGTCCCTCCATGCTTCAGACTGAGTTCTTAGCATGGAATTTCAGGTGCACATCTTATCCAAAACCCTAAAAGCAGCCATGGGCCTAGTATGTGTGACTAGAGTTGTAAAATTTCTGGAAATTTTGAAGCTTGGGGGAAAAAACGGGGTTTTTTTGGGGGGGAGGGAACTGAAATTTTCAGAAAAAATGGGGGGGGAAAATGCTACATTAGCACTTTTCTTTTCCATATTGAAAGTCATTCTGTTACTTTAGGAACTTAAAATATGACTATGGACAATTTTACTTGGCATGAAATTATCACAACTAGCATATTAAAAGTATAGTGTATCCAAATAGTTATTACAGACAGAATTTACTTTTTAAGTAATATTTATTTGTAATTGTAACAAATGGAGCAACAATTTCCTGAACTGTTTACTAATTTATGTGGAACAGATAAAAAAACCTCAATTTTTTTTTTTAAAAATCCAGAAGTAACAATTATTCATATTTCTTCTCTACAGTATTAAATAAAAATAAAAAACTCATTCTCATAAAAAGAATTGAAGAGGGGGGAAGTGTATAGAAGGGAATGTAGGACTAAGTTTCAATGAATAGGCATGACCTAGGACTTGCTTGTCCACAGTGCATAAAAATTAGAATATGATTTGGAAAATATTTGAACACCTTGTCTTAAAATATTTTATTCATCATGTTAAAATAAAATGTTCCATAATTAATTTTTTTCATTTCTTTTTTTCAGTGAATGGGCATGACCTAGGACTTGCTTGTCCACAGTGCACAAAAATTAGAATAATCTGATACCATACATATTTTTTAGAAATGATTTGGACAATATTTGAACACCTTGTCTTAAAATACTTTATTGATCATGTTAACATAATGTTCCATAATCAATTTTTTCATTTCTTTTTTTCAATTTTTCCAGTTTTCTGGGAAAAAAACTTCAGGAAAAAACCCAGAAAAAAGGAAGTTTTCCGAATTTTTCCAGGCCTTCACAGCCCTATGTGTGACAAGTTAATCAGCCCTTAGGAAAAAATGTAGATATGTTCTGTTGAAAAAATAAAAGGGAAGGCATGCAAGTGAAAAACCTTTCCTAGCCACTGTGTAGAGAACTAACACATAAAGATTAGGAGGCATATATTGGGATCCCACTATCCCCCCCCTCCTTCTTGAGGCAGTGCTGTTAGCAGTAGTTGAGAGTATGTTTTTTGTAAATTTGAAGAACTACTACTGCTGGCATAGAGCTCATGTTTAACTTTTTGCACTGGACCTTGTATGTTGGTAACTGATTATGAAAAGCTGGTGTGTTAACCTTACATTTTTATATGTGTTTTAGGCTTCCAACAGTCAAGCTTCCCCACAATCTGTTATTACTCCAAGAATGGAAAGTACAACAGGAACAATTGCTACCTCTCCTAGAACTCCTCCATCACTTAGCCTTCAGGGACCTCTTTGCCCTCCTGAGTGCCCCCCTGGTCCAATAGAAGACTTGTCTCCAGACAGTATTGATGCTCACACATTTGACTTTGAAACAATTGCCCATCCAAGTATAGAGCATGCTCTGAAACAAGGATCATTAGACTTAGACTCCCTGGCAGAAAGTCCAGAATCTGACTTTATGTCAGCAGTGAATGAGTTTATAATAGAAGAAAATCCAACATCTCCAAATGTGGTAAGTGATCCACAAAGTCCAGAAATGATGGTGGAGTCCCTGTATTCCTCAGTTATCAATGCAATAGATAGTAGGCGGATGCAAGATACAAATATTTGTGCAAAACGAGCAGCCCTAGAAAATTCTGCTATACGTGTTTACATGGAGAAATGTAGAGTTGCTGCCCAGGAATCTCAGTTAAATTTAAGAAACTTCAAAGAAGACCTTTGTCACTTTAGAACATTTGTAGAAAAAGAACAGTGTGACTTTTCTAGTTCTTTAAAATGTACTTCAATAGAAATACGAAACATTCTAGAAAAAGTAAAACTGTCTCTTGAAAAGACACTGAAAGAAAAGCATCAAAAAGAACTGCAGTCTGTAAAAATGGAATATGAAAGTAGAATGAATATCTTAGTTGAAGATGGTGAGGAGGGGAAAAAAAAGATTACAAAATTGAAGTTAGACTTGAAAAGTCTTGAAGATCTTTTGCATGATAAAGACGATGAGTTTGCAATAGTAAAGAATGAAAAGGAAGCTGTTATAGGTTTACAGAATGAAAAAGATCAGAAGCTGCTTGAACTGGAATGCCAAATGAATAACCAATGTTGTGAAATTAAAGAATTAAGGGAATCTCGTGAAAGTGCTTTAGAAAGTTTGAAAAAACTTCATATAGAAACTGATGAAAAAATGCAGCTTTTGAGGGCAGAACTTCAGAGTTTTGAACAAGATCATCTGAAGGAACTAGAAGCCAGTCTTCAGGTCAGACATACACAAGAATTTGAAGTGCTAATGGCTGAACACGGTGTTTGTTTAGAGAAGTTAAAAAAGGAAAATCAGTGCCGACTTGAACAAATGCAAGAATCTCATGCTGTAGATATCCAAGAAAAAGAAAACCAGATTGAGGCACTAAAGCTGAAGGTTTCTGAACTGTCTGACTTGAGATGCAAATTGGAAGTTGAACTTGCTTTGAAAGAAGCAGAAACAGATGAAATGAAACTACTCTTTGAAGAAAGCAAAACTCAGGAGCAGGATAACTTAAAATCTGTTATTGACAAGGAAACAAACATTTTAAGAAAAGAAATTGACAAATTGAACCATCGAATACAAATTAATGATGAGGAATATCAGATAGGATTAGCAGAGCTAAGAACTTTAATGACTACTGAGAAAGATCACTGCATTTCAGAATTAATTGGCAGGCATGAAGAAGAAACAAATTTACTTAAAACTGAGTTGAACAAAGTAACTTCTTTGCATCAGAAAGCTTTTGAAGCTGAAAAAAGGTTGGAAGAACAAATAACAGAGTTGCAAGGTAAGCTAGAATTGGCAGTGACTGCCCTGGAGAAGCAAAAAGAGGAGAATTTGGCCCTATGTGAACAGCAAAAACAATATGAAGCCACTATCAGTAAGTTTGAAGAGGAGAAACAGCTGCTAGTCACTAACCATGAGGAAGACAGGAAGCTGCTTGTTGAGAAGCTCAATTGTGAAAAAGAAGATGCTGTACGAATTGCCCTGAAAGAATTTGAGTTGCATAGGGAAGCTGTTGAAAAAGAACTTTTGGAAAAAATTCAAAAACTTGAGATGCAGGTTAATCAGAGGTACTGTATGAATTAATTTATCCTCATATGATTGAAATAAAATAAACCAACAATGCTGAATATATATGTTCGTAAAGCAACGTTTGAGTCCAGTGGCACCTTTAAGACCAACAAAGCTTTATTCAAAGTATAAGCTTTCACTTGCACACACTTCCTCAGATACAGTGAAATGAAAGTCCATACATATAGGTAGCATACAGCATAATGAAGTTATTTACCATTACTTTCCATGGCAGGAGCAGTTAATTACTCTCAGTATTCCACAGTGAAGGATACAGCTACTCATCAATTTCCAATTTTGACATATTTATTTCCTTTACTGTGTTTTCCCCCAGAGTTAAATCCAAACAAATGGTAACCTAAAGTTGTTGTTCCTGTTTGATCCTTGCATCTGTTAAATGTCTTCATTATGCTGTATGCTTGTTGCCCATCCTCTATGGACTGGCAACTTCCATTTTGTTATATCTGAGGAAGTGTGCATGCACATGAAAGGTTGAATAAAACTTTGTTGGTCTTAAAGGTGCCACTGGACTTAAATGTTGTTCCACTGCTTCAGACCAACAAACCTACCCACCTGATTCTATATATATTTTCAGTCATCTTAAGCTATGTGCTACAGTCCTTAGCCATGTCCTCAAGCAGCCACCTTCTTTCTCTTCAGATATCTTCATCCTGTCTCAGTCCACAATTCCTTTCTCACATGGTTTATTTTGTGTTTATGCAGAGTATTCATTCTTTGCTCCTTAACTTTAGCAGTCAGGCTGATAAGAACATGTTGTAATTGCCAAAAGCATTGGATTGTTCTTTTGGCTTCCTGAGAGTTTGGAGCTCTCCAGTTGATTTAATTAAAGTGGGTTCATCTTCATGTTGGGGTTGGAGTACCTCTGTTTTCTAATGGAAGGGTTGTGATTTTTTGAAGTGTCCTCATGAGAATGCTGTGCCAATATGAAACATATGCCAGAAATATGAAAGGTTTATAATCCACTCTGCTGTAATCATTGCTGTAGGGAAGTTTTGATACAAACTGTACCCTCCGCTATGACAAGAACTTTACTTTTCAATTTAATCCTATTTGAGTCAGTCACAGGGAAGTTAAAAGAAAGAGCGATGCAGTGACAATACCAACAGGATGAAGATCAGTTCACACCTTGACCTCTATAACAATTTATGTGCTTGTAAGCAATGTTCCCTCTAAGCTGCAGCGTCTTGTGAGCAAAAATTCTACTTTGTGAGCTACTGGTATTAAAGTTGTGGGCTACTGGCATTGCAGTTGTGAGCTACTGCATAAATTATTGTGCTCTATAGTCCTTCTTCCTGAGCTAAGACAAAAATGTGTGAGCTGGAGGCTAAAAATCTGTGAGCTAGCTCATGCTAACTCAGATTAGAGGGAACACTACTTGTAAGGTGAAGCTCTTGACTCCCAGTCATGTGGGGTTTTATTTGTTGTTGTTGGGGTTTTTTATAGATACTTTGGCTTCAAAAATATTTCTGCAGCTTTGTTCCTATAATTTGTTTCATTTTTTCATTAATCAACAAATGCACATCCCTAGGATTAAAATGCATTTGACTGTTGTAAATAAAAATATCGTTATAATGAAAATGAATAGGGAAGATAACAATGATATATATTAATTAATACTTATCATTCTGGCATCTGACTGACTGATTTAGAGACTGCACCCTGTATTCAAATACAAAAGGATTAGAAAAATAATGGTAGAGAATGAAACGGTCATTATATTTCCAGTGAGAACAAAATAGTAATGCTGGATCAGAAAGAGCATTATTGATTCTGTATAGCTAGCCAGCATCTCTTTGCTTGAGCTAGTTCTGTTCTCTTTAGAGCCAAAGACTTCCATGTTTATTCTGGTGTTTTGCAGATTGCATAGCTGTTGTGTGAGTGGTGTATATACGAGTGAGAATGTTTAGTGTAGAAGAGTGTAGTTAATGCAAGATTTCCCCTATTCCTTTTCATTTTAATGTTAGTTGTAGTGTTTGTTAATTCTGCACAAAGGTTGTTAGTGTATTGGTGTTTATGTCTTGTGTTAGTGATTATCTATAGTATATATGCAGTTCATGTGTGTTACTTCTGCTGAGTGTGCACACATTATGAATTATTAGTCAGTACCTGCTTGAATCATTCACCACAGCACATGCACACTTAAACGAATTTCCACCAAGCACTATTATTCTAGTGTTTGTTTTGTACCACATGTTTGCACACACTGGGTTGGAGCCAGTGAGTTTGGTGAAGAAGGGAGAGCCCCCCCCCCCATTTAATCATATAACAGACAATGCAGGAGGTGATGGGACCCTGCATGAACAAAAGGCATGTTAGATGGGGGCTACAATAAGGAAGTATGATTCTGTGAAAAAGTGACTGGATCCAGTCCACCATCGGAACAGTATATGCCTCTGCACCCACTCTACCTGCCTTTCTTAGGGCTCCCAAATTCCAGCTTCATCTGGTTGTCTGCCTTGGGGCATCAGATGCTAGTTTCATAGCTTGCAGTGCTATGCTCTTGCTCTTAAGAGCTTGCAATGCTGCCCCCTGTTCCCTCTATAAGTTTGTCTCTTTGCCTTGACTACTGCAAACCCTTCTGCACCTGCTGTGAAAATATTCTTTTATTTCTCGAGATGCCAAATATCTCCCTGTTCCCACTTTTTAACACTGCTGTCTTCTAGGTTTCAAATGTCTACCTCTCACTGTTCCTCAAGATAGAAATTGCCTATGAAATCAGAACTATTTTTTCCTGTATGCGAGGGTACAATCCCTAAAAATGTCATCCAGGTTGGATGGAACACAAACATGCTGCTCATTAAAAGAAATGGGAAATTAAAACAAATAATGCAACAGTGAACGGGTTTTTTAAAAAATTAAAAACAACAAATTGGCATACCCCTCTTTAACTGTGATATCTGCAGTATTACATCTGACCATGTGAGTTGTACTGCAATGAATGTGTTATCCTTCAGAAAGTTGCAAGACTTCATCTGAGACACACACATTTAGCATTCTATAATTGTTAAATGATTTAATTAAAAATCTTGGCTTGGATCTGAACAAGTATAAATAGAGCAACGTTCATGGAATTGATATTTTCTGAACCCCCCCTCCCTTTGTGCATATTTCTGTATCTTACCCCCTAACAGCTGTTCCTTGTGACACTCAAGAACTCTCTCTGTATGTATGTGTGTGAGAGAGGACAATTTGTCTGATTTTTCCTTTCCCATTGCACACTATGTGTGTTACTTGGTGCTGTACCTGAATATCTTCTGACACTTGGTGGCAGCCCTGAGGAAAGTACCCGGGGGTGGGGGGAGAGTCCTAGAAATCCAAGCAATCACTTCTGAATCATAGCAGTTATATGTGTTCACATATGCAGGCTTAGAAGAAAAAAAAACTAAAGGTATGGAAGGTAAAAATAAAATATCTATCTGCATAAAGGAATTGTAATTTTTTAATTAATGGAATTTGATAAGGCCACATGCAATATTAAGTTCCTTCATCTCAGTGCTGTTGCACTATTAAACATTGGACTGTAAAACCTAACAGTGAAATCCTGTGCAGAGTTAACTCCAGTGGAATTTAAATGGGTTCAGAACTGGAGTAACTCAACATAAGATTCCGCTGTCCAGAGTACTACATGCATCAAATAAAATGAACAGTTCTTCAAGCACGGTAGAGAAGGGAGATGTGTTTTAGCTATTGTGTTTGACAAAGAAGTACACATATTCTTCTTTACTTACAGAGTTGGAAAATTCTGTTATTTTTAATTCTGAAACCTTTACAACAAAGATATTCTTTTAGATATAACAGGTGTGCATAAATTGAATTAACTTTTCCCATCTTTGGTTATGTTTTCATGTATTTATTGCTTTTCAATTTTAGTAAACTACAACTGGAATCATGTGGCAGTGAACTAGATCGCGATTACTAGTTTTAGCTTTTGCGTATAAAAATTGTGCAGTGAGTAGCTGCTGTTGGAACCTTCAAGGTAAAATTCTTATTAAGAGAATGACTGGCCACCATAAACAGCAGAAATTAGAACAAAACCCCCAATACTTGTAAGATGTTTTAAATATTTAGCAGGTTTTTAGTTGTACAATTTGGCGCAAACTTGAAGTTAAATTTTTTCTTAACAGTACTTTTAACTGAGCAGATCAGTTCATGTTTTCTTTGTCTGAAATAAGTTAATGGGTTCTCCTTGTTCAGCTGATATGGTTTATAAAAATAGTTATTCTTACTATAGAAAGTAATTCAGTTATTTAAATTAAAGTACTATAACAACAACCTAATGGTTCTGTGTATTGCCTCAAATAAGAAGTGTTATGACATTGTGCAGTAAATTCTCATGAGTTCATAACAGTATGACTGTGAACATAATCACTAATGTTAGTGAATGCTTATGATCTGGACATTCATTTATATCCACAATTTGAATAGGGTATGTCTGTTCTTGCCAGGTGATCATGCATCACCCATTACTAGAGAGAAACTATAGGACATACAGAGCTCAGTTCCATCCACCACTACCCCAGGATATACACAGACATCACACTGAACAAGAGACCTGTGCACAACTCTAGCATCACTTTTGAGTCCATCTTCTTTGCATTGATAAAGTGGATTGGAGAGAGATAAAGATTGAACATGCTGTTTTCCAATGGTCTGGGGTGGGAGCAGTCTCTACTTCTGGGAGAAGCTCCTCCCGCCTGACAGAGAGGGTTGCCAATCTTTGTGCAAGGGTCACAGATCCTAGGAGGAGGAGCTTCTCTCCCTGAACTCAGTCTTTGATCTTGCCTTGAGGCAGACAGTTGTTGTAAGCTGTAATTCTAAATTTACGCTTTGTTTTTATCTTCACTCTTGCTTTCTACCTTTCCTTCTTTGGTGGCGAAACTTTCCAGTGAGAAGGACCTTGCTCTTCTCCCCCTCCCCTCCAGAGTAAGCCTCTTGGCAGCACAAGCCAAGAAGTGAAAAATGGTGGAGATTCCTTTCATCCTCCCTGCTCCCTTGCTGTAACTGGATCTCTCCAGCCACAGGGTCTCCAGCCCTTAGGCTGGGAGCTTCCCCAGTCACAATCTCAAAGGAGTGTTGGTGGCTCTAGCCACGGAGTCTCTGTCCCTCAGGCCAGGACCTTTCCCATGTCACTATCTCAAAAGAGTGTCAGGCCCTCCACATGCCTGTAGAAGCACACTAGGTTGGCTGTATGCAGCAGGCTCAGTCATAACTGCATCACCAGCCTTCAGCAATTCTTCTAAGCCCAGTAAGAAGGCCCAGGTGTGCTTTTGATCCATTTCTTTTCCCAGTTTAAAGAAAAGGTGAGAAGGGGCAGCAGAAGAACAAGGGTTGGCCCTTTCTGAGTCCATGCCTCAGGATAGCTTAGCTCCTTCCAGACCCGTGGGTCTTGCTGCCAGCATGGGCCTGAGCTGGCAGAAGCCCTGATATTGGTCCTATCAGGGGAAGACATTCAGGCCAATCTCCTGAACTGTATTAGAGGGGAAATTGCAGAAGGAAATTAAGAAGCCACCTCTCAAGCTATCCCCAATTTCAGAACTCCTCTAAGTCTCCTAGTAGGTTCAGCCACCATTCTTCTAGCGCTGTATGAAGCAGCAGGGGGGTGGATAGACGTTTCCAATATCCCCCACACACCCAAAAAAGGAGATTAGATCACTCTTCCAGTATAGAAGCAAGCTTTTTATTGGGACATGAAGATAAGGAAATCCAGCTGCTTTGATTCTTCCCCATCGTAGGAAGGGTGTGAGCTGTCTGATGAGGATCAGTCTGTAATGGCCATGCAGCCTTTCTCTTCCCATAGGAAGTTTTCTATAAGATCCTACCAAAAGTGCTGAGCTTTCTGGAAATTCCAGTTAACAGCAAAGAGGCCTGACTTAAGCAAGCTTGCTGGTTCAATCTGAGCCCTTCCAAACAGGGTCCTTGGGATTCAATTCCCACTGTATTTGCTAAGTGAGCCCCGTCTGAGTGGGATTCACCAGCTTGGTCCAAGTCTAATCACATCATAAATTCCTAGTTTTACACTTTGGTATCAGAGGCAAAGAGATGATTCACACTCCCTCTGGTGGATGATCCTGTAGATAGCATGAGTTCCAATTCTGTTTTACTGGCAGAGGTGGATGGCCTGCCTGGGAACCTGGGGGGATAGGAGGAATGAGCAGACTTGCATAAAAACCCTTGAGGCTTCATCATCCTGTTTTGGAGCATCCACAGCAAGCTTCCTTTTTTGCTAGAGTGTTACATTCTTGGGCTTCATGTTTCCTTGGTGGCAGATAATGATATCCCTAAGGAACTGGTCAGTGACATAAAAGCAGGTGGCAGTGATTTCTGCCTCAGGTGCATCTTTTTTCTACTGAGCCTAAATACAGCACTCAAGGCTCTCTCCAAGCCACCTTTTGCGCTCATGGCCACTTGTCCATTCAAGGAGCTCACCTTTAAAACTTTTTTCCTGGTTGCTATCACAGCAGCCAGGAGGGTGTCAGCAGGGCTTTTTCATAGAAAAAGCTCAGCAGGAACTCATTTGCATATTATGCCACACCCCCTGCTGTCACCACTGTTTTGTACATGGCTTTTTTGTGGGAAAAGCCCAGCAGGAACACATTTGCATGTTAGGCTACAGCCCCTGACACCAAGCCAGCCGGAACTGCATTCCTGCTCAAAAAAAGTCCTGGGTGTCAGAATTCAGAGCTCAGTGAGCAAAGAGCTTTGTGTATTCCATATCAATATAGTAGTGCTCAGTCCAGACCTGGCCTTTATCGCAAAGGTAAATTTGGCATTTATTGGTCAAAAGAACTAGTTCTTCACTCCTTCTGCTCTAGTCCCAAAACATCCCCAGGGGTTTGGATGTTAAAGGGACCCTGAGTTTTTATATTGATATATATTTTACCTGTAGATTTGTATATGATGAGTGTATAGCCTCTAATCCATCTACTAATGGTTGATATAGAAACACTCTGTCGGGGGGGGGGGTGCTTCCTGAAAGATATAAACATAGTATCACAGTCTCATGGTTTCGATCCTTCTTCAGTCTGATCTCTCCTCAAATACTGCTTCATGGAGCCACAGAGATGACTATTTTCAAATCAATTGGCAGTGGTTTATAACGCTGCACCTGGGTGCAGGAGAACGGTCCCATATTCTCTCTTTTGGAATTTTGAATTTCTTGACAGTGGCATAGACAGTCAAGAGTTCGAGAGCACGATATATTGAGGCAACACCAGCCCAACAGACTTTATGGGTTTTCTATCCTCGAACTCTCACTGCAATCGCGTTAAAGGGCCAGTTGCTGGTCTGGGGGCCATTATGTAAAAAATATCATTGTGTATTGAGTTACTATAGTGAACTATATTATATTGTCTTTGTCAGTAATACATGTTTATATACACACGTTGGTGTGAAAGTTGAAGAAATTTCCAGTGCTAGTTTATTTTATTTACACATTGGAACCTGTCATATTGTATTATACTGGATTAGGTAGAAGCAATATACACGATGCTCCAGGAACAATATGTTTGAAGGTCAAACACAGAATGTTCTTAGCTATGAATGGAGCTAAGGAATCCATTCAAGATGGTGAGAAATGACAAGGAAAAGACAGACAAATCGAAAACTAAGGACGAATGCAGCACGATAAGAAGAAATCAGATAGGCAGTTCTTCCTGTTGCTCAAGTGAAAACCTCTAATACAGTGTGTTTGTAGTATAGTGAGGTACAGCTAGATTTAGAGGCATATACCATCCTGTGATATTAATGATCAGTGTGTATTAACTAAGTTTACAAGCACTATGGTTAAACACTGGTTTTTTGTTAACATTGATGTGGAAAGAAGCCGATGTACAACAGTCTTTTTGTGTACAGATTACCTACTTTTTTCTTGTTGTACTGATGGAATATTTTTATTTTGAGTAATTGCATGAGACTGGTTTCACTTGCTTAAAATACTAAATAGTACATTTTCAGCTGGTGGGATCAAGGCAGTTTGTAAGGCATGGCCACATCACCATGTGATATGTTCAGACATGCCAAGTTTTCTTCTCTTTGAATTCCATGAAATTGCTCGAGAATAATCTGTAATGTGCAAGATTGAACTGCTCTTGAGCAGCAAGTTTTGTAATAAGATTTCCAAAGGAAATGTGATTAGTTGTAACAGAAGATACAATCAATGAGCTGTGAAATACCTTTTGAGAGGATAATTTTACTGAGGAGGAACAAGCTGAAATTATTTGCTTCATTGCTTTTTTATATACATTGATTTAACTCTCATCACACCTGAAAATGAGTAGTGAACAATCCAAGCATTTCAGAGAAGCAAAATATAATACAATTCTTTTGGTGATAGGCTTCTTTCTTGAGATTAAACTAGTCTCTCTAACAGAATAGAAACAGAGCTTGAAACTCCTATTTAACCTATTAAAACCATCCAGCAGTAGTTTGGCTGCAGTTCTGTAATAAGGGAGTCTTGTGGATCATATACAACACATAGATTATATGCTGGCTAACCATGAAATATGTATAGAATAGCCTAAGCACTTGAGCTGTTCTGACTTAGCAGTAGTAGTAAATAATATAGCAGTGAATGTAATTCTTGTAGCCCATATTTATTCAGATTTATAATTTTCTTTAATCCTTCATGATGCTCAGAATGCCTGAGTCTTGTTTTCCACTCACACAATCAAGTCATTTCTCAGACTGGTAGGAATGACCTATGGAAGCACTAAATAGTGTGTAAATTATTCCTAGTCATTTCAGGTAATCATAGTTTGAAGTCATTTGCCTTAAGATATCTAGATCACAAACATTTGACATACATTTTGGTAAACTTTTTAGTATTTTATATCTTTTGACATTGATCTGCAATGGTCAGGTCTCAAAAACACACAGTTTTACTTACTGTTTTCTTTGAGCAGAAAAACTATCAGTAGCAAATGCTACAGAATTGTCCTTCACATGAAGAGGATTTCCTTTCAGCTTTTATCTTGCCTGTAAATATAATAGCTTCATGATTTCATACAACACTGCTTCTGTTTCTCATTGCCACTAGTTTGAAACCATATAAATAAAAGATAGCTAGGAGGTGAGGTGATTGCTTAATAGCAACATCTCCTCTGTATCATTTCCTTTGCTCGATGAGTAGTAGGAACTGCCATCAAAACCATCTGGAACCCATACAGAGCATAAGTTAGGAAGTGTCGCTACAAAACATACTCAATGAATTTGATGGATGGTCTTGAGCAAGTCACTGTCACTCTGTTCTCAGTCTGTACAGTGAGAATAATAGTGATCTCAGATGTCATAAGGGCTATAACGCATTTTATTAAACTATAGTGAGCTAGTGAATTGCCCATCATGATGACAGGCAATAAACGTGTATTGGGGGGGGGGAGGGGTTAGGATCAAGTGGGATTTGTGACACATACCCATGTTCATGAGAAAATGGTTGGCAGGAGTACTTTGTACACCAAATTTTATTCCTGCTATGTGGTAGAATTTTGGGGACGGGGTGTTGAACTCATTCGTTATGAGGGCCAGATTTGGCATAAATGAGACCTTGTCAGGCTGGTCCCAAGTGTGTCATAAAATGTAATGCCAGGTAGCAGAAATATTAACTTTATAAAGGACACAAACAAAAAGATTTTTTTTCTTAAAATAAAACATGCTTAAAACATTAGCACACTTGCAATATTTTGTTTAACAGTCTGATAACTGACATCTCTTGCTATGAATTATTGCTTCAAAAATTGGAGATAATGCCTATGCTGTAGCAATCTTGAGTATGCTGTTCAGGTGTCATTCAGGTGCAAATCTGTAAGTTGCAAACCTACGTTTGATTTATTTACATTCATTACAGAAATCTCATGGTCAGTGCTTTAATACTCAGAGGAAAACATGAAATGGCTGGGCTTTGTGAGCTTTTGTACATAAATTGCTTCATGTACCGGTCAAGAACATGTGAAGGCACCATGACACAGACTGAGAGCTACTTGTTTGTCTACAAAACTATCATGTTCCCCAGACAAATAATTACAACTCCTGTGTGACAGTGTAAGAAGAGATAGCCATGTATAGTTGTCAGTAACGGCCTACTATCTGGAAAGTCTAAGTTCAGAATCCCCAATCAATCAAAAAGGAAAATGTGAAAGAAAAATAAAAGGAAATGTGCTGGGAGAGCTTGGTCTGGACATACTCTTAGCGTAATCCTAGTGTAATTATTTCTCTTCTGGATCATGAAGGCATGAATATAGTAAAAAGGGGGAGGCAAAGCTAGTTGCACCCAGGAGACCGCTGGTGTAACAAACCAACAAAACAATCTCTGTGTACCAAGACAAAAAGCTCATACCTTGAGTAAAATGTTATTGGTCTTAAAAGTGCTTTCTTTATATCTCTCCTGTGTGATCGATGGAGAGAACTGGGTTAGGAAACACTCCATCATTCCCTCCCTCCCCAGAGTATTTGGGGGGGGGGAGTTTCATCCAACAGAAGGAAGAGAGGCTTGGCTCAGTAGCTCTGCAATATGATTGAAAGAGCCTGGCAGCCCAGGCTATCTCAATCACACAGCAGAGCTACAGAGCCAAGCTCCTCCATTGGCTGAGGCTCTTCCTCCCTTTGGGAAGAGGGAGGGAGAAAGGGAAAGAGAGCCTGCTTTGCTCACAGGAGAGAAATGAAAAATAAAAAAGAGAGCCTGCTTTGCCTTATCACAGGAGAGAAATAAAAAAATGGTGACTGAAGGAAGCAGGTGATGGAGAAGGAAGTTTCCGGCAGGCCTGATCGGAGCCCTCTGAGGGACAGATTAGGCCCATGGGCTGGACATTTAACACCTGTGGTATACTATATAGATAATAGTGAACACAAATAAGCAATATTGGCAGTGCCATAATTCACAGGTCAATGTTAATGTGACCACTGAAGTGGCCATACAAACACAATTATTTGCGGGGAAGGGACAGTCACTTATTTGAGATGCAGGCAAATTGTTCTAATCTTATCTACATTCAAGAATTTCAAGAAGTCAATTGCTAAGCCTTATGTTTGTTTTTGTCCCGCAATCTTTGTCATAGTAGAATTTGTCCTGGTCTTCTTACAGTTATGTTGAAGTTGCCTCTTCTATCATAATATCAGACTCATTACTTCACATAGATCGACATGATAACATTATGTCAGGCTTGATGATACTGCAAGTAGTTCAGGAAAAACACACATGAATGGGGAAAAAACAAGCTTAAGGCTTTTACAATCATCTTTGCTCCTCCCAGAGCCTATAAATGCGAGGTTTGTGGATGTTTTTGTGCTGAATCTCCCCTTTTACATACAGCATTTTCTTATCTCGCTTATCATTCTGTGAATATTCAAATTTTTACAGAGCTCTGTATATATATATATATATATATATATATTAAAAAACTGAGGGGGGGGAGTGAGCAGCATTCTTAATAGCCATATTGGCCATATCTAGTCTTCACAAACCCCATTTATTCTTGTGCACTCCCTTTGCTTGTACATGAAGCACATTTGAAAGCTTCCTGCCTTGAGAGGCCTTCAGCTAAATTCCAGTTTGCCAGGTTCCTGCATTCAGATGTCAAGGTAAATTTGGAGTTTGATCAAAGCCTTCATCCATCTTAAAAGTAGCATGCAAAGGGAGGTAGAAGATATAACACAAAAGCAAGCTGCATTTGGTCCCACCACAGACAAACAAGCATGGTGTGGTGTCTTGTATTCAGTCTATGAGTTCTGGGACTCAGCTTCCCTTCTTTTGTTCTTTTCTGCCTTTAAAAGTGATTGTTTCCATCATATCACATATTGGGATCTTTATTTTTTGGCATGATGTTAGCAAGTTATAGTTGACTAACAATGTTAATTAAAACTGTCAAAGATAATTAGCATTATTCAAGTCTATATGCTACATTTTCAATGTGAACCTAAGCAGAGTATGCACCCTTTGAAGCCCACTGATTTCAATGGACTTTGTGTAACTCTGGTATTACTTTGTTTAGGATTACACTGTTAAAGAAATAAGTTGAGATTTTGTCTCAGTACGTTTGGATACATTGAGTTGTTTGATTATATTTAAAGTTCGTCTGAATCATCAGCATCAAGCTTGGTTGCTGAACTTCAAGAAAAACTCCAGGAAGAGAAACGGAAGTTTTTGGAGCAACTTGAAGAACATGAGAAGAGAAAAAATGAAGAAATGCAAAATATTCGAACATCACTCACAGCAGAACAGCAGGTAAAATGGACTGATTATACATGCTTCTTGGAGCCAAGTGAGATTAAAATAACTTGGAGCTGCTGCTGCTGCTACTTATCTTGGCTGGGGGAGGTCTAGCTTGGGTAGCAGACAGTCATTCCTCAAAATTCCAGAAGGTATTGATGGTATCATGTTGGTTTCATTTGTAAAGGAATGATTTCCTGACTTTAAAGAGTGGTAGAGCCAGTCTTAGGGATAGGCATGAACTGCATTTTCTGTGGCTTGGTTTGTGGTTCATGGCTGGACCACAAACCAGTATGCTGAACCAAAATTGTTCATATTAATCCTTGAGCCATTTAAACCCCTGCTTTCTGCTCACTACTGCTTTTGGCAGAAAGCCAAGTAGGGGGTTAAATAGCTTCTGAGCCATTTAAACTCTTGTTTTCTGCTTCTTGCCACTTTTCAGGGGGAGCAAAAAGCAGTGGTTTAAATGACTCCAAGGTATTTAAACCAAACTGCTGAGCAGTGGGGATCTGAACTGTTTTTTGTTAAGAGAACACAGGATTAAATGTTTTGGAGCCATTTAAATCACTGATTTCTGCTCTTCATGAACTGCATCAAAATTTGTGGAAGTTCAAGGTGGCTCTTCTGTTTATGAACATCACTTTGCAAACCACGAGTTGGCCAAAATTTGTGATGATGCTTCATTCATCAGCCAGTTCATGCCCATTTCTAGCTGTAACTGGCTTCAGAAGGGGTACACCTAATCAATCACAGCTATTATGAAATTTCTATTCATTTCAGTTGAATTTTTAAAGGGCTCCCAAGCAAGTTTCTCACCCATTCATCTTCGCCATGTTAAATGCACACTTCAACATTTCCATATTTAAGATGCAAGCAAATCATTTAATTTCAGAATTGTTTATGGTACCCAAAGCAGACATTTATATCAGTGGATTTAGTATTCCTACACCTTACGATGACAGATCAGTGATATAGTTTTGGAGAAGATACTAATTGGAATGCATTCCTGACTCATACTTCAGGTAGTAAATAATGTAACTTGTTTTCTTAGCTGCTTTAGTATGACTTGGGAAGTTGCAGAAATCAGCATTTTTATTTCTGTGTTTCATATTGCATTATTGAAAATAGTGCTATATTTGTATTTCCAGACTACCTTCAACACTGTTCTAACAAGAGAAAAAATGAAAAAAGAAAACATAATAAATGAACTTAGTGACAAATTAAAAGTGATCACACAACAGCAAGAAAGGGATAAGGGTAAGCACAACATCGTACATTCATGTAAGTAGAATCCAAATAGTTGTTCTGCAATATATCTGAATATTAAATTCAAATCTTTGCCTGCCTTAGATCTGATAGAAACCCTTTCTGAAGATCGTGCTCGTTTACTTGAAGAAAAGAAGAAACTTGAAGAAGAAGTTAATAAGCTGAGAAGTAGTAGTTGTATTCCATCAAGTTATTTAGTTCCTACTTCAGAACCTTCTGGAGCTTGTGCAGCAGATTTTACAGCAGACACTGAGCGATTGACTTCGGATGTACCTGAAGAAGGAAAAATGGATTCCGCAATGGAAACCAGCATGATGGCTGTAAAGTAAGTTGAGCAGGTTTTGTTCAAATATACATTTCTGATTGCCAGTAAACAAATCAAACACTTGGGGTTATAGTGTGTTGGATCCAGTTGAAAATCTTATGGAAGTAGTTGGGGGAGTTGATCATTACAAAATCTCCCCATGCACACCTTGTAAATATAATGCCTTCCCTCCCCAGTATGAAATCCATAGCATGAGAAATTAAGAGAGGAACTTGGGTGACTCGTTCCAGTTCCATCAGTGGCCATGTTTTACATATTTATTTATCAGATTTGTACCCTACCTCTGCCTCATCAGCAATCTGTTAAAACAAGCTGTGACGGACTCAGGCCCTTAGCCTGAGTAGCTGAGAAACAGGCTTGCAGCAATTGGCTGGAATGTTGCTCAAGCAACAGAAAAGTATCCTTTGGAGGTTTGCTCAGCAGAAAATCACCTCAGGATTTTGAGTCTGAGCCAGGGTGTCTTCGAGTTAAGTCTTCAGTATACCAGTCTGAAGTGAAGACAATGGGCTTAGGCCGGGCAGTTGTAAAACCAACTGGACAAGAGGCTGAGAGTGGCCAGAGTGGCTGGGCTCCTTGTGGAAGACAGCTGAGTGGACTCTGTCTGGAAAAGGGAGGTTTCAGAGGGGTTGAAACTCTCTGAGGGAGATTTTGCCAGCACATCAGGCAATCTCCAAGTACAAACTAGATCACACAATTACACACTGAGGAGAGAACTGGATTCTGGGGGTTAGCAGAGGTACCCAAGACTTAGACAAGAGGACTAGCTGTGGGGCTGAGATGCGTCGGTATAGAGGGGTGCGAGTCCTGGAAATTAGCTAGTGTGAAAGGGTCTGTGAGGGAGAATACTGACACCAGTCAGGAGTTCTGTGTGTGTGTGTGGAAGAGTGATTGAAGTCTTATTTATATGATTTGGCACTGCCTAAGTTAGGGTAAAACATCTGAAAAAACTGCATTCTGAAGGCACAGACAGCCTGTGTGAAGTAGAGTCTAGTGGGACTCTGAAACTTGCCTGGTTTATTGTTTATTTTAAAGATACTCTGCCAAAGTCTTATTATATTTTTACCTCAGCCTGAAAAAGCCTCTACTCTCTGTAATTATTGTATTCTGCCAACCAGCTGCCAACTGATTTGTCCTTTTAATATTGAACAGTTATAATCAATATTATTTCATCCCCCTCCTTACCTTTTGTTACCTAATAAATATTTTGTGGTTTTTGCCTTTAAAACTGTCTGGTGCCAATTATTAATAGTTCTGACAGGATTTCTGGGAGTGTTACTGAGGGACTGAGGGAAGGTGACCGGGGAGAAATTTAAAGTGGTTGCCTCCTGAGTAAAGTTTCAGACCGGGGTTCATCACACAAGCATTATTAAAACACATCATAAAAACTATTAAAAATTGAACTATAATACATAACTGAAAGCACAGAAAAGAATAATTAAAACATAGGGCAGGATTGAAGGATCACTAAGGAAACAAAATAAAACAGAAAAGTCTTCACCCACTAGTGGAAGACAGTGTCAGAAAGGGACAGACAAATATCCCTGGGAAGAGAGTTCTACAGTTTTGGTGCCATGACTGGGAAGGCTTCCTCTCAGATTGTTACCTGCCTAATCTCAGAAGATGGAGGTACCCAAGCAGAACCTTTGAAGATGACCTTACTGGTAAGCAGGTTTGTATAGGAATAGGTGTTGCTTCAGATATGCTGGTCCCAAGCCATGTTGGCTTTAAAAATCAATACCAGCACTTGAATTTGACCCAGAAACAAAGCAAAAGGCAATGTAAATGAGCCGGACTGGAGTTATATGGTCCCTAGGACCACTCCAGTCGACATCCTGACTGCAGCATTCTGCAGCAGTTGAAGTTTCCAAACACTCTCAGTAAAGACATTGTAGAAACCTAGTGTAAATATTACCGGAGCATGCTGCACAATAGCCCAATTTTTTCTGCCCCAAAAAGGCCATAGTTGGCTAGCCAGTTGAAGCTGATAAAAGGCATTCCTGGCCATGAAAGTGGCCTATGAAGTGTCCCTTAAAGGATTGTGCAGTCTCATATGTGTAGGGTAACATACTGTCCTCCTCTAATTCTTTTAGGGTTATCAGCTTCACTGATCCAAAAGTTATACATCCTCAGGACATACTGAAATGAGCCCTTAATTTTATTGAGCAGAAGTTTCTATCCTATGCATAGACATGAGCTTAATCCATGTAAACAGGTTTATATTAGTTACTGGTTGCAATTATAAATACTAGTTAGGCTCATATTTTTATCTTGTTCTTTCCTGAAAGATTTCAGAGTGATGTACATAGCTCTATTCTCCCTCCCACCCCCCGGCAGAGACCCTAATAACTTTTTTATAAAAATCAAAAATCAAAGAAAAAGTCACTTTATGTTGACTATTTAGCCCCAGAAATCACTGTTGAATTGGCTGCGAAATTCATCACTGAGGCTAGGTTATTCAGGCTGCTGAAGAATCATAAAATAGGAAGACTTGCTTTGAATGAATACAGACAAATACTTTGTGTATGCCATTAAAGGTTACTATTGATTGGACAAATACTTTGTCACCTGGGACAGGTGTTTACGTCTTTAAACTGTAATGATCAACTAGAATGCACTATACAAAAATGCTTACTAATATGCATAATAGAAGATACATTATGAATATATCATAACTGTAAATACAATTTAATACTGTTTCTATTACAGTTTAAGTACATCTCAGGATTTCTTCCCTCACATTTTGGCTTAATTGCCAAATTGCTTGCCAAATTTTAACAAATTCTTGTATTTTTAAAAAGTTTAATGCTACCAATTATGGCTGATTTATTCCATGATTATAGGTATTCCATCCTTAGTTTTTTGCCTACTCCTCCATATGTTTCTATAATGTTTTACTGCTGGTTCCTGGTTGTTCTTTATTTACAGAAAGTTTATGGTGGAATGTAAGGTTAAAACAAGCTCCTGTTGTATATAATTAAAATTATTCATGTTCTTTTCTCTACTGGATTTTGCTTTCATTGTTGTTAATAGTTCATCTGTGCATATGTGCATACCAGCTCTGCAAAATAACGTTTTGAGGATTAGAGGTAGATATTACATATGCAAATCTAAATTGTATATTCATACATGCATACACGCACACCACAACCTTCATTGTATAACCACAGAGTGTCATTTTTTTGGTGATGAAAGAGATATCAAAACATCAATGCAAAAATGAATTTTTTAAAAAAACCTAATGCAAACTGCAAGCGTGTAACTCTTAAAGATAAATAGTATTATGAAAACTGAAAACCATGAAGAAACAGTAGGAGGAGCTTAAAAAAAAGACTACCCATGAAATTCTTTAGCTTGGGGGAATACCTTCCCCACCCATTGTCACCACTCACATGTTGCTAAGACAAATGGCCATGCAACCACTTCAGAAATGTACACTTGTGATAATACAAGTGACCAGACAACATCATATAAAACTTTATCAGTTGGTTTAAACTAATTGTATTCATTTAACAGTGTGGCCCATGTAGCGTAACCAGCTGAGATATGAAGAAGCCGCCTTTGTTATGAAATTTTTAATAGCACCTAATAATGTAGTTTTAAATTGTTTATATGTGTTTTATCTTTTGTAATTGTATTTACACTGTTGTACTATGACTGCTAGCCGCCCAGAGTCCACTTGCGGAGTGGGCGGCATATAAATCTAAATAAATAAATACATTTAGGAAAGCTTAGTCTAATTGAATATTGATGTTCATTTTACAGTAATGTGAATCTGTTTAAATTGGTATCGGTGGTAGTGACTAGAAAAGACAGGGTTGATTCCTAGTTGCTCCTTTGTGCTGCAGTCTGTCTATACCATGTCTGTACTGTTCCCAAGGGTTCTCCAGTCCTCAGGAGAGACTTTTGGAAAGGAAAAAAAAGGTGTTGAGAAAAAGGACCTAATGGCAAAGATCCATTTACCAGTACAGCACTGCTTTTAGTTTTCTGGACCAAGCTTGTGTCGAGTAACCAGAGACATTCTTGTTAACAACTTGACTTCTTTTATTTAGTGAAAATGCTCAGATGTTGTCTGAAGAAAAGCAGAGGATAATGTTGTTAGAAAAAGTAAGTAATTCTTTCCTAATTAACTATTGGTTAAGCATGTTATGGCTTCTCAATATATGTGAAAATCTGTTTTCATCTAATTGCTGATATAATGATCATAGTGAATGTTTGTTCTCAGTAGTAGCAAAGTGGCCTGAACTTCATGGGACTATTACTTCCTCTGGTGGCTGACCACAGAATCAGTAAGAGAGGCAGAACAAGGGGTAGGACTGTTCATATCCAGTTTTTGCTTTCCTTCTCTGGATAAAAGCAGAACTGATTTTGGTCAGTTTGGTCAAAGGAAAATTCCCTCCAACTAAAGTGTTTATTCTCTGATCAGTGATATCAGCCACTTAAGGGGAGGGGACTTTGCATGGATTTCCATCTGTTGCTTGCTTAGAGATATTTACAGCTAAATCACCTTTTCCACAGCAACTCACAAACGTTACTGCATTGATATTTTTGTTTTTTAAAATATGTGAAAATTGCTATTTTGGGATAGGTAAACCATTTTATCGACATTATATCCACTGAGCCTGTTCTACAGGAAGGGCAGGCTAAAAATCGAATAAAATAAATAAGGCATTGGCTTCATCTGCAATGCATGCTGCGTTTTTTCCCCCTCAGCACAGATTAGGAAAACAGGGAGCCTGAATTCAGAATCAAGAGTAGGGATAGAGGATGGAATTGTCTCCCTGACAAACACGCACATGCACAAGAAACTGCTGCCATCCCATTTGATGGTACCAACCTGATATTTGGCATTTTATATGTTGTTCCCGGTACTCTGTCAGCAACTGTAAGACAGTTTCATATGGCAAGCTGCTCAAATTCAGTGCCATGACAGTACTCATGTGTGGGTGGTTCTTGAGGCACTAAACAGGTAGAATTCTGAGGATTTTTTTTACCCTGGTTGACTGTTCTGCCAGCCAGTGTGGGAAAAAATTCCTGACCTTGCTAGAAAAGAAATTTGTATTTACTTGTTATGAACATAACAGAAGCTACTCCTTAGACTTGGGGTGGGAGAGTTTACAAGCTTTCATCTAGCATAGTGGATTAGGACCATAATTTATATGTGCCTTGAGTTTTTTTGTATTTAAAAATGTATCTGTTGAGATTCTGGGTAAATTGATATAGTACTAATATATAGCAAGCCGTTTTTAAATTTAAGTTTTGTGCTTTTTGTTTTTAGACACTGCAGCTGAAAGAAGAGGAAAATAAGCGGCTTAATCAAAGATTGGTAAGCAAAGATATAAAGTGCTTCAGTAGTCATTCATTCCAGTATATTTTTATTTGTGAAATCTCACACTAATTTATCTTTTAGAAATATAGCCAATCTCTGTTGCCGTAGGGTAGGTATTATAATCAAATTACTGGTAACTTATCTGTCATCAAGAGTAATCCTAAACAGGTATACTCAGAAAAATGACCAATTTTAATTTTATTCAGTGGGGAAAATGTTTTTAGGATCACAGTCATAATTTAGGAATCTCAATAGCTTCTAAAAAAATGGATCCATATAGATCAGCTTCAGTTGCAAGGTCAAGCAATGAACAGTTGTAAAAAATATGTATTTTTGATGTTTGGAACAGCCCCTCTCATTGTCCATGTATACTACAAAGCAGATTCAGTGAAATTTAAGAACTATCCAAACAGCACTCAACCCATGAACCCATGAGGATTAACTTTACTTTAAGGGGGAAAATACTAATCGACTGATCTTGGCAAGACTTTTCTTCTTTACTCTGATAACAAAAATCATCCTGGTTTGCAATAATTTCTTCCAGCCTTTGACTTAAATTTCTGCATCTAGTTATCAGCAGTGGAAGGAATGTGGAGATGGACTAATAAAGTAGTTTATAATGAACTTTTCTCATTTTTGTCATGAACTACTGTCTAATTTCTGTCTCAATTCCCTTCAAAATAAGTCTTCTTGATTTTAAGTAAAACTTGCTTCCAAATAAGCATACTTGAAAGTAGGGTTGCCAGGAAGCCTGGAGAAAACTGTTCTAGTCCTTTGATATGTAGAAAGGGTTAGAGGGACTGGTAATTTTTTTCCTCCAGGCAATTGGCAACTCCACTTAAGTGTGAAGCATTAATTTGTCATAATTAGCAATAACTTGTTTTTTCCTCTTTGGGGGATCATTTCTCATGGGAAAGTGCTTCATCTGTTGATTTGTGTTAAATTGTACACCAGCAAATCTACAAAAGCATGAGTGTTTAGATGTCTGGTTAACAGAATTTGGTCACAGAATTTCACAAGGAAAAGTTATAATTTAATTATTACACAAGTAAGCAAGCATAGACTAAATCTGGTTTTTGCCTGTCTTGTTAGTAGTTATAATGACTGGTTTTAAAACTGTTAAATAAGTGACCAAGACCCATGCCTGCAGGGTTTTTGGGGTTTTTTTAATACTTCAAGATTAATGTTACCATTTTTTCAAAAGCAAAAGAGAGGACATATTTCCCAACTGCCTACTTCAAACAAGTGATCACTATGACAAATCTCATTTTAAATACCCCAATTGTTAAGCTGTGATAACTGCTACTAACAAGGAATATTCCTAACCTTCCAACCCAAAAAGAGGACATTTTCATCATTTTTTTAAAAAAGGAGCCCAAAAGAAGATGGACACATACAAAAAAAGGACATCTGGTATAACCCTACTCAAGATACTTCCTTTTATTTATTTATCAATAATAATTCTCTTATTATATGTTAGATGTTTATAATAAGGAAGAGTTGTGAAGTGTGTTCTCAGCTCAGTCTCCAGATGTGCTGTGAACTCAAGGATTTTAGTTCAGTTTCCCATTGATCAAGTTCTATTTTAGGGTCTTTTTCTTGTCTGTCTGGTACCAATCAGCTCTGCTCAGTTTTTCAGTGATGTGTTCTTCTTTGCGACTGAAAATGGAAGATACTAGCTAAGTTGCCTAAATTAAGGTAGAGATTCTAAAAACAATGGAAAGTATAACAGAGGTACCATATTCATTTGTGAGTTCTATACAAATCCTGCACACAGTATCTAAGGTTGACTCAATCACTTTAAGTAAATAATATACAACCTTCTAATTGACATATCCTAACAATCAGGAAGGGTAGTTTGGTAGTTTTTTCTGCTCTTTGCTTGTACAGAAGTGTAAATTCTAATCCATCTTGATTGTAAATATAGAACCTGGAGAGATAGTTAACACAGTGCACGCAGCTATGATCTAGTTAATACAGAAAAATGGTTGACTTTCATAGTAGCTTTTGTTTGCTGTTTAGCTCTCCAGGTTTTTGAAGTCAAGGACTGCTGGATATATGACTAAAATAATAATATTATTTATTGGTCAATCCAGGCTCATTTTTCTTGCATACAGTCCCTCTAAAACTGTATTCTGAAAGACAGATCAGTGCTGGAAGACAGCATTGGCTCTGGAAAGCTCCCTCTTGAATTCTTCTGGAAGGCATGACAGAAGTCTCATGTTATAAATAAATAAAAATATTAAATCAAGCCATTAAATCAATAATGTATTATCCATTCTTTGTCATGAGAGTTCTGCAGTACTCCTCCCTTCTTCTCCCCCCCCCAAAAAATATCCAGAGGCATTTAAACACCATTTTGGATTTCTTTCAGCCCCATCTACCACCTATCCAGGATCTGTTCTTGTTAGAAACCACAGGAAGCCTTCTTAAAGCCTGAGAGACTTTGTAAAGAACCCACGTATGAAGTGGGACTAGATTCTTAACTGTGTTACTGCTTCTGGTTTGTCATCTTTTACCGCAATGTTCCTCCAGTAATGGCTCTTCCCTTAGGGGAAGTTTTTGTATGTCAGTTATGTTGACATTCATGTCCACCACCTTGCTTCTTGGGAAGATTCATATGGCAGCAAATGAATGATCTTGTGGTACTAGCATTCATACAGTATATAATGTATTTTGATTTATAACTTTCTCTTCCCAACATGTTGGGAGTGATAACATCATTTTATCTGCCATTCAGACCACATATACTCCTATTGGAATTGTACTGTTAAAAAAACCCAGCAAATGGAACAAGGTGGCAGTAAGGTGAACTTCCTGTACATGCCTTCAGGTTTGGAGGATGCAGTGGGGAGAAGGTAAAATCACTCCCTTCTTCTGTTATTAAACCTTTACTGATGAATGAGACAGAAAAAGTGACTGTCCTTTTTGCACTCTTCCTCAGCCTCCTTCCCTGTGTGTCTTTTAGTCTATGAGGGTTTCACTACCTCAGGAATAAACTTTGCTGGGGCTAGAATGGACTGTTGGGTAGAGGGGAAAACCGGAAAAAATGGCAACCATCAGTGTATTGTGGAATCCAACTCTGCACATCACTGCATTAGCTAGCAAGGTCTAATGTTTCATAACCACCTGGCCAGAGATGACCTTATACTAATTAACATTTTAATGGAAATTTCCAGGAAAGCATAGAATTTCTTTCTGACACCTGTTTGGGGAAGTGAAATAGGAAAATTCCCCAGGTAACAGGAAAATTCCCCAGAGCATAACAGGATACTTAGCAGGGATTACTAAGTGAATGGAAAAAGTGAGGGACAGGCTGCTGTTGTTGACTACATAATAAAGTGATGGAATCCAAAAAATAAATAAATGTGGTTTACTATTCCCCCCCCCCCAACTTTGCACTTGTTAAAATTTTCTATCGAGCTACTAAATTACTATGAACAATACTGGTTGTGTTAATCACCCAACATTCATCTGTTCAGAATAACCAAGAATTTAGAACTACCATATTTTTCGGTCCATAAGACGCTCCGGACCATAGGACGCACCTTCCTCCTGGGGGGCGATCCGCTGCCTCCGCCTCTGATCCCGGCGCTTCCCCCGCGCCTGCCTGCCTGGCTCCAGCTCTGCTTCCAGCAAGCGCTGGGATCGCTCCATGCTGCTCCCACCGCAAACCCAGCGCTTCGCGAGCGCCGGCTGCGGAGGGGGCAGCGTGCTTCCTCCGTGCCTGTCTGCCTGGCTCCAGCTCTGATGCTTACAGCAAGCGCCGGGATCAGAGGGTGGAGGGAGCAATCCTGGCGCTTGCTTTAAGCATCAGAGCTGGAGCCAGGCAGACAGGCACGGAGGAAGCACGCTGTCCCCTCCGCAGCCGGCGCTCGTGAAGCGCTGGGTTTGCGGTGGGGGCAGCATGGAGTGATCCCAGCGCTTGCTGGAAGCAAAGCTGGAGCCAGGCAGGTAGGCGCAGGGGAAGCACCGGGATCGGAGGCGGAGGCAGCGGATCGCCCCCCCCCCCGGAGGAATGTACGTCCTATCGTCCCTTCACTCCATAAGATGCACACGCTTTCCCCCCCACTTTTTTGGGGGGAGGAAGTGCGTCTTATGGTCCGAAAAATACGGTAGTTCCCACATGATGGCCTATATGTTAGGCATGCACTTATTATTGATTGATAACATTTATGTCCCACTTTTCTTCCCTATCAGAGCCACCAGTAGCTAGCAGATAAAACAAGCATGATAAAAACACATTTAAAACCAATTAAACTAGGACTAAGATATACAAAAACACAGGAAACAGTAATTAAAATATAACACAGGAAGGAGGGATCACTGGGGGAACAGCAAACAAACAAACAAAAGCTTTATCTGCTGATAGAAGACAGTTATTGAAGGTGAGAGAAATTTTCTCTTAAAGTAGGAGTTCCACAGTTTTACACAAGAGGGGGAAGTGACAGTTTCTCAGTTCCATGACTGAGAAGACCCTCTCTGTTTGCCACCCATCTAATTTCAGAAGGCAGGGGCACCCACAGCAGGGCCTCAGAAGATGACAATAGCAGTCAGGTAGGTTCATATGAGAGTAGGCACTCCGAAAGATATGCTGGTCCAGATTGATACAGGACTTTTAAAGATCAACACCAGCACCTTGAATTGTGCTCAAAGATAAATTGGGAGGCCATGATGAGTCAAACTCAGGTCTCTGTGAGCCACCACAAAATGAGCCACGGCAGATAAAAAATGTAGGTGGAACATAAATGATTGAATTATATACATGCATGTGTTTACTGTGCTTACTGAAATCAGAATTAGTAGACATATTTGTATGAATGAAGCAAACAGCATGGGAGCAACTTGAAATTTCTTTGTTTAGTTGATAGCCTTTTGGGTGTAATTCATTTTTCCATGGAGGTTTTGTCTCTAGGAGCTGAAAAACACAGTAATCTATCCATTTCAGTGTGCCTTGCATTCTTACAGAAATAACAGATGGAAATCAAAAGGAGATTGGGGGGAGTGAGAATCTGAGGAAGTTTGTCACTTCCCCCTCTTGTGTAAATAGAGCAGGAGCCATTCTTGAAGGTTGCCTGACTTTTTAGGAGCCACTTTTGATGGGGTTCAGGGGGCTGCAGAATGAAAAGACGGAGAGAAGGATCCTTCCACATGTAGCACTTGCTCATGATAGCAGAGACCTAGCCCTCAGATTAAAGAAATGTGTATATTATGCATTTGGAGCAGAATATAAATAAAATAACAAAATGGCACTTCAGAATAACAAACTTTGACAGTAATTACTGTGATACTTGCAGGCCAGTCCCGTACAGATTTACCCCCAAGTCGCATTACTAAGTTCAGTGAGGCTTTCCTTCAGGTAGGTATACATGGGATTATTACTTCAAGTTTGCTAGGGTTTATTTGCTTTTCGATTCAGCATGCAATATGAAGTTGTTCCTGATACACTGTGCCTACATGTAACTTCCCTTCTTACCCAAATAGGATAATAAATACACTTTCTGATTTTTGCAGATGTCTCAAAGCATGTCTTCAGTGTCTCTAAGGCATTCTGAAAAAATAGCTATCAGAGAGTAAGTATTTATTTTTATGAACATTAAGTGAAAGTGTTTTATTCTGTTTTGATTCTTTTTTTGTCTTGTGGTGCTCTTTAAAAATAATCAGTATGTATAGATTTCATATTATCCTTAACATGTTTGAAAACTTTTCAGTAGATTCATGCTCTTTTGTTTAATGTAAGTTTGTTTGATTTATAATTTAAGGTAGATTTAACAGATCTGCCTCTGTCTGCTTTGTTGTTGTTGTTTTTAAATATTGAGTGGAAGCTATACTGTAAGATTAAAGTGTGTTTGAAAATTACTTCCTTGCCTGTAGCTGATTTAAGTATTAATTCAGATTTGCTTGTAAATTGCATATAGCCAATTGATGAAATTGATATCTGATATAAAGAAAGCATCTTGAACATTTAAGCTGTTGATATATCTTGTGAAAATTACTAAATGGTTTACTTACAAACAGAATGGATGTAGAGCAGGAAGAGGCAACTTAAATGACCCTGTCAGGCCTTTAAATTAGAGGCATACAGCAGGTTTGCTTATGCAGAGAATTTATGTGATAGGATTAATGAGCAGGTCACATGTGTCTGTGTGCATGAGGCTTTTAAAAAGTTTTACTGTATCACTAAACGAAGCAAAACTTGAAATGGGCTTATTCATTGGCAATTCCTTGTTTAATTACAATTAGTCTTTGTGTGTCTAGAGAGTGAGTCAGTTATAAACTGAAACTTGAAATTATTTGAATTTTGACAGCTAAGAGCATATCTGTTGCACATACCTTATAGAACATTCTTTTCAAGATGATTTGAATTTAACATATCATCATTGGCCCAAATAAAGGGGGGGGAGGGTGTTATGCTCAAAAATATCCAAGGCTGAAGAGACAATTCATAAACCAACACTTTCCTTTACTCGCATTGCCTCACTAATAGGCTTGTCCTCGGTAAGCAGATAGCAAATTAATGAAGAAAGTCTTTTCTGATCCATCCTCTCACACAGGAAAAAGTGACCATGGACTAGTAGAAACTTCCATCACTCATCATTCATGCACAACTGCAGCAATTGGCCAATAAGCAGCTTGTTTGTTCTCAGTTACTGTTAGGGCAGACTCAGAAGGTTCTTAGAACTAAATTACGAGCCTATATATGTATCTGTCCTGACAGTTCACATTTAGGAGTTTTCGTGTGGAAATGGAAGGATGCTGCACCAGTCTTGAACTCAAAATGCATTTAGTCTGCTACTTTTAAGGTCACAATTTGTGGTGGCTCACTGAATCAGATTGTTTTCTTGGTGGAGTGTGTTCATATAAACAACATTGCTTAGAAATGTATAGAAGTCTACCTTGACAAAGAGTAGCTGTGTAGATAGCAAACGCATACATATACAGCATATGCCTAAGAACCACCTTGATTTCTCTCCCAGTTATTCTTGGATGTATTTAAATGGTAAAAACACGATACACCTGGCAATAATATGCATGTTCTGCTATCTACAGTCAAATGCAAAACACCATATTAAAATCTTGTCTCTGAAGGTTATATAACTTGACTATTAAAAGAGCAGAAAAAAGATTTTTTGCAATATTAAATTCGCTGCTGTTTGTTCAATTAAAGCCTTTACATAAATTGAACAAATTCTTATCAAATCTATGGGAATTGTAGTTGCCTTCTTTTGTTTATGCTGATGTTAAATTGACATGTGAAACCAAATGGACTTTGTATTATGGCTCTTTCCTAAAGGACTCATGTGATAGACAGGTCAACGTCCTGCCCATTCACTGAAAGTTACCAATTTCTTTTAAACATGGTTGGAATGTTCACTGAGCAGTACCAGCCAATCCGACTCTTGGAACATTGACAGAACAGGTGGGTGGGGAGAGTTGAAAGAGAAAGCACTTAACCCTCCCAAGGTTAAAAAAAAAACAGCTATACTAATTCAGCAAAAAGCAATGGAAACCTGATAGCTCTCTCAGTCATGGCATTGTCTACTATGAAAAAAATCAGACCTCTAGAATAACTTCCTTCAGGAATGCAGGATGAAGGAGAGTCAACTTTGGAATTGGGATCAAGAATACTCCTCATTGAAAACATCAGAACCCCACAAAAACGTAAATGAGGTCAAATTGACCCCACCATTTTTAAAGCAGAAGATACAATTGGAATCTATAAAACTGTTTATTTTGAAGAAAGCAATCATTGTAACCTTACACACACACACAAGTTGAGAAGGTGACTCAGAGGTTTAGAAAATTTGAAAGTGAACAGTTCAGTGCACAGGTGGCTATGGGTCATCTAGACTAACTTCCCCCTGTGAAGTTGAGATGACCAAATCAGAGTTTTGGGAAATTTGAAGGACAAAGGGAATAAATCAGCTCAGTGGAGAGGTGGCTGGGGTCTTGCAGCCTCCCACTTGTTTTCCAGAATAATAAGATAACAGAGGAGAATTCAAGGCTTATGACAGCACACCAAAATTCATTTTACTCCTCTGTTTAAAGCTTAACCACAACCAGCTTGGGGATAATGGCTGCTTGTAAAATCCATATCACAGTACTCTCATATTATTCTCATACCCATCACTCCCAAGTCCTCATGGAAAAAGGCCTCAATTGGTGGCATGCATTAGGTGTCAGAGAGCAAAATCTAGTAGCAGAACAGATCTGCAGCATCCAACCCAGGATTTTTTTGTGACTCTCATCTTGTAATACAGCTTATCTATTTATAGTATACAGTGTAACTGTTAATAATAGCTGCAACTATATGAAGTTCTCTAACAACCATAAGCAGATCTATATAATACTGCACCAAAAGTCCCTGAAAGCCATCCCTTTCTGTTTGCTTTTTATCCAGTTTTCAGGTTGGCGATTTGGTTCTCATTATTTTGGATGAACGCCATGACAACTATGTATTATTTACCGTTAGCCCAACTTTGTATTTCTTGCACTCAGAATCCCTCGCTGTACTGGACCTCAAACCAGGTGAGTGTGGTAAGTGTCATAAGAGTATAGTATGTTCTGATGCACTAATCTTAAATTTTAATTCTTAATGGTTAATTCTTAAAGGTTTTAATTTTAATGATTATGTGTGAGCATGCATATATATGTGTAAATAAAAACAATTCAAGTTACATTTAATTGTAACACATTTATGTGTAACACATTATAACATTCTGCAAATCATTCCTTGATAGCCTGGAACACAAAAGTTTGGATCCAGAGAATCACATTGAATGGCGATAGCTGCTAGTACTATTCTTGAACACTTGTAGAACAATTTAAGTTATTGTTGGATTTGTTTTAATTTGTTCACTTTTGCTATTTTAAATAGTATATTTTAAAACTGATGATGTAAGATCGCTCCCTTGAGTCCTGTTTTAGGGGAGAGGCAGTGTGTAAATGCAATAAATAGTGTGTGGGAGGGGTGTCTTCCAAGCTTAGATAATTGTCCCAGTTTTGTGTTCTGTGAAACATATATTTATATGTCTTGCAAGGTGCATGTTTTTTCCTGACTTGACATTAATCTCACTCTATTTTTTAAAAAACTAAAAGAGGCTGTTAACGTAGATAGTCAGACAATTTTCATACTTCTTTTAAAGTATAATCATGCAACAAGTAATGAAAATTTTCCTTGTAGCTTCAGGTGCATCTAGAAGACCCTGGGTTCTAGGGAAAGTAATGGAAAAGGAATATTGCCAGGCTAAAAAGGTAAGGAAAATTAATTAAAAATTGATTGAGAGGATCCCATGATAACTCTTGGTGAGTTGTACCTGAATCCTGTTCAAAAGCATGATACTGGAGAAAGTGATGACCCAAGACTTACTTAGGACAATTGTTTTGTGGCCTCAGGGCTAATGATCAGGAGAGAAGAGAGGGATTTCCCCTCAGCATGCAATATTAAAAATAATAAATTCAGATAACTTTTAACTCAGCTTTGAATTTGCTGCTCATTCCACTTCCATATGTCATACAACAGTCCAATTTAGCTACCTCTACTACTATTTATTAATGAAATTGCTCCTGATTAACTTTGAAGATTAAAATCACTTTGTGATGGATATGGATATTGTTTTATTTCAGGGAAGTTACCTGGGAAATTTATTGAGGTTTTGCCTATAGCTAATAACCTAATGTTTATCAAGAAGCAAGGCATCACAACACTATGCTGGTTTTCATCAACTGCTGCTTAGAAAGGTCTAGTTTCCCCCTCTCCCTTTCAAGTCATTTCTTTAGAATTCTCCTCTTTTAGATGGATTGAGCTGTATGTACCTCCAGAGAGCAACCTTTTTCCTTACATGCATGCAGTTGCTTCTCAGAAGAGTTGGCCACCAAGAATGTGCAAGAGCATTTGATTTATAGTCAACTACCATTATTGTGCTAGTGCAAAATAGTGCTATTGTTAGTGATGGTGTTCTTGTGCATGTAATCTGTATACTAGCTAGAACTGGACTAGAATATCGACTTCAAACCATGAACTGTCACAAAACTATCAACACAGCAGCTAAGGTTTGGAAAGTATAAATACGTAATATTGAAGACTGGTTCTTCTACATCATTCTGAATAATCCTTTTTGTTTGTTTTTTTGTTCAGGCTCAAAACAGATTTAAAGTTCCTCTAGGAACAAAGTTCTACAGAGTAAAAGCAGTGCCATGGAACAAGAAAGTATAACACATGATGGAAACTCAGCTCATCATTTTTTCTGGCTTGGCCATCAGTGCTCATTTATCACTCCAAGTAGCAGGCCATCATCTTTTTATACTGAGGTCACATGACAATGCTCCCCAATATGCAAGGCCCCCCCTCCCCTTTTTTTAGTGTGTTATATTTTAGAAGCAAGAATTTCATCAAAATGTCTGGCCCAATTGTTCCAGTTTTTTACCCAGATAACTTTAGATGTGTGGACCAAATTAGTTCATTTTTCTGAAAGGGCAAATCCTGTTTTATCATGGCTTGTTTACTAGCCATGTTAATTGTCTGTTAAATATACATTAGTTCTTATTAGCTGTTTAAATGTTAGCTACCATTATTACCAGCATTCGTCCTTTTGTGAAATCATTATCAAAGTACTTGCACTCTTTAACAAGTTCTTTATAATAAGTATACATTCATCAGCTATTTAAAGAGGAGTGTTCATTGCATGCAGATAATCATAATTTTCTTCAACATGAGTTTGCCTCAGTTAATGAAAGGTAACAACTGCAACTTGCTCCACTGCATTAAAAAGCCCTTTAATATAAAAGTGACAGAAGAAGAAGAAAATTTATTTGATGGGCTGATAATGAATCAGTCATATGTAAATCTGCAGTCTTCAGAAGAACTTTTGAATGTTTGATTTGAAGGGAAGTAACTGTGCTCTTGTATTGAAATGAAGCACCTGGACCTTCCCAAACCACAGGAAAAGTCTTGTATTAATCTATTTAGAAAAATCATATTGATGAAATTGTATTTCATGGATGAGATTTGGGTGGGGGGAGAATCCATTGTACATTAACTATAAAAAGATCATTTAAGTAACAAATTATTGTATTGTAAAAGACATGTAGAATTTTAAAATAATAAAGATTTGAAACTGTAAATGTCTGAATGGTCCGCATGCTTTTTAAACGCCAATGTGGTACGGCAGTTCTATCCAAGACTGTTCTTGTAAATTTAAAATTTAAATGTATAAGAATTTTTATGAATATAAAATGCCTGTATTATTCCAAAAGAAACAGCATTCTACAATTTTCAGTGTATGGTTGAGGTAATAATTTAAATGACAGTTCATGTTTGCACAGCAAAACATATAAATAAAATGACTTAAATAAATTGCTTGGGACAAGGCAAAACAGTGTGTTCTAATTTTTTTTCTGCTCTAGAATTTGTCATTCTAATTGTACCTTATTATTTATATTATGGAAGAACTATTAGATAGTGGACTGATTTACATTTTTTCCTAGGAATCTTTTACACATATAACAGATAAGGGCCAGTTTCATATGTCTTTCTTTTCTGCTTATTTTTATGACTGTATGGTGCTTGGAGGTAGAAAGATTTTTAAAAGTATCTGCTTCCACCATTATGAGCCATTTTATGGGAAGGGCGGGATATAAGTCATAGAATAAATAAATAAATTACACTTGCTTTGCTGTAAGCACCACCATAATGTAATAGTTGGAAGTGCTGGACTTGATCTGGAAAGTTTGAATCTCTGTTCTCTGGTTGACTTCAGGTCAGTTACATGTTCCCTTTAATGTACTTCACAAGATATGGGTGGAGGAATCATCCCCACATGCTGTTCTGAGCTTCTTGAAGGAAGATGGTGAATTTTCAGCAACACTGTAAACAGGTACATAATGGGGCAGATGTATTGCCACAGTTCAGAAGAACACAGAGATAAAATTACTATACCAGTTAAGTGTGAAGCCATGTTTCCAGTAGTGTGACAAGTGCTTAAAGGATATGACCAAGTTTGTTCACTATAATGTCTGAAGGTATAGGTGAGAGAATTGGTATCTAAAGCCTTTATATCTCCCCAGCACGAAGCCCTACAAGTGTAAGTACTTAACAATGAAAGTGAAAAATTGGAAGCATGAGCACAGAACTGAGGTAAGTTACTTAGACATCATGTCCTCAATTTCTCTCAAATGGAACATATGTTCCTATAAACTCTACTGAAAAGCCAGCTCCTTATGGAACTTTGTTCATTGCTTACACCAGCCTCTCAGAAGAACTTTAGGAAGTAACTGTTCAAGTAGTATTAAGTCATACCTTTAGAATAGACATTCAATAATGACCTTGGTTTTTCATAATTATTTGTCATCTGTTTCATTTTATAACCTTGGTGTGTATCTAAAATGGAAATTCTGTCAAACAAAACCCTAACATATTCAGTAATGATTCTGAACAGTCATCTGAAAAATATTTAGTTTACATACTTACTAGATACTGCAATCTGACTAGCTTATGGAAGTATGACTGCTATGTAGTGCCACCTTGTTTCATCAGGCTCCACAACAACAAAACCAGATCTGTATTCTCATAATTTGAATAAACAGTGCATGCACAAGGAGAGAAGATACACTAAATTGCCCAATAGTGCCTTTCCATTTTGGATGTGTCATTTCTGTGCAGTTTTTATACTTGTCAGTCCCTTGTCTGAAAGCAGTTGGTAACTTTTTTCCTTTGGATAAAATTAGTTGCTAATCTCAACTTTATTAGTCTATTCTCCAGTGGTCAGGGGGCAGTCTCAACTTCTGGGAGAAACTCCTCCCTATAGACAGGCAGGATCACCAGTCTTCTTTGCAATTCCTGAAGAAGAGGGGCTTCTCTCTTAGACTCCAGTCTTTGGTCCTGCTTCAAGGCAGACAGAAGTCATCAGCTGTACTCCATTTGAGCACAATGATTCCTAATTTTTTTATTTCTGTTATCCCCCCCCACACCACAAATTTCTGTTTATTCTTTCTGTTTACGTGGGAGATTACCTAGGAGTGGGGAGAACATCAAACCCTCTCCACCATGTACCAAGTTCGTTCGGCAGAAGGAAGAGGGAGCTTTTTGCAGCAGTGAGGATTCCTTGCTCCAGCTCTCCCCCCCCCCCTTCCAAGCTGCAGGGTCTCCAGACTTCAAGCCAGGAACTTCCCAATCACTGTCTTTTAATAGAAGCATCGGAAGCTTTCACACCAGAGTACCCATGCTCTCTACGCAACTTACAGAGGCTTTCCAGGTAGGTTGGATACAGCAAGCTTTAGCCTTTGCTGTACCATCAACCATTTGCCAGCCTGCAGAAGCCTGGTATAAAAGGGCCCAAACTAGACATCCCTTGGTGGATTGCTTTTTTGTTTTCTTTTCCTACCCACCCCCCCACCACCACCCAAAGAAAACAGGTAGGAAATGGCTGTGCAAGATGGCTTTTCTGAGTCCATACCCCAGGATAGCATAGCCTCTAGTCTTGAGCTCTCCTCCTCCCCCTCTCAAATCTCCCAGCATGACAGAAACCTCTGCTTTGGACCTCTCAGGATAATGTTCAAACTACTCTCCTAGCCTGGATTAAGGGGGAAATGCAGAGAAAAATTAGAGAAGCCATTTCACAGGCTATTCCTAACCTTAGGAGCTCCTCTAACTCTCCTAGTAGATATGGACATTACTCTCCCTTAAGTAGTGCATCATGTAGTCAGGAGGGGGTGGGGTGGATAGGATCTCCCGCTTTCCCTCTCACTCTAAAAGAAGATTAGATAATTATACCAGTTCTAGCAGAGAACCAAACCTTCTCTTGGGAACATATGTACCAGGACTCTGAATGCTCCAATTCTTCCTCACATATGGAAAAAAGGTGAGCTATTAGATGAGGAAGAACCTGCAATCACTGCTATGCAAACTGGTCTTTTCCCACAGGATGTTTTGTACAAGAACTTCCCAAAACTGTTAGATATTCTGGATATTCTAGTCAACAGTAAAGAGGTGGAAGCACCTGACTCAAGCAAACCAGCAAGTTCTTCCAGAGCCTTCCCAAAAGCAGGGTTGTTTCCTCTTGGGATTCCTTTCCTGGCTGTGTTTGATAAGGTAGTCCAGACTGAATGGGAGTCCTCAGCCAGGCCTAAACCAAATCATCCCATCATCTTCAAGCTCTACTCTATGGTGCCAGAGGTGGTGGAGTGCTTCAAGCTACCATTAGTGAACTATCCTGTGGCTAGTCTGTGTTCCATTTTGGATTTACCTGTGGAGGCAGACAGCCTTCCCAAGGATCCCTGTGGCAGAAAGACTGAACAATCACTGCACAAAAACTTTGAAGCTTCCTCAACTTCCCTCAGGGCATCCATAGCAAGCTCACTTTTTGTTAGAGCAATCTACTCTTGGGCTTCAAACTTTTCAACAGCAGATAGTGATATCTCTAAGAAACTAAAGGATGAATTAAAGATTGCCCTAGCAGCAGCCTTCTTTGCAAATACTTCACTGTCACCAGGGCTATGGCTTTGAACATCACCTCTGCCTGGCTTTGCAGAAATACTTGCTTTGCAGCTGGGAAGTGGATCCTTCTCCAGTGGTCCCAGGAGTGGGCCTGTCCTCACTCTTGGGATCATAGCTCCTCTCCGAAGGCAGGGCTGAACAAACTTGACCCGGAGGGGAGATGCTTGGCCCTTGGTCTCCAGTTTGTATAGCCCTGCCATCGGAGCAGGACGTGCTGAGCTAGAGCCTTTGGGCACCTTGCCCGGTAGAAAAAAAAGAGAAAGAAAAGAGAAAGAAAAAACACCTTTGAAGACGAAGTGCGGCATCGCGCTAATCCCAGGAGCGGGGAGAGTTCAGCCCCGCTGGCGCAGAAGGAGCCTCGGCCGCAAGGCACGTCCACGCCATTTCCCGCGGCCCCACAGAGGAGCAGGGAGGCCATGGAAGAATCCAGGGGGTCTCGTGAGCAGCAGCGGAACAAGAAGAATGGGGAGAGGTCTCACAGCAGGCACATAGCGCTCCCAGACTGCTGAGGCTGAGCAAGGAGGCTGAGGCAGCCCCAACCCCACCCCAGCATAGCCCATGCTGCAGCATTACCCAGGCAGACGGAGGGGATAATGGGGTTCCTGAGTCCACCTGGCCACAGTAGCAGCAGTGCCCATTCGAGCCCCTCCCTTTTTTTCCTCTGGTTGGAAGGGGAGATTCCCTTTAACCTGGTGCCTGCTCAAGAAGGCGAAGGGTATGGAGGACGAGGGTAGTTCCCAAAGGTTGTGGGGATGAGGGGTTGATTTTAGGCAGGAATGGAGTTCATCTTGTTGCTTACTTTCATTTTCAGTCTTCCCAGGCTAAGATGGCCACCCCCTCTGGTTTCCCCAAGGGAGCACTATTGGACGAAGCCACTTGTGATCTGGAGCTGGCTGATTCACCAGCCCAGGAGGAGAGGGAGGAGAGCCATCCTATAGACTTGTCAGGAGATGATGCCAAGAACAACTTCTTCTGGATCCAGTTTCTAGTTAAAAAAGAGGTCCAAGCTGCATCCTCCGCGGTCTCCACCCCAACCCCTCAGGTCCCCTGAGCACAAACGAGTAGACCACAGCCCTTCTCTTTTAGATCAAGAGGAGGAAGACTCTGACCTTTCAGACGCGTCTCTTCCTAAGGATACGGAGGAACTTTTGGAGGAAGAAGAGGTGGTAGCTGCCACTCACTCCAAGCTTTTCCCCCCAGATGTCTACTCACGATTACTTCTGAAGGTGATAAGTTCTCTGCAGATCCAATACACCCCCAAGAATAAAGAGGAGGAGGACACCGAATTCCCAGTGGGAATGGAAGACATCATTCCGAAATCGGATTTCAAATCACTGCAGGTTCCACTGCCAGCCAGCTTCTACTCCATCATTAGGTCAGAGTGGGAACATCTAACAAAGCCAAAAGCCACTTCCTCAAACGTCGCAAAATTTTTCTCCTTCATCCCGGAAGCCACGAGATGTCCAAAGTTACCAGTGGTAGATGACCCAGTCAACAGCCTGGCTTCCAATTCTATCCTTCCAATGGACGCAGATGGAATGCCAAAGGTCCCCATGGAAAAATGTATTGAGCAGGCCCTCAGGTGGGATTTTGAAGCATCCTCCAACACATTGAAGGTGTTGGCTACCGTGCCCCTTTTCTGCAGAGCATCAGACCTGGCCAAGAGGGATGACCTTCCCAAGGATATCAAGGACTCCCTTAAAAGGTTACCTTGGCCACCACCTTTGCAGCGGACTCCACGTTGGCGGCATTGCAGCTTTCAGCCAGAGCTATGGCTTCCAGCATTACGGCTCGACGGAACACCTGGCTTCGCAATTGGAATGTGTACCCCCCCCCCCGCCAGATCCAAAGTGACAGCAATTCCCTTTAAAGGGCATTTTCTCTTCAGGAAAGCCTTGGACAGATACCTCATCAAAGACAGGAACAAGAAAAAAATTCTGCCCTCCAAGAGAAGAGACAATAGGACAAAGCGGAGGTTCCAGCCCTTTCGGGACAGCAGGAGGAATTCCAGACAATCATCTTTTAAACCTTACAGAACATAGTGGCAGCCAAAGTCTAGAGAAGGCAGACCCTCCTCGGGGAAACAAAGCCAAAACCCAAAGGGACTGAAAAAAACCAACTCAGCTTGACCGGGATGGGACGTCAGTCAAGGAGGGGATAGGCGGTCGTCTCCAGAAATTTTCCCACATCTGGCACCAGACAGTTACAGACAGATGAGTACTGGACATACTATCCAATGGCTACTCCCTGGAATTTCACACTCTACCCCGGGACCATTTCCTAGAGATACCCAGGTTCCAGTCTGCCAAGAAGCATCAGACTCTACTCCTAGCCATCAATCATCTTGTGCAGATAGCGGCCATAGAACCAATTCCTCAGGCAGAAAGATTTCAGGGAGCCTACTCAGTCTTTTTCATGGTGCCCAAGAAAAACGGAGACATGCGGGCGATACTGGACTTAAAATGGGTGAACAAAAGAGTCGTCACGAAGAAGTTCCAGATGGAGACCTTGAAGTCGATTCTAGCTGCGATCCAGCAGGGGGACTTCATGGCCTCGATAGACCTATCGGAGGCTTACCTTCACATTCCCATTGCACAGAAACACTGCAGGTTCCTTCGCTTCGCCTACGATGGGTGAGGCTACCAATACAGGGCATTGCCTTTTGGACTCAAGTCCTCTCCCAGAGTGTTCACCAAAGTGCTGGTCACTCTAGTGGCAACCCTCCAGCTGCAAGGGGTGGCCTTATTTCCATATCTGGACGACACCTGGTCAAAGTCCCCTCACTGGAACAGACTGGTGGAGCCTTAGAGCACACCATGAGGACCCTTGCTTCGCACAGATTTGTCATAAACACCCAGAAGAGCTCTCTTCAACCGTCCCAGTTCCTGACTCACCTAGGGGTCCAGATTGACTCCAGGGGGAACAGGGTCTTTCTGACACCCGTAAGACGAACGAAGATCCTCCAGTTAGTGGCCGAAGTCAAACAGGGACAGAAAGTAAGGCTGATGAGTCTGGCACAATTGCTGGGCATGATGGTGTTGTGTCAGGATGTAGTTCAGTGCGCTCATTTTCACACAAGGCCTCTGCAGAAGCTGTTACATACTTCCCTTTCAGAAACAAATAAGCCTCAAGAGTCCAATGTTAATCTCAATTCCGCTTGACCTGCAACGGGCCCTCAAGTGGTGATAAGCTCCCAACCAGTTTCTCCAGGGACAGGAAATGAGGGAACCCCAAGGGGTTGTGATCACAACAGATGCCAGCCTGTTCAAATGGGGAGCCCACATGGCAGGAGCAGTAGCCCAAGGTCAGTGGTCTGCCCAGGAATCTCCAGAGAAAGCATAAATCTCATATGGGGTTTTCATTTATAAACATTATATCATCAGCAAACGCTCTGTATTTGTAAGTACATCCTTTTATTCGTAAACCTTGTATATCTTTTTCTTCTTGAATCTGCATCAATAAAATTTCAAGAGTCATTATAAACAACAGTGGTGAAAGCAGACAACCTTGTCTAGTACCTTTGCTAATTTTCATTTCTTCTGTAAAATCTGCATTAACACACAACCTTGCCCTTTGTTCGAAGTATATTGCTTTTATCATTCTTATAAAATTTTCTCCCAACTCCATTTTTTCCATTACTGCGAACATAAAGTCCCAGCTTAAATTGTCAAATGCTTTCTCTGCATCTGCAAAGAATAATGCTACTTCTTTTTCTGGATGTCTTTCATAATATTCTACAATATTTACAACAGTCCTAATATTGTCTCTTATTTGTCTTTTGGGAAGAAACCCTGCTTGATCTTCCTTTATCAAATTTATCAAATGTTGTTTAAGCCGTTCTGCCAAGATTCTTGTAAATTTTTTATAGTCATTATTTAATAACGAAATTGGTCTAATTTTTTACATTCGTGGCATCTCTATCTTCTTTAGGTATCAACGAAATAACAGCTTCTTTCCATGTATTTGGTACTTTCCCTTTTATTCTTATTATATTCATCAACTTCTGCAATTTTGGTATTAATTCGTCCTTAAAAGTTTTAAAATATTTAGCTGTATATCCATCTGGCCCAGGAGCTTTTCCATTTTTCATTGCATTAATTGCTGCTTTAGATTCTATCTTTTCAATTGGGTCATTCAAACTTTTCTCATATTTTCAGTTAGGAGTTCTATTTTTAACTTTTGTAAATATTCATCCATCTTCTCTTTCGTTATTTTAACACCCTTAAACAGTTTGGCATAGTACTTGAAAAATTCTCTTTTTATTCCCTCTTGAGTAACCACTTCTCTTCCATCTACCACAATTCTGTTAATAATTCTATTTTCTCTCTTTTTCTTCAATTGCCAAGCCAAATACTTTCCCAGTTTATTTGCTACCTCAAAGGATTTCTGTTGAAGTCTTTTCAAACTCATTCCACTTCTTTATTCAACAAATGTCTCATTTGAGTTTGTAGTATTGTAATTTCCCTTAAAATTTTCTTTTTCCCTGGTCTTTTTCTCAACTCCCCTTCCTTTTTCTTTATTTCATTTTGAATGTCCAACAACTGTTTTTCTTTTCTTCTCTTGTCTTTATTATTCAAAGTAATCAACACTCCTCTCATTACTGCTTTATAAGCATCCCAGACCGTCTGAAAATCAATATCTCCTTTATAATTCACTTGGAAAAAGGCTTTAGTTTCTTTTTGTAGATATGTCACTGTTTCTTTATTCTGTAGCAAATCTTCATTCAGTCTCCATCTTCTCAATTTCTTGGACAATTTTGTAATCCACATTGGGTTATGGTCAGCCCCTATTTTAGGTAAAATCTCTATCTTCTTTGTTATAAGACTTTAGTCTTTAGTTCCCCTCAGCATGTCAATTCTAGAAAAAGTTTTTTGTCTTGCTGAAAAAAAAGTATAGTCCCGCTCTTCAGGATTAAATTTTCTCCATATATCTTCTAAATTTTCTTGTTTAGCCAATTCAAAGAAAGACTTTGGCAATTTCCCTTCTTTCCCATCATTTTTTTTCCTCCAGATCTATCCAGTGAGTTCTTAACTGTTCCATTGAAGTCTCCCATTAACAATACTTGATCATAGGTCAGTTCATCAAATTGTTGTGTAATGTCTTTGGAAAAAAGCATCCTTTGCACCATTAGGCGCATACAATCCCAATAACAACATTTTTTCCCATTTAATATTGTCTCCACTGCTACAAATCTTCCGTCCTTATCTTTAAACACTAATTTTGGCTCCAATTCTTGTTTGATATATAAAACCACTCTTCTTTTCTTCTGTTCAGCTAGTGAAAAAAATTCTACTCCTAATTGTTTATTCCATAAAAATTTATAATTCTTTTGTTTACTATGTACTTCTTGCAAACATATTATATTACAGTTTTGTTTCTTAATCCAATGAAATGTTGCCCTTCTTTTTTGTGGTGAATTTAGTCCATTAACATTCCAAGACAATAATTTGTAATCCATCATGGTGCAAATTCTTTATTTTCTTCAAAAAATCTATGCAACTCCTGAGCATTTGTAAGTGTGACTCTTTTCCCCTGGAGTTCAAAGCTCAACCCTTCAGGTATAATCCATCTGAACCTCGTGCCATTGTCCCTCAATTTTTCTGTCAGCTTTTTATATGTTCTCCTATCGTTTATCACTTGCCTTGGCAACTCCTTCATGATTCTCACTTTACTGCCTCCCACTATCAGTGCCTTTTCAAAAATTTTATTCATGATCCTTCCCACCATTTCCTTTGTCATATATTTTATAACAACATCTCTTGGTAGATTATTTTTCTTGGCAAAAAGTGAATTCACTCTGTACATATAGTCATACATATTTTTAGTCTCTTCAGGATCTTCATCTAAAAATTCTGCAATTATTTTTATTATATATCCTTTCAAGTCACCATACTTCACTTCAGGTACTCCTCTCAGATGTATCTGAGTTTCCATCAATTTGCAGTCATGGATTGTCACTTTTTCTTGAATTTTCAACAAGGTGGACTCATATATTTTCATTTTTCCTTCTACTTCCTGCACTTTCTTAGATGTTTCCCCAGTTTGCTTTCTGAGATCTTCCATATCCTTTTTAATTTCTGCAATAATTTTTTCTTTCGATTCATCTATCATCTTCCTTACCCCTCTCATCATTCTGGCTTCCATCGCGTCCAATTGTTCCTGCATCTTCTCCAATGAAAGAGCCCTTGTTCGGGGCTGCTTGGCTTCAGACATTTAAAAACACCAAAAATTTTAACCTCACAGATTTCGGATTTAACTGTCAGGTTCAGAAGATTAGGGCTTGCTTTTTATAATAAACTTAGTTTCACCTTCCTCAGAGCTTCCTAGACCAAGATATAAATTTTTAAACCCTTCAAAAAACAACAAAATTTTAGATCTCACCAATTTTCATTTTGACTATCAGATTCAAAAGAGTAGGACTTGCCCTTTGCGGCAAGCCCAATTTCACCATCCTCTGAGCTCCCAAAGTCCAGATATTTATTTTTAAAGTTTTAAAATTTTCCAAAATGGCGGCCGCAACTTTTTATTACTTCTTGCCATTTCTTTTCCCTTTTTAAAATTTCCGAGGTCCACACAAATAATATGACCAATAGTTTTTATCTTCTTACCCTGTTTTCAGTTGATTCCAACAATTTATACTGTCCCGAATTCTTTTTATAACAATGTTTATAATTTAGCCTCCCAGCAATGGCCGCCGATGTTTCTCAATGGTATATATTCCTAGAGTAGGTTTTCTTTCCACTACTTCCTGTTTTTGTTACCACAAAGTCACAAGGAGATCTCATGATACTTGACGTATTTCCTGGCTTGCTCAGATGTGCTGCAGGTCTGTTCCAGTATGACCATGTTGCTTTTACTTCCAAAACCGCAAGTAGACAAAACAATAAATTCCTTCTCACTTTTTAGCAGTTTTTAACACTATATTTATAACAATCCAAATTTCACCTCTTCCTTCCTTCCTTCTTCCAAACTCTCTATATTTTCTTTTCCCTCCTTTTAACTTTGTCCCTTTAAGCTATAAATAGCTCCGGAATGAAAAAAATAATTTTCTGTACCTTTTCTTCCAATTATCCAAGTTTCCACTGGTCTTTCAAAGCTTTAGATGTTTAGCAATGTCCAAGAAGGTTAGGATCCTGACGGACTTATGTCAAATAAATGACTGGGCACTTCTGCAGACGATGACTATGCAACTTCTCCTGAGACCCCTCAAATCCTCAAAGAAGTCCCCTCCGGGGCTCCCTTTTAGCCAAGGTAAATCTCCTTAAAGTTTTCTGTGCATGTCTTGGACTATTCTCTAACTGAGAAAAGTAGGCAGTAGGCATTAATTTGCCTTCCACTACCCCGAACAGAAGTTCCAGCCTGCTCCCATTATGAGAGCTCAGCTCGGCATTTTCCTCACCCGGAAATCCGTACTTCAGGATCTTGAGCACCTAGGCCTTTCAAAGGGAGATGGTAGCCCAAGCAGTCAGGTGGCAATAGTTCATCTTTTACTAGAAAAACAGGACAATGCACAGTGTCCCAAAAAGAACCCTTCAACAAAACTACCATGGGGCTTCAGACTCACCAAAGGTGAGTCTTCATCTTTTTGCAGCTCAGTGGGAAACCACAATGGGCAACAAGTGGGTCTTAAATACAATGTCAAATGGCTACTCTCTGTTCATTTTCTCCCAACAGATTTCTTCAAGTACCAAGAAGCCACTGGCCACAGAAACACCTTCTCAATGGCATTGAACACCTATTGGACATTGAGACAATAGAGCCTGTGCTGGAGTCCCAAAGGATTTTGGGGTTTGTTCAGTCTTATCTATAGTCCAAAAAAGAATGGGGATAAGGCTATTTTCAACCTTAAATAGCTAATCAAGAGGATAAGAAATTCAAGATGGAAACTGTAAAATCCATAGTATCCATCAAGAAAGGAGATTTTCTGGAGTCAATAGATCTATCAGAGGCCTACTTGTGAGTCATATTCAGGAGATCACTGCACTTTTCACATGACAGGCTCCATTTTAATATAATAATAATAATAATAAATTTTATTTGTACCCCGCCCTCCCCTGCCGAAGCAGGCTCAGGGCGGCTAACAATACGGTGACCAATGGTGCACCAACAATAAAACAGTTACATTAGAAACATTAAACATTAATTGACCTTAAAAACCTGTACCATTTTCAGTACCATTTTGAGTACCCTTTGGCCTCAAAACAACTCCAAGGGTATTCACCAGAGTCTTGGGTTCACTAACTGAAGGAGTGTCCATCTTTCCATATCTGGATGACATTTTAATCAGGTCTCCATCTCACCTACAGGGGATGAAGGATGTATGTAAACTGTCTCATGCCTCCAGGATCATTAGTTCATCATCAACTGGGAGAAGAGCAACTTGTCAAGCTCTACTCTCTTGTGCCAGAGGTGGTGGAGTGCTTCAAGCTACCATTAGTGAACTATCCTGTGGCTAGTCTGTGCTCCATTTTGGATTTACCTGTGGAGGCAGACAGAGGGTCCTTCATGTAGGGGTCATAATAGATATGGCTTAGGACAGAGTTTTCCTGTCACAGAAGAGACAGGAGAAAATCATAACTTCAATATAGGAACTCACATATCAATCCCAAGTGGAGGTGATATTCCTGGTAAGGCTTCTAGGGATGATGGTATCCTATGCATGCCCCTTTGTTGCTATCACCTCAGCCAGGATGGTGTCAGAACTCAGAGCTTTCTCTGTGGACAACGAGCTGTGTATTTTCCATAGCGATAGGACAGTGTTCTGTCCAGACCTGGCCTTCATCCCAGAAGTCAATTCCACCTTTCATAAATTGGAGCACATTCTGTCTTAATCCCAAGCATTAAGGAGGAATGGCATTGTTTGGATGTGAAGAGGGTTTTGAGTTTCTGCCTTGATAGGACTAAATGCTTTCATAAAACTTACTCCATGTTTGCCTCTTCAGGAAGGCTTCCCTAGGATATGGGATCTCTACTTCTACCATTAGTAGGTGGGTTAGAGGCTGCATTAACTCTCACCTACAAGTCTGCAGGTTTTACAGCACACTCCCTCAGGGGTGTCACCCTAGGCAGCCTACAGATCCTTTCCCTCCTTAGAGGTAATACATAAGGATGCAACTTGGAGATCCATCTACTCCTTCACCAAGCATTACAGGATTGATAAATTGGCCTCTGCAGAGGCTGCCTTCAGAAGGTGGGTACTCAGTCCATGTCTCTTCTCTCCCAGGGATAAATTGCTTTTCCATGTCCCAGAATTTGAGACTGCTCCTCTCCAAACCACTGGAGAACAGAATATTTGTCTACAATGAATCTTCCTTCTCAGTGGTTCATGGGTGGGGCAGCCAAAGGTAGAATTATGGACCCAGCTCTTGGTACACAGGAGGCATGCTGTCCAGTCTTAGACTTCTTCACCCTGCTGTCGTCCTTCCTCTTCCTAGTGAGCTTTCTGTGGAATGTTCATTATTATGTTCGATGTTTCATTCCTGCCTCTGCACTGTTGTGTTGTCTTATCTCACCTATTAGTCAGAAGTTTTTTCCTGGTTCTTGTAAATGTTTGTAAGAGGGAGTTATTTATTTATTATTACTTTAGATTTTTATCCTGCCCTCTCTGCAAGTAGACTCAGGGCAGTTAACAATCAGTTATACTGCTTCAGGACCAGGCTGGGGTCTGAAAGAGAAGCCCTTTGCCTTCAGGAACCATAAAAGAGATCAGCAACCCTCCCTGTCTGTAGGGAGGAGCTTTTCCCAGAGGTTGAGACTGCCCTACACTGGACCACCAAGAAGGAAGATTCATGGTGAGTCAAAACTTCTTTTCCCTTGAAAACAAAATAACAGAAAATGATGAAGGCTGGGTGATATTGGGCCATCCTGACTCAGTCTAATTAGATAAAATTGTTGAGATTATTTTCTGGCTTTCCTCTAATTCTCTGGTGGTTTTCTCAAGTACTTTCTGATTTTTGGGTTTTTTTCTTTAAGAAGGAGTGAGGGATTAGAGGTTATCCTATAATATTTCCATGGCTGCACAATAAGTGGATGGCTGAAACTAAGGGAATTCAGGAATGCTTGAGGTAAAAGTTCATAAAATTAAAATTAAGATGAATTTTAACATTTTCTTTTGAAATATCACTTGCTCCTCCATGTGCATTTTACTGTTTGCATTATAATAGGCAGTTATTGTGGCTATTATTTGCTATAAAGGGCATCCATACGAAAATTCACATTCTGAATAAAACGTTGTTGGTCTTAAAGGTGATACTTGAATCCTACTTTTTTCTACTGCTTCATACCAACATGGCTGCCCACGTGGATCTATAACCTAAACATCTTAGAGAAGGGCCTTTGCTTTTAAGAGTCTGAAAAACATTGATAAAACGTGAGATAAAAACTGTTTAAACCTGGATTTTAGTCCACAGATTGAAGATTCAGCTATCATGACAACAAAGCAGGTTCTGTGTGCATGTACTGTTGAATGCCAGTCTGAAGAACATTTCTCTGCTAGGAATGCAACAAAATAGAATATATGCCATGATACTGCACTACAGCTGCAATTCCCTCAAGCACTGCTAACTTCCTATGACCAAGCATTGATGTTATCTGTGCAAGTTATACCTTCCCCTGACTGTGAACAGCACACCTTATCAAGCCAAGAACTATATTTAAGTCATGTTTTGGTTATCAGGCTTCACTGGATGGCTTAATGGTGTGCTTCGTGACTATATTCTTTCGCAACATCAGAATAATGAAAATTGGAGGTAGTAGCTAATTATAAGTGCATCCAGTGTAACAAAAATAATGGGCTAAATTAATGACATCAACATGTAATTCTACATTAACTTACCAGTAGCCTATGTCATCACTATATTCTTCATTGTGTTTGGTTACATAGTTAACTATGCTTCACTCATCAGCACTCACCTACACAGTGAGTAATATGCCATTTCTGACCAGATTTATCAAAAATCAAGCATGACTCTAAGGGCATTTGAGTTCATAGTCTTGATATAAAATACAGTCTCCAAAACACATGTTTATAAAAACCTTCAAATAATTATAGTAATATCTTTATTCTTTAGTGAACAGAATTTTGAACATAGCAAAAATGAAATGACTTATTATGGTACATGGAAGAGTAATATTTATTATAGTAAGAACATAAGAGAAGCCATGTTGGATCAGACCAATGGCCCATCCAGTCCAACACTGTATCGCACAGTGGCCAATATATATATACACACACACACACACACATACACATACATACTGTGGCTAATAGCCACTGATGGACCTCTGCTCCATATTTTTATCCAATCCCCTTTTGAAGCTGGCTATGCTTGTAGCCGCCACCACCTCCTGTGGCAGTGAATTCCACATGTTAATCACCCTTTGGGTGAAGAAGTACTTCCTTTTATCCATTTTAACCTGACTGCTCAGCAATTTCATTGAATGCCCACGAGTTCTTCTATTGTGAGAAAGGGAGAAAAGGACTTCTTTCTCTACTTTTTCCATCCCATGCATAATCTTGTAAACCTCTTATCATGTCACCCCACAGTCGACGTTTCTCCAAGCTAAGAGCCCCAAGCGTTTTAACCTTTCTTCATAGGGAAAGTGTTCCAAACCTTTAATCATTCTAGTTGCCCTTCTCTGGACTTTTTCCAGTGCTATAATATCCTTTTTGAGGTGCAGTGACCAGAATTGCACACAGTACTCCAAATGAGACCGCACCATCAATTTATACAGGGACATTATGATACTGACTGATTTGTTTTCAATTCCCTTCCTAATAATTCCCAGCATGGTGTTTGCCTTTTTTTATTGCAATCGCACACTGTCTTGACATTTTCAATGAGTTATCTACCACGACCTCAAGATCTCTCTCTTGGTCTGTCTCTGCCAGTTCACAACCCATCAACTTGTATTTGTAGCTGGGATTCTTGGCCCCAATGTGCATTACTTTGCACTTGGCCACATTGAACCTCATCTGCCATGTTGACGTCCACTCGCCCAACTTCAACAGATCCCTTTGGAGTGCCTCACAATCCTCTCTGATTCTCACCACCCTGAACCCTTGGTCTCTGGATCTCCATCTCCTTGACACCATCGAGTTTACCATCGCTACTCCCTTCACCTTCGAATGAAGGATACAGATGCTCTCGGTACCGTGAACTTGATGTCGCTTCTCACAGAGACTTTGAAGTTTCACTTCCTCGACTCTGTGATCTCAAACCCAAGACACTGCCTATCTCTCGTCTCGAGACCGTGAACCTTCTTGGTATCGTGAGTCTCATATGCCACCTCGAATCCATGACGCCCCAGTTTGCTCCACTATGCCTGCGGCACCTGCCACAACTTCGAGCACTCTGCCACCACGACCTAAATCTCTTCCTCCTCCTGAGGACCCCGAGTCTGCACCGACCAAACCCAATACACCTCTGCAGGAACCAGATGACTGAATCCGAGAAGGACAGCTCATGTACTTCCGATTCCGAACATCCACCTGGCTCCCCCGGCTCTGACTCTACTCGTCCATACCATCTTTCCCCATCTTAACCTCATCACCACTATGACTGAGGCCTTGAATGTGTCTCTCCCATCGGACTCACCCAAGATTTCGGATGTGGTACATGACCTGGTTCAGACAGATTTTCCTTCTGGATCACTCCTACCTATGCTACCAGTGCATTTGGAAGGACTTTGTGAGGCCTGGGATAAACCTGCCTCTATTCCACCTACCTTGAGGCGTTTTGATTCCCTGTATAGAATCCATGCTCCGGAATCAAAATTTTTAGCCTCACATCCATCTCCAAATTCCATCATTGTCCATTCCACATCAAAAGCCAAACCTTCAAGACACCCTACACCTCCTGATCGTGAGGGCCGAAAGTTGGACACCCTAGCCCACAAAATCTACTATCTTGCTTCCACCAATTCAAAGGTGAATAATTACTTGGCTTATTTCTCCGCCTATACCTTCAATCTTGCTAACCAATTTACATCACTCATCCCTTCTCTCCCCGAGACTTCTCAGAGGGTGGCTTCCAACTTAGTTTCCAAACTCTCCAGAGTTTCTAAGCAGCAAATAAATTCCATCAGGCATGCTGTTTCATGCTCTTCTAGGGTTTTCGCATCTTCGGTTGCATTACAGCGACATGCTTGGCTCAGATCCACAAATCTGCAACCAGATATCAAGCAGAAAATCGAGGACCTTCCCTTTGATGGCCTTAGACTGTTTCATCCCTCCACTGATGAGGTTCTCACATCTGTTGATGATGGCCACAAGAGAGCTAAGTGGCTTGGGGTCGCTCAACCAGTCCCACAACAGTTTAACCGGCTGAGACCTTAGAAACCATCATTTCAGAGACGTCAGCGTTCTCCTAAACAGTCTGATTATTGGAAACTGAAAACCTCTCAACAAAAACAACCTTTCCATCAGAAGCCACACTCTCAGCAAGCCAAAAAGTCTACCCAGCCAGCCAAGCAGTCTCTTTGACTTCACTCCATGCCCTTTCCGACAGCTGGATTCTCTTTATCAAACCAGACTTTTCCCTTTCTACCAGACTTGGAATTCAATCACCATGGACTCTTGGGTGCTCACCATAATTCGGCTAGGTTATGCCAGCCGAGTTCATTTTGCCCCCTCACCATCACCATTTCATTGTCACCTCACCGTCTCCTCATCTCCAACAAGAGATTATGGACTTGCTCCAAAAAAATGCGATAGAGCCTGTTTCTCATCACCATCAGAGAACAGGTTTCTACTCACAATACTTCCTGGTTCCCAAGAGGGACAGTGGCAAAAGACCCATTCTGGATCTCAGGAGACTAAACAAATGGATAGTCTACAAAAAATTCAGAATCAATCAATCCTGCCCTTAATTCCCCAGGACTCATGGATGGTTTCCCTGGATCTCCACGATGCCTATTTCCATGTAACCATCAGACCTCAGCACCGCAAATATCTCCATTTCACCATGGGACAACATCACTTCCAGTATTAAGCCCTTCCATTCGGGCTGTCCATCGCCCCAAGGGTGTTCACGAAATGCATGGCAGTGGTGGCAGCTGCCCTGTGTCTTCGCAGCATCCCTGTTTTCCCATACATAGACAACTGGTTGCTAATTGCCCCTACAGCACATCAACGTAAAGAATCTCAAAACAACACTCTCTCTTCTCGCCTCCTTGGGCCTGTGCGTGAATGTTACCAAGTCTCACCTCACCCCAACACAGGATCTACAGTGTATAGGTGCTCATCTTTGCATGTCCCCTCATCTCGTCTATCTTCCCATGGATCGGGCCCAAACTATTCTGTCATTAGCCCAGGAGGTCATACTTTATCCAACACAACCTGCAATCATCATTCAACGTCTTTTGGGCCTCATGGCCGCAACAACTTCCGTACTTCGTTTTGCCAGATTGCGCATGCGGCCACTCCAGCTCTGGTTCGTTCGTGCCTACCACCCTCACGTACAACCTCAGAGCACCATCGTTACTGTACCTCAGAAAGTTCAACTTTCCCTCTCCTGGTGGACAGTACCAAACAATCTACTCTGTAGAATGCCTTTTGTTCTTCCCCCTCCGTCTGTTGTTGTAACTACAAATGCCTCCAAGTGGGGATGGGGAGCCCACTTAGAGGACAAGACTGTCAGGGGTCTGTGGACTGCCCCCGAGAGGGCCATGCATATAAACTACCTGGAACTTATTGCTGTTCACAGGGCTCTTCAGTCTTTTCTCCCATCTTTAACCGACTGACATGTTCAGGTTACAACCGACAACATGGCTACAGTTTTCCATGTGAACAGGCAGGGCAGGACCAAGTCCGTCCGTCTATGTTGACTAGCCATAGCCCAATGGGCGTGGTGCATCAGGAACAAAATCTACCTGACTGCTACCCATTTGCCAGGGATAGAGAATGTGTTGGCCGACTCCCTCAGTAGGATTCGCCTAGACAACCACGAATGGTCCCTCAATCCACGCTACCTGCATCGCATTTTCGCATGCTTTGGTCTTCCACAGATAGATGTCTTTGCGACAAGGAACAACTCAAAATGCCATCGCTTTTACTCCAGGAAAGGCAGCAATGCTTTTCTTCACGTTTGGAAAGGACCACTTCATTACCTTTTTCCCCCAACTCCTCTAATTACTCGATCCCTACTCAAGATCGTTTGAGACAGTACAGATTGCATCCTAATAACTCCATGGTGGCCATGGCAACTGTATTTCATGAGACTCCTTCAGCTGTCTCATCACACCTACCGCCACCTTTCTTTGGCAGACGACCTTCTCACCCAGAATCACAGCCAGGTATGGCACCACAATCCCCAGATCCTGGGGCTCACCACATGGAGAATACAGCTGTAAACTTGCCATTAAATGTTGCAAAAGTTATCCTAAATGCCAGGAAACCTTCCACTAGACTTCATACCAATGTAAATGGAAGCGATTCTGCTCGTTTGTGTTTTCTCAACACTTGATCCAGAGTCTATACCTCTTTCTTCGATCCTAGAATACCTTTTGTCACTACAAGTTTCTGGTCTCAGTTATTCCTCCTTGAGGGTTCATCTTCCAGCCATCTTGGCTTTCCATAAGCCTATCGATGGTCAGACTGTTTTTTCCCATAGACTGTCCAAATCATTTCTCAGGGGTATATTGCACCTTCACCCTTTTGTCAAACTAATTGTGCCCGTTTGGAGTTTGTCACTAGTTCTTGCGCAATTTATGAAACCTCTGTTTGAACCCTTGGCTACCGTTGATCTCAACTTTCTTTCTTGGAAGACTGCCTTGTTGGTTGTGCTCACTTCTGGCAAGCGAGCTAGTGACTTGTGTGTGTTCCGCTCTGACCCTCCTTATACAGTTTTTCACAGGAACAAGGTGATCCTGAGAGCAGATCTGGCTTTCCTACCCAAAGTTGTTTCAAAATTTCATCTTTCAACTTCTACTTCGTTGCCCACATTCTTCCCTGAACCTAAGGTCTCTGGACAAAGAGCTCTACACACCCTCGACGTCAGAAGAGCTTTGTCTTTTTACCTCTCTCATACACAACCTTTCCGTAAGGACCCTAACTTGTTTGTGGCCTACAGCAATCCCCAAAGAGGATGCAAAATTTCTACCCAGAGACTAAGTGGGTATCCATTGCAATTTGGTTGTGCTACGAAGTTGCTAAGCAACCTTTACCTGAGGGTCTTAAGGCTCATTCGACTAGAGCAGTCTCGACCTCCTCAACCTTCCTGGAGGGCGTCTCCTTAGAGGATGTATGCTCTGCTGTATCATGGTCTTCTCCATCCATGTTTGTCTCCTACTATGCTTTGGACGTTCGCGCTAAGCGTGATGCCTCCTTCGGCCAAGTGGTTCTTAGGGCCATCCTCCACTGAAATCATCCCAGGTGAGTGCATGCATGCATTGTAAGTATTTAATTTTTTCTTGCCAGCACCCACCTTCCTTCTCTGACTTTCAGCTTGCTAGTCACCCATGTATGGGACTGCACAGAGACCACAATGAAGATAAACAGGTTGCTTATCTGTAACTGATGATCTTTGAGTGGTCATCTGTGCAGTCACACATGCCCACCCAGCCTTTCCCTCTGCTGGCTTTTTCTGCTCTGGTTTTTACCTATGTAGACTGTCAGTAGCGGCTGGAAGAAACTGAGTGGGAGGGGTGCCTCCTGTTCGCTCCAGGCATGCACAGTCGATGCCTGCTCTCCAGGGTGAGCAGGAGAGCATGCCAAAAAAACCACTGTAGGTGAGCTATTGGAGACTCCGAGGTACAGATTCGTTGCCAGCAGCAAGACCCATGTGTGTGACTGCACAGATGACCATTCAAAGATCATCAGTTACAGGTAAGCAACCTATTTTTTTCTTCTTCTGTCAATTTTCTTGTCTTGAAGTGTTGTTTTTCCCCTTTTACAGCAGCTTCCATTGTGGAGCACCTCAAGTCAACAAGCAGCTGTGCATTTTTATGACAACTCCACACTGAACAAAGTGAGAACTTTTGGACCATAGATGGTACTCTAATAGGCCCCTTGCATCTTGTGTTTTAGGCTATACAGAAGTGTGGTATGCATGGTATTTGTCTTTGTATCCCTATTTCTATCCTATCAAAGCTAAGAAAAACTCTTCATCGTAGATGTCTTGTGAGGGTTTTAGTTGCTGGAGCTAAAAGCAACTACATGGTCATGATAGAGAGCCAAGTCCCCTTCATTCTTTCCTTTTTCTTCCTATTCAAATTGTAAGCACTTGCTGCGACATTAGCATCTCCTATGAAGCTTCATAATAGCACCTTTGCTATGAGGAATCTGATATACTTTTGTGGTTCACTAACACAAGATAAATCTGTGTTCAAAGTTAAAATAGTGAGTGTAGAGTTTAATATGGGATGACTATGATGTGAATATTTCTTTGTGACTAGATTTATTGAGTGCCTTACCCTATTCATCTTCACCACAGCCATATCAGTCTTTGCAGAATGCAGAACTGAGAGTGGGTGGCTTTCTTTAGCAAAGCCAGGGCTTATCTGGCTTTAAAACTAATTTTTGTACCCCTTGATTCTCAAGCACAGCTACTAGTTGTATGTGTCTGCATCATATTTCATGACTCACATAAGTAGATATTCACAAAAAATACTCTGTAGTCTTTTCTGTACCTCACCATTTTTAAAAGGATCTTGTCCCTTTGTTGTGAACTTAGTGCAAGATGTCATCTCCTTCTGCATGGAATTCTTGCCTCATTCATATCACAGCTCACTCCCTCAGTACAATCTGTCCTTGGACATTGGATAGGAGGCATAGGCATGAGAGCTCTCCAAAATTTCTCCTGACATTTTGTAAAGCAAAGGTTTAAGCAACCTAAATATAGGTGATGCTACTCTTCCTTTCTAATCTTTGTATAGACAGTTTGTTCCCTGAACACAATCTTTGTGAATAATGTGAATAATAAGAGCACTCCAGAATTCATCCAGATATTTTTTAAATATGTGTTACTATTCCTCTGCCTCCAGTATCTTTATATATAGAACATATTTAATTTCATCTTAAAATGAAGTCAGGACAGCATGGAACACAGAAACAGAAAATACGTTGTCTACAAGAGACATATATTATGGACTTGGATGAAACTAATCCAGCCTCTGGGAACTGGTTCTGTGATGATGCACCTATACATTGAGCCCAATATTCTTACTATTAAATTTTGAATAACCAAAAACAGTTGTCACACTAGCCAATAAGCCCAAAATACAGTTGTATGACCATACAGATGACCAAATGGTCCTTGGGTGATCTTTGTCATTTCAGGGTAACTGAATCATTAACTACCTTATCAAATGGAAAGAGTTAATGCATATCAGCTGCAGTTATGGTAAAGTGGTTGCAAATTTCCACCTTTGTTATTGATTTAATTGCTGCTATTTATGCTGTTGATGAATGGGCATTCTGCCATTAGAAGATTTTTTTTCATGTAACCAGCTGTTCTGTAAAGCAATTTCCAACTGCATGAAGTTAACTTGTTCTTCAAAACCACCTGAACAAGGATTATGCCAAGTTTAAGCATTTTGTACAGCAGTAGTGATTGCCATATGGAAGAGCACCATATATCTCTGCTCTTCGCCATCTTGCCCATTGATTAGTGTCAAAAAATGCCTCTGCTGGGAAGTGATGGGGAAAAAAATGAAAAGATCAAAAAAGTATTATTGTTAGCTTATTTATTGAGTTTTTCCAGCAGTGGCTCAAAAATAAGTGAAATGTTTTGAAATCTCATTGATTTAGTGGGAAAGGTTTGAGTTCTGCTTAACTCCATATGGGACTTCAAAAGTGTTGAAAATTGATTGCATTGTAAAAAGCATTTTCAAAGGGGAAAACAATAGGGAAAAAATCTTGAGTGTTTTCTTTGTTAATGTACATTGTTAATGTACATTGATCTAGCTAGTTGGTCCAAACCATTGTCTTTGATGAACTATGCCCTAGAACACAACCATTCCTTGCAATCATAAACTGCAAGGGTAGATCAATAATGTAAGAAGAGTTGCATTTCAGAAAAGTTTGTCCATCATTAGTGGTCATTCCATTAAAGAACTCCAGGGTTTCACAAAACAGTTTGAAAACTACTATGCAGACTAAAGTGACTGTTCTCAGGTCACCAGCAAGCCTCTTTAGTGTAGTAGTAAATGTTGTGTTTGTTCCATTTTTGAGGAAGGCATTGTTCAAACATTGCTAATATTGAAAAATGGTATTTGTGTAACATCCGGTAGCCATAAGGGGTGTTCTTAATAAAAAGGATCAGCCCTCTTTGAAGTGATTCCTATTTTTGGCAGTACATAGCTAAAATTACTTGTGACAAAATTAGCTTATAGCATGGTTCTGCTTACTGATGAAATGCATTTCCCTGACACGCAACAGCTGTCCAAGTGTCATAATAAAAGCAACTTTATTTCCACTCCATGTTTGTTTTATTGAGTGTTTTATTTTTCTTTGTCAATGGCACCTTGTTCACATTCCATGAACACATGCCTTATATAGCCAGAGTTCTGATTTTCAAGCTATTTGTCTGAGATAGAGTAGTTTATGCAGTGAAGTAAAAAAAATTGTTTCTGTGGTTTATTAAAACACCAGCTGCTTTCCTGATGTTTCATTCTAAGCAGAGTTCCATCCTTCTAAATCCATTGAAGATGATGAACTTTCTAAACTTTCTAAAACTTTATAAAAATGTTTTAATTCCCAATTTATGTTTTGTATGTATTTTAACTTTTAAAAATTGTTTTAATGATGTGTGCTTGGGAGGATTGATTTCAATGTTATTTTATCATGTTTGTTTGATATTGTCAACTGCTTCAGTGGCCCTTGTAAGGGCAGAAGGGGGGATACAAATTTTGTAAATAAATAAAAAGGGTGCAACTCTGTACTGTAAGCCACATGTATCTTCTGCCTCTTCTTTTGTCCAAGTGAGTAACTTGTTGAGTTCCAGCTAAGAGATAATCACAGTGAAAACCAATTTGATAGTTTTGGATCACTGAGTCCAATGTGGAGAGTCTCCTCACTGCATTGGTTCAAAAGACTACTTTCTTCTCCAGACCAGAGCTCTAAATTAAAACAATGTGGCAAGATTACAGCAGAAGCTGGCTGTGGACAGCACTGATTAACTAGCATCCCATGATATTATTTATTCACCTCCAATTTCCAGAATGATTTTCTTTGTTTAAGAAAATGGCAACCAGTGAGCAGATAACCATTTGGGAAAGAAGGGTCGATGGCATGACATGTATGGCTGAAGGAGCCAGAAGGGAGAAGGGAGTGACCATCAACTCTTGTCAGGTAGGGTCTGAGCTTTCACAGCAAGATTGGAGGGATGCTGTCTAGAAGACTGATTTGAGAGTAAGCAAGCTGAAACAATATTTTCAAATAGGGTTTGTGCCTCCAGAGAAATGGGCTGGTACAAATCCTTTCTCATTAGACTTTGCCTCAGAGCCTGGTTTTTGAGATAAAGCAGGATAATACTAGAGAACACTTAAAAGAGGAAACTGCTGTTTCAAAGTCTGGTTTTCAGGGGTAGCAACAAGCTAAGTTATTGGAATTTCCAGAAGGGGCTCACTTATACTAAGGTTGGGGAAAGGTACTTGTGTAATTTAACTAGGGTGACCATAATGTCTGAAGGCCAGCCAGGGACACGTTGGGGGGGGGGAAGGTAGGGGTGCGCGCGCCGCCGGAAACAGGAAGTGACGCCACTTCCGGTGACGCCACTTCCGGTGACGTCACTTCCGGTGACGTCATGCCACCACAGGAAACAGGAAGTGACATCACTTCCTGTGACATCATTTCCCCGCGTCACCTGCCGGAAATGGGAAGTGACATCACTTCCTGTGACATCATTTCCCCCAAATGACATCATTTCCCCCAAATGCCACTGCCGGAAACAGGAAGTGACTTCACAGCACTTCCTGTGACATCCCCAAAAACCCCCCAAATATCACCGCCGGAAACAATTTTGTTCTGAAATCCTGTATATACTTCATCAGTATATGGGATAAGGCACTTTCTCAACTGTGCTGCATAATGCAGCCTATTTATTTTGTCCTGTTTGCTCTGTTGGCTCTATCTGCGCCACCTTCATCACTTTCGGGGTGTGGATCCCCCAGTGGGGTGGTCTCCCGACTCCCTCCGCCAGCTGTTTCTGATAGCCCTGCGCCCCCTCTTTCATTTGATATGTGTCCCGTGCGGGTGCCACCCTCCCGCCGGGAGATGCCGCAAAATGAGCCCCCTTGAGGCTTATGGCAGGGCTGCTTCAGCGTGCCGCTGCGCCGGCCCCCTGGGCCCCACAACGATGGGACCGATGCCACAGGGACGGGCTCGAAACACTCTATAACCCCTCAAAAGAACAGCAGTCTAGCTCGCTTCCCCCGAGCCCTGCCGCCATAAGCCTCAAGGGGGCTCATTTTGCGGCATCTCCCGGCGGGAGGGTGGCACCCGCACGGGACACATATCAAATGAAAGAGGGGGCGTAGGGCTATCAGAAACAGCCGGCAGAGGGAGTCACGAGACCACCCCACTGGGGGATCCACACCCCGAAAGTGATGAAGGTGGCGCAGACAGAGCCAACAGAGCCAACAGGACAAAATAAATAGGCTGCATTATGCAGCACAGTTGAGAAAGTGCCTTATCCCATATACTGATGAAGTAAATACAGGATCTGAGAACAAAATTGCACCAGAAGACACAAACACAAAGCTCCCTTACACTGAATCAGTGCTTGGGTCCACCAAAGTCAGTATTATCTACTCCAGTCACAAACACAAAGCTCCCTTACACTGAATCAGTGCTTGGGTCCACCAAAGTCAGTATTGTCACATAAGAACATAAGAGAAGCCCTGTTGGATCAGGCCAGTGGCCCATCCAGTCCAACACTCTGCGTCACATAAGAACATAAGAGAAGCCCTGTTGCATCAGGCCAGTGGCCCCTCCAGTCCAACACTCTGTGTAACATAAGAATATAAGAGAAGCCCTGTTGCATCAGGCCAGTGGCCCCTCCAGTCCAACACTCTGTGCCACATAAAAATATAAGAGAAGCCCTGTTGCATCAGACCAATGGCCCCTCCAGTCCAACACTCTGTGCCACATAAAAATATAAGAGAAGCCCTGTTGCATCAGACCAATGGCTCATCCACTCCACCACTCTGGTCACATAAGAACATAAGAGAAGCCCTGTTAGATCAGGCCAGTGGCCCCTCCAGTCCAACACTCTGTGTCACATAAGAACATAAGAGAAGCCCTGTTGGATCAGGCCAGTGGCCCCTCCAGTCCAACACTCTGTGTCACATAAGAACATAAGGAGGGAAGGAAGGGAGGAGGGAGGGAAGGGAAGGGAGGAAGGAAGGAAGGAAGGAAGGAAGGAAGGAAGGAAGGAAGGAAGGAAGGAAGGAAGGAAGGAAGGGAGGGAGGAGGGAGGGAAGGAAGGAAGGAAGGGAAGGGAGTGAGGGAAGGAAGGGAGGGAAGGAAGGAAGGAAGGGAGGAGGGAGGGAAGGAGGGAAGGGAAGGGAGTGAGGGAGGGAAGGAAGGAAGGAAGGAAGGAAGGAAGGAAGGGAGGAGGGAGGGAGGGAAGAAAGGAAAGCCGCCCCCCCCCGCTTTCGGCCCCCTTACCTGCTTCCAGGGCGGCGGAGAGTCCAGCGGCGGCGGCGAGTCCTGCGGCGGCGGCCTCGCGGCGAGGGAGGGAGGGAGCTGCCGGCGCTGGCCTCTGGAGGCCTCCAGGGACCAGCGCCGGGCCTCTCCGCTACCGGCGCTGGCCTCTGGAGGCCTCCAGGGACCAGCGCCGGCTGCTCTGCGGCCTCTCCGCAGCCTCCGCTGGTCCCTGGAGGCCCTCCAGAGACTCTGGAGGGCCTCCAGGGACCAGCGGAGGCTGCGGGGAGGCCTTCGCTGGTCGGCGCTGGTCCCGGAAGGCCTTCCAGAGGCTCTGGAAGGCCTTCCGGGACCAGCGCCGGGTGCTCCGCGGCGTCCCCGCGGCCTCCGCTGGTCCCTGGAGGCCCTCCAGAGACTCTGGAGGGCCTCCAGGGACCAGCGGAGGCCGCGGGGAGGCCTTCGCTGGTCGGCGCTGGTCCCGGAAGGCCTTCCAGAGGCTCTGGAAGGCCTTCCGGGACCAGCGCCGGGTGCTCTGCGGCCTCCCCGCGGCCTCCGCTGGTCCCTGGAGGCCCTCCAGAGACTCTGGAGGGCCTCCAGGGACCAGCGGAGGCCGCGGGGAGGCCTTCGATGTTCGGCGCTGGTCCCGGAAGGCCTTCCAGAGGTTCTGGAAGGCCTTCCGGGACCAGCGCCGGGTGCTCCGCGGCCTCTCCGCGGCCTCCGCTGGTCGCTGGAGGCCCTCCAGAGTCTCTGGAGGGCTTCCAGCGACCAGCGGAGGCCACGGAGAGGCCTCCACCACCGCCGCCGGGCCCCGCGCGTGGGCGGGGAAGGCGGCGAATGAGGGAGGAAGCGTCCCTGCGCAGGCGCAGGGACGCTCCCTCCCTCCCTCGCCGCCTTCCTCGCCGGCGCCCGCGGCCCACCGCCTCCGGGGCTGGCTAAACCGGGACCTTTAATGGTCCCGGTATAGGCAGCCCGGGAGCCGGGATTGGGTGGCCAGAACCGGGAATGTCCCGGGAGACCGGGACGGTCTGGCCACCCTAAATTTAACTCAGGAATAAATGTTTGGCTGATAACTGCTCTCTGCACTCCTCCCTTGTTAGCTGAAGCATTGAAACTTTGTGAGCCCAGCAAACACAGTGCCTTATACTTGTGCATAAATTCGAGCCTCTTTATTGAACAACCTTATTTCATCCAAGAAAATTTATTAAAGTTACTTATTTTTCCCTGTTTACCTTAAGCTTCCTCTGGAATTACTGCTTTCAGAAACCACTTAGGGTTTGTCCATCAGATAGAGGTTGGGGTAGAGATCACCAATGTTCCCTCTAAGCCATGGAGTCTTGTGAGCAAAAATTCTACTTTGTAAGCTACTGGCATTAAAGTTGTGAGCTACTGCATAAATTAGTTTGCTCTGGGGCAATTTTTCCTGAGCTAAGACAAAAATGTGTGAGCTGGAGGCCAAAAATCTGTGAGCTAACACACTAATTTAGCTTAGAGGGAACACTGGGGACCACAAGTCAAACTGCACAGCACCTCGCTTTTAAATTGATTTAAAATTCTGATGATGGCAAGACTCATCTGACCCAGCATTCAGGTCACCCGGCCTCTGTACACATTACCAAATCCTCATACTTGTTGGATGACAATGCAGGTACTTTGAATCAGACTCAAGTTGTTCTGTGCCTCCCAGAGTCACATTAGCCCTTTTGTTCTCTTGACTTGGCAACGTGGACAGAGCAGCCATTGCATTCCCTTCCATGCTATTATCTCCTTTTCAAAGTGCCCCACAGAGTTGCTATTGGCTTTGTATGTGCAGTCATGTAAGTAATATGATTTTTATAGCAGAATTGATAGCAAGGGTACTTCAAGGAGGAAAAATCAGCATGGAGGGAAGGCAGCAGCCACTTTTGTCTGCACACCTGGCCATGAAATAGAAAATGCTCCAATAAGTCTGGGATGCCCAAATTCTGTTGGACATCTGATTCATCACGTCAGAAGGGCCCTAGACAGCCCATCACGTCAGAAGGGCCTTAGACAGGGACTTTGACTGCCTTTTTTTAACCCTCCCTTCCCACCTTTCTTCTTCAAACCATACCTGCCTTTTCCCTTTTCTACAGGCATGGTCCAAAACAACTTCAGACCAATGGGTCCTATCCATAATCCGGCTGGGTTATGTAATCGAATTCCATCAAAACCCTCCTACTACGACCTTCGTCTCCACCAATCCTTCAAACACACGGGAGGAGGTTCAATCACTTCTCCTCAAACAAGCCATAGAACAGGTTCCCTCAAACCAAAAGGGAATCGGCTTTTACTCACGCTACTTCACGGTCCCAAAACGGGATGGAGGTCTTCGGCCGATCATCAAGCCTTAAATCTGTTCATCACCTACCACAAATTCAGAATGACCTCTCTACCCAACATCCTTCCTCTTCTCAATCGAGGCGATTGGATGGCCACTCTGAATTTATAAGATGCTTACTTCCACATCACCATTCACCCTTCTCACAGGAAGTACTTAAGATTCACCATTGGAACAGCCCAGTACCAATACCGATCATTGCCCTTCGGTCTCTCTACAGCCCCCAGGGTTTTCACAAAAGCAATGGTGGTCATCGCAGCCCATTTGAGACTACAGGGTATTATGCTATTCCCGTACATAGACGATTGGCTTCTCGTTGCGGAATCCAAGCCTCGACTCTTGCATCACATCACCATCACGCTCTCTCTTCTTCAGGAGCTAGGGCTGCGAGTCAACCAAAAGAAGTCTCATCTACAACCCTCCCAGAGGGTACAGTTTGTAGGAGCCATAATAGACACCCTTGCTTGCAAGGCCTCCCTACAGCCAAAGCGAGCGGACGACATCGTGGCTCTTGTTCAGATCTTTCTACACAGTCCCACTGTCACAGCTCATCAGATTCAGTGTCTCCTTGGCCTCATGGCCGCCACCACTTCAGTTCTGGTCTTTGCCAGACTTCATATGAGGATCCTGCAATTGTGGTTCCTCAGACACTTCAAATGCAACCTCGACTCTCCGTCGCATCGGATGACCATCCCTCCGGAGTACTATCCTCTCTCACCTGGTGGCAACAATGTCATCATCTGTTAGAGGGAGCACCCTTTCACAAACCATCCCCATCAGTTACAATAACTTCCGATGCGTCCCTGTGGGGTTGGGGAGCACACATGAACAGCCTCTGTGTGGGGGACAAGTGGCCCGAACACCACGCGCATCATCACATAAACTTTTTAGAACTGTTGGCGATTCACCATGCCATCCATTCCTTTCAGCCACTCCTCACGGACAATATGGTAGCCATTATGACAGACAACACGACCGCAATGTCCTACATAAACAGACAAGGGGGCACAGTTTCGCGCAAACTATGTCTACTAGCTCTGAACATATGGGAAATTTGCAGAACAATGGGTTCATCGCTGATGGCGACGCATCTTCCGGGGGACCAGAATGCTTGTGCAGATTTCCTCAGTCAAGGGGGAGCTTCTCTCCAAGAATGGGAACTAAACTGGGAATTCCTACAACGCATCTTTCTAGATTGGGGAATTCCAGAGATAGACGTGTTTGCCACTCACAGCAACAGGAAATGCGAACTTTTCTGCTGCAGGGGAGGGGCGGACCCCCGGTTCTTGGGGGACGGTCTTCTCATTCCATAGCATCCATGCCATCCATTCCTTTCAGCCACTCCTCACGGGCAATATGGTAGCCATTATGACAGACAACACGACCGCAATGTCCTACATAAACAGACAAGGGGGCACAGTTTCGCGCAAACTATGTCTACTAGCTCTGAACATATGGGAGATTTGCAGAACAATGGGTTCATCGTTGATGGCGACGCATCTTCCGGGGGACCAGAATGCTTGTGCAGATTTCCTCAGTCAAGGGGGAGCTTCTCTCCAAGAATGGGAACTAAACTGGGAATTCCTACAACTCATCTTCCTAGATTGGGGAACTCCAGAGATAGACGTGTTTGCCACTCACAGCAACAGGAAATGCAAACTTTTTGCTGCAGGGGAGGGGCGGACCCCCGGTCCTTGGGGGATGGTCTTCTCATTCCGTGGCATCAGCGTCATGTGTACCTGTTTCCTCCCATTCCTTTGATTACCAAAGTAGTGCAAAAGATATCGAGGGAGCGGCCTGTGGGGATCCTCATCACCCCTTGGCGGCCCAGGTAGCACTGGTTCTCCCCGGTGCTTCGTCTGTCCAAGGGAATTTTCCACCAATTTCTTCAGGTCTCAAATCTTCTTCTCACTCACCAAGGTCGAGCGGTGCATCACGATGTGCCTCGTCTGAAATTAACAGCATGGCGCCTGCAGTGACTCAATTATCAGACAGAGCTCAATATATCATCCTGAACAGCAGGAAGCCGTCCACGCGCAAGTCGTATGCTTGCAAGTGGTCAAAATTTCTTCAGTTTTTTTCTGCTCTTTCCCTAGACCCGCCTGCAGTGGGTTTACCCACAATATTTGATTTTCTTCTTTCCCTTTTGGACAAGGGATTATCAGTTTCATCGCTACGAGTGTACCTGGCGGCCATCTCTGCCAACCATTCCCAGATTGATGGACATTCTGTCTTCACCCATTCGGATACAAAGAGATTTCTCAAGGGCCTCTCTAGATTGTATCCTTCTACGAGACAGCTGACCTCGGCTTGGGACCTTCTCTGGTCCTTCATGCACTCTCTGGGAAGCCTTTTGAGCCGATGGCTACTTGCTCTCTCCAATTGTTGCCGTGGAAAACAGCTTTCTTGGTGGCAATTATGTCCGCAAGGAGAGTGGGTGAGCTAGCAGCACTTAGATGTGACACCCCTTACTTGTGTTTCACTAATGAAGGCTGCCACCTGGTCCTCCCCATATACCTTCGTAAAACACTATGCGCTGGACTTACGTCTACACCAATACATGTCGGTGGGCCGTGCTGTTCTTCAGTCTCTTACCTGCTGATGGACCGTTGCACCCTCCTCCAGGTAGGATTAAGGCTTGCTAATCTCCCATCAGTGTAATGCAAAGAGACCACGAAGAAGATAAACAGGTTCCTTACCTGTAACTGATGATCTTCAAGCGGTCATCTGTGCAGTCACACTACCCGCCCTCCTTCCCCTCTGCTGCTGGTCCATCATTGGGATCATGCAGTGGTCAGAAGGAACTGGTGGGATGTCCGCTCCCGTCTCAGTGAGCATGCGCAGTGGGGCTTCTGGGAATGCGCACTGGGATGTCAGCGCGGAAATCCACAGCTTTTAAGTTTACCAATCGTGATCGGCGCTGGCGCCTAATCCCATCAGTGTGACTGCACAGATGACCACTCGAAGATCATCAGTTACAGGTAAGCAACCTGTTTTTTTCTCCACTCTTACCTTAAAAAAAACAAGTTTTGCCTGAGTTCTGGAGCATTCAAAAACTTGCATGCTTTTTTGTGTCATTTTGGTAAGTTATATAATAGAAGGTATTATAAGACCTTTGTTTTGGAGTTTGCTTTGTGCCATTGTAGCTACCTGCAGTTCTTCTGTTTTGGAAATACCTGAATTCATCTGATAAAAGAGTAATTTGTTGACTGGAAGGGAATGAACCTAAGAAAGCATTCTGCTTTTGGGATTTTCCCATAACACAACATAATGCTATTCAATTTGCCTCCTTATTGACTTCTGATTTTGTGTACCCACTAAAATTGATCTCCAGCATTGTTAATACAAGGACTACTATGTTCTTCCACTGCATATAATACAGACTTGAGTTCCCTACTTGATAACTTTCCAACTCCATAAGTAATTGCTACATATGAGGAAAATATTTCCCCATTGACTTCAATCGAACTACAGTTTGCTTTGTATATATACTACTGAAAATACTTTGTAACACCCCTCCTGCCTTCTGATTGGATATAAGGATTCAGATCTCCATTTGATCTTGTATCCGATGAAGGGAGGTTTGATTCTCGAAAGCTCATATCCTGAAAATCTTACTGCTTCTATTTAGTCTGGAATCTGGATGTTCACTAACAAGATGACAGAAATTCAAACTTTCTTTGTTTTCAATGATATTTTTCTATCATGAGTCTCCCAAGAAATTACACTAGTAATTGATTTATAATTTAAAATAGGTACTATTTCAAGTGACCTTCGTGTGCACTGATGTCCATATTTTGGTTAGTCACTATCAAAAGTCTAAGCTTCCGCTTAGCATAAGCTTACACTCTTGACTTTCAATTTTCTTCTTTAAAAGCATAAACATAAATACCAGAAAGGCAATACTAACTATTTTGTGCAGCCTTAATGAATGTGTGCTTTATCTCATACCATTTTACTAGTTGAGTTTGAATTGGGTCCAGGCACAATGGAGAGGTGGCTTCTCGTGATGTGCACCATTTACATTGGGAGTAATGCAGTTGTGGTGGATCTGATTAAAACTATTAATAAACCTTACAACTTATGCAAGTCCATCCTAAACATTTCCTTTTACAGCTTTTCAACTGATGCCCCCCTTTCTTTTTTGCAGCTGCAGCAGAAATTTAACTCTTATGTAATCCAAAAGTCCCCAAATCTTTTATAACATTGGATTAGATCCTATGAACTGTAAATGGGGATTTCCAAAGAACTCATCTCGCCCTTTCCCCCCGAATCTTCCTATGCATGTCTTATGCTTTTAAATCTGTGCTAAGGATTGGGTAGGCCTTCGGGTTGCTTCTCTTGTTATGCCTTCCTTTTCCCACACCCATCTCCTTTTCATGATTTCTCATCCTTGAGCTTTCAAAGGACAGGTTTTGGCCCTTTTGACCTTATAATTTTCCTTTCTTTATGGTTTCTCTGCAAAGACTGGTATCCCTAAAGTATTCTTATAAGTACAAACCGAACCCCCTGTCCCAAACCTTGTTGCAACTCACTGCTTGATTTTAACAAGCAGGGTTTTGTTTTTTTTGTAGCAGGAATTCCTTTGCATATTAACCCACTTACCCCTGATGTAGCCAGTCCTTTTGGAGCTTTCAGTAGGCCCTGTAATAAAAGCCCTGTAAGCTCTTGGTGGATTGGCTACAACAGGGGTGTGTGGCCTAATATGCAAACGAATATTAAGTGGTACCTTTGTAAGTGGTACCTCTCTGGGCCAGCCCTATTGCTGGTGGGGACAGGGTGTAGGTGTCCTTTTAAAATCACAATTCAGAAGGCAGTAATACTTTAAAGGTAAATCAGACATATTCCCACAATGTCTTAAGTTGCAATAACTGACCAGTACATTCAAGGAACAAAGAGGCACAACAGCACTAAAGCTTCAGGTATGGTGGATCGGATTTATCACATGAAGAACTTTAAAATCTGTGTCATCCTGAGTAGCCACTTCAAAGGTTGTCATTTGCACATTTTCTCCCACATACCTGACTTGCATAGCACTACTTCATTGCTCATTTCTTCCTAGTCACCAGTCTATTTTCTCCCCATTTTTCTTTTTCCTTTCTCTCCTTTGATTTATTAACACATACTCGCTTCTTTTCATCTAAACTCATAGTATCTCCAAATGCATCAGAAGAACTAATATGCTGTCTGCTTCACAGAAATAGGGGACCAGGAAAGTAAATAGAAACTAATAGGTGGCATCACTCCCTGTGTTTCGAAGACTCCTCCCTTCCACAAACACCTCCTTTTGTAATTGGCGCTTTGTACTATTTCATTCTAGACAGTTACTAAAGCTAAGAATAGAAGGGGAAAGGTCCAATTAGTTTCATAGTGATTACAGTTTTGCAGGACAAGATATAAGTTCCCCCAAGGAGGAAGACTGGGTTGTGAAAGTAACCCAGAACCAAGTTAAGTCAGAGCTGATCAGTGATGAAGTTAGCAATGGACCTGTGCTCACCTGTTGCCACCTCCCACCCTGCTCTAAGCAGCTTCAGGCACAGGATCTCCTCTGCCACGACCAAGTCAACAATGGAGGTAACTGGTGAATCTAGTTGTCATCAATGCTGGTCAAATCCAAGTTGTAACTGACATTTGGATTACCTAAGCAGCCACAGCTTACTAGGCCATCCAAAATGGCTGCTGAAATCTTAGCATTTTAAGAAAATCTATATTCCTCCCCACTTTTTTTAATTCAAGATTTATTGTTGTTATTGCAGATCTGGTTCTATTGTGTTAATGCTTCAATCTGAGCTCTGTGACCAGGTGCAGCATTAGTTATATACATGACCAACTGATATTAAAGAGAGATCCATATGCAACACATATTTTAAATTAAAGTGTTGAAGGTAACTAGAGAAGCCATGCTTGCTAGAGTTTCCTTTTCGTTGCATTTCTACAAGCTTACAGGAGCTCTCTCAGGGTTTGTTCCTTGCTCCCTGTTCTCTAGTCTCCATGTGTTAGGTTCCAACCTGCTTGTTTTGCTGTTATACCAATTTAGTCAAGTCATTGTAGTAAAGAACATAGACATGTATGAGACTGCCTTACACCCCATTGCTCCATTTAGCTAAGCATTGTCCTCTCTCCTTAGTTAGAAGGAGCTCCACATGGATGTCTTTCCCAGCCTTACTACCTGAGAGCATCCATCTGGAGATGCTGGGGACTGAAATTTGTCTCTTTAAGCAGGAAGAACATGGGCTCTCTCAATGAGCTATGCCCTTGCCCCAGAAGGCCTTTTCATGAACTGCAGATAATGTATTTGTATCCAATACAACTGGAAATAGTCTCTAGCCAATATGTTAAAACTTTGCTTCATTTATTCTGAGCATTTATCTTGAGCTTTCTTGATGGCAGAATTTTGATTTGTCTTCCTTCTGGATGAAAACCTATCATGCCCATAAATAAAAAACAGGCCTGTAGTACCTTAAAGATGAACAATATTACTGTGACGTGAGCCTTCTTAGGCTATAGCCTACTCCTTCATATGCATCATGGGCATAATTTATTTGAATGATGAAATGAAACCACACTTTCTGTCTCTCATCTTGATTTTATTTTATGTATGTGATAATAACAGAGGACAATTAATCTACAGGGAATGTACATAAAATCCATACATTCCAATGAATCAAAGAGACATAAAGTGAGGGATTAAAGGCTTTTTTTAAAGCCCATAAAGTCTATTAATAATATTAGCAATTTATCTAAACATATGGCATACATTTAAAAAAGCATCTAAATTAAATATATATATACACTCACACTAATAGTAATATTTATGCCTAATCTTCATGAATAAGCTGTTGCATTGAGTTTGTGAACTGATTTTTTTCTGATTAAATAGCAAAGATGACCCAAAAGTAAAAACTAAATGAATTTGGTATTGTTCCAAAAGTGATCTTAGTTTTGAAAGGTTATCTCTTGTGCATAATAAGTACTACAGTCTGTGTGACTAATGTATGCAACAAGGACATTGCCCAGGTATACCAGGTGGATACTCCCCCACTTAGAATACTCATTTTCTCCATTTAAGATTATTTTGTGTTGATTTGTTTTAATAAGGCTCTAAATTTGCAACATTTCCATGAGAGCCAGTTTGGTGTAGTGGTTAAGTGCGTGGACTCTTATCTGGAAGAACCGAGTTTGATTTCCACTTGCTCCTGCTGGAATGGCCTTGGGTTAGCCATAGCTCTGGCAGAGGTTGTCCTTGAAAGGGCAGCCGCTGTGAGAGCCGTCTCAGGCCCACCCATCTCACACAGTCTGTTGTGGGAGGGTAAGATATAGGAGATTGTAAGCCACTCTGATTCAGAAAGAGACCGGGGTATAAATCTGCAATTCTTCTTCTTCTAAGTAGTGGTAGCTGCTTCTTCAAACATGAACATTTGTGGTTAGGAAAATCTGCAAAAGCTCTTGCCTGCTTCAAAATTGATATGGCTGTTTAACCCATCCTGCAATGGCCTCCCAAAATCCCCCTAATGGATTTTTCAAGGACCCAATCACCTTGCTACCTAAGCAAATCCTCCACTCACTTCTGTAATCATGACATGATCCTTTACAACAACAGAAGGGGAGATGGCTGTTATTTATTTAAAGAAAAGTTTCAAGTATAAAGCTTCTGAATACAAGAACTACTCTTATTTAGCTTTTACATTTCTTATGTTAACAATTCATAGACACTAACTTGCATAGACCCTTGAGCTTGACAGGGCTATAGAAATGTGATAGTTATAAGAAATCCCTATTTTCAGTTCATTTCCTTTGAGAGCCCTCATGGAAATATGGAAACCCCACCTAGTAAAGAAAGTAGGCTATAGTTCCAATTTGCAGATAATGTGACCAATTCCCCACTAGGCTTGTTCCCGCATCGGAGCCCCCCCCCCCCCCCGACTCTTCCTGACAATTTTGCACAAGCTGCCCTGGGGCTGCAACTTGCCTCGCCTCTTTCCCACAGCAAGCAGAAACTGGTTTTCAGAGGATCTTGCTTGCTGTGGGAAAGAGGCAGAGTGAGTCGCAGCCCCAGGGCAGCTTGTGCAAAATTGGACAGAAGCATCAAAAGGAAAAGAGCTCTGATGCCAGAATCTAGCTTTTAGGAATTTTTACAGGTTATATTTTCCAAAGGTATGGTAAGAGTCACAAGTTATTGGAAATTATGCTATTGTAATCTTCCCAGAAAACTAGGGCGTGAATTATTCAATAACACAATTTCCAGTGATGAGAAGATCCAGCCTTTTCTGAAGCACAGTAACATAATGTAATTTTTGAGTTTCCATTTGAATAGAGAGGTTCAACAATGAAAGACAACCCTTCAAAGGTTTCAGCTGTAAATGTATTTATTCAGTTGTGTTTATTAGTAAGCCTATATTTCAGGTCTCCATTTAGCTAAATTTGTATAATCCAATAGTGAACAAGACAAGCTTTACAACTGTGATATACAATCTTGGTGCTATTGAGTTCTTTTTTGGACACATATCATTCCTATTTTCAACTAAGACAGCCAAAGATAATCTTGAAACAGCTGGACCAATTGCTTGTCTGAATTCAGTTGCAGGCAGTTTATGGGAGACTTGTTTTATGACTAACCCAGTATTTGTATTATCTAATTGGGGCATTTTAAGCACTGAACATAAGAATATGCCCACTGCTTCTGACTGAGTCAGGCAATTAGTCTGCATAGCCAAACATTATTTTCACAAAAAAGTTCTCCAAAAGCTAAGGTAGACAACTTTCTTTGTCTGCATTCCATTAATTGCAAATGTCACAAATTCATTCCCTTTTACCCTTTCATAGGGACATCTGATGCATATTTCTTTTGGGGCATATTTCTTTTTAAAAACAAGTCATCCTATCTGCATACAGGGGGCCAGTGACTCACATTTAGCCAAGACCCCTAAACTTGGTTACTGATGATGGTTGTTTCATTGCTGATGATTCACTGCTCTGTGTTGTCCCTTTTTCTTAACTTCAGGCCCAGTCCTGTGGCAATGAAGAGGATTTCTGCTATTTGTACATTCATTCCATTTCCTTTTTTTTAGGGTTGCCACCTACCCAGTTTCAGTGTATACTCTGCTCAAGGCGGAGCAGACCTGGCTGCAGCAAACCCAGATGCCAGCTCTCCAGCCCTGCCCCAAACAATGCGGGGAGAGCTGGCCAAGCACAAAAAGCATGCTGGTTCTGGGTCTTTCACCCAGATGCCAACTTCCCTGCCACAAAACACACAATCTACAGGTGCCAGCTCTCCAGCCCTGCCCCAAACAACACAACTCTGAAACAAGAGAAGCGGTGGACAGATCCAAACAACAACAGATTCAAACAGATCACTGAGAAAAGGCCAAGCAACTCAACTGTTAAAAAAGTAACCTTTTCAACAATAAAAAACCTCAGGCCAAATCAGTCAACATCACCCCCCAAAAACCAGAACCAAGAAAAGGGACAACAGGACACGATGCAAAACCAACAGCAACAGATTCAAATCACTGAAAAAAGGCCAACAAACTCAACTGTTAAAAAAGTGACCTTTTAAACAATGAAAATTAGGCCAAACAGCCCCGCCCCCAAGAACCAGAACCAGAAGAGAAAAGAAACAACAGCAGCACAACACAGCAGCAACAAATCAAACACAGAATCCTTTTAAAACAGTAAAGAACTTGACTTTTAACAATACAGGAACTTTACCAACCCCTCCCCCCAAAAAAGCCTTCACCCTAACCCCAAGAAATCCAAGCCACCCAAATCAGGAAATGTAAAAGGACACTGCACTTTTAAAAGTCCTCTCACTAAAGTAAGATATAGGCCCTTACCCCCAGCAGAACCCCCTAACCCCAAATAAGCTACCCAGTACTGGATAAGTAAAGGGACTCTGAGTCTTAAAAAGTCCTTTTACTAACTAAAATAAAAAAAAGAAGAACCCCAAGACTGTCTTACCTTAAATGTCTTCTCTTCTCCAGGCAGGTCAGGCAAGGCTGAGAGAGAGCAGCAGCAGCTGAGGCCAACGGCCAGTGCAGCACAATCTCTCTCACACACCAACACTAACACAGCAGCAATGGAATGGAGTCCAGCCAGGCAGACTCCTTAAAAAGGTTCTCTGGCCCTACACAAAGCAGTTTCAAAAAATACCACTGCTCTGTGATTGGCCAGAGAACACTGTTTACTTGGATACCCAAGTAAACAAAAGAACAACAATGTTGCTGAGGGCTGGGGGATTAGCCAAGCCATCAGCTACACAACAGCCCTGCAAAGCATGCATTTTCAATGCATTTTGCAAATGCATGCTTTGGATTGGCTGCTGGGGCTCCTCTCCCCCTCCCCCTCCCTCCCTGATCCCAGGGAGGCTATGGGAGAGGCAGGAAAAGGTTTCCAAAGGCAGGAAAGGAGGCAAGCAGTTCCCCTGAGGCTGCAGAAGCTCCTTTCCCGCCTTTTCTATGGACTTCTGTATACTTCCAAAAATTAATTCGGAAGTATACGGGGAACCGTATATGGCTCCCGTATAATGGCTTCCAATTGGATTCGAAAGTATATGGCGCCGTATACTTCCGAATCAGGGGTGATTCGGAGTTTTCTTCGATTCGGCCGAACCGAATGCACACCCCTAATAGCAAGCTTTCCCCACTCTCTCTGTGCCTAATGGGTGGTCTTCTCATTTTTGCTCCTCCCATCAATGCAGTGGTCCAAGTGTGGGTTGGCAGGGATCAAGCATGTTTTTTGTACTTGAAAGAAGGGTCTTCCTGCCCCCTACCAGTTGCACTCCCTACATAAAATCTCACAAATTTATGAAATGGCAAGTTTATTCTGGTCTGATAGAGTTTGAGTAGTATAGGTAGACCAAACCTACCAAAGGCAGTAGTTGCTGCTTCTCATCTGCCACCTCCTCTCTTCTGGTTTGGCTCTGGAAGGGTCTGGAGAGTGAGCCAGTGACAGCAGCATGGAGAAAGTGGAGCTGGAACAGTTGCCACTGTAATGTTGATATTGAATATGCGCTGCATTTTATGTTCTATGCAATATTGTAGTAGGCATGGGGCTGCATAGTAGCTAATGCATCTCCTAGAACAGAAGAGGGGTGGTGGTGGTAGTTTGTTTTGGCAAAGTATAAGAGGGATAATATCTACTGTAGGCTTTCATTTTTTAAACTTTTTCCCCTTCATGTTTGTGAATAATTTTGATATATGTATTGTACAAATTTCATTTTTTTGTAAATAGAATTATATAATAACACATGCTTATTTACATTTCTATAAATTAGTGAAACCAGTTATGAAATGGTTCATAAGCCTTGTCCTTTTCTACATTCAGTGATATGAGCAGACAGTAAATCAAAGATTTGTTTACTTCATTTCTTATACTTATTTCTTAAGATTTTTCTCTGTGCTGCTGACTTGATAACTTAATTTCTGGTTCTCTTCCTAATCCATGTTCTGTTGGTAGGATGAAATAAAATTTGGTAATATGCTAGGGTAGGGTTGCCAGCCCCCCAGTGGAGGCAGGGGTCCCCTGCTGCCAGGCCCCACCCCCACCACTGATAACCTGTCCAGAAGGGGGATTGGTCATGAGAAAGAGCCAGTCTATGTAGCCAATGTCATACAAGAAGTGACTTCATCATGCCAGCAACATCCAGGTGACTCTCTGGTATTTTGGCAAAAAAAAAAAAAAATAGAAACTATTTTTAACATAGAGTTTTTGCCCAAATACCAGAGCATCACCTGGATATCACAGCATAATGATGTCACTTCCTGTGTGATGCCAACAATGTGGCCTGGGCCTTCCTGTTTCTCCTTGGCAACCCCCCCCCCGGTTGCCATGAGGGACTTGATGACCCTAGTCAGGGGTAGGGAGGTAGCTTGGGATATTTTACATTACTCAGAAGCAAATATCATTACAGAATGTCTGACAAACCCTGCTTCATATATTTACTTGTCTGCCAAGAAACCCTTTGCATCCGGCTGGTGCCTTTTACAGATTAAGCATGAAATTTAGAATGTGTCCCATATATGCCACAACGTCTACCATTCATGATAAGAACCATGAAACTCACTAAGTGACAAGTCTGTCAGACTAACCTTCCTCACAGTATTGTTGTGTGCATAAAATGGAGGAGGGAAGTACCATGTATGCTGCCCTGAGCTCCTTGGAGAAACTGTGGGCAATAAATAAATATCAGTCAGCTACTGTGAGTTTATGAAATTCCTTATTCAAGCTTGCAAAAATAAAAAAAATCACAAGATTGTTACAAAATTTCATATTCCAAATGCAAATCTGAATTTTATTTTTTAAAATTTCTTATTAAAAATATTCATGGGGAAAAATGGGGGAAATGACTGTGTTTTTAATATGTGTGAATTTTCATCTCTAGTGGATCTAAATTAAGCTGCTTCCTTATGAGCAGGGCGCTTTTTTTTTAACAGGAATGCACAGGGACTCAGTTGCAGCTGGCTTGACATCAGGGCTGTGGCCTAATATGCAAACGAGTTCCTGCTGAGCTTTTTCTACAAAAAACCCTCTTGCTTCTGAGAGCTGCTGCAGTAGAATAATAACAGCAGTTCTCATAGGGCATGTGGAGTTCCAAATAACAGTAGCACCAGTTGTAGCAGTTCAACCAAATCAAGATTTTTTTTACTGTTCAAGCAGATCATAATTGCAAAGCTGCCTTCTTTCATCATGGCCTTTTGGCTTTCCAGTACAAGGGAAAGTGGCAAATGACAGCACAAACCCTTTTGACCCAGAAAATGCCATGAGGTAAAAGCAATAGCTAAACAGCTGTAAAAGGTTCACACCAAAGCAGATGTTTTCCTATCATTAATTTTCTTTCTTTAGAGACAACACTGTCCCAGCAGAACTGCCGGTATCCCATAGATTCCTCTGTGTGAAGTTAATAGCCCTTCAAAGGTAAAACATCGCTATTTTGACATGCCTTTATAAATTGTCTGAGGCTTTATTCTAAGTGCCAAATTCACAAAACGACAAGTGTTACATAACTCAGCAAGTCAGCTGCAGGATTCCTACCATTTGAATATATTATTTGTTTGCCTTGAATGCATGAAATAAAAGCAGAAATCACATCTTTGCTATGTAGAAAATAAATAGAACAATCTCTCCTCACATTCAACAGTTGACCCAACATGCCATGGTCTGGTGAGCCTTATTATATAAAATACATTCCATGGCTGTGATTTTGTAACCACAGGTCTGAATGAGGAAAGCATCAGATGGTCGTAGAAAGACTTACAACTGAAAATGTCTGGTGAAAAGTCAAAAATGTGTTATGTTTTTAAAACATCTTTATCCCATTTCTTCACAGAAATATTCCTGATGCTATCTATAAATCACAGCATCTGTCTGCTAGACTTTCATTCTTTTGCAGTTAACTTCAGAGAACTGAATATATATTGGTCCACCTTGATTTGACAGGAAGTGGTTGTGTGTTTTCAGTTACATTAGGCCAAAGAAGCAATTTAGAAATGTAGATTTAAACTGTCATCCCGAAAAGTACTTGGCAGACCTTCTGGATTTTCAGATCCTCTTCAATGTTTATATTCAGGCCTAAACAACACATTATGTATAACCTGTGATTGCTGTTGGGAGGGGACTTGTAGACATGGGGTGGGTGTGAGTTTCCACAGAAACTCCATTCTGAAGCACCACAAGGGCTTGATTCAAATTGGGAGCATTGCACAGACAGAAGAGAGCTTCCGCCTCCCCCTGCACTACTTTTCCAACTTGAAACAGCTGAAGGATGAGTGGTATTTACCCCCTCAGAGGTTGTCATCCAAGGGGCAAATAATGCTCCCCAGGTCCCTTTGGAATTTTCCTCCTCCTCCTGTATCATATCCCCAATCCAGATTGAAGGATTTCTGGCTCACTGGGTCCTACTTCAGCAACAAGGGCAGTTGATCCAGAACTTCCACATTCAAGCAGACACTTGGATGAGGACAATTTTGGAACCATTTCTAATTTCAGTATGAAAGCTCTAACGTGACACAAGCTTTTATGGGGGCTAGTTCTGAATTCTTCCCACCAACCCTTAAAACTTTCCTTTCAGAGTTTCTTAGACTAATTACAGGTGCAATCCAGCACACTGTAACTGTATCACCCAAAAGTATAACATAGCTCCGCTCTGGTTATGTACATGCACTGGTGGCTACGTGTTTATATGGGTAAGGAGCAGCCAATAAATGCCTCCTGTATATCCATCCTGGTTAATATTTGAATGGGAGACCACAAAGGAATGCCAGGGTCACAACACAAAGACAGGTGGCAAATCACCCCGAGTGTCTCTTGTCTTGAAACCCTGTGGGGTTGCTCTATGTCAGCTGCAACACAACAGCACTCTCCACAAGCATCTTTAGATAAGGGTTACCTCCTCTCTTTTATCCTGTAGCTCAGGAATGTGAGATCCTGGGCAGCTCTGCTTTATAGATTTCATAGCATATAATAACAATTTAACTACTGGAACTGAATAGTCTAACAACGCTAAGCATTTGGTAGGCATTAAAAGGGTCTAAACATTTCTCCACCATTGTGGTTTCAGGGTCAGGCTGTTTATGTGTGAGACAGAATGGGAGAGCTCATATCCATATAAACAGTGTTTCATGTGCAAATGAAGCTCTGTATTCAATTGAGGCTTTGCGTGAAATGGGATGAAAGACAAACCACTGAGGAGATGCAGTTAAGTGTCCTCTTACTGGCTGCTTTTGCAGTTGAGCACCTAGTTCCAATCTGGATATCAAATGCCAGATGTGGACTGGCTTACATTAAGTTGCTGTCCTGCTCATTGCTGGCACCATGCTAAGTACTAGGCTGCCAAAGCATCTCGCTTACTTGTATTGATTCTACCAGATTCCCTGGGCTGTATACAACCTAATATATATATATTAAAAAGGTACAGTAACATCCGTCTAGCAAATACTTTATCTCCATTGGAAATGGTCTGTATTTAGCAAAGCACCCCCCACTGTTGCCAGTATTCAAAGCACATCATTCATTATGACATTTGTAGATTAGACAGCTGAAGCACCATAGTAAACCAAGTGATCTGAAGAATATATCTTGAATGGGACAATAACTATTTAAACAGAACAGAACTTACAGAATCTACATACACTCAGATATTATGGCCCCAGACCTACCCCAGACTTTTGTGGCCACAGGATGAGGAGCAAGCTGCAGCTAGAAGTCAGGTGGGCTGGCCCAGGCAGCAGCCCAGGTCAGCCAATCAGGTGCTGGGGGAGGGGGCAGAGCATCCAGGAGGATCTAGAAAGCAGGCTCTTCTCTCTGGTCCACCCCACCCCTATTTATCCAGTTCTGCTGCCAGGGTCCACTCCAGGTAATCATAGTTCAAATGATCTTTAAAATAATTATGGTAGTTAATTCAAACTGGAGAACTAACCACATTTGAATATATTGAAGGGACATGGTTATGCCTTGATATTTAGAGGTCATGTTGATGGAGTTTAACCTGATTGGCATACCTTGAGTGGCAGGGGATTCAAATAGAATCATTGAGTTGAGGCAGTCAGTTTGGAGTAGGGATGGGCATGAACCAGGAAAATTCAGTTCAGTTTGTGGTTTGTAGCATGCCCAGTTCACGAACCATGAACTGTCACAAACTTTTAGGCATCAAACAAACTGATTTAGTTTGTGAGGTTTGTAACCTGGTAGAACAACCCTCCTCCCAGCATGCTAGAGACACCAGATTCGGAGGAGATCTCCAGCTGACTCTCCTCTACCTGCCTTCCAAGTTTGGTGAGGACTGAATTAATGGGATCTGAGTTATGTGCCCCCCCCTCAGAAAAGAAGGTGCCCTAGGAAAGTGCTTTCCAGTAAAATGACATATGTGAGATCAGGAGGTTTTCTTCCTCTTCCCTCTCTGTCTGGGGTTTCTCTGCAACTTCTGTCAGTTTCAAACAATTCTTATCAGTTTCAAGAGGGTTCCCTCCCTTCACTGGTGTTTATTTGTGTTTCCACTTTCTTGCACAAAACTTGCAACCTCTCCCCCACCACACCCAGTGCTTGGATTTCTTGAAATGCTGTGCTTTGAGACTGATCAGTGTTTTAAAGCTTGCATTGCCATGGTGGTACTGCATTTTGCTGGGCATACTGTACCCTGAATATTGTGTTGGACTCGCAAAATCCCCCCACTTGGATTTCTTGTGACAATGTGCTTTCAGATCAATCAGTCCTTTCAAGGTTGCATGGCCACGCTGATACTGGATTCTGGTGGGTATTCTGTACACTGCACTGGTTGTATTCATCTTGAAAAAAATGGAGATTGTTTGAATGATCCTGTCTTCACCAATTTTAGTATCAGACCAAGAAGCTTCTGCTCATTAATGTAAGAAAAACTGCCAAGAAGTCTCTCTTCTTGAGATTTAAAAACATATCTGAATAACAGAAACATTTATTGTTTGTGACAAATTTTCTAGCATTTATTTGTATACAAAGTTACCTCATTCCTGTTGTCTGTTCACTTCATAAATCTATGCCTAATTCCAACCTGACCATCTCCCATCAAAGTTAAATAAAGCAGTTTGTTATTTTTGAACTACCATCAGCTTCTCACGTGCCATTTTCAAAACAGAATATAAGAATTTTAGTTTCTCTCCTTAGTTCCTTATGCTGGGTCAGCATATATGTAAATACATTCAAGTGACTGGGAGGGACAGCCAGAGAGAAAAATAAAAAAGGGAAGGGAAAAGTGGCTGCCCACCTAGGTGGGTTCCTTGTATGCCTCAATGTGTCAGGAAGGCTTTGGGAGGTGCACAAAATCATCTGACTCCCTGACAAAGGTAGTTGCCACTGCATCATCCCCCTCTCCCTTCTGTCTTGAGATGACTGTGAAGGTTTTGCTAGTTACCTTAGGATTCAGCACAAATTGGAAGAGGGGACCTTTCTTAACCCTGGAACCATGGATAGAGTTGCTAGATTTTGTGCATCTGCTAGAGTTTACCATAGTTCAGTGCTAATTTAGTGAAATATATCTGTTATTTTAATATTTTTGTATATAATAGTTTTCTGTAAATAGTTTTGATGATGCATGCTTATATTGCTGGTCCATGACCAAAACAAATGACTGACTGACTAACTGGGTCCTTCTCAGATTGTGTAATGGAGAGGGCCATTTTTTTCTTGCCTGCTTCATATTGCTTGTGATAGTGGAGTTATTGTGTCCTGGTTATGCCAGTGACTTGCTAGGGCCTAGCTAGGTTTAGTAGCAGAACACAGTGCAGGTTTGGGCTAAAAAGTAAATTTAATTAGTGAATATTCTGAGGCATCTATGAATGACAGGAAATTTACTTCTGATTCCTGACATGGCATAAGTTAGTTGGTGTGGCAGGCGCCCTTAGGGCTGAGTAGCTTCATTTGAGGCCCAGTGCTGATTTGTGTCTGGCGAAATGTAATAATGAGACCTTTTGGGTGGTGACTAAAAAATCTAATAAAAAATAAATGTAAACGGTGGTAGTGAAGGTTTCCCTTAGAAACAGCAGTGTGCACTGAAAGGGTGTGTAAAGTTTGAAGTCCACACCCGCAGGTCAAAGATATAATTTTGCTTGATTTTACACAGTACACAAACCCTCAACCAAGCATTCATCTTAGAATCAGGGCTCAGCTAACCAAACCTTCCACAGGAGTAGGTTTAGTCCCACTGCTCAACAAAAAATATCTGCCCCTAAGAACATATTACAGGGTGAGTGACTGTGGCATAACGGTCCTGCTATGGCCTGCAGGCCTATTCCACCCTGCCCTCCAAAGGCGTATCTCTCTTTCCCATAACCTGCCACAACCAGCTGACCTTTGTAGGAATTGCCTGCTGGGTGGGTCAGGACTTCTGAAGGAATGGCCACTTGCCGACTGACTGCCTTCCCCTGGCACTCTTTTAAAATAGCATGTCCAAGACGGTGGATGTCTGTGTGGTAGAGTGAACCACTACCAGCATCAAAAGTTATAAAGTATTTCTTAAAAAGAAAATGTTTCCAAGAATACTCTTAGCATAGCACTAGATTGAGCAAGAGATTCAAAAGAAAAGGGTAAAATGCAGTCCCTCTAGACATGCCCTATCTGTTGTTAAATATAAGGATGGCTCCTTAGCTTAGAAAGCTACAGATCTCTACAGAGCAACTGTTACCTTGAAGGCTCCCTCAGTGGCAATGCTTCTTCCAGATCTCAGTTAAGTGTTCTGTCTGCTCTGATGGACTCAGCACAAAACAGCTCTCCTCCTTACTGCAAGCAGTTTTCATCATATCTGTTTCTGCACTCACTGGCCAAGAGGCTGGATCAAAGAAGATTTTCCTGACGTTGCCTGAAGTTTTTCCCTGAAGTCCTTCTGGTCTTTAATACCTCCCAATCTCTGTTCCCTGCTGGATGGTGGGGGGAGAGAGACTGGACCATTCTATTGTCTCTAGCTGGATTGATTTGCATTTCTTAAGAGGTAACTGAGGTGAGGCTGGAAAGCGGTTGAACTGACTTCCCCCTTCCCGCCAGTTCTCTGTCCAGAGAGAAAAACCTTCTAGCAAAGATTTTGCTCAAGTCAGATCTTTACTCAAAAATACATTTCTTTATAGTGATAGACTCTTTTGCAGATTAGCCCAAGTTTAACACATCTGCTTGAGTCTCCTATCCATTACAAGGTATATGCGGGCAATGATAAAACATTTTTACAGATATAGTAAGTAAAAATCCAGCCAGAGCACATTGAATCTTTGTGATCTACATATTGAAAACATTAGTATTTTGGGCTGTTTAAAACCAGACAGAAATTTAGTAATATGGGTCATACTAGTTTATCAAATCATCTACTGTGTGGCTCTGGGTGATATTCCTTGTGGCCAAATTTGGAAGGTTAATCCTTGTAATCTCAAAACTTTGTGATAGCTATGAATGAATGCCTGACATAAAGAATTTATGGTGACCTGATTTCAGAGCAGCAATAAAAATATATGTTCAGTGATTCACTTGCTTCCTGGAAGACCTTGACTAATAGTAAAAGTATGTGTTTTTCAGTTGCTTTCAGTCTGAAAAGCTCTTCACATCTATGGCTCCTTATATGCTTATGGCACTGAATAGTTGTGCAGGGATTTTCAAGTCTCATTTTATAGTATGCTTGTTAAAATAACATGAGAAAAATGAAGGATTAATGTGATACAGTCTTTTATTGCTGTTATGTTAACCTGAATGGAGGTTCCAGTGGCTGCCATTTTGAATGATTAATTCATACTAGCATCAGAGTCCAACCAGATGATGCTGGGAGGTCTAGGTACAGAGCTCCCAGGTTTTTCTTTTTAATGTCCAGCATGTGGTACCTCAGTTTGTGTCAGGGGAAAGTGGGATGAAGCCTTTTGTGCCACCCTCCCAACATGAAATGATGGTGTTGGACAAACAGAGGGATTCTGATACAGGACAACCTATATGTTTGCCCCAACTGACAATTATTATTCTTATTTAACAACATTATATATTGTGTTTCCAGAGACCTGCTTAAGGTGACTCACAAAGTAAAACAATTAAAACAACATCATACAGTTTTTTCAATAACAAACAGCCATTAAAAATTAAAAAGCAGCCAGGGCATTAAACAATAGCATTAAAAGGGAATTCATAAAACAGTCCTTGGCATAGCATAAAACCAGCCAAAAAAGATGGAAACATACTTAAAGATGTACATGAAAAAGGAATTTTTTGGGTTTGGTGCCTAAAAGAAATTAAGACAGGTTCCATATAAGCCTCAGGGCATGGGGAGGGCTCAAAGGCGTACTGACTACATTTCTCTTTGTTTAAATGATTGGCTGCAGAGTGGCTCAAAATGACAATAGTTCTGTGGAGGGGCAGAATTGTGACTCCCATCAGGTTTTGCAAAATCACAAATATTTGAAGTGCTGCTGATTGCACTGTATTATATTGTTTGGATACATGAAAAGTAACTGAGCTGCTCATAAAAAACTGAATGGATTCAGTGAAAAAAATGGGTGCCTGCTCACAGCTAGTAGGCAATGATTCATGCATCCCTTCCCTACAGCTTCTCCTGTTTTTCCTAAACTTGGAGATTATAATAAAACATCTCAGGTAGAGGTAGTGGTGCCACCCTCCTGGTGAAATTCCACATTTAAATTCCCTCAGAATTACAGCTCATCTCCGGTCTATAGAGATCACTTCCCCTAGAGAAAATAGCTGCTTTGGAGGATGGACTCTATGGCACTGTACCTTATGGGAGTCCTTGTCCTCTCCAGGTTCTATCTCCAAATCTCAAAGAATTTCCCAGACTGGATCTGGCAGCCTACCCCCATCACCCACCAGTGGCTGGAGGGAACCTGGCAACCCTAGGTAGAGATCCAAAAATGTATTCTGACCAATGTATTATCTTCTTTCTTTGTGGCATGCAACCCTTTAGCTGGTTCACAACCATGCGCTGGTAGAAAGATTTACAGGAAAAGAAAAATGGATGAAAGAGATGGGATTAGAGAAAATGCAGTGTAATCAGGTTAATTGGTAATTGTTTATCTAATCTTAATGTGTAAGAATAGCTCTGAGAGAAAAGGCAGAACTGCTGGGCAAAAAAAGTATTTTTAGCAAGGTTTTTTCCTCTATGATTGAATTGTCAAATGTTTCAACTGCTGCTATGACAACCAGTCAATTTCTGCTCCCACCCTGGCTGGCTCAATTGCCATGAATGATTTAAATATCATCATTGTCTATCAAACAATACACTACTGTGCAGTTCCATTTTCATTCTTGTGTTAGCTGAAAGTCTGTGAGCTTCCAAAAAACAACAACACAACCCTTTCAAACTTTTGGAAGGCAATATTGAAGTAGCTGTTTGAAGCATGAAATAAGAGATGTGTGTTTTAAGGAAGTTTATATTTCAAGGACATGGGCTTTTAAAATAGGTAAGAAACAACCAGTTCCTACCAAGGTTGAGTATGTCTTCCCCATTAAAACAAGCAAGAACTTTGAAACATTGCAAGAGACTCCCAGAGGCTTTGAAACAAACAGCGACTTTTATTAACTTTCTCTGATAATATCTGCTTAAAATTACCTTTCTAGGGAAAGCTCAAAGGAGGCTACATCCTGTATTAATTGAAAGAAAGTGACAGAGACTCCAGACAATCAAATTCTTTCAGAACAGTGCTTATTAATGGCTGATTACTGCACTAGGTATACAGTCAACTTAATGGGATTACAACCACACTGGATTTGTTAATACCACTGATTCAAAAAGATAAACAGTGGAAACCCCATAGTAAGTAAGGAAATCTTATTAAAATCAGCAAGATGTGAATAATAATTGGCTGAGCCAGGGTTGCAAAGCAGAATTCATATTTCAAACAAACCTAACTGTTTTGATTGTTTTATTTTATATAGGGTGTATAGCATTTTGAGTCAACAAAAGGACAGCAGTTCAGCATCTGAATTTTTACTGCAGAAGCCCATATGACCTAAATGTAATAAAACTGAGTCAGTCCTAGGCAGATAAACATGCCAGCAGATTTCTGTTAAGTTCCGCTTCAGCTAAGATCCCCTCTATGATTAGTAGATGGAATAATTTGCTAAACCACTATGGAATCAGTTCAGTGTTTACAGTTTGCACTCTACTATTGATTTAGTTTTGATTTTAAAAATGCTGAAAAAGCATTTGATAAAGTAGAGCATAGCTTTCTGTTAGAATCACTCAACACTTTCAGGTTCTGAGTTAATATTAATATTTTCCCTTCTTACAATAATAATATTAATATTTTCCCTTCTTACAATATTAATTTGATGCATTCATGATTCTTTGCTAAGGTAAATATGAATGGATGTTTATTATTGTTATGAGAGGAATTCATCAAGGCCTTCCCTTTCATCTCTTTATTTGTGATTTATTTGGAATTGTTGTCCATCATGGTGAGAGATGAGATGGAAAGAAAGGAAATGAATGTAGGTTTGTCTCAATATAAAATTAATTTATATACATGATATTATCTTCATATATAATAATAATAATAAATTTATTCTTATATCCCGCCCTCCCCCGCCGAAGCGGGCTCAGGGCGGCTCAGCAGGTGGCTTATATTATATATAATAATATATATTAAAATCCCTTATTATGCAGTATAGCAAAGTCTCAGGCTATAAAGTCAAACAGATAAAACAGGTCTTTTGTTTAAAAGTGCATCTAAGTGAATATAAACAAAAATTCACTGCCGCAGGAGGTGCTGGCAGCTACAAGCATAGTCAGCTTCAAGAGGGGATTGGATAAAAATATGGAGCAGAGGTCCATCAGTGGCTATTAGCCACAGCGTATTGTTGGAACTCTCTGTCTGGGGCAGTGATGCTCTGTATTCTTGGTGCTTGGGGGGGGGGCAAAGTGGAAGGACTTCTAGCCCCAATAGTAAACTTCCTGATGGCGCTTTTTTTTTTTTTTTTTTGGCCACTGTGTGACAGAGTGTTGGACTGGATGGGCCATTGGCCTGATCTAACATGGCTTCTCTTATGTTCTTATAAAAATAATAACTCAATTTTTTGAATGAACAAAGTGAATCAGATTAAGTATTTGGGTACAAGTTAAATAGTAACAACGAAGTCTGTATAAAATTAATTATGACCCATTAAATAGCAGTAATAGAGGCAAAATTGTTGTTCTGGGAACCTTATATTTATCTCTTCTTGGATATGAGAACATGATAATAAGGGTTCTCCCCAAGATAATTTTTTTCTTTGTAATCGAATAAAATTTCTAATAAAATGTTAAATGATCAGTCATAATTATTAAATGCCTTCATATGGACAAAAAAGAAGCAGCATGACCTGATATCATGCCGCAAAACTTATGGGAGCTATTAAATAGAGGCAGGAAGTTTTCTCAAAAGAAATAATCCACCTCATGTGAAGTGTGTATCTAGGCTCTAAATATCTGAACCATTAGGGAGTTTGAGAAAGCCATCAACTTTTGCCACCATAACATTCCAAAATACGTTGGAATGTGGCTTGGGGTACTGAATATAAAATAGGAACATGGAACATGAGAAGACAGACCATAATGCTAGGAAAAGTTGAAGGCAATAGGAAAAGAAGGAGACCTAACATAAAATGGATTGACTCCAGCAAGGAAACCATGGCCCTCAGATTGCAAGGCCTGAGCAAGGCTGTTAAGTGATAGAACATTCTGAAGGACAGTAATTCACAGGGTCACCATAGGTCAGAAGTGATTTGCTAGCACTTAACATACACACACACACAGACAGAGAGAGAGAATACACCCCAAATATAATCTATGTAAGTTTTATCACAAAGTTATGAGCTCAATATACATTTTAATGTTTGCAAACTAAGTTTCTTATTTCTCTAGCAAATATAAACATTTTTAACTGATTGGTTCCAAAACTTATCAATTATTGAATCTGTTCAATGGCCACAGTGTTTTATCATAGTCCTTTCCAGATAATAATGGGACAGAAAACTGTAAACTTTGTGCTGTGTATTATACAGTTATTAAAGTAGAAGCCTTCCTGACAGAATGACATAACCCAGCCATATGGAGGACTCTTTTTGACAAAAACTCCCATTCAAATAGCAGGAAAAGAATGCCATGTTTTATTGCCATTTCCCAGGTATTTGAGAATTTCAGATATGAAAGAGCATCTTCTTAAATTTTATTTAAAAATCAACAGATCAGTGGAAAAGAATAGCTTAAACTATTGTTTTCTTGATGCACCACCTGATTCAGCTGTTTATAATGATACAGTTTATAATGATACTGATAAAATGTCAAAATGAGATTATATGTTTGTGATACTGACATTAATTATTATTTTTCTGTGTTTTCTGTGTTAATAGGTTTGTGTTATTTGAAGTTGTATATAATACTGACACAGCAGACACATGTCGCTGACAGTAGTAAACCATTTTGCACATGATGGAATAATTAAAATTGGTCACTGAAATTAACACTTGCCTTTATTTATTTATTTATTATTATTTATTTATTAATTTCATTTATATCCCACCCTCCCCCACCTTGGCAGGCTCAGGGCAGCTAACAACATTCCATAAAAACATACAGTAATAAATAAAGCATTAGATTTGCAATATAGAACAATAAAACATTAAAACATTAAATTAAAACCAGTCTAGTAGATACAATTATACTGCGGTATAGATCTTTAGACTGCATTGGCGGATCTTTGATTACCATTTTTCTTAGCAGTCCGAATATGCTGATTTAAAAAGGGTGGTCTTGCAGGCACTGCGGAACTGTTCAAGGTTCCGCAGGGCCCGCACCTCCTCGGGGAGTCGGTTCCATAGGGTAGGGGCCGCGATCGAAAAGGCCCGTGCTCTGGTGCTCTGATATTTAATTTCCTTCGGCCCAGGGATAGTCATTAGGTTTTTCCCCGTTAACCTCAGTGCTCTCTGGGGTTCATATGGGGAAAGACGGTCCCTCAGGTAGGCAGGTCCTCGGCCATATAAGGCTTTAAAGGTAATGACCAACACTTTGTACTGGACCCGGTATATAATCGGCAGCCAGTGCAGTTCACGTCGCCCCGGCCGTATATGTTCCCGTTTCGGGAGTCCCAACAACAGCCTGGCCGCCGCGTTCTGCACTAGCTGCAATTTCCGGGTCCGGCACAGAGGTAGCCCCAAGTAGAGGGCATTACAGTAGTCTAGTCTTGAGGTGACCGTTGCGTGGATCACTGTTGCGAGGTCCCGGCGCTCAAGGAAAGGGGCCAACTGCCTTGCCCGCTTCAGATGGAAGAATGCTGACATGGCAGTGGCTGCTATCTGGGCCTCCATCGATAATGAAGGCTCCAGTAAAACACCCAGACTCTTTACCTGGTGCGCTGCTTTCAATGGCGCACCATCAAAGGCCGGGAGAGCTATTTCCCTTCCCAGAGCGCCGCGACCCACGCATAGGACCTCTGTCTTCGCTGGGTTCAACTTCAGCCCACTCAGCCTGAGCCATGTCGCAACAGCCTGTAATGCCCGGTCGAGATTCCCTGGAGCGGGGTCGGGCCATCCATCCATTAGTAGATAGAGCTGGGTTGTCATATTGATGACAACCCAGCCCAAACCGCCGGGCAATCTGGGCAAGGGGGCGCATATAGATGTTAAACAGCATCGGGGAGAGAACTGCTCCCTGGGGCACCCCACAATCCAGTGTGCGCCTCCGGGACCGCTCGCTCCCGATAGCCACCCTCTGTCCCCGACCTAGGAGAAAGGAGGAAAGCCATTGCAAGGCCAACCCCTCAACCCCAATGTCGGCGAGGCGGCGCGTCAGTAGCCGATGGTCGACTGTATCAAATGCAGCCGACAATACTTTGGGCAATACTGTTAAACACAAATAACCTAGCTAATTTCTCCTGCCTGTCATCTGTGATTGTTTCATTGCAATCTGCATTCTCATTTCAAGCGCTGCTCAATGAGTACTCATCTGTAATTGAATGCACATAATATATACTTGTGGAAAACCTGCAGTGATAATATCAAACTGTTGCAAGAGTCACAATATTACTAATATTGATCATCAAGAGTTTCTAGATTAGAGTTTCCTGGAACTAATGGAACACCTGTACATAGGGAGAAGGATTCTTAAGATCATAAACCTTAGAGAGTTTGTACTTCTAATAGAGCAAGAGTTATGTTGACAATTCCAGAGTATTATATAGAAGATATTGGATTTACTATAGTGGCCAGCAAGCCACTATAGTAAATCCAATAGGCCAGTAGGCATTGTTTCAAAGGATGTGAAGGCAACCCTGAGATTATGGTTAGGGAGACCTAGAATGATCATTCTTAAATAATTTAAACCAAAATGCTGACTGACATTTTAAAATTAATTGTCTATGTAACAAGGCATCGCACTTAAATACCCAATCTCTAAGATGTCGCTTGTCTACTGAGACAGCGAGAAGGTCATCAGGAATGGAATATTTTACAAATAAGTTGTTGAGGAAACTAAGACGCTCTGGATCTTTAGATAGCATTAAGTTAAAAGCCAATTGACTGAATGAATCAGATCTGGATGATCTGTTATTTTTCCAGGCTTTTAAAACAGCGAGATGTACCCGAGCCCTTAAGAAAGGAAGGCCAGTTTCAGCTCTCATCAGGGCAGCTGGTGTTCCCCTAGGGAGAGCCAGTATGCATCTTAAAAACTGATTTTGGATAGTTTCCACGCCAGCAAGGATATCCTCTTTCCAACCCCAGACCTCAGCACCATACAAAAGATGGGGTATAACTTTACTTTTAAATAACTTTAGAATGGGATCAATAAGAAAACCTCCCTTAGTATAATAAAATCTCAGAATAGCCCCCACAATCCTTGCAGCAGATGCTTTAACTGTGGCAATATGCACATTCCAGTTCAAATTCTCTCTAAATGTAATACCTAAATATTTGAAGGAACTACATTCATTAATTGGGTTACCAAGTATACTCCAGGAAGAAATTTGGGCCCTTTTCCTAAAAACCATCACCTTAGTCTTACCAAAGTTGATGTTAAGGGCCTCTTCTTTACAATATAGTTCAAATTGTTGCAACAGCCTTCTCATCCCAATTTTAGTAAGTGAAATTAGGGCCATATCATCTGCATATAGCAAAATTGAAATTTTATACTTTACAAGAGTAGGTGGAAAAAATTGTGGGCCAGATAACCTTTCAACTAAGTTGTTAATAAACAAGTTAAACAACGTAGAAGCCAACACACATCCCTGTTTCACTCCTTTACAGATTGGAATTCTTTTTGTTAACGAGCCTGAAGTTCCCACTCTAATTTGAGCCCTAATATCTGCATGCAGCTCGCGCAGTAGAAATAACAGCCTTTTGTCAATATTCAAATCAATTAGCTTTTGCCATAGATGGTTCCTATCAATGGAATCAAATGCAGCGGCCAGGTCCACAAATGTTATGTATAGAGATTTTGTGGGACCTTTTAAGCCAGCATGCACCAAATGATGGAGGGTATGACAATGGTCAACAGTGTAAAGACCTTTCCTGAAACCTGCTTGGTGTGGGTGAATAATGTGACTCTCAGTAACCCAATCCTCAAACTTAAACAACAGATATTTACTATATTTTTTTGCTGCTATGTCAAGCAAGCTGATTGGCCTATAATTCTGAGGATCTGATTTAACTCCTATAGGTACAATAATCCTAAACTTTCAGCCAGGAGGGATTATGCCTGTATCATTAATTTGTGAAAAAACTGTGGCTAGCACAGGTGACCATCATGAAGGAAAGGCTTTATAAAAGTCTGAGGGGATCAAATCTTCCCCAGGAGATTTTCTAGAAGCCAAAGAACTGATTATACCATTAATCTCTTTCTCTGAGACTGGGGCCCACATGGGTAGATCTGTTATATCAAAATTAAAATTTTGCAATTGTGGTGTGTCTACAGAGGAAGAAGCCACAGATAGCCCAAATATCTGACTATAATGCTGAACCCAAGCTGTAGGAGGGATTTGCACATCGAGCTGTTGAGGGCGACTGTTAGTACAGCTAGAGACAATATCCCAAAAACGAGTTTCATTTTTCCTTGAGACAGCTAATTCAAGCTCAGTCCATAAAGAATTAGCATACTCCCTTTTCTTCTGTTTGATAAAGTTTTTATAGTGAGACCTAAGCTTCAGAATTTGTGACATCAGCAAATCATAATTATTATGTCTTGCTAATCTCATTAAAGATGTAATCTCTTTTTTGGTCGCCTTACATTCCAAATCATACCAGCCATTGCTAGTATACACTATAGAATTAATTGGCCTACTATTAATAAAAAAGGGTTTAAAATAGCCATTTATAGCATCAAGAGTTTTAATGGCATCATTGCCAGACTGAGAAAGAGCAAGTTTCAAAGTCTCCAACTCAGGGTTAGCAAAGACTTGGGATAATTTGGTGTGTAGTTGCTCTGACCACTTAAGTCCCCTGAAACCTTGAATTAAGTCTTCTGCAAACTCTGGGGCTGGTTTCAGAAGAATATTAGAATTGAGATTAAATATAAGTTTCAATGGACAGTGGTCACTTAGAGGACTATCAACAACCTCAAACCTACCCACTAACTTCAATAAGGAGGATGATATAACAAAATAATTACCGTATTTTTCGCACCATAAGGCGCTCCGGAGGATAGGATGCACCTTCCTCCTGGGGGGCGATCTGCTGCCTCTTCCTCCGATCCGGCGCTTCCCCCGCGCCTGCTTGCCTGGCTCTATCTTCTTCAGGCAAGCACTGGGATCGCTCCACGTGGCCCCAGCGCTTCGCAAGCGCCGGCTGTGGAGGGGGCAGCGTGCTTCCTACTTGCCTGTGTCCCTGCCTTCAGCTGTGATGTTTAAAGGAAGCGCTGGGATCGCTCCCTCCCCCCTCCGATCCCAGCGCTTGCTTTAAACATCACAGCTGAAGGCAGGAACACAGGCAAGTAGAAAGCACCCGCCCCCTCCACAAACGCAGCGCTTTGCGAGCGCCGGCTGTAGTGAGGGCAGCGTGCTTCCTACTTCCTTGTGTGCCTGCCTTCAGCTGTGATGTTTAAAGCAAGCGCTGCCGGCGCTTGCAAAGCGCTGGGGCCACGTGGAGCGATCCCAGCGCTTGCCTGAAGAAGATGGACCCAGGCAGGCAGGCGCGGGGAAGCTCGGATCGGAGGAAGAGGCAGCAGATTCCCCCCCCCCCGAAAGTATGTACCTTCGGACTATAAGACGCACACACTTTCCCCCCCATTTTTTTGGGGGGGGGGAAGTGCGTCTTATAGTCCGAAAAATACGGTAATTGTACTAGCCCGTAAAGTTGATGAATAAGTGAAAGAACCACCTGTTACATCTAAATAAGTACCATTTAACACATATAAATTAGTCCATGAAAGCAATTCCAGGAATTTAAGGCCCAATTTGTTAATGGCCTTGTCCCTCGAGGACCGGTCCAGAAGAGAAGCGTGGACTGCAATTTGTGAATTCATGCTGGTTCTTGAATCTAAAATACCTGGACCAATTCTAGCATTAAAATCACCACCCAAAATAAAATGGGAATTGGCTGGTGTCTTCAGCATTCTTGGGCTTGGTGCTTGGCTAGCCGTCTAGCTCTTATTTTATCTTATTTTGAATACTAAATCTTACAATGTGCAGCTGATGTGAAATGTGCAGCTGGTGTGAAACATGAAGATTCTAGGAAGAGAATTATAGAGATTTATTGAACTGCCTAATTTACAACTTCAAGAGTGTTTTGACCTGAACTTTCACTCTTCGGCAATTATTTACTTTACCTTGTCCTGGTGGACTGGAATTCGTTGGCAAGCAAGAAAGAGTGAAATATTGAAATACTGAAAATAAACATGATTGTAATCAGCTGTCGGCATTTAGTCTGCTTAGTGTAACAGTGACTTTATGTACTTTTCACTGGGAGTAGACTCTGAGCGGCAGCATTGTCTTGTGTTTTTTCCATTCTCATCTTTTGCCTGGATTATTTTCGAAAATTATTGGATTTACTATATATATATATATATATATATATATATATACATACATACACACACACACACACACACAGACACTATTTTAAAGCTTCTGCACAGTCTTACTAATGAGAGCACTGGTGATAGGTAGAGATGAGCATGAACAACATATTTGCAGTTCAATTTACTTTGTTGTTCAGCCATATGAACAGAGAGGTTGGTATGCGAACCAACCCAGTTTATGTGGGTTCATTAGTCATTTGAAGGTTAAAACCCTACTTTCTGCTCTTTGCTGCTTTTTGCGGGGAGCAGAAAGCAAGGGACAATTTAAATCAAACAGCTGAAAAGCTGGGAGACATTTGCTCCAAGGGAGCTTTTTGCTCCCTGTGAAAATCCACAGGGATAAAAAAGCAGGGGGTGAAATGGCTCTGAGCTTTTCACAGGGAATAGACAGGGAATTAAAATGACAGTCATTTTGATTTAATCCTGAGTGAGTCATCATGAGTCAGCAGAAAAGATAAATGGGATGCAATAAAGTATCCAAGATCTATGAAGTAAAAATAAATATCATGTTGGAGTTATATGGATGTAGCAGAGGGGGAATTGCTGCTAAGATAAACTGCACTCTACGAAGTATGATAGAAGTGGTCCTCTGAGTATGCTCATATACTCCTTTGCATAACCTGCTATGATGGACCCTTTCCTCTTCCTTTCCTCAGAGGCAAAATTTTCCATTGATTTTTCTGTTGCCTTCTGAACCATCTACACAGGGCTTTTTTGTAGCAGGAACTTCTTTGCATATTAGACCACACACCCTTGATGTAGCCAATCCTCCAAGAGCTTACAGGGCTCTTAGTACAGGGCCTACTGTATGTTCCAGGAAGATTGGCTATATCAGGGGTGTGTGGCCTAATATGCAATGGTGTTCCTGCTACCAAAAAAAGCCCTGCAATCTTGAGATGTTTTTAAAATTAAAAAACAAGATATTTTATTTTAAAAAATTAAAAAAGAACAAGATATTTTATTTGACATAGAAGGGAAGGGTCACGTGACTTGAAGGGATGACATTTCTGAGGTAAAACCAGTTTTTGCACAGACTTTAATTCTTATGTACAGGCTAAAGAGAGTTTGATAAGCTTTTTTACAGTTTCTTGATGCTTTATATTGAGAGCTTTTTGTTCACGTATTTTTCCTTAACACTTCAACACACTTTCATTAGTATCTCTCAAACTCTATTGGTTTCCCAGAAGGCTTATACACTGTTTTCAGTACCCAAGACCTCTCAAAACACCAGTTTTTGTCTGACTTTAGGTCTCTATGGGAAGACTTTATTCACATCATACCAGGGATCTCTGTACTCTTCAGAGCTGTTCAACTTTCCCTGTACAACTGGGTAGAGAATCTTTTTCTCTTCTTAAAAGATCTATCCCTTTTCTTTATCCTGAATGAGAGTCTTATACACTTTTCAACCTCTTAGCCACTTTCCCCCAGTTCTCCTGTCTGTGTTAATCTGCTTTTAGCTAAGGCTGAAATAATACTCTCTTAGTGTCAGGATCAGCCAAGTATCAGTCAGACTTCTCTGGTGAAACCATAGAGAAAATGTATTAGTATTGAAAGGCCAGCACTTATCTGTACATGACTAGTGTTGCCAGGAATGAGTAGTAATGGTTACAATGGGGTAGAAATAGGACAGTTGCATGGGTAAATTCTGGTGCCCATTCATTCCACCTTTAAGGCATTCAAACATATTCCCACCACTCTCATCAGTTCAGTCCAAGGTTGCTATAATTAGGAAGGTATCTTTGGAAGGGCCAGACACTGGTTGCCTTAGTGACACAATAGTATAGAGTTAACAGCCAAAGTGAAAATACCAAAGTTCCTGATTCCCACCCCCCACAACAGACAAACTGATTTTGCACTCACCTTACGCCGCTCTCATGTTTGTCTTAGTGTGGCTCCCTTCCGATTTCCCACTATCTGCCCCAGAGCTGCAGCAAGCATCGTTTTCATACAGTAAACAGAAACTGGTTTTTAGCAGTTTCTGTTTACTGTGCAAAAACGTTGATGCTTGCTGCAGCTCCGGAGCAGATAGTGGAAAATCAGAAGGAAGCCGCACTGAGAAGACAACCGTGAGAGTGGCGTAAGGTGAGTGTGAAATCGGTCATTGTGATTTACCCAACGGTATAGATCATGGCAGGCACACCTGACACTTAGTCAAGGCAGAATTCTGACTTTTTCCTGTCAAGGCACAAATCTGACTCACTATCCTCAGCAGCCTAGCCTCTGAAGACTGTGTCTGCTCAGCTTATGCTGTCCAATCAGATTGCTCAGAGAAGCCTGTCATTCAAGACTCTCTGACTCTGTGAATAGTTAACCCATCACATGCCTTTACTCTGTTTCTACAGTATTTTGAGGCCTTTAAAAAGGTGCAGTTTGTAATTAGTCATAATAATTATGCAATTAGTCATAATAAAAAAGAAGACAGGAAAAGACAGGATACCTGTCTTGACTTTCTACCATGGTTGACCTTGGGCCTTCCAGGCTTCACCAGGAAAATGGCACAGGGAACAAAATAACTCCCTTGCCCAACATTGGCCTTGATGCAGATTGTGCTTTCCTCTGCTGGTTGTTTTTAAAGGGTTTTTTTTTTAAAAGATTTCATTATGACTTTTCAATTTAATGCATAGCTTTTTGGGGATTGGCATGAACTAGGAAAATGCAGTTCATTTTGATGCATGGTTCATAACATGTCTGGTTCATGAGTCATGAACCATCAGAAACTTTTAGGTGTAAAAGGAATTGGTTTCAATTGTGAGGTTTGTGATGAGTAGAATGGCTTTCTGGCATGCTAGAGACACCAAACTCACTGAGAGTATCCAGCTGACTCACATCTACCTGTCCTCCAAGTTTGAGGAGGATTGGATTTATGGGGTTCAAGTTACACCCCTCCAAGAAGGTGCCCCATCTTCCACTATTTCCAATAGAGGGGAAAAGCAACAAAAAAGCAAGAGGAATAGAAGCCCAGCAGATCAGAATCAAAGTCCCAGAGAATCTCTGTAGTAGAAACTGAAGGCAGGGGGGCATTTTTGCAAGCTCAGCAGAACAAGTGTAATGTGCCCAACAGAACCAGTGCCATTGTAGCAATGTAAACAAACAGGTCAAACCAGAAAATATCAGCAATAGAAACTAAAGGTGGTGGTGGGGAGGCATTTCTGCAAGCTGAGCAGAAGCAATGCAATGCACAGAGCACCAGGCAATGCCAGTGCAACTGAAGAGTGCCTAGCAGTGTCAATGTGGTGATAGCAGCTCAACAGGACGTATGACAAGCACAGAATCACAATCCATGAAAGGGAGGGTTGCAAGACCAACAATGTATTAGTGCCCAGCAGAACCTAGTGCCAATGTGAAAGGCCAGTACAATTACAATTCAAGCAAGGGGAGCATTTTTTGCAGGCCCAGCAAAACCAGTACAATGGACAGAGTGCCTAGCAGTACTAGTGCAATCAGAGTGCTCAGCAGAACCCGGTGCCACTGACATTGCAAACTTAAAAGGATTGATCTCAAAGCGCAGAGTCACAAATCCAAGGAAGAGAGGGGATTTTGCAAGCAATAAAATGGGAAGGGTGCACAAAGGAAAACTGGTAACAGGGGAAACAAACCTCTTGAAATTGACAAGAAGTTTGGTAAATATTTTGATTTAGTGGAGATAGTTTGTCTAGAAATGTATCCATTCATGAACCTCAGGAACTGCCCACACACTGCTTGAAAGTTCATGGAAAGTTCATGCCATTTGATCTGCCACAAACTTTGCAAACCATTAACTGGCCACAAATCTTCATAAACTATAGTTCATGAGCTGGTTCATGCCTCTGAAGAAATGCATGTAAAAAAAAAAGATTTGAAATGAACAAAACGCTCTGAGTTTATTTTTATTTATTTATTTACTTTCGATTTATATCCCACCCATTCCAAACGGACTTAGGGTGGCTAAAAATCATAATAAAACCAACATCTCAATTTCAGGTATAAAACAATAGGACATAAACAATTATGATTTAAAACAATTTAAAACAAAATATTGGCGCTATACAGAATATACAAGTTATCTGTTGGTGATCCTTCTGGTGGAATTACCCAGCAGCATAAAAGTGGCAGCCTTCTCCCCGAGTTGTTATAGGCCTGTTTTACAAGCCCTGCGGAATTGGGAGAGATCCCATAGGGCTCCTATGGCCTCAGGAAGCACATTCCACAGCATTGGTGCTGCCACTGAGAAGGTCCTGGCCCGTGTAGAGCCCAGTCTGGTCTCCCTTTGTCCAGGGATGGACAATAGATTTTGAGTTCCCAAACACAGTGCTCTCTGGGGAACATATGGGGAAAGGCGGTCCCTTAGATAGACAGATCTTCAGCCATATAGGGCTTTAAAGGTCAATGTCAGCACTTTGAAATGGACTCAGAACACAATACGCAGACAGTGCAGCTCTTTCAACAAAGTTGAATGTGCTCCCATTGTGGGAGTCACATTAACAACAATGCAGCATTCTGTTTCAACTTTCTCTCTCTGGGAATAGGGAGGAAGGAAGAAGATAGGGAGGAAGAAGTCAGTAAAGGGCTTTCCAGATTCATTTCATCTACTTCTTAAGACAGGGGTGTCACATATGCAGCCTGTGTTAGCATATGAAAATGCTCAGTAAGGCATGAGGCAAGTGAAGCATGCTGATCTGACAGCTAATGTCATAATAGATGACATCAGTATTCTAGTAAGGCTCTGCCAAGTAAGAACTGATTCTAACCAGGTGGATGAGGCAATAAAGTGATGAGTGCAGAATGACTCAGCACTGAAAGCTCATTGGTACACTGACTAATTGCATTTGTATATAAGTAATGCTATGCTGTACATAACTACCCTTACTACTCTATATGATCGTCTGGCGAAGCACTTTGATGAAGAGTCTGTATATATGTAAATAAACCTGTATATAGTTAAGTACACAGAGTGTTGTTGGACTGTGTCTTACTATAGCAACTCACCTACGTGGACTGTTGGTGACTTAAGTGGACTGGTGGTGGTAAGACTAGGCACTCTGCTCACTCAAATAATGACAGGGTTATTGGTCCAGTCTGCCCAGTTTGCAGTACCTGGTGAGGTGGTTCCAGTCTGCCTGGTCTGCAAGGCTCTCTGTGAGGTCAGCCTGCTGTGGTGTGTCGAGCTGGAGTGGACGTCTGCTGCTGTTGTCGGAGTGCGGGAGTGAAGACTAGCTCAGAGAGGCTTTGAACAGCAGTGCTGGGAGGTTTTCAACATGGCTCTTATCGCAACAGCTCAGATTGTAGGAAAGCTCACCTCCACTAATTACAGTGTGTGGGCTTTCCGCATGGAGCATTACCTCAAACGTGAGAGTTTGTGGTCAGTGGTCGAGGCACCTTTAGCCCAGCTCGGTGAGGAGGACATGGTAAAGGACGAAAAGGCACTGGTGAATACCGTCCTGAGTGTGGGAGATGACCAGTTGATCCATCTGGCGGGTAAGAACACGGCTAAAGCTGCTTGGGACTATTTAAAAGCAGTTTATGTGCAAAGTACAGCCAGCTCCCTTATTACAATTACTTGGCAGCTTTACAGAACAGTAATGAAGCTGGGGGAGTCCGTAAGGACACATTTAAATGCCCTGGCGCAATGTTGCCATGAATTAGAGCAGAGGGGGAAGACAGTGCCGGACGAAGATAAACTCTACTTAATTTTAAGCTCGCTGTCGGCTGAATTTAACATGCTTGTAACGTTGCTTGAGATGGCTGAGACCAACAAACTAACCTTAGAGTATGTTATGGGTTGTCTAATTGAAGAGGAACATCATCTGCAAGAATCCGGTTATCTACCAGCTTAGTAGAGTTCCAGACTGGGGGAGATAGCGAAAGGAGATGCCAGCAGGGAATCATCAACCAGGAATCGACTTGGAGAGGTGTTGGAGGTTGCCCTGAGGGTGAGAAAATGTTTTTGCTGTGGCTCGACAACACATCTTAAACGTGCTTGTCCAGGCGGAGGCAAGGAGGACAGTCTGCAGATTCCAAGGACTGTTCCAAGGCATCGCTTGTGGTGACTAAAAAGGCTGCTGTTCCAGGAGCATGGATTCTAGACTCTGGGGCTTTGCAGATTTTTTGCAAAGACGAACATTTGCTACATGATAAACAGCCATCTAACCGTCAACACGTCAGTTTAGCTGACAGCCGCAACTCTGAGGTACTTTGTCAAGGGTGTGTGACTTTTCCAGCACTACAGCACACTTTCTCTGATGTGCTGTGTGTACTGTCATTAGAGAACAATCTGTTAAGTCTGTCTGTTCTTGACAAGGCCGAATTTACGGTTACGTTTACTGATAAGGCTTGTAAAATAATTAGAGGGGAGGAGGTGCTGGAAATGGCAAGACTGCAAGACAATGTTTATGTTTTTGAAAACAATGCTGAGACAGCTAAAACTGTGCTAAATGTAAACCCACATGATAACTGTGTTCATTTAATGCACCGGAGATTGGGGCATGCTAGCTTCTATACAATTAATAAGACACTGTCTATTGCGGGGAAACAAGGTGTAAAGGATTGCAGTAAATACTTGGATTGTGAAGTGTGTAAATGTGCAAAATCACAGGCATTCCCTGTAGCTCAAAGGAGTGATAGAGTGACTGAGAGGCCACTAGCCTTAATTCATGGAGACGTGATAGGTCCATTTTCAAAGAGCCACTCCAGTAACAGATACGCATTAATACTGACTGACGATTACTCAAGGTTTTCCTGGGTGTATGTCTTGAAACAAAAGTCTGAGGTATGCAATGCTGTTAAATATTGATACAGAAGGGTACAAAAGCAATTAGGAAGTCTGTGTGCCATCCAGACAGACATGGGGGGAGAATTTATGTCCTCAGCATTTAAACACTGCATAGCCAAGGCATTGAGCATAAAGTGGCAAATGTAGCAACACCTCAAGAGAATGGAATTGCAGAATGCAGAGGTGGAGTGTTACAGACTATGATGCATGCTATGCTAAAGGATGCAGGGTTACCTATAAGTTTCTGGGCAGAAGCCTTAAAGGCTGCTTGTTATATAAACAATAGGCTTTGGACAAAACCCATTGACAACGTCCCCTACAAGATGTTGTATAATCAAAACCCTACTCTGGATCATCTTAGAGTGTTTGGCACCAAGGCATGGGTAAACATTCCATTAAATCAGAGACGAAAGGGGGGCAATAGATCTAAAAAGCTTTTGTTTTGGGGGTATCAAATGGGCATGAAAGCCTACCAGTTTGCAAATGAGCACCAAAACATAAGTTTTAGTAGATCAGCAAGTTTCTGTGAAAACCATGGGAGGAACAAGATACATGCTAATGATTTTCCTGAGCAGGTGGCACTACCCATAACAGTGGAGGGAGAAAGCCCTACCATAAAACAAGAAATAAGTACACCTAGTGTATCTGAGAGTGTACAGAGTACTGATGGACCTCGGAGGTCGACACGAAGTACAAAAGGTATACCACCTGAAAGATATGGTTATGTAAACAACTCTGTAAACCATGTATTTATTAAGGAGCCGCAAAGCTATGAGGAAGTATTAGCTATGGCTAAACCGGAGAGAGTTGCTTGGCAGCAAGCCATGCAAAGGGAGTACAACTCATTAACTGAAAACAATGTGTTTTCTGTAACATGTCTGCCAGCAGAGAAAAAGGCCGTAGGGTGCTGGTGGCTGTACAAGGTCAAAACGCTGCCAGATGGCAAAATGCAAAGAAAAGCAAAACTAGTTGCTAGAGGCTTCTCACAAGTAGAAGGGGAGAACTATGACCACGTGTTTGCTCCCACTGTGAGAGCAGATACTTTGAAAACAGCATTATGCAAAGCAGGGCAAGATAAGATGCAAGTACATTATTTTGATTTTACTACTGCATACTTGAACGCGCTCTAGAAAAGGAATTATACATGGAACAGGGTATGAAAGTGCAAACAAAACCTCAGTTCTAAAACTGAATAAGGCATTATATGGATTAAAACAAAGTGCCAGGGAATGGAACCAGTGCTTAAGCAAAGCATTAATTGCTCTTGGATTTGAACAGGGCGTAGCAGAGCCATGTATGTTCTATAAAACAATTGAACAGACAAAATGTTACCTCTTATTCTTTGTTGATGACATCTGTTTCATGTTCCATACTAACACCCAATTACAATGGTTTATGGGAGCCGCGCAAAACTTATTTAAAATGAAACATTTGGGAAGCATAAGCCACTATTTGGGAGTAGATATAAGTAGAGATTCACAGGGCTGGTTTAGTCTAAACCAAAAGGAAAAGATATCCAATCTACTTGAAAAATATAACATGCAAGAGGCTCATTGTATAGACTCACTAATAACTACAAGCTACAAGAATGACCCAGATGTAAAAATATTCAACAACGGCACTGTATCAATCTCTAATCGGGTCATTATCATATATTGCCTGTTGGTCCAGACCTGATATCTGTTTTGCTATACACATGTTGTGTCAGAAGAGCTCCAACCCTTATGCTAAGGACTGGGTTGCAACAAAAAGGGTGCTAAGATATCTGAAAGGTACAGCTGACCACACATTAGTATTAAAAGCAAACGATTAACAACTAATCACTGCCTACAGTGACTCAAGCTGGGGTGATAGGCAGGATGGTAGATCCACAACAGGGTATGTTGTGTATATCAATAGTGCATTAGTCTTATGGAAATCTTTAAAACAAACGTATGTGGCTACCAGTACATGTGAAGCAGAATATGTGGCCATTAATGATTGTGTGATACAAATTGAATGGCTGTATCAATTATTGATTGACCTGAAAATGCAATGTAATCTGCCAGTATGGGTATACTGTGATAACACTCAGCTCTGCACTGGCTGATGCACGGGATAAAACCAAGAAGTAGACATATCAATATACGATATCAAAATGTGAAAGATGCTGTAAACAGGAAGTTAATAACGTTACATGATTGCACGTCAGAAATAAATGTAGCAGATATGTTTACCAAAACCCTAAATGTAGAAAAGTATAAAAAGTTAAGATCCAATCTAGGTTTCATTGCCTATGCCTTAGGAGGAGAGTTAGCATATGAAAATGCTCAGTAAGGCATGAGGCAAGTGAAGCATGCAGATCTGACAGCTAATGTCATAATAGATGGCATCAGTATTCTAGTAAGGCTCTGCCAAGTAAAAACTGGTTCTAACCAGGTGGATGGGGCAATAAGGTGATGAGTGCAGAATGACTCAGCACTGGAAGCTCATCGGTACAGTGACTAATTGCATTTGTATATAAATAATGCTATGCTGTACATAACTACCCCTACTACTCTATATGATTGTCTGGCGGAGCAATTTGATGAAGAGTTTGTATATATGTAAATAAACCTGTATATAGTTAAGTACACAGAGTGTTGTTGGACTGTGTCTTACTATAGCAACTCACCTGCGTGGACTGGTGGTGACTTACTTATGTGGACTGGTGGTAGTAAGACTAGGCAGTAACAAATCTGCTCACTCAAACAATGACAGCCTGGGGGCCGAATCAGTCCCCCAAAGGGCTCCTATCAGGCCCCCAAGCAACCAGCTATCATCTGCTTCCTTCTCCCCCTCTCTTGCTCCCTTCTGCATCACAGCTTGCCTTGCCAGGCTTGTTCAGTAGCACAGGAACTACAGAGCAAAGCCTTTATTTTCTCCATAGGCTGAGGCTCCTCCCTTGGAGAGGGAGGGATAGCTTGCTTTGCCAGGCTCTCTCAATTGTACAGCAAATAAACCAAGCCTCTCTTACTTCTAATGGCTGAGGCTTCCCCTCCCCTCCTGGTCCCATAGGGAAGGAAGGAAAGAACCACAGCTTCCTTTGCCCTGTTCTCTGGATCACATGGGAGAGATTCAAAGAAAGCACCTTTAAGACCAATAAGTGCTAATGCTTTAAGCATGTTTTATTTTAAGTTTTGAAAATCTTTAATTGTGTTTGTAGCCTTTATATGGTTTATATCTCTGCTACCTGGCATTACATTTTATGATGCTCATGACACATCCCAACATGGTCTCATTTATGTCAGATTTGGCCCTCATAACAAATGCGTTTAACACCCCTGTCTTAAGAAATGCTAGTAGGTCTTGCTAGAGGCAATAGGAGATGCCAGTCTCCCACCTTCAGGCAGTGATTTGGAGAAATTAAATACCAGAGCGACTTATGGAAGGAACTTTCTGGAGACACCAGGAAGAGCCTCCTTGTTTTCTCACCATGATTTTGGGTCAGTGCTGTTGAGTCCTGCTGGGGACAGGACTCAAGAAAACACCATGACTGGCAGGTTGTAGTCCAAGGCCACAAGCTGGCTACAAACTGACTACAAGCGAGGTCTCTGCAACCAGAGGGAGCACAAAGCCCTCCTGAAGACTGAGGGGGTTTACTTCCACAATAAGACAGAATTCTACTTGGGCAAGAAATGCACTTATGTATACAATGCAAAAAAACAACAACACAGTGACTTCTGGAGGCAAACCTGTGCTCAAGGAAACAGTGGCATGGTACAAGCAAAATTCCACTCTAATTTGCCCACCAAAGCCATTGGACACAGGATCTGAGTGATCTACAATCTAAATGTGGACAGAAAACAAAGTTTACAAAAAAAAAAAAAGGAAGAACTTCCTTGATCTGGTCTGACTGGGTCAGTGGGAAGAGAAAGGGAGAAGATAAAAACTTCTTGCAGCAAGGAGGAGGGCTCGCTTTCTTTTTTGCTGGGTGCTGAGTTTTTCAGAGCAGACAGAACTCTTATGGCAGCCACTGACCATGTGCAGTCCCAAGGAGTCGATGGGAGCTTTAGGGTAATGGTACTCTGTAGAGATCTGTAACTTCTTAAGCTAAGGAACCTGTCCTGTTTTAACATCTGATGGGGCATGTAGAGAGAGAGGGACAGAGGAATTGTGTTTTACCCATTTCTTTTTTATCTCTTGCTTAGTTAGGTGCTGTGCTAAAAGTATGCTTGTGAACATTTTTTAATGAATACTTTATAACATTTGATGCTGATAGTGGTTATCTGTACCACATAGACCTCCACAGTGCCCATCTCTAATAGTTTTGCCCTGAAATAATGTAGGATTCTAGGTTGGTTCATTGTTTAATTTTGTGTCTGCCAAGATTATGGTATTTGTGTACTAGATTTAGTACTTGTTTATACATTGTGCTGGAATGTTGTTCATATTTGTTAAACAGTGTAGTCTTAAACAGAATCATGCCTTTCTAAGCCCATTGACTTAAATTGATTTAGACAAGTGCAGATCTGTTTAGATAATGATATGAGCAGCACATAGGGATGTATTTCAAGATGTCTCAGATCTCCCTGCAGTCTGAAGTTGACATTCTGGGAGACCACGAGGCCTGATCATATGAAGGGATCTTTTTTCAATTATTGCCATCCCCTCTTGGAAATGTTAATTTGTAATTTGTAACATTTTTGCATTTTTAAAACTTTTCTAATAGTTGTCCTAAATAACATTGTGTGTCATTTTATAGCACATAAACTGTCTTCAGCCATAACAAAAGTACATTTTCCCATCAATGTCATAAGTACAACTTGTACTACTTGCTCCTATTGGATTAATATAGCAAAGCTTGCCCAGTCTTAGAAAAGTGATATTGCATGCAGTAAATAAATCTTCCAAGAAGTATATTGCAAAAGTAGAACTTTCAAGTAGATTCAGTTTACATTCAGGTTGCAGACAAAAGGAGAGAGAGAATCTAATCTAAAAATTATTATCACTATCACAAATGGCCAGCTAAATCTGTATTTCGAATCCTGAGGGCATTGTTTCTACAGAGAGTTGTAGAAATGTGTGGTGAGCCATGTGAAGAATTAAGGGCACTGAGAGAGAGAGGAGGGATAGGGGGCAGCTCCAAGGTTAAGACAAAGAGACACCTCTCATTCAAGGAGGTAACACTTATGCACACTTAAAGTAATGTAGCACTCCACAATGTCCAGGCATGCTAAGTCATTCACTTCAATAGCTCCAAGGGTTGCCAATTCCAGCTTGGAGAATTCTTGGAGATTCAGCTGCAGTATTTAGGAGGGTGGAGTTTGAGGGGGAGCTTAGTGAAGATGTGATATCCTCTGAAGCAGCCATTTCCTCCAGGGGAACTGATCTCTGTAGTCTGGAGATCAGTTGAAACTCCAGGAAAACTCCAAGTCCCACTTCGACATTTGTAAACCTATGAGCTCCCCTCACTCTTTTTAATCTCATTGAATGTTGAATATTATTAAAAATTTCAAGGTTTAGGAAACATTGAACAAAAAAATTGCCATGATGTCTATTATGTATGTAGAATTATGTCAAGTATCTGGGTATTCCTATTTTGCTCGGAGCTGGAAAACAGAGCTTGGGGAACTAGGGACAATGGGCAGCAGGATCCTGATACCTGCTGCCCTGCACCAATAATAGGGCCCCAGCCAGTTTGAATGGACCAATAACCTGCTAGCGTGGGAACCCAGAGTTGTATATAGTTAGGGCCCTGTTGGCCGGTTGCCCAGTCCTGTTAGTGTAGCCATCTACCATGCTGCCCCAAATAAGAATAAAGAGCTGTTATCACTGTTATCTTGTCCCCTCAATGCTTTGAACCCACTACATTATATTGGCAACGAAGGTGGGATCCTGGTTGGTGATCCAGCAACTGGCACCGCACCGTGCATAATGTCCAAATTAGTGTTTGTTTGCTGCTATAAAGAGGGATTCTAAACCTCACTTTAATCCCAGTTTAATCCCAGTTGGCGCATGCAAGGAAAACAAACACCATTTCTGAGGGGTGCTTGATTTTGAATAATCTGGCAACTGGAGTTAGGTAGAGGAATGAAAGAAACATGCAAACAGAACAACACACTGTTCCTTGCAATGTCAGAGTACAGCTGATTTTGAGTAGAGAATTATAATATGCATACTAAATTACCATCCCAAACAAGATTGCCAACTCAGATTCCTGGAAATTTGGAGGTTGAGTTTGGAGAAGACAGGAGGGAAGGAGCTCAGCAGGGAAGTTTTGCCATAGCATAAAGTGTACCCTCCAAAGCTGTGATTTCTCCAGGGAAAACTGATCTCTTTAGTCTGGAGTTTGGTTATAATTTTGGGAGAACTCTAGCTACCACCTGGAGTTTGACAACTCTATTCCAAGATGTTTCAACCCCATATTATGTTCAACATCCTGTAAGAATAGAAATACTGTCTGTAAGCATACTGTTATGTTGATATTCTTTCTCCGAAGCATCTCACTCCAAGTTTTCAATTAGTGGAAGAGATCCTTCGTAATTATCTGGATTTATTTTGCTCCAAACTGCTAGGAGAGGCACATCCCTTGACAACTTTCACTGGCTCAGGAATTCCAGATAATTCCCAGCAGATCACACTAGGATGAGCTGTGTCATTGCACCCAGATTTTATAAACCTCTCCAGCAACCTACTGTCTCCAATCAGAAAAAAAAAAAAATCCTCCAGCACAAGTGGGATTTGCATATGTTTGCACACATATATAGGTTCCTGTACCCATCTGGCACTGAAACATCTGATTATTGGAATTAAAATTACTGCAGACATTTGACTAATGTACAGGAATGTTTCCCCACTATCATTTCTCATACCTACAGATAGGAAAGTCTTGATATTCTACAAGACTTTGGATCCAAATAGTCCAATTACGTAGTGAATGATCTTTGAAGAAAACATTTCAGTCATAAAATATATTCAGAGGAATGAGCTCCTGGAATAACTACAGATAAGAATGTCTGTTATCATGAAACTGCTGCTGAAAGAATAATAATCATATTAATAATTTTTAAATAAGTCCACTAGTAGAAAGAATCATTTTGAGTCATGCAAAAAAAATGTTTGAAGCAATTTCTATTCATAAAACCTAGAGTATGAGTGAGTTCATGAATATGATTTTAGCACCTTCCCTCAGCAGTCTTCTGAACTTCCCAAAAACCTGGAGAAGAAGTGCAGCAAGAAAACTGTAGATAAAACTGACCCCCCCACACACATCTTCTGAAGCAGAACAAGCCTTGAACTGTAACCTCACAACAGCAGGTCTGAACTCACATACTGGGCTGTGTGAGTTTATATTATTCCTGTACTATTATGGATTTAAATAATTAACCACAGTGTACAACCTCAATTTTACTTGTCCCATGTAACTATTTTATGGTAGCCCAGAGGAGAAAGTTAAGGCACTAAGAATTCAGACAGCTGAAAGTCATTATTTGCCCAGCATGACTGATGACACATGCTGTTGTGAATATTTTACCCTTACAAGTGCTTGCAGTTTTGACTTATCATAGGTCCATCACTTATGAGAAGTTGCACACTATAACTTCTTTCACAATTTTTTAGCAAACTGGAATTCCCAGATTTCACAACACCAGTTTCCCAAGTTATGGACCATTTGCCCTATATAACATTTAATAATTTTCTTTATTATCAATACTGTGTACTTCATTCTTTCAATGGTTCCATCGATACTTCAGATAAGTTATCTATTTCATCAACATTGCTCAGCTTCTGACACATTGAATGTTTTGTAGATGATTAAAGTTTTACTTTCTCCCCCTTACTTCATTTAATGGTGGTGGTGTTTTGATCATAAGGCTAGTGGCTCTTTTTTATGATTAAGCATCTAGACAAAGAATGAAATAGACAGAATATTAATAATAACTAAGTGTTGTCAAGTCACAACAGACTCATGGTGACCCCAGTATCATGGCTTCAAGATGAGCAGAGGCGATTTGCTATTGCCTTGCTCTTCCTTGGTGGTCTCCCATCCAAATACTAACTATGACTGACCCTAGTTAGCTACCAAGCTCTGATAAGATTCAGCTAGTCAGGGGTATTCTAGCTATTAAACAGAATATTACAAGTACAAGCATTAAATTAATTATATATGGAGAAGAAACAGAAAGCTGGAAATGCACAATTTCCTCCCCTGCAGGCTGATTTTGAACTATATATACTATTATGCAGACATTATATGCACAATAAGTAAATCTAAATATAATATCCACTTGTTCTTCAACTGCATAGGCATGATCTACATTCCTCCTGCTTTTCTTCTGTAGTTGCTCTATAGGTCTGTTCATTCCATTGCTGGAAGAAAGATACAAGTGGAAAAAGAATAGCTATTGTGGAGAGGATCATATACCAAAGGAATGTGATTGTTTAGCTATCTTGGTGCAGAAGTGAAGCATGAAAAATTCCGAGCCATCAAACTTTAAGCTGAAGGTGCTCACAACCTGAGTTCAATCCCGGTAGAAGCTGGGTTCAGGTAGCCGACTCAAGGTTGTCTCAGCCTGCCATCCTTCCGAGGTTGGTAAAATGAGTACCCAGCTCGCTGGAGGGAAAGAGTAGATGACTGAGTAAGACAATGGCAAACTGCCCTGTGAAAAGTCTGCTGTGAAAACTTCACGATGCAACGTCACTCCAGAGTCGGAAATGGCTGGTGCTTGCACAGGGGACTACCTTAATGTTTTTAGCACCCATCAGCTTATTAGGTTGTTCTTCCATATCTTCAAAGGATGAGCCTACCAATATGTTCAGAACTACATAAATATACAAAATTACTGGTAAGGAAAATATCTTGACAGAAGGTCATACAATGGACAGCTTGAACATACCTGACTTCTGCTAAGATTGCAACAAACTGGAGGATCACTGCCATCTATTGGTAGATAGTATATACAGTATTGCACCAATGCAAAGCTGTAGAAATTGTGTTATTGTATCTGAGAATTAGTATGTTCCTTCATAACAAGATGGCTTTTCCTTTCATGATTAGCTTAAGGCAAGTTACTTATTAATGAATCCCATTCAAATAATAGAACTAATTTATCTCTGAACATATCTCATTAAGACAGCTTTAAAATTCATACTTTCAAAAAAAGTAAATTTTGGTGAGTTACAGTATGATCCAAAGCAGAATCCCTCCTCCTTATTTTCAGGGTAAAGTGGTTCCTGGATGGGGCAAGGTAGATTTCTCCACTGTTGTTTTCCTGTTAGATTTTGAGCTAGTTGTATATATTAGTCTCAACCCAGAGCCCAATGTGTGCTGTAAGGTTTCCTCATCCACATCAATGAAAAGGACCGGTGAATACATGCCTTTTCCCATTGAATTGAAAAGAGAAGCAACAAGAAGAGATAACAGTATTGCTTTTAAAAAGTGGAAGGGTTTCCTGATCAAGGTGAACAGAAAGGCACACAAGTTCTAACAAAACAAATGCCAGTTGACAATAAGGGAAGCAAAAATAGACTTTCAGAAGCAGATAGCCAAAACAAGAAGAAGAAGATGATGATATTGGAATTATATCCTGCCCTATACTCTGAATCTCAGAGTCTCAGAGCCATCACAATTTCCTCTCCCCACCCCTCACAAGAGACACCCTGTGAATTAGGTGAGGCTGAGAGAGCTCTTACAGCAGCTGCTCTTTCACGGACAACTCCTACGAGAGCTATGGCTGACCCAAGGCCATTCCAGCAGCTGCATGTGGAGGAGTGAGGAATCAAACCGAGTTCTCCCAGATAAGAGTTTGCACACTTAACCACTACACCAAACTGCCTCTCAATTAAGACAAACAATATGCATTTTTTCAAATATATCAGGAGAAGGAAACTTAGGGAGGTGGCTGGGCCTTTGGAAGGTGGAAAGATGGCAGAGAAACTACACACATTCTTTGCATCAGTTTTCATTGTGGAGAGCTATTGTTTGAGGGAAGGGTGTCTGAAAAATGAGTCTCTCAAATTGAAGTGATCTGAGATCAAGTTCTAGGAGTATTAGAAACTGAAAACTAGTAAGTCTGCATGTGTAGATGGCATACACCCAAGAGTTCTTAAAGAACTCAAATATGAAATTGTTGAACTACTACCAAGTATATGTAGTTTGCTGCTAAGATCAGCTTCCATGCCAGATGACTGGAAAGTAGCAAATATCGCTCTGGTCCAAAGGGGATTCAGGGAATAACAGTCAATTAGCCTAACATCTGTTCCAGGTAAATTAGTAAAGTTAGAGTCCAGTAGCACCTTAGAGAACAACAAAGTTTTCAGGAAATTAGTAGAAACTGTTATTAAACAGAGAATTATTAAGAATATCAAGAGACAAAGTCTGTTGAGGGAAAAATAAACATGGCTTCTGCAAAAGGAAGTGCTGCCTCATCAATCTTTTGTAGCTCTTTGGAGCAAGTTAAAAAGCATGTTGATAAGGGCAATCCAGTAGGCATCAAATATTTGGACTTCCAAAAGATTCTGACAAGATACCTCACCAAAGACTCCTAAGTAAGCTTAGCAATCATGAGATAAGAGGGTAGTCATTTTATAGATTAAAAACTGGTTAAATAGCACCCCATAAAATTGTTGGGAAACAGGTTTAGGACTTACAAAAGAAAATTTCTTTACACATTAAATAATTAAACTGTGGAACTCACAGCTAGCAGATACAGTGATAGCCATAGGCATAGATGGCTTTAAATGGATATTAGACAAATGGAGGAGAGGCTACTAGCCATGGTGACTGAAGGCAGCCTCTATTTACATGTACAATCTCTGAATACCAGTGCTGGGATGCAGCATCAAGACAAGACCTCGGCCCTGTTTGTTTGACTCTCCTGGACAATTTGTTGGACACTCTGTGAAACAGTATGCTAGGCTAGATGGACCACTGATCTGGTCCAGCAGGCTTTACTTATGTTCTTACTTTCACTGTCTTAATCATAAGAAGACCTGGAACTCATTACATGGAAATTTCTCTTGGTCTATTTTCAGTTTTCCCCCCAGAATTAATTGGTTTTAGCTTAATTTGCTATTACTTTTTGTGTTTAAACCAATTTATTATACTGTAAGATATTGCAATTGTAATAACGCATTATCATTTGTTATTAAAAATTAATACATATACATTACATTTTCTCCATCCCTCCCCCCTTTTGTTGACCCCTGGCAGTGTGTTTTATTTAATTTGTTAAAAAGGTAAAATTTTATCTACTAAAGAATCTTACTTCAAAGAAAAAACATCAAAAAGAAAGAAAAAGAAAAAAAACATAGATTATAATTATAATCCATCTTCGTAGTAGTCCTTAAATGATTAACAAAAAGAATGAAAAAGATATATTCCAATAATCTCGCTTTTTTACTATAATCGATATAAAGTTTCTTTGGATATTAACCATTGTCAATTTGCTATTACTTTTTGTTAAATGATTATGGTTTTTTTTCATTGAATGAAGATACTAAACTGCAGTTTCAAAGTGTACACAAGTGTAGAGGGAAGAAGAGGCACTTGTCAACACTTTCAGCAGATGTCGTTTTCTCACCCCAAACTGCCACATTCAAGCTGCTCTTTTGTCAGATGAGGAGAACCTTCTTACAAAGCCCTGAAAGTATCTGTGTGAGTGTTACTGATTTCAGTGCACCAATGGCAATGGAGAAAATGCTGCCTGGTACAGGGGGTGGGAGGCATGAAGCATTGGGTTTTGCTCATGGGGTGGTTAAAGAAAAACATTAGCCTCCATTTACCTCCCATTAGGGATGTTATGAGTTTCATGCAAAAATCTTCAACAGTTTTATAAATGAATAAATAAATGCTTGAAAAACATGTTCACAATCAAGTTTTTACATAACAGGGCATATGAAAAGATTCAACTGATCAGTAGCCACTAGCATCACTAGGGACTATCCAGATTAACACCAAAAAGTCAGACTTTTTAAGACACAGCAATTTTGACTGATTCATATGATTCCTTTGTCAATTCATATGATTTATATGATCTGTTACTGGAACAACACCTTTACTGGAATCTGCCAAGTGCTTTTAGAAAGTGGACAGGGCTAGCTGGGTTTTTTGTCACAGAGCTTCTGATTGGCTGTGCAGATTAAAAGGTATTATGTTAAACAAAGCTTCTGCCTGTTAAAGAGTTACTATTAGAGTTGTACACAATCTCAATCCTTTATAGGTGGCTGGCTCCACCTCCTGCAACAGCCATGTGGCCCTTGTCAGATTTCCAAAAGAGCCCAAATGCACACAAAAAGGTTGAGGACCACTGATTTAAAGAATTGCCTGATAAATGGAACAGTTATGCAGAAAGACAAAAAAGCCACCTGTACAGTACAATGTAGTTAGGAAGGAATACCTGCTGAACAGTCAGAAATGAGTCAATGAACATTCAAACTGATCAGTAAAAGATCAGCTCTCTGTTAATGACCAATGAACAGGATGTGAACTGAAACTGGTGGATGAACTGAAACTGGTGAGTATCGCAACTCCCCTTCCAACCTGCACTATTACTTGTCATCGAAACAAGCAAAGGGGCCTCTTGCCCTCTTCCCATGTTCAATACCAGTTATGTTCCTGTGTTTGATTAAACAGTATATCCACTGCTTGTATGGAATCAAAGTGCTCCTCAGAGCTCTAAACTAGCAATGTTATTGGTGTAATCACTTGGGAAAGGCAGATAAGAACATATTTGAAGCCATGTTGGATCAGGTCAATGACCCATCCAGTCCAACACTCTGTGTCACACAGTGGCCATAAAAACCAAATGCCATCAGTAAGTCCACCTGTGGGGCTAGAAGCCCTCCCACTATGCCCCTCAAGCACCAAGAATACAGAGCATTACTGCCCCAGACAGAGAGTTCCAACAATACACTGTGGCTAATAGTCACTAATGGACCTCTGCTCCATATGCTTATCCAATCCCCTCTTGAAGCTGTCTATACATGTAGCTGCCACCACCTCCTGTGGCAGTGAATTCCATGTGTTAATCACCCTTTCGGTGAAGAAGTACTTCCTTTTATCCATTCTAACCTGACTGCTCAGCAATTTCATTGAGTGTCCATGAGTTCTGGTATCGTGAGAAAGGGGGAAAAGTACATCTTTCTCTGCTTTCTCTATCCCATGCATAATCTTGTAAACCTCTATCATGTCACCCGCAGTTGACATTTCTCCAAAGTAAAGAGCCGCAAGCGTTTTAACCTTTCTTCATAGGGAAAGTGTTCCAACCCTTTAATCATTCTAGTTGCCCTTTTCCGCATTTTTTCCAATGCTATAATATCTTTTTTGAGGTGTGGTGATCAGAATTGTATACAGTATTCCAAATGAGGCCACACCATCAATTTATACTGGGGCATTATGACACATTTCTGGGATCCAAGATCACTGCAGATGGTAACTGTAGCCATGAAATTAAAAGACATTTGCTCCTTGGGAGGACAGCTATGGTGAACCTGGGCAGTATAATAAAAAGTAGAGACATCACCCTGCACACAAAAGTCCGTATAGTCAAAGCAATGGTATTCCCAGTAGTAATGTATGGCTGTGAGAGCTGGACCATAAGGAAGGCCAAGCACAGAAGAATAGATGCTTTTGAGATGTGGTGCTGGAGAAGACTCTTGAGAGTCCCTTGGACTGCAAGAAGATCCAATCAGTCAGTCTTAAGGGAAATGAACCCTGACTGTTCCCTGGAAGGTCAGATGCTTAAGCTGAAGCTCAAATACTTTGGCCACCAAATGAGAAGGGAGCACTCACTGGAGAAAATCCGATGCTGGGAAAGAGAAGGCAAAAGAAGAAGGGGATGGCAAAAGATGAGATGGCTGGACAGCATTACTGATGTAACAAACATGAATTTGAGCAGGCTTCGGAGGATGGTGGAAGACAGGAGGGCCTGGCGTGACTTTGTCCATAGGGTCACAAAGAATCGGACTCGACTGTGCAACTGAACAACAACAGAAATTATGATACTGGCTGATTTGTTTTCAATTCTCTTCCTAATAATCTATTAGTGTAATCCTCATTGTGTCAGGATCCAGATAACTGCTGATTGGAAAGTGCCATTGTCATTTAGGTATTCTATCACATTTTTGAAGAAGGAAGGGTGCTTCTATCTTTGAAACAAAGTCTGTTTGTTAAATGCTGTCAATTTGCTTCCAATTTATAGTAATCCTATGAATTAATGAATTAAGAATTATGAATCAAAACATCCTATCATTAACAGCCATTCTCTGGTTATGCAAACTGGAGGTCATAGCTTCTTTATTGAGTCAATCCATATCATGTTTGGGATTCCTTTTTTCTTGCAGCCTTCAACTTTTCCTAGCATTATTTTTCTTTCCCGTGACTCTTTTCTTCTCATAATGTGACCAAAGTATGATAGCCTCACTGTAGTCAGCTTCTATTTAGCTTCTAGGGATCTACACCTCACTTATTTGTCTTTTTGGTGCTCCATGGTATCTGTTAAACTCTCCTCCAATACCACATTTCAAACAAATCAGCTTTCTTCATTGTCCAACTTTTACACCCATACACTTAAGAATCTTTTTCTAGCTCCTTCATGGCTGCTCGTGCCAATATCAGCGCCCTTCTTAGTTCTTAATTGCAGATGTCTTCTTGGTTGAAGATGAATCCAAGGAATAGAAAATCCTGAACAATTCTGATTTCTTCATCTTCAACCATAAAGTTGTGTAATTCCCCAGTAATCATTACTTTTGTCTTCTTGATGTTCAGCTCAAACCCTCCTTTGGCATTTTCTGCTTTAACCTTCATCAGCAGTTGTTTCATGTCTTCATTATCTGAATGTGATTCCTACCAATTCCTCCTCCTATTGAAAACCCCATTTAACCCCCTATATTGTTCTTGAGGGTCCAGTGCCACTCCCCACAATTTGGGGAGTGCAATGGAAGGGAGTAAGTTGAAAAGCCTGCAAGATCCACCTTGTTGGACACAGGCTATTGTCTGACAGCTTCCCTACCTCTACCCCTTCTTCTGATATCTGTGAACAACCAGGTGCCAAAATAACAGGTACATCCCAAAAATGACAGAATTATTAAATATTAGTTCCCCAGTTTAGAACTGATACAGTGACATTTTAAAAATGCCTTCATCCAGTTATTTGATTTGTTGGTATCTGAATGTGCATAATTCCAACATGCAATTAAGGCATGCATTTAATTATCGTGATCAGCTATCACAGATGATATACAATGCACCAATATTTATTGAGCATATAAGTAATATACATTGAAATCTGTATTGGTTTTATGTAATATACATTGAAATCTGTATTGGTTTTATGTCGGGATTCTCACAAATGTAAAAATCAGCAAGCACAGTGAGATAAGGAAAGGGCAACTGATATGCATTCTTACCCTCAACAGTGTTTGATCCTCCTAAACTGAAACCAGTGGTGGTGGGGAATCAAAGAATGAATTTGTAGGATTACAGAAGATGGAACTACTAATCAAAGATACTGTCAATCAGAGCCAGTCTGGAGTTATGGTTAGAGTCCTGGACATAAGGAACCATTCAGCTACACAGTTCATTGTGTAACTCTTCATCAGTCATTTACCTCTAAGCCTCATGTACCAGTGTTGTTATGAAGATATAAAAGAAAGGTGAAAATACATTGTTTTTGAGCTCCTTGGATGAAGGGCTGGATAAAAACTGATAAATGAATAAATGGATGGTGTTAATGTTCATGTTGCTTCCCCTGTTCCTCCTGAAAGTTTTCAGCAGCCAAAAGAATTCACAACATCTCTGTCAATTATAGGCCTAGTCATCACTTTGGTAGTAAATCTACTGTCTGATCTGTACCACACCATGTGCTAGGTAAATTCACATAACTTAAATACTCCTTTTTTCAACCCCTTTCCTGTACATAGAAAACTAACATATTGCAGAGAAAGCTAGTTCATTTTTTCTTGACATCTGTTTTTCTCTTTGGAGGACCTTTCAATCATGCTGAATAGACAGGGCACTAGAAATTCATTCATTGTTTTTTTTCCTCCCTAATGTTTTTATTTAAAAGCAGCTGGAGTGTGTTGTCTTGATTAATTGTGCTGGGCAAAGGGATTTAACCCTTTCTTCCCACATTATTTTCTTTACCAAATTCTCCCTTCCCTTTGAACAGTTCCTCCAACAGAACAAAAAATAAAAAAAGATGACAACTAGTTTCCTTATTGGAACTAGCAGCAACTGTGAAGTGGGGAGAAATTTCTGTTGGAGAAACAGGGCAGTGATGGACTGAGAAGTTTAAATAGTCCAGGAGCAAGCCATACTGACCAACCCCTGTAATGATGTGAGCCAACAGTCTAAGGGCCTCTGCATTTAGATCTGGTCAGTAGTGGGCATTGCATTGACTCATCTGGTGGCAGTGAAGGAGGATGCAATTGTTGAGCTGACAGTATTTATTACTACCTCTGAAGGATCAGAGCCAAGTGACCCCTGCATTACAGATGGGACTTCTGGGTGGTTGATTTAAGCTTTTTTTGGATGCCTGTGGCTCACTGGGAACTTCCCCATTAAGTTAAATGGTCAGTGTGGCCCCAGAACAGGAGGAAAGTATAGACCCCTTTGCCCCAGTACTGTGGACCTGATCCTAATCACCCCCCAAAACCCCCCATGTTTATGTATAACAACAAACACAGCAGGAGCTCTACTTATTAATCTCCAGCATATCTTGTAGTTGTGCCCCAAAGTGCCCCCCCTCCAAGACACATTTTTTAACCATAGTACCAAGAAGCTTCTATGAATAACAATGTGGTGTCTGCTCTACATTCTTTAAAATTCACCACAGAGCTTTGTTAAACTAATGAACATGAATGTGATTTAGCTAGACTTGAAATAACAGTAGAAGTAGATTTTGAAGAGATAAATTTTAGGATTTTTCCCCTCCCCAACTTCCTTATAACTTTATTCAAGTTGGCAATGGAGGCTAAGGAACATGGAGAGTTATGAAACAGGACAAATCATGTGTCAAGAGGGATTTTCCAGAACCTCAGCTTTCCAGTCAGGCAAAACCAAAATGTGAACTGACTATAGCTTTGTTTTTCCTCATTGTTGTATGAACTAAAACACTGGATATGAAACAGGGCTGATGGGATTAAAACTATAACACTATTAAAACAGTTGAGGAATTGCAATGTATGAGAATCAACAGGACCTGATTATATTGTGTGGTGTGGTGATCAATACTAGATCCAGGTAGGCAGCCATGTTGGTCAGAAGCAACAAAACAAAGTGAAAGTCCAGTAGTGCTTTTAAGATCAACACATTTTTATTCAAAGTGTGAGCTTTCGTGTGCATGTGCACTTCCTCAGACAAAGTGAAATGAAACTTACCAGTCCTTACATATAAGGCAGGGGTTGAACAGCAGATTAGCATACAAACATATGAGAGGAGTGAAATAATGAAATGAGCTGAAACAGGAGGAACCAAATATAATATCTTAGTGATTGTTAAGGCGCAAGGAGCGGAACCAGGTACAAACATTTAGTAACCATAGCACAGGTGTAGTAGCCATTGTTAAAACACAGAAGCCGAAAAGAAATAACACGGCTGAACAAGCCATGGCAACAGTAAAGATTAATAGCAATAGAGACTAATAAGTAGCAAGTACGCAGGCGTAATCAAGTAATGAATATTAACTGACACACCCCACCTCGGGGAAAGGTAAATTTAAATGCACATGCAATGTATGTAACGGGAGGGGTACATGTCAAGGAGGGGGTAAAGTAGACGTACCGGGTAGCCTGTACCCTCTAAGTACCTCAGCCTATGGGGAAAGGAGGAGGGACTTATCGGCCGGGAGTAAAGGATAAAAGGGCATGTATGGAACTGATCAGGGAGCTCGTTGAAAAGCGACTCCCCTCTTTCTTGATATCAATAAAGTTGTATACTTTAAAGGAGACTCCCGACTGACAGCTCTTTTACTTTGCATCTCCTGGAGGGGCCAGGGGAGGCGGACAGATTGTCTCTAACACATACAATATAATGAAATGTTTTAACAGATGCAAACAGGGATAATAAGCTAAGTTTATAAGGTCATCATTGTTTAGATTCAATCCCAGGGGAAAATAGTGAGAAATAAATGTGTCAGAATTGATCATAGATGTGCAATTTATCCTTCTTAATTATGGAGTGGTAACAGCAATCATCTGACCCTGCTGACCTGTTGTTGATCTTAAAGGTGCCACTGGACTCCCACTTTGTATTAAAAGACTAGTAAATGTAGATCTTTGTATTGAATTTATAATAATTCATACTCACAATGATGGGAGAGGGACTAGAGCTCTGTAGGCTGTCTTAGTGTCAGCTATTATAAGAAGAAATAATGATAAAAATAAAGACCTATGATTTCATAAAGCCACTCCACTCCGTGCCCAAACCTTCTTCTTGCATAAAATCCTATGAACACCAGTGGTTCTAGTTCTAGATTAAATCTATCTCTATTTGAAACCTCCTGGTAATTATTCCTTTGTTTTCAATGGTGGAGTTAAATCAAGACTTAAATTCCACTTTATGCTCAATTGAAAGTGAAAGATGGCATTGTGCAATCATCTAATTGTTTCCTGTCATTTGGGGGGAATTGCTTTGCTGTCTTAATTGGTGGGCTGTCTGAGCTTGCAACACATCCTTGTGATGAGCCTAATGACTGGTGATCTGTACACATGAAGTGTGGTCCCAACATGAATTGTGGTCCTAATCAGCAGGAATGCTTACTGAGAAAGCAGATAGTTCTGATTATTATGTCTGAAAGTATTGAAGTTCCCTAGTGGTTGTCTTGGTCTTGATAAGAGTTCACTGACATCTTGTGCTTTTCCATACTTTGGGTACTGGGATTGGCTGGGATTCAGAAGAGGTAACTTTCTTTATTATTCAGTAAGGGGGAAGGGCATTGAGTTAATTTGTGGGGTCCAGTACATGAAGAGGACTAGTAGAGTAGCTTACCTTTCTTTACATTTTCGTGATTCTATAGGCCAGTTCCTAAATATGCTGTTGCCACTAAATTCCTTCCGCATGATGATCCTTGGACTTGAATGTGCTTGAAGTAGTATGGAGAGTGAGTTGGATGCACCCTTGTGAGAGTTAAAAGGGAATTCAGCATTTCTTAGGATCTCAGAAATCACAGTCTTGATATAAGCAAGGCAGGAGGTAAAAAGATGGAGAGCTTTGACATATATGATATCAAATCACATATGAATGCTTGCTGATGTGCAAAAAGAAAAAAAGGTCCATCACAAATATTGTCAATGAAGTAACTAAACCAATGTCAAGTGTTTTTTGTTTTGTTTTAATTCTGTTACATTGCCTGATGGCTAGGAAATATATCAAATGAATTATGAACACTGTATGGCAATGTCATTTTCTTATTTCCTATCTAAAAGGCAGCATAAATTGGTGAGATTATGAGTCTCTATCTTTGCTGTTCTTTCAGAAGCTTTTGTGGTGGTGGTTGCCGTGGGATTCCTGTTTAGATTGATGGGGAAGCCCTTTGTGGCTTCTTCCAGAGAAGACCTGCTGCTGTGCCCTAGAACAGGATTTCATTTTGTCAGAACTGGGTGGGATTAAGAAAGCAGCCTCCTTTTCCCAGGTGATGTCTATGTGTCACTTTTTGAAACACATTCAGAAGACATATGCCCAAATGCTCTAAGCAGAGATAAGGCTTTACACAATAACAGAAAATAAATTTTTAAAATCTCTTCAGCTCTTGGGGCTATTAAAAATAGCAAAAGTTATTTAAAGTGGAGAGTTAGGATCTATAGCGTTCTTAGTAAATTCTTATCATTTTAGGATTGGTTGTAACTAGACAGTTCTAGAATATATTTGGTCTCCAGCAAAATCTTAGTATTTTCATCATACTGACTTACATGAATAAATAGGTAGTCAATAGGAACAACCCTAATTGCCTGATCTTGCCAGAGCTCAGAAGCTAAGCAGGGTTGACACTTGAATGGGAAAACCACTAAGGAAGACTAGGGCTGCTATGCAGGAAAGGGCAATGACAAACCACCTCTACTCATCGATTGCCTGGGCCAAAGATGTGAGCCAAAAGGCAAGACCCAAAGATCCTTGGTTCATGAATACACTAATCTACCTTATTCTGAATCAGGCCCTTGGTCCATCAAAATCAGTATTGTCTGGGACAGAAATGCTGAAAGCATGGGAGATGTAGTAGGGTTTAGATCTCCTCACCAACTTGTTCCAGGTTTGCTTAAAAACAGACACTCTATCCCTGTGTTCTTTAAGTATGAATGAAAGGTAGTGAAGGGGGACCCCTGAATAATTAATGAATACCCCTATAATAATGAATAAAAGCATACTTCTGCCTTTAAAATGATGTCTGATGCAACCCTTCGTTAGAGGCCACACAGCCCAAATGGGTGCGAATTCAAGGTTGTAAATTAGATTAGAGGCAGTGACCTCATTGAGGCCTCTGGATATGTATTAGATAACAAAGAGGCCTTAGAGAAGCTTCTTGCTGAAGCTGATAATGCATGGAGATAGGATGTATGGAAAAATACTAGAAGTTACAGGAGGGTGGGGAATGTTGAGTCAGATAAGCCTGGGGGGCCAGCCTGCTTGTTTTGGATGTGGATAAAAACTGGCTGTATGGGGAATAATTTTAACTTAGTCATTTTAGAGGCTTATGGCCGACAAAGTTCTGCTTATGGTGCCAAAAGTAAAATTAATTTCATACCAGCAATGTGTGCAGACCTCGTTATTTCTCTGCTTCATTTTGGTGCATTGACCAAGGGAAAACAACTGGGTTAGGATATTTCCTTCCCCTTGGCTGCATAACCATCTGCCTTCCACTCTCATGGTGAGAAGAGCGGACGAGGCACCACGGTCACATTTTCGATTGAGTCCAGCTCTCTCCTCGCCGGTGGGGGAAGGTGTCCGGTTTGCCAACCAAGATCCCGCGCCTGGTTGAACCAACGTGTGCAAGGAATTGAAAGATCTTCAGGATTGTGAGTATGAACTGTCTGGGAATTCTGATTACCTCTCCTTAGGAGAGAAGAAGGGTCTGATCACCCCTTAAGCTCTGACTATTAGGCTCTGCTTTGGAGCTGAAGCACAGAAGCTAGGAACTGGGAGGATTTCTGTGGTGTGTGTGAATGAGAGGAGACGAAGCCTCTAAGCAAAAGGGATTTTCTCTTGCGTAGTTCCCAGTAGGGCGACTTCACTGGGTCATGAGAGAGAGGGAGTGTAAAACCTCAGGGCTCTCTGGCTGCCAGACCCCTTACTGGCAGCTCCTTTTTTCTTTTTGAGAGCCAGTTTGGTGTAGTGGTTAAGTGTACAGACTCTTATCTGAGAGAACCAGGTTTGATTCCCCACTCCTCCACTTGCATCTGCTGGAATGGCCTTGGGTCGGTCATAGTTATCACAGAGCTTGTCCTTAAAAGGACAGCTTCTGGGAGAGCCCTCTCAGCCCCACCCACCTCACAGGGTGTTTATTGTGGGGTAGGGAGATAAAGGAAATTGTGAGCTGCTCTGAGACTCTTGAGTGGAGGGCATAATATAAATCCAATGTTTTCTTCTTCTTCTTCTTCTGTTTTCCCTAGAAGTGTCTTGTCAAAATGTCTGGTGCCATGCGGAACTTAAAAGCCAGAATTCTGGGACATGTCAGAGAATGGTAGTTCCACATGGGCAAGCAAGGCTCCTTTGTCCCTAAACCTCCCCTTCAAGAAAAATCTAACTTTTAGATTTGAATGTCTTATAGAATAGAGAAACCTGGCTTTGTAAGGTAACAAAGTCCTCTCTCCCCTTAATAAAATAAAGAAACAGAAGAGCAATGATTTGGACTAAAATTAAATGAGGCTAGTTCTCAGGGGGAGGCCTGGAGATCTCCTGGAATCACAGCACAAAGTTTCAAGCTGCAAACTCAGTTTTCTCTGCAGGGTAATGGAAGTTTGGTGTGAGTGAGAGCTCAGAGCCTGGTATCCTTGGGATCTCATCTTCCTTTAGATTTCCATTCTAGATCTCTACTAATCTGTCCTGTTTGGATATGCAACTCCATTCAGGAAAAAAAAAACACAACTAACTGCAGAGAATGTAGCCTTGCCCAAAAGATCAGGTGTCTGTTAATGTGACGAAGTCTGCCACCTGTCTGGCCAAGGTAGGTCAGCAGGCTTGCCAACTGATAGTCCAACACAGGTCCAAAATGTGGTATTTCCCCCAGAAACACCAGGAAGGTAGGTTGCCACCAGACTGGATAAATCCTTTAGCACAGAGGCCCTAGTCAAGCCTCTGTGTATTAGGAAACCTCTAGAGAAAACCAAGCCATACCACTGCAGCAAGGTGTTCCCCAAGTCAGTTTTCACAAATTGATAGTTGGTACTTCCAAAGGCTAGTGGGTAAGTTTGGCTCATATTGTGGTGGCCCTGAAAGCAAATAACCACAAAAAATAAACTTAAAAGAAAGTTTATTTTACAAAATAAGCATGAAAGCATTGGTTTTAGTGAGTTGTTCAATATAACTAGCTAACTAGGTATAAATTCAGAGAGCTAGATATTATCCTACAGAGTCCAAATGTCTAGATGGAATCCAAGGGTTTCCCTGAATGGAATCACGTCAGGAGGCTGTTCAGTATCATAGGCTCTAGTCTCGGTTAGGCTAGGCAAAGAAATGTACTCATTATGTTATTTTTATGCCTCCCAGACGCTCATGGTGTAGCCAGTTAAGGCTATTCAGCTATCTCAACACTAAAATTCAGTTGGTGCATGGCTACTGCATTACAGTTAGCCCAAAAGAACTTAGGTTCAGCTCTTTTAAAATGCAGCCAGGATGCAAATTAAACAAATACAATTTAATGCCATGATTGAGAGAGAGATTCAGAGAGTTGTACTTTTATTTTCACTTTTAAAATGACAGTACCAAATACCTCTGAAAAAGAGAGATTAAACTAGTTTTGTTAAATATTTACTGCTTCAGTTCTATAAATTTCAGGTCAAGGAAAGGCCTCTGAGCATGTAGAGAGAGTGCCTAAGATCAGCCCCAAATTGAAGCCTGGCCTAGGGAAGTTAAAGATTGCAAATTTGCAGTCCTCCTGCCCTTCCCCCACAAGAACACCGTGGCACAGAGTGTTAGAGCTGCAGTACTGCAGTCATAAGCTCTGCTCACGACCTGAGTTCGATCCCCAGTGGAAGCATGTCAGTAACTGTGTAGCTTAGAAGTTACTGCATCTTAGATCATCTACTGTCATCTACTGTCAAAGTGAAGAGATCATGTGACTGTGATCACAGGACTGGCTGATGCAATGCTCGGTAATTGCCTGTAGTCACAGTGAGTCAGACTATTTGCTGATTGGTGGACTGAGCTATAAAAGTGCTAACTAGCAAGGTTACTTTCTCTCTCTATTGATGATTGTCTGGCGTAGCACTTTGGAGCTCTGGATTGTAATTATACTGCACTTATCTGTAAATATTTGTAAATACACTGATAGTTTTAGTGGAACCAGTGTGAAGTCTCTTATCTGCATTACCATTTTATCAGCCTAATAGCATGCTGCTCTGCTAACACGCACTGTCAGTCAGGGTTATGGGCCCAGTCCGCGTGCTGTGTTGGTGAGGCTGTGCTGGCTGTGGAGGTACGTGTGAAGGAGGGTCGTGTTGAACAGAAGTGCATGAGCGAGTCGGAGGAAAGTGTCGGAGACGTCTTGTTATCCTTGTCGGTGAGTGACGAGGGGGAGGACGGAGTCCAGCTATCAGGAGAGAGCGGAGATATGGCTCAGCTGCAAGCCGTGCCGGTGGAGAAGCTGACCTCGAGCAATTATGCCATGTGGTCTCTCCGGATGGAGTATTTCCTACAGAGGGAAGGGCTGTGGGAGTTTGTTTCTACCCCTCCTGTGGATCCTACAGCAGCTGAGGCAGCTCAAAGGCAGAAGGCTCTGGCCCACATTATCCAGTGTGTGGGAGACGATCAGCTCGTTTACGTTAGAGGCAAAGCTACTGCTAGCGAGGCTTGGAATGCACTGCATGGTATGTATGTGCGTACTACAGCTGGTTCGCTTATGGCCCTAACACGTAAAATGTATCGTATGCTGATGAGGCCGGGAGGCTGTGTTAAAGAGCACATTAAGGCTCTGACTGACTGTTTCACAGAGCTTGAGCTGAGAGGAAAGGCTGTTGTGGCTGACGACCGCATTTGTATTTTGCTTTCATCGCTGCCAGGAGAATATCTGCAACTAATCACATCATTAGAGACTGTAGATAGTGCAACATTAACTATGGACTATGTTTGCGCACGTCTCTACGATTTCCAAGACAGGATGACTGCAGCGTCCCATTCTGGGAACGGAGACAGTGCACCTTCCGGTGGGAGTGAGCAGACTTCTGAGCAAAGCCTCAAGCCTGTTGCGAGGCAGAAGCAAGAGGTCGGCCCGGTTGCTCTTCATGTGAGGAAGTGCTATCAATGTGGGTCTACGTCTCATCTCAGAAGGTTTTGTACCAAGGCGAGGAAGCAGCGGAAGCAGAAGACGTCATCATCATCTGGGAGCTGTGAGCAAGCCAAGCTGGTGACCGCAGGAACGTCTAGAGGAAAGTCTGTTTGGCTGGTGGACTCTGGTGCAACCAGTCATATTTGTACTGACAAAACTCTAATTATAAATGCCCAAAAGCCTGTATTAACACATGTGAACCTTGCTGATGGGTCTGAATCAGAGGTTATGTGTAAAGGCAGGGTAAGTTTCCCAGCTCTGGGATGTGAGCTGGAGGAGGTGCTCCTAGTTTCGGAGCTGAAATCTAATCTATTGAGTGTGAGTGCTTTAGCAAAAGCAGGGTTTGATGCAAGTTTTACTGGTACTGATTGCAAGGTGTCTAAGAACGGGAAGGTTTATTCCCAGGGGAGACTAATTGATGGTGTTTACGTGATGGAAAGCATGTCTGAAAAAGCAGAACAAGTATCTAATCAATGCCCACATGACTCATGTGTTCATCTGCTGCACCGCAGTCTGGGGCATTCTAGCTTTCACACTATAAATAAAACCTTATCCCTGTTACCTAATGCATCAGTGAAAGGCTGCAAAGCATATTTAGATTGCCAGATATGCAAGCAGGTGAAAAGTAAAGCGTTCCCTGTGGCTAAAGAGAGTTTAAGAGTGTCTAAAGGGCCACTAGAGTTGGTCCATACTGACATAGTGGGACCATTTCCAAAGAGCCACTCTTCCAATAGATATCTATTAGTCATTATTGATGACTGTACTCGTTTTTGCTGGTCATATGTTCTCAAACATAAATCTGATGTATTTAACTGTTTTAAGTTGTGGGCTAAGAAGGTGCAGAAACAACTTGGTGTGCAGTTAAAGGCTGTTCAATCTGATAAAGGCGGGGAGTTTACGTCTAACCAGTTTGAAGCTTGGATGGAAAAGCAGGGTATTGTTCATAGGATTGCAAACCCAGCAACCCCCTCAGAGAATGGTGTGGCGGAACGGGCGAATGCCATATTACAGCAAATGATGTATGCAATGATAGCTGATGCTAATCTACCAATAGCATACTGGACAGCAGCCAAAAGAATTTCAAGATACTTGTGAGGAAAAGACCCCTCTTTCCCCAATATTATAGTCACAAGCATGGTTTCCAGGGCACCTGGAGAGGTGAGCTTGCACCCGTCTGGCCAGAGAGTGTGAGCAAAGCCATCCAGGGACTAAAAGGGGCTCATGTGTGTAAACAGCCTAAGTGTGCAGGCGCTCTAAACAGGTACCGAGTGCCTGCCAACATGCACGGACGTTTCCCCGTCACTGCGTGGGTCCACCATGGTAGGGAAGAGGCTGCGCCGCCACGGAGCTGTCCAGGCGACCGGTGTTGAAGCGCTAAGCATGGAATCCACTGTGTTTCGCTAACACCACTCGTAGTCATCTTCCTGCCAGGCTGGACTTCATTCCTTCATAGTGGGAATCTCACGTACACACCCTGAGTCACTCCTAGCCCGCAAGCAACCCACTCGTTCGATGAATGGATTAACAGCTCAACTGTTGATCCTAATTGCCTAGCAATACCCTGAACAATAACTCTTGCCCAGAAGATGATGAGATAAGAGGAAGGACATCTCCTGTCACATCCAAGTCTTTTGTATACACCGGGGATACCTAGGTCAATATTTGATTCCCTATTGTCACCTTCCCAGATAATCCCATCTCATCCCAAGTACCCAGCCATTTCCATACTGATACCTTTGGAGCCGCCTCAGGCCCTGTCGCAACCTGGAAGTTTCCAGGATGCCCAGGATGAAGGTGAAGTTCATTGGTCAAAGCAAACACCCAATCAGGTGTCACCAAAGAACTCACCATTGGTTCTGCTGATGTCTAGCCTTCGTGGTCATCACAGAACCTCCCATCTCTCCTCCCCGTCACCTCCCATCCCCTCAGGACTCAGGTGACTCTTTATAACCTGTGGACTAGCTACCCACAGGTGTGCTTCTATTCCGCAACCCACCTTCCGCTGTGTAGATCCATCCCCGATTCCTGATCAGTTTCGGGTCCTCCCCCATTCCCCCAACTGTCGCCATCAGAGCCTTCCTTGGAGTCTGCGAGAGGTAAATATTACCCTGTCTGTCTACCCCTATATGTTCCCCTATCAATCTATCTGTATTTCTTAGACCTGTGTGAATGTGTGATTGTTTTGTATTTTTATCTTGTGTGAGAGACCTATATTATTCTAAATAAATTACAATTGATTTTATTAAATTAGAGTCCTTTTTATTGAGCATTCACTCTCTGGATGGTTGAGCCTGGTATACATTTGGTAAAAAGATTCCTAATAAGCCAGGTGCCCACCTAAATAATTCCCCAACCTCGTTTGGAGGGCATTTCGGCTTACATACTTGGGAGGCACAGCAGAGATGAAGTTATCTCTAAAGGCTGAAAAACAGCCACAGCTGAGCGCTTACTGTGATGGAAGCTGGGCGGACCTCCTAGAAGAAAGTCCACATCAGGATTTGTTATATATTTAGGTGAAGCACTTGTTCAGTGGAAAGCCACAAAGCAATCACTCGTTGCATGTAGCACGTGTGAGGCTGAATTTTGTGCACTCAATGACTGTGTGCTCAATATTGAATGGATTATTCAAATGTTGAAGGATATGAATATGCAATGTGAATTGCCAATATTCGTGATGAGTGACAGTTCAGCGGCAAAACAACTAGCTGAGAATCTCTATGCGAAAGGCAGGAGCAAACATATACTGATACGGTATTATAATGTAAAAGAAGCAATAAGTCGTGGCATTATGACATTGATTAAATGTTCCACGGACAATAATGTTGCAGATTTATATACAAAATGTTTATGCACAGAGAAACACGTGAAGCTGACAAAGATGTTGAATATACAGTAACTTCAAATCTAAGGAGGTGTGTCAGTAACTGTGTAGCTTAGAAGTTACTGCATCTTAGATCATCTACTGTCATCTACTGTCAAAGTGAAGAGATCATGTGACTGTGATCACAGGACTGGCTGATGCAATGCCCGGTAATTGCCTGTAGTCACAGTGAGTCAGAATATTTGCTGATTGGTGGACTGAGATATAAAAGTGCTAACTAGCAAGGTTACTTTCTCTCTCTGTATTGATGATTGGCTGGTGTAGCACTTTGGAGCTCTGGATTGTAATTATACTACAGGGCGGGGAGGGCGGGATATAAATAAAATCTATTACATTTATCTGTAAATATTTGTAAATACACTGATAGTTTTAGTAGAACCAGTGTGAAGTCTCTTCTTATCTGCGTTACCATTTTTATCAGCCTAATAGCACGCCGCTCTGCTAACACGCACTGTCCGTAAGTTGGCTCTAGGTTGACTCAGCCTTCCATCCTTCTGAGGTTGGTAAAATGAGTACCCAGCTTTGCTGGGAGGAAAGTGTAGATGACTGGGGAAGGCAGTGGCAAACCACCCCGTAAAAAGTCTGCCGTGAAAATGTTGTGAAGTTGTGAAAGCAATGTCACCCCAAAGTTGGAAACGACTGGTGCTTGCGCAAGGAATCTTTCCCTTCCTGCGCTTCCCCCATTAGGGAAGGAATGCTAATCGTCTTCTCCTTAATCTAAAACCAGAACCAGAAAAGGGCAAAAGGAATAATTTTTTTTTTTAGAATGCAGTGCCCTGAGACATTAAGAAGGAAAGAAAATTTTTACCTCAAGTGTCTCCTCTTGAAGCACAAGCAACCAGGTGCCTTTAGAGAAAGAGACCTGTCTTCTTTTATAAATCAGACCCATAACTAAGCCAGGGAAGAAGAAATTTAGTCTTAATTGTAGAAACAAGAAGTGTAAAATCTGAACTCCCCCCACCAGGCAGATATCTCATCACATTTCCCATCTTGTGTTTATATATATGCCCCATGGTATCTAAGGGGGGGAGGAAAAATTGAGATATTTTTTCTGAATTCTCATCTTCTCCTGATTTTGGGTCTAAAGATACAAATTCAAACTTTTGAAATTCTGCAAGAATGTCTCCATAAACAAAATGAGTAGTTCTAGATGCCTGGAGGGAAGATGTGCTATGCTGAAAGAAGCAAGCCAGTTTGAAAGCCCCTTGGCTTGCTCAAAATACTGTTTTGCAAGGGTGCCAGTCTCCAGGTGGAACCTGGAGATCACTCCCAAAAATATAATGTAATGCCCAGAACATTAAGGCTAGTGCCTCTGGGAGAGAAAGTGTTCAAGAAAATGGACTGCATGCCTTGTAATCTTCAAATTTAATTCAAATATTCAGAAATCTCCAGCCTGGAGCTGGCATCCCAAAGTTCCATTTACAGCTAATCTTTCTCTGCTAGAGAAAAGACCCTGCCTGTAAACTGCTCTGAGGCTAAGCGTTCTTCTAGATTAAAAGCTATTCCTCTGATAATTTGTGGGGTTTTTTGCTTTATCTTTTGAGTCTGAAAATATTTTTCTAGTGACCATTATCAGTTTCCCTTGTACTTAGATTTTGTAGCTTTAATTTTAAGGGGAATACTTTTAAGATATTTAGCTTGTAATTGCCTTTGTTTTAAAGAAATGGTGCACCTAACAGATCTTTTGTTAAGTATTTTTAATCTGAGACAATGGGTTAAAAGTTTATATTTGCAATTTTGGGTTTATATGGAACATCTATTCTACTAAAAGCAATACAGTATCAAACCTTTTGGAAATTTTATTTCTCTTGTGATTTTTGTTAAGTACATCTCATACCAGAAGCATGTGGTCTTCAAGTGTTACATCTAACAGTTTTTCTATCTTACTTTGAACTGCTTCCCAATTTTTCATTCATTTAAATCTGAAAATTCCTTTTGTTGTTAGTACTTAATTTTTATTTTCTGAAAAGAACAGTGTTTTAAAATTCTACCTCACAAATTTTGATTTCTACAAGACCTCTTTTCATTTGAAGTTATAGCATGTGTTACAGAAGAACGTCTGTACCCTTCCTTGGGTAAAACTACCCTCTCACTGTGCATCTTCTCTCTTAAGTCTTGAGAAACTTTGTTTTAGCAGGGATCCACTTATTCTCAGTGTCGTGTTTCCCTAGAAATACCTTCTCTAGATTTGTTGGTAATTCAGTAGGCAGGATTCCTGAAAACTCTTGGTCTTCATTAGAAATCTGGACTTTAATAATGTTCTGCATTTCTCAAAATGTATATCTTCATTTGCTCTCTTAATGTCATTTATAATTATGTTCCATCTATGAACTGTGCATATCAATCTTCCTATTCAGCTATTTGGTGAACCTCTTACCTGTGGAAAGAGGCATCTATGCGCTTATCTATCATATTTTATGCCTCCATCTATAGTATCTTGTTAGAGCTTGACCTTTTCTGAGTGTTTTGTTCAGAAAATCCTTCCTATGTTTTATGTTCTTACCATGGTAGGACTCCAATTCTGCTTGATTTTGTGTTTCAATCCAGTCTGCAGTCCTGGCCAGGCTTGCTACTGGATAACACATTTCCATTTGCTTGTTTTAAGTTTCTGCCTCTCCGTTATTTCAACCTTCTTTGTCAAGGTGTATTAACCAGAATTTGCTTTCCAGGATTGTTTTGTTATATAAAGGAAACCCGTATCTGCAATTCAAGTTTAGTGCATGCTCATTATTATATAGTAGTTTTAAGAATTGCTGGTATGTCTGCTAAGAATTGTTTGTTTAAGGATTAACTATTATTTGCTTTTAGGATTTTTTGTTGTTAAAAGTTTGTTGAAACCCACTCTCACATTTATGTGAGACCCACAGAACAAATTTTGGATGAGCTGACAAGGAGGAAAATGGGGTTCAGTCTCTATTTCCCCATGCCTGCCTTTGCTGTGCTTGTCTATTATAGGGGAGTGCAGATGGCTAACTTCTTCCTTCCTTCACAATCTGTAGAGTAGAATTGTCTACTGGAGGAGGAAATCTGACTCTGCATTATTGAGTTAAATGTAAAAAAAAAAATTACTTGGAAGCAAAGAAGCTTTACACAATATTCCTGATCCTCCATGTTTCCCAATTAAGGGAAAAATGCTGTTCAAACAAATTACAAAGATGATCTGACTCCAATGGTAACAAGAGAAGGAAATTTACTTGCACAAATAGAAGCACATCTTACATGACATATTCATGTACATGCATTTAACGGATTAACTCCAAAAAGTTAATTTACTACCACTCCAAGTCCATGTAAAAGGGAAAAGAGAGGTCAACATCTTCAGATTTCAGAATACTACAGATTGAAAGAAAATTCTGTTTGGATTCAGAAGATTCATAATATTAAAGAATGGGTGTGGTTTGGATTAGCCCTTGATTAATTGTCTTAAATTCTTGACTTAAAGATCTGACAACACTTCCCTACATATTTGCCTACATATTTAACTACCCTTATCCTGCTTTTCTGACCAAGGGAAATCTAAAATGGCTTACAAAATACAATTTAATTTTTTTTAATGAGACCAAACATATAAATATGAATACTCAAAATCTGGGGCTGGTCCCCATTTTCCTCTCTACTAGAGGATCATCCCCAAGGATTACACAGCAATACTGGCAAGAGCTCTTGGCTAGAAGTATCCAAGAACAGTAAGAAGCAGTTCTAGTAAACTGCATTCCTGTTATGTGGCCATGATCCTGATGTGAATTCCTGGTATTCTCCAGAAAATCATCCTCTGATTTATAACCTAGTATCCTCCTTGATTATGTATTTTGAATAAAAAGAAATCTCAAGCGGTCTCCATAACAAAACCACTATGTGACTTGTTTCGTGTCTGATTCAGACAGTCACTTTGGCCGTTTTCCCACTCACGTTTTACTGGCGCCACGACCATCCTGACGCCGGCGAATCTGCCTGGATTTCGCAACAGAAGCGCCGGCGCTCCCAGAAGCGCCGGCGCTTTCCGTCGCTAAGCCAGCGCAAACGTTTTCCTGCATCTTTGCGATTTCCGTTTGCGCTGGCTTAGCGACGGAAGTAGCCGGCGCTTCTGGGAGCGCCGGAGCTTCTGATGCGAAATCCAGGCAGATTCGCCGGCGTCAGGATGGTCGTGGCGCCAGTAAAACGTGAGTGGGAAAACGGCCTTTGTTTCAATTTTCATTTGATTGTGAATTGTTCCCTGCTGATTTCCAAGGGAAGGTTTCAACTGAAATTTGCAGGGATGGAAACTCTCTGTGAGGGAAAAAGTGTCCTAATTTCATCCAAATAAATATTGGGGGTTTTATCCTTGCACAGATGAATTTGATTATTTAAACAAGCTTTTGATTATCCTGCCATATTTTTTGTAGCAAATTAGCATGAAACTGGGCTAATTAGCATGTAAAGTGTTCCTGCATAAGATACCTTTGAGAAAAAGAGATGCAAGGGTTTCCAAGGAAATCACTGTCCAGTGTGACAAGCAATACTACTGTGTAACAGAGTTTAAATATGGTGTCAAAATGAAACCAACTCAGTCACAAAGGTATTCAATAGGAACAGTGGAATGGGAGACAATGTTCATTTGCTGAGTAAAACAAAAAGTCATTCAGACTTTCACTCCAAGAAAGAACAGGCAAAAGGTGGATAAATGGCCCCCAAACTATACATGTTTTACACTTCCACAGCCCCCTCTCCAAAATCACATTGATTGCAAGAGAAAGTGAACAAAAGAATCCAGACAGTTGGGGGGAGGGCACTGGGAGTCAAGTGAAAGAGACATCCATCCAAAGTAGCTCAAAGTAACTTTGCTTTGAAATGACCCAGAGGAACCTTACTTCATTGAGGGTGGAGGTGTTGAACTCATTTGTTACAAGGGCTGATTCTAACATAAATATAACTTTGTTGGGTCAGCCAGGACATGTTCCATAAAATGTTACATGAAGTACCAGAGATACGGTATAAACTTTATAAGGGCGATTTTTAGATGTCAAATAGCAACAGCAGGTGAATAACAATAGCAGGCTTGATTGGATTAGGTGTGATTTGCAGAGGGATAGTAGGCATGGAGATACCAGCATTGGTAATGAGACAGAAAACCTAGGTCTCAATTCCATCCAGGAGGATTCAGTCCAAGGGGATGAAAAGAATAAATGGACATAAACATTACAATAGAAACCAGAACATTCAGTTGCTGTCCCAAGAGTAGCAGTGCTCTTACAAAGGAATTTCAAAGGGAGGTAAGAAAGAGACCCTGCTGAATTGCAATTGATAATGAAGCTCAAAACAATGTATCCTGTACTGAATTGAGACCTAGGTTTCCTGTCTCATATCAATGTGTGTTATTATCATTTGGCATCTGAAATCACTCCATCTCTCCAAAATATAAAGACCAACCCAAGTGTTCTAATTCCTAATCAGGGTCTTTTTTGAAAGAAAATAAATCCAGATAGGAACAAAGAAACTCGATCTTTTTTTAAAAAAATCCACAACTTTTCAGAATAAGCTAAAATAATTTCCTCAAGGTACATTCACCCAAGAAGAAGCGTGTTTGCACACCCCACTGGAATAAAATGCTGTTGGTCTTAAGCTGCCATGATGGGACTCCAAATTTGTTCTCTTTCTCTATTTCCTTCCCAAAAGAGGAGAAGCAGCCCAGCAGAAGGAAGCAGAAGCTCTGTCTGTCTATCTGTGTGTGCGTGTGTGTGTGAAAGAGAGAGGCTTGTTTTTGTATCTCTCCTGCATAAAGCAGGAAGCAACCATGGAACTCTTTCTCTCTCAGAGATAGACAGACAGCGAGGGAGAGAGGGAGGCAAGAGGCAGGAAACAGGAAGTGGGAAGCAAAAATCCACTCAGAGAGCTGGGAAAAGAAAGCTATCATTCAGCTAAAGGAGCAGCCCTAAAAATAGAAGCAGGAGAGGGAAATTGCTCAGGGGAGGGTGGATTTGGGCCCTTCACAGGCAGGATGTGACCCATGGGCCACATGTTTGACACCCTTTATTTAGGGATTCTTCTGAGGTGGCTCTTGAAGCACAGTGTTTCTTTTCAGAGTGCAATTCTTTCTGAAAAAAATGTACACCCCTATATAGGAAAATGAAGAACATTCATGTCAGTTATTAATTTAAACTAGGAGTCTATGGGCCACACGTTCGACACCCCTGATTTAGGGATTCTTCTGAGGTGGCTCTTGAAACTCAGTGTTTGTTTTCAGAGTGCAATTCCTTCTGAAAAAAATGCACACCCCTATTTAGGAAAATGAAGAAAATTCATATATCAGTTATTAATTTAAACTAGGAGTCTACAACATGCCCACGCTGGCCACCATGGCACCTGCTGACAACTTTCCTGGCACCCACCAATAGATTGGGCTAGGAGGGGCTCCCACCCAGCTGGCCTTCTGATTGGCCTCTGGAGATCTGATTAGCTGTGTGGATTAAAATAATGTATCAATGGCAGCTGCTACCACAGTGTTGACTTTATTATCTTTCTCACTTCTTTTTCTTTTTTAAAATTACTCCTTTTATCCCCTGTGTGGTTGGCTCTGCTTTGTGCCTGGCTCTGCCTCCTGGATGGCCATTTTGTAGTTGTGTCCACTACCCTGTGTCAAAATTCCAAAGGTGCCCACAATCTCCAAAAGGCTGTGGACCCCTGATGTAAACTATGTTCTGTAGGTAAATAGAGAATGTTTTTATACCAAAGTTACAAGACAATGTTACACAGGAAAAACTAATTGCATAGCTTTCTATATATTGCAGAAGTACTCTAAAACAGAAGTCTCCAACTTTTTTGAGCCTACAGGCACTTTTGGAATTCTGACACAGCATGATGGCTGCAGAAATAAAATGGCTGCCATGAAACAGCTTCCATTGGAGGTGAAGGCAACCACAAAATTGTTACTCAGCTTACCTTCATTTACACAGTGAAGGCCCTTGTGGAGGTGACAGAAAAGAGGTTGGCTGTGCTTGTAAAAGCCTTCTTCTGTCTGCAAGCACCTCTCAGAATTTAGGAGGACTTTAGAAGCAGCCTCAAAATACATCATGAGGAATGGGGTGGGGGGGGGGGTTGCTGCTCTTCTACACTCACCATAAGTTTTTTTGGGGAGGTGGGCACAGTCCTTTCTGGAATCTCATTAAGGACTTCACCCCAATGATCTCACAATAGTGAGAAATAATTTATTTCAATTGTTAGTGTAAGTGCATATATGCATTTGATTGAGGTGGGCAGATATTCAGCTTTACTGGTTTATTTGGTTTAAATGCTCTTAAATATTCACATTGGCTAATAGCCATTCATGTTTTTTCTCCTTTCTATTTGTACTATGCTAGTTGAATTGACATGATCTTCGGAATAATTGTATTGTGGAGTAATCTGTTTCTGTTTTTTGCCAAGAGAAGGAGTTTGGCTCTGATTAGTTCAAACTTTTAATATGCTGCATTTTCTGCTTGAACATCTAAACTCAGGTACTGAATTTTTCCCAGATTAACTCAGTTTTGAGCAATTTGTATACAACCTTCCCTTCTTTATTCAGTTTTAGAGAGATTAATTTTTATGCTGTGTTTCTTTTTCCTCCCATGAAGACATCAATTCTAGGGAAATCCCACAATTACAAGCAACGCCCCCCCCCAAAAAAAACCCACCCACAATGCAAACAAAAACGGCAGACAAGTGAAGATATATGAATCTGGAGGAACATTCCCTAATCTGGGTGACAGTCTAATTTCACAAGCAGCTGAAAGTCACTCTCAATTGATGGCTATGAACCGCCGTCCTCATGGGGACAAGAAGGGAGGAGGAAGTTTGTCAGAAAAAGACCTTTTTTGAGCTGAAGAAGAATGATTAAGAGAGGGCTTTGTCGTCTGCCACCCACCTAAAGTCGATAGCACTCAAATGGACAGGAGGAAAATGAACTATATAAGCCAGGTGTATGACTATTAATTCCACAGACTACTTTTGAAGACACTGAGAAAGAGTGGAGACAACTTCCTACAGGAAGAAGCAACTCTTGCACGGTAACAAACAAACAAATTAACAAAAAATCCTCTCATAATCACCATTTCATTAATTGAAAGAATAAGGACAGTCTACCAGTCTTTCTCTCTTTCGTTTATAGGCAGTTCTTACAATGTTTTAGCTGTGGGGCATGTGGGGTTTATTGCCTTTCTCATTTGATTGGTACTATATTGATGTTTGGAATTAGTCAGGATGTCCGCTTCACAGGAAAGGATTAAATCTGCCCCCATTGTATGTATCTGCTGAGTAGAATAAAGCAAAAATTTAAGTATTTGGAGACAGAGAAAGGTGTGGGTATTTTTTTAAACTATATATTTGGATAAAGGGGTTCTGGAAGAGTTATACATTAAAGTGGCTTTGTAAACAGCTGGATTAATGGTCTTTAGCATTTAAGTGTACTGGCTTGAAGTATTTAGAATGGCTTACTGGGGGGGGGGGCATGATAGATCCAAATGGATGGTTCAGCCCGTCCAAGTTGATTTGCAAAGTGCTTTCGATGTGAGGGTTCCAACCCATGCAGTTGTCATTTGAAACAATAAGAGGGGTAATAAGAATAAAGGAGAAATGTTCTTGAAAATGACAGCACTACCCGATGCTAGAGCCAAGGGTGGATTGTGAAAGAAAATTTTACCTATGAATGCAATTCTGAGAATAAGTGGCGATTTTTTGGGTTAAAATATATTTGAAAATATATGATTAAAAGTAGGTGACAAATTATAAGTAGCACCCTGAAGACAAATATTTATCAACTGGACTTATTCTCCATTGTAAATATAAAAAGGGGGTCAGTTTTTTCCCCCAAAGTGATGTTCCAAATTAGAAAGAGCAGCAGAGGTTTGGGAGATTCGACAGCCCCTCTAGTCAAGCTCCTTCCTGGGCCATGCGTAAAAGACGCTGGGCGATGTCAAGAGAATCCTCGCGGGAGTTTTCTGCGTGTCTTTCTGCTTCGAGAGAGCAAGGAAACGCTCCGCCCCAAGAGCTGGTGTCCGGCTTAGAGTTAAGCGTGTCCGGCGTCGGCCGCCTTCAACTCGGAGAAGCGTTTGGGAAAGCAAGCTCGGCAAATCCCCCACAAAGCCCCTGGCTTGCAATATGCCTCGCCTTCTTAATACCTTTCCCCCCTAATCCGTGTCTATAAATGTGCCTTCAGGGGGGCTAAGAGGGAAGCGGCGGGGCGGTGGGCGGGGTGGCGGTCGTGGGACCAGTCAAAGGGAGCACCTCCCCGCCGGCCCTGGCAGAGAGCAGCCAGGCGGGCAACTGCAGCGGACCTCTTCTCCTCCCAGGACCAATTCTCAGCGCCCGCGAGCCCTCGCATGAGGCGGCTGGAGCAGGCGAGGGCGCCACGGCGTGACCCCAGGCAGCGACCCTCTGGCCGCGCCACGTGCCGTTGCCGCCGCGGGCTCAGCCAATCGCGTGCCGGGCGCCAAAAGCCAGCCTCGCGCTGTGCCCCCCTCTCCGGCTCGCCCCCCGCGTGCGGGGCAAGCGCCCGCCTCAGCATGAGGAAAGAGCCGGGGGCGGGCGTGAGCAAGAGCAGGAGCTAACCCACCGGGCACTGCCGTCTCTCTCTCTCTCCCTTCTCCCCAGGAGGCGGCCAAGAGATGCCAGAGACCAAGAGATGCCACCCCGCGTTGCCGGCCCTTCTCTTTCTCCTGCTCTTCTCTTCCGTCCTGACCCCCATGCCGGAGGTCGAGGGCAACAGCGCTCCAAGGAGCTCACCCCGGGACCTCCAGACGTTGGCGGGGGACAGGAAGACGGTGCTGGAGCTCCTGCTCAAGTCTCTTGGGGACAGCGGTGGCGGCAGTAGCCACCAGACTCTTCAGCACCACCTAGGGGCCAACCGGCTGCTCGCCCGGCGCTACAGGGGCAGCAGCGCCGTTTTCCCCGCGCCGGCTGTGGATCAAGAACCCAGAGGGTTGGCGTTCACATCTTCGTCTTCCTCCAGGGAGCGAGTAGTTGGGCAGCCAGCTAGGCTCTTCTCCGTTTCCAGGCACGTAGGTAAGAAGGCAATGGATTCCTTCCCCCTCCCCCGAAGATGAGCGAGGTCTGTCTTACTGTAGGAAGCAGGAGTCCCTTTGCCCATGGGCAAAGAGTCTGAACAATAGAACTGACGGGCATACTGGCAGAGAAGCCAGGTCCCATCTTCTCCTGCTGCTGCCAGGGTCCCATCTCCTCCCCATTGAGATGATGGTGGCTTCTCTTGGGGAACAAACGGGACCCTCATCAGCACTACCCCTGCCACCCACGCTCGGCTCACCCCAGCCAGCAGGAGTTTGGTCTGAATTTCTGATGAACTTTGCTTTACTTTTAATCCCAGAGACTTTCACGAAAGTGTGACAACATCCGGCCACGCTCCTAAACTACTTACTTGGAACAAAGCAGGAGTAAAGTTTACCATTAAGACCATCCAAGTTTTAAGTTTACGTTCTCAATAAAACTTGGTTGGTCTTAAAGGTGCACCTTGACTCCTGCTTTGTTCAACTGCTTCAGACCAACACGGCTGCCCTTTTGGATCTAATTACTTTGAAGTTAGTTCTGCTGGTATACTTAAAGAAAAATCCTGAAGCCTACTCAGAGGTAAGTCCCGTTTATTCAAATGGGGCTTACTGTCAAAAGCGTGTTCTTAGGATCACAACCCTGAGTGGCTTATTTTCAGAGAAGCTTGATTTCTCGCTCCAGCAGGCTTGAGCCTCGGAAAGGCAGAGACGTTTCAACCTGTTGCGCTGAGGCTCGCCTCGCGGCGCTGCTGGGAGCGCGCGCCAGTGCTGCGGCTGCTCCTTCAACTGCGCATCCCGCGCCTTCAGGCGGTGATGAAACTGACAAGCCGCCTTCGCTGGCGGCTCTGGGTAGCCTTGCTTTGTTTTGTCTAGAGCAGAGGGCGGTTTTGACGCTGAGCAGAGACACCTAACTCTCCATGCCTGCTTCTTAAACTTCCCTGATAAACAAGCTCCATTGACTTCCAGGTCCTCGGGTGTTTATGTAGCTTCTAATAGCTACAGGAGTCCTAAGCCTAAGACCATCAAGTCATCAGTCCAGGCTCTCACATATACTTGCAAAAAGAAATAATAATGAGAAAATCCTCAGTTGAAGTGGCAGGCAGACATTCAAGAAATCCTCTTGCAAACAGATCAAAAGAAAATGGAGCTGCAGAAAGACATTTTCTGGTACATGAATTTGTGGGGGTGATTTCAGGTCTTGTTTTAAAAAAGGAAGGAGAAGGAGTAGTGTTCTGTTCCTGTTTTCTCATCTCACAAATTTTGGAGACTTGAAAATGTAGACATATTACTCTCATTTGCTTCTGGAGGCACATCTGTCAAGAAAAAAGCATCAGTCACTTGTCCAGAGAGGAACTGCTTGCCCCCAACCATGTTGGTTACTCTTGTTATTTTTTATCTTTTCAAGAATGGGATAGTTCCTCTCTAAACAGCTGTAGGAAATAGCAGTTAAAGGGCAAATTAAATTCAAAATTTCAACTCAGCATACTGGCTTTTAGACAATGTGTAATGAAGTAACTGATGTCTAGAGATGATTTTTGTTGAACTTTGCCCTCTGTTCTGTGAAACTATAGAGGAGGAAAATAAGTATTATTTGCTTCTACTTGAACTGGATTCATTTCTACTGTACAGATAATTGGTGGGAGTGCAGGGAATGAGTGGGGTTCTCTAAAAGGAGCTCAGAGTTAGGTGAATCATATTGAATTGGTAGGAATGACATGTCTCTTTCTACTTGATTGTTGATTTCAATGGTGCTTAGGAGTGTCTTTGAACTGTACTCAACAACAGTAATCCCCCCCCCCCCCAAAGAGCTGAACCTCTGGGTCCAGTTTACATTGGGAGATCAGTTTTCTGTCAGATGTATCATTAAGGCACATGATCTATATTATAAGCAGTGCTTGTGTTGGTGCAGTAGTGCTAGTTTATCCTATGCTAAAGATTAGCATGTTGACTGTTCTTCTGCTCTGGGTGGTAGAGATGCAGACATTGATTCCTAACTAACAACAAATTGTAGATTAGTTAGATGTGTTAACATAACATCTGTATTTCAGGGCTTTTTAAAAAAACTGCACAGACAAAATGTCACCTACATTTTATCTGTTCTGCATGCCTTTAATTCTTGCCCTTCCTTTTCTAGCATAACTCCTAAACAAAAGTTTTTAGCCCATTTAGCTGAATTAACATGGCACAGAAGAGACTATGGATTTTGGGAACTGTGTGAATTATTGATAACAAACAGTTGTGTTATAGCAGTTTACTTCTTTGTGCACAGTGATTTCTGGCTGGTATCCTGAGTTCGGAATTACAGTAATTAGGAGTAATTCATTAGACCACTGGGTTTTTTAGAGTCCTTTGTCTGTATGCAAAACTAAGAACACTGTAGCAATCTGTGTCCTTTCATAAGCAAACAAGGACTTTAAAAATAGAAAAATAGAGGAAATAGCTCATATGTATTCTTTGCTTGACTCTGCTGACAATGGAATTCTCTTTAGAATTTATTCATATTAAAAGGATTAATGCTGTTTCCTATTGTGTACATATACTTTTCTTTATTCGTTGTCAGTCTGCTAAAATGCATATAATACAGCCTGTGCCGTACTGTAGTAATCTGTACCTTTCAAAAGTGACCAGATTATGCTCTAAACAACTAACTCTTATGTAGGTCAGGAAATATAGTATTTGAAGTTTGTTGTTGTTTTAAAAATATATAATAAGCAACACTTATTATCAAGCGATCATTCCCCTTCCATAAAGGATTTCTGGTGCATATGATTTAAAACTTCAGAAAAGTCACAGATGTCTAGATATGATCATAGCAGTAGTACTGGGAGAAGAGTGTTCAAACCTTTTCCCTCATGCTAATCCCCTGATTTATATCGACCCTCCCAAGCAGCTTTTAGCATATGGCAGAACAAATGAAGATGCCTATGCTAGCAAATCACAAAAGCTAATAGTCTTGCTAACTTCTGCATCATTCTAGGTTTCTTATTTCATTGAATTTGATTTAAGGTTTATTGTAGGGTTTAATTAATCTCATGATCTGATGATTTTTTAAAAAAGTATTCCTGACTTTTTTTCTTAAGTACTCACATATAGTACTTACAAGCAAGAGATCCATCTGGAATCATGTGTGGAGAAGAATCCTTTCCCACCCATATCATTTTGCTGTGTGTCCATTTCCCTCACCTGTACCCAATCAACCAATTTCCCTCTACTATGTCCCTGGAAAGGCGCTATGCTCCACTGGTCAAAATCTGCTGGTGATCCCCAACCATAAAGAGGCATGGCTATCCTCTGTGAGGGTCAGGACCTTTTCAGTCCTGGCCCCGACTTGGTAAAACACTCTGCCAGAAGACATCAGGGCCCTGCGGGATCTTTTACAGTCCTATAGGGCCTGTAAGGCAGAGATGTTCCACCAAGCTTTTGCATAAGGACAGCAATGGTTGCCATGCTGGCACCTTTTTCTTCCCACCCCTGATGTAATGACTGAGAACTGAATAACGTAACTATCAAGGTTTATAATTTCTTTTTAATGTAACTGGTTTAAATGTATGCATTTTGTTCTTGTGTTTTACATCACCCAGAGGCTGGCACTGGCTGGGATGGGGCAATTCATTAAGATAAAATGATGATGATAATAATAAAATTTCTCCTGAGCCCACCCAAGTGTAGCTTTCCTCATTCTCCTTAACCATCCTTCCAGTGTCTCCTGTTGTCAACCCATCTCCTACCTTTTGTGTGGCATATAGATAACTCAAAATGTCAGCTTTTTCCTAATACAGTATCTGCACATGTTGTTGGTTACTTTGTTAAAGGGTTTAATGTTCCTTTTTATTTTTGCACCCAAGCCCCCACATTGGCAAAAATGCATACCCTCGCTGAGGGTGCCCTCCTTGTGTGTGTTTTTTTTTAAAATGTACATGGGCATTACTATCCAATATATAGCTAAAGAGCCTTAACTGAAGGATTAGGAGAAGAATAACCTGTAATCATTACTTATTGTGGGTCCTCACAAAGTATGTATTGGAATTCCAGATTTGTTTACTCCCAGTGGTGTGAGTTTTCTAGGAAAATCTGAACTGGAAATTTTTCTGATTAAAATTTAAATGAATAATTTAAATATTTAAATAACATTAGCAAATGTTAATAATGTTGGCAGTTGCTCCATGAATGAGCCTGGATCAAGTACAAACACTGGAGTTTAGCCCATATAAGCATATCTAGCCCATACAACACAATTGATTTGTAGCACAACTGTGACAATTATAGATAAACAGACTAAGTTTACATAGGTGGGTTGGAAAGTTTTCCATGGAAAAATATAGCATTGGAAATTTTTATGCCCCACATCATTGGTTACTCTAGTCCAAAATCTGTAACAAATTGTAGTCTATAAAGGAATTAAAAGGAAAGATTATCTGACATTTTAGCCTTACTGCTGTGCATCTGTCCTGATATGCTGATATCCCTGTGTATGGGTTCAATGCAGATAAACCCCCCGCTGTGTGACAAGGCTTTACTTTTCTTAACACCGTAGCTCCTAGTAGCCTCCATATATGTGAGGCCTCTTTGAATGTCACTATAAATCCACATTTAGGCCAGACTGTATTGCTGATATATAAGCAGTTTTGTTCACAGCACATGCAATCAGTACTGAGAGTACTGGGGAGGGAGCCACTGTGTAATAGAATTTAAAGTAGTGCATAAAAGGGTTGACAAATCAACCCTTAGAGAGAAAGGGTAACAATACTGTGTAACTGACTGCATAAATGTAGAAAAGAGTACAATATTGTAATAATGCATTTGCAAACTTCATAGTTCTTCACTGATCTAGCCCAAAGCGTGGCAGAACAAGGGACTTTGCTCCCTGCCCCCACAACTTTTCATGTGCCCAAATGGCAAACCCCATGATCATTTTGGCACTTGAAGTGGTGCAGAGAAAAACCAAGAGTACCTCATTCCACTTTGCTTTGGGCCCAATTGCCTCCTGGCATTTTTAAATTGCACATTTTAGGCTTTAAAATGATGGTGTCATTCCAGCATTAGACATGAAAATGCTGACACATTTAGTTTGGCCCTAAGTTGTACTGGCTAGCATTGTTGTCTGAGCCACTTATTTTGCCCGTGTTCTTTCAACAAGTCATCAGACTGTACAAGATTCTCTGTTAGCTGTTGTTTCGACACTAACTAGTGGAATTTAAATGCTTTATTTAAAAGATCTTACTACTTTTTTCCCTCACTCCATCAGTTTTTTCCTACTTTTCATTCCCACCCTCTAGTTATTTATTTTATTAGAGATTTTAACATGTATGCTGTGTCACAGAATTCCTATTTTTAATTTATTTTTACATTTTGAATAATCTCCCTTTCACATTAGGCATAGCAGCCTGAGTAGCCTAGCTTAGCCTGAGCTCATCAGAACTTGGAAGCAAAGCAGGTTTGCTCCCCAAGGACGGAATAAAGAGTCAGACACAGAGTATTGGTATAAAATTGGGCCACTTTATTCAATATTCTAATAAACAGCAAGGGAACCCCAACAGCGGCCTGGCCAGGGCTAGGGGTCACTGTGACCGCTCCCCTGCCATTAATGGGTGAGAGACCCAGCCCCCCAGCCGGAGCTGAGTGTTACTCAGCTCCCTCCAGGCAGGCCCAGCAGGGAGGCACGTACCAGAGGGCCCAAACCCAGACGCACGTCTCACCAGAAAGGCACCCTCTAGCCGAGCCTCCTGGACAGTCTGCATTCTCCAAACCTGGGTCTTCAAACCCGAAGGCTGATCATGCCAGACCCCAAATTCCCCAAAAGGGGGATGCTTCACAATCCTCCCCTAGCCGCATAGTGCCCTAAACCCCAAAAACCTGCCACTACTAAGGCCCAGTCTCTGCTTAGGGCTTAGCGCCCACTGGGAGGCCCAAAGCCATCCGCAACCCTTGCCGCAAATCTCTCAGGAAAAGCATATTACCCTTTTCTGAGAGATGGACCCCATCCCCTCTGTAGAGGTCAGGAAATTTCAACAAAATGTCCGGATGGGGCAAATAGTGGCCCAACCCCTTTTCCAGCACCCTCCTGATCTCCTTATTAGCCATATACCAGGCTCTTTCTATAGCTGCAGGGTCCCAAGCACAACACCACACCAGGCGGGGCAACATGGCTGACCAAATTATGGTGGTCCCAGGCCATTGCTCCCAAATGTGCTAGAAATCATCCCGGGCCTGCCAAACTAAGGCCTTGCCCTTTAAGAGTCCCAGATCGTTACTTCCCAGGTGAACAATTAAAACCTGAGGAGGACGACCCACACAATCTTTAAACAACAAAGGCAGCAGGCCCAGCCACTGAAGGCCCTGGCGCCCCCGCCATTCGATACACACATGCTGGCTGAGTCCCAGCTGAGAGCCAACCACAGTTCTCCGAGCCTGATGAGCGGCCCAAAACACGTGGCCATGGCCGCATACGAGAACTCGGCTCCTCTGGTCAGGAACAACAACATCTAAAGAGAAAAACAGTTAAACAAGAACAGAACCAACAATAAACAGACGCCAAGTCACTCACGGCCTAATAAAAGGTCGCACGTAGGCCTTATAGGCCGAGGAACGCCACCTGCCCAATCTCTGAATGGAAGTGGAAGGATACCCCATGACAGCCGCTGTTGAGGCTGCCCCGATTCTAAAGGAGTGGGTCCCAAACCACACCCCAGACAACCCCAACTCACCCAAAGCCCATGACGTTACTGCCCAAAACTGATGCTTTGTCAACAGGCTACCATTCGAACGTATAAACGAAAACCCCTCCATGGGCCCCCTAACTGCCAAATAAGCAGCCAACGCAGTAACTGGACACAGCTCAAGCTCTGAACAACTACCCAACTCGAGCACCGTACCCTTCTGCAACTGATCCGTCTTAGAGCGACGGACAGTGATGACTGCCTTACCCGCAAATAGCTGCAGATTCCTTAATAACAGAGCCTTACCAGAAAAATCATTTCTAGACTGTGCCACCAGCTCACTTACTCTAAGAGCCCCCCAAAAGCTAACAAAGACACAGCGTGAAACAAACATGCTTCGAATGACAAAGCACACACCACATCCCAAACCCTCTTTAAACCCTGCAGAATCAAAGGAGACACAGGATTCCGCGTATCAACCCTGGGACTGGCCTCTCTGGCCCACCCCTTCAGCATCTTTTGACTACGAAAGTCAGCTGTTTCTTCCCTATAACCCAGCACCTTACTGACAAAAGCCAATGCAGACAGGCACCCCCTAATGGATCACAAGCCAACCCCTTACCTCGCAGTGAAACACAGTAATGGAGCAAATGCTCCACCAAGAGAAGCTAAACCCTGCAATACCGTACCTCAGCCCTAAAGTCTTCAAACTGCTGCACAGCCTGTTCATAAGACTTCCTGGTGCTGGGTGCAATGGCTGGACCTATCACTCTGCAGGCCTCGGCTCTCCAATCAGCCATAGCTCCTGGGGCATTGGCACCGGCTCTCTGTCGGCATCTGGGGCCAGCTGACGAAACCTCTCCATCTGTTTACGAGATAGAGCGTCAGCCACCCCGTTACTCATCCCAGGAACATGCCTGGCTAAAAACAAAATGTTAAGCTGCAAACAGCGCAGAGTGAAGGCCCTCACCAATCTCATAACCTGGCCAGATTTGGATGAAAGGGAATTAATGACGTGGACCACCGCCATATTATCACTCCAAAAATGGACAGTGTGATTGGCCATATCCTTCTCCCACAGAAAAACTGCGACTAAAATAGGAAAGAACTCAAGAAACGTAAATAGACTCCAAAACACAAGGAACCAGCAGCATCAGACATGACCTGAAGCTCAGCTTCGAGCCTCATGTTGTCCCTCCAAAAAGAGACTTCATTAAAGGACTCCAAAAATTCCTGCCAAACCCTCAAATCATCCCTCATGCTGCAGGTGACCCTAGTTCTGTGCTGAGGCAAGCGTAACCCTGCCATAGCATCGCACAGCCTTCTAAGAAAAGCCTTCCCAGGAGCAACCACTTTGCAAGCAAAGTTGAGGTGCCCAACTAGCTGCTGCAACTCCAACAAAGTAACCTTCCTTTTAAGAAGAAAGGTAGAAATCCTAGTCCTCAGCTCCACTATTTTCTGAAGAGGCACCCTAGACAACTGCGCAATAGTGTCAATCTCAATCCCCAAAAAGGTCAACCTCTGCGTCGGACCATCAGTATTCTCAGGTGCTAAAGGAACCCCAAGCTCTGCCGCCAGCTCAACAAAGCCAGACAGCAACTGCCCACAACGCCCAGTCCCCTCAGGACCCACAAAAAGGTAGTCATCCAAATAATGAACGACATCCTGCAAACCCACTTTCTCCCGCACAGCCCATTCCAAAAATGTACTGAAACGCTCGAAATCCGAACATGACACAGAGCAGCCCATTGGCAATGCTCTATCCATGTAAAATTGACCCTCAAAAGAAAACCCTAGAAGTTCAAAATCATCGGGATAGACAGGTAAAAGGTGAAACACAGACTTAATGTCGCATTTTGCCAATTCTGTCCCCATCCCGCAACGCCTTACCACGGCAATAGCCTGGTCAAAGCTGGTGGACTTAACAGAGCATAAGTGCTCATGGACTTCCCCTTAGGAAAAGACAAATGGTGAATCAAACGAAATTCACCAGGCGCCTTTTTAGGCACCACACCCAAAGGTGAGACTCTAAGAGTACTCACTGGAGGATGTGAAAAAGGACCCAGTATCCTTCCCTCAGCCAGCTCTTTTGCAATATTGTCCCTAATGACCTGCTCCAAGCCCTGAACTGACTTAAGGTTTCCTGACATAAACGGAACTCGAGGACCCTGAAAAAGGATCCTAAACCCAACTTTAAAACCTTCTTAGAAATACAAACTATCAACGCTTCGAGGGCACCTCGGGCTGGGCCCCTTTCTTAGCTGGAAAGGCACCTCCGCTCCTGCCAGGCTTCTTCGTATTTTTAAGCCCACGGACTCTAGGGCAGTTGTCAAATGAGTGGGAATCACAACACATGGGGCACTCGTGCTTGAACTGGCATGCCTTCCTATTACATACCCCAAGGGATCCAAATTCCCAGCAGAGCATGCGAGGTTGAACCGCCTGCCCCGCTGCACCGCGGGGAGAGCCTGATGAACCAGCAGCGGATGTGGATGACCTACTCACCAAGTGACCACTATCAGAGCGATCACCCAGATTAGGCGTAGCCGGGGACATAACCTGCAGCCAAAGCTGCTGATGGATCCGATCCCACTGAAGGGACAGATACAGGGCAGCCCTCATCCTAAATTCTTGGTCATATTGTAACCAGGCTGGTCCACTAAAGGCCGTATAGCCTTTATAAATTATGTCCAAATACTGGAACAGGGATGCTGCCCGCCACGGCATAAATACAGAACCCAGGAAGCCAATTAGCCCAAGTCCTGTCCACCTTCTGTTTTTTCAATTTTTCCTTCTCTTTCTCATCCAATTCTTCCTTGTCTTTTTTCTCAACCTCTCGAAAAAAGAGAAAAAATATCCACGTACTCCCCTTTTAATATTTTTTCCCTAGTAGCAGAAAGCAAGTGGTCCTCCAGCGGCAAGGCAACCTCCCCAAACGGCAAAGCAGCAAAAGGCACCATCCCATATGTTGAGGGTGCCCCCATAAAGGAACCAGCCATGCCAGGATGCCCTGCACCCAGGTACACACTAGGAACTCCTTGCCCACATGGCCAAGCCCAATTCTGAAATGCGCCCAACGCCAAGGAGGCAGGTGCCCCCGCGCTTGACAGGAAAGTGCCCTGCCCGGCCACCGAAGCAGGCCCCCATGCTCCCCATGGCCAAACCTGGCCAGGCCCCACCTGTAAATTATCACCCAACCTACCTCCGAATCCAGCAGGAACCAATGGCAAACCGACCCCCAATGCTCCAGCCACCGCCATCAAACCCACATCCGGACCGCAAAGGCCAGCGTCCCTGCCAGACACGACTCCACCAGACCTGCCCTCAAGAATAGATAGCCTGGTGAGAATACTCGCCTGCTTACCCTTCTTAGATTGCCTCACACCTTCCTCCCCACCTGGAGAAAGGATGCCCACTGCCTGTTCCAATGCTCTCAATCTATAAGCAATATTGGAATCGACCACCATATCACCCTCCTCATCAGAAGAGGATAAGGGCGGCGGTGGCATTTTTGCAGGAGCCTTGGGCGCCTTAGGCGCTGGCTTTTTTCCTTTGGGCTTGCCTGACCCTTTTCCACCAGCCATCTAAATAGCAAGCACAAGACCACAAAATGGCCTCCTGCAGCTCCACTCTAAAATGGATTCCCCCTGAAAGAAGAAAGGGAACTCAAAATGGCCAAAAAGCCTCTGCTGCACACCAATGTCTCCAGTAGGAGAAAAATTGGGGGGGGGGGAGGGGGAGGCTCTCCAAAATGGTCACCTGCCACCTCAAGGGTAATAATAAAAAAAAACCCAGGTTGCCCCACAGGCCCACACCCTCAAAAATTAAAAGGGGAAAGACCAACCCCTGGGCTCCACAACCCCTGCCCCAGCAGACCCCAAACCCTAGGCGGACTCAGCCACCAAGAAGGACAACGCCACGTCCTCCACCGTCTCCGATGCCACCGCCAGCCCGCAGCACTGCAGCCGACGCTCCAGCCGACACCGATGCTCCAGCCAACGCTTCACCCGCTGCTGCCCAGTCGACTGCCCCAACAAACCCCGACGTCCAACCAAAAACAAAAGAAAAGCTTCAGCCTTAGCCGATCGTCTGCCAAGACGAAGGAGCTGATGAGGAGCCTTTTTCTCTGCGCGCCAAAACGGGCGCCCCCTGACTCTTCCCATCCAGGGAAGCAAACCCTGCTCATGCAGCCTAGCAGCTACGTTGCAGTCTGCAAGCATAAGATTAGCCATCCTTAGCACTTGGATGTGAGACCACCAAGGAAGGCTGAGGTTGCTATGTGGAGGAAGACCATGGTAAACCACCTCAGCTGGTCTCTTACCTGGAACGTCCTGTGGATGGGGTAACCATGAGCTGGTTGCACCTTGAAGGATACTCCTCTTGCTTCATATTAAGCATGCAGTTTAGATTAATGGAGTGGTCTGAGCTTGATGATGTAAAGTATACTATTATGACACAGTTGGCTGTAGAAATGCATTCTTCCCTGGTTTGCAATTTACAAAGTGCATGTGTTTCTGGCAGTTTCCTATCTGCCAAATTCAGAATCTTGGTGTTTCTGCCACAGTAGGCCTTCGGTCCATGTCCACTATTTTCTTTTTATGTATTTATTCTTTGATGTCTTTGAAGATGATCCAGAAAACTGAAGTGTTCTGAAGTAGCAATACATTTAATATTTTGTTGTAGTATTAAAATTAATACTGACCTTAAAAGGAGGTGCAATTGATCTTAAAAGAAGGTGCAATTGATCATTGTACTTTAGCTTTGGCAAAATACATTTGAAATTAAAATTGGGACTTACTGTAAGCATTTCTTCTCATCAGCAGACTGGAAGGTGTCTTTAATACTGGGTTACATGTCCTCCTTGCTCCTCAGGCGGGGCTTATGCAAATAAATTTTGCAAGGATTCTTCCATCATTTGGAGGCAGATCTAAGTATGGATGGGCATGAACTGGCTCATGAACTAAAGTGATATTCACAAACTGAAAAGCCTTCCATGAATTTTAAGGCAGCTTGTGAAGAGCAGAGAGCAGGAGTTTAAATGGCTCCAAGCCCTGTCTGAGGAGCTATCTGCTACTGACAAATATCTGGAGACAGATACTCTTGGTCTTATGTGACAGTCAGGCATAATACTACTGCCTGTTCCATGAATTGGGGGATCACATGCTAGATTAATAGGCGAGGATGGATTAAAGTGTGTGAACACATTATCAGATGTGACCAGTTTCTTGGCATTTAAGAAGACTTCCTCACAGACATGTGACCACACCCACTTTTGACTCTTCTGTAACAGTTCAGTGAATGCAATGTAGTTGCCAAACTTTTACATAACAAACCCTAAAAATTGTAGGATGTGTCATGTCCTGGAGCTGTGGAGTTTCCAGGGCTGCCTTGATTTTCTTTGGACACTTATGTAAGCCTTGTACATCTGTGATATGCCCACAATATGCTACAGACTCCTAAAAAAAGGTATGTTTTGCATGGTTGGCTGACAACATATATTCTTCTAACCATTGTGGTACTTTTTCCAAGGTTTTCAGATGTCCCCTGTGCCATGATAATGCCATCCAGACAGCACTTTGTTTTTGAGGTACCTTGCAAAACTTGCTCCATTGTGCTTTGCTAAATAGCCACAGCTAATACAATACTAAACATTAGTTGTATTGGTACAGACCTTTTGAAGTGTTGGTGATGCCTTAGAATCTTCTAGTTCCATTGCAAGTAGACCTGTGTCAAATCAGTTTTGCTGAATTGTTTCCCTTTTGACATGGTTGCTTATATATGATCAATTTTTGGACCGATACCAAAGCATGGTTTTTACTAACCCTTCAGAGCAACACACACACACCTTTTTAGCATGAGAAAAATAGAGATTGCCTATTCAGTCCAAGCAACTTTGGAAATATATCTTCCTTCACCAAGCATCCACTTTGGAACTAATATTATAAGGTGGTCTGACACTGTAAAAGTTGGACTGTGTATTTTCAACTAGTACTGCTTTTTTACTTTTAGAGTTTTTGTGCCTTCTTTGAATATTTCTGATCCCTAATTTAAGATATTTCCCAACTTTTACTTGACTTTAGTAACTTCTTTTGTAGGATTGCAGCACCTGTATGGCTTTCCAATCAAGGAGCAGTTTTTGTGCCCATAAATATATAATTCCCCTTTCATTTTAGCAAATCCAAACTCCCTCATTGGTTGGAATTGGGTGGGACTGTGGTGCATCAACTTTTGGCCCATCAAACCATCAATCAACTGCTCTTGCATCGCATTGGCTGACTCTGTCCTCCCCCATCCACTGCTGGCCCCAAGACAGACGAGGATTGGCCTTCTGGGGAAACTGCTAGGCAGTGGCTGCTGCTAGGCAACTAACCTTGCTTCTCTCAATAACAAGCAACCAAACTTGGTTCTTTCAGTAGAAGCCAGTAGGGGAGGCATTTTCAATTCCTATTTTGGCCTTTGAGGGAGAACGCATTGATTGACTCTGCTCTTTTCTCCTACCCGAGTGGCTAGCCAGCCAAGCTGATTCTTGCAGTAAAAGGCAACCAACCTTAGTTCTGGCAGTTTCAGCCTCTCCCTACTCTCCCATTGGCTAAGCTGCCTGTTGCACTGCTTTGCACAGGAGAGAAAGAAAGTCTTCCCTTAACTGGCTAAAGGATGGAGGAGGAGGGAAAGAACCACAGAGAAAGCCTTCTCATGATTGGCTGAGGTTGGGAGGAGGAAGCAAGGCTTTCTCTCAATTGACTGAGGACTCCCTTGATTGGCTAAGGAGTCTGGGAAGGAAACACCCAGTGACAGGGGTAAAAATGGTGTTCTGTTGCAGTAGGCCAGACACAGAAAGACAGATAGGGAGGGAAAGTGAGAGACAAAGAGAGACTGAAGTCAATGTTATCAGAGAGAGTGTGTTGTTCTGAAAGGTATTACTAAAGGCCTCTGAGGGAGAACTCCTTGGGGCCAAACCTGATTATGGCTGCCAGTTCCAGGTTTGTGGAAAAACCCTGGAGAGTTTAAGGAGGGCATACAAGTTAGGGCTTTAGAGTGGGGACTGCCCCAGGTTCTTGCTGTGGAAGCTGACTGGTTGATTTCAGACCAGTCACACACTTCCTACCTCACCTACCTCATAGGGCTGTGCTGCAGATCAAAGGGGGGAGAGGAGATTCTTTGTTTTCTCTGCTGTGGAGAAAGACTGTCCTTTTACTATGTAGAGGCTGCAAGGAGCGTGGAGACGATGGAAAGCTGAAATCAGATGGAGAGATAAGGGGAAGGAGATAGGGTTGTCAACTTCAAGTTAGGAAATTCCTAGAGATTTGAGGGGTGGAGCCTGGAGGGAGTGGGGTTTGAGGAGGGGTGGGACCTCAGAGAGGTGCAATGCTATTTCCTTTAGGAGAACCAGTGTTGCCAATCTTCAGGTGAGGGCTGGAGATCACCTAGGATTACAACTGCTCTCCAGATGGCAGAGATCAGCTCCCCTTGAGGTGGGGGGGAGTCAATGCCTTCACTCGGGTGGGTGGGAAGACAGCAAGGATGGGGGGGGCGCTCTCCCAGAGCCTCCTTCTAGAGCCTTATCCCTAGTAAATAAAAAAGCTGAGTATTTCCCCCCCTAACTTCACAACCAGGACTTCTCAGCATGCACAGACCTGGAAAGTGAAAACACACAAGTAATAAAGGATGAGAGGGATGTAATTATTCATAAGCATCAGTTTAGTTTTGAAGACCACAAAAAGACCTTTTCTTATTGATGTTGGGAAATCATGTTGAGGAACTTTGAGAAGATAATGTACTGGAAAATTAGACTGCTATTTGGAGCCCTTCCTCTGTTTAAGAGCCCTTTCCAAGACAGACACCCCTAACTTGTCCTTTTTCAAGGTAAGGAGAGACCTTGAAAGAATAAGAATAGATTTGGGTCAGCATGGCGGCCAATAACCAAAAATTATATTCTGGAAAATGGATTATAACATGTGCACATTTATAATTTTCAGATTCTTTAGTTAGTCCTCTGTTTTACCTTGGTAACCTCTGCACTGCTGAGGTATTAATTTAAAATATGTAAATACTTAAGAGAATATTTGAGGTTCCACAAAAGATAATCACATGTTTAGAGCAGCTGCATACCATTCACATTCTTTAATGTTTGAACCATAGCAGTGGTTATTTTTCTTGACTTCACATATCTCAGTAGTATTTAGGTGTGGAACTTTAATTTCATCTTGCTCTTACCAAGGGCTAATTAATTTGCCCCAGTTTTATAATAAACTGTGTCAGCAGTTGACCTGCAGGGATGACACCCTCTCACTCACTTCATTGGCAAACATCCCAGTTCTGCAAAAGACAGCAGAGGCACGCGTGGGACAGATGACTTTCAGCTAAATTTCTCATCCTCCAATTCACAAACAAGAAACTTTGTAGGCTTGTTTTGGTGGTAAAAAGTTGTAGATTAGGAGAAAATAATAATTTTCATCTTCTGATGTGCTCAACTATAGTTGGCACTTACAAGTGAAATAAATGTATCCCTCTCATCCTTTTTTTAACTCATGCTTCTCTGATTTCTGCTCCCCTCCCACTATTTCTGTCCTCTTTCTCCCATATTGTCTCTTGCATTGGGCAGCGGTATGCTGAGAGCTCTTTCAGATGGGGCGTGTTTTTATTTATGAAGTACTGTAAAGCATCAGATACATTAATATATTGTAGTAGTAACAGTAATATTAAATATTCATCTTCAAGGCACTAATAATATGGAAACTGATAAAGAAAAACAGTGATGCAGTGAGAAGAAATTCTCCCAGAACTTGCTGACCAGATGGAGGCAGCAGTGTTCCAAATTTGTGCATGAATTTGTGAAAGATTTGAGCATTGTGAATATTTTCTACACATATACTGCAAGTTTTGCAAGACGCTCCCTGGAGGAAGGACCTGGCCATTCGAAATGGGCTTTACTCTGCTAGCGGTCCATTGGAGCTCTTTCTGGATTTATGATTTGGACTGCTTGCACACTGTTGAATATATGTGCATAAATATGCATATGTGGTATGTAAAATGATGAGGTTGCTGAAATGCACTTTTTTCCTTATATGAATTACATTTTGTAATAATATTTTTCACAGAGTGATTTTGATTTATTTGATTGTATCACCTGGAGATTGGCAACGCTGGTTCCCCAGGAGGAAATAGCATTGAACCTACTTGAATGATCTCTAGCCCAGGAGAAAAAGGCTGATTTGGAGGGTGGAGTCTATGGCATTGCACCTGTCTGAGGTCCCACTTCTTTTCAAACCCTATCGTCTCCAGGCTCCACCCTTTAACTCTCCAGGAATTTCCTAACTTGGAGTTGGCAATTGCTAAGTCACACTGGCTGTCATGGGGGGCAGCTGCTGAACAGGAACAAGCAGCCAGGCCTAGTTAAGCCATGGCGGTCAGGTGGTATCAAGTCACACAAAGGGTGCTGCCAGGCCTAAGTAGCCAACCTCCAGGTGGAACCTGAAGATCTCCTGGGATCCAGGCGTCATTTTGGGCAGCTCATAGCAAAGCTCCAGAACCTCTAAATTTTATTGTACTTTTTCTTAGCCCCCTCCCCAATAATATTTGCTTTTGGGCTCCGTTGTTCAAACACAATGTGAGAATTTTGCTGAACTCTAAGATTTGACAAACTCTCTAATATTTTCCCCCACAAAAAAGGGAAAATAACCAAAACATATAAAGCAGACGGATGGAAATTTTCATCATGCCACTGTGGCCAGTGGCCACACAGGAGGAAGTAATTTAAAAAGTATGATGGGAGTAAGGTTTTATTATTGCAATTATAATTTAAGAAGCATTTTAAAGTAGATTATGAGCTAATATAATTTAGTACATCTTCTGGTGATGCGAGGGTTGTGTGCCATATGCAAATGAGTTGTGCTAATGAAGAAGAAGAAGACTGCAGATTTATACCCCACCCTTCTCTCTGAATCAGAGACTCAGTCTCCTATATCTTCTCCCTCCACAACAGACACCCTGTGAGGTGGGTGGGGCTGAGAGAGTTCTTCCAGAACCAGCCCTTTCAAGGACAACTCTGCGGGAGTTATGGCTGACCCAAGGCCATTCCAAAAGCTGCAAGTGGAGGAGTGGGGAATCAAACCTGGTTCTCCCAAGAGTCTGCGCACTTAACCACTACACCAAACTGGCTCTCCAGCACCTCTTTTCCTACAAAATGACCCCTGCTGGGATCACAACTGAACTCCAGATGGCAGATCTCTCCCCATCCTGGAGAAAATAATTGTTTTGGAGGGTGGACTCATGGCATTATATTCAGCTGAGGGCTCTCTATTTACTGCCTAGCAACACTCTCTGGCTAGCAGCTTCCCCAGTGAGCCAATCCTTGTCTGTCCTGGGGTGAGGCTAAGGGGAGGAGGGAGTGACAGGAAAGAGGTGGTTGCCATGACCTCTGAGGAAATTACTTGTGAGGCCTCAGTAGAGTGGCAGCCCTTTCTGAGGCTGGTTGATGGAGAGAACACAGAGAAGCATTGGAGATGTGTCTGTCTCTGAGGTAAGACTGTTTTGGTGGTTTGTTCAGTGTTCCTGGACCTGCAGTAGTTGGGGGACATGAGAGTCAGCCAAAGGGAACCCAGAGGTGGTGACTGACACATGGTGGACCAATGGTTTATGGAGTGCAGGTATCAACCAATGGAAGAGCTCCGTTTGGCCAATACCACCATGGTTTTATTATTACAAAGGAATGACATTAAATAAATAAAGGTGCCGCTGGACTTCTAGGTTACAAAAACTTATTTCATTGTCTAAAATTATTACTAGAATAATAATCCATAGAAATAAATTCATTGATGCCACCTGTAATTCTTGTACCCTGGTTGCATTGTTATTAACATAAATTGTTCGAAAAGAACTGAATCTATCACAAAACTAAATAGTTAAGATAAATACACTTACAGAGCAAGTTAGTCCAATGGCTAACATGGACCAGTATGATGGGAATCAGATAAGAATATGTGATATCAGCAAACTATTCTAAGTCTTTAATTGCCTGTTGTGGAAGAAATTATGAATAAATGAGCATGAATGAAATTATTAACCGTCCTTGATGCCAGAAGTTAATCTTGTAAAATTCAACAGACTTTTCATGAGAGTATCACACATTATTTAGATAGATGGAAGAAATCTTTTGTGAGGAAAATAACAGACAGAAACATCATGGGAGTCTGAAGTGAGTTCAGTATGTAGGGAAACAAATAATGGACAGATGAGCATTATTAGAATAGATCTGAATAGGAAAACAGGCAACTGAATATCTGCCTTTAGGCGATCAATTTGAGTGAATCTATCTTTGGACTATGCCTATAGCCAAATGGCTGAGAGAACAAAATCAATATCTATTCCCCCCTCCCCCAAAAAGCTTATTATAACAAATGAGTAAGAATGAAAAGTCTCTGCCTTGAAGCGTATGAATCTTATTAAATAGTGGACAGCAGCAGACCAAAAGAATAGATAATCATCAGAGGGAATCAGAGTTAAACTGTTACAAGGTCATCTATTGTAGTTGTGCCTGGAGTGGGGCCAGCCTGTGGGGAGTAGGGGAGAAGGATGACACAGATACTGTGGTGGGAAGAAACAGGCCACAACATTATTTACTGAGGTCTTGGCAGAGTGTAGGCTGAGGATAATGAGTGCAGTTGACAGTCCAATTGCTGTCAGTACCTTCTCCAACCCACTTGTTGAGGTAACTACGGGCAGAGAGTTTGTGTAAGGGCTGGAAGTGGTGGAAACCACTATTGCCATCATCATTATCTGGGGTATGTGGCCAATACACCAGACTCAAGGTTGGCTGTTGTTCCACCCTGCCATTCAGAGCCCTTTAAGGTTCTTTTGGTTATGCAAACTGCTTTGAAGCCATCTGGGTGTCTCTCCCCACTGCTGTTTAACATTAGTCACTCCTTATTTATCTGGAACAGAAGAATAGCTTTCTTTTTTTTGGTCAATTGCTGTTTCTTCAGCATGAGGCACATCAGCTCAGACAAGACAATGAGATTGCCAAGGCACCCAGAAGTGACCAAGTTGGCCATGGAGAAAGCTTGTTGTTTCCCAAGTGGCTGCTGTGGTGCTTGTGGTGGTTTTACTCAACCAGCTTGCTCTCTTCAAGACAGTGATATCACATCTCTGAGCTAGATATTTGAATAAAGACTGTCTCCAAATTGGAGACATAGACCAGGAGACTTTGAAAGGGTATGTCTCTGATTATGAATTATCAGGCATTTTTACTACTAAGCTGAGCCGTCTAGGTTCTGGTGAACTCTTTCTAGCTATACAAATGACTTCTGAAATGAATGTCAAACAGAGGGACTGTACTGGCTTCCTCTGTCACACACTCACTGGCAAGAGCCACATGTTGGCTTCCCCTCTCACACACTTACCCTGCCTCCCTGCAGCAATTTAAAGGCACACACACCTTCCAAAACACAAGCAGTTATTTGCAAACTTCTTCTAAGCCTGCCAAGGCTTCCCCTCTAACCCCTTTAAATCTTGGGGGTAGCTTTGGGGGTGGGGCTTCCCCCCTGCCAGCCAGCTGGCTGGTGGCAGGGGTGAGCCTGTAAAACTGAGGGAATCTCCCACTGGGACCTGGGGACTGGCAAGCCTAATGATTGAACACTGAAAGGAGTTCTGGCCATCACATTTAAAGGGACTGTGTTCCTTTTAAATGCCTTCCCCTCATTAGAAATAATGGGGGATGGGGGCACCTTGTTTTGGGGCTCATAGAATTGGACCCCCTGGCTCAATCTTTTTGAAACTTAGGTGTTTGTTTGTTTTTTGAGGAGAGGCATTAGATGCTATGCTGACAATTTGGTGCCTCTACCTCAAAAAACAGAGCCCCAGATACTCCCAGGTAGATTCTCCTTTATATCCTATGGGCACCAGTCTCCATAGGGTGTAATGAAGTGCTCAGCAGATATTCAGCTCCCCGCCCCCAACCATTTTCTGATAACCCTGAAGCAGGGGAGGGCCTCCAAGCCAGGGAATCCCCTGCCCTCAGCTGGGGATTAGAAACACAACTGGGGATTGACAACCCTAATTCTCAGCTAGTGGTGGCTCAAAACCTCCTGGTTTAGGGAACTAGATTGATACTTGGGAGCAGGTGTCTTGAAACATTGTCAAAGAACCAAGAAGTCTTTTCTGGCTCTAATTTTCTTACTAGTTCTTGTTTTAAGATGTGAAATTTTGTACAGTTACCAGGACTGGATTAACAATTAGGCCAAGCAGGCACTGGCCTATGGGCCCCCACGCTTTTAGGGGTTCCAGGCTGGCTTCCCCCCCCCCCCGCCCCTGCTTGCAGCCCTCTCAGCCTGCACATGCAGCCAGTAACTGAGCTGCTCTTTGCCCAACTTGCCTGATGTGGCTGCTGCTGCATCATCGCCAAGTTTGCCTCTCTCTGCCTCTCCCCCACAGCTTTGTCAAAGGGGTTTTTGAGACGGTGCCTGCAGGCTGCAGCAGGGAGGGCACTCTGACTTTGAGATAATTTACAAGGGGCCCCCAAGATTTTGACTTCCTAGAGGCCTCCACAGGGTTTAATCTGGCACTGACAGCTAACCTTTCACATATTATGGACAATTTCAAAAGCTGCTGAAGTTTTAGTCACTATTATTTAGTCAGTAATATAAAAGTATAGCTACAAAACAACTTAGGAGGGAAGTACTGATGAATACTTGAATAAAAAGGTAAAGGTATTTATTTATTTATTTAAGATTTGTATCCCGCCCTTCCCACTAGTGGCTCAGGGCGGCTTCCAACAATTAGTCAAACATAAAAAAAACAATATTTAAATATATAAACAATTAAACATTTAAAACTATTAAAACATTAAAAACCAGTAAACATTCTAGATATATACATATAAAACAAGAGTCTGGCAAGCTACATTGAGTTCTCATCTTAGCTAGGTGTAAGCTAGCCGGAAGAGGGTCGTCTTGCAGGCCCTGCAGAACTGAACAAGGTCCCGCAGGGCCCTCACCTCCTCCGGCAGCTGATTCCACCATGTAGGGGCCATAACAGAGAAAGCCCTTTCTCTGGTGGATTTCAAGTGGGCTTCTTTTGGCCCGGGGATAGTGAGGAGATTTTGTGTTCCCAGCCTCAGTACTCTCTGGGGAACGTGGGGAGAGACGGTCCTTCAGGTAGGCAGGTCCCAGGCCATATAGGGCTTTAAAGGTAATAACCAGCACCTTGTACCGGACTCGGTATATCACTGGAAGCCAGTGCAGGGTCCGAAGACCCGGCCGGATGTGTCCCCACTTTGGGAGACCCAGTAATAGCTGGGCCGCGGCATTCTGCACCAGCTGCAATTTCTGAGTTCGGGACAAGGGCAGCCCCATGTAGAGGGCATTACAGTAGTCCAACCTCGAGGTGACCGTAGCATGGATCACTGTTGCTAGGTCGTCGCGCTCCAGGAAGGGGGCCAACTGCCTTGCCCGCCTAAGATGAAAAAACGCGGACTTGTCAGCGGCTGCTATCTGAGCCTCAATCTTTAGGGAAGGCTCCAATAGCACCCCCAAGCTCTTGACCCTGTCCACCGCTATCAGCGGCGCACCATCAAAAATTGGTAGGGGGATTCCCCTTCCCAGCCCGCGGCGACCCAAGCAAAGGACCTCTGTCTTCGCAGGATTTAGCCTCAGCCCACTCAGTCTGAGCCATTCAGCCACGGCCTGTAGTGCCCGATCAAGATTTTCCGGGGCGCAGACCGGCTGGCCATCCATCAGTAGATAGAGCTGGGTGTCATCAGCATACTGGTGGCACCCTAGCCCATACCTTCGGGCAATCTGGGCAAGAGGCCGCATATAGATGTTAAATAACATCGGGGAGAGAACCGCCCCTTGGGGCACACCACATTCGAGTGTGCACCTCCGGGATAGCTCCCCCCCAATTGCGACCCTTTGTCCCCGACCTTCCAGGAAAGAGGAAAGCCATTGTAAGGCCAACCCCTGAATCCCTGCGTTGGCGAGGCGGCGCGTCACTAGCTGATGGTCGACCGTGTAGCATTTTGTTTGTTTTGAATTACCATCAGCTTCTCATGTGCCATTATCAAAAAAGACAAAAGAAAGATTTTAGACTGTTACTCAGTTCCCTAGGCTGGATCAGCATGTATCTATATGCATTTAAATGACTGGGTGGAAGACAGCAGAACAAAGGAGAATGAAAGGGGACTGCCCAGCCAAAGAAACAGAAAAAATGGGAATCTGGGATGCAGGGAAGCAGGGAACCATTATAGAGGGATATTAGACCATGCAAATATCACATTTTTGAAAAATGCTGTCAAGCATGCATACCATATATAATAATAATAATAAATTTTATTTGTACCCCGCCCTCCCCCGCCGAAGCAGGCTCAGGGCGGCTAACAATACGGTGACCAATGGTGCACCAACAATAAAACAGTTACACTAGAAACATTAAATTAACATTAAACTAACCTTAAAAGCCTGAATTAAAACAATTAACTAAAACATTTTATGACGCTATCCTTGACACTCTTCTAGTTGATGCTGATGGCGGATTTTCAGTTATTCATAAGCTAATTTAAAAAGGGTGGTCTTGCAGGCCCTGCGGAACTGATCAAGGTTCCGCAGGGCCCGCACCTCCTCTGGGAGTTGGTTCCAGAGATGTGGGGCTGCGGCCGAAAAGGCCCGAGAGCGAGTATTCTGTAGTTTAATTTGTCTTGGCCCAGGGGTAGTCAGTCTGTTCTTTCCTACTGACCTCAGTGCTCTCTGGGGTTCATACGGGGAGAGACGGTCCTTCAGGTAGGCTGGTCCTCGGCCATATAGGGCTTTAAAGGTGATAACCAGCACTTTGTACTGGACCCGGTATACAATCGGTAACCAGTGCAGTTCGCGTAGCCCCGGCCGTACATGTTCCCATCTTGGGAGACCAAGTAACAGCCTGGCCGCCGCGTTCTGCACTAGCTGTAACTTCCGGGTCCGGCACAGAGGCAGCCCCATGTAGAGGGCGTTACAGTAGTCCAATCGTGAGGTGACCGTCGCATGGATCACCGTTGCTAGGTCCCGACGCTCCAGGAAAGGGGCCAACTGCTTTGCCCGCCTCAGATGGAAGAAAGCTGACTTGGCAGTGGCTGTTATCTGGGCCTCCATTGATAATGAAGGCTCCAGTAGAACACCCAGACTCTTCACCTGCTGCGCCGCCTTTAGCTGCACACCATCGAAGGTCGGGAGGGATATTTCCCTCCCTGGAGCGCCGCGACCCACACAGAGAACCTCTGTCTTTGCCGGATTCAGTTTCAGCCCACTCAGTCTAAGCCACGTTGCGATAGCCTGTAACGCCCGATCCAGGTCTTCCGGGGGGGAGGCGGGCCGGCCGTCCATTAGCAGATAGAGCTGGGTGTCATCCGCATATTGGTGGCAGCCCAGCCCAAACCTCCTGGCAATCTGGGCAAGGGGGCGCATATAGATGTTAAATAACATCGGGGAGAGGACTGCTCCCTGAGGCACCCCACAATCTAGTGTGCGCCTCTGGGATCGTTCACCCCCGATCGCCACCTTTTGTCCCCGACCCATGAGGAAAGAGGAGAGCCATTGTAAAGCAGACCCCTTAACCCCAATGTCGGCGAGGCGGTGGATCAGTAGCCGATGGTCGACCGTATCAAATGCAGCCGACAGATCTAATAACATCAGCACTGCTACACCGCCTCGATCCAGTTGCCGTTGGAGGTCATCTGCCAAGGCGACCAAGACCGTCTCCGTCCCGTGGCCCGGTCGGAAGCCAGACTGGCACGGGTCTAGGACAGAAGCGTCATCTAGAAATCTCTGTAGCTGCAACGCCACTGCCCTACCATGACAAGTGCACAAGGATTGAGAATCTTTTCTATATCCTTCTCCCTTTCCCCAACAGTCCCATTTTAGCCCTGGCAAAGTTGATTTTTGTGACTTAGGGACCTGTGTGACCTGCAGATTGGGAGGCTGCAATGAAGAGGTGAAAGGGGCAAAATCTGCCTTTTTCATAAGCGCCAGCTGTACAAGAGGTAGGATGGGGCACTCAAGCTCCTACAGGTTTGGCTCATTTGTAATCACCAGTTGTGAATAAACAGATGATTAATCATGGTTCAGATTGTTTGATCGTTGAATTTTTTGTCAGAGTTTGCTGGGTGGTGCATATCTGCATCAAGTGCAATCTACATGCACATACATAACAGAAGAAAGGAGCTTGATAGTTATATTTTCCCCATGGCTGCTTTAACACTGGGGATTTTCTATCCTAGTTCCATTCTCTCCTCATTTTGTGGCGGCAACATCTGTTAATAATGCCCAGAGAACAAGCAGATAACGTGGCTGGTGGGTGAAAAAGCTATTTCACATCAGCTAACCAGCTTGTGAGGTGTTTATGATGTTTGTCCAGCCAGCAAAGTAATCCCATGATCAGCTAACTATAGTCGCTTCCCATCAAATAATACAAGTCCACCTGATGAATTCATTTCAGCAAAAATTGCAACATTTCTAGAATGGAGGGAGATTTTATCCACTCCCTTCTCATTTTCTGTCCCATCAATGTAAGAATCAGCTGTCCTGGGGTCAGAAGAGACTACTGAAGGGATTTGGGGGAATATCCATAGCCATTAGCACCTCCCACTGATAGATTACAGGATCCTACCTTATGTTTTGTGTACCATTTAATGTTTAGGAAGCAGTTTGGTATGCTGGGGGCTCTATCAGGTTACAGAAGACGACGAAGAAGAAGATGATGATGACAATGATATTGGATTTATACCCCAGCCTTCACTCTGAATCTCAGAGCGATTTACAGTTTCCTTTACCACTACAACAGACACCCTGTGAGGTAGGTGGGGCTGAGAGAGCTCACAGAACCTTCCCTTTCAAGAAAAACTCTGGTGAGAGCTATGGCTGACCCAAGGCCATTCCAGCAGGAGCAAGTGGAGGAGTGGGAAATCAAACCCAGTTCTCCCAGATAAGAGTCCATGCTCTTAACCACTATACCAAATTGTCTCTCAGATGGGTATTGATACCAGCTATGGAAAATGAAAAAGTATATTCACTTGGAAGATCTTCAGAGTCCTAAAGACAACATAGGAGTAATTTGATCTGAAAACAAAGCTGAGATTGTCTTACGACTTCTGGTTGCAGGTTTGTGGGTTTTCTGGGGGTTTTTGCAAGCAGAAATACTAGGAACCTACTTATCTTCAGCAAGGTTGTTGGGTCAAGTACTTTCTAACCATACCATGCCACTAGGATTCCCCTCCTTAAGCTCAAGTTATACAGCATGAATAAGAGCACTGTGCATTCTGTTTTATATCCTGTTTGTCTTCTCACCCTTATATGATACTTCATGTTGGTCATAAGTCTCTTAAAATTGGCTTGATAGCAAAGTTATATTTAGGATGTTTAGGATAGCAAAGTTATATTTAGGATATTAACCGACTGAGCATCAAGAGAAGAAAAACAGTAATGATATTAGAGTTCTGCAAAATCCCTTTTGTTCCAGAACAGTATATCTAGTTGGTGTAATGAAAATTGAATTTTGGGGTGTATGGTTTTAGATATGAAATTTGGCCATTGAATTCTGAAACTCATGTTGTTTTTGTCTATGAAATGCACACCTCTGATCAGTGATGCCAGAACTTGCCTAAACATCTAGGTGCTTTATGAGTAGGTAGTGATGAGAGTTCCCTTGCTGCCAGCCTTGAATTGAGCATCATGGCTGGCATAATTAAATATAGCATTTATTCACTGAAATTTTAGTGCTGAATTTACACAGGCAGTTTCTAAGTGGAATCCAGACAGCTTTCCTAAAAACAATTTATTAAGTAGAACACTTTTAGTTCATTTATTGTAGGGAACCCCGATGTCTGTGACAGAGAACTTTATTGTCCGAAAATCAAACCCATCATATGTTGTTACCTAGATTGGGAAATTTATGAACTGAGGTTACACAGAGTTGGAGCATCCTGGATAGGGTCAAGATATCCATGGTGATGTGACCTATATTTTACTTTGATAATCATTAAACAAACGTTTTGATTTGTTTTAGTACTCTACAAGTTATGTACTTCCCACATCGAAATGTTAGTCCAGCCCATCTCTACAACTGTGACTTGTACACACTTTTCAACCACATTGGTAGCATCTTGTTTGATGTGCCTGCCTCCCATTTTTTGAGTGGGGGGTGCCATTTTTTGGTTTTGCCTGCACTCAAAAAATATGTAGATCCAGTCCTGAATATAGATAGGTAATCTATATGCATAGTGGACTACCCACAGCTCTGTGTGTGTGTATGATAATCATAATGATAAGCCTTACTTTTGTGAGCAAATGGAATTACACAGCACAAAATTAAGACTATTTCATGTTAGTTATGCAAGTTTAGGTTACTTTTACTGAAACAGTTACAGTCCTTTTCCACAATGTGCTACTAATTTAGTTTTTGAATTTTAAAACAGTTCAGCATGCAATGCTTTGTAAGCTTTTAAGCTTGTGCCTTTGTCAATTTTAAAATTCTCTCTTTTAAGATCATTTTGGTACACATGCATCATTAAAATCACATGAAGAATTTAGGGTACCAATGAAGAACTCATATGGTTTGCAGATGTTTCAATCAATATAAAGCTATCTCTGCCATACAATTTTATTTGTATATTTTACAGATACCAGCCTCCAGGTGGAGCCTGGGGATCTGCCAGTTTTACAACTGATCTCCGGATCACAGGGATCAGTTCTGCCAGAGAAAATGGCTGCTTTGGAATGTGGACTCTATGGCATTATACCCTGCTGAAGTCCCTCCGCAAATGCCATCCTCCCCAGACTGCATCTTTAAATCTCCATAAATTTCCTAACCTGGAATTGGCAAACATAATTTGCATTTAAGAAAATGAGTGAATTCATTCAAAATCCAGCACTCTTTGCTTTCAATTTTTGTCTCTGCTATGGCTGATACCACACAGCCAGTGGGCCTTCATCCCTTCTTGAATTCCTCTGTAGCAATTGTTTTGGGACTTTTATGAGACTTCATGAGACCAGAGCTTTCTTTTCTCAGAGACTAGGTTTTATTTCAGAGTGCTATATGTTGTAAGGTCAGTGGTGCCTTCGGTGGTCAGCCAGGTAATCACTGATGGCACTGAGCAGTGGGTTGGGTAATGTACAAGAGTTGTCATGGTGGGCACAGAGCTGATCATAGGTACACCTGCCAGTGTTGAGCCGTTGCAGGGCCACATCCAATGCAAGCAGCATGAGTGAGGAGTGTGTGGCTGGGTTCATTGGTCAGCTGGGCAGCAGGTTAGGGCTGCTGCAAGCAAGAACAAGAGCTGGTCATAGGCATACCTGCCAGCACTGAGCCCTCACACAGCTGTCAGGGCAGTGGCGCAAGGCTTGCCGCAGCAATAATGAGCATGAGAACTAAAATTTAACAAATTGGAAGTCAGCAGCCTGGGCTTGGTGAGAAGTTGGGGGCCTTGGTGGTAAGCCAGGGGGCTGGGACCCTGGGGGCCCCATTATAGCTACAGGCCTGAATAAAAGGCAGAGAAGATTAGCTTCTGCAAATTCCTTCCATAGGTGCTTGGATTCAAAACACTGAATGTTTGTTTTTATTGTGTTTTACCCTAAGATGTTTCCTGGGTAGTTACAGCAATTAAGAACCCATCCCTTTACATATGAATTTAAAATTATTTTATGTTTGAAATGTGTAGTTATATGAATACTATTTTCCCATCCAGAGATAGTTTAGCAGTCCTTTACAGTTGGCTTGAAATATCACCATCCAGGATCTTGGCTCCTTATTGTAAACCACAAACTCATAAGACCCAAACATGGAAGAAAAAAATGAATGCCCTCAGCCTAGTTTACAGGCTCATTACATTATATGGTTTATTTATGTCATCACAGAAATAAAATAGAAAATTTTCTTTCACTTGGAGCTGGTGTCGGATGGAATTGTAGGGGTAGTGGTTTGTTACAACTTTATACATGGGCCCTGTTGAATTCTGATTGTTTGTGAATGCTAAGTAGAACCAGTTCCAGTACAAACCTTTGAATTTCCTCCAATATGAAATCTGGAGTGACAGTTCAAGAATTCCATGGTGATTTCTCCCATAACAACCCCTTATTTTTTCCTTTATTTGGGAGCTTGAAAAGCAGTTTTTAAGGGAGTATGGGGGAGGGGCAACAAAAAAGCTGAAAGTATTAGAGAGTGATCAAAAGCCCTTCCACATATAACTAAACATGATTACTGAGTTGTGGCATGTGGGGAACAAAGTCACAGATTTAAAACATGTTCAAAGAGGGTGAAATTCTCACTGGGACAATGTCTTTGTGAAACAATTATACTAATAGCATTAAAAATAAAAAATGTACTGAGATCAGTGGAGAAATATTACTGTCTCCCTGGATATGGTGGTTGAAAAATCTAGAAAACCATGATTCACTAAGAAACCTGATTGCATTTCTCAGTGTTTGAATAATGGTTAGTCTCTCAATAGTATAATTTTGTATGCAATAAAAAAATAACTCTTTTGAAGTCAGCCCTAGAACTCGAGTGTAGTATTTAGCAAATGTTTAGTTTATGTACTGTTTAGTTTGTGAACATAAGAGAAGCCATATTGGATCAGGCCAATGGCCCATCCAGTCCAACACTCTGTCACACAGTGCCCCCCCCAAAGCACCAGGTGCCATCAGGAGGTCCACCAGTGGAGCCAGGACACTAGAAGCCCTCCCACTGTTACCCCCCCCCCCACCAGCACCAAGAAAACAGAGCATCACTGCCCCAGATAGAGAGTTCCATCTATAAAAAGTAAAGGTAGTCCCCTGTGTAAGCACCAGTTGCTTCCAACTCTGGGGTGACATTGCATCACGTTTTCATGGCAGACTTTATTATGGGGTGGTTTGCCATTGCCTTCCCCAGTCATCTACACTTTCCCCCCTAGGCTTGCCAATCCCCAGGTCCCAGCAGGGGTTCTTCCACTTTCCCAGACTCCTTCCCACCCCCAGTCAGCTGGCCAGCGGGGGAAAGCCCCGCCCCCAGAGGACCATGTGCCTTTGCACCTCCAGAGGCTTCAGTCTCTGATTGAAAGGCTTCCTCTTGGGATGGTGTGTCTGTGTTGCTGTGAAGAAGTTGGCAGCAACTCATGAAAAGAGAGGCCAATCCACCTTCAGAGTCACCAGAAACGGGGGGGCGGGGGAAGGGAAGCGAAACGTCTGCTGAGCACTTCATTATTCCCTATGTGAAGATCGAGTCTCATAGGGTATAATGGGGAATTGATCTGGAGGTTTCGGGGGCTCTGGGGGGGCTGTTTTTTGAGGTAGAGGCACCAAATTTTCAGTATAGTATCTAGCGCCTCTCCCCAAAGTACTCCCCAAGTTTCAAAATGATTGGACTAGGGGGTCCAATTCTATGAGCCCCAAAAGAAGGTACTCCTACCCTTCATTATTTCCTATGGAAGGAAGACATTTAAAAAGGTGTGCTGCTGTCCCTTTAAATCTGGCCAGAACTCTTTTGGAGTTCAATTATGCTTGTCACACCCTTGTTCCTGGCTCCGCCCCCAATGTCTCCTGGCTCCATCCCCAAAGTCCCCAGATATTTCTTGAATTGGACTTGGCAACCCTATTCCCCCCAGCAAGCTGGGTACTCATTTTACTAGCCTTGGAAGGAAGAAAGGCTGAGTCAACCTTGAGCTGGCTACCTCAACCCAGCTTCTGCCGGGATCAAACTCAGGTCATGAGCAGAGTTTGGACTGCAGTACTGCAGCTTTACCACTCTGCTCCATATCCCCTCTTGAAGCCATCTATGCATGTAGCTGCCACCACCTCAAGTGGCAGTGAATTCCATGTGTTAATCACCCTTTGGGTGAAGAAGTACTTCCTGCTATCCATTCTAACCCGACTGCTCAGCAATTTCATTGAGTGTCCATGAGTTCTTGTATTGTGAGAAAGGTAGAAAAGTACTTCTTTCTCTGCTTTCTCTGTCCTATGTATAATCTTGTAAACTTCTATCATGTCACTCCTCAGTCATTGTTTCTCCAAACTAAAGAGCCCCAAGCGCTTTAACCTTTCTTCATAGGGAAAATGTTCCAACCCTTTAATCATTCTAGTTGCCCTTTTTGGACTTTTTTCAGTGCTATAATATCTTTTTTGAGATGTGGTGACCAGAATTGGACATAGTACTCCAAATGAGGCTGCACTATCAATTTATACAGGGGCATTATGATACTGGCTGATTTGCTTTGACTTTATATAATGATTAATTATTCATATACCAGCAAATAGGGTTGTATTTACCTTCCTGTAACCTTTGCTTATCTTCCTAATTTATCCTCAAAATATATCCTATATATATCTTGTATATGTGTATACACACACACACTGCCTTTTTTGACCTTTTGCATCTTGAAATATAATATTCTGTTTGTAATAGCTCATGCTGTAATGAATTGCTTAGTCAACATGTTGTCGATTTTTGTTGAACACATGTATAATGATGGAGAATATGTATGAGGGCCTTATACTATGACCAAAGTGCAAAGCCATGAGGCAGAGCCTGTCAGTTGATGTTATCAGGTAATGTATCATGGGTCATTCAGGGCTCCTCAGGAGAAGAGAAGTACTGTGTAGCCAGCTCTGAGTAAGCAGAAGCCAGCAAGCAGGAAGACGAACTGCAGGCTGATCAGGATTTATAGGCAACGGCTGGTGCAGAGCCACTGACCACCCTGCCAACCCTCCAGCATCACCCACACCCTTTGAGCACCACAGACAGAGGCTGTGAGAACTACAGGAGAGATGGCAGAGTGCTCACCTTCTGGCCTGATGTAAGGTGATTGAGTAGTTGCAAATTGGACCTTTAGGCACATGTGTATAAAAACCAGACAAGGAAGGCTGTTAGGCATGGAAGCAATAAGTAAATCTATAATTGACTCTGTGGCCACAGACTTGGATCCTGCCTTACTCATGTGACCCTTTGACTGGCTTCTGACTGGCTTTTTTTTGTGTGTGACTCTGCTGGTCTTCTACTCATGAATAACCCTTAGACTGCTTGATTACCTCTCAGGGCAACCCCTTTGCAATGGCTCTCTTGGCCTTAAACACTTGGTCTGTATTGTTGATTTGGTTTCCCTTACTTGGACTTTGACTGCCCTCCAGGAACCCAGTTTGGCTCTGCCTGACCCATGGAACTATCTTGACCAACTAGTAAGAGCTAGGCAGGGGTGATCAAACTTGCTTAATGTAAAAGCCACATAGAATAAATGTCAGATGTTTGAGAACCACAAGACATGAACAGATATCACACATACATTTTTAATTAAATCCTTATGTATGCAGTCTACAACACAACCATGCTAGAAGAAAAAAAATTAAAGCAAAAACTGGGAATAACAATCCCTATAAAACCAGCATAGGAAAGGTTAGAGAATTATTTTTTGGCACCAGTGAGAAGGAAACATATGTACCATATAAATCACTGGCCACTGTTTGCATCATTAAGCATCTCTCTTTGCCTTGACACTAAAGTTAGTAAATACAGCTCCTACAAGAACTATGGAAGAAAGATGGAACCCTGCACAGCCCTCTTTTAATTCCATCCATCCTTCTAGTGGCTCCCTCAGTTCTTGCATTCTTGTTCCCTGCTCTAGGTCTCCAGGTGACCTCTGTGGTGGTGGAGAAGTGCTTGCAAGCCTGCCTATTTTCCCCTCTTTCCTCACTTCACATATGGCGGACATAGTTGCCTACCTATGTCAGCGCTCAGAGATTAACAGAAGCCCAATGCTAAGCATATTTACTAGAGAGTAAGCCTGCATTAAGTTCCTCCTTGTCCTCTGGGATCCACGCAATATATGTGAAACAACTTAATGTGGCTCCTAAGCCACAGTTTGGTCACCCCTGAGCTAGAGGCATTCCATTGACAGGTGCCATAATAACACAAAAATAATACTCTATATGTGATATGATAGCTGATTCATGATAGCTACCGTACTTTTTACAGCCAAGCTTGCACTTGCTAGTTGTAGCTATCATGCAGTAAATATGGTCTTTTAAGCAGGTTATCAAAGCAAGTCTTTCAAGAGACAAGCTTATCACCTTCTTATTTGGCTGTCTGTGTGAATTGCCCTTAAGAAGGAATGAGATCAAATGATTTCCAAACCAGTATCTCACCATCTTGTTGTGATTGCTAATGAGCATTTGTAATTAAGAGAATAAAATAGCTTTTATTCCACAGATAGAAATAAAAGGAGAGTGTGCTTTCAAGCTATTTACTATGGAATAATCTTTCTTTAGGAAGTTTTATTCCAGCAGGAATTGTTTCAAGATTAGCTGGCAAACCAATTGCTTTGTACAAGGTCAGCCAGGAGGCCTTGTATGCCACTGTGCAGCTGAATCTAACTAATCTTGTGGCCCATCTGGTGCTACAAAAACAACATCCCAAGCATTAGGGAGTAAGTAGATGTGTTCAGTGACCACTTCCCCAGCTTTTCATAGCAGTAGCCACCTGTGGAGTAAGGAGTAGGATTTGTTCCATAATGCTTAATTATCTAAAGAAGAGTAGGCATATACAAGTTGAAAGATCTTGCTGGAAACAAGAAAGAAATCCCTGATGAAGAAGATTACTTATTAACTGGGATGACTGTACTGGGCATTGGACTCTGGCTTATATAATGCAAATCCATCTCTTTTAACTTTCCCTGTGATTGCAAAGATGTAGGTCCATGAAACTTAAACAAATGATAAAGCATGCTTTATTTGAGACCATAAAGTCTTTTCAAATCTGTTATTTGTTGTATAAAAATAACATGTTGCCTTTCTTGGAGCTTTTGAGCATGGGAACAGGGTAGTGGTGGGGCTTCCTCTAGGCAAGATAATATAACACTTATGCTTAAAGCTATTCTTTAAATATTTAACAGAAAAGGCTCTGTATTATAAAGATACATATTAAGAACCTTGAATTAAAACCTGGCATATACGTTAAGCAAAAAAAGAAGTAAACCAAATATTTTTGCGATGTGATTGAGTGTGTTTATCAAAGTGTTTATGAAAAATTCTGACTTTTACAGTTTATAATCTGGATTCTTTGCATTGAACATGCACTGTGCTATTTTCCCCATGTACATTCTGTCAAGATGACAGCTACTATGGTAAAACTAAGTAGAGGTTCATTAAGGTTCACATATTCTCATTTTGGATTCTCTTTGTTTAGTACAATATGCTGCTATTTGATACTTCACTGTACAGTATCTCTTCTCTACTATTACAATAGTATTAGGTAACTGACTGCAGTTCTAAGAATATACTCAGAAGTAAATCCCATTAAGTTCAGTTAGACTTGCTCCCTAGTAAATGTATTTAAGAGTATGTCTTAAATCCTTTAAAATGTTCAGTAAATTAAAAGGAAGTGGAATGAAAAAAAGAAACTTATAGTACTCAGCCTCCCTGGTTGTATAGCTTTACTAAACCTTACGCTGGGCCTTATGAAATAGATTGCCATACAAGGGTAATAACTCAGTTCTGCTCCTTGTGTATGGTGAGATGTTTGTAATGAGGCACCCCTAGGAGTTAAACAAATTTCTCCTGTCCTGCAACAGGTTGCTTTGCTCACAGGGGTACTATTGTCACATCAAGTGTAAAGTAAGGGACTGCTTTTACATGTGTGGTAAATAAGACTAGGAGTTCACTGGGCCTAGCTGTTGTCTGCTGGATGCTCTGAAATAGCAGCTTTCAGAAAATGAGTGTTGAGTCCAGAGCACCAATTTCATCTCACTCAACCCATTTTTTCTGAGGGACACGATTTATATCAAATGACTATACCTTGTGCTGAGGCTTATGGAGTAGATTGTATATACTATTGGCGTACTGGTAATGCTGTTGCCTAACAACTTCTTAACAGAGCTGGTCTTGGAGGTAGTCTTGACCTATGGGATTTCAATTTCTGTTCCACTTTAGCAAGGTGAAAATTATGGGTAGGCTTCCCAACCCCCCCTCGCCATACACAAGGACCCCCCCCCCGATATGCAGCCTTCTCCCCCGCTCTCCAAAAATCAGGAAGCGGGGGAGAAATGGAGCCAATTTTTCTTCCACTCTAGGATTTTCTCTCTATGATACCAGATAGATGCTCTAGGATTTGTCTCTGTGATTCCCTGTGTGTCCCTTGCCGGCGCCGCCCCCAGCCAGCACAAGTCTTTGACTGACAGGGCAGATTCTAGTTCTGAGAGAAGTGGGCTTCAGTGGGCTTGCCCCGCCCTCCTTTCTTCAGCAGCCGCATTTCCTGTCCCAGCAGCCCTCATTTGGTGGGCGTGGGACTTGGGCAAGTTGCTTGGTGGTCGTCTTTGCTTCCTAGCCCCAGCCTGAGGCCTCAGAACAAGCTGAGGCAGCAGCCTCAGCACAGACTGCAGCTGAGCCACAATCTGGAAACAACAGGTAAGGGTTGTTGTTTTTTTCTCCAAAGAAGGATGACCTTGGTGTTATTTTTTTTTTCATGCTGCAGGAGTAGGGTTGCCATTCCCCAGGTGGGGGCAGGGGATCCCCCAGTTTGGAGGCCCTCCCCTTGCTTCAGGGTCGTCAGAAAGCAGGGGGAGGGGAGGGAAATGTCTGCTGGGAACTCTGTTATTCCCTATGGAGATTTATTCCCATAGAAAATCATGAAGAATTGATCTGAGGGTATCTGGGGCTCTGGGCAGACTGTTTTTTGGGGCAGAGGCACCAAATTTTCAGAATAGCATCTAGTGCCTCTCCCGAAAATACCCCCCCCCCCAAGTTTCAAAAAGATTGGACCAGGGGGTCCAATTCTATGAGGCCCAAAAGAAGGAACCCCTATCCTTCATTATTTCCTATGGAATAAAGGCATTGAAAAGGTGTGCCGTCCCTTTAAATGTGATGGCCAGAACTCCCTTTGGAGTTCAATTATGCTTGTTACAGCCTTGATCTTGACTCCACCCCTGGCTCCTGGCTCCACCCCCAAAGTCTCCTGGCTCCACCCCCAAAGTCCCCAGATATTTCTTAAATTGGACTTGGCAACCCTAATTATGGGCCAGTCTTAGTATGTGTTTTGTCCTACCCATATTGCTGATAAAACATTCAGATTAGTCTTTGGTTCTGATCAAGGATGAGGATTAGCTTTGATGGTTTGCCACTGCCATGGAAAGATCATGATGGTTGGGCTTTTAGCACTTACTGACATTGTAAGTACAGTGGACCCAGGCCTTTTTTTGTAGCAGGAACTCTTTTGCATATTAGGCCACACATCCCTGATGTAGCCAATCCTCCTGGAGCTTACAGGGCTCTTATTTCAGGGCCTACTGTAAACTCCTGGACCCATTAACACCCATTAATTGGATCCATTAAGACCTATTAAGACCCATTAAGTAGACCCATTAAGAATCAGGGGTGTCAAACTCATTTGTTATGAGGGCCAAATCTGACATAAATTAGACCTTCTTGGGCTGAGCCATATTGAGCTGGGCCAGGTCATGTAGGACTGGGCCTTGTGTGTACCTATTTAAGATTACGTAGCAGAGACATAAACTTTATAAGGGACACAGACAAACACAATTAAAGATTTAAAACCAGCTTAAAACATGCTTAAAATATTAACACTCATTGATCTTAATGGTGCATTTTTTGTAGCTCTCCCATGGGATCCAGGGAACTGGCCAAAGGAAGCTGTGGCTCTTTCTTTCCTTCCTTCCCCAAGGAACCAGGAGGGGGAGGAGCCTCAGCCAATAGAAGGAAAAGAGGCTTGGCTTAGTAGCTCTGCTGTGCAATCGATAGAGCCTTGCAAAGGAAGCAATCCTTCCTCCCCAAGGGAGGAGCCTCAGCCAATTGAGAAAATAGAGGTTTTGCTCTGAAGTTCCTGTGCGATTGAGCAAGTCTTGCAAAGGAAGCTGTTATGCAGAAGGAAGCAAGAGAGAGGGAGAAGGAAGCAAAGGACTACTAGTTGCTCGGGGGCCTGATTTTGCCCCCAGGCCGCATGTTTGACACCCCTGCATTAAGATGGTCTACTGTCCAAGGCTTAAGGATATAACTGGTTTTCAGATAGCCTCAGGTAAATATTCTGGTTGGTCTGGTCTGACTGTTCTGCTGGAATAGGGAATTGATTCAGTAAATTCAACTTCAAGGCATATTCTCCCTGCTACCAATGTGCATAGATTGTCATGATTAAAGAAGAAGATGAAGAAGATCTTGGATTTATATCCCGCCCTCCACTCTGAAGAGTCTCAGAGCGGCTCACAATCTCCTTACCTTCCTCCCCCACAACAAACATCTTGTGAGGTGGGTGGGGCTGGAGAGGGCTCTCACAGCAGCTGCCCTTTCAAGGACAACCTCTGCCAGAGCTATGGCTGACCCAAGGCCATTCCAGCAGGTGCAAGTGGAGGAGTGGGGAATCAAACCCGGTTCTCCCACATAAGAGTCTGCTCACTTAACCACTACACCAAATTGGCTCTCCAGTTTTATTAAACAATAATCTGAAATGGTAGGGATACTGTATCTCAGTGAAACTCAGAATGAATTAACTTATTGAATTCAATTAATAATGAGCTGGAAACCATCTGAACATTTATTCTGTGGCATGGATGACAATCTATATTAAGGGAAGGCATAATGCTGTCCAGTCTGAAAGAAGCTTTTGGAAAAGCATTCACTTGATCTCCAAGGTTTGTGAATTACGGACTTATATCAGATCTTCCACTCTGCCAAATTTATCAAAGAGTCAGTGACTGAGAAAGTTTAGGTGTCTCTGGATAAAATGGGCTATCAGAATCTGACTTCAGAGTTAGAAGTCTCAATGGTCCACTGTGACAGTTTCTGGGTTCTTTATGGATCCCTCCTGACCTTGATTCTACTACTAAGTAAGTGATGAACTTTGCTGGGACATAGAGAAAGGGAGCATGGCCAAGTTGATTCTCCTAGTTCTCTTGTCAGCTTTGATATTATCAGCTCTGGTATTATTAGGGTTTGTAGAATCTTTCGGGATCAAGTGCCGTGTTCTACTGGAGAAAGTTTTCCTTCCAGACGTTTCGTTCTCAGCTGCGGAGAACATCCTCAGTGGCGTTGCAGCCGGAGCAGGCGCTCAGACCTTCTTGGCTGCTGTGTGCAGCAGCCAAGAAGGTCTGAGCGCCTGCTCCGGCTGCAACGCCACTGAGGATGTTCTCCGCAGCTGAGAACGAAACGTCTGGAAGGAAAACTTTCTCCAGTAGAACACGGCACTTGATCCCGAAAGATTCTACAAACCCTAATGATGTTACCAGCTGTGAAAACCTGAAATCTTTGATTGCTCTGGTATTCTTTTAGAACAGGTGAGAAATCCAGGAGCTAAGGCTCCACTTCTATCCTCCCAAGAACATTTAGCTGTTGGTGGGAGCTCACTTATGTAGCATCCAGGAATCTATGCTGTTATCCATGCCTTTCAGAAGCTGCTGAGGTAGTTGGTTTAGAATTGTTGAGTGAATTGTCATTAATATGCAATTGATAGTTAGTTCCATTCCTACTGTTCATCTGAACATTCCTGAGCTGTTATCTGAAGTAAGAGATGGACTAGAACAGAATAAACAGAAATTGGTCCAGACAAAAGAGAGTTGAGCATAATAGAAAATTCAATTAGAATGTTGGGAATTTCTGTTTTAGGTAAGGTTAACTTCTTCTAAAACATCAGTTTTTGTTTAGAGTGCAGTTGGACCGAGGTTTCTTTTTGGAAGGTTTGATAGAAGATATAGTAAAGTGCATATTTTATGTGGTTCACCAACTACATCCTTTCTTGGAGCAGCAAGATTTGGTTTCTCTGGTACATATATATCTTAACTTATTTGGCTTTTTATCAGGCTGCATGGAATCTCTAATTTGCCCAGACATCAACATGATACAAAAAACATACCAATGTCTGTTCTCTATACCAATTTATTTATTTATTTATTAGATTTATAAATTGCTCATTCTTGCTATAGGAGGACTCTAGACAAGGGTTTCTCAAATCCCGCCCCCCCCCATGGCCCAGTTCTTTCCCCATGGTCTGGGCAGAGGTCTGTGTGAGGAACCTGGTCAGAGGCTTTACTCGGGAGGTGACCACTTTAAATTTCTCCCCGGTCACCTTCCCTCAGTCCCTCAGTCAGACTCACAGAAATCCTGTCAGAACTAGTAATAATTGGCACCAGATGGTTTTAACGTTAACAACCACAAAATACTTATCAGGTAACAAAAGGCAAGGAGGGGGATGAAATAATATTGATTATAACTGTTCAATATTAAAAGGCAAATCAGTTGGCAGCTGGTTGGCAGAATAAAATAATTACAGAGAGTAGAGACTTTTTCAGGCTGAGGTAAAAATATAACAAGACTTTGGCAGGATATCTTTAAAATAAACAATAAACCAGGCAGGTTTCAGAGTCCCACTAGACTCTACTTCACACAGGCTGTTTGTGCCTTCTGGGCAGTCAGAATGCTGGTTCTTCAGATGTTTTACCCTAACTTAGGCAGTGCCAAATCATATAAATAACAAACTTCAATCACTCTTCCACACACACATAGAGAACTCCTGACTGGTGTCAGTATTCTCCCTCACAGACCCTTTCACACTAGCTATCTTCCAGGACTTGCACTCCTCTATACCGATGCATCTCAGTCCAACAGCTAGTCCTCTGGTCTGAGTCTTGGGCAACCCTGCTGACCACCAGTATCCAGTTCTCCCCTCAGTGTGTATTTGTGTGATCTTGTTTGTACTTGGAGACTGCCTGATGCACTGGCAAAATCTCCCTCAGAGAGTTTCAAACCGTCTGAAAACTCCCTTTTCCAGAGCCCACTCAGCTCTGTCTGCCACAAGGAGCTCAGCCGCTCTGGCTGCTCTCAACCCCTCATCCAGTTGGTTTTACAACTCCCTGGCCTAAGCCCACTGTCTTCACTTCAGACATACTGAAGACTTCACTTGAAGACTCCCTGGCTCAGACTAAAAATCCTGAGGTGATTTTCTGCTGAGCAAACTTCCAAAGGATACTTTTCCGTTGCTTGGGCAATGTTCCAGCCAATCGCTGCAAGCCTGTTTCTCAGCTACTCAGGCTAAGGGCCTGAGTCCATCACAATCTGGGTGGAGGTTTTTTCCCCATGGTCTGAACATCTTAAAGTTATGGATGTCCAAACACACACAGAGACAGATACACACAAACTCACAAAGATAGACATACCTCTGAACAAAGTGTGGCTTGACATACCCTTTGGGCCATGATGTGATTGTTCCTAGAACAATGCGCTGATGGTGTGAGTGAACCACTGTCTGAGCCAGGAAGCTTCACAACTTTCCCATTGATTACAAATGCAATGTAACATTCATGTGAAAATGTCTATTGTGTTCGGTGACCTTTAATTGCCAGGACAAGGCAATTATCACCAGGACAAGAATTATGGGATTAAAATGGGTTTTACTAGGTATTCACTTACAGGAAAGGAAAGGTAAGGTAAGGTAGGGAGCTGGTTAGTTTTCTGTCCTTTTCTGAAAATTAATCTTTGGCATTGATAGATTTAAAGAGGGAAGGGAGCTGCCAAAAACTAAACCCTTTTCACATCACACCTTTAAGATCACTTTTCCCAGTTAAGTCTCTGATCAATGTTTTATGGCACAAATTTCATGTTACAGTAGGACCTGTTTTGATCAGGGAAGAGTCAAGAGTGAGTGACCCTGTGAGATGTAGAAAGAATGATGCCTGTCATCATCTTGTTCCAAAGTATCAGACGAGTCCTTTTGAGGGAGAAGAAGTATAGATATAACAGCTGGAATCTATTTGTTCTTGGTTCAGTCTCATTTCAGGCTGTTGTCTACTGCTAAATAGGTATTTCATAGCACTATAATAGCTACCCAGTGAATTTATGTGACATCACCTCTCTGTCTTTGAGAAGCTTTAAGGACTGATTTATTTACTTGAACTTTTATTATGTAAAATATATGTTGCCTGTTAATTGTGGCCTATTGGACGCAAATTTGTTTTACTTGCCATTTACATGGTATTGTTTTATTTATTATTGTATTACTGTGATTTACTTTGAGAACACATTGTTGGTCAAAAAATTGCCATTAGTAACAAGCATGTTTGGGCATTTCATAGCATAGGAACCCCCTCACTTCATTTTGCTGTGGCCACATAGCACATAAGCTTCTTGAAGTGGTAAGAGGGACTTCACTTCAATAGAGTGGGCACCCTTATCCATTCAAGGATATATATGTACATGATAGAACTGATGCTTCCATTGAAGTTAAGAGATATGCTTTGTGTACATTGGAACTCTGCCTGTTTAGAAGGGCCTCCACATTTGCAAGAGGGGTTTATGAATTTAGGGTGATGTTTAAATGGTCACTAAAATGAAATTTCTAACTACATTTCCATATGTGTAGCTCTTTTGCATACAGTTATACTTTATGTGTGCATAATGTATTTTTTCCACAGAAGTATTTCCAAGAGATTCCAGTTTAAAAGACAAGTTTATAAAACACTTTACAGGTAAGAACAGTTTTTATTTTAAAAGAACATATATTTAAACCCCCCCCCCCCGCATGTCGCCTGTATGAAGTGTTTGTCTCGCTCCCACTGAATGACGCCAATGCGGTAAATGGTGACCTGGTCACCCAAGAAGCAGTGGGACCAACTAGTTAAAGGAGAGAATCATAAGTTTTGTGCCAAAGTCTAAGCTCATCTATTGGAACTGACTTCACCTGTTGAAATGTTGTAGACCTCTTCTGAGAGTTGTCTGTTTCCAGGGCCGGCTCATGCACTAGGCAAACTAGGCAGTTACCTAGGGTGCCAGGAGCCAGGGGTGCCGAATTGGGCTTTCCTCCCCGCCCAAGACAACTGCCTAATTTGCCTCCCTTCCCACACCGCTGCCATCTCCTGCCCACCTGCCACACTCCTGCCCACCCTCCCAGAAGCTTACTCTGCTGTCGCCCACCCCCAAAGCTTGCCCTGCTTTACCACTGCCAGCTCCCTCCCTCCCCCCACAGAAGTTTGCCCTGCCACTGCCCGCCCATCCCCAAAGCTTGCCCAGCCCTGCCCTACTGCTGCCAGCTCCCTCCCTCCCTCCCCCTTCCCTCCCTCCTTCCTTCCTTGCCCTGCCGCCGCTGCAGCCAGCTCCCGCCGCCCAGAGAAGCTCACTGCGAGGACGCCGGGCCATACCGGCTTCGAGGTCTGTGCTTGTTTTGACAGACCTCTGGAGGAAGTTTCTTCCCCCTCCTTTCCAGAAATCACTTTCTGGTTACAATAAGGTCCGAACAAAAACGGGATATGCTTACAAGAGAAATGTATGTGATGCTTAATTAGGACTGAAATGGTTATAATTGGAATGCAGGAGGAGAATTTGAAGCTGAAGGAAACAAGTTAACTGGGTCTTTGAACTATTCTCTAACTTTGATTAACAGACTGAGGGTTTTTTTATGGAGGAAATGGCAGCTCAAATCAAAGCATGTGATATTATGATTAACATAACCTCCTTAAAGCAGGAACTTGGTTGTTTAGCAGAGTTGGTGCAACAACAGATGGGGACTTTTATTTTAAAATACAGCGAAAACAAAAATCTACATGAGCAGAGTAATAAAGAGTTCCTAGTGATGTCTGTCAAGCTGAGGAAAAAAGCTAAATATTTGTTGGGAAAGGTCTGGAAGAAAAGCAAAATGGAGACATATAACTGCATAGTTATAAAGTTGAAACAGAAATCAGCATCGATTATAGCCTGCCCCGAAGGATGTGACGAAGCGGTGATCATACCACTTTCAGCAAAATGCTTGGAGATATCAAGAGGAGAAAAGGCAAATTTCAGCAAGATGATCAAATTTTGGAAAGCGTTCAAAAAGAAGAGATTTTAAACTGTTTTGGGGTTGTTGTTTTTTTGCTCCACCTTTTTTTTACATTTAGCTGGTTAATACTGAATCAATGAAAGGGGCTAATAAGTAATTCCGTAATGGCAAATGAGGCTTTAAAAATTGGGATGCCTTTCTTCAGTTTGTTATAATTATCTATGGAAGTTAAATAGAATATTGTAATTAAGAGTGGGCTAAGCAGATTACATGGGTTTTTATTTACCTAAAAATAATCAAGTATAGGAAATGAGGTAACTATTACATATTAATTTTTCAGAGCATTATGAAAATAGGATTTACCGTCTCCAAAATGTTTAAAGAATTCTAAATGTTTAAAGCAGATAAAAAGTCAATCTGGGTAAATTTGTAAAAAGACAGGCTACACAAATATTTTGTAATCTTAAGTCTGCCCTTGATATTTCTGACAAGAGAAACTGTCTATAACGTGTGTTTTCTGTTTTTGCTTTCTCTCTCTGTTAAAAATAAATAAATTAACATTAAGGATTAAAGAACTATATTTACCTTTTGTGCTTATGTTAACTGCTAATATTGTTAAACCAACTAAGCTTTTATTTTAAATAATGTTAAATTTAACCAGTCAGCTCTGTTTCAGGGTTGGTTCTTCTGCTTTTCTCATTTGTATGTACTGAAGATAAAAACTACAGAATAGCTAAAAGTGTATAACAAAATAAGAAGATTGTAGAATTTAAGGGTTATAATGGGCAAAACGTAAAGGCTTTCAGGTAGAAAGAATCTGGTATTTTGTCTTGAGGTAGAAATGTAGCAGGTATATATGCTGCTTCTCTTTGTATTTTTGTTTCTGTTTTTCTATCTTGTATCCCCTTTCCTTTTTTGCTTCTGTAACCCTGCATTTCCTACCCTTTTTATATTGAAACGTAATAAAAAAATTTAAAACAAAACAAGCACAGACCTCGAAGCCAGTATGGCCCGATGTCCTTGCAGTGAGGGGGGTGGCGGTGAGTGGAGCGCAGGGGGCACTTGCCTCGGGGCTGGCAGATGTGGGGCTACTTGCGAGTAGGGTGCACCTGCTGCCTATTCGTGAGTAGCACCTGCCGCCTACTTGCGAGTAGGTGGCAGGCGCAGGAACTCAGGGGCAGGCGGAGCTGTGCTGGCTGCCTAGGGCGCCAGAAGGGCTTGGGCCAGGCCTGTGTTTCTAGCTTAGACAAAACACAATGGTGTAGTCCAGGAGTATTAAATGTCTGGCCCGTGGGCCAGAACCAGCTTGCTCAGGGCCTTAATCAGGCCCACGGGGCTCTTTTCTTCTCCCTTCTGTCCTCAACTTTTGAAGCGACAAAGCTGATGAAGTTCCCCGCTCTTTTTACCAGGGGCACAGACTTTTCAATTTCCCAGGGGGGGGGGGGGGCTGGGGCCTAACCAGAGACATTTGATCCAATGACATCATAGGGAGGAGCCAGTGACATCAGAGGGAGGGGCCTCCATTATCACTACCTATGAATTTATGAAGAAGCTCCCTCTCCATAAATTTTGGGAGCACCCCCCCCCCAAACAATGCCCATGGACCGGGCCAAACCTAGAAAAAGGTGGGAGTTGGCCAATGGTTATAGTGGTATCTCAGAGGTCTCTTGCTGTGTCCTGTTTTTGAAATTCACTTTTAGAATAGTCACTTTAAGATCTGCAAATATACATATCATGTGCATAGGACAAACTAATGGCCACAAATTTGACAGTAAACGGCAATACAGAAAAGCTTTAGGGGAACATTTCGCTCCCCCCCCCCTGCTGTTTTCTGATGACCCTGAAGCACAATCTCCTTTACCTTCCCTCCCCCCACAACAGACACCCTGTGAGGTTGGTTGGGCTAAGAGAGCTCTTACAGCAGCTATCTTTCAAGGACAACTCCTACAAAAATGATATTGACCCAAGGCCATTCCAACAGCCGCAAGTGGAGGAGTGGGGAATCAAACCCGGTTCTCCCAGATAAGAGTCTGTGCACTTAAACTACTGCACCAAACTGGCTGTCACCAACTATATGTTGGGTTCAATATATGCTACAGTTTACAGCTGCTGCTGATACCAGGGCTTGACACCTAAATCATTCAGTTTTCACTTATACTCAGAAATGAAACTTTCATTTCATTTCATATATTCAACATATCCTGCCCTACCCACAAAATGGGCTCAGGATGGCTCACATCATAAAACCAAAAGCAGCAAAACAATAAACAAGATCAATGATTAATAGCAAAAAAAAGGCTCATGTCAGATAAAATAAGTGTGTGTGCAATCTAAATGAAACAGTGTACATACACACAAAAGCTGATGCCCAGAATAAAACTTGGTTGGTTCTTAAAGGTTAAACTGACCGCAAATTTTGTTCTTAAAGACTTCTGATCTTCATGGCCACACTCAATCTTACTTTTCCCCCAAATGTAAATTGGAACCAAGCAAGTATTTTGAATCCACAAACAATGTTCCCTCTAAGCTGCAGAGTCTTGTGAGCAAAAACTCTACTTTGTGAGCTACTGGCATTAAAGTTGTGAGCTACTGCATAAATTATTGTGCTCTACGGCCATTTTTACTGAGCTAAGACAAAAATGTGTGAGCTGGAGGCTAAAAATCTGTGACCTAGCTCATGCTAACTCAGTTTAGAGGGAACACTGTCCACCAAAGAGAGCCTGCAGTCTGACTGTTGGTACATTAAAAGTGGAGGGGGAAGGAGTGTCACTATTATCTTGGCAATTGCTGCCCTATCCAAGGATTGGTTCATCGTCTTTTCCACCTCATGAGACTTTCAAGACAAGAGAAGCAGAAGCTCAATTAGCATTTCTAAGGAGCCGAGTTTGAGTTGTAAAGTCATTAAGTCATTCATAAAGTCATTCACTGACTTTGAAGCTCAGAGGGAAAATCACACACAGCCCTTATCACCCCATTCATGCCTTTGAAGCCCCAGGTCCTGTGCTGAATGCCCAGTGGGGGCTTAGCCCCAGGTGGGAAACTCCTGGGGGGCTGGAGCCCCCCAGCCCCCGCGTACTTTACACCTATGCTTTTTACCTTGTCTTTGCTGCCTGCAGCAGGAAGCAAAGCTGCAAGGGAAATGAATGGATTTTCCATTAAAGTCTCTGTACCTAGATAGATAGATCCAGAGACCTTAATGGAAGATCCATTCCATGTTTTCCTTGCAACTTTGTGCTGCAATGTGTTTCAATGGACTGGAAATCAGTTTCACATTCAGCATTCCTATATCCAGCTGAAGCTCATGCTTCCTTGAGTTGCATCAACCCTTGCAAATAAAGGGTTACTATTTTGAACCAGCTTGTCTCTGTTGAATGGACCTGACCTAGTGAGTACTCTAACCTCAGAACTCACAGCCAAAGGGGGATATTACATTAGAGAGCCATTGACGATCTGAGTAGACCTTGGCGGGGGAGAGGAGAAGCTTGCAATGCCATTTCATTGTTTTCCCAGGCTCAGCATTTTATTAGTTTCTGCTGTGATCCTTGTGCTTTTTTATTGTTTTATTTTAAAAATTGCATTGCCAAATCCCACTATTCCCATTGCCAAATCCCACCTTCCCATTTTAAACAAAATATTGCAAGAGTTTTAAGCATGTTTGTATTTTGAGTTTAAAAAATCTTTAATTGTGTTTATCTGTGTCCTTTACAAAGTTTATATCTCCACTGCCTCACATTACATTTTATGACACACATGGCCCAGCCCCACAAAGTCCCATTTGTGTCAGATCTGGTCCTCACAAATGAGTTTGACACCTCTGGTGTAGTCAGTGTGAAAAAAATTATAATAATAAGCAGCCTTATCAATATGTCTAATTTTCACCATGCCTTCTTCTGCAGATATTTCAGAACCAGGTTTGCAGGAAAATCTGGGGAGGGGGGAATTGAGGGGGATTTAGATCCACCTAAAATAGAGAAATACATTGTCTGTGCATGTTTATGATTAATAGAGAGGAGAAGAAAACGTCATGCCCTGAGATCGCCCATGAATGCCTTTCCTCTGGTCTCTGGAGGCCTCTGGGTGGGAAGGGTGGAAGTCATCCCATAGGAGGTAGTGCTGTGGGTAGAATGGAGCAGAAGCTGCTGCCATCACAGGCAACTGTATGGGAGAGGCAGCAGAGCAATGACCACCAATGCCACTGCCACTCCCCAAGTGATTGAGGGAGGCAGTTCAATGGAGGGAGGCAGGACAATGAGGAAGGAGGCACCAATTTTGCCCTGCCTCACTGGGAGCCAGTGAGTGAATGGGTGAGTCAGGCAGGTAGCAAGAGGAGGGAGACAAAGGTGTTACTGGCAGATAGGTCAGTAATAGGTTGATAGGTCAGAAGTGGTTGGCTTGGGAGACAAGGGGGGAGATGGAATTCCCCCCCCCCCACAGATCTCACAGAGCCCTGTTTGTATATTTTTATTCAGTGCTACTTCTTTTCTCTCTTTCCACTATTTCAGTATTTCATATTACAGTTATCAAGCTGATTATATTTGTGTGAAGCTAAGTATAATTTAGGGGTGCTGTTGTTAAAGGGTAAGGGCCAAGTAGACACGGTATGATTCCCCATTGAGCCATGAAGTTCATTAAATGAGCCATGATGTTCATCAAAAGTCCCCAACCACCAGGCCGTGGACCAATACCAGTACCAGTCCATGGCCTGCAAGCTACTGGATCGTGGAGTAAGGTGGAACAGCCCTACCACCCCTTTCACCTGCCCCAAACCCAGGCAGATAAAAGAGGTAGCGTGACCTCACTCTGAGGAAGGGAGGCAGCCTCGGAGTGAGGCAAAGCAGCCCTGCTGCCCCTTCTACCTGCCTGGGACTTGGGCAGATGAAAGAGGCAATGTGGCCTTGCTCTGAAGCTGCTTCCCCTTGCAAGGGAGGCAGCTTCGAAATGAGGCCACACCACCTGTTTCATCCACCTGGGCCCCAGGCCAGCAGAAGGGGCAGCGCTGCTGTGACCTTAGCCTTCCCCTCATTTATAGACTCCTGCTGATCAGCAGGGGTCTTTAAATGAGAGGGAGGAGGCAGATTGGCCTTCTGTCACCTGGCCACCTAGCAGGAATGTGGCAGAAACTTCCCCAGTCTCCTCCCATTTAAAGACCCCAATGGGGGGCAGGGATGGGGCATAGGTGGGGGCAGCCTGGGGCAACCAAAACCCCAGCACCGCCCCCCACCGGTCCATGGAAAAATTGCCTTCCACAAAACTGGTCCCTGGTGCCAAAAAGGTTGGGAGCCACTGCTTTAAATCACTTCATCTCAGCCAAACTGGTTGTTGTGAGCATAAAATAGAGGGTAAGGAACCTTGGTTGCCACCCTGTGCTCTTCGAGGAAAGCATGAGACACAAATCCAATAATTAAGTAACTGTTGTTAGCACAGTGTGAGATGGATGCTAATATTATGTGTTAGTTCACAACTGCATTAACTAGGTAGTAAAACTTGTTGGTTTTCTTTAAACAGGTCCAGTCACATTTTCAGCTGAATGCAGTAAGCATTTCCACCGGCTGTATCACAATACACGGGATTGTTCAACTCCAGCCTGTAAGTTATAGTTAAAACTGCATAGTTTTAGCATGTTTTGATGTTTAATGTCCTGATTGTACAAATAGGGTGGCCAGACCGTCCCGGGCACCCGGGAAAGTCCCGGTTCTGGCCCCCTATTACCGCCTCCCGGGCTGGCTATACCGGGACCATTAGAGGTCCCGGTTTAGCCAGCCAGAGAGCCGGTGGGCCGCGCGCGCCGGCGGGGAAGGCGGCGAGTGAGGGAGGGAGCGTCCCTGCGCGTGCGCAGGGATGCTCCCTCCCTCACTCGCCGCCTTCCCCGCCCGCACGCGGGGCCCGGCGGCGGAGAGGCCGGCGCTGGTCCCTGGAGGCCCTCCAGAGACCAGCGGAAGCCCTCCCCGGCCTCCGCAGCCGCCGCCAGCCCTGCCAGCAGCACCAGCCGCCCAGAGGAGAGGCCACCACCCGCCCTGGAAGAAGGTAAGCAGGGAGGGAGGGGGCCGAAAGCGGGGGGGGCGGCTGGCGGGAGGGGGCGGCCTTCCTTCCTTCCTTCCTTCCTTCCTTCCTTCCTTCCTTCCTTCCTTCCTTCCTTCCTTCCTTCCTTCCTTCCTTCCTTCCTTCCTTCCTTCCTCCCTCCCTCCCTCCCTCCCTCCCTCCCTCCCTCCTTCCTGCCTTCCTTCCTTTCTTCCTTCCTTCCCTCCCTCCCTCCTCCCTTCCTTTCCTCCCTCCCTCCTCTCCTCCCTTCTCCCTTCCTTCCCTCCCTCCCTCCTTCCTTCCTCCCTCCTTCCCTCCTTCCTTCCCTCCCTCCCTCCTTCCTTCCTTTCTTCCTTCCCTCCTTCCCTCCCTCCTCCCTTCCTTCCCTCCCTCCCTCCTTCCTTCCTTTCTTCCTTCCTCCCTCCTTCCCTCCTTCTTTCCCTCCCTCTCTCCCTCCTTCCTTCCTTCCTTCCTTCCTTCCTTCCTTCCTTCCTTCCTTCCTTCCTTCCTTCCTCCCTTCCTTCCTTCCTTCCTTCCTTCCTTCCCTCCCTCCCCCCTCCCTCCTCCCTTCCTTCCTTCCCTCCCTCCTTCCTTACTCCCCTCCCTCCTTCCCTTACTCCCTCCCTCCTTCCTTCCTTCCTTTTTCCTTCCTTCCTCCCTCCCTCCTCCCTTCCTTCCCTCCCTCCCTCCTCCCTCCCTCCTTCCCTCCCTCTCCTCCCTTCCTTCCCTCCCTCCCTCCTCCCTCCCTCCTTCCCTCCTTTCTTCCTTCCTTCCCTCCCTCCCTCCTTCCTTCCCTCCCTCCCTCCTTCCTCCCTCCCTGTTTTGGTGGTTTGGTATATGGTTACTTTTGCATTTATTGGCATTTGCATTTATTGGCAATAGCTTGTGTAATACAGCATTTTGACTTTTTTTTTTTTTGCCATATAGATAGGGTGATCATTTTCCTATACTACTTGTGCTTTGCGTATTTTTTCAAGTGCTTGTGTATTTATGTACATTGTTTTCATTGACTAAGGGAGGTATCTGGTGTTTTCTGGTTGCTGACCTAGCCAGACAGGACAGGAGACCAGCAGAGAATATCTCCCCTGTTTCCCTCCCTCCCTTCCTCCCTCCCTTCCTTCCTTCCTTCCTTCCTTCTTCCTTCCTTCCTTCCTTCCTTCCTTCCTTCCTTCCTTCCTTCCTTCCTTCCTTCCTTCCTTCCTTCCGTGGCTCTCAAATATCCGATGTTCATGTCTTGCGGCTCTCAAACATCTGACCTTTATTCTGTGTTGCTCTTTTGTTAAGCAACTCTGGCCACCCCTGGAGTAGACAATACTGACTTTGGTGGACCCAAGCACTGATTCAGTGTAAGGGAGCTTTGTGTTTGTGTCTTCTGGTGCAATTTTGTTCTCAAATCCTGTATTTACTTCATCAGTATATGGGATAAGGCACTTTCTCAACTGTGCTGCATAATGCAGCCTATTTATTTTGTCCTGTTTGCTCTGTTGGCTCTATCTGCGCCACCTTCATCACTTTCGGGGTGTGGATCCCCCAGTGGGGTTGTCTCCCGACTCCCTCCGCTGGCTGTTTCTGATAGCCCTGCGCCCCCTCTTTCATTTGATATGTGTCCCGTGCGGGTGCCACCCTCCCGCCGGGAGATGCCGCAAAATGAGCCCCCTTGAGGCTTATGGCAGCAGGGCTCGGGGGAAGCGAGCTAGACTGCTGTTCTTTTGAGGGGTTATAGAGTGTTTCGAGCCGGTCCCTGTGGCATCGGTCCCATCGTTGTGGGGCCCAGGGGGCCGGCGCAGTGGCACGCTGAAGCAGCCTGTCGGTCACTTCCGGGTTCCTGTCCTGCATCTCGACCTGTGTTATTAGTGACAGACACTTCCGGCAGGTGGCGCGGGGGAAATGATGTCACAGGAAGTGACATCACTTCCTGTTTCCGGCAGGTGGCGCAGGGAAAATGATGTCACAGGAAGTGATGTCACTTCCTGTCACCGGAAGTGACATCACTTCCTGTTTCCGGCGGCGCGCACACAGAGCGCGCACACACCCCTACCTTCCCCCCCCCCCCAAGGTATCCCTGGCTGGCCTTCAGACATTATGGCCACCCTATGTACATCTAGTTTTACAGAGAAGGGCAGGTTCTTTTACCATAGGCCATTTCCTATGATCCTTTTGTAAAATCACTGCATGTATGCCTACTATCATTTTCAGGTGGCACTCCCTGCCCTGAAATTTTGCTGTGCTGCAGTATATTAAGTGTATTGTGTTGGTGGATGAAATTGGGGCAGGGAAATTTATATGATAATCACAGATCTTATGTCATGTTAGTCCAGTTCTGCTATGAATGAATAAAACAGGGCTTGGGGAGGGTCAGTGCAGAATACAGACTGTTCTCTCTTTGCCTCTTTTTGGTGGTCATGGTTAGGAAATTTGCCTGAGAACCAAGGGTGGAATTCTAGCCAGAGCTCTTTTGCATATTAGGCCACACACCGCTGATGTAGCCAATCCTCCAAGAGCTTACAAGGGTCTTTTTTGTAAGCTCTTGGAGGATTGGCTACAACAGGGGTGCATGGCCTAATATGCAAAGGTGCTCTGGCTAGAATTCCACTCCTGCTTAGAAGAGTAGTAGTAATTAATTGTTTTCAGCCATAAAATTTCAAATAAGCTGGCTTGGGGGGGGTGTTTTTTACAAGCAAAGGCTAATGGGTTGTATTTCTAACTTAAGAGGTTGAATTGCCAGGTGTTTTTTTGGGAGGAGGAGGGCGGCTAAATCTTTTTTTAAAAAAAATTCAATTACTAAAAGGAGTAACAGCCAAAAAAAACGTCATCTTTGACTTGATACAAATTCCATTTGACCCCAGTGGCAACAAGACAATGTGCTTATTACCCTGTTAAACTTTCAGCTAAACATGGCATTTCCTATTACAGTAATAAATGGAAAGTGTCTGGTTAGATCAGTCAGTTTAGAGAAGTCTGACTGGAAGCGAAATGTGGCAATTAATTGTCAGAGAACATATTTTTCCTACCATTCAGTGATCTGATTCATTGCATATTGGGATCTTTATGGGACTTTAAAGATCCCAATATATGGGACTTGATCATTTGGAGACATTCTACAGGCTAAACACTTTGTGACAGTGTTATAAAATTCACCAGGTGTTCTAAAATTCACTTTGTGACAGTGTTCTAAAATTCACCAGGATTTATGAGAGTTTTAAAGTCTATCCTATTTTAAACCCTTTCAGATAATCTAGTACAATATCACTATTCACTATTGAAAAAGTGGGAAGAAGTGATAAAAAGGACTAGTTTATTTCAATGAAAGACTGATTAAACTAGAATCTTCAAATCTTGATGATGGACTTCATAGTTATCTCTGGATCAAAAAATCTACATAAAAAACATAGTCCAAGATAAAAGGCATATAATGAGAAATAGCTTATTTAAAATATGGAAATCACTATGAAAGAGAATCAGCCCCACAATCCCACCAATAATGTTACCAATAGATGCTTATTATGATAATCACACAAGAAGAAATAATGGCTTTATAACTTATAGTAATACAATAAACTCACAAGGTATGATTAAGATGTGGCAAGAGATCAAAGATGAAGGAAAAAATGGTGGACATACTTTTAAATTTCTTCAAGATTTAAAAAACAATATCTGTAGAGAAGAGAAGAGCCCCGTGGCGCAGAGAGTTAGAGCTGCAGTTAAGCTCTGCTCACAACCTGAGTTCGATCCCCGGTGGAAGCTGGTCCAGGTTGACTCAGTCTTTCATCCTTCCGAGGTTGGTCAAATGAGTACCCAGCTTGCTGGGGGGGGGGGGGGTGGGAAATGTAGATGACTGGGAAAGGCAATGGCAAATCTGGGGGGGGGGGGATTGAGGGGGATTTAGATCCCGTAAAAAGTCTGCCATGAATACGTTGTGAAAGCTACGTCACCCCAGAGTCAAAAACGCCTGGTGCATGCACAGGGGACCTTTCCTTTCCTGTACCAAGAGAAGTGTTACCATAGAACTGACTGTCTTTGAAAAAATCATTTTGCAATCTAAAGACCAGTTATTAGGAGAACTTTACAAATTACTGCTTCAATATGACTTTGAAGAAGAACAGGTAAAACCCTGCGTGATCAAGTGGATGCAAAATTTTGGTGACGAAATATAATTTCAATGCTGGGGAAACCTATGGACTTAGGGCATTAAATTTACTGCTTGTTATGTACTAAGAGAAAACTGGTATAAAATGTTCTATAGATGGAAATTACCCCCAAAGATATTGAAAAAATGGACAAGAATTGCAAAGAGTCTTGTTGAAAATGCAAAGAAGCAGAAGGCACGTTTTACAATATGTGGCGGACTTGCAGCAAGACAAAAAGATATCGGAAATACATGAAGAGATACAAAACATTTTAAAACATTTTAAAAACCAAATTCCCAATGAAACCAGAGACTATGCTATTGGCAGTCCTGCCAGACAACACAGATAGAACCTCACAAAACTTGCAATGAAATGGAAGTCAGAAAACTGACCCACAATAGAGATCTGGAAAGGAAAACTAGCTGAATATGCAATAATGGCATATATACACAGAAGAACCCCAAAAGAATTTCAGCAGGAATGGCATACCTATTACTCATGTTATGGGATTAATTAAGTATCTTGATTCCTGAAACTATTTGTATATTGGATCACACATGATGAAGATATTGATTACAGTTATAACTCTTTTTAGTTCTCAATATTCTAACAGAATTTAAGTACTCTGTAAAAATAAGGTGTAGAAATTGTTAAATGTTTAAGATAATACCTAGGCTCTTAGGATGCTTTAAACTTAATATTAAAATTTATCTAATTGTAAGGTATGTAACCTTTTTATTGTTAATAGGATACTGAAATTAAGAAAATTCTTGATTATTTTTGAAGAGATAATTCACCTCAAATACTGTAATAACAATGTATAATTATCTGCTCGTACATTTGAAATTATTAAATGATAAGTCAATATCTAGGTTTTTCAGGATGGTTTAAATTTAGTACTAGAATTCATCTAACTTAAAAGATGTAACCTTTTTATTGTTCTATTATCTGTTCTTTTAAAGAGAGAACTCACTTCAAAATACTGTAATAAGGATCTTTTAATATCTGCTCTCAAATGTGAATTATGTATTTTTACTTGATTTAACTTGTAATTATTCACAAAATTTGAAAATTACTGAAGAATTTATACTTTCCTCTTTAGCTTTTTTCATTTTGTAGCCCCCTTTTTTCTTTTGAAAAAAGAGAAAAAATTAAAAGGATAAAAAAACTAGTTTCTGAATATATATCTTTAATTATACCAATTAACAGTAGATCAACTACAGACCTGATCCTATAGAAGGGACAATATGTGACTCTGTAGGCTGAGATGGTGGCTATGAAGGATTTACTCCACAATTCACATAATGCAATAAGAAAACTGAATTAGGAGTTAAGGCTGAATTACTTAAGTCTGGGACCACTTTGACATAAGTATGTCTTGCTTCATCATGGCTACTAGTCTCAGCTTTTCAGTATAATGTTTCACTATAATATCAGTCACTAGCTTTTGTAAGAATGAAAAAGAAAGTCAAATGCCTTTTGTAAGAATGAAGCTACTTGTACACAAAGTAAAGCAGTCCCATGACCACTTCACTACATGGTGAAACTTGACACCTGTTTTGTGTCATTTAAGGGGCATATGACTCGGATCTCATAGTACTTGTTATAATCATTTGTGAGGCTAAAAAAAAGACTTTCTCATCTAGTGTTGGTTTTCCTCAGCTATATGGACATGCCATAATGCAGTACATAATATTGATGTGTAAGTATGGTTGCCAGCCCCCAGGTCCCAGCAGGGTTCCCACACTTTTGGGGGCTTTGAACTGCTGCTGGCCAGCTGGCTGGCAAGGGAAACACCACCCTCAAATGATGTCTCCAACATGATAACATAACTTACATGTGACATCATCATGCTGGAGACATCACATGGTGATGCTGTGTTTTTTGGGCAAACTCCATGGTTTTGAGGGCAAAAAGCCATAGAGTTTTGTCCAAAACCCAGAGCATTTTGCATGATGTTGCTGACATTATGACATCACTTCTGGGTCATCCTACCTACCCCTGGAATGTCCTCCAAATCCCCCCACCAAAATGATAAGGGGAACTGGCAAGCTTAGGTGTAAACATCCATAGGTATGGCAAGATTCTGATCAAGAGTTATAGGTGTGGGAATCTCTTGACAGAAAATAAAATTGGAAGGAAAACTGAGTGAATAGCTGTTCTTTAACTTTTATTTACCATATATGATCTTCATATTTGTGAGTCCTTCAGCCACTGTAAATTATGTTGGCATTATTCATTGTAGATGGATATTGTTAGTGTCTTGAACTTTGTAAATAATTAAGAAGCCAATTATTTGATTTATTGCATTACTAATGCTTGTAATGTTAATTCCCGACTGTCTTATTCCTAGTCTTTAATCATGGAGCAATAGGGTCTATAATCTATGGGCTGGATCCAAGGAACCACAGCTGAAAGCATTGTTTCACAATTGTTTACAAAAAAGCTTAATCATGAACTCATACAACTGTGTAATAAGAAAATTGTGAAACAGGCTGTGCAAGCTCTTGTACAAGCAGAGTATATTTTTAGTTTAGTTTCACTTTTATTGGCAATGTTCTAGCATGAGCTATAAAATGGCCTTAAGTGGGTAACCACCTGCTGAAGGGCATTTTAAGGTCTAAAACGTATACAATAAAAAGGAGGGCTAAACTATGATAGTACTGCAATCTGACTATGGAATTTTTTAATGTATATTTTTCAAAGTATTGATATTTTGCTGCTGGTGACAAATGAAATCAAATTTTCATTCTGGACAATAGATTTGGCTAAATAATAATTAATGTTTATTATATTTTGTGGTTTTAAAAAGATTACAAAAGGTGTGCAAGATTGCTGACGAGATTAGCAATGAGCCCACTGTGTACACAGCCATAGGAGGCCTGCTATGTAAGTATACTTCCCCCCTCCCAATAATCTAATTATTCTTTCCTCAGAAGCCAGGCAATATTCCTGACTTTGCATTTTCTTCCAGTATTGATTTCAAAATGTTTCATATTAATGATTAGATTCTTCCTCATACCAGAAATTAAAACCATGTTTTTCTCTTGGTTTGCAAACTTATTTTTTCTGACCAGGACCATGGCATTGGGCTCATGCTTTGCAGGATCAGTCCTCAGCATCTCATTGGGAAAGAGCTCTGCCCAAGTGTTTTGCTGCCAGTCAGAGTAGAAAATATTGAAGTATTTGGTCTAGTGTTCCAACTTAGTGTAGGGTAGGGTTGCCAGGTTGGTCGGATCAGCAGGCAGGGTATGGGGCTTACCTTTCTGAGTTCAAGGAGGAAGAAGCAGGAAATAAACATGATGTTGTTACGTCACCAAGAAGTGACATAGGCACATAGGTGACATGACGAGATGAGTCTTTGGGTTTTGGACAAAGTTCTGTGGTTTGAAATTAATTCTACCATAGAATTTTGCCCAAAAACCAGAGTGTTGCGTTTGACATCACTGATGTGCTAACTTCACTTCCTGGTTACGTAGGCACATTATGGGTGATAACAGACAGGCATTTTGGGGCGGATGGGAGGTGTCCCAAATCGGGGCAACTCAAAAAGAGCCATCCTGAATCCTCCACATGCTCCCCTGCATGCCGTCCCCATTCCATCCATGGGGCAACATGGGTGTGTTCAGACGGCTGTTGCGCACCATTCCCGTCACTCAGCTTCCCCATACATTTTCAGTAGTTATGCACATGTCAGATGTGATTTGGGGCGGCTTGGCAGTTTCATACTGCCAAGGTACCTCGTTTGCGCCCTTCCACTTCCAGACGCCAAGGAGGCAACTGGCATGCTGCTCAAAAATTTGCTACCACTTGGGAAGCGGTAGCTTTTGGAGTCACACTACAGAGGCCAGAGGACAGGGTGAGAACAGGACGAGGATGGGCGGCAGATGTTTGTGTATGGAAGGATTTTTTGGGTCAATTTCAGAGTCTCTGAGTTGGCCCAAAGTGCCAGTTTATAATCACCCTAAATTTATTTCGTGCTTCTTACCTGTTCGAAGGGGATGTAACTCCTGCCATGGAGAGGAGCACCGTACAGCCATTTCCCTCTGCTTTCTGATAGCTTTGAAGCAGGAGAATGGTTTCCAAACTGGGGGATCCCCCACTCCTTACTGGGGATTGGCAAACCTAGCACTGTAAGGTAGCTTCATAAGTAATCCAGCTGGCTAGGGTTGCCAAGTCAAATTCAAGCAATACCTGGGGACTTTGGGGGCGGAGCCAGGAGACTTTGGGGGTGGAGCCAGGAGACATTGGGGGTGGAGCAGGAACAAGGGTGTGACAAGCATAATTGAACTCCAAGGGAGTTCTGGCCATCACATTTAAAGGGACAGCACACCTTTTTAAATGCCTTTCTTCCATAGGAAATAACGAAGGATAGGGGCACCAACTTTTGGGGCTCATAGAATTGGACCCCCTGGTCCAATCATTTTGAAACTTGGGGGATATTTTGGGGAGAGGCACTAGATACTATATTAAAAATTTGGTGCTTCTACCTCAAAACATAGCCCCCCCAGAGCCCCCAATACCCGCGGATCAATTCCCCATTATTCCCTATGGGAATCGTTCTCCATAGGGAATAATAGAGCGCCCAGCAGACATTTCCCTCTCCCCCCCATGCTTTCTAAAGCGGGAGGAGGGCCTCCAAACCAGGGAATCCCTTGCCCCCTCCCTCTCTCTCACACACAAATACTTACTGGGTCTTGTTCCTGCAGAACTTTACTTCATCAGAAAACGAAAGCAAAAGAAAGGGAGGGGCCGTTCTCTAAAGCCCTTCCTGTTTCCTGCTTCCTGCTCAGCCTTAAAGGGACATATCTTAAAAATGGTCCTGCAGGAGCTCTAAAACTACATGGTGATTGTGGGGGGCGGGGCTTCCCCCGCTGGCCAGCTGGCTGGGGGCGGGGAGAAGCCTGTGAAAACAGGGGATCCCCTGCTGGAACCTGGGGATTGGGAAGCCTACAGCTGGCTGATCTGGGATGTGCTGAATTAGTATAGGAGTTTGTTTTTGTTTTCTGCTTTATCACAAAAAACACATCCCCCTGAGCAATGAATCTTACGCAGTGCTAAGGAAGCAAAGCATAGAACCTGGTTACAACCTTACAGATATGGTTTGCTTCAGGAGGCTGAAGCATTTTTGCACCCTTTTGGTTCTGTTAGATTTGTTCCTGGCTTTCTTCTGTATCCATTTTAGGAACATGAAGAAGTCTGTTGTTGCAATAAATGGGCATAGTCTTAGTAATGAAAATGGGTTTAACTGCAAAGATCATAACCAAAATTTTCAGATCAAGATGCTGTTGTGTCTTACAAAATATTTTGGTCAGGGTTAAATTACATTAATTTTAGTTAAATGAACAAAAGCTGACAGGAGCTACTTTAATGCCATCTGAGATATATATGCAAAGATATTCCTCTAAAATAAACCATTAATTTCTAAAACTTGTCAAAGCCCTTATTTGGGGGATATTTTCAAATGGTAATATCATTCATCCAAAAAAGAACAAGATCTAATAGAACTTTTGGCTTTCAGTCCAAACATGGAACTACACTGAAATCAGTGTATAAAGGTAGTTTCATGCAGTGTGAGCCCTGAGCCTGCTTCGGCAGGGAGAGCGGGATATAAATAAAAAGTATTATTATTATAGTTAACTTCATGGGCATGAGGGGCTGCTTTTTAAAAAAAAATTACACCAAAATATCTAAAATTCCTTTTATTGTATTGCTGCTGTTTAGTTTACAAGATGTATTGGATTTTATATTTTTTATTTTAATTTTTGACTTTTTAAAAAAGATGTGTACTAAATTAAATAAAAATATGGAAAATCTGGGTGTATTTTTTTAAACTGTCAGTAAACCATAAGCTATAAAATAACTTTGGTCTGTTATGACAGTATCACGATTTAATAACTATGGCTCTAAGCAAACAGTAATGAGTGAATTCATCTTTCAGACTTTCCTGCTAAGACAGAACTCTGGTTTGCCAAGAAAGTGCCTTGAAATCTACCCGAAGACAACAGAGAAGATATCTTGACCTTTGGATTTACTGCATTTTTTTTTGTTAATAGATGGGTTTTATTTTCATATATGCTGGACATTTCATATTTGTCTGAATGGAACATATTTTATTTGAATGTGTAAATATCTTGCCTGTAGTTCAAATTCGCCAATTTATTTAAATAAATTGTAAATAAATACTACTAATAATATACTAATTAAATATTATAACCATATGCAGGGAGTTGGTTAGTGTTTTCTTGTTTCGTTGTATGTACATCATTTTGCTCAGGCTCTTACTTTCATTATTTGCACTAACTTGAAATGCAGAAATCTCTGTAACTGAAATATGATAAGCTGCAAGTGGGATGTTTTACTTTCAGTGGAAAATATTTGATATTATGAAGCTTTGGTAATATTTATATATGCCTATACAGTATATATATTATTGCACATCAGAACAAAATGCTCAGAAATACACATTGCTTTGGGGGACATTTGTAATGTTGTTCTGGATTATCATCAATTACATATGTATTGGCACTTACGGAAGGAGTTGCAAACAATGTAAATATAAAAGACTGGAAGACTGCAATGCAGCTCGGGTGGAATAAAGACTATGAATATAATTACATTTTCATTTACATTTCTTGAAACTTTGGATAGATTTCAGATTATTAGTGTGCTTTAATTGTGTGGACAAGAGTAAAGCTGCATCTGCAGTGTAAGTCAATTAACCAATTGCAAAGGTTATAGAGGTCATTCTTGGAGCAAGTCCACAAAACAGCTACTTGTGTTTGTGTTCTTTAGTGCTAAGGAAAAGGCAGGCATCTTTTCTTTGCAGGTATTTCTGTGCTGAAATGATGAACCAGTTTGTACATTGTCCAGACAAATAAGTTGTATATATGGGCAATTGCCTTGGTTAACTCTGTGAACTGCAGGTGTAAAGCATCAACTGTGTTGCCAGCTCCAGGTTGGGAAATAGCTGGAGATTTGGGGGTGGAGCCTGGGGGATGGAATTTGGGGAAGGAAGGGCATAATGCCATAGAATCCACCCTCCAGAACAGCCACTTGCTCCAGGGGAACTGATCTTGGTCATCTGGAGATCAATTATAATAGCAGGAGATCTCCAGGTGCCACATGAAAGTTGGTAACCTTCATCAGTACAAATTAAAATGAAACCAGATTTGTGATGGTGGTACAGAATGCCAAACTTGGATAAAAAAGAGAAAGGAGAAATTGACAGCAGGGAGACTGAAAGATGTGGTTTCACAGCCTAATCCTGATCTGCAAACTCCAAAGGCTCATCCCTTGAATATGTTGAATGGTCATATTTTACACTCTGGTCCTAAATGCGTTTAGAAGTAAGTCCCATTGATTTCAACAATACTAGCTTGGAGACTAAGGGTGTTTTCGCACTGACCTTACTCAGGAGGGACGTCCCTCTTCACCGCGCAGCGTCTGCGCGGATTTCGCACTAATTGCTCCGCAGAACCCGGAAGAGCCGCAAAGTCCCGCAGCTTTTGCGTCGCAAATGGAAACTGGTTTTTGGCCAGTTTACATTTGCAACGCAAAAGCCGCGGGACTTTGCGGCTCTTCCGGGTTCTGAGGAGCAATTAGTGCGAAATCCGCGCAGATGCTGCGCAGTGAAGAGGGACGTCGCTCCCGAGTAAGGTCAGTGCGAAAACGCTTTAAGATTAGAGCTGAAGTGTAAAAAAGGCAGCAGCAAGCCAAAGGGGATGAAAATTTTCCTCAAGGAAGAGGAACACACAGAGTGTTTCTACTCCCTACTGCACATTTACAACTTCCAGAAATGAAAACTAAGGACTGGAAACAGGAACTTGCCATTTCTGGGTTTATTCTTTGTTCTTTCTGTGCCATGTTATTTTAGTTAAACAACACATGCATTTCCTCTTCTACAGTTTCTCTAATTTTATAAATTATTTGTGACACAATTGCAAAATCAATAGAAGTTGGAGTGAGTCATCACATTATACTAAAATACACTTTAGTCTCTTGTTGAATCAAAATACAATTTGGCACTCAGCTGGACGTATTGCCATCTGTACTAAATATTCCAAGAGCCCTCCTGGGGACAGAAGGAAGCAAAATCAGTATCTGTATATATTAGGCTTTTTCACAGAATCTTGGCAGAAACAAGTATGCATGCGCCTATGTGTTTGAAACTGTGGCTTCACAACTTCTGTTACATGCTGAATATAGTTTATTCTGAATATGCTGAATTAAATGAGAATGAGAGTCCAGATGAGAAGGTATGCAAGCCATCAGCATCTCCCATGGAGGATCTCCAAATGTTTGGAGAACCGATTATTTGTATGGCCCACTCAAGATAGAAGTCATTACCTCAGAGAACAGACCCAAATATAAGATTCTGAGTTACCTCTAATTCAGAATCTCCCAGGATCATTGCTTTCTTGGTGTTGGAGGGCTTTGAGGACCTCACACAGGAACTGCGGCAAAAACCTGCATCTCTCCAGCCTATCTCCAGGAGGGTAGAACATTTTTCTAAAACCAAGAAGGAGCATTGTAATCTAGAGGTTTACAAGATTATGCATGGGATGGACTGGATGGGCCATTGGCCTGATCCAACATGGCTTCTCTTATGTTCTTATGTAATGTTTGCATAATTTGTGGTATATTATTGGACAACTCATCCTCTGCTGTCCTTGGTTACAGAGCAGATGTAGCCAATGACTATTAGGCCTACTACTCTGCTCCTACAGTTAAGGAAAGGAGAAAACTGGATGTGCATGTTCAAAAATTACATTTTTCAGCAGCCTTAGGTTTCAAAATTGCTAACTATGAAACCATTATGGCTGGTTATCAGCTCTTCTTATGGGAGAGGATTTTTCCATTCCTGGAATTCCTGCTGGATGATAAGCATCCTGTCACTAAAGTTCTGCATATGGAGGTTGTTAAACTTTCAAAACAGCATTCTGTTTTGATTTAAGTGGGACAGCATTCTGCAGTTCTGGCTGCACAGTTCATGGAGACCTCCATTGTACTCAGGCACAATGCATGGTTAAGATCAATGGTCCAGTCTATGGAGATCAGGCTTAAAGCTGAAGACTTACCTTTTGAAGGTTCCACTCTTTTCTCTTCCAAGATGAATGAGATGCTTTTCCTGATCAAGAAGAACAAGCAATAGTTCTGTCAATAGTTAGATCTGGTTACAGATTTGAATTTAAGTCTATCCCCCTTGCTCTTTACCTTTCTGTGGATCCAACCAAGCAGCTTTGGGTCCTGCCCAAGCTTTGGCCTCCTTAATTGACAAGGGCACCATAGAGGAGTTTACTTTGTCTCAGTCATTGGAGGGTTTCTTCTCTTGTATGTTCTTAGTAGATAAGAAAGATGGGGGAGTTAGACCCATTTTAGACCTAAAAAAATGTTTTCTTCATGTTTCAAAGTTCTGTATGATGTCCATTCCTTCTATTTTACAGTAATTATAATTTAATTGTTGGTTCACCATTATTGATTTGAAAGATGCCTGTTTTCATGTTTCTATCCACCCTTAACATAGCAAGTTCTTACGTTTTTCGTGTGGGGAATGAATTTTTCAGAACACTATCATATCCTTCGGCCTAGCTACGATACCCAAATTATTCTCTAAGTGTTGAGCCCAGTTGTTGCTTACCTCTGTTTGTGGGGTTGCCATATATTCCTTTACTTAGATGATTGGTAACTGGTGGCCGATTTCAAGGACTGATTGTTGAGTCATTGCACTCTTGTGAAGGTGTGATATTTTGGTAATATGAGAAGGCAAGACTCACTGGGAAAGATAATAATGCTAGGAAAAGTTGAAGGCAGTAGGAAAAGAGGATGATCCAACATAAGATGGATTGACTCAATAAAGTCAGCCCTGGCCTTCAGTTCACAGGACCTAAGTGAGGCTGTTAATGATAGGATTTTTTGAAGTCATTCATTCACAGCCTCAAAATAAGTTGGAAGTGATTTAATGGTACAAATTTCACACACACACATCTTACACAGGATTTTTAATTGCTGATTTCGGTAATTGGGAACTTCCTCAAGAACATTGCACCGGGAGTTTGACTTATCAATATTTTTTTTTAAAAATGAAGGCAGTGGCATACCTAGCCTGTTTGTTGGCTGGACCAGATAATTTTTTAATACCCCACTTAGGGTTGTAGCCAGGATTTGGAAAGTCGGGGGGCATTTGTATTTTTCAGGGGGCACTGATGCCCCATCCAGCACTCCACACAGCCTCCAGCTTACACATTTTTGTCTTAGCTCAGGAAAAATGCCCCCCTTTTCCTTTTAGGAAAAATGCCCCCCTGTTCCTTATCCCCCTTTCCTAAAACTTGAATACAATATATTAAAAAGAACATAAGAACATAAGAGAAGCCATGTTAGATCAGGCCAATGGCCCATCCAGTCCAACATTCTGTGTCACACAGCGGCCAAATGTATATATATATATACACACATACACACACACACATACACACTGTGGCTAATAGCCACTGATGGACCTCTGCTCCATATTTTTATCTAACCCCCTCTTGAAGGTGGCCATGCTTGTGGCCGCCACCACCTCCTGTGGCAGTGAATTCCACATGTTAATCACCCTTTGGGTGAAGAAGTACTTCCTTTTATCCGTTTTAACCTGTTTCCTCAGCAATTTCATCGAATGCCCACGAGTTCTCGTATTGTGAGAAAGGGAGAAAAGTACTTCTTTCTCTACTTTCTCCATCCCATGCATTATCTTGTAAACCTCTATCATGTCACCCCTCAGTCGACGTTTCTCCAAGCTAAAGAGCCCTAAGCGTTTCAACCTTTCTTCATAGGGAAGGTGTTCCAGCCCTTTAATCATTCTAGTTGCCCTTTTCTGAACTTTCTCCAATGCTATAATATCCTTTTTGAGGTGCGGCGACCAGAACTGCACACAGTACTCCAAATGAGACCGCACCATCGATTTATACAGGGGCATTATGATACTGGCTGATTTGTTTTCAATTCCCTTCCTAATAATTCCCAGCATGGCGTTGGCCTTTTTTATTGCAAACGCACACTGCCTTGACATTTTCAGTGAATTATCTACCACGACCCCAAGATCTCTCTCTTGGTCAGTCTCTGCCAGTTCACACCCCATCAACTTGTATTTGTAGCTGGGATTCTTGGCCCCAATGTGCATTACTTTGCACTTGGCCACATTGAACCACATCTGCCACGTTGACGCCCACTCACCCAGCCTCAACAGATCCCTTTGGAGTTCCTCACAATCCTCTCTGGTTCTCACCACCCTGAACAATTTAGTGTCATCCGCAAATTTGGCCACTTCACTGCTCACTCCCAACTCTAAATCATTTATGAACAAGTTAAAGAGCATGGGACCCAGTACCGAGCCCTGCGGCACCCCACTGCTTACCGTCCTCCACTGCGAAGACTGCCCATTTATACTCACTCTCTGCTTCCTATTACTCAGCCAGTTTTTGATCCACAAGAGGACCTGTCCTTTTACTCCATGACTCTCAAGCTTTCTAAGGAGCCTTTGATGAGGAACTTTATCAAAAGCTTTCTGGAAGTCAAGGTAAACAACATCTATCGGGTCTCCTTTGTCCACAAGTTTGTTTACCCCCTCAAAGAAATGTAACAGGTTAGTGAGGCAAGATCTTCCCTTACAGAACCCATGCTGAGTCTTCCTCAATAACCTGTGTTCATCAATGTGCCTACTCATTCTGTCCTTGATAATGGTTTCTACCAACTTTCCCGGTATTGAAGTCAGACTGACTGGCCTGTAATTTCCTGGATCTCCTCTGGAACCCTTTTTAAAGAAGGGGGTGACATTTGCTACCTTCCAGTCCTCAGGAACAGAGGCAGATTTCAATGAAAGATTACAGATTTTTATTAGAAGATCCACAAGTTCAATTTTGAGTTCTTTCAGAACTCTCGGATGTATGCCGTCCGGACCCGGTGACTTATTAGTTTTTAATTTGTCTATCAGTTGTAGGACCTCCTCTTTTGTCACCTCAATCTGACTCAGGTCTTTCAACACCCCTTCCAATATTAGTGGTTCTGGGGCGGGCAAACACTTCTCATCTTCCACGGTGAAGACGGAGGAAAAAAATGCATTCAGCTTCTCAGCCATTTCCCCATCCTCCTTCAGTAATCCTTTTACCCCATGGTCATCCAAGGGCCCCACTGCTTCCCTGGCTGGTTTCCTACTTCTAATATATTTGAAGAAATTTTTATTGTTGGTCTTTATGTTTTTTGCAATATGCTCCTCATAGTCCCTTTTTGCCTGCCTGATCACAGTCTTGCATTTGATTTGCCACTGCCTGTGTTCCCTTTTATTAATCTCACTTGGACTGGTTTTCCACCGCTTAAAGGAGTCCTTCTTACCTTTTACAGCTTCCATTACTTTGTTTGTTAACCATGCTGGCCTCTTCTTATACCTGTTTGTGCCTTTCCTAACTTGTGGTATGTATTTTATCTGAGCTTCTAGGATTATAGTTTTAAATAGTCTCCAAGCTTCCCCAAGGGTTTTGACCGTATTTACCTTTCCTTTCAGTTTCCTCCTCACATGCCTCCTCATCTCAGAGAATTTACCCCTTTTAAAGTTAAATGTGGTTGTGGCGGTCTTTTTGGGCAACTCCCTATTTATACAAACGGTGAAATCAATAACATTATGGTCACTGTTCCCAAGCGGCGCAATCACTTTTACGTCTCTCACTAAGTCTTGGGCATTACTTAGGACCAGATCCAGGATCGCCCCACCTCTGGTAGGTTCTGAGACCATCTGCTCCATAGCACAGTCATTGAGAGCATCAAGAAACTCAATCTCTTTCTCTCGACCAGAACACATATTGACCCAATCAATCTGCGGGTAGTTAAAATCACCTATTACGACACAGTTTTTACGTTTAGCCGCTATCTTTAATCCTTCCATCATATTATAATCGTCCTCTCTCTTTTGATTTGGTGGGCGATAACAAACTCCCATAGTTAAATTTCCTTTTGGGCCCTCTATTTCAACCCAAAGCATTTCTAAAAGGGAATCTAATTCTCTGACCTCAGTCTTACTGGACTGTATATCCTCTCTGACATACAGAGCCACCCCACCTCCAACCCTTCCCTCCCTATCCTTCCGATATAACTTATATCCAGGAATCACCGTGTCCCACTGATTCTCCTCATTCCACCAAGTTTCTGAAATTCCCACAATGTCTATGTTTTCTCCCAACACTAAACATTCCAATTCACCAATTTTACTTCGGACACTTCTAGCATTTGCATACAAACATTTATAATTTCCCAGGCAAGCTAGCCTGCCACCTCTGTCCTGCTGCCTCAAGACTCTGGCAGACAGTCCATACTGTTTGTCACCATCACAGTGGACAACTCTGATCCGTTACTCGGTAGAAAAATAGAAGCCAACCCTTCATCTCTTTGAGATGAGTCCTCCCGAACCAGAGACATTCCATCTCCTGTCGGCTTTCCCCCAAGATTTAGTTTAAAAACTGCTCTGCCACCTTTTTGATTTTAAGCGCCAGCAGCCTGATTCCATCCGGAGACAAGTGGAGACCGTCTCTTTTGTACAGCTCCCGCTTGTTCCAGAAAGCATCCCAGTGCCTAACAAACTTAAACCCTTCCTCCTTACACCATCGTCTCATCCACACATTGAGACTTCTAATTTGCGCCTGTCTCTCCTGCCCTGCATGTGGAACAGGTAGCACTTCCGAGAAGGCCACCTTGGAGGTCCTGGTCTTAAGTCTCCCACCTAGCAGCCTAAATTTCTCCTCCAGGACCTCACGACTGCATTTCCCCACATCGTTGGTGCCAACATGCACCACGACCACAGGCTCCTCCCCAGCACTGTCTATCAGCCTATCTACTACACGTGTAATGTCCGCTACCTTCGCACCAGGCAGCGGTGCCCAGAGCACACTAATTTATGCAGCAGCTCACAAATTTAATGTCAGTAGCTCACAACTTTAATACCAGTAGCTCACACAGAATTTTTGCTCACAAGACTCCGCAGATTAGAGGGAACATTGGTCATAAATTGGCTACTTAGTAAGAAGCACAAAATATGTTTTTAAAAACTGAAGAATGTTTTCTATCAGCATTACTGATAGAAAGGAGGAGGTCAGATCAGAGTTTCAAGTGGACACACTGCCAAGGAGAAAACAAGTGAAGTTGCCTCTATCTGCCTCTTTAGAGTCTGCTGGCGGAACACAGAGAAGGGGAAGAAATAAGAGGCAAGCACAGCCAAAAGGAGATGGGCTCCCCCCCTTCACCCAGAATTAGGAAGGAAAGGAGAGAAAGGAAGGAAAGGAAACAGACAGAAAGAGAACAGGGGAGAGAGAAGTGAAATGAACGAAAGGAGAGTCAGGAAGGAAAGGAAACAGACAGAAAAAGAAGAGAGAGCCATGAAGGGTGGGCCCTCCTTCCCCATTGGAGCGTCAGGAGGAGGAAGTGGTGAAGAGGGAGAAAGGAAGGGAACAGCTGCCCCCCCTCCTGGAAAGTCTTTGCAAGGCATAAGAAGTCTTTGCAAGGCACGAAGAAGGAAAGCCCCAGAGCGAGTGAAGGAGTCCTTAACCAGAAGATGAAACCAGACCCAAATAGGATAGTTCTAAAGAGCGACAGGGGAGAAGGGGGAAAGGAAGGGGTTAAATGCAGGAGGAGGAGAAGGGATGGGGGGGGAGGTGAACTAGGGACAAGATGGGAAAACCACTTTGCAAGAAAAAAAAAGAGGGGAGGCGAGAGACAGGCAGGTTGTCAGGGTGCTTCAGCAACCACGTCCAGAGGAGAAGGCACAGGGGCTGCGGAGGCAGCTGGTGAATGGTGACAGCAGTGGTGAAGGAGAAGATTTTGCAGACCTCTCCCTGCCCAGGCCCAGCTGCACCTTTTTGAAATCCTTTTTGAACTGACAAGCCTGGGTGCAGAAGAGCAGACTCTCAGTTCTTGCTTTGCCATTGCCTGACTCAGAGCACTTCCCCTGCACAGCCCTCCCTCCTTGCCGACTTCTCTCTTCCCCTTTACCTGTGCCCAACCCAGAAACAAGAGAATTAATGAAGGGGTGATCTCAGCAGCAGGAGGTGATGGTGGAAGGCGGGCAGCACATGCTCTCTCACTCTGTGCAGAAGCTACGCACACAATGGAAGACACCTTAGAGGACAGGAGCAGTGTGGGGCTGCCCCCACCCCCCTAGGTATCCTCTTTGTGCACGATAGGGCAGTGCAGGCACAGCAGCAGCCAGCTCATATGGTGGAGTCGCCCCAGCTGCCAGAGGAGGGGGGGAGGGCCCGACGAGGCTCTGCGGGTTGGGTGGCTGGGCTGCCGATGCCCCTCTAGCTGCAATGGGGAGGTTCATCAGATGTGTGTGTGGGTGGGGTGGACTTACTTGAAGTAAAAAAAAAATACAATTCTGGTGTGCTGTACGTCATCTGCCTCGCTGCTGCTGCTGCCACCCCCCCTTTTTGCACCGGCCTCTAAAATAGCGTGCAGGGCCCTCCGCAGAAGCAGCCCCCAGCTCCAGTTAAAGGACCCACGAAGCAGCTGATCGGTGGGCCCTTTAACGCTGGAGGGAGGCTGGGACTGCTTTTGCCTGGCAAGTGACCTTTTCACTGTCCAAATTACTTGCGGGCGGCGGCAGCCCCTGGAATCATGGCAAAGGTCTTGGGGAGCTGGTAGGGGTCTCTGAGTCAGGGGGCCTCACTCAGAAGTCAGGGGGCTGTGCCCCCACAGGCCCCTTCATAGCTATGGGCCTGACCACTCATCTATTTATTTATTTTTTGCCATCAAGCCACAACTGACTTATAGAGACCTCATAAAGTTTTCAAGGTAAGAGATGTTTGGAGGTGCTTTGCCACTGCCTGCCTCCGTGTCAGCCTGCTTAACATCTGAGATCTGGGGGGGGGGGGGGGGGCACACAGAAAAAATTAAGTGAAGGAAGACAGAAATTATTGAGAAAGGTGTGGAAAAGGAGAGAAATTAAGACAGGGAAAGTTTGTTTTATCTTGCTGCAACACCCTAACTAAATGCTTTGCAAGATCTAGCTGAGCTGGGTGCAAGGAAAGGGAGAGGCTAGACCAGAGGCGTCAAATTCATTTTTTTTTAGAGTTGGATCTGACATAAATGTCACTTTGTTGGGCTTGGCCATGCATGCCATAAAATGTGACATGAGGGACTAGAGATATAAACTTTGTAGAGGTGATTTCAGATGCTCAATGGCAGTAACAGGTGAATGACAATAGCAAGCTTGATTGGATTAAGTATGGCATGCAGAGAGGTAGTAGGTCATTCCAAACTAGGTCTCAATTCAGTCCAGGAGAATTCAATCCAGAAACAAGCTCCCCAACATCAAAAATCACTAGACCATTACGAGCTGAGTCCAACCCTCCTGCAAATTTTATTTCATTTTGAATTTTCTCAGGGCCGACTTCTCATTTGTAGCTTTCCCTTGTCATATACTTTCCCCATGTTTTCTCAAACGGACCACGGCTGCAGTAGAGGGAAAATGACACCTGAGGCTCAATTTGTTTTTGCATTGCTGGCAACAAAAAGAAAAGTTGGGAAATGTAGCTTTTTAACTTTATCCTGATTGTTGAAACACCTGTACATGCTCAAAGCCATTTCACAGAGCTGGAATTTAGAAAGACCTTAAGTAAAAATGTCCTGAAAGGTGTTCCACATACCCCACCCCCACCAAATGGTAAACTTGGAGAAGTGAGGATATGTGTGAAAGGGCACTTGGCAGAGAAGAGGGCTTTCAGCAGTGAAATATTCCCATCCCCCTCACACATGCACACACACACACTGAGTCCTTCCAAGTATTTGGGAAATTCTTGGGCCCCAAAGTTCTCTCCATACAGCCCATTTTAAACAAGTGATTCCTCATCTTTAAGTAGTCTTAATGACTTGCAAGGTTCTGGAAGAATCTATACAAAGGGACAGAGAATAAGCAAAAGAGCACTTGGGCTCTTAAATTTGATTGGAAGAATAACTAAAGTACCCTTGAATATTTTAGTAAAGCCATTCCCTATTAAAGAGTTCAGGATTACAGTAAGAGAGGACAAGTCTGACTATTTCCATTAGTTCCAGGGTTCTTGAGTTGAACCCTGCCCCCTACAAGTGTGAAAATATTTGCTTACCATATGGTATTCCTCTTCACCTATGAAGTACCTGTTTCAAGCTGTTTCTGTTTTAAATCAAATGAACAAATATTCCAGTTTTTACCAGCTGTGTTTACCCATTGATCAAGGTCAACACAATGGTTTGGAGCTTGTACAGCAGTAAGGCACCAGCGAAAGTACAGCTGATTGATCTTCAAGAGACACTTCCCAAGAATGTTCATCAAATTTAGAATTTTAGAGAGGAATCAGTTAACAAAAAACAATATACCTGATCAATCAGATCAGATTTATTAAAATATTTCCATTAAATGAAGCTATTATCTTTGGTGTCCACTGGCTATTTAATCTCTTGTTTACTAACCTCATATGCTACTTTTTGACATCAAAGTGCCCCTAAGGTTACAAAAAAAGGTTACATGGAAGCTAGAAGAACCTATGATAAAGCACCATACAGTATAGGGCAACAGTAATTAATACATAATATACAGAAAGCAGCAATAGAGTGAAATCAGTCAGGAACCCAAGCATCCGTCAAATCTCATTCAACATTACCCAACTGTTAATGACTTGTCTCACCTGTGGCTGTGTCCTTTTTATATTAAATTCTTTTTATTGAGAGTGGGGGGAATGATTGAACAGCTACATTTTGGAATCAAAGGGGTGGCCAACAGTAGCTCTCCAGATGTTTTTTGCCTACAACTCCCATCAGCCCCAGCCAGCAATGATTAACACCCCTGATTAACAGAAAGCCAAAATCACCATGAATGTGATCCCCCCAGAACTCAGTTCCCAAATGTAGAAGGCTTCTGGTAGGTTTAAGAAAGCATGGTGACTCACCTCCCAACATGGGCTCTCATACAGTGCCTGCCTGGGCAATTCAGAGGAGATCAGTATGCACTCCCCATATCTAACAGTATCTAACAGTAACTTACTGTTTAGTAAGTTACATGAACTTCAGAGGGAAGCAGTATAGAGCTCCCATTGTCCACAAAGGTCTACAGTGTGGCCTGCATAATGTACATGAGTGCTGTGGAAAGGCAAGAAGGAAAACAGCACTTTATCAAAAATCCTGTATGTTGGTTCCTTCCTATATGTTTTTATTATTTATTTTACAAAATTTGTATCCTACCCTTTTGCCCTCAAAAGGGCCCCAAGGAGGCACAAGGCAAAATATACAGTAATAAACAAATGCTTGCAAACTCAAGATGGATTCAGGTAGGGCAGCAGTGTTGGTCTGAATGACTTTTTCAGATCTGTTATTTAGTAAACATATATTAAGATATACCTAAATCAAACTTGATTTTACTAACTGATCTTCATTAGTGGTAACAACATAGCGTGGTTTGGAAACCTTCAATATTCTGTAAAAACAAGAAGTGGTGATGGGGGCACTTTGTTAAGGCCTCTAGGAATCCTCCTGTGTCTTGATTTCCTCCCTGTAGGTTAATTTTTTTTTTCCAGTAACAGGACACCTTTCTGTACATTAAGTCTCCTAATTAAATTTTTTTTTACCACTTGATCTTATTTAGTTACTAGACTTTTTTAGTCACCACTCACCTAGGGGGTCTCATGTAGACTTACAAGACTTAAAAGAACATCATAATAAGTAAGTTAAAAATCAACAAAATAAAATAATACATATATTAATATATATAACTTGGATCAAACCACCCCAGAGCATCTGGTTAACCCCCCAAAACCAACTTGAACTATTTGGCCTGACAGACCCTGTGGAAACTAAGCACATCCCACAAGGCACAGGCATCATCAGAGTGTGAGTAGGGGACCTATCACTAAGAAAGTCCTTCCCCTAATAGATAATTGCCAGTGGGAAAAGGGTCAGAATAATTGATTACAGGAAGATGCCAAACTGTTTGGATCTGATCTGACTAGTGGCATAATATTACATGCAGGGGTCATTTTGTAGAAAAATAGGAGGTGGAGCTCATTAGCATAACTCATTAGCATATGCCACTCCCCCCCAGCCCAAAACAACCCAATGCAAGAAAGGAGAACCTTGGGTGAGCAAGGCCTGTTTGGGCTGACTAGAGGTTTAGCCAGCCTAAGCAGGCCTCGCTCATCTGGGGCTCTCCTTGGCCACGCCCCACAGTCAAAAGGCCAGCAAGCCCACTGCCCAAAATCACACAAGAAGTGGAGAAAAGGTGGCACAGGCTTCTCCAGGGGTTAATGAGGGTTGCTGGGGGTATGGCAAAACTCCTGGTGGCTGGCTCCTCTCCTAATCCAGGGATTGTTCTGCAGCTGCACCTACTATTCCATGGACAAGGTAGGTAGGGAGGAGGAGGGAGGGCCATCAGAAAGATTCAGGAGCTGTGCTCCTGTGAGCTCCTGCTGAATTCAAGATCTGATTATATATTTTGGAATGTTTGCTCCTCCAATAATCTTCAGACCATGGCTAATTCAAGGACAAGAAATTTTCTCATGCATCAGCCTTGAGAGCAGCTACAGTCAGCAGACCAGGCTCATCTCCAAGTGTCCTCTCTGTCAGGGCATGTTCAGTTACAAAAATGGCCCTGTCTACACATTCAACATAACAAGACTCTTGAGTGGTGGAATGGTATGTATCACTTCAGATTGCAGATGTGTTAATTTTGAATACTCCAGCACACCAAGGCAGAACAGTAGCATAGAAGGGAGAAACATTGTTGTTCAATCCATTCTCTGATGTTCTTGTTATTTTTTCATTTGCAGTGAGTTGTTGCAAAACAGAACCTTTAAAAATGTCATTCCTTCCCTGTTTTTTTGAAGTGGTAATGTCCTGGGTGGGGGAGGCAATGGCAAACCACTCCGTAAAAAAGTCGTGATGCGACGTCACCCCAGAGTCGGAAACAACCGGTGGTTGCACAGGGGACTACCTTTACCTTTAATGTCCTGGGATTTTGATTGCTATAGCCCCCAGCCTGTGAAATCATCTGCCAAGAAACCAGAAGATGTTCTTCCCTCTCCTCTTGAAAACTCACCCTCTTTCAGCTGAAGTTTGTTTGGTGTACTATGGCTTTAACAGTTGATTTTTTCACTTTGTTTTTATCTTGGTCCTCATTCTGTTAAAATGTAATGTTTCAAATTATGTTTTTTCCTCCAGTTTTTGTGGAAGTGGCATTAAAACATTTTAATTCAATGCAGCTTTCTTTGGCAGTACATCATCCTAACCATTTTTGTAAGTTTCTTATATTAACATATATTCATGAAGAAGACTGGCTGAGTCCTGAGTTAGCCCTTGAGAAACCTGATTATGTTCTTGTGCCTGGAGTGGGGACAAGCTGTAGGGCGGGGAGAGAAGGACCACACACACACCACACTGGGAGAAATAAGGCCACAACTTTATTGATTATACAGTATAGAGATAAGTTCTTTGCTGTGAGAAAGGCAAAAACTCCAGGGTCTCAGAGCCAATCAAAGACTTGGATAAAATAAAAACCCTGTCCTGTTAACCAGCAATTACATGCAGGCATAGCAAAAAAAAGTTTAGAGGGAGTTCTCAGCGGCCTCTGCAAGTTGAAACTAATGGAGACTTTATTCAGATCAGCCTCTGTATCACTTACCATGCATTGATCTGAGCATTCTCCAACCCAGCTGATAGGAAAAGCATAAGAAATACAGAATTTTAGGGAGGCTCAGTCTCAGCATGGCTACCTGCTGTTTTCCTAAAGTGCACAGCATTTGTCTATATATCTCTCCTGACATGGACCCTCCATTCTTCCCATGCTTGTGCTCAGTTGTCTGCACACAGATTGAATGAGTTCAAGAATATGGTATGGAGCAATGTGCATGGTTAATATTAATTCAGGCAGCCATGGGGTCTTCTCATCATGCTGAAGGTCCTGCTGATAAGTTTGTTTAAATTTTGAAGTCATACCAAATTTGATCACCTCATCCTCAGTCAGCAGGATATTCTTATGGATCATCGCTTCCAAAAACCTCATGCAGCACCCTTCATTTCTGTTTCTCTAATGTTATGCATGCTGGACATGTTTTTGTTGCACAAAAAGTACTTCACAGCAACCAGACACAAAGCTAACCCTACCAAGCTGTGCCATGTTTAGTTGGCTCTCTTACAAATCAACAGGAAACTCTTCTGCTGCTAGCACTAGGATAGTTGCCTAAATGTGCTGTTTCAGACACCTACTGTGCTTTTTCGGACACAACTTCAGACTTCTAGAATGTAATAGTTCATGCCTTAAATAAGATTAGTCATACCTTGTTATGTGATGCCAGTATTAGAAAAAGACCATTTTTATTATGTGGCAGGCCTCTTAAAATTAGAACGATATCTTACATGACACTACAGAAGAAAAGTCCACCAACTGTTGGAACATGTTGTCTGTGGTTCTTTTACATCTTAACTCATGAAGCATGACATTAGTTCAAAGTGTCAATTCTTGTAAGTGTTGGAACATGTTGTTGCCCCTGCACCCCAGAAGGAACAGATGACACATCAGCTTGGGTGTAATAAGGCCAAAACTTCATTCAAAGAACTGCAGTTCAACCCAAACAAATTTTGCTGCATTACAGCAATGAGAAAACAGAGGCTGCTTCTTTTACACTGTCAGGGAAAAAAATGGTCATAAATTCAGTAGAATGTAGTTGCAAGGTCAATGGCTCCAGATGCTATATTCTGCCTTGTGGTCCCAATTGACCATCCACTATGCTTGGGGGTAGGTAAGACTGGTTTGGTATTCATCCTAGACATGGACCACATCAAGAGCACCTTGAGTCCACAGGTAAAAAAGGATGTGTTGTGTTCCAAGATTAAATGCTATCGGATACAATGTCAGCAAGACTGAATGCTCTGCTATGCGGATAAGCACCCTTTCCAAGGTCATGAGAGGGCAGTGAATTGTAATTTTGCTTGTTAAACAGCAGCATCATTACTGTTCCTAAACACAACATAAAAACAGATAAAGAATTCAGCAGCTAAAAGGGAACCTTGTAAAACAATCCCCAGGCTAGAAATATTATGTATAAACGGTTTTAAAAGATCAAACCCCTGAATTTAAAGCCAGGATGAAGATAAATGCTTTAGCTAAGAGGATAAAAGAGGGCAGGGCAGATTCCATGCAAGGCTCAAGAGGGGGAATGTTCCACAGGCATTTCTATCTGTCTTGAGTACTGCCTTAGAGCTCCCTCAAATACCAGAATGATACTTGAGAATCAGAATGGAAAACTCTTAGTTGCTTATTTGCATGTGTGATTCAGGCTGATTACCCCCCACCCACATCTCAGCTACATATGAGTGTTCTCATGGCTGCCTATTGCAGGTGGACATCCATGATGGTATTTTATTATTATTTATTAGATTTAATTAATCGCCCCATCCTGGCCAATGCTAGGCTCTGGGTGATTTACATCAGTGGTACAACATAATACAAAGTTAGAAACATTAAAAACAATATAAATAAGAACATTTTATGAACCCCCGATGGCGCCCTGCTACTTCTACACTTTCAGATTATCAGCATCATATTGGGGGTTCTTGGAAGGGGGTGCCAGCTAGGCAGCCATTGCTGCCCTTAATCAAAAGCTTGCTGGAACGTCTCTGTCTTACAGGCAATGCAGAGTTATAAAAGGTCCTGCAGGACCCTGATGTCATCTGGCAGAGAGTTCAACCAGGTTGAGGCCAGGACCAAAATAGTCCTGGCCCTCATCAAGGACAGCCAGACCTCTTTAGGGCTTGGGATCACCAGAAAATTGCTTACAGCAAAGCATAATGCTCTTCCAGGGACATAGTGAAGGAGGTGGTCTCACAGATACATTGGTCCCAGGCTGCTCAAAGTCTTAAAGGTCAATACAAGAGTCTGACTTGCTACTCAAGTTCTTTATTTTGCAATAAATGATAGGGTTATCAACACCTCACTTGTTGCACACATGCCACTTTTGCTGGACCGAGACCATTGTCTTAATGGTTTCAATGGAATTTAAAGCTTCCAGTGTTCTGCTGACTAAGCCTTCTGATGCCCTCTGTACCACTGTTCCCTGGCCAGACTGGTTCAAATTGGGTTTGCAGTTACACAGAACACTTGCAAACTCTGCCAGTTATCAGGTAATTCTCAAGGGAGTTACAAAGGTACCCTGACAATTATAGCTTCTGGTATTAACACAGCCAGTCTTAGTCTTCTGGATCTTCATCAGTTTTGCACTTGTCCCAAATGATCAGGTTTGAGATTCCACTAACCATGCTGAAAACCAATTTATTCCCTAGTCCACATCTAGTGCTCTGTGCTAAGATCCACCATATTATTCTGGAATTTCTTGGCACACACTTCTGCCAAACAGAAAATTTCCTCTTGTATCATTTAGGGGTACAGGCCTATTCGGGGCAAATAAAGTTCAAATATTTAATTGCCTTGTATGTCAGGCTATAACTTAGTTCAATATATTGTTTTGTTGCCATAGGTCTGGGTGAAATAGTAATTATCCTGTTGGAAATGTTTCCGTGGTAGTCTCTATTGAAAATGAATAGTATTGAAGTTGCTAGAGAACCCAGAGGATTACCACAGATCAGCCCCTAACATTCTTACTGGATTTGTGTCCTATCTGCTGGAGAGTGTCTAACCTTCATTTGTGTCAGTAGCTTGAATATTCTCTGAATGACTTTGGACCTAATACTGTGCAGAGTTAATATCTTTTAATCAGTCATTCCTGAATCACTTCTCAGCTCTCACTGATAGTAACCCCTGCAATCAGATTATACAGCAGTCAATGCATGGGAATCAGCATGTTGATATCAGGGAGAGCAGTCAAGCACATCACCATCTAACTCTGAGCCTATGAGAACTTGGCATCAAATAACATTTATTCCTGGAAGATGCACAAATATTGTAGCCAGTGTAGAGCTCAGTCTAAGACCCTCCCCATAGCTTCACTGCTTGATTAAGAAGCATCCACAACCATTAAGTGGATTGCACCAAATTCCTGGATTTGGTCAAGATGGAGTTGCACTTTAACAACATAATTTTCTGGAAAATGTAAAATCTATTTCTTTCTCCAAATGCAGCTTCTGCAGCTACTAAGCTAAAGGGGAGAAAAACATGGGGGAAGAGGCATGACAACCCTTACATTATTTGTTATTTTGCATTAAAACAGCTCAAGCTGCTTTTATTCCCACTGGAGGAAACATAAAAAGTTAACAGTTACCTTATGAGTCTATTATCAAGCACAACTTAGTTAACTTTCATGAGAAATTAACAAGAGCTATGAACCAATAAACCTATAAACCTATCAAACGTGTGGCTCATTGGCTGGATAAGGCCCTTGGAAGGCTCCTATCAGTCCCCTGAGCAAATCACTATTGTCTGCTTCCTTCTCCATTGGCTGAGGCTCCTTCTTTGGTGAGGAAGGGGGGAGGGGAGAGCTTGCTTTGCCAGGATCTCTCACTCCTTCTGTTGGCTGTGGCTCCTCCCCCACTCTTCTCCTGGGGAAGGAGGGTGTTGTGTCCTAGGCTCAAATGGGAGAACTGTTACTTTTGGAGGGAACTGTTACTTTTGGAGGGAAGCCAAACAAGCCAGAGCTTGAACTCCACACCAGGGTTCCAGAGAAGGCCTAAGCGTGCCCAATCAGGGGAAGGATTGAAACATAAGTAGCCAATCAACATCCAGGCTCATACTGTACCCTGATAGGCCCTTAGGGCCCTGTAAATAGCCAATCCATGTAGATAGTTAAGGACCAATCAGAAGGGGGCAAGAATTGTATAAAGGAGCGGGAAGTTTGAACAGAGCTCAGTGTGTGTTGTGTGTGTGTTCCTGAAGTAAAGCTTGCTGAAATCACTCTCCGACTCTGGTCTCTTACTGTGCCGACCCCAGTACATTACAGAGGGTAAGATCCAAAGCTTTCTTTGCCCACTTCCTTTGATCCCACAGAAGAGATACAAAGAAAGCACCTCTCTCTCTCACTCTCTCTGTAGCAAGACACACACACAGAGAGAGATTTGTTGGTTTGTTATGCCAGACCTCACCTGAGTGCAACTGGGTTTGCCTCCCCCTTTTCTCTGTATTCATGCCTTCATGATCCAATCTTTCTCAGTAGGAAAACAATGTGAACTATTTGGATGACAAATAACAACAAACCAGTTAGATGGATTAGGCTTAAAGTGTGTGCCCAGCAAGTTCACCCAGCACATTTCCTTTGGAGATTTTAGCCTGGGCTTCCCAGATAAATAGGCTGGTATTGACCACTATACATTGCTGTCCCTGTATTCTTGCACTGCCTCATAGAAGTTGTAGTTATTTCTCTGGGGAAGACTATAGTTTTCTAGACAAACACATGGTCATGGTCCTTTCACATATTCTTGACCAGTCGTGAAGTAACTTATTTATTTATTTATTTATTTATTCCGTAATTTATATCCTGCCCTTCCCACAAGTGGCTCAGGGCGGCTTACAACAAACAATAAAACAATAAAATCGGAACAAATTAATACATTTAAAATCAAGCATTTAGAACCTAAAAACCTTAAAATTTTACATTGTACATTCAAACTATACAGTATAATCACAAAAATCTAGAATCTAGAAAGCTACATTTGTCCAGTCAGGCGTAGGCTAACCGGAAGAGGGTCGTCTTACAGGCCCTGCGGAACAGAGTAAGATCCCGCAGGGCCCTCACCTCTTCCAATAGCTGGTTCCACCACATAGGGGCCATTGTGGAAAAGGCCCTGTCTCTAGTTGTTTTGAGGCGCACTTCCTTGGGCCCGGGGATGGTGAGAAGATTTTGAGTCCCAGACCTCAGTACACTCTGGGGAACGTGTGGGGAGAGACGGTCCTTCAGGTAGGCAGGTCCCAGGCCATATAGGGCTTTAAAGGTAATGACCAGCACCTTGTACTGGACTCGGTATATTATTGGAAGCCAGTGCAGAGCCCGAAGACCCGGCCGGATGTGCCCCCATCTTGGGAGGCCCAATAACAGCCGGGCCGCGGCATTCTGCACCAGCTGCAATTTCCGGGTCCGGCACAGGGGCAGCCCCATGTAGAGGGCATTGCAGTAATCCAACCTCGAGGTGACCGTGGCATGGATCACTGTTGCTAGGTCGTCGGGGTCCAGGAAGGGGGCCAACTGCCTTGCCCGTCTAAGATGAAAAAACGCGGACTTGGCAGTGGTCGCTATCTGAGCCTCCATATTTAGGGACGGCTCCAGTAGCACCCCCAAGCTCTTGACCCTGTCCGCCGGCCTCAGCGGAACACCGCCAAAAGCTGGCAGGGGGATTTCCCCCCGGCCCCCGACGGCCCAAACAGAGGACCTCTGTCTTCGCAGGATTCAGTGTCAGTCCACTCAGTCTGAGCCACTCAGCCACGGCCTGTAATGCCCGATCTAAGTTATCTGGGGCGCAGACCGGTCGGCCGTCCATAAGTAGATAGAGCTGGGTGTCATCAGCATACTGGTGGCACCCCAGCCCATACCTTCGGGCAATCTGGGCAAGAGGTCGCATATAGATGTTAAATAACATCGGGGAGAGACCGCTCCCTGGGGCACCCCACAGTCAAGTGAGTGCCTCCAGGATAGTTCCCCCCCAATCGCGACCCTTTGTCCCCGACCTTCAAGGAAAGAGGAAAGCCACTGCAAGGCCAGCCCCTGAATCCCCGCGTCGGCGAGGCAGCAAGTCAGCAACTGATGGTCGACCGTATCGAACGCCGCCGATAGGTCCAACAGCATCAGTACTGCCGAGCCACCCCGATCCAGATGCCGTTGAAGGTCATCTACCAGTGCGACCAACACCGTCTCCGTCCCGTGACCTGGGCGAAAGCCGGACTGAAGTGGGTCAAGGATGGAAGCGTCCTCCAGGAAAGTCTGTAGCTGCCTCGCCACTGCCCTTTCAATGAGTTTGCCCAAAAAGGGCAGGTTTGAGACCGGCCTATAGTGTGCCAATTGGGCCGGGTCTAGAGATGGTTTTTTTAGGAGGGGACGGACCACAGCCTCTTTGAGTGGCGCTGGAAAAAGCCCTTCCGTTAGGGATCTGTTTATGATATCCTGTATAGGATATCTGAGATCCCCCTGGCAAGATTTAATAAGCCAGGAAGGGCATGGGTCCAATTTACAAGTTGTTGGGCGGGCAGATGAGAGGATCCTGTCGACTTCCTCCAGGCTGAGGGGGCTGAAACCATCCAGGATATAATCCGAAGACATGCTCGGGGCCTCGGTTGCGTTAACTGCCTCAAAGTTGACGGGGAGGTTGAGGCGGAGTGATGCGATCTTGTCCGCAAAATAGTTCGCAAAAGCCTCACAGCCTATCTCCAATTCACTAGAATTTGGTCTGCCCTGGGGCAGAGTAGTCAGATCTCGAATTATCTCAAACAATTGTGCCGGGCGTGAAGTTGCAGACGCAATCTTAGCCGCAAAGTATGTCTTCTTTGCGGATTTGATTGCCATCTCATAGGTCTTCAAACTCTCTCTATAAGATGTTCGGGTCACTTCGTCTCGAGTACGCCACCATAGCCTCTCTAGTTGTCTGAGGTCCCGCTTCAATTGCCGTAATTCCTGATTGAACCAGGGAGACGGTTTGAGGCGGGGACGCAGAGGACGCCTAGGCGCGATCTCCTCAACAGCCCTGGAGAGTCCATCGTTCCAGGACTCAACCAGAGCCTCCAGGGAATCGCCAGTGGGCCAGGTATCCTGTAGGGCCATCAGGAACCGTTCCGGGTCCATCAGGCTCCGCGGGCGAGCCAAAATATGCTCTCTACCTAAACGGATTTGGGGTGGCATATCCATACGAGCCTTGAGGGCAAAGTGATCCGACCATGGCACTGCTTCCATTGCAATATCGTTCACTTGTACTCCCGCCGCGAAGACCAGGTCTAACATGTCTCGCTTGATGAGTGGGCATTGTAACAACCTGGGAGAGTCCTAGTGTTGCCATGGATGACACTAGATCCATCGCCTGGCCGGAGGCCGCATCGTCGGCATGAACATTGAAGTCACCCAAGACCAGTAGCCTTGGGCACTCCAACGCCCAGCCCGCCGTGGCCTCCACCAGGGATGGTAAGGCGGCGGCTGGTGCGTTAGGCGGTCAGTACACCAGCCAAATCGCCAACCCCTCCCCAACGTCCCACATCAGGCCGGCACATTCAATGCCTGGGATCTCCGGGGCCGGGAGAGCCCTAAAGGAGTAAGCCTCTCGTATGAGTAATGCCACTCCTCCCCCCCCGCCCGCTAGTTCGGGACTGGTGGAAGACCGAGTAACCTGGGGGGGGTCATCTGGGAGAGAGCCACGATCTCCCCATCTCGCACCCAGGTCTCGGTCACACAAGCCAGGTCCGCGTCCTGCTCGAGCAGGAAGTCCCGAAGGACCTGGCGTTGCATAGCACCAGTGTCGGAGGCGGGTGAATTCGTCTGGTCCCACTACCTGTCACCGTCGGGATGGGACGCAGGCTGGAAGGTGGTCGAGCACTCTCATGTCTCAGCCTCCTTCGCTTGTAAGTCTGCCTGCTCCCACCATCGTACCTTCCCCTCCCCAGGAGTACCAGAATCCCCAGGCCAGTCATCTTCTGTGGTACAAAAGCTTGTAATGCCCAACCATTTCATGTTTTCCTCTGGGTTTTAGGCTCAAAGCATTGACCATGAGATTTCTGTAATTAATGTCAATAAATCAAAAGTTGGTTTGCAACTTACAGATACACATCTGAACAGCATACTCAAGATTGCTACAGCACAGACATCTCCAGGTTTTGATAGAATGATTCAGAGCAAAAGATGTCAGTTACCAGTGACTGTTAAATCAACAAGATATTGCAAGAATACTTATCTTTTAAACATGTTTTATTTTTTAAGTTAAAAAACCTTTGTGTTTGTCTGTGTTCTTTATAATGCTTATATCTCCACTACCTGGCATTACATTTAATGACACACATGGCCCGGCCCAAGAAGGTCTAATTTATGTCAGATCTGGCCCTCATAACAAGTGAGTTTGACACCTCTGCTATAACCTATACAGAGATTCTTGGTGCTTTCAAAAAAAACCTCCTTAATGATGTACACTGTCTTCATCTATAGGACATCACAATACAGAGGTGTTGAACACATTTGTTATGTAAATGTCACTTTGTTTGAATGGGCCATGCATGCCTCAATATGTAAGATGAAATACTAGAGATATAAACTTTATAAAAGTGATTTCAGGTGCTGAATGGCAATAGCAGGCTTGATTGGATGAGGTGTGATATAAAGGTAAAGGTAGTCCCCTGTTCAAGCACCAGTCGTTTTCGACTCTGGGGTGATGTTACTTTCACAGCGTTTTCACGACAGACTTTTTATGGGGTAGTTTGCCATTTCCTTCCCCAGTCATCTACACTTTCCCCCCAGCAAGCTGGGTCCTCATTTTACTGACCTTGGAAGGATGGAAGGCTGAGTCAACCTGGAGCCAACTACCTGAACCAGCTTTCGCTGGGATCAAACTCAGGTTGTGAGCAGAGGGCTCTGACTGCAGTACTGCAGCTTTACCACTCTGCGCCACGGGGCTCTGAGGTGTGATATACAGAGGAGTAATAGGTGTGGAGATGCCACCATTGGTAATGAGATATGAAACATAGCTCTCGGTTCTATCCAGGAGAATTCAGTCCTTGAGGATGCAAAGAATAAATGGACATAAATCTGACATTAGAAACCACAATATTCAGTTGCTGACCTAAGAGTAATCATGCTCTTATAATGAATTGCAATTGATAATAAAACTCAAGACAATGCATTCTCCTGGACTGGACTGAGAGCTAGTTTTCCTATTTCATTATCAATGTGTACTATTATCATTTGGCATCTGAAATGACTCTACTCTACAAGATATAAGGGCCAATCCAAACATTCTATTTCCTAATCAGAATCTTTTTTGAAAGAAAATAAATCCAGATAGGAACAGAGAAATTCAATCTTTTTTTAAAGCCACTTATCAGAATAAGCCAAAATAATTTCCTCAATGTACATTGTGCTTGTCAGAACAATCCATCCTCCTCCCCTTCCTCCCTATGAAGAAGTGTGCTTGCACACAAAAGCTCATACCTGGATAAAACACTGTTGTTCTTAAAGCTCCAACTTTGTTTTCTATCTCTCTCCTCCCCCCCTTCTTCCCCCCAAAAGGAGGAGCAGCCACACAGAAGCTGTTTGTGTGTGGGGGGGATGCTTGTCTTTGTATCTCTCCTGCACAAAGCAGGAAGCACCCAAAGAGCTCAGGGGGTGTAGAAAGGAGGCAAGAGGCAGGAAACAGGAAACATGAAGGAAAGAGCCAATGAGGGAGCTGTGGAAAAAAAGCAAGCTATGGTATGGCTGCACTGGCAGCCCTGGAAAAGGAAGCAGGAGAAGGAAGTTGCTTGTGGGATGGATTTGAGCCCTGTGCAGGCCAGATGCGGCCCACAGGCCACATGTTTGACAACCCTACCACAATAAAAGTATAGGTTCATTTTCCGTCAATACAGTCGCCTGGATAAATGACATGGACAGTCTCAATGCACAGCAGCCAAGAAGGTCAGAGCGCCTGCTCCGGCTGCAACGCCACTGAGGATGTTCTCCGCAGCTGAGAACAAAATGTCTGGAAGGAAAACTTTCTCCAGTAGAACACGGCACTTGAGCCCGAAAGATTCTACAAACCCTAATGACATGGACAGTGCTTCATGCACACAATAATTAAATATGATTTGAATGTTCCACACCTCTGTATGACTAGAACATTGTACAACATCACAAGTAGTAAATGGATGGATTTCCCTTTACCAAGCTTATCAGTAGAAATCTAAGTTCTTTCTAATGTTCACTAAAGACTGCCAATATCTCAAATAAAAGTATGACAGTAGCTAAATATGAATTAACAGAGTATCAAGGCATATGCTTGTGTGTGGGGATGGGTGGTAACGTGAGTATTACTTCCCTCTCTATAGTTCAGTGGGTTTTTCAGGATACATTTTATTTCTCAATTTCAAACAATTTTATTAGTAACATATTGTAATAAATTTCAATTTATTACATCATTAATAATTACTTTTTTATCTATCCCATATATTACTTTCTACCCACCCCTCCCCCCCGTTACTTGATCCCCTCCGGTGTTATATACTTAAAATCTTAATATTAAAGGTACCCTTAATTAATAAGAACCAAAATTAATATCCTCCTCCCTCTTGTAGTTAGTCATTATCAAATATTGTCCAATGTCCTTTTATTTGCCACTCTTTTTCTATGTATCTTCTGAATTTTTTCCACTCCATCTTAAATACTTCTAAATCATAGTCTCTTAAGGTTCTTGTTAACTTGTCCATTTCACTCCATGTCATAACTTTTACAATCCAATTCCATTTCTCTGGTATTTTTTCTTGCTTCCACAACTGCGCATACAATGTCCTAGTAGCTGAGAGCAAGTACCAGATTAAAGTTCTATCTTCTTTTGGAAATTTTTCCATTTGTAATCCCAACAGAAAAGTCTCTGTGACTTTGTTAAATTTGTATCCCGAGCTCTTAGAAATCTCTTGTTGAATCATCTGCCAATACTTTTTTGCTCTTTCACAAGTCCACCACATATGGTTGAAAGAACCTTCATGTTTTTCACATTTCCAACATCTATCTGGCATTTTATTGTTCATCTTTGCCAACTTTTTAGGAGTCATATACCATCTGTACATCATCTTAAAACAATTTTCTTTGATACTCTGACATGTTGAGAGTTTCATAGAGTTCTTCCACAAATATTCCGATGTATCCATCTGTATTTCTTTATTTACATTAATTGCCCACTTAATTATTTGAGATTTCACTACTTCATCTTCTGTAGACCATTTTAAAAGTAAATTATAGATTTTTGAAATTAATTTTTCATTATCTCCAAGCAGAACTTTTTCCATTTCTGTTTGTTCTCGTCTTATTCCTTCAGTTTCAATATCACTTTCCACCAAACTCTTTATTTGTTGCATTTGAAACCAATCATATTTATAATTCAGCTCCTCAGCAGTTTTGAACTCTATTTTACCACTTTGTATTTTTAATAGTTGATTGTATGACATCCATTTTCCGTCTCCTGACTCAGCTGTTATTTTTATTACTTTTGCTGGCACTATCCATAGTGGTTTTCTCTCATCACCATATTTCTTATACTTCATCCAAATATTTAGCAAATTATTTCTTATGTAATGGTGAGAGAAAAAACCATCCATCTTTTTCTTCCCATAGTACATATAAGCATGCTAGCCGAATTTATTTCCATGACCTTCCAACGTTAAAAGTTTTTTATTCAATAGCATCACCCAATCTTTTATCCACACTAAACAAACTGCGTCATGATATAATCTTAAATCTGGTAATTGGAATCCTTCTCTTTCTTTAGCATCTATTAAAACTTTCATTTTAATCCTTGGTTTCTTTCCAGCCCATATAAATTCTGAAATCTTTCTTTGCCATTTATTAAATCGTTTACTGTCTTTCACAATTGGAATAGTTTGGAATAAATACATTATTCTTGGCAAAATGTTCATCTTAATTGCAGCTATTCTACCAAGCAATGATAAATTAAGCTTGCTCCACTTTATCATATCTTCATCCATTTTACGCCATAACTTTTCATAATTATTTTTAAACAGATCAATGTCCTTCATTGTTATTTCCACACGTGAATATTTTACTTTAGAGGTAACTTCACATCCCGTTAACCTCTGCAATTCCTTTTGTTTATTTACTTGCATATTTTTACATAAAAGTTTTGATTTTTCTTTATTAACATAAAGTCCTGCCAATTCTCCAAAATCTTAACAACAAAGGTGTAACTTGTGTAGGATTTTCATTTATAAACATTATATCATCTGCAAATGCTCTATATTTATAGGTAAATCCTTTAATTCTCATTCCTTCTATTTCTTCATCGTCTTGTATTTGCATCAATAAGATTTCAAGAGTCATTATAAACAGCAATGGTGAAAGCAGATGAAGATATGATAAATCGGAGCAAGCTTAATTTGTCATTGCTTGGTAGAATAGCTGCAATTAAGATGAACATTTTGCCGAGAATAATGTATTTATTCCAAACTGAATTTATTCCAAACTTAATTATTCCAAGCTTAATTTGTCATTGCTTGGTAGAATAGCTGCAATTAAGATGAACATTTTGCCGAGAATAATGTATTTATTCCAAACTATTCCAATTGTGAAAGACAGTAAACAATTTAATGAATGGCAAAGAAAGATTTCAGAATTTATATGGGCTGGAAAGAAACCAAGGATTAAAATGAAAGTACAAGGTACAACCTTGTCTTGTACCTTTCTGATTATCAAGATCTGCAAGATCTGCATTTATACATAGCCTTGCACATTGTTCAGTATATATTGCCGTTATCATTCTTATAAAGTTTTCTCCCAACTTTATTTTTTCCATTACTGCAAACATAAAGTTCCAGTTCAAATTGTCAAAAGCTTTCTCTGCATCCACAAAAAATAATGTAACTTCCTTCTCTGGATGTCTTTCATAATATTCTACAATATTTACAACAGTTCTAATATTGTCTCTTATTTGCCTTTTAGGGAGAAAACCCACTTGATCTTCCTTTATAACATTTATTAAATATTGTTTAAGCCGTTCTGCCAAGATTCTTGTGTATATCTTATAGTCATTATTTAATAATGAAATTGGTCTGTAATTCTTTACATTCGTGACATCTCTTTCTTCCTTTGGAAACAATGAAATTACAGCTTCTTTCCATGTATTTGGAATTTTCCCATTTAATCTTATTGCATTTATCAGTTTTTGAAGTTTCAGTACTAATTCTTCTTTAAGCTTTTAATTTTTTTTTGCCATATATCCATCTGGTCCAGGTGCCTTTCCAATTTTCATTACATTAATCGCTACTTCAATTTCTATTTTTTCAATTGGATCATTCAAAATTTTTTCCATATATTCAGTTAAGGGTGCTATTTTGATCTTTTGCAAATACGCTTCGATCCTTTCTTTCTTTACTTTAACACCCTTAAATAATTTAGCATAATACTTAAAAATTCTCTCTTTATTCCTTCTTGATCTACCATCTCTTTTCCATCAGCCACAATTTTATTAATAATTTTACTTTCTCTCTTTTTCTTCAATTGCCAGGCCAAGTACTTTCCAGGTTTGTTTGCTCCCTCAAAAAATTTATGTTATAATTTTTTCAAATTCCATTCCATTTCCTTATTTAACAAATGTCTCATTTGTGTTTGTAATATTGTAATCTCCCTTATAATTTTCTTTTTTCCTGGCCTTTTTCTTAATTCACCTTCTTTTTTCTTAATTTCATTTTGAATGTCCAACATCTGTTTATCTTTTGCTCTCTTATCTTTATTATTCAATGTTATTAATATTCCTCTCATTACTGCCTTGTAGGCATCCCATACCATCTGAAATTCTATATCTTCTCTATCATTGACTTGGAAGTAAGCTTTAGTTTCCTTTTCTAAAGATGTTACTATTTCTTTATTTTGTAGTAAATCTTCATTTAATCTCCATCTTCTCGACTTTTTAGACAATTTTGTAATCCACATTATTGGGTTATGGTCAGCTCCTATTTGGGGTAAAATCTCTATCTTCCTTGTTATAAGTCCCAAGCCTTTGGTACCCCACAACATGTCAATTCTAGAAAAAGAATTATGTCTGGCTGAAAAAAAGGTACAGTCCCATACTTCAGGATTGAACTTCCTCCATATATCCTCCAAATTCTCTTGTTTAATCAGCTTAAAAAAAGACTTTGGCAATTTCCCTTCTTTATCAATTTTTTTCTTCCCAGATCTATCTATTGTGTTCTGAATGTCAGTGACTGGATAGCTTACAAGTTAAGCATGGTAGATCATCTAATGTCAAAGTACTGAAGTCATGTGATAAGGATCACAAGGCAGACTGATGCAATGCCTGGAAGTCACTAAAGTCACAATGAGTCAGCATATTCACCGATAGGTGGGCTGAACTATAAAAGGAGCTGAATGCCAGAGTCTTTTTCCTCTCTGTATTATTGGTAGTCTGGCGAAGCATTTTGAAGCTCTGAACTGTGAATATTGTATATATACTACACTTCTGTGTGAATATCTGTAAATACACTAATAGTTCTGGAAGAACTAGTGTGGAGTCTCTTCTTGTCAGCGTGCCTATTCTTATCAGCCTATTTGGACAGCTCTTTGCTAACACTCGCTATCCGTCAGGGTTATGGGCCCAGACCATGAGCTGTGCTGTTGAGGCTATTTTTGGCTGTGAAGGTTTGTGTGGAGAAGAGATGTGCAAAGCAGAAGTGTATGAGTGAGTCTGAGGAAAGCCGAGGACATCTCGTTATCCTTGTCGGTGAGTGACGAGGGGGAGGATGGAGTCCAGCTATCAGTGGAGGTCGGTGATATGGCGCAACTGCAGGCTGTTTCGGTGGAGAAGCTAACCTCAAATAATTATGCTGTGTGGTCTCTCCGGATGGAATATTTTCTACAGAGGGAAGGACTGTGGATGTTTGTTTCTAACCCTCCTGTGAATCCTACAGCTAATGAGGCAGCACAAGAGCAGAAGGCTCTTGCCCATATTATTCTTTGTGTGGGGGATGATCAACTTATTTACGTTAGAGGCAAAGCCACCGCCAGCGAGGCTTGGCATGCACTGCGTGGTATGTATGTGCACACAACCACTGATTCGCTTATGGCCTTGACACGAAGAATGTACCGTACGCTGATGAGCCCAGGCAGTTGTGTAAAGGAGCATATTAAGGCTCTGACCGATTGTTTCGTGGAGTTGGAGACAAGAGGAAAAACTGTTGCAGCTGATGATCATGTTTATATTTTACTTTCATCGTTGCTGGGTGAATATTTGCAGCTAATTACATTGTTAGAGGCTGTGGATAGTACAATGCTGACTATGGAATATGTAAGTGCTCGACTCTATGATTATCAGGACAGGATGACCGCAGCATCCCATTCTGGGAACAAAGCCAGTGCACCTGCCGGTGGGAGTGAGCAGAGCTCTGTGCCAAGTTTGAAGCCTGTTGCGAGGCAGCAGCAGGAGGTCGGCCCGGTTGCTCTTCATGTACGAAAGTGCTATCGGTGTGGATCTACAGGTCATATCAGACGGTTTTGCACTGAGGCTGGAAAGCAGCGGAAGAAGACATCACCTTTTAGCACTTTTTAAATTTACAAAGTTCAAATTTAGCCCCTTTTCTTCTCCTCCTTTCAGGCTTCCATTATTTCCAACTCCCACCTTTAATTTTGTTTTGTTTAGCTTTAGTTAGTCCCGGAGTGAAAAGATAGCAATCAGTATCTTTTTTTTGTAGTTTATCCAGATCAACACCAGTCTTTTGTAAATTAGATGTTTAAGGTTGTAAAAGAAGATTCGGATCCTGTCGAGCTTATGTCAAATAATGACGCTGGAAACTTCTGCAGATGATGAATATGCAACTTCTCTCTGGAGATCCCTCAAAGGAGCCCCCACCCCACCCCGGGACTCCCTTTCAGCCAAGGTAAGTCTCCTCAAAGTATCTGTGCATATCTTGGACAATTCTCTAGCTGAGAAAAGTAGGCAGTAGGCATTAATTTGCCTTTTACTACCCCGAACAGAAGTGCTAGCCTACCCCCATTAAGGAAAGCAGCTCAGCTCACCATTTTCCGATCCTGGAAGTCCTCCTGATGTCAGGATACATTTTATTTCTCTACTGCCTTGTGAAGCTATGCTGATTAGGGCTGTATTGTGCTGTTGTCATGAGAAAGATATTGTGGGAGTACCACACAGGGACTGAAATGCTCTGATAGATATGAACAGAAAGGTTCTCTGTAAGCTACAATTCTCTTTCTTTTTGTATTTTTCCAGGGACAGGGATATGAAAAGTGTTTCCAGTCTCTCTCAGGCTGGAAAATTTGGAGGTAACCAGTTTCTTAAAGATCTAAAAGTGAAAATAAGATCTAATCTAAAATTAATGATAGTATGAACAAATATTTCAATAAAGCACTTAATATTTCAATAAGCACTTAAAAAAAACCCAATATTGCTTTACCTGTTATATCATTACAGGTATAATACTGATTGTGATCTGACCTGGATGGCCCAGACAAGTCCAAACTACATCAGATCTTGGTGGCTAAGTATGTATGGTTCGGGTTAATACCGAACCACCAAGGAAGTTCTGGATTGCTACTTAGAGCCATATAATCGCAAACCACCTCTGAATGTGTCTGGTCTTGAAAACCATATGGGGTCGCCACAAGTCAGCTGTGACTTGATGGTACTTTACACACACAATGCTGCTTGTAAACAAAAACATGTGTTTTCCCTCCCTTTACTTTAAAGTGAGACACTGGCTGCTTTAACACTGCAGTGCTCTTTGCACTGAACATGTTACACTAATTAATAAGCTCATATTATTGTTTATTAAGAAAGTTCCTTTTGGGCAGCACTGTAAGAGCATGTTGTGATTGGCAGACCTTTTGGAATTACAACTGGCAGCTGTTTGTAGTTAAGATTTTCCCTGCTATGTAATTACAGATTGCTTCTCCCCCCTCCTCCCATCAATTCTGTGGTTGGTTTGAATTTATTTATACTGAATTTTATGTGTGGCCACTTAGCTGTGAGAAGTCATCCTATGATGCACAAAGTTCATAAGGGCCCTGGATATGCTATATTCCCCTTGAATTAGGAATTAATTCATTCTAATATAGGCAAATGTATGTCTTTTGTAAAGTGAAAGGGGAGCTTGGTCATCTCTTTAATTAGACAAAGTGAGACAGTGGACTCAGGTCACACATTTTGGGTGAGTGACAACATCAACCAGCACCATTGTCATTGCCACTTCACACACACACACACAACAGCTGGAGGAGATAACACACCTTGACGCCACATTCCCCATCTTTAAACCCAGCATGGCATGTCTATAGTCATGAGACATTAGAATTAAGAAACACCCACTGGGTGTTTCTGGCTTGTTGTTGCATCTCTGAAGATTCCTGAGAAATTAGGACAGAAGCCATGTTCACTTCTTGAGCCTCCTGCATGGGAGCAGTGGAGAAGGCAGGGTTGCCAGGCAACCAGTGGAGGGGGACATGGAGGGGCACCATTGATGATGGTGTGATGTCACTTCTGGGTGAAACCTGAAAATGATGCACACCTCTTTAGGAAATTCCACAAACAGATTTTCCAGTGATTCCTATTATCATTTCCAAGTTTTCCCCAGAAGTGATATCATGCCATCAGCTCAAATTTTTATCCTGCCACCTTAGCTAGTGGTGGGAAAAACAAGAACTGGAGACAAGTGATTCCTGTCCCCACTGGGAAGGTTTGAAACTGTGAGATGGGGTAATGAGAGGCACCTTTTTGGGGGTGGATATGGCCAAGAGCATCAGGTCTCAAGCAACACTTTTGTTATGCCATCACTGGAGGGGGTATATGGATCTGGAAGCTGTGATAACTTTTAGATGTCTCAAAAAGGTGACTTTTACCAGTTTATACAGGGTTATCTAGATAATTAATTAGGGGTGACTCATTGGACCACATTTTATTAAGTGAATTTGGGAAAGAAAAGTATGCAATAAAGTGATTGTGTGAATCTGTCCCCCATGCTCCCAGATCAGCCCACATCATTACCCACTAAAATATGTTTAATTAAAAATAAATATACCTTGTCTTTGTGTATTAAAATAGCACAAAGAGTTTCTTACAACATGAAAAAACAGATAAAGATTAAAACTATTAAAGTTAATAATAGCAACTTGTCCATAGAACTAAAATAATGTTTAAAAGCCTTTCTGGAAGCAAGTATTCGTGACCAATTCTGTAAGTATGGAGAGTAGGTAATGCTTCCTGGGGCAAGGAACCCCGCAGTGTAGGAGCCAACACTGAAACAGCCCTGCTCCACATATTCATTAACTTCCACTCTCTCACTGGAAGCAGGCAAAGCAGTGCAGCAGCGGGGTGATCTTAGTCCATGGGGCAAAGCAGTTGGCTTTAAAGATCAAAACCAGCACTTTGAATTGTACCTGGAAAGAAATTGGTAGCCAAGAGCTGGCATAATACTGGAGCAATATAGTTGCTATGTTGGGTTCCCTTTAGAGTGCTGTCCAGCTACACATTGTACCAGTTGAAGTAAGTCAATTGAAATGAGGGAGGGAGTGTAGAAAATGTGAGTGCTTGGCATAACCCTGAGTGTGCATGTGCATTCTCTCCCTGCCAGTTAATTGTACAGTGTGGACTCATGCGGCTTCTTCCTCTACACTTCCTCCTCTTCTTCATACTTCACTGATTATTTGCTTCGTGGTTTTCAATGAAAGACATGTGCATGTGATAGATTCTCACCCAGTAGCACAAGCAACTCTGAGGGAAACAGCTAGCAAAGATCTGACATAACTTTCCCTGGCATGTGGGTGATCATTCTTTGTATCCTGAGCACAGTCTCCCATGTTCTTCTATCCTTGTTTCTGTTTATGCATGATCTGTGTTTAGGTGAATTATCACATGATTACTGGAAGGTTCCTAGAGGAAGCAGAAACAACTTCAGCATCCAAGATCTGAGCAGAACAAAGGAAAAGTCAGCAGAAAATTAAACAGAATAATCAGGTCCAAGTTGGAGTGCTGTTTTCCAGCTTTAACTTGGTCAGTTTTTAAAAAAATATGTTCTACTTTGCAGATGTTATGATTTTTAAACCATGATACAGTTAATTCTGCATTTGTATTACATTTGTATCTTTAATAAAAAACAATTATTTTTGCTCTACCTTCCAAAAATTGTTTCATTTGGAAAAGAAATCAGTGTGCAAATTGAAACCATCATTTTGATAGCTTTTAAAAATAATCTCTTCCTACAGTTTTAAACTGCCAAGCTAGTCCAAAACAATTTTGTGTCTTCTCTGCAACCAGGCTTTTCTGTGTGAACTGGATTCATAGGTTTTTTCAAGCTTTTAGTGTGATTTACTTTCCTAACATGAAATCTGGTTCTGCATGAAATCTGGTTCTCAGAACAAAATCAGTCTCTCACATTTCACAGTTCCTGCACTTATTGGGATGCAGAATTAATCTGTTCAAGTCAGTTTCTAAAAACTTTCAATCTCCTTTGATGATCCCCCCGACCCACACTAGAAATAAAATGAATATGAGAACAAAGTGTCCAGGAAGGGAAATCCATCAGAAGACTATCTCAGCACTGTCCATTGTGCATGAGACATAAAAGTCAATGATTCACATTTTCTTTGACCAGCTTTATACTCCTCAGTTTGTTGTACTCCCTCCTCAGTTTTGCATCCAGACCTTGGTTTTATTCCTACTTTACCCTACAGCTTTTATTTCTTGTTATAGCCTAATGTAAAATATTATCTCTTGTCATAAACAAACTGTCTGTTTGGGAATTTAGGCTCATGTGGCATAGTGGGTAGAATGACACAAGGACTTACACCTAGGTGTACATTGACTTTTAGCCAGTGAAGCTCATTAGGTCACCCCCCACACACACACACATACATTCTAATATACTTCACAGGGTTGTTGAGGGGACAAATGAAAGATAGAGCCATGTAAACAACCATGAGCTACCTTGCAGAAAAATGATTTTAAATGAACAGGGCTTTTTTTTTGTAGAAAAAGCCTAGCAGGAGCTCATTTGCATATTAGGTCACACCCCTTGACATCACCATGGTTTCACACTGAGCTTTTTGGAGAAAAAGTCCAGCAGGAACTCATTTGCATATTAGGCTACACCCCCTGATGCCAAGCAAGCTGGAACTGTGTTCGTGCCCCCCCAAAAGTCCTGGATATGAGACATCATAATGCTTCTCATCAATCCTCCCTCTAAACTGTGGATTCTTGTGAGCAAAGATACTGCTTCATGAGCTACTGTCATTAAAATTGTGAGTGAGCAATTTGACTACTGCATAAACTAGTTTGCTCTGGGGCCATCCTTCATGAGCGAAGGCAAAAATGTGTGATCCAGAAACTAAAAAACTGTGAGCTAGCTCACACTAACTCAGCTTAGAGAGAACACTGCTTCTCATATATCCATTAGTGAGCAAATCAGTCAGTTCCAAGCACCTTCTCTTTTTAAAACCTTTAAATACAGTTTGCTTTCAACAAGCAAAAAACCACAGTTTTTAGGCTGCCATCCCAATCTGGAAGCTGATTTAAAAATATGGTAGATTGGATTCTGACCCTTTTGATACCCAAACATTTCATCCCAATTGAGTGGAGTATACAAAAACAATAATAGTAATAGCATTTAATGTAAACAGCCAAAGACGATTGCAATCAATCACAAAGAACATAAAGTATAAATAATTAAAATAAGCAGATTATTTTGGTATTGTATTTATATATGCATGTGTGGAATAGATCCAGCTATTCACCGGTCTGAAGGGCTGGTGGACACCAGCAGGAGATGACTGGCCTGGGGATTCCAGTACTCCTGGGGAGGGGAAGATATGACGGTGGGAACAGGTGGAATCACAAGGGAAGAAGGCCGAGACATGACAGTGCTCGACCCCCTTCCAGCCTGTGTCCCATCCCGACGGTGGCAGGTAGAGGGGCCAGGTTAAATTACTCGCCTCCATCACTGGTGTTATGCAATGCCAGGTCCATAAGTAATAAGACCTCTACCCTTCGGGAATTCCTGCTTGAGTAGGATATGGACCTGGCATGCATGACCGAGACCTGGGTGTGTGATGGGGAGACTGTAGCTCTTTCCCAGATGACCCCCCCCCCCAGGATACTCGATCTTTCACCAGTCGCGGACTAGCGGGCGGGGGGGAGGGGTGGCCCTATTCATATGAGAGGCTTACTCCTTCCTGGCTTTCCCGGCCCTGGAGATCAAGGGCATTGAATGTGCCGGTCTGGCGTGGGACATTGGGGACGGGTAGGCAATCTGGCTGCCGTACTGACCGCCTAAGCGGCTGGTGCCTTACCATCCCTGATGGAGGCCGCAACAGGCTGGGCATTGGAGTACCCAAGGCTTCTGATCCTGGGTGACTTCAATGTCCATGCCGATGACGCGGCCTCCAATCAGGCGATGGACCTAGTGTCATCCATGGCGACACTAGGACTCTCCCAAATTGTTACAACACCCACTCACCAGGCGGAGCACATGTTAGACTTGGTCTTCACGGCGGGAGTTTCAGTGGACGATATTACTGCTGAAGCAGTGCCATGGTCAGACCACTATGCCCTCAAGGCTCGTATGGATGTTCCACCCCAACCCTGTTTAGGCGGTGAGCGTATTTTAGCTCGCCCGCAGAGCCTGATGGATCCAGAACGGTTCCTGACGGCTCTATGGGACCCCTGGCCTCCTGGTGACTCCTTAGATGATCTGGTGGAGTCTTGGAATTATAGACTCTCCAGAGCCATCAATGAGATTGCACCTAGGCGTCCTCTGCACCCTTGTCCAAAGCCAACACCTTGGTATAACCAGGAGTTGCGGCAATTAAAACAAGGGCTCAGACGACTAGAGAGGCAATGGTGGCATACTCGAGACGAAGCGACTAGAACATCTTATAGAGAGTTTATGAGGCCCTATGAGATGGCAGTCAAAGCCACAAAGAAGACATACTTTGCGGCTAAGATTGCGTTTGCAATTTCGCACCCAGCACAATTGTTCAATACAATTCAGACTCTTACAACGCTGCCACAAGGCAGACCAAATTCTAAGGAATTGGAGATCGGCTGTGAGGCTTTTGCGAATTTTTTTGCAGATAAGATCGTGTTGCTCTACCACGACTGCCTGCCATATTGGAGACAGTATGTGAACCCGAGGCCTCGTGCCTATCTTCGGATCATATTCTGGATGGTTTTGGTGCTCTCAGCCTGGAGAAAGTTGACAGGCTCCTCCTATCTGCACGCCCAACAACTTGTAATCTGGACCCGTGCCCCTCCTGGCTTATTAAAACCTGCCATGGGATATCATAAATAGATCCCTGATGGAAAGGCATTTTCTAGCGCCCCTCAAAGAGGCAGTGGTCCACCCTCACTTGAAAAAATCAACATTAGATCCGGCCAAATTGGCACACTACCGGCTGGTCTCGAATTTGCCCTTTTTGGGTAACCTCATTGAGAGGGCAGTGGTGTTGCAGATACAGAGTTTCCTGGAGGATGCGTCCGTTCTTGACCCCCATCAGTCCGGCTTTCACCCGGGTCATGGGACGGAGACAGTGCTGGTTGCCCTGGTGGATGATCTTCAGCGGCATCTGGATCGAGGCGGCTCGGCGGTACTAATGTTGTTAGACCTATTGGCAGCGTTCGATACGGTCGACCATCGGTTGCTGACTTGCCGTCTCACTGACGCAGGGATTCAGGGGATGGCCTTACAATGGCTTTCCTCTTTCCTTGAAGGTCGGGGACAAAGGGTGGTGATTGGGGGTGAACTGTCCCAGAGACACATGCTTGATTGCGGGGTGCTTCAGGGGGCGGTGCTCTCCCCGATGTTGTTCAACATCTATATGCGCCCCCTTGCCCAGATTGCCCGAAGGTATGGGTTGGGTTGCCATCAGTATGCTGATGACATCCAGCTCTATCTACTTATGGACGGCCAGCCTGCCTGTGTCCCAGAAAATTTGGACCTGGCGTTGCAAGTTGTGGCTAAATGGCTCAGACTGAGTGGATTGAAGCTAAACCCAGCCAAGACAGAGGTCCTTTGCCTGGGTCGTCGTGGCCCGGGAAGGGAAATCCCCTTACCAGCACCAGTGACGGTGTGCCACTGACAACGGTGCATAAGGTCAGGAGCTTGGGGATACTATTGGAGCCTTCCTTGACAATGGAGGCTCAAATAGCAGCCACTGCCAAGTCCGCATTCTTTCATCTTAGGCGAGCGAGGCAGTTGGCCCCTTTCCTGGAGCATGATGATCTGGCAACGGTGACCCACGCAATGGTCACCTCGAGGTTGGACTACTGTAATGCCCTCTACTTGGGGCTGCCCCTGTGCCGAACCCGGAAGTTGCAGCTAGTGCAGAATTCCGCTGCCCGGCTGCTATTAGTGCTTCCTAGATGGAAGCACATCCAGCCAGGGCTCTGGGGACTGCACTGGCTGCCAATAATATACCGAGTTCGGTACAAGGTGCTGGTTATTACCTTTAAAGCCCTATATGGCCTAGGACCTGTCTACCTTAGGGACCGTCTCTCCCCACATGTTCCCCAGAGAGTGCTGAGATCGAGTTCTCAAAACCTGCTTGCAATCCCCGGGCCAAAGGAGGCCCGACCTAAGTCGACCAGAGACAGGGCCTTTTCAATCACAGCCCCTTGCTGGTGGAACCAGCTACCGGAAGAGGTAAGGGCCCTGCAGGACCTTGGGCAGTTCCACAGGGCCTGTAAGACAGTCCTCTTCCGGTTGGCATACAACTGATTGGTACTTGAAAATTTCAAATAGAAGGCTGTAATATGGTACTTTGGTAAATGGCTTTGTTTTACTGTTTTTACTGGTTTATTGTTTAAATGTTGTAAATTGATGTATTTTAAAACTTAATCCTATGTTAGAACTTCTGTGTTGTGAGCCGCCCTGACCCGCCTTGGTGGGAAGGGCGGGATATAAATTAAAATGAAATGAAATGTATGTGTGAGTGTGTGTACCTGGAAGTCATGGTGACCTCTGGTGACTGACCCCTTCTGGGGCCTGGAGGATATTCAGGGAGATGACTAAATAAATCCTGCCCCTACCCTTTCCAACTTCTGGTATTCCAAGGAGGTCTCCCATCCAGAATGCCACCATTAATGAAATGGCCCCATCCCATTGGTGACTTGGCTCCTACTTGACTTCCTGGACTTTGACCTTGGACTTATAGGGAACTGATCTCTGTAGCTGGGAGATCATGATTCTAGGAGATCTCCAGCTCCAACCTGGAGGTTGCTGCTTGAAGAGCACTTGGTGTAATTAGTCAACTGATCAAAGCCACCAAGTATTACACCATCTTTCAGTTTGAAAAAATATATTATAAAGATTGTGTACAACACATAATAGACAATACAATAATGACAGAGGCCGGCGGTGCTAGGGCTTTTTAAAGTAACAGAAAACCCCCAGGGGCCAAAAACCCTCATCTCCAAATGAAAAGATTTAAGTCCAAACTTGGAAAGAGTCCAACTGAAATTTACAAGGTGGGTGCTCCTGAGGAGTGTCGCTTCAACCAGCCACTTTCTTGAAAACACTGACACTGAAATGAGAAGCTTAATGCTGTGATTAGAGAATGTAGAACAGGGTTCCTAAATAATTAAGCCATCAAACTGAAGAAAGAATTGAAACGTCAAAATCTAGAGAGATGTCTTTTCAAGAAAGCGGCTGTGTTGAAGCTACACTATGCCGGCCTCTATCATTATTGTATTGTCTATTATGTGTTGTACACAATCCTTATAATATATTTTTCCCTTCTGAAAGATGGTGTAATATTTGGTGGCTTTGATCACCCGACCTGGAGGTTGGCAACCAAAGAAGGAGAGAAGGAAGCAGGGAAAGGGGAGACTTTCATGAAAGAAAGGAAATAATGGAAGAGGGGGAAGTGAGGTGTCTCCCACAAGTTCTTGCAGGTTCCCACATTTATGGTATATTTGCACACCATCTTTTTCAGCTTTTAAAGTAATATCTTATTTTTATTCAGTGAAATGGTACTTCTGAGGTTGGAACAAATCATTACAAATAATTAACACTTTGTGTGGAAGTAAAATCTCTAGCATGTACCTTGAGTACAACAAGCACTTGTGGACAACTAGAATTTTGCATTAATCTTCAAATTAAGGTTTTCTGAATAAGAGTGAAGTCATAATTTATTCCATGAACAAATCTTTGAATGAAAATATGTCACATGCAGGTGAATTAGATCAATGATCTCAAAGGCCATGTATGCAACCTTCAAACAAGAATGGAAAAGGAGTATGAACTACTTTGGTTTCTAAACTCATGCAGTGATGGCATCACTGTGCAAAATTTGTGGGAGGTACATCCAAATTTGGGTGCAATACAGAAAATTTCTCAACTGATAATAAATTGGATGGAATCGCACAGTTAAACATACAAAGTAGGCACACCTTGGACATAAACCCAGCCCCATGATCCCCAGCACAGCCTTTTTGGTAGTCAAAGAGAATTTCTGGTGGAAGAGTGAAAAACCTGCTTGGATCCAGCCCCAACTTTCCCTGGAGTGTTCTGTTATTGTTTGGGATCTAATTCACAAAACTATCCTTTTCAATAAACAGTGTCACATTAGAAGGGATGTAAGAGAGCTGATTGCTTGCCAGTGTCTGAACTGCAAGAATGTCTGGCTTACCACAATCATTTCTCTCAGCTACTGTATCATTTCTGTCAAAATATTCATTAGGGCTTTTCATATTATATATCATATAATATGAATAGGTCAAACTACTTACATAAACAATGACAAATCAGCTTCCATTTTTCTGTCAGCAGCGTTATATCCCTAGTCAGGTGCAGATGCAACAGTGATGGCAGAGCATATTGCAAGCACAAATTGTTGTATTTATGTTCCTAATTTCCATGTTGAAGTAAATTGGTACTTGGTAGATTTGGCCACTTATAAATTCCCTTTTTACATGTGCAAATGCTCTTCAATTTTAACAAGTTTCTCTTCTTCTAATAAACTAGCTTTATTTTTGTTTTATAGTGCAAGAGATTTTTTTAAAACCACCACCCCCCCTCCTGAAAACTTCTTATCTCTGGTTAGTTGTTGAATATAGTCTCTTTTTTGGATAAATAAGAGAGCAGGTATGGATAGCAATTAAGGAGGGATAAATGTCTTTAACTATTAAGGAAAAAAATGGATAAACATGATGCCACTATTCTTTTAGCCACCCTTAGTAAATCTTTGCCTCCCGCCCACAATGTAAAGATGCCATTTACAAATATTGAGTTCAACTGGTTTTGTTCATTAAAAGGTGATCTGCATCTTATTAATTACATCACTTTAGTGTGGATTGCTCTATCTACTAGACTATCAGAGGCCTGCCAATGCTATGGGCAATTACCTGTTTTTCAAAAGTAAATTCTAACATGTTGCAATCCACAGGGTGAATAGGAGCAAGCAGAATGTTGACTTAATGTCACACTTGCCCAACAAGTTACCCTTCCCACAGTGATGCACTGATAAGAGGTGTATTTCACTGAAATGAACTCCTTGGACAATGGACATGCAATTGTTAATGGAGTTTCCTTTTGAACATATTGATGCACCAAGAAATCCAAATTAGTCATTGTAGCTTCAGATGATATTTATTATTCAAGATGGAATTCTGCCCACCTGCTCCACAGGACTAGAAGAAAGTTGTGGTGTTGGCTGCTTGGATAAACACCCAGACAATGCCAATGTGACCTCTCTCTTCCACACTCTTTCTCAGCTCCAGATCTGGCCCCAGGAAGCAATAACAAGGTAAGCCTTCCAGATGCTCCAAGAAAAGACTCTGTAATGTTGCCAACAGCCCAGCCATAGAGAAGAGCAAGCCAATCAGCTCCCAGACTATTCTGAATGGCAGAACAAGCTTATACCCTTGCTGTCTGCCCAGAGCCAGATTGGATGAGGTGTTCCCAAGGATAGTGATCTTCAGGCTGGTCGTTGTCTTCTTCTTCTTTTTTTGAAAGGCGGCACAAAGGGGCAAGCACTGAAGTTCTCTTAATGGGATTTGTTAATGTTTTTCCACCTCATATATAATTAGACAATTTCCTTCGAGATGATGATATTTTAAGAGCCCCCAATGCTCATGTTTGCAAATGCAATATGTATTTTTTTTTAAAAAAATGTCTTTTTAAAATAAAAATAGACTCATACAGTGTCCCCACAAAATTATGTGAAAATATTTAAATGCATAAAATGCCACTCTTACATTGTGATTAGAAGCTAGTCATTCTCTTTCAATCTAACACTCTTGTAATTAAGATACAATACAAGAGGGAAAAACCACATATGCCGGCCTGAACTCCTTGGAAGAAGGGATGGATAAAAGTGTAATAAGTAAATAATATATTTATCAGACAAAACTACTCCACACAGGAAAAGTCAAGTCTGCAGTCCAGTCCTGTCAAAAATCTCATGGTTTCAATAAATTTTTCTAAATTACAAATGCTTATGAAATTGCAAGTTTTTCTTGAAAACCTCTATTGCGTCCAGAAATCTCATTCCTCAAAGTCCTATAAGCCCTGAATCTGAATTGCACGCTAAAACCAAAGAGTGCAATTGTTCTCTTGATGTCTTACACATCATGTGTTTTTAATATGCACCTTTATGATAAAGTCAACAAGAAATTCCATTAAGTTTCAATTGAACAGAAAAGACAATTTAATCTCACAGGTAAAAAAGCAGTCATGATAGCATTTAAAATCAAATTAAAGCAAGGAAATCACTTTTCTTTTATGGTCCTTGGAGGAAATGCAGTTCCTGTTGATTTTAAGAGGAAGCTTTTCTTGATGTCCCAGGTGTTCCCAAGGATAGTGATCTTCAGGCTGGTCTGTATTTCAGCAGGCTAGCAAATTTGAGATTTATGACTTTCCCATTGTGGAACCAGCATGCTCACAGTAGGAGGTTGTGGGAGAACTGAGGATAAGACTTAGCTGGACTTTTCCAGACTATAGTAAATCCAAGACTGGAGTAACATGCAAGCTATCTGACCAGACCTCAGCCCAAAGAAGAAAACAGTTCAGAACTACCCTCTGAGCAGGAGAATGATTTATTTGTTGTTGGGTTTTGTTTTGATTTTTTTAAAAAAGTAGCACCAGTCATTTCTGACTCTGGGGTGACTGTAGCTGCCCTTAAAAAACCAGAGCATTTTGTTTGAAGAAAGACCAATTGAGCAATGAAACTACAATAAACATTAACCCTTAGAACTGAAACTTGTATAGCCTGGAGGCATGGAATCTTGCACTATTAACTAGAAAACCAAAAACTCTGTGAAGAATAAACAAACAAAGCTAGGCACAAAATACTTCATTTACTTAATTGGATTGAGTTTGCACAATGTATTTGTCTCAAAATATGAATATTTGTTTTGGATTCCAGATTCTTTGTGATAGACTTGGCAAATGGGATGAAGCAAAGACTTGACCCTATTATTAAGGAAGAACCAACACTCCCTTACTAATGGTCACAAAGGTTCTTTAGTTTCCATATAGAAACTGTCTTGATAATCGGGAGTTAGTGCTCAGCTTCCCAACCTCTCTTCTTCCCCATCTCTGTTAACTCTCCATTTTAGGGAGCAGCGGCCTGTATTCAACCACACTGTTCTGAAACCTTAAGGACATTTACATTTCCTTAGAGGAAGGTGATGGTTTCCCTCTCCTGCAATACCCCACTGAGTCCTTTGAGGATCAGTAGGCTTTTATGAACAGCACAAGGAAAAGTGTATGTGTGGAGGGGTGCAGTGGGAGGGGGAATGGAACACCCTGATTTGCAAGCAAATGACATTTTAAATCAATGGGGGAATTTCCCTCACCCCAGCAGAAAAAAAAATCCTTCAGATCCCATGTTAATGAAACATAGTACTGCCTTTGAAAAGCACTGATCAAACAGCAAAGGATTATTTGTAATATGAGTCAAAATGATCCAATGGGATGCAATGCTTCTTTCTCAGCTGATGGTGGAAGTTTCATACCTGCAAGATTTTCTGGAGGCAAAAGACCAGAAAAAGATCAGTTTCTAACCAGACTTAGCTTCCACTTATCCTGGTAATACTAAGAAGAGTTGTTTCCAATAAAATAAGACTAATTATGTCATTCAAGGATCTAAGCATATTCAATGCATTCATAGCATCCAGCTTAGAGTGGCTGGTCCTCATGGATACTAATTTAATGTGATATAAGGAAGTAATTTGATCTTTGCAGCATGATTGCTTAAATATACTATTTATACTGGGATTAAAAAAAACTGAAGACAATTTTCATGCAGTTTAATTTTTCTCAGCTGTTTAGGTATCTTAATGGTAGTCAGTAGCAATGTTCCCTCTAAGCTGCAGAGTCTTGTGAGCAAAAATTTTACTTTGTGAGCTACTGGTATTAAAGTTGTGAGCTACTGCATAAATTATTGTGCTCTTGGGCAGGGTTTCCCAAATTTTTCTTTCCCGTGGCCCAGTTATTTTTACACTTCTCCTTCGTGGCCCACTAAAATTTGGGGGTGGAGCCAGAAGACTTTGGAGTGCAGCTGGGAGACAGGAATTATGTCATTTCCTGTGGTGTCAAGGACCAAGTGATGTCACTTCCAGGGCACACTGAACCAAAACTCCATCTTTTCCTGTGATGTCACTTCCAGGTCACTTCCCCAAACTTGCCTCTTCTTTGGAAGTAAATTCATTTTCAGAAAAATATCTCTGAAACTCATGCTAAGCCAAAATGGGGGTGGAAGGTGGACGGTCCTCTCTTTTCACCCCCACACCTGCATGCACCTATCTGTTTGTGTATTCTTCTCCAGCTTGCAAGCACTCCTAATGTCTATGTTCAATTGCCTGCACCACCTATACATCCCTTCTTCAACAGCACTGGCCAGTGTATGCAGTTGGGAGTGCTGTTGCCATTGCCATCAGGACTGCCAGTACTGTGTACCACCCACACTGGGCCCTGGCAGCTGCTGTACCTCAAAATATGCTGACACATTTAGTAGGCCCTTCCTTCAGCTGCTACTACTGGAACCCTGCCTCAAGCTACAACCAAACTTGCATGGTTTCAAGAAAATCTTTCAACAGCTATTTTTCATACTTTTCTTTGGTTGAAACATGGGGACATTGCTGTGAAAGGTAGCAGAGAATTGTGCTGCAATTAATGAATTAATTTAAAGTTATATGAAGTTCATACAAGCTTTTCTGCAGTTATCACAAAAGGGATGTTTATGAGGGACTTGCAGCTTTTTACTGGCTGTGTTTCCCATGCCTTTAAAAGCAACCTGTTGTGCAGATACTTAGCCAGTGAACTACTTTCATCCTTTTTAATATCTACAGGAGGAGTTTAATTTTGGTGTCAGACAGCTGTTAAAAGCAGGACCAGTAAAATGGTGCCAAGTTCATAGTACTATCTCTTCCAGTGCTGTTGAAATATACCACAGTAATCTCCAATAATCTCTTTCTGCCCCACACCTCTTACTCTCACTCACTCACACAGAAAACTCATAGAAGGCCACTTGGCTACAACTGGGGGTGCCAACTTTTCATTGGCAGAGCTCCTATGTCTGGAACAACAGTATGATGAACATAGCTCCAAGTGGGCAGCCGTGTTGGTCTGAATCAGTTGAACAAAGCAGGAGTCAAGTTTCACCTTTAAGACCAACCAAGTTTTATTTAGAACTTGACTCCTGCTTTGTTCAGTATGATGAACAGAAAAGTTTCATCTAATAAAAATGGAAGAAAAGAAAGAAAGAAAGAAAGAAAGAAAGAAAGAAAGAAAGAAAGAAAGAAAGAAAGAGAGAGGGGGCAAAGAAAAAAAATAACCTTCCTCACCATCAGATGACCCTAGCCAGCAAAAATTCTGCCCAGGGGTCATTTGGTAAAAAAAATAGCTACTGGAATGCCCACTCCCCGCCCCTCCCAGCTGAAAAAAAACACACTCTCTTCTTTGCCACCCAGGCCTCCCGTGGAATTCTCTCCAAAAGAACATACTGCAAGGCATGTGAAAGCTCATATCTTGAAGAACACTTCATGGTCTAAAATGCCAGTGGATGCTAGCTTTTCCCTCAAACACTGGGAGCGGGGGAGAAGGAAGGAGAGGCAGCCCAGCTCCTCTCTGCACAACACAGAGATGGGGCGGGGCTAGCTTTCCTGAGGGCAGGGCTAGCTTTGGCTTTTCTTGTGAACCGGTACTGAGGCTTCTGTGGCCCGGTACCAAGTCACGACCCTGCAAATAGGAAACACTGCTCTAGGGTTATCCTTCCTTAGCTAAGACAAAAATGTGTAACCTGGAGGCTAAAAATCAGTGAGCTAGCTCACACTAACTTAACTTAGAGGGAACACTGACCAGTAGCTAAATGTTACTTAAGAAAAGTCATTATGAAAGTGATCTTAAGTAGGTCTGCTCAGGATTATTCAATAGGGATTACACCCAGGAAAGTGTTCTTTGGAATGCACTGTAGATCTCTCATAACAGTCTCTATTAGTTCTACAGAAATCTATGTAAAAGAAAAGGAGGATTCTAATTCTTAGTCTTGGACATATTTAGGTTATATAATAACGAGGAGAAAATAGCTCTGGAAGCTCCTCCAGGACGCATGCAGCCCATCCCTGTTCCGGGGGTGGGGCATGTGCTGTCCAGAGGCTCCTAGCCGCTCCTTTTCTGGCTAGCTCACTTCTGGGATGTCTTGATGCCACCCTGAGTCAGCTGTCTGTTCTCAGCCATTGAGTTACACAAGACTGGCAGACAGACCCACTTGTGAGCTATATGGCTGAGCTCTTTTGAATCAGGTTTCCATGATGCCATTATCCTGGGCCTAGTGAGGCCTGCAGGCCCCAGGAAAACCTGCTTAGGAGTTACTGGGAAAAGTCTACATCTCCCAGGGTCCCCTCTGTCCCTCTGATTGGGTAACGAGGGTTTTGGAGGGAAACAGGCCCAGAGGGGGGTGGGGCCTGGGAAGAGAATATAAAGGCCAAGCCCAGGAAGTGGGGGTTCTTTCCCTGGAAGGCTTAGCTGGAAGCAGGCAGTAACCTGGAGAGCTGGAAGCAGGGGACAGACCCTTATCCAAGGGGGTAAGTGCAGGTAAGAGTAGGGACTGTAAGATAGATACGTTAGGGCATTTGTTTATTTTCCCTTTACTCTTTAATGCACCTTGTTTGTTTATGTTGCACTGAACTTCTCTTTTAAAATAAAACCTTTTTGTTGTTGTTTACTCTGCCTGGTCCTCACACCTATTATTTGGCCTAAGCTGCAGGAGGCCTGAAGGGCTTGGGAGGGTACTCTAGGCATTCTCAAGGGGAACCCTTAACTCAGAGTGGTGGCAGCAATTAGTAATACCCCCCTGAGTCTTGACACATGATCTTACTTGTATATGAAAACATAAGCACATAAGAGAAGCTTTACTGGATCAGACCAGTGATTCATTTAGTCTAGCATCCTGTCACACACAGTGGCCAACCAGTTCCTGTGAAGGGTCAACAGCAGAGTATAAAGGTCAAGGCCTTACATTCTAACTGGTCTTATACTCTACACTTTACTGGGTCCTGCTTTAATTTAGATATAAATATGTATGTAGGAAGGATTACTAACTATATATCATAGATCTATTCTAATCTTAACAAAAGCCAAAGGTTCTGGTTTAAGCTTGTGAACATAATCATTGTCATGAAATTATGTTTTCATTTTTTTTTTTTAAAAAAACCCCTTTATTCTCATACTTTAAAGGTTGAATGGAGCGGTTTCTCCTACAAACACTATCATTATTACATTGGTGTAAGGCACAGTGCTTATTATACTGCTATTTAATTTTGACCTAAATAATATTATGCAAGTTTTTCTTGTCCTCCAATATTTTCTGTCTACTATATGAGATTATAAATTCTCAGTACTGCTGCATAAGAACATAAGAATGGCCCTGCTGGATCAGAATAATGTTCTATCTCAGGAGTGTCAAACATGTGGCCCGGGGGCCAAATCAGGCCCCCAGAGGGCTCCTATTAGGCCCTCGAGCAACTGGCTGTCATCTGCTTCCTTCTCCCTCTCTCTTGCTTCCTTCTGCATCACAGCTTGCTTTACAAGACTTGCTCAATTGCACAGAAACTACAGAGCAAAACCTCTATTTTCTCCATTGGCTAGAGGTTTCTCCCTTAGGGAGGAAGGGGAGGGCAGAGCTTGTTTTTTCGAGACTCTCTCAATCACACAGCAGAGCTGCTGAGCCAAACCTCTCTTTCTTCTATTGGCTGAGGCTCCTCCCTCACCAGTCCCCTGGGAAGGAAGGAAATAACCAGTGCTTCCTTTGCCCAGTTCCCTGGATTCCATGGGAGAAATACAAAGAAAGTACCTTTAAAACCAACGAGTGCTAATGTTTTAAGCATGTTTTAAGTTTTTTTTTAAAAAAATGTTTAATTGTGTTTGTCTGTGTCCTTTATAAAGTTTATATCTCTGCTATCTAATCTTAAATAGGTACACACATGGCCTGGTCCAACGTGGTCTGGCCCAACCTAACATGGCTCAGCCCAACATGGTCTCATTTATGTCAGATCTGGCCCTCATAACAAATAAGTTCAACACCCCTGTTCTATCTAGTCTAGCATCTTGTTTTTCACAGATGTCCCTCAAGACATGCAAGCAATTCCTGTTTCCTCCAGGAATTGGAATTCAGATGCATCTGTGACCATAATGGTTCCATTTGTACATCATCATTGTTTGCTGTTGATGAACCTGTCTTCCATAAACTTATCACCATTTAAATTATCCAAGTTAGTGAACACCACTGTCAACTATCTTTTCTAACTAAAAAGTCATAAACTCATTCAGCTGTCCTTGTAGGGAAGATGCTCCAATACCTTGCTTAATTTGACTTCTTTTCTGCACCTTTTGCAATGCATCATAGATCTATACAGCTTGTATTTAATCCCTTTCCCAATAATCTCTGTCATAGAATTAGCCTCACCATACTCTGGGCTGATATTTTCATGGAGATGTCCAACATAAACACAAAATCTGTTTCCTGGTTAGCTGCTGTCAGTTGCTGAAAGATGCTTGGTGAAGAACCTGTCTTAAATCTTTCAGTTATGATTCTCTGTGTAAGGGGCTGGAATGGATTGGGTTGCTATACTTTATTATCCATCCATCCATCCATCCATCCATCCATCCATCCATCCATCCATCCATGTTAATTTCTAGTCCACTTTATCCTGTGAGTGGACTCAGGGCAGATTACAACAAACTTAAAACAATAACAATAAGCAATAAAAATTAGAAATAAATTTAAACAGTTAATAAAACAATAAAATTACTCAATTTCAGGTGGATGACAACTAATCAAGCCATAGTGCAAACAGAGCTGGAACTGATGATATCTCAGGCCCAATAGATGGTGGAATACGGCAACAAGGGAGGCCAGACTCAATGTACTATAGGTGTCCACTGCCTCACTCAAAGGCCTGGCAGAACAGCTCCATTTTACAGACCCTACAAAAAGATAGTAAATCTCTAACGGAAACATGTTCCACCAGTTCGGATTGTTGGGAGAGGCCATAGTTTCCATCCTTCCTCTCATGGGATGCAAATAAACAAAAGAGTAATGAAGCAGGTTAAACAATGACTATTAGGAAGCAAAACAAAATTAACTGCGTTACTAAAGGGTTATATTATATGATGATGCATTGAGAACGGCCAATCAAAATCTGTTGAGTTACCAGAAATTACAGTGAGACCAGTTCCTCACTAGCGGTTGCTCCACCCCTGGGCTGCTGCTTTCCTCAGTTCAAGTGATCAATTCTCCACCAGTTGCTGCATGGGCAAATTTTGATCCATGGCTCTCTCCAGTTTGCTCCTAAATTGATATATGAATTGAGAGTATTTTGCCAACAAAAGGAACAGCTTGCTCCTATAATATTGAAGATATTGGATTTATATCCCGCCCTCCACTCCGAAGAGTCTCAGAGCGGCTCACAATCTCCTTTACCTTCCTCCCCCACAACAGACACCCTGTGAGGTGGGTGGGGCTAAGAGAGCTCTTACAGCAGCTGCCCTTTCAAGGACAACCTCTGCCAGGGCTATGGCTGACCCAAGGCCATTCCAGCAGGTGCAAGTGGAGGAGTGGGGAATCAAACCCGGTTCTCCCAGATAAGAGTCCGCACACTTAACCACTACACCAAACTGGCTCTCAATATAATATAAATATTATATATATATAAATATATATATTATAAATAATATAAATATTGTTGAGAGCATGCAGCTAGCAAAAGACTTGCTTACTCCTATTATATATATATTTAAGTGGTACTGGGGGGTAAGTTCTTAATTACAACCAATAATATTTAAAAATAAAATAAATTAAGAATTTTCCACCTCCATTCAGCTATGGGTTGTATCTGGTTATAATTACTATGGTTTATTCCAGAGCTTGAAGAAAATCAAGAGATTGCAGAGAGCATATACAGTGCATTGTAATAAGAGGCTGATAACCCCAAAGGAAATAGAAATACTCTTGAGAAAGTTTTTTGAACAAAATGAGCCTATATCCGGGTGTTCATTGAGATTGGATGGACTTTTCTTGTAACACTGTAAAGTTGTACTACTTCTTGCTTTTTGAAAAGCAAGAAACCGCAAGGGAAATTGGAAGGAGCCATGGATCAAAATGCACCTTTGCAGCAACTGGTGAGCAATTGATCCCTTGAGCTGGGGAAAGCAGAAACCCATGGATGGAGCAACTGCTAGTGAGGAATTGAGTTTCGTAAAGAAACCCAAACCTTTGTATAAACGAGGTTAAATTAGAAGCTCTTTTATGTGGGTTGTCTGTATACACAAGATTTTAAGTCATTCAAATGATCCATGCAGTTCTAAATTCTGCTTGTGCAATGGGTGGTAAACTGATATCACCTATGAACTCCAGTCCACCTATTTGTACTGGTAGTAAAACATCTTACAACCCCTTTTTCTTTTCAAGATCACAGTAACTGGAGACAAAGATCCAGTTCAACTTGTGTCATTGGATGGATGAGTATTGACACAACAATTACACCTGAGTGTTATTGGAAAATCCATAAGGGGGTCCGAGTAATTTACAACAGGTCTATGACTGCTACAACCCTACTTCTTCACACATACACCACTTGTAATTTTGATTGTGTATGTTTATATACAACAATCCATGCATTCAGTGAAATAAGGTCTGACTTGCAAACGCTTATGTTGGAATAAATAGTTTTAGTCTCTATGCTGTCACAAACTTCTTTGTGATTAATAGGTGTCCATTGACTTACCACTGACACTGAAGGAATAAGTTTTGGTGTTACTTTTATCTCTCATTTCTACTGCTGTTCTCGTAACTTTCCTTCTAGGAGTACACAGGATCACAGCAATATTTATTTGCTAATATTTTAACATAAAAATTAATACATCACAACAACACCCACCATAAAGTACTAGCGGGGACCTCACAAGAAACTTGTTGGAGTGGCTTAACCATTACCCTCACACCTTGGCTTCCTCCTTTCTCCCCCAGCTACTCTCAGACTCTCACTCTTTCTGCCACTTTTCTTACTCTCTTTTTCTCTTCCATGCCTGTCACTTGTCCCCAACTGATCACTCTTTCTTTTTCTGTTTCCCCACCTCATCATTCTTCTCCCCTCCACCCCATTACTCTTTCTGTTCTCCATCATTCTCCTGGCCTCCCGCCTGCTTCCTTCCCCCTATGGCAGCAGTGCTCCCAGCCACCCATCTGCTTCATCCAGACACACACAGCAGCACTGGCAGTGGCAGCTCTCTAGAAATCACAACAACTCTCCCAACTTCAAGTTGGAAGATTCCTGGAGATTTGGGGTGGAGACCAGAGAGAGTGAGGTTTGGGGTGAAAAGTGACCTCAGCAGGGTATAATGCCATAAAGTCCACCCTCCACAGCAGCACATTTCTCCAGGGGAACTGATCTATGCCATCTGGAGATCAGTTATAATTCTGGATGATTTCCAGCCCTCACATGGAGGTTGAAACCTATAAATTGAAGCATGAAAAGTAACTACAAAAGCATAATACAAAATATTCACAGATTTCTATAATAAACTCAATTATATGCTATAATACGCAATGTTCAATACATAAGCCAATAGTCACTATTAACACCTTGTAGTCATTTGTATTATTCAAAGTACGCAGAAGTCCTAATCCGCTTTAACTCACATGGAGGTTGGCAACACTGTTTCTCTGGAGAAAATGGCCACTTTAATGGATGAAGTCTATGGCATTATATCCTTCTGAAGTCTCTCCCCTCCTCAATCCCCATCCTCCCCAGGCCCCACCCTTCAAATTTGCAGATACCTGCCAATCTAAATTTGGCAACATTATCTCCTTCCCACCTAACAGCCAACCTACCATTATCTGCCCCTCTGTCTTCAGCTTTCTGTCTCCTCCATTTTGCAGTGTTTACCTAGGAAAACTACAGTCTTTCTCCACAGTGGAGACTAAAGCAGCTTCTCCTCTCCTCCTTTTTATCTGCACAACAACCCTGTATGGTAGGTTAGGCTGAAAGTATGTGTATGATCCAAAATCACCCAGTGAACTTCCAAAGCAAGACTGATATCTCTTCCAAACCCTACTCTGAAGCTCTAACTGCCAAACCACACTGGCTTTTATAGGTTGGCTGCTGTTGAACAATGGCAAGAAGCCAGGCCTAGTTGAGTCATGCAAATCAAGTGGTATCAAGTCATTCAGAGGCTGCTGCCAGGACGAAGGTTGGCAGTTTCCACGTGAGACCTGAAGATCCTGCAGAATTGCAACTAACTCCAGACAACAGAGATCTGTCCCCCTGGGGATAGGGTTGCCAGCCCCCAGGTGGGAGTGAGAGATCCCCAGATTTTGCTGGCTTCTGCCTGCTGCCAGCCAGCTGGCCGGTGTGGGGAACTTCACTCCAAACAGCCACAACCCAGTGCTGTTGCTTATATATAAGAGAAGTGACAGCTTATAGCACATGCTGTAAAAGTGAAACTAGATCTGGAAGCTAGATGATCTAGATGACAGCAGGTGGCTGGGTGCCAGAGGTATTGCATCAGCCAGGAGCTCAGTCAGCATGACACAGCAAGATGCTGATTGGCTGGTCTATGTATAAATGTACAGAGTCACTATGATGTGTGTGGGTTAATGGAGTTGGAGTTGCAGCAGAGCATACTGTCGGAGAGAAGAGTGAGTGGTGTGTAAATAAATGTATATAGTGGTTTTACAGCTACTGTGTACAACCTTCATTCTTGCGTTGCTAAGAATCACCCTCTTGGACTCTAAGTGCATCGACAAGTGCAACATCTCCAAAATGATGATGTCATGTGGAAGTGACATCATTATGCCAGGGTCATTGTACAGTGATGCTCTGGTATTTTTTGTAAAACACACTCCCAGAAAGTTCCTCCTTCCTACCTTCCACTGGCAAGAGACCTGACAACTTACCAGGAGAAAACTACTGCTTTGGAGGGTGGCCTCTGTGGCATTATATCATGCTGCTGTCTCTCCCCACCCCAAACCCTGTGCTCCTCAGACTTCATCAAAAAACTCCCCAGAAATTTCCCATACTGGATATGGCAACCCAAGTAAGGCCTGGCTCCAGTGACTCCTACCTCAAAAGCCTGGAAAGAGCCCTGCTCCCTCCCTTTTTACCCCAGCCTGGAATACTATGGTTGCATAGCAATAGCCACTGAGGGAATCTGTTTTTTAAAGCTACAGGTATTCCTTTTATTAATTTCAGATTTTTCAAATTCCCCAGTATATCATTTTTTTGGGGGGGGGGGTGTTCTCATTTTTCTGAAAATCTGGGGCCTTTTTCTTGTTTGTAGAAAGCTCCAGCCACCAGATTTAAGTATCCAAAGACTTGCCATTAGAATATAAGATAAATAAAAACATGACAAAAAAACCCAAGAAAGAAGTGCAATACAGCTACTGCCACTATGTGGGACCATGGGATTAGCCTCTGGCTGATTTTAAACCTGAAGCTATCCACACAGCAATATTTAGAATGGTGCATGCTTTCCATGGAATTTATGTCTTTTTTGTCAGAAGATCTTGTTTCTGCATCTTATCTTCCTTTTCATGTCTGTAGAGCAGTTTAGACCGCTCAAAGCATTGAAATCCAGTAGCGACTGTGAGGGGGGGAAGTGCTAGAACTCATGAGTGCTAAAAGTAATAGAGACAGTATGTCACATGGAAGGCTGACTCTCTGACAGAAACAGAAGCTATTCATCAGAAGGGAAACCACAATGGCTGTTCAAACTGGCTGTTGCATTTGGCCATTTTAGTCACAGCTCAGTTAGCAAGCAGCAGGATAAAAAAATAAGATCAATGTTTCCTGTATGTTAAACATTATAATGTATAATAATTTAACATGATATGCAACAAACCCAGTTGTGGTGGAAGTGGGATTTCTTGAATTCTGCCAGGGATTTAAGAGATCTTCTCCCTGATCTTGGATTGCCCTTCTTTTCCAGCAGCTGCCTCAATGGTTAATAGTTTCTAGCAGGAAAGATGTTGCACAATGGATGGTGTAGGGGGAAGATGGGGCTCATTCCTATGTGTGTTGCTAATAGCACCTGTGGAGTTCTGCCCAAGAGCTAGATGGAAATACTCTTCCAGCTCTTGGAATTTTTTCATACAGCACTTAAAAAAATAAAACTTTAATTAAAAAAGTTCTCAGCATCAATGCATAATGGAGACAATGCTAGCAGAATAACTTGCTTAGTTTTAAAAATTGTTGTTGTGTGGTTTAAAGAACACAACTACTCCAGGGGAAGAGAGATGGGATTCCAATGCCAAAGCCACCGGACAGCCACCACAGAATCAGTTGACTCTGAACTTCATCCGTTGCTTAAATAAAATTTATTTTGACGTTAAAAAAAAGTAGGTGCATCCAGCAACAGAGTAGTAATGGTAAGTAGCTTCTAGAATGTAACAATGCTGTTTTAAGATACAAGGGATGATTTCAAATATCTTCTTTTTTTTTTTGTCTTTTCAAACAATTTTATTAGCAATATATGGTAATAAATTTCAATTTATTACATCATTAATAACTACTTTTTATCTATCCCATATATTACTTTCTACCCACCCCTCCCCCTGTTACTTGACCCCCGCCAGTGTTCTATATTTAAAGTATTAACATTAAAGGTACCCTTAATTAATAAGAACCAAAATTAATATCCTCCTTTCTCTTGTACTTAATCATTATCAAAAATTGTCCAATGTCCTTTTATTTTTCACTCTTTTTCTATGCATCTTCTGAACTTTTTCCACTCCATCTTAAATACTTCTAAATCATAGTCTCTTAAGGTTCTTGTTAACTTGTCCATTTCACTCCATGTCATAACTTTTACAATCCAATCCCATTTCTCTGATTTTTTTTCTTGCTTTCACAACTGCGCATACAATGTCCTAGCAGCTGAGAGCAAGTACCAGATTAAAGTTCTATCTTCTTTTGGAAATTTTTCCATTTGTAATCCCGACAGAAAAGTCTCTGCAACTTTGTTAAATTTGTATCCCAAGCTCTTAGAAATCTCTTGTTGAATCATCTGCCAATACTTTTTTGCTCTTTCACAAGTCCACCACATATGGTAGAAAGAACCTTCATGTTTTTTGCATTTCCAACATCTGTGTGGCATCTTATTATTCATCTTTGCCAACATTTTAGGAGTCATATACCATCTGTACATCATCTTAAAACAATTTTCTTTGATACTCTGACATGTTGAGAGTTTCATAGAGTTCTTCCACAAATATTCCCATGTATCCATCTGTATTTCTTTATTTACATTAATTGCCCACTTAATCATTTGAGATTTCACTACTTCATCTTCTGTAGACCATTTTAAAAGTAACTTATAGATTTTCAAAATTAATTTTTCATTATCTCCAAGCAGAACTTTTTCCATTTCTGTTTGTTCTCATCTTATTCCTTCAGTTTTAAGATCACTTTCCACCAAACTCTTAATTTGTTGCATTTGAAACCAATCATATTTATAATTCAGCTCCTCAGCAGTTTTGAACTCTATTTTACCACTTTGTATTTTTAATAGTTGATTGTATGACATCCATTTTCCCTCTCTTGACTCAGCTGTTATTTTTATTACTTTTGCTGGCACTATCCATAGTGGTTTTCTCTCATCGACATATTTCTTATACTTCATCCAAATATTTAGCAAATTATTTCTTATGTAGTGGTGAGAGAAAAATCATCCATCTTTTTCTTCTCATAGTACATATATGCATGCCAGCCGAATTTATTTACATGACCTTCCAATGTTAAAAGTTTTTTATTCAATAGCATCACCCAATTTTTTATCCACACTAAACAAACTGCTTCATGATATAATCTTAAATCTGGTAATTGGAATCCCCCTCTTTTTTTAGCATCTGTTAAAACTTTCATTTTAATTCTTGGTTCCTTTCCAGCCTATATAAATTCTGAAATCTTTCTTTGCCATTTATTAAATTGTTTACTGTCTTTCACAATCGGAATAGTTTGGAATAAATACATTATTCTTGGCAAAATGTTCATCTTAATTGCAGCTATTCTACCAAGCAATGACAAATTAAGCTTGTTCCACTTTATCATATCTTCATCTATTTTATGCCATAACTTTTCATAATTATTTTTAAACAGATCAATGTTCTTCATTGTTATTTCCACACCCAAATATTTTACTTTAGTATCTTCTTTTGTTTTGACCCAGAAGTCTGTGTTTTGATTTTGCTTCCCTTTGTGTTTGCACCAAGCTTATTAATCTTTAACTTATACCATTTCCTGCTTCATAGAACCAACATTTTCTTGCAAAATGTATGCATTTTTAATTTGTGTATCAGTAAATAAACACAGGTGATAGACAGATGATGATAGATAGACAGGACTTTTTTAATAGCAGGAACTTCTTTGCATATCAGGCAACAAACCCATGATGTCGCCAGTCCTCCTGGAGTTTACAGTAGGCACACTGCTGATAACCCTACTGCTGATACAGCAGTGATATACAGTACATTTAGGGCAGGTGTACCCAAAACGTATACCCAGCAAGAATTGGAGCCTCAAATAGAACATGTGTTGTTTGGTTAATCAGCCCAGGGTACAAGGCAGTTTCTAAACCCAAGGTACAAGGCAGTTTCTTGGAACCTCCAAGGTGGGAGAACTCCCACCCAGCCTGGGAACGTGGCAGCCCTAGATCAAACCTATAGACTAATAATTATCATGATGATACCAGTGCAGTGATTATGATGATCACCACACTGGTATCATCATGATAATGATTAGTCCATAGGTTTGATTGTAGCTGATTAGAGTGTCATGGTATGACTGACTCCCACTTTGCTATGAAACTCATTGAGTGACCTTAGACCTGTCACATTCTCTAATTTACCACTCAGGGCTGTTGTGAAGATAAGAGGGAGGGAAAAGAACAACATACCCTGACATGAATTTCTTGGAGGAAATGTGGGCTATTCCGCAGATGAGTCCCTCACTAGCCTGGATGCTCATTTTTGTGGTGCATCTGCTACCATTAATTACCATAAAAGGATGAAGAGCACCAGTTTTCAGTTGCTCTTTTTCAGAGGAAAATGTGGATTAATGGATGAGGAGTATAATTTGGGTCAGGTGAGCCAGCAGTTATATGCAGAATGTTTGAATTTGCCCTTTACTCTACATGTCATGTACACTAGGATAGTAAGCTGCCATCCGAAGAAACACATCAAAGGGAACTGCAGGAATTTTAGAAGACTTGATGAACCAACTAAAAGGCTTAAAATAGCTTGAAGCTTTTAGAATTATAAGAAAGTTGGGCCTTTGACCCAGTAAAGAGCTGATAGACATATTTGGTTAGCATATTAATAACCAATCTAATACAAGAAGCTGCAGCCAAGTATTTCCAATAGCTTGAACAAACTACTTGCTGCTTCTAGGGAAATCTCTCTATATGGATCATGGCTATTGGGCTGTCCAGGGATCACTTCCAATGGCAAAACTAGGTTCAACAGAAATTTGAGAAGTGTCAGATATCTGCAATGTGTTAAAATAGATGGACAGACACAGTGCCTTGCAATGGTTTTTGTAGGCTCACAGGGATAAGGGGGGCCATGCAGAGGAAGGAACTCAGATCCAAGACTTGGTGAATACATGGCCATAGCTTTTTATTGGATACAGCTGATAGAGCATTCGTGCAGCATGTGGATGGATCCAGCATAAGGTGACCTGTCTGCTGCTCAATAACCATACTCCCCTTCCTTCCTTGGAGGTTTTTAAACAGAAGCTAGATGGCCATCTGACAGCAATGAAGCTCCTGTGAATTTAGGGGGATCAGTGGTTGATGTCAATCTGCAAAAAATTGTAAGTGTTAAGTGCATAATTAGAGTAGTAAAGATGATGCAGTCTGTCACATTCAGGGCTAAGCCTGGCACTGTCACTCAACCCAGGGTTTCCACAATAAACAAATACAATAAGTACAAAAATACACAGGAGTAAGGTCTACAAACTGGTCCAGAATCAGATATCTCAGGGGTGGCCAATGGTAGCTCTCCAAATGTTTTTTTGCCTACAACTCCCATCAGCCCCAACCAGCATGGCCAATGGCTGGGGCTGATGGGAGTTGTAGGCAAAAAAACATCTGGAGAGCTACCGTTGGCCACCCCTGAGATCTGAAGATCCTCTTATCTGCACCTTTTGAAGACTCATCCCCTGAGGGCCAGGTGTTGCTTCTTACAGTTGTATTCACCTTCCTACAGGTGTGAGTCTTTTACTCTTTCCCTATCAACCTGTCAGTCCTGGTCCTGCAAGGACTACACTTCAGGAACTAATGGTGACCATTGCTGAGCAGCCAAGTGGGCACTTCTTCATCTCTCCTGAGCTTCCAAATGCTTTTATGCTGTACTGGCTCAGGAGAGGCTGGGGGGAAGCTGGACTCTGTGGTGTTTCTCCTCCTGGAAGATCTCACTTCCCAATTCTTCCCGTTGGGTCTGCTGCTGGATTCAGCTGCTCAGGTGGAGATTCCATGAATGTGAGGCCTAATTCTTTAGATTCCTCTCCTCTGAGGAAGTGGCAGGTGGCTGGCCAATGACACAGTTGCTACCAAATTTACATTGTTTAGTATGTTCCTTTAGTTATACATTTATGCTCCATAAAATGAATTAATTTTTAAATTTAGAATAGTTGTATGCTGCCTCTCCAGTGACAGAAGGTTCCCCAGACACCTTCTAGCACAGACAAAAAACAATCCATGCTACAAAACTAAACCAAATAAAACATCTGCAATATAATCAAGAACAGTTACACACCAGATTAAATTGCCATACAATCAAACCAAATCAGCCATAGAAATCTGATTAAATAAAGCTAGCAATGAAAGCTGGTCAATTTAGCATCCGTAAAGTGGCAATGAGCATGAGGAAACCAAGCATGAAAAAATGTCAGGGGGGGAAAAGGAACCTTTTCACCTGATGCTTGAAATTATACAAACAAGACATCAGGTGATGACTTCTGAAGGAACAATTCTATAACTGGGTGCTGCCATGGGGGGGAGGGAACCCCTTTCACTAGAAGAGACTTTTTCCTCAATCTTAACTCTATGATGCCATTTGTATGCTAGGGTTCATACAGAAGTGACATAGACCTGGACTATTTTAGGAGAGGAAAACAGAAGATTCCTTTCCTTTTAATAAACTTTTCCATTCTAGGGGTTATATTTATAGTATGATTCCAAATATAAGAAGACAGCTTTGCAATCATTGATTACTTTATAAATTTTTAAAACATGAGCCTTCTTCAAAAGGAATGCTTTGAAGCTTAAGCATTTATGCTCAGTCAAATTTCAGAATGTCTTTAAAAGGTCTGTTAATCCCATTTCATATACTGTAGGGTCAGAGAGGAATCTGTGATAACTTACCCTGTTGACAGTTAACCCTTTTCTCCCCCCTCTTCCCTTAGAACGCATCACTCTCTGCAGTGGACTTTTTATGATGATCTTAGTGCAGTTTCACTATCCAGACAGTCATGTGTGTGTGGGCAGGGAAGATCTGCACATACAGCTGGATGTATTTTGAAAGTCAACAACAACAGAAGGAAGAACAATGGTGTCCTCAAAAGCAACAATGCTGCACGCAAACATTTCTACAACAAACTTATAAAAGACTTTAATAACAATAATTGTAAATCAGACCCAAATTTACTGAAAACAAAACAGAACAGTGTCAGTTTCCACAATTAATGCCAGTGTCTTATTGGACTTTGTGGGGATTTCATTTATTTCTTTTTTGGTGTACAGTTTGGTGCTCAAGATTGTTACTAAAGTCTTGTCTAAGTTTGTTATATAAGTGTTTGTATGTGGTGGGGTTGTTTCAGAAGTGTATGGAACCTGATCACCCAGTAGAACTGGTGCTGTTATAGTTACATGGAAAAAACATCTTGCCTAACCCGGTGGCCCATATATATATATATATATATATATATATATATATATATATATATATATATATATATATATATATAGTATGTCACAGAAGTGAAGACACCCCTTCACATTTTGTAAATATTTAAGTACGGTATATATTTTCATGTGACAACACTGAAGAAATGACACTTGGATACAATGTAAAGTAGTGAGTCTACAGCTTGTATAACAGTGTCATTGTGCTGTCCCCTCAAAATTATGCAACACACAGCCATTAACGTCTAAACTGCTGGCAACAAAAGTGAGTACACCCCTAAGTGATAGTATCCAAATGGGGCCCAAAGTGTCAATATTTTGTGAGGCCGCCATTATTTTCCAGCACTGCCTTAACCCTCTTGGGCATAGAGTTCACCAGAGCTTCACAGGTTGCCACTGGAGTCCTCTTCCACTCCTCCATGATGACTTCACGTAGCTGGTGGATGTTAGAGACCTTGTGTAATAATATAATAATAATATAATAATAAATTTTATTTATATCCTGCCTTCCCCACCTCGGCAGGCTCAGGGCGGCTAACAACATTTTATAAAAACATACAGTAGTAGATAAAAACCTTAGATTTAACAATATAAAACATTAAAGCATTAAACTTAATAACATTAAAACCAGTCCAATAAGTACAGTTATTCAGCGGTATAGGTCTTCAAACCGCATTGGCGGATCTTTAATTACCGATCTTCTTAGCAGTCCAAGTGTGCAAGTTTAAAAAGGGTGGTCTTGCAGGCCCTGCGGAACTGTACCTCCACCTTCTCTTTCAGGATGCCTCACAGATGCTCAATAGGGTTTAGGTCTGGAGACATGCTTGGCCAGTCCATCACCTTTACCCTCAGCTTCTTTAGCATGGCAGTGGTCATTTTGGAGGTGTGTTTGGGGTCGTTATGTTGGAATACTGCCCTGCGGCCCAGTCTCCAAAAGGAGGGGCTCATGCTCTGCTTCAGTATGTCACAGTACATGTTGGCATTCATGGTTCCCTCAATGAACTGTAGCTTTCCAGTGCCGGCAGCACTCATGCAGCCCCAGACCATGACATTCCCATCACCATGCATGACTGTAGGCAAGACACACTTATTTTTGTACTCCTCACCTGGTTGCTGCCAAACACGCTTGACACCATCTGAACCAAATCCATGTCCTTAGTCTGCTTGTCTGCAGCAAACCGTTTGCGGGCTTTCTTGTGCATCATCATTTTGTGAATCATCTTTAGAAGAGGCTTCCTTCTGGGATGACAGCCCTGCAGACCAATTTGATGCAGCATGTGGAGCACTGACAGGCTGACCCCCTCCCCTTCAACCTCTGTAGCAATGCTGGCAGCACTCATACGTCTATGTCCCAAAGCCAACCTCTGGATATGACGCTGAGCATGGGCATTCAACGTCTTTGGTCAACCATGGCAAGGCCTAAGTGGAACCTATCCTGTTAAGCCGCTGTATGGTCTTGGCCATCGTGCTGCAGCTCAGTTTCAGGGTCTTGGCAATCTTCTTATAGCCTAGGCCATCTTTATGTAAAGCAACAATTCATTTTTTCAGATCCGCAGAGTGTTCATTGCCATGAGGTGCCATGTGGAACTTCCAGTGACCAGTATGGGGGAGTGAGAGTGGTAACCTGCTCCCCCTTCACACCTGATACCTTGTACCACTAACGAGTCACATGACACCAGGGAGGGAAAATGGCTACTTGGGCCCCTTTTGGACATTATCACTTAGTGGTGTACTCACTTTTGTTGCCAGCAGTTTAGACATTAATGGCTGTGTGTTGCGTAATTTTGAGGAGACAGAACATTTACACTGTTATACAAGCTGTAGACTTTACATTGTAGCCAAGTGTCATTTCTTCAGTGTTGTCACATGAAAATATATACTTAAATGTTTACAAAATGTGAGGGGGTGTACACACTTCTGTGACATACTGTGTATGTGTGTGTGTGTGTATATATATATATATAAATGTCTCATTGTAATCTTTGCAACAGCCCTGTAAGGCAGGCCACAGTTTCCATCTCCATGTTGCAGGCAGAGGCAAGAGTATTGAGATAGACTGGCTTTCCTAAGTCTGCCTATAGCCTTCATTCAGATGCCATACTTACTGCATTTAAATAAAAAATGTGCATTTGTGTGACTTGTTGCTGAAGTTGCAAGCTCACCTCCCTCCTTGCTCCTCCTGTTTCCCTTTCCTATGCAGGTTAAAAGGTCTAAACACCCATCAGATAACAACTCTAGTCTAACTGTGCCTTCCAGTGCAGAGTTACACAATTTTCAGTCTATTGAAGTAAAACCTGCACCTGGTTAGTTGCTATTATTAACAGCAACTCTCAGCATGAGAGGAAGGGTTATCTGCCTGCATATGCTTGGCAACAGGGCAGCAAAACTTGATAGGTTCTACTGGTTAATTTTCTGCTATGAGGGGAGTGATCTGTGGGTTTTGGTGTGGGAGAAGAAGCTGTGTCCTTTGGGCAGAGGGTTAGACATTATTGGAACATGCACATATAGACCCTTTCTGCTTCTGTGTTTACTATGGCTCTCACCTCCCACCTCTGTCACTTTAAAAACCTGCTTCCATATTCATTTGCGCACTCACCTCACTTCCTTCCATATTCTTTCCCCAGCATTCTGCTGTCACTCCTCTGTATCTCTGTAGTTTCCAAGAGTAGTTTTTCAGAATTCTTAATTCACTTCCAAGCCTTTAAAAGCAGAAACATTTCCTTGGACTTTCCCCCTCCCCTGGCAGATTAATTGGTCTATTCTTATTGGCCAGTTTCACACTATGAATGTCTTTTGAAATAGGAAATTAGGAAAGTAAGTTAGCTTGGTTGTTTAAGATGCTGGGCTATTTTATATTTGGAAAAAAAAGGTTTCCTTTTAAATTGACTCTGACCAGAAACATTTCAAATGTGAGAATAATGCTATGGAACCTACTTTGTGGCAGCAGCAGCTTTAAAAAAAAAAGTCTGGTTCATCATCTTCCCCTTTTGTCATTTCTAAAAAACAATGGGGGGGGGGGACTCAGACTGCAAAGCACTGACATCTCCACCTCCCCCCCTCTCCAGCCAAGTGGTCAGCATTGATTCTCACTAAATTTTTAAAGAAGAGCCTGGCAGTGTTTTTTTTTCTCCAGCAAACTCCTTGACTACTAATAAAAGGTGAGGAGGGAATACAGTAATAGTAACCACACAGTAAATTCAGCTGGAAGAATCTCCTATTTCAAAAGACACACCCAATGTGAAACTAACCAATCAGCAGAAACCAACTCCAGAGCACTACCCAGGTTTTCTCATTAGTATGTAGAATATATACACCACAATTCTCAGGAGAAATGGGAGAGAAAGATGCAGAATGCAGCCACAGCATTCAAGGTAAACCCCAACTGACTCAACTCCAAGTAAGCTGTGTATGCAGAATGGATCATAGAGAGAGACATACACAGGCACAGAGTATGAAAGGAGGAGGCGGTTTTAAAAGATATGAACACAGCCTGAATAATGAATTTGGAACCATGAAGATATTTCTTCCTTTCTCTTTAACATCATTGAGATTAGATTAGATCAAGGAAAAGAGGATGATGTTTGCATTCCCATTTTATTTCCATTTGCTTAGAGGCTGTGAAACTGTTATTGTTGAACTCTATGCTTTTCCTTTTGTACCCAGCAACTGTTTGCACAACTAAACATATCTTCCCCTTTCACCCCTATGTGGTCTTTACATCCACACAAAGACCAAACATGGCACATGCTTTCCAAAGTACAAGTGGAAAGGAAGGCAAGCCTTCTTAGCTAGGAATATCTCTAACCAAGGGGGATTTCCAAACATTTATTTATCAAATTTATATCCCACTACCTCTCCCTTGAATAGAACATGATAAAACAGAACAAAAGATGTAATAAACTTTCAAAATGTAAAATGATTGAAAATATATCCTGGTTAAAATCTGTCCAGTATCAAGCAGGGTAGGATGTCTGGCTGCTGAAGACACAGCTGGAACATAATTTACCACCTGCCTGGAGGGCTACAGTCACCTAAAGTCTGCTCAAAAGACAGCAGTCTTGAATGCACTGTGGAAATTGGGCCCATACCTCTTCAGGCAGCTGGTTCTACAGGCTGGGGGTCATTACCAAGAAGGTCTTTGCCCTTGTTGACACAAGGTGGACTGTTTGTGGACCAAGAACTTCAATAAATTCTGAGATAAAGATTGGAGAAGATAGTGACTGCTGCATGAATTACTTTGGCAAGGTCCACCCAAAGCAGATAGGGAGCCAGTTGGTGGGCCCAACATAGATGGTAAAATGCAATCCTTATCACTGAGGATACATTTTTGTCCATGGAGAGCAAAGACTCTAGCTACACCCCCAGAGTCAACTGTAGAAAGTTGGACCCCACCAAGAGCCAGTAGAAGTGGCCACCCCAGCAGTCTGGGCTTCCCCAGTATCTCTCTCTATCTTACATGGATTTAGCTCCAAACAACTTTCACCTAGACATTCCACCATTGCATGCAACAGGAGGCCAAAACTGGAATTCCAGTCACCAGTCACTTCTCAAATAAAAGGTAGAGCTGGTTTCATTTTAAGAAGAGGAGATTGGATTTATAACCCACCCTTCACTCTGAGTTTCAGAGTGGCTTACAATCTCCTTTCCCCTCCTCACAATCTTGTAAGGTATCTGGGGCTGAGAGAGCTGAGGACTGCTCTTGAGAGAACAGCTTTGAGAGAGTTACAACTGACCCAAGATCACTCCAGCAGTTGCATGTGGAGGAGGGGGAATCAAACCTGGTTCTCCCAGATAAGTGTCCACACACTTGACCACTACACCAAACTGGCTCTCATATTGATGGCACCCCACCCCAAGCAACCTGACAATTTCTACCAGAGTGCACTTATAGATGTCAAATAACATAGGGGAGAGAATTGACTCCTGTGGAATTCCACAATTTAGGGCCTATGGTGATGACTTCTCTCCACCCATGTTTACTCACTGGGACTGACCCTGGAGGAATGAGGAGAACCAGCTCAAGGCCATACCTCTCACCCCTAGGGAGGGTAGGTGGTTGACCAGGACGAAGTGGTCTATTGTGTAAGAGGCAGCTAACAGATAAGAACATAAGAACAGCAATGCTGGATCAGGCCAATGACTCATCCAGTCCAACACTCTGTCACACAGTGGCCAAAAAACCCAGGTGCCATCAGGAGGTCCATCAGTGGGGCCAGGACACTAGAAGCCCTCCCACTGTCCCCCTGCCCCCAGCACCAAAAATACAGAGCATCACTGCCCCAGACAGAGAGTTCCATCAATATGCTGTGGCTAATAGCCATTGATGGACCCCTGCTCCATATGTTTATCCTATCCCCTCTTGAAGCTGTCTATGCTTGTAGCTGCTACCACCTCCTGTGGCAATGAACTCCATGTGTTAATCACCCTTTGGGTGAAGAAGTACTTCTTTTTATCCATTCTCACTCAACTGCTCAGCAATTTCATTGAGTGTCCGCAAATTCTTGTATTGTGAGAAAGGGAGAAAAGTACTTTTTTCTCTGCCTTCTCTATCCCATGCATAATCTTGTAAGCCTCTAGCATGTCACCATTCAGTTGACATTTCCCCAAGTTAAAGAGCCCCAAGCACTTTAACCTTTCTTCACAGGGAAAGTGTTCCAACCCAGTAGTGCCACCCTGCCTCTGTCAAAGTGTAACCAGAGATCATCAGTCTTCTACAGTCTAACTGGAAATTGGCTTGATTCTAAGATAGTGCTTGGATAATGTGGAAAGGAAGATGAGAAAAATTAGAACCACTACAGAAAAAATTATTTCCTTGGCATTCAAAAATATAAGATTAAAGCTGATACCACTGTAGAAGATTGATTATAATTGAAATGGAGAAATAAATACCTGGGGTCTTGGGCTAGAAGAACTTCAGCATTGGACATAACTGATCATTATTAATTTGCGTGTTATTGTCTGTTATTTTGGATATGTTAATTGTCTATACTGTCACTCCATTTGGTTGTGTTAAGTGATCTAGATGCCACCAAATGCTTACACCTAATTGAAATCCTCTTTTTATTTAATTTAAATTTAGCAGATCTTAAAAGCTATTGCCATACCGCAGTATTTTTAATACTTTAATACTTTAGATTTTCCTATTTCCCTGGTAAATACCAGAGAAAAAAGAAATTACTATAATCCTGCCCCAAACTAGATTTCCCCATGAAATTACCAATCCTAGCCATAAAAAGAGTTTTTAATTGGCACTTAGTTTAGATTACTACTGTATTTTATATGCATACATATTGAGTATTGATCTACTGCCACCTAGTGGCAAGGACTCCAAACAGTAGACACAGATTGGCTGAAGAAAGTATGTTTTCTTATGCTGACATACATGAGTGTGCTTTGGCATTGTATGATAGCCATGGCCATGGCCAAATACATGACAATCACTCCCCACTACCAGCCTGTTCACATGTTACAAGAAATGCATGTACAACCTGCATGCATGTTCATCCTAGGGCTGTGCACAAAAAAAGAATTGCCTTTTTTTTATTTGGGCCCATTGGCACCAAAAAAATTGGGATTTGGGTAAATAATCAGGATACCTAAATTTATTTGGGATTTTAAAATGTCTTCCCTTCACTCATGAAGGCATGCCCCCATGGTGGCATGACTCAGGGAGTGAAGGGAAGTAATTTAAAAGTGCCTTCTCTTCACTTGTGGAGTTGTACCACTGTGGTAACATGCCTTCCCTTCACTCACTGGAGTCACATTACCTCAGAGGCATGCCTCCACAAATGAAAGGAAGGCATCTAAACATTGCTTCCCTTCACTCTCTGGAGTCACACCATCTCATTGGCATCTCTCCACAAGTGAAGAGAAGGCATTTTAAAATGCCCTCCCTTGCCTCAGAGAGTTGTGCCACCTTGGTGGCATGCCTCCACGAATGAAGGGCATGCCTTCTCCAAGCTACATCTCGGTGGCACAACTTGGCAATATAGCTGGTCTGAATAAAAGCCAAATAATATTGGGTTTTATTTGGGCCAGTTATATCAGTAGCCAAATCAGATTGTCTAATCTGCATTCAGCTGAATAAATACCCCAAAAATACTGATACAATTTTTTTTATTTGGTTTCAATTATACTGAAAGCACACCTCTAGTTCATACATGTTCTAAGAAACACCTGAAATGCATTTAATTTACTAATGAAACTGTAGCTTAATAAAAGTGGGTTTAAATAATGAACTCAGTTGTACATGCATTGAATGTAACATGAGAATTATTCACCACTTGTAAAGAAAAATGAAGAATATGGTTTACAGGGAGTATACTCATGTTCAGGGCTTTTTTTTGGTAGCAGGAACTCCTTTGCATATTGGACCACACACCCCTGATGTAGCCAATCCTCCAAGAGTTTACAGTAGGTCCTACAATAAGAACCCTGTAAACTCTTGTGGGATTGGCTACATCAGGGATGTGTGGCCCAATACTCAAAGGAGTTCCTGCTACAAAAAAAGCTTTGCTTCATGTTCGCTATAACTTGAGATCAGTACTATTGTTTACCACTTTTTCTGCTAAGAGAACAGGAATAAGAGCAAGGAGATGTTTGTATAACTTCGAAACTGGATTCCCTCTCTCTTTTTCTACCTTGTTAATCTGAAGAAATCACACAGTCACAATAACAGATTCAAAGGGAGTTTGGATGGCTACACTTTATCTAGACTTCCACCATCGTTTATCCCTGCCTCTTTCCCTCTGGTTTTAAACACTTCTATTGTAAGGAAAGTGATACAGCTGAAAGGTGAAAATCTTGACAATAGAAATAAAATTATTTTCTTCTATTGTGTCTCATCCTTCAGCATCCTAATACTACAGCTATTTCCCCCTTCAAATTGATCCTACTTACTAATTAAGGAATACTGCATATTCATATAAATGTGTTCATATAATAATAGTTCATATTAATATAAATCAGGCTATCTTACCTTTGCTTCCCATTTTTGGGGCATGGAACAGGTGTCTGCAGGTATGTGGGGAGCGGTACTTGTGAATTTCCTGCATTGTAAAGTGGGTTGGACTAGATGATCTTGGAAATCCCCTCCAACTCTATTTATTTTATTTTATTCGATTTATATCCCGCCCTCCCCACCGAGGCGGGCTCAGGGCTCTATGATTCTGTATTTCTATGTTTTACTGTAGCTTTGAGTGCCAGCTGGTTTCTTGTGTTTAATTTGTGTGTTTAATTTCCATCTAAATTTTTTAAGATTTCAGGATGTACTTTAGTTTGACTGGCCTCTGTTATGAATATGTTCTCTGACAGCTCTTGGAGGGCAAGTTTTTCAGATCTAGCAGAATTAAGTTAATTTGGTCCCACTGTGCTGTTTTTGATTGCATCTTAAGTAGATGCTTGCTCAGTTTTGCCATATAAATATAACCTAGCTTCAATAAGCCTTCCCCTTAAACACTTATTTTTTTTAAAAAAAAAATTATACTTCTCCATAAAAGTTTAGAGCAGCAAAACAATATGCATTTGAAAAACAAAACAATAATTACAACACATAAATCATGAAAATAAAACTAATTGTACAATCCTAAACAGAGATGCTTTCCTTTCTGAAATCCATTGAAGTCAATGGGTTGTAACTCTGCTTAGGATGGCACTGTAAGTCCTTTAGAATACACTGAACCATCACTCCCACACAAACCTCAGTAAAAGTTTTTATCACTAAGATAAGCAAATAGCATCCATTTGCCATCATTGGCAGCAGAGGCCCTCTGGAATAATCAGGTTTGATGGACTTTTCTGAAGACCCCAAGAGTCAGGGTTTGGCACAGTATTTCTGGGAGACAGCTACAGAAAAAGACCACTTTCCCACCAAGGTCAGCCTTACTGCCTGAGAAGACTATTGTTGGACTGGCCTGTATACTTACTTCCATACTAGCAGAAGTGGTTTCTAAGGTATGTGAGGTTGTAGATGGCTTTAAAGATAATAACCAGTACCTTGAAATTAATTTTGGAACAGACTGGAAGCCACTATAGTTGTTTGATGGGTGTTTATATGCTCAAATGTACCTGTTGGAATAAGCAGATGAACAGAAGGGTTTTGTGCCAGCTGTAGTTTCTGAGTTGTCTTCAAGAGCTGCCCCATACAGAGTGCATTAATCTTTGTAGATCAGATTCTATTACAGTGTGATGTCGATCGGCAAGATCTTACTTTTGTGACACCGCATGTGCCCAGATCTCATTTAAACTCAGCCACTGCATGCAACCTTAATATGCCTTAACCTGGCTTGCTGTTTGTGTTGGTACACTAAATCTGAACAGGGTGCTTCTTGTCCACAAGCATCATGGTTGAACCTGACGCTTGACTTGTAACACCAGAGCATCAGGCTTTGACTGTTTTAGATCTGTGGTATGCTGTCTGGTATTCAATCAATATTTGCAGTAGTATTAATGTTCTTACAGTATTGGAATAATGTCATGCTTTTTGATGTAGTGCCAATGTGGTGGCTTTGTAACTGTGGGCATCAGGATTGTGTCAAATATTATTATAAGCAGATGACTGATTACTGTCTCAGCCAAGCAAGGGTCCTTTCTATAATCTGTGAACTATCCAATGTGAACAGCGTACCTAAAACTGTGTCTTTAACACAGTCAACCCTAACTGTTCCTTAATATTAATTGCATGGGACACACATATCTGGAATGTTGGCATGTAAGGCTGTCACAGAATATTATGTAGTTTCTACTATGTATGTATTTATATAGCTTAGATTGTTTTGACTTCAAGTGACTCTTATAACTTTCCACACTGGTATGGTTTTACATTCTCACAAGGCAGCAGTCTTCTTTGTACTGTAATAACCAACACCATGGCCATGGAAATGTTGGCCCCAGAAATGAATTAAGCAGCATTCCAAGCAAATGGTAGCTTATAGCACCAGTCAATCAGGAGGGCTCCAACTCAAGACAATGCACCATGCTGGTACATTACAATTTACCGAACCATAACCCGTGAGTGCCATAGAGCAGCCGCAGAGATTGACCACACCCCATTTTATCAAATGAAACCACAAGGGGTTGAATGAACCTATTAAGATATGGTGCGGGAGATCTAGTCAATCCGGGAGGTGGCTGGCTGGCTAGGTAGGGCAGCAAATGCCCTTACCGGATCAGTCTCTCTCCAAGCAAGCTTGGAAACAGACATGCACATTGCAGACGGAGCTCTTGTCAGGCCATGTGGTGTTATTCCATCGGATTAGTGAGGTTGGAGGGACTCTGGGGGAAGGTCCCGAGGGAAGCTCAGCAACCTTTGGAGGGAGAGGGGCAGCCTTGGGAGTAGTTTTTCCCCACCATGGGTTTCGTACAAGGTAGTCTCAACCAGAGGCACTTGCCCATGGGAGAGTTGGCCAAAGTGGGTGGCAAGCGTGAGCTAGGGTGGCCAGACCGTCCCGGGCACCCGGGAATGTCCTGGTTCTGGCCCCCTATTCCCGCCTCCCGGGCTGGCTATACCGGGACCATTAGAGGTCCCGGTTTAGCCAGCCCCGGAGGCAGTGGGCCGCGGGCGCCGGCGGGGAAGGCGGCGAGTGAGGGAGGGAGCGTCCCTGCGCGTGCACAGGGACGCTCCCTCACTCACTCGCCGCCTTCCCCGCCCGCGCGCGGGGCCCGGCGGCGGTGGCGGAGGCCTCTCCGCGGCCTCCGCTGGTTGCTGGAGGCCCTCCAGAGACTCTGGAGGGCCTCCAGCGACCAGCGGAGGCCGCGGAGAGGCCGTGGAGGCGCCGGCGCTGGTCCCGGGAGGCCCTCCAGAGACTCTGGAGGGCCTCCAGTGACCAGCGGAGGCTGCGGAGGCGCCGGCGCTGGTCCCAGGAGGCCCTCCAGAGACTCTGGAGGGCCTCCGACGACCAGCGCCGACCAGCGGAGGCCGCGGAGAGGCCGCGGAGGCGCCGGCGCTGGTCCTGGGAGGCCCTCCAGAGACTCTGGAGGGCCTCTGGTGACCAGCGCCGACCAGCGGAGGCCGCGGAGAGGCCGGCGCTGGTCCCTGGAGGCCCTCCAGAGACCAGCGCCGGCCTCTCCGCCGCCTCCCCGGCCTCCGCAGCCGCCGCCAGCCCCGCCAGCAGCACCAGCAGGCCGGAGGAGAGGCCGCCACCCGCCCTGGAACAAGGTAAGTAAGCAGGGAGGGGGGGGCTGCTGGCGGGAGGGGGCAGCCGGCCTTCCTTCCCTCCCTCCCTCCCTCCTTCCCCTCCCGCCTTCCTTTCTTCCCTTCCTCCCTCCTCCCTTCCTTCCTTTCTTCCTTCCCTCCCTCCCTCCTGCCTTCCTTCCTTCCCTCCCTCCCTCCCTCCTCCCTTCCTTCCCTCCCTCCTTCCTTCCTTTCCTCCTTCCCTCCCTCCTCCCTTCCTTCCTTTCTTCCTTCCCTCCCTTCCTTCCCTCCCTCCTTCCTTCCCTCCCTCCGTCCCTCCTCCCTCCCTTCCCTCCCTCCTTCCTCCCTCCCTCCTTCCTTCCTTCCTTCCTTCCTTCCTTCCTTCCTTCCTTCCTTCCTTCCTTCCTTCCTTCCTTCCTTCCCTCCCTCCCTCCCTCCTCCCTTCCTTCCCTCCCTCCCTCCTTCCTTCCTTTCTTCCTTCCTTCCCTCCTTCCCTTCCTCCCTCCTCCCTTCCTTCCTTTCTTCCTTCCCTCCTTCCCTCCCTCCTCCCTTCCTTCCCTCCGTCCCTCCTCCCTTCCTTCCTTCGGTCAGCCTGTCGGTCACTTCCGGGTTCCTGTCCTGCATCTCGACCTGTGTTATTAGTGACAGGCTGCTTCGGTGTGCCACTGCGCCGGCCCCCTGGGTCCCACAGGGACGGGCTCGAAACACTCTATAACCCCTCAAAAGAACAGCAGTCTAGCTCGCTTCCCCCGAGCCCTGCCGCCATAAGCCTCAAGGGGGCTCATTTTGCGGCATCTCCCGGCGGGAGGGTGGCACCGGCACGGGACACATATCAAATGAAAGAGGGGGCGCAGGGCTATCAGAAACAGCCGGCGGAGGGAGTCGGGAGACCACCCCACTGGGGGATCCACACCCCAAAAGTGATGAAGGTGGCGCAGATAGAGCCAACAGAGCAAACAGGACAAAATAAATAGGCTGCATTATGCAGCACAGTCTCACTGGAATCTCACTGGAATCTGACTGGCTTCTCAGCATGGAACCCGTTCTCTCTAGTCTTCTCACTTTGAAAAAAGTAAAAAAAGAGTTTCATTTAACTTTACTTCCCCCTTTCCCTCTCTATTAATAATCTTGGTGTTTCCGGCGGTGATATTTGGGGGATTTTTGGGGACGTCACAGGAAGTGCTGTGAAGTCACTTCCTGTTTCCGGCAGTGGTATTTGGGGGAAATGATGTCATTTGGGGGAAATGATGTCACAGGAAGTGATGTCACTTCCTGCTTCCAGCAGGTGGCGCGGGGGAAATGATGTCACAGGAAGTGATGTCACTTCCTGTTTCCGGCAGGTGGTGTGGGGAAAATGATGTCACAGGAAGTGATGTCACTTCCTGTTTCCGGCGGCGCTTCACGCGCGCGCACCCCTACCTTCCCCCCCCAAAAAGGTGTCCCTGGCTGGCCTTCAGACATTATGGCCACCCTAGTGAGCAAGGCTTAAGGGACCCCTTTCCCTTCCCAGTTTGCAGCAATGGCGATGGGGCGCTTAGGCAGGAAATAGCCAGGGCAAGCAGGGGAGGAGGAAGACTGGCAGCAAGCGCCCACTTCCTCATGAGGGGTCTCGAGGTCGCCACGGGCATAAGGCAAATGGCGGCACTTTCTCCCCCCCCCCCCTCGGTCACTATATTGCTGCAGGCGACAAGGCGACCTTCCTTTTCCCCTAGGGGAACCTTGTCTAGCAGGCGTGGCCGCTACAGGGATGGGCGGGGGGAGAAGCGGGGGCAGATGAAGCAGATGGCAGCCCCTTTCCCCGTGCAGAGTCTGCAGCCAAGGAGGCAGGCACGCCCGTGACAGAGCAGCCACGAAGTGCTGCGTGCGGAGTTGGAGCGCAGGCGAGGGGAAAGCAGCTAGAGCCAGCGCCTCTCGTTCTTCTCCCCGCCCCCCCGCCTTTCCAAAGCCATTTCGCGCAATCCTTGCGCTTTTAGCATACAGGAACTGTGTGAGCTGGAGAGCACGTTCTCTTGAGCAGCTGGGGCTTGAGGCAGGGATGCTATTTCATAAAGGGGGTGTGAGCTTTTTCCTACCAGGGAAAGCCAAGCAGAGGGGAAAATACACTTCCCAAATAATAGATCCCAGTAGGCAGCTGTGTTGATCTGAAGCAATAGAACAAAGCAGGAGACAAGTCTGCTTAAGAGCATACGAAAGCTTACATTCTGAATAAAACTTGGTCTTAAAGGTGCACTTGTGTACTTCCCAAAGACTAACGCCATCCCCCCCCCACCCCCCAACTTGCCCAGGGGCCAACTGGAAGCTGAAGACACAGGCAGAAGAAAGCACATTTCTCAGCAGCCACCTAACTCTGCAGCTGTGGCTGACCGGGAGCAATCCTGGGTTAACAGGAGCCTGAAGGAGGGGGGGAGCCAAAAAATTTTGCTGCAGGAGCTGGTGGGTGCTCTGAGGCATCTTCAGTTCAGCAATAAAGAGGTTGGCAGGGAGAGGGCTACAGGAGGAGAAATACCACCTAGAAGGGCTAAGGGTCTGGCTCAGCATTAGGCTCCTGCACATGGCCACAGCAGGGGTTGCCAACCTCCAGGCGGGGCCTGGAGATCTCACACTTTTAACCAGATGGCAGAGATCTATTCCTCCCATGGGTTTGGGATCAGTGGCAGTGCTCTGGCAGCCGTCAAAGAGGACCCCAGGCTCATACAGGGCATCTTGGCACTATCACAGTGAGGGGTGGCAACCTCCAGGGGTGGCCTGGAGATTGCCCACTTTTACAGCTAAGCACAACTAGCAAGGAAAAGCTGAATGCTCTGGTGGGGGGACCTTGGAGAATGGTACCCGGCCGAGGACCCTCACCTCCACAAATTCCGCCCGCTCCTGCATTTACCCCACAAGTCCCCAGCAATGTTCCCTCCAAGCTGTAGATTCTTATTGTCAAGCATATTGTTTCTTTTATGGTTTGTCTGTATGAATAGCTGTCTTCTAGTGTGTTGCACATCAAAGCCATGTAACCTCTGCTTTATTTATTTTTTTTATTTTTTATTTTGTTCGATTTATATCTCACCCTTCCCCACCAAAGCGGGCTCATGGCAGCTGCAGGAGTTGGTGGGTGCTCTGAGGCATCTTCAGTTCAGCAATAAAGAGGTTGGCAGGGAGAGTGCTACAGGAGGAGAAATAACACTTGTGGCAAATGCAGGAATGTCCTCTTTGAAGATAAAACCTTTTTGGGAACATTTTCTCAGGCTCAGGTCTGAACCTAGGATATAGTTAAACCGCGATAACAGATAACTAGCAAGCGTGTGAATTTCACACGCTGGAGTAGCATTCCTAAGGTAACTTTGATGTGCCCCTTAAAGCTGGTAGTTTTGAAGTACAATGTATCACTTCCAATCTGGTGCCTTTCTGAGTAGAGTGGATTATCAATAAACCAATACTTGTTTCAAAATCAAGGACTGGTTATTTTGAGATCTTATGCTTGACATTTATGAGCAAAATTCTACTTTGTGAGTTACTAGTATTAAAGTTGTGAGTCGCTGGCAGTGAAGTCGCGAGCTACTGCATAAATTATTGTCCTCTGGGGTCACCCTTCCTGAGCTATGACAAAGGCATAGCGGGAGGCTAAATAATAATGCTAAAAAGGAGAATGAGAATAAGAATGTGAATAAGAATTAAAACTAGCTCATGCTAACTCAGCTTAGAGGGAACACTGGTCCCCAGGTAATTTCCCAGCATGGACCCAGCATCCCTACAACTGGACTTGTGTTGTTAGGGCTGCCGGAGCAGTTTTACAGCACTGGCTAAAGTGCCGGACTACAGTTCCATGGATATTTTTTAGAACATGGGGCAGAGTTGGGGGTGCCCCTTACACAGGAGAAGATGGAAGGACCTGCCACTAGATTGTCCTACCTAGGCATTTTAATCGACTCTGAAAGGGAGCTCTGTGCCCTGCCGGAAGACAAGGTGGCAAGGCTAGTGACACTGCTTGAACAGGCTTGTTCACGGAAGAGCATGACCCTAAGGGAATGGCAGGTGCTGCTTGGCCTTTTGAATTTGCCTGCAGAGTAGTGGCCCCAGGCTGGGCATTCATGTGGAGGGCATGCGGTGCCCTAAAAGGGGTCTCTAACCCTCAGCACAGAGTGTGAGTCTCTGGAGGGATCAAGGCTGACCTATACATGTGGCTCAGCTTAAAGGGTACAACGGGGTGTCTTTTTGGCGCAGATCTGCATTGCTTGAGGCATCCCTGCAGATATCCTCAGGTGCCTCAGGTAGCCTGGGGTTCAGTGTCTTTTTCCATGGAAGCTGGTGTGCACGGCGCTGGCCACAAGACTGGGCAGTATCTGGCGTCACAAGGGATTTGATTTTTCTTGAATTCTTCCCCATGGTGGTGGCAGTACACTTATGGCATATCCAGCTTCAGAAAGGTGGTTAAGTTCTGGTGCGACAACCAGGCAGTGGTGCAGATGGTTAACAAGCTCACCTCAAGGTCTCCTTTAGTCATAAGACTGGTAAGAGCATTTGTGTTGCGCTGTCTACAGTTTAATATCTTGTTTGTAGCTGTGCATGTGCCAGGCATTCATAACAACATCACTGATGCCTTGTCTCACTTTCAGGGGGAACGGTTTAGGCAGCTGGCCCCAAATGCAAACAAGGACCCAGAGTCAATGCCAGATGAATTGTGGAGTCTTGGCAGGGTGAAATCAAAAGGGCGGTCTCAGCATCGCTAGCCCCAAGTACAAGAGTGACATACAAGGGGTATCAGGATGCCTTTAAGGGGTTCTGAAATAATCAAGGGCTTGGGCAGCAGTGGCCAGTGTCAGTGGAACATTTGATGCAGTTTGTGGTTTTCTTGCGGAACAGGGGCATGGCTGTCTGAACTATTAAAGGGCCATCTGGCGGCAATAGCCTTTCAATCGAAAGCCAGGGGCTTGGAAGAATGTGCAAGAGACTCCAGGTTGAGGTGTATGCTAGAAGGCTGGGTCAGGGAAGCACCACCAGTGCCGGATAATAGGCAGCCCTTTACCCCAGAGATTATGGAAACACTGCTGCAGTTATTTGGGAACATTTGTACATCACAGTGGGAGGTTGAACTGTTTAAGGTGGCCACATTGGTGGCGTTCTTTGGGGCACTGTGAATAAGTGAGCAGGTGGTTGGTCATGGTGGGACAACAGAGACAGGGCCTTATTGATAACAGATGTGAGGCTGAGGGTGGACAAGGTCACACTGAGGGTACGTCAGTCCAAGTCGGACCAGAGAAGGGTGGGGCAGACAGTTACCCTTCACAGGAACATGGAGGAGAGGCTATGCCCAGTGCGCAAGCTTGAGCATTGGCTGCGGGTGATGGACCAGAGGTCGGGTCTGCTGTTTCAACATGAAAATGGTCTTCCACTGACACAGTACCAGTTCTGGGCAGTGGTACAACGGACCTTAAGCTTGGCTGGTCTGGCTGCAAGGGACTTTGGTACCCACTCCTTTCGTATTGGAGCAGCTTCTACAGCTGCTGGGCTGGGGTTTAGCCCCATGAAGGTCCAGCGAGTGGGGCCCTGGAGGTCCCAGGCATATTGGGTTTATGTGAGGAAACAGTAACGGCTGATTCTGGGTTTCCTTGCAGGATGCGGCACAAGGACGGAGAACACCAGTATATTGATTTGCGGGCATTCCATCGTGTATTGGGCAGGCAGAAGAACTGGCAGCTCCAGCATTGTTACCCAGCTAAGCATTGGAGATAGCACCATGATTAAATGGCTGGGAAAGCGGGGAATGTGCTGGGGCCAGCTATTGCCCCTCATCCATGCCTATCTCTTGATGGGAGCGGCTCCCTGGATCGTGGTTGTACATTTGGGCAAAAACGATCTGGGCACTATGTAAGCCAAAATGCCCTCAAAACGAGGTTGGGGAATTGTCAGGTGGGCACCTGGCTCACTCAGGATCTTTTACCTGTGTATACAGGATTCCATGTCCAGAAAGTTATGCTTAAAAATATTAGGGACTCTAATTAAGTAAAACACATTAACATTTATTAAGAAAAATATAGGCTTCCATACAAGATAAAATACTCATAAAATCATACACACAGTCCTAAGAAAAATAGGTAGAGAGATAGGGGAACACATGGCTAGACAAACACGGCGATATTTACCGATCGTAGTCCACAAGGAAGGCTCCAATGGCGACGAGCGAGGAAAAGGGAGAAGGGACCCGAAACTGATCAGGAATCAGGGATGGATCTATGCAGCAGAATTGGGATACTGATAGAAGCACACCTGTGGGTAGCTAGTCCACAGATTATAAGGACTCTCTTGAGCCCTTAGGGGATGGGAGGTACGAGGGAGGAGGAAGGTGGTCAGCTGATGCATTACCTCCCCAAAAGTGGAGGTTTCGCAGTGACCATAAAGGCTGGACTACTGCGACAACCAATAGAAAGTTCATTGGTGGCACCTAATTGGGTGCTTGCCCTTGACCAATGGACTTGCTTGGATCCTGGATACCTGAGTGAACTTTCAGGTTGAAACGGACCAAGGGGAGGCTCCAAAATGACAGTTGGGAAGAAGAATAGAGAGATTACTTGGGTGGGGAGATACTTAGGACTATTAGACTTATCTAAAAGGGTGACAATAGAGAGTCAAATCATGGCCTAGGTAACACCTAGTTTGTACAAAGGAACTTGGCTCTGGCTGAAGATGGTCTTCCTCTTCTTCTGTCTTCTCCTTGGCACTAGTCTTTGTCTTGAGTTCCGTCAAACAAAGAAAGTGGCGGTTGGATGATTAACCACTCCTGGGGTGGGTGGGTTGCTTGCAGGCACAGGTGACATCTGGTGTGTACGTGAGCCATCCGCTTCGCAAGGAATGGAGTCAAGCCTGGTAGGAAGATGTCTGCATGTGGTGTTAGCCCTCCACGGTGGATTCCATGGTCAGTGCTTCAAAACCATTTGCCTGGATAGCTCCTGGCGGCGCAGTCCCTTCCGCTCCCTGGCTGGGATGGATGTCATACGGAACAACGGGAAGTTTTCCGTTCTCCTGGTGGGCACTTAAGAGTGCCTTTGTAGCGTTATGGCTGCTTGTACTGCATAAGTCCCTTTTGCCCCTGGATAGGTGTGCTCACACTCTCTGGCCAGACATGTGCGAGTCACTTCTCCAGTTGCTCTGGCAACCGAGCTGGAGATTACGATGTTCTGTAAGGGGGGTTTTCTTCACAACTAGGATGGCTGTCTCCTTGTTGGCTGAGGTCTTGAAGAATTTCGAGACTCTGCGACAGTGTTCCCCTGATACAGTATGGGTCTGGTCCAACATGTTGCCATGGAGGGTTTGGAAGGGGGTGCATAACCCGGCCCATGTGGACAAAGCACGACGCTGGCTGAACAATGTCATAGGTAGGTCAGTGAACTTGGGTGGTGGAAGTATTAGTCCACATCCCAGGATCCATTTCTTGTTGCCGCATCTTTTCAGAGCCGATGGAGTGCACCTTTTGAGGTGGGGACAGACATTTTCTTAGCTGATCTGCAGGGTGGTCTGCATGACCTGGTGGTCCCTGGTGTGCGGGCCATGATGGGTAGGGTCCAGATGTTTCTGGACTTGGCCCGAGCTGGGGTGGATTTGCCCTTTCAGAAAGCTTGCTTTGCAATCTCAAGGCAACCCGTGCTTTATGATGTATGTAATTGTGCAGATCAGCTTTTTTGTAAATAAAGCCCCGCATCTTTTAAATCTATTTTTAACTGACCTGGCACAATTTTTGAACCCTGTCAACGGTCATCCGCCTAAACTTGCAGGCCGAGCGGTCCCCATTACTTTATGCCGATGACACTACCATCCTCTCTTGTACAAGAGTGGGCCTGCAAAGGTATTTGAATGCCTTTTATGACTACTGTAATTGTAATTCACTTACTATCAATTACACCAAATCTAAAGTAGTTGTCTTTTCAAACTGCTGGCGCCCACAGAGATGGTTTATTGGCAATTCAGCAATCGAGCAAACAAAATTTTTTAAATACTTGGGGATCACTTTTAACCACAAGTTAAGCTGGGTTTCACATCGTAACAACACCATCAACTTGGCTAAATGTTCAGCTGCTCAAATTAAACAGTTTTTCTTTGCAAGGGGCAACCAATTAGTTCCAGCAGCTATTAAAGTGTTCAAAGCCAAAACGCTTGCCCAAATCCTCTATGGTATCCCTATTTGGATCTCAGCTTTTACCAGGAAAGTGGAGGGCATTCAAGCCTCATTCTTTAGACAAATTCTTGGTTTGCCAAAATGTGTGTCCTACTTTGCTCTCTGCTCTGAAGTGGGTCAGTCTTTGGTGGAGACAAAAGCCTGGATTGCAGTGTTTAAATTCTGGCTCAAAATTCATTTTAGAACAGATCCCAACAGCCTTCTTGATTGTATGAAAAGAGACCCATATATTTCATCCTGGACAGCAGTGCTTCTGTCTAAACTCAATCAATTGGGGTTAGAGGTAGATGATTTTTCTACCGCTGATGAGTCATATATCTTCAGATGTATTAAACTGAGACTATGGGAATCGGAGGATACGAAATTACGGCCAACTGACCCTTATATTTGCTCTCCAGCTTCCTTAGGTCTTTATGCTTTTTGTGGCAAAATGCCCAATTATCTATCAGACCTAACCACTCCAAGTCATCGCAGGGCATTTATGTTGGCTAGACTAAACGCGTTTCCCTCCAAAGTTTTACAAGGGAGATATCAGCGAGTCCCTTTAGCCGGCAGACTTTGCTCCTGTGGAGCAAATACCCCTGACTCAATCCAGCATATATTGCTTGATTGTTCTTTATACCATAACCTCCGTAAAGATTTATTTGGCAAGCTTTCTTTTTCTCCAGATTTGTCTATTCTGCCACCCTGTTATTATTTATTGAGTGATACTGAGGGGGTGGTTAGTGAGGCTGTGACAAAATTTCTGGCTGACATCCTTAAATTTAATCCTGACCATGTTTGAATGCATCTGTAAGCTCGGTTTTATCTTGATTTTATCTCCAATGTTTAATTTTTTATATTCTGTGTATTTTTATCTGAATCTATTATGCCATTAAAGGTTTGGTATGGTATGGTAAATAAAGTCCAAGTTTAACCCATAACTTACGTGGTGTTTCATTTGAAGGGTGGGTGGGCAAAACTGGTGGGTGCCATAAAGCAGCCTCAGAGATTGACCACACCCCATTTCCTCAAATGAAACCACAAGGGATTGAATGAGCCTATTCAGATATGGCGTGGGAGATCTAGCCAATCCAGGAGGTGACTGGCTGGCCAGGTAGGGCGGCAAATGCCATTAGGGGAGGGACGGTGGCTCAGTGGTAGAGCATCTGCTTGGTAAGCAGAAGGTCCCAGGTTCAATCCCTGGCATCTCCAAAAAAGGGTCCAGGCAAATAGGTGTGAAAAACCTCAGCTTGAGACCCTGGAGAGCCGCTGCCAGTCTGAGAAGACAATACTGACTTTGATGGACCAAGGGTCTGATTCAATATAAGGCAGCTTCATATGTTCATATGTACCGGATCAGTCTCTCCTGAAGCAAGCTTCCCACCCACCCACTCTCTTGGTAAGACCATATGAGATTAGCTAGTTGCCAGTTATGGGGCTGAGCAGGAATTTTTTGGGCCTCATTTTGTTTGGCCATAACGGGGATCTTTTTTTGCCTGCTCCACATGGTCAAAGGGGATGAGGCATAAATAGGCCTGGTGTCACTGGTTAGGCCCTGACTGGGAAGGCGGGAAAAGCACGGGTTAAAAGGATTTGGAACTGGCAAGCACCTCGAGATGCACATGTCCAGTTTTGGAAAAACAAAAGCAATGCAAATGTGTTTGGCAAGCATTTGAATTGGTGCCAAACTGTGATCACCACCAATCACAGCATTAAGATGACCTCACATTGCCAATGCACAGAAGGTATCAATTAATGCACAGCAGCAGTTAAATAAACTCATGATGCTATTCAGTAAAACAAAACACAACCAAGGAGCCACAAAGATCTGACTGCACCCTTTCTAGTGTAGAATATAGTGATGTGATAAAACCAGCAGCTGACACCTATAAGCATAGGTTCCATGGCTTATATCAGGGGTGGCCAATGGTAGTTCTCCAGATGTTTTTTGCCTACAACTCCCATCAGCCCCAGCCAGCATGGCCAATGGCTGGGGCTGATGGGAGTTGTAGGCAAAAACATCTGGAAAGCTACCGTTGGCCACCCCTGGCTTATATTCCTAGTAGCACAAAGGTTACAAATAACTGCTGGTGCCAGGCAAATAGATCACAAATGGAAGGAGGGACTTCTGTTCCCAGTACAGCATCTAATTGGCTCCATGGCTAAGTGGCAAAGAGGCCCTGGGACTCTTTAGGAGAAGAGTTAGTGGCTTATCATGGGGGAAATGCCTGTGTGTGTGCGTGCAACACGCAGAGGTGGGTTCTTTTCTTGCAAAACTGACAAAGGGGAGTAACTTGGATCAGGAAGAATGGCAGCTCCAACAAGAAACTCTATAAGGAAAAATGCTCCTTTTTTGGTTCAACAAATAAATCAGATGCAAAGTGGTGGTGACTGAAACAGAATTAGAACCCAAACATTACACCTATGGTGAAATTTCTTAATGCCATTGCCACAGTTGCACACAGAAGACATCTTTGTAGATGCTCAGAGACTCATCTCATGGCATGCCCACTTTCCTACCCTACTTCTCATGCAGAGTTAAGATTCACAGAGACTTGAAACCTCTGCTAGGTGGGACATGGACTAGGAGTGTCTGCTCCCAGAGTCGTACAGATACCTGATAACTTCCCAGCTGACATGGATGATAACTTCTGTCCATTCCCCATTCAATTTATGGAATGGACAGAAGACCTAGACAATTGACACCATTGCCTGCAGAACTCCTCTGCCTTCCTGCTTCCTTGTACTCTTTTGGTTTATTTATTTAAAACATTTATTAGTCAACTTTGTACCTTACAAGAACTCAAGGCAGTATACAATATAAACAGCAATAAAACAAAATGCATAAAACCACTCATTTAAAATCAATTAATTTAAAACTGCTGGTAGACAGAAAAACTAAAATTAATTGAATGCCATCCTGAATAAAAACATCTTCAGCTACCTCCCGGGGTTAAGAGTAAAGAGGTCAGACGCATCTCCTTGGGTAGCTTGTTCCATAATTATAGGGCTGCCACTGAAAAGATGCTCTCTTGTATACCCACCAGACAAACATCTCTGGTCAATGGTACCTTGTGATCTTAGTATCTGGGCAGGAACATATGAGAGAAGATAGTCCTTCAAATACCTTGCTCCCAAGCCATGTCCTAGCTGTAAGCCCTGAATAGGGGTGGACACAACTGAACCATGAATTATGATTTGTGCTTAGAATGCTTTAACTTATGGCATCTCCATTATAAGTGTAATATTATATCATTGTTGACCTGTATGCAGGCATAGGATTCCAAACAATCCATCTACCTCTACTTTATCCAGTTTTTGACCACTGCATTGATGCTGCTCCATCAGCCAGTGGCAGCATCATGCCACTGCCAATGTATCTGTACTACTGCAATGTTTTTCCTGTCAGTTTTGTAGGTACAGGAGCTTTATAGCAAATACCATGTTTACCAAGAGCACTGCAAATTAATATGAATACTTTTATCTGTATATGTCTTAAATTATGCTGTTAATGTTTTTTTTTTAGTTACAGTGTTCAAATCCAAAGAAGAAACAAAATGGACCTTCAGTAGTCTCCAACTGTGATCTACTTGTTCTCTCCTCCCCAACACATATCGTGCTGCTAGAAATCTAAAATAAGTGCAGAGCTTGTTATATATGTCCTATGAGCCTTGACTGGTTAACAGTCTAATGTTGTAAAAAGTACTTGTTGTTGTGAATTATATTTCAACTTTTTCTGTATACACATAAGATTCCAATTATAACTCAGAGATATTACATTTCTCTTTCTACGAGCAGTGCACTTTTATACTCCGTTTGCAGATAAAATATATTAATTACAAATGACATATAATGCAATGTTGTGTATTACTGGATTCCAGGGAAGCACAAGCTGTCATATAGAATGGTGCAGAATTGTTTTCTGTTGTCCTAAAAGGTAGGACCAGAACCAGCAGGTTGAAATTAAATCAAAAGAGTTTCCAGCTAAACATTAGGAAGAACTTTCTGACAGATCGGTTCCGCAGCAGAACAGGCTTCCTTTCCTTCCTTGGAGGCTAGATGGACATCTGACAGCAATGCTGATCCTGTGAACTTAGGGGAAAATACTTGTGAATTTTTTGTATTGTGCAGGGGGTTGGAATAGATGACCCTAGGGGTCCCTTCAAACATTATGATTCTATATTTAGTTCTATTAATTATGTTGGATCTTAGCAGGGCTTTTTTTGTAGCAGGAACTCCTTTGCATATTGGGCCATGCCCCCTTGATGTAGCCAATCCCCCAAGAGTTTACAGTAGGCCCTGTAAGAAGAGCCTTCTAAGCTCTTGGAGGATTGGCTACATCAGGGGTGTGTGGCCTGATATGCAAAGGAGTTCCTGCTACAAAAAAGCCCTGGTTCTTAGTTTAAAATACTCATACTTGAATCTCAGGATGTTTGTGAGTTCAGCATTCTCTGTAAAATGATTATGCATTGCACTGTATGCATTTGATGAAGTGAGTTTTGGTTCATGGAATCTAATGCTACAATAGATTTTGTTAGTCATCTGTTGGCCAGAGTCCATTTTGCCACTTTATAGAACATTTCTCTCATTGGGCACATAATAAGAACATAAGAGAAGACAAGTTGGATCAGGCCAATGGCCCATCCAGTCCAACACTCTGTGTCACGCAGTGGCCAAAAATTTTTGGTTGTGCTTGTGGCCGCTACCACCTCCTGTGGCAGTGAATTCCACATGTTAATCACCCTTTGGGTGAAGAAGTACTTCCTTTTATCCATTTTAACCTGTCTGCTCAGCAATTTCATCGAATGCCCATGAGTTCTTGTATTGTGAGAAAGGGAGAAAAGTACCTCTTTCTCTACTTTCTCCATCCCATGCATTATCTTGTAAACCTCTATCATGTCACCCCGCAGTCGACGTTTCTCCAAGCTAAAGAGTCCCAAGCATTTCAACCTTTCTTCATAGGGAAAGTGTTCCAGCCCTTTAATCATTCTAGTTGCCCTTTTTTGGACTTTCTCCAATGCTATAATATCCTTTTTGAGGTGCGGCGACCAGAACTGCACTCAGTACTCCAAATGAGACCGCACCATCGATTTATACAGGGCATTATAATACTGGCTGATTTGTTTTAAATTCCCTTCCTAATAATTCCCAGCATGGCGTTGGCCTTTTTTATTGCAAATGCACACTGTCTTGACATTTTCAGTGAGTTATCTACCACAACCCCAAGATCTTTCTCTTGGTCAGTCTAATTGGTATTTACTTAGAAGCAGGGGTGGAATTCTAGTAGGAGCTCCTTAGGCCACACACCCCTGATGTAGCCAATCCTTCAAGAGCTTACAAGGCTCTTTTCTGTAAGCTCGGAGGATTGGCTTCATCAGGGGTGTGTGGCCTAATATGCAAAGGAGCTCCTGCTAGAATTCAACCCCTGCTTAGAAGAAGGCTTGTCAAATTTTGTATGAATCTAGTAGCCAGCCCTAAATTTTAGGGGCAGTCTCATCTATAACAAATGTTATTTACGTATTTTTAAAAAAAATCTCATACACCTTTTTGGCTGCGGATATGTAAAGCAGTAAAGTTAAATACCTACAAATACTTATTTACAAATTTCTAAATCCAATTATAAACAAAAGCCATAGGTGCACCCCTGAAAAGACTGTAGCCAATACCTCATCCTGCCACCGCCAATGCCAAGCCTCTGCTTAGGCATTAGCGCCCACCGGATGGCCCAGAGCCGACCTTAGCTCGTTCAAAAAGGCCTGGTTACCCAGTTCAGATAAATGAACCCTATCCGACCTATACAGGTCAGCATTCTCGACCCGTATGGCCAGATGGGGAAGAAATATGCCCAAACCCCCTTCCTTGGCTTTTTGCAAGGCCTGGTTGGCCTTACATCTGGCACGTTCTATCCCCCCGGGATACAGGGCAGACTGCCAGACCCTACGTGGCAAAATTGCCAACCAAACCAAGATGACTCCTGGCCATCTTTTTTTAATGGCCCGCAGATCCTCCTGCACCTGCAAAGAAAGGGGCCTTCCCCTTCATAAAACCCAGGTCATTAACTCCCAGATGGATGATCAGGATGTGCGGAGGAGGTACACTCCTCCCACGGAGCAACAGAGGCATGATCCCCATCCAGTATAGGCCACGGCGACCCAGTCACTCAACCGTCGCCCACTCGCTGAGACCCAGCTGGGTGCCCACTGGTGATCTCCTGGCCTGGTGGGTCACCCAAAACACCATGCTGTGCTCGCAGATGAGAATTCGCCGCCTCTCTCTACGAGCCCTAGCACCTGAAAAACAGAAAAACAGTCAAAACCAGAAAATCATACCCATGGGCCACCCACTGCTCACGTGCCCCCCACGTACTCACTGAAAGACCAACGGGTGAACATATGACCTATAGGCTGCTGACCACCACAGGCCAATTCGCTGTATGGCAGGGGGGGTGTAACCCATTGATGCCACCGTAGATGCGGCTCCAATTCGAAACTAATGTGTTCCAAATTTTACACTCCCCAATCCCAGCTCTGCCAGTGCCTTACCTGTCACTGCCCAAAATTGATATTTTGTAAGGGGGGGGCATCGCTGTGATGAAACAACGGGCCATCACCCTCACCCCTGAGTAGTAAATACTGCTCCAAGGCCTTAACTGGGCACAGCTCCACCATTGCACATTGTCCAATCGTAATGGCGGAGCCCCTCTGCTGCTGGTCCGTTTCTGACCTCCGTACAGTCAGCCTAACCTGTCCCCCCACAAATTTAACGTCACTGGCAAGCAACGCCCGGTCAGAATTGTCCGTTTTCGACTGTACTACCAACTCGCTGATCCGAAGTGCACCAAAAAAGGCAATCAAAGAGGCCGCGTGAAAAAGAGCGGCCTCAAAGGAAGACGAGCATACCTCAGGCCAGATCCTATGAAGACCCTTAAGCACTGAGGGGGATATGCGCTGATGGGCATCTGCCCTCGGCCCCCGTTCTCTTGCCCAGCCCTCCAACATCTTCCTAACTCTAAAATCGCCGGTGTCCTCTGAAAGGCCCTGCGCTTTACTAATAAAAGCCAGTGCGGCCAATTGGCCTTTAATTGACTTAATAACTAACACTCTGTCCTTCTGATAGATGCAAAATTGGATAATGTGTACCACTGGGATCGGCCAGGTGTCCATGAGCCCTGCAGCCCTCCTAAAAACCTTGAACTGCAACTCCGCCCTTTCATATGCTTTTCAAGTACTTGGTGCCAATGCTAGTTGGATTGCCCTATTGGCTTCCGCCTCCCAAGCTGCCAAAGTTCCGGTGGCATTCGCGCTGGCCATGGGTCCGCTTCCAGAGCAAGCTGGCAAAAACGCTCGATCTGTTGACGAGATAGAGCGTCCGCCACCCCATTGCCCACCCCCGGAACATGCCTTGCCAGAAACAGAATATTCAAACGGAGGCATCGCAAAGTAAATGACCACACCAAGTTCATCACCACCGGTGATTTAGATGACAAGGAGTTGATAACATGTACCACAGACATGTTATCACACCAGAAATGGACTGTATGGTTGGCCAGCTGCTCACCCCAAAGCCAAATGGCTATTACAATGGGAAAAAACTCCAAAAAGGTGAGATCACGGCACAACCCACTGTCCAACCACGCTGTGGGCCATTGCTCCGCGCACCAATGTCCTCTAAAATATACTCCGAATCCAGTGGCATCCACCACATCCGAAGATATCTGGAGCTCTGCTTCCAACTTCAAGTCATCCCTCCAAAAGGAAATTCCATTGAAAGATTCCAAAAATTCCTCCCATACCGCTAGATCCATCTGCATGCCTGCGGTCATTCGCACTCTATGGTGAGGGAACCGCAGGTGCCCCATGGCGTCACATAGGCATTGCAAGAAGGCCCTCCCAGGAGCCACAACTTTGCACACAAAGTTGAGGAGCCCTACCAACTGCTGGAGCTCTAGCAGTGACACCTTACGCTGCTTCTTAAAAGAAGCTAAACGAACCCCGATGCCTTTCACCTTATCCTCAGGGAGCCATGAAGCTTGCTGTTTGGTGTCCAGCTCAATGCCTAAAAAAAAAGTAAGCACCAAGCTGGGGCCCTCTGTCTTTTCATGGGCCAACGGAACCCCAAGCTCCCTCGCCAGGTCCTCAAATGACCGCAACAACTTGGCACATTGCCCGGATCTGGCAGGGCCAACGAAAAGGTAGTCAGCCAGGTAGTGAACAGTATCACTCAACCCAGACTTGGTCCGAAGTGCCCATTCCATAAAGGAACTAAACCACTCAAAAGCAGCACAGGACACTGAACATCCCATGGGTCCCTGTTCATATAATACTTTCCTTCAAAGGCAAAACCCAGAAGATCGAAATCTCCTGGGTGCACGGGCAAAAGGCAAAACACTGACTTAATGTCATTTTGCCATTTCAGCCCCCACACCACAACCCCGAACCACTTTGACCGCTTGGTCAAACGAGGTGTACCTGACCGAACAGAGAACCTCCGGAATGGAATCATTCATTGATCCGCCCCTGGGGTAAGACAAATGGTGTATCAGGCGATATTCCCCTGGCGCTTTTTTGGGCACCACCCCCAAGGGGGATACCCGTAAAGCGGGTACTGGCGGAGTCTCAAAGGGCCCCAGGACCCTGCCCTCCGCACGCTCCTTAGTTATTTTTGCCCTAACCACATGCTCCATCCCCAAAGGTTAGGAGCCATACAAGGGACCCTAGGTCCCTGATACGGGATCCTAAACCCATGGGTAAAGCCATCCATCAAATAGACTGTATCCGCCATCAAGGGGTAATTGCTCAACAACCGCCCTCAGTCATATTGGACTGGGTCCCTTTTCCAGGCGGCTGCTGGTTACTCCCCCCCCCCCACAGAGTGTCTTGACCCAGCCCTTGTTTTGGATTTACTGCAAGCTGAGAAGGTGTGTGACCCCCCACATAGCGGGCACTCATGCTTAAATTTGCATGCCTTCCTGGAACACATACCTTTAGATGTAAATTCCCAGCATAGCAGCCAGGGTTGAACCGACTGGCCCGCTGCACTGCGGGCACCTATGCTATTCTGTTGTTTATGTACTAGGTGCCCACTATCGGCCCTATCACCTGAATTGGGCTTTGCAGGGGACATCAACTGTAGCCAAAGCTGTTGATTAATCTGGTCCCAAGGAAGCCCTGGATTGACCGCAGCCCTCATCCTTAAGGCCTCATCGTATTGCAACCACGCTGCACCGGCGAAATCCGTATATGCGCGGTGCACTATGTCACAATATTGAAACAGAGCTGCAGCCCATAAAGGCTGTACCCTAGCTATTACCCCAGCATAGATCAGGAAACCTGGCAGCCAATTGGACTAGGTCCTATCCACCTTTCTCCGTTTCAGCTTCTCCTTCTCCTTGTCACCTAGGTCCTCCTTGTCCTTCTTTTCCACCTCTCTAAAGAGGAGGCTGAACACTTCTATGTAGTCACCCCTCAAAATCTTATCCTGGGTCACCACTGCAAGGTGGTCCCCCAAGGGCAACGCCATATCACCATATGGGAGGACATGGAAGGGGATGGCCCAATAAGGATTTGGAGGATAATTCCATGTACCCCACTGATAACCCGGCCACGCTCCCTGCTGTAATCACTGGTGTTGCCCCCCCTCAAGGCAGCACGCCCGGCGCTGCTTGGATGACCGGTCTGTTGCCCTGCGGTGCCCTTCCCATGTGGGAGCACCTACTGCACCCCTCTGCTGCTCCAAAGCATCCAACTGGCCAATAATGGCCTGCTGAAGCTGGGCTTCCTTGCCCAAGTCACCTGGGGAACTGGGTTGCTGGGCCCGCCTCTTGGCAGGCTGTTTCCCTTGGAGGGGCCCTGACCCTTCTTGGGTACCATGACCCTACAAATGTAAGGCCCTCTGAAACCTGCCCCTCGAGTATAAAGCTTGCGCACCTACCCTTAACCCTCCCCCTTTTTGTGAAAACCTTGGGCCAGCTACCCAAATCCAGCCTACACCGGGATTGAACTCAGCTAGTGTACCGAGAGCTCAAACCCCAGTCCTGCCGTGCTCCTGCTTCACCCCTCTGTGCCACAAGACCGCAAGCGGGGGAGGGGGGTGCCACCTACCTACAACTCAAAATGATGGTGAAAAGACACCCACCCTCCTCTGACTACCTCTATAGCCCAACCACCAGGAGGGGAAGGGAGGGCAGGGGAGAGGCCGCGGAGCAGCCGGCGCTAGTCCCGGGAGGCCTTCCAGAGACTCTGGAGGGCCTCCAGCGACTAGCACCGACCAGCGAAGGCCTCTACGCGGCCTCCGCTGGTCGCTGGAGGCCCTCCAGAGACTCTGGAGGGCCTCCAGCCACCACTGGAGGCCGCGGAGAGGCTGCGGAGAGGCCGCGGAGCAGCCGGCGCTGGTCCCTGGAGGCCTCCAGAGGCCAGCGCCGGCAGTGGAGAGGCCCCCGCGGGTTCCTGGAGGGCCTCCAGAGGCCCGCAGAGGCCGCGGAGAGGCCCCCGTGGGTCCCTGGAGGCCCTCCAGAGGCCCGCGGAGGCCGCGGAGAGGCCGGCGCTAGTCCCTGGAGGCCTCCAGAGGCCAGCGCCGGCAGTGGAGAGGCCCCCGGCGGGTCCCTGGAGGCCCTCCAGAGGCCCGCGGAGGCCGCGGAGAGGCCGGCGCTGGTCCCTGGAGGCTGCCAGAGGCCAGCGCCGGCAGTGTAGAGGCCCCCGCGGGTCCCTGGAGGCCCTCCAGAGGCCCGTGGAGGCCGCGGAGAGGCCGGCGCTGGTCCCTGGAGGCCTCCAGAGGCCATCGCCGGCAGTGGAGAGGCCCCCGCGGGTCCCTGGAGGCCCTCCAGAGGCCCGCGGAGGCCGCGGAGAGGCCAGCGCTGGTCCCTGGAGGCCTCCAGAGGCCAGCGCCGGCAGTGGAGAGGCCCCCGCGGGTCCCTGGAGGCCCTCCAGAGGCCCACGGAGGCCGCGGAGAGGCCGGCGCTGGTCCCTGGAGGCCTCCAGAGGCCAGCGCCGGCAGTGGAGAGGCCCCCGCGGGTCCCTGGAGGCCCTCCAGAGGCCCGCGGAGGCCGCGGAGAGGCCGTCGCTGGTCCCTGGAGGCCTCCAGAGGCCAGCGCCGGCAGTGGAGAGGCCCCCGCGGGTCCCTGGAGGCCCTCCAGAGGCCCGCGGAGGCCGCGGAGAGGCCGGCGCTGGTCCCTGGAGGCCTCCAGAGGCCAGCGCCGGCAGTGGAGAGGCCCCCGCGGGTCCCTGGAGGCCCTCCAGAGGCCCGCGGAGGCCGCGGAGAGGCCGGTGCTGGTCCCTGGAGGCCTCCAGAGACCAGCGCCGGCCTCTCCGCCGCCTTCCCGGCCTCCGCAGCCGCCGCCAACCCCGCCAGCAGCCCGGAGGAGAGGCCGCCACCTCCCTGGATCAAGGTAAGCCAAAAGCGGGGGGGGGGCTGGCGGGGGGGCGGCTGGTTGAGGGGGGCGGCTGGCCTTTCTTCTTTCCTTCCCTCCCTCCTTCCCTCCTTCCTCCCTCCCTCCTTCCTTCCTTCCCTCCCTCCCTCCTCCCTTCCTTCCTTTCTTCCTTCCCTCCTTCCCTCCCTCCTCCCTCCCTTCCTTCCTTCCCTCCTTCCTTCCTTCCCTCCCTCCCTCCCTTCCCTCCCCCCTTCCTTCCCTCCCTCCTCCCTTCCTTCCTTTCTTCCTTCCCTCCCTCCCTTCCTTCCCTCCCTCCTCCCTTCCTTCCCTCCCTCCCTCCTCCCTTCCTTCCTTTCTTCCTTCCCTCCTTCCCTCCCTCCTCCCTCCCTTCCTTCCTTCCCTCCTTCCTTCCTTCCTTCCTTCCCTCCTTCCTTCCCTCCCTCCCTCCCTTCCCTCCCCCCTTCCTTCCCTCCCTCCTCCCTTCCTTCCTTCCCTCCTTCCTTCCTTCCTTCCTTCCTTCCTTCCCTCCCTCCCTCCCTTCCCTCCCCCCTTCCTTCCCTCCCTCCTCCCTTCCTTCCTTTCTTCCTTCCCTCCCTCCCTTCCTTCCCTCCCTCCTCCCTTCCTTCCCTCCCTCCCTCCCTTCCCTCCCTCCTCCCTTCCTTCCTTTCTTCCTTCCTTCCCTCCCTCCCTTCCCTCCCTCCTCCCTCCCTCCCTCCCTCCCTCCCTCCCTCCCTTCCTTCCTTCCTTCCTTCCTTCCTTCCTTCCTTCCTTCCTTCCTTCCTTCCTTCCTTCCTTCCTTCCTTCCTTCCTTCCCTCCCTCCCTTCCTTCCCTCCCTCCCTCCTCCCTTCCTGACTGAATGGGCCACTGGCCTGATCCAACAGGGCTTCTCTTATGTTGTTATGTGACACAAAGTGTTGGACTGGATGGGCCACTGGCCTGATCCAACAGGGCTTCTCTTATGTTCTTTTGTGACACAGAGTGTTGGACTGGATGGGCCACTGGCCTGATCCAACAGGGCTTCTCTTATGTTCTTATGTGACACAGAGTGTTGGACTGGATGGGCCACTGGCCTGATCCAACAGGGCTTCTCTTACGTTCTTATGTGACGCAGAGTGTTGGACTGGATGGGCCACTGGCCTGATCCAACAGGGCTTCTCTTATGTTCTTATGTGACAATACTGACTTTGGTGGACCCAAGCACTGATTCAGTGTAAGGGAGCTTTGTGTTTGTGACTGGAGTGGACAATACTGACTTTGGTGGACCCAAGCACTGATTCAGTGTAAGGGAGCTTTGTGTTTGTGACTGGAGTAGACAATACTGACTTTGGTGGACCCAAGCACTGATTCAGTGTAAGGGAGCTTTGTGTTTGTGTCTTCTGGTGCAATTTTGTTCTCAGATCCTGTATTTACTTCATCAGTATATGGGATAAGGCACTTTCTCAACTGTGCTGCATAATGCAGCCTATTTATTTTGTCCTGTTTGCTCTGTTGGCTCTATCTGCGCCACCTTCATCACTTTCGGGGTGTGGATCCCCCAGTGGGGTGGTCTCCCGACTCCCTCCGCCGGCTGTTTCTGATAGCCCTGCGCCCCCTCTGATAGCTGTTTCTGATAGCCCTGTGTCCCTGCGCAGCGGCACGCTGAAGCAGCCTGTCGGTCACTTCCGGGTTCCTGTCCTGCATCTCAACCTGTGTTATTAGTGACAGGCTGCTTCGGCGTGCCGCTGCGCCGGCCCCCTGGGTCCCACAACGATGGGACCGATGCCACAGGGACGGGCTCGAAACACTCTATAACCCCTCAAAAGAACAGCAGTCTAGCTCGCTTCCCCCGAGCCCTGCCGCCATAAGCCTCAAGGGGGCTCATTTTGCGGCATCTCCTGGCGGGAGGGTGGCACCCGCACGGGACACATATCAAATGAAAGAGGGGGCGCAGGGCTATCAGAAACAGCCGGCGGAGGGAGTCGGGAGACCACCCCACTGGGGGATCCACACCCCGAAAGTGATGAAGGTGGCGCAGATAGAGCCAACAGAGCAAACAGGACAAAATAAATAGGCTGCATTATGCAGCACAGTTGAGAAAGTGCCTTATCCCATATACTGATGAAGTATATACAGGATGTGAGAACAAAATTGTTTCCGGCGGTGATATTTGGGGGATTTTTGGGGACGTCACAGGAAGTGCTGTGAAGTCACTTCCTGTTTCCGGCAGTGGCATTTGGGGGAAATGATGTCATTTGGGGGAAGTGATGTCACAGGAAGTGATGTCACTTCCCGTTTCCGACAGGTGGCGCGGGGAAATGATGTCACAGGAAGTGGCGTCACTTCCTGTTTCCGGCGGTGGCATGACATCACCGGAAGTGACGTCACCGGAAGTGGCGTCACTTCCTGTTTCCGGCGGCACGCACGCTTCGCATGCGCGCACCCCTACCTTCCCCCCCCAAAGGTGTCCCTGGCTGGCCTTCAGACATTACGGTCACCCTAGCTGCCCTTTAGCCGCCGCTCGCGCAAAGGTTCCGAGCCGCTCCTCGCAGCCCCAATCAGCTGCTATGCTCGCGCCGCACCTGCTCGCCGCTTCACACTCTAAAGCCTCGGCCCTCAGATGCTCAACCCGAAGACATGGCTTTCCCTGCCAACAGCCACAAAAGAACTACGCCACACGGGTGGGGGCCAGGGCTTTATAGCCCCGACACCACGCCCATCCTCCAATTCCCAGATGGCCAGGAAGCTGAAGTCAGTCTCCCTCCTTCCGGAAGGGCAAAGCGCGACCCCCAGCCTATAACTGGCGTTGCCAGTGCGGCTGGGAAGGGGCCGACAGTTCTGTGTATTGTCATAGACAGATGCTGGATTCCACCCTCTTGTCTGAGATAGATGCTGGACTCCACCCCTTTGCCACATAGCCCCTGATTGGTTCTTAGCGGCCCTGTCCATCATAGTACCACTGCCTTCACACAATGCCTCCACTGACTGCCATGCAGTTGCTATAGATGCTACCCCAATTATGATCAGAAAACACTGCGAACCCACCAACTTTGTCTGCTGGCCTCTGTGTAACTTATGACCAGAGGAAATAGACTAGTACTTCTGTAGTTATACAGTAGCTGGTTGCCATGGCATATGCATAGCACAGGATTGTTCTTTCAGTTTTTTTTTTTATATATGAATATATTTATTGTTTTAGTCATTTACATTGAGCTTATCCTTTTTCTCATACAGAGTATACATCTGAATCTCTATCTCCCTTTACAAGGTATTCTTGCTCGGTCCTTTTAATTTAAATGTTCTTATATCAGTCCATATTGAGGTCTTCTTGCTTCCAAGTAGTACCGTCGTTCTTTAGTCTTCTCCTTCTAAGCCTTATTAAGTCCATTTTCTCTTTCACCTTCATATTCTTGTCACTTCCGAGCTTTTCCTGCCCTGACGATAGGGATGAGAATGTTTTAGTACATAGGATTTGATTTCCTATCACATTCATCAATCTATTTTTCTTCCCTAATCCCTCCCTCCCTACCTTGCGTGCTCAACTTTCTAGCCAGGGGCACAAATTAAGAAGCTTCCACCGAATGTCCCGCCGTTGACCTTCTAGTGACCACTTTAAATATGGATACCATTTCTCCTTTCTCCTTTTTGTTTTTGACCCCCATTGTTCATCACGATTAAGCATGGCTATAATGTCCGACTGAACATATTCAAATAAATAATTATGCCAGTTTTGCTCCGTCCATTTGGTTTTATCCTTCCAGCCAAAGGCTATTACAGCCTTGCCAGCTAGCACCATTGCTTTGAATAGATCCAGCCCTTCTTTATTGATTCCGTATTTATTTAGTATGCTCCCGAACATTAAATCTAGATCTATCGTTGGTCTTATAGCAAAAAAATTATGGATATGCTCTATTACCTTTTCCCAAAAGGGTTTAACTTCTGAGCATTCCCACCACATGTGGGAATACCATCCTTTTTTCTTTCCACAGTGCCAACAGTTAGAATTCAAACCCTGGAACATATTGGCTAATGCTGCTGGTGTTCTGTACCATTTTGTAAGGAACTTTAGCTCCAGTTCTCTAAATTTATGCGTTTTGAGCTGATGTATACCTTTCTTGAGACTGTCAAATACATTATCTGCTAAGTTAGTTTCAGAGCTCCATTTTTTTTTAACTAAATTTTTTATCTCCTCCTTATCCGCCGTCATTTTCCTATAAATCCTTCCTACTGTCCCTTTCTTTGTTTTTATCATCCCTTTTAACAACTCCTCCATTGGTTCTCCTTCAGTCACCAATCTGTCTTCTATTGTCTTCCTAATTCTGTTATATAATCCTGTTATTTTCAGCCAATATTTCCTACCTATTTCATCGTATAGCGTTTGCAATGGTTTGAGTGTCTGCCCAACTAACATGTCTTGTAGCTTGTTATACCCTTTTTTACTGAGTAATCTCCACCATCCTTTATCGTCATTGTTTTCATCCAAGGCCTCTAATGGGGTTTGTTTAGATGTTCCCTTTAACCATTTTAATTGCCATTTTCTCCAAATCATTAGTGCTGTTTTCCTCGGTCCTGTTTCTAATATGTTAACTTTGATCTTGCGTCCAGTGAAAACCCCTAAATTCCCTATTCCATTATTTGCCTCATTCTCTACTCTTACCCACTTCCTCTCCCTTTCCTCTCCTATTTCCATTAATGCTTTTAATTGAAATGACTCATAATAACTCCTCAGATCTGGGGCCCCCCAACCCATGTTTGTATTATGCGCATATATGAAATGCCTTGAAACTCTACTTTTTTTGCTACCGAATATCCATTCTTTTATTTTTGCGTTCCAACTATCAAGTTTTTGTTTTTTAATTTCTAAAGGTATCGTTTGGAATAAGTACAGTAGTTTCGAAGTCCAAAACATTTTCGCTATATTAATCTTGGTTGTTATGTTTAACATCTTCTTGCCCCATCTCTTCATATCTTTTACTATCGTACTCCATATTCTGTTATAATTCTTTTCTACCAACTTTTTAACATTTTTGACTAAGTCTATTCCTAAATATCTGATTTTCTTGACCCCTAGTCCTATCCCCGTTCGTTCATGAATCTCTTTCCTTTCCTCTTTTTTTACATTAATGTACATTATTTCTGATTTTGCCATATTAATTTTTAGTCCTGAGTTTGATTCAAAGTCCTCTAATATAATCTGTATCTCCTTTACTGCTTCTTTTGGATTAACTATGACTATAATCAGATCGTCTGCAAACAAGTTCAACTTAATTTCTTCCTTGCCTAAATGACATCCTTCAATTCTCCCCGAATTTCTGAGACGTTGGGCTAACTGTTCCATTGCCATTATGAAGAAAAAGGGGGAGATCGGGCATCCCTGCCTAACTCCCCTCTGGATTGCGAATTGTGCCGTGTGTTCTCCATTAAGTCTAACTACAGCTGTACCTTCTCTATATATCTCCTTAAATACCCTTATTGTTGATTGACTTATCCCATATTTATCCATAACTGTCCACAAAAAATTATGTGACAATGTATCAAAGGCTTTATAGACATCTAACTTCAATAACGCCAATTTCCCGGACTTGTTATGGCTCAAAACATTTATTATGTTTCGGATTGGATGTGCAATGTTCCTACCTTCTACAAAACCATATTGATCTTCTTTTATAACTTTTTGTATAATATTTTTAAGCCTATTGGCCATTACTTTGGCAAAAATTTTATAATCCTGATTCAATAGGCTAATTGGTCTGTATGATCCTACTTCTTGAGGATCCTTTTGGGGTTTTAAAATCACTGTGATTTCTGCCTTTCTCCATGTGTCTGGAGCTATGCCCCCTTTAAGTATATTATTAAATACTTCTTGCAATTCTGGTACTAATATTTCTCTCATTTCCTTATAAAATTCTGCTGAAAATCCATCCAGTCCAGGAGATTTTCCTACCTTTAAACTATCTATCACTCTTTCAATCTCTGGTCTTGTTATATTGTCCTCTAATCCTCTCTGCTCTGTATCTGTCAACCTTACTCCTATCTCTTCTTCAAAATCTTTCACTCCTTTTTCTCCATATAAATCTTTATAAAAAGTCTCAAATGCTGCTTTTATTTCCTCTGAATTCTGTGTTAGCTTTTTATCCACTCTGATACTTGTCACACTTTGCCTTTGTTTCTTATTTTTTAGAAAATTTGCTAGTCTCTTAGCTGAGTTAAGAGTATTTCTCTGGTATTCATTTTTTACCATGACCTGTTTCCTCCATAATGCCATAGAGTCTAGATCATCTAGTTTTTTCTGTAAATCCCTAATTAACTTGTGTCTAATGGGGCAAAACTTCTGAGCTTGGTCTTTTTGCAGTTTACCTAATTCTTGAAGCCTGCCTTCTCTGTCTGCATACCATTTTTTCTTTATCTCCTTTTCTTTCATAATACATTGTCCTCTGATCACCGCCTTAGCTGCATCCCATAAGATATTTGTTCCCACTGTACCTCTATTCTCTTGAAAGAATAGCTTCGTTTGTTCCATAATATGTTTTTTATCCTTATCCTTAACCATAACCATATTATTGTATCTCCATATTCTTTTGGTTTGCTTATGTGTTGTTTTAAATTCTACACTTATCGGGGCATGATCCGATATCCATATTGGGTGGGTAATAACTTTTTTAATTTCCCAATTGCATGTTCTATTAATTAATACATAATCTAAACATGAAGTCGTTTTATATCTCCCTGAGAAGTATGTGGGTTCAGGTACCAATTTAAGAGCTTTATATACTTCAATAAAGTTCCATTGTCTCCAATTTATTATTTTATCCTTATTAACATCCTTATTAAAGTCCCCCGCTAATATCACCTCCCCTTCAATAAATTTACTAGCTTTTTTTAGAACTTTTAATAAAAAGGTTTTCTGTCCTGTATTTGGAGCATATATATTTATCAATGATGTTAACCTATTTTCAATCAAACACTTAACCATGACAAATCTCCCTTCAGCATCTCTTATCACCTCTATTGTTTTTATATCATACCTTTTATGGGTTAGGATTGCTACCCCCCTTGCTTTATTTGATCCCCGTGCCTCTGCCAAAATTTCCCAATTTGGGTCACTAATCAAGGGTCTTTTATCTCTTTTAGATTTATGAGTTTCCTGGAGCCAAACTATGTCTATATTTTGTTGTTTAAGGAATCTAGAGAGCTTGTATCTCTTTAAGTCTGATCCCAAGCCATTGACATTCAGTGTCAGCATCCTTAATGTTTTATCCATATTTAGATCGAAAACTACCATTCTTTTGTACCCCTGGCTGAATACCTAGTTTACTTTTGTACCCCTTCCCATTCCCAAATACCTCTTCCCTCCCCTTCCCCATCTCTCCCCCCCCTTTGTGTAGAGCCATAGACTGAGGATGATCACTCATCCCTTCTCTACACCTTGAGCAAGCGCACTCCCCCCCCTCCCGGGTTATGTTACTACTTATTTAACCATTTTGTTTTTATTTGGATACTTCCCTTAATATGTCTCAGTCTCAAGACAGTCTTATCCTTTTCTCCGATCGAGTGGATGCTCCTTCTTCTGGGTCCTGCTCCTGTGACTGGGGTTGGTGAGGTTCCTCCATAGGCATTGGTTCACTGCTCCTCTCATCTGCTCCCAATGTCTTTAATAGCTCCCGTGCCTCTTCAGGGTGCCGTGCACAAAGTCTTCTTCCCTCCTGGTAGATAACTAAAGACGCTGGATATGCCCAGCTAAATTTAATGCCGCTTTGATTAAGTTTCTGTGCATAGGGTTTCATTTGAGACCTTTGGTGTAATGTTTCTTTACAAAAGTCTTCTTTCACATAAACTTTTCTGCCTTTAAAAGTTAAGTCTTTAGCTTTTTTAAGTGTTTTGAGGACTCTTTGCTGCAGTTTCTCTCTTGCTAGTTTCATTATAACTGGGCGGGGCGCCCCGCCCTGCCTTCTTGTTTGAAGTCTGTGAGCACGTTCTACTTCTTCTAGTTGTATCTCCATGCCCTGGTCTAATAACAAATCCACCAGTGTTTGCTCTAAATCGCAAGACTTAACTTCTTCTGAAATGCCAAAGAAGATAACATTCTTCCTCCTGCTTCGGTCTGAAAGTTCTGTGGATTGTTTTTTCAAAAGGTCAATTTCCCCTTTATTTTGCAGTGAAAGAGCCTTTGCTTCTGTCGCAACGCCAGCGACTGCCTTAAGTTCTGTGCCTAAGCTCTGCATCTGTGTTGTTAAGTCAGCCAACGTTGCATGTACTTTAGCTTGAGATTCAAGCATTAAAGTCTGGAACTGTGCTAATTGCTCTGAGAGGCTTTTCACAGTGACCGCCATGTTATCTCAGCTTCCTCAACCTCCCCTCCTTTTCTTTGATATTATTGCTTATTTAAGCTTGCTTATCTTTAAGCCACTTATCTTTTCACTCTGCTCCTCCGTATGTTAGACGTCTCGCAGCCAGTTTCGATGACTCCCGCTTTTAATTACGTTGTTTTACAGCTTGTATCTTTGTTTTCTTAGGGAGAGTGGGGACGAGGCGTCCGAGTCTTAGCGCGTGCGCATTGCTCTCCCGGATTGTTCTTTCAGTTATGTCCATGTGCACTAACTGCTTTACAGGCCCTGTGGAATTGCATTAGATCCTGCAGGGCCTTGGTGGAAGCTGGCAGAGAGATCCACCAGGTCGGAGCCAGGGCCAAAAAGGCCCTAGCCCTTGTCAAGGACAGATAGTTATCTCTGGGACCAGGGATCACTAGCAGATTACTCTCAGCAGAGTGTAGCACTCTGAAAAAAAAAATTAGCGTAAAGACAACAGAATTCTGAAGGTGAGAAATAAAGAAATAAAGTCCTAAATCATTCTCTGAAATAAAGCCCTCTGAAAATTATTTATACATGGAGAACAACAGAAGATGAAATATATTGGTATTGTCTTATCGAATCCTCAGCACATTTCAGGGTCATGCACTCTCCTCTAGGAGATGAAATGTAACAGTTTTTTCAGATTAATCTGTAGTTCCAACTTGCCATCTTTCCAAATGACAATTGAGGAAAATTTCAACTTGCTCTTAAAAGAGCAAGGAAGATGTTACCAGCAATTCTGCATTGACTAAACATATGCATGATGTTCATGAACCAGAAAGGGGAAGTGAGAACAGAGAGTGCTGTGAGTCATAATCAAAAAGAACATTCCAGTCTGTCATGCACAACACAACTTGCCTGTTAACATCTGTAAAGATTTATAAACCAGGAGTTTTCTACATCTGGATTTAATTTCAGAATTATTGTGCTGATGGTGCACTAGCAGCTATTTTTCTGGAAGCTTAGCTAAACACTGCAATCCTGTACAGAGTTAGTCCAGTCTAAAGCCATTAATTCCAATGCATAGGTTTATACCTTAAATTGCTTTGTGGCTCATCTTTCTATTTGAAGTTACCAGCCACCTTTCTATTTTATCGCACAATTTAGATTTTATTTTCTGCTGCTTGTATTTTATTGTTCCATTTATACTGCTCTCCATATGTCTGTTGGGCCACAACCATCTCCCTTTTGTCACCTTCTCCTTGCTTAATTGTTGCAGATCACTAATTATGATCAAAGATGATAGTTAAGAAGTTAATAGGATGACTGTTCAACCTAGTTTAAGGCTATAATCCTGTTCTTCAGAACATTGTGAGGTGTAGTTCTATGTAAATACATGTAGGATCAGGCTGTAATTGTATGATGCAGGATAGATTTTGTAAACTTTAATTTAAAACAAAACCAAACAAAACTGTAGTGTATTTTTCTCACTACATATATCTATGATTATGATGATATGTTTTTATTGAATTATTTTTATACTAGGAGTAAGGCCCATTGTGAAGAAAAATACAATGGGCTCTAGAAGAAGGCTCTGGGCAAGTGCCTGCCACCCTTGCTGTCTGGCAGAGGCTGACCAAGAGAGAGATCTTGCGGTCATGGTAGATAACTCACTGAAAATGTCAAGACAGTGTGCGATTGCAATAAAAAAGGCCAACGCCATGCTGGGAATTATTAGGAAGGGAATTGAAAACAAATCAGCCAGTATCATAATGCCCCTGTATAAATTGATGGTGTGGTCTCATTTGGAATACTGTGTGCAATTCTGGTCACTGCACCCCAAAAAGAATATTATAGCATTGGAAAAAGTCCAGAAAAGGGCAACTAGAATGATTAAAGGTTTGGAACACTTTCCCTATGAAGAAAGGTTAAAACGCTTGGGGCTCTTTAGCTTGGAGAAATGTCGACTGTGGGGTGACATGATAGAGGTTTACAAGATAATGCATGGGATGGAGAAAGTAGAGAAAGAAGTACTTTTCTCTCTTTCTCACAATACAAGAACTTGTGGGCATTCGATGAAATTGCTGAGCAGTCAGGTTAAAACAGATAAAAGGAAGTACTTCTTCACCCAAAGGATGATTAACATGTGCAATTCACTGCCACAGGAGGTGGTGGTGGCTACAAGCATAGACAGCTTCAAGAGGGGATTAGATAAAAATATGGAGCAGAGGTCCATCAGTGGCTATTAGCCACAGTGTGTATATACATGTGTGTATATGTATATGTAATTTTTTTGGCCACTGTGTGACACAGAGTGTTGGACTAGATGGGCATTGGCCTGATCCAACATGGCTTCTCTTATGTTCTTTCCACCCACTCAAGTGAAGGCATTGACCCTCCCCACCTCAAGGGGAGCTAATGTCTGCCATCTAGTGCCCCCTCCCAGCCTTGCTGTCTTCCCACCCACCCAAGTGAAGGCATTCACTCCACCCCATATCAAGGGCAGCTGATCTCTGCCATCTCTTTGGATAGCAGTTGTAATTCTCAGAGATCTCCAGCCCTCACTTGAAGATTGGCAACAGTGGTTCCCTAGGAGGAAAGGCCTTTTCCTCAGAGGCCTGTAGTGATCCCTCAGGAATTTCCCACCAGCATGGAAAGGTACCACTAAAGACCTCTGAGCAAGTGCCCCCCCCCCCCAGCCTGGCTGTCTTCCCACCCAAGTGGGCATTCACTCTGCCCCACCTCAAGGGGAGCTGATCGCTGCCATCTATTTGGATAACAGTTGTAATTCTGAGTGATCTACAGCGGTAGTATTAGGGACATGGCTTTTGTCAAATCAAGATTTGATGAGGAGATAAGTCCCACCTTCCTGGCTCCCCCCTCCCCCCTGGCTCCCCCCTCCCACCCACCTGGGACTGTCAGGGGTGGGTGAAGCCATCCACCCTGGGGCCTGAACTTCTGGGAAGAAGGAGGAGGCAAAATAGCTACAGTTTTTTTATTAGATGCAAAATTGTTTGATACAAGCTTTATTTTTGTAGGGAGCTGTGCTTTTGTACAGGAGGGGTATTAGAAAGTGTGCTTTTGTACATTGTGGGAAAATGTTTGGTGTGCTTTGAAAACTGTATTTGAAAAGCTGGAGATTCCTGGAGATTCTCTCTTCTAGACTCTCTCTCTTTGCCAGGAATTCTCTCTTCCTGCAAGCCCGAGTGGTTCCCCCACAAGGAACAGTACCCTTTTTAAACTTAAAGGCACTAGAATGGAGAGCAGCTCCTCTCTTTATAACACATAGCCATTTCTCTTGAGAGAGTTCTCTTTTGCAAGGAACAGACACCATTTATTTTTTAAAGCCTGCACAAGAGCTGAGAGAGAGAGAGAGGGTGTGTGTGTGAGAGAGAGATACCTTTTGCCCCTTCAGCCAGCCATAGAATGCTTCAGATACACAGTTACACACAGGTTCCTTCAGGATTTTAGCACTTCCCAGGAAAAAACCCCTTCAGCTTCCTAAAGCAGAGAGCGAGAGTGACTGCAAACACAGGCAAGCAGGTTTTGCAAAATGCAACAGCTCCTGTTTTCCCCAGACCTCAGCAAGCAGACACAGAGCCCTTGTAAGGTTCACTGTCCTTTTAAATTTAATCCAACCCCCCCCTTTAAGCTCAGCAGGAGAGAGAGAATGCAATTGCTTACCAACCACAGCTTAAAAACCCCCCAACAATGGGTTTTAAAACACAGCCGCATTTTTTCCTGCCTTGAGATGTGTATTGGAAGGTTGGCTGTGAGCTACTGACTAACAGAGTCAGTTAAACAAGCACGCTGCTGCTAGGGGTGGGACTAGATAAGTGGGGCTCCAATCAAGATAGCTTACCAGACAGAATTTACCCCGGCTGAAATGGGGTTTTTAGCCAATCAGAAAGCAGCGGAACACATGGATCTTTTCAGCCAATGGGCGCTGCACCCTTCAGTCAGCATTTCTAACGCTGAAGAGGAACCTCTCCCCTCATTTGCTGCTGTCTCAGACATGTTAAAATAAAAAACACACAAACTTTATAAGTAATAATAATAATTGGATTTATATTCTGCCCACCACACAGAGTCTCAGAGCAGCTCACAGTCTCCATTACCTTCCTCCCTCACAACAAACACTCTGTGAGGCAGGTGGGGGTGAGAGAGCTTTTATAGCAGCTGCCCTTTCAAGGGCAAGCTCTGTGATAGCCACAACAGCCCTGCCAGGTAGGCTCAGGGAGTGGAGAACATTGTGGTATTGTTTTTAGGGTGCTGGGGAGTACACCGAAACCTGAAAACTCACAGTTGTGTGTGGCTTAATGAAAAACAGCAGGTTTTTAAATTTCTGTATGAAAACCTTTGAGGTCAGACCCTGCAAGATAGACCTAGGTGCACATGGTCTTCTCAGGGGAAGTTTTTGCAGTTATTAGAAATTTATAATCTATAAGTACACACTCCAAATGAGGTTTTCACAACTCTTTTAACATTTTTTCCTCCAGAAATAAGAGCTAATACAATACTTTTGCAATGTTGCTGCAGGATCAGGCCAATCTACAATACTTTTTCATTGATACAGAGCATGTGTTTTCTAATTAGCAACTGCTATCATGCCCATGAAACAATTCATGCTAGAATTAAGAGGCTGGACCTAACACAGCAGTATAAATATTAAAACTTTATCACTTTTTAACTAAGCCACACTAAAAAGGAAACCTTTTATTAAAAGCATGTGCAAGCAGATTGTGAGCCTGCCAAAATCCTACCACAGCAGAACCAGGTCACTTTGACGTGGCTAGAAGCCTGGCAAAATTTAATTCAACAGCACTTGTGACCGTTACCTTTAGTGTCCATAATTTTTTCTAAGACCTCAAGACACAGCGATTCTCAGTGGTTTTAGTAACCCATTCTTCCAAACACTGGAATGTGGGAGGGGGGGCCCAAAACCACCAGACAGTATTTCAACAGGCTGGTTGCTTCTTTTTTTGTTGTTTTCCCTAAACAGGAGTTTGGGGGGGAGAGGATGTCGCACAGGCCTCTTCAAAACATGATTCATTTTGGACAATAAAATAGTATTTTAAGTGTGTTTGTGATGTTAAGCCAAAACACGCATCCTAGTCTACCTCAAAGGGTTGTTTTAAAAATAAAATGAAGGAGGGATTCAAAACTATTCAAAGAGTGAGCCTTTCTGCAACACAGGGGCTAGACTGTTTTAGAAATAAAATTACAGTCTACATAGATCAGTATGAAAACCTGACAGACAGCCCTGCAAGCTAGGCTGAAAGGAGAGACTACCGATATGTTTAATGTCATATGCTGTAGCTGGACCCAGAGTCAAGGTATTAAAGCCTAGTCTACATTTTACATCACAGCAAAAAATATGTTATGCTGATAGGGTTGCCAAATCCAATTCAAGAAATATCTGGGGACTTTGGGGGTGGAGCCAGGAGACACTGGGGGCGGAGCCAGGAACAAGGGTGTGACAAGCATAATTGAACTCCAAGAGAGTTCTGGCCATCACATTTAAAGGGACAGCACACCTTTTTAAATGTCTTCCTTCCATAGGAAATAATGAAGGATAGGGGCACCTTCTTTTGGGGCTCATAGAATTGGACCCCCTGGTCCAATTCTATGAAAATTTGGTGCCTCTACCTCAAAAAACAGCTCCCCTAGAGCCCCCGAAACCTCCAGAACAATTCCCCATTATACCCTATGAGAATCGATCTCCACATAGGAAATAATGAAGACGTTTCCCCCTCTCCCCCCACCCCCCTTTCTGGCCAGTCTGAAGCAGCGGATCAGCCTCTCTACTCACCATTTGCTGCCAGCTTCTTCACAGAAACAGAGACACACCATCCTAAATTGAAGCCTTTCACGTCAAGCCTCTGGAGGTGCAAAGGCACATGGTCCTTTGTGGGTGGGGCTCTCTCCCCCCCCCCCCGCCAGCCAGCTGATTAGGGCCGGAAGCAGCCTGGGAAAACTGAAGAAAGGCTGCTGCAATCGGGGCTGGGTGGGAAGGGCAGGGCAAGGAGAAGCTGCTGAGATCGGGGCTGGGTGGGAAGGGCCGCCATTCCCCCCCCCCCCGCTTTCCAGATTTTTGGCTAGCGGGGGGAGAAGGCTCCAAATCGGAGGTCCCCAGGCAAGGCGCGGGATTTGGGAAGCCTATATGCTGATCTTAAAAGAAACCCCATGTATGTAAACCATTTTTAAAAGCACACTACATCATCTAACTCAAGCAAATTGTGAGACTGCCAAAGGGCCAGCAAGAGTAGTTTTTGCTCAAAGCTTTTGCTGCAGAACAGGCCTTCTCAAAGAGGTTTTTGCAGTTATTAGAAGTTTATAATCTATAAATACACACTCCAAATGAGGTTTTCACAACTCTTTTAACATTTTTTCTTCCAGAAATAAGAGCTGATACAATCCTTTTGCAGTGTTGCTGCAGGATCAGGCTAGTCTTCAATACTTTTCATTGACGCAGAGCACATGTTTTCTAACTAGCAACTGTTGTCATGCCCATTAAACAATTCTCACAATGCTGCTTTTATGTAATTGCACAACAGCAAACAAGTTCAAACTATTGCTGGAGACACATTGGTGTCCATAAAAATATGCTATGTAACGTACAATGGGAAGAAATACACAAGGCACCATCAGAGTTCTTGGGATTGTGAAAATGGAAGTGAATTTAAGATATAGAGTTTACCAAAGTGCACTACTTTGGAATTTGTAATCAGTTTTTAATTATGTTATACTAAACGGAAACCACTTGTATGTGATCCATTTTTTAAAGCAAGGTACTTCAAAAAGTTACCTAATGCAGGCAAATTGTGAGTCTGCCAAAGAGACAGAAGATTTGAAACTAATTAACACAGGAACCAGTAAAACCCCCCAAATCCTTGAAATCGCAGGGGCAGCTGGAGCAGTTTTCACTCAAAGCTAGCCTTGAAGAGTAGACCAAATCAAACCACTTCACATCCTTCTCTGCTAGCTGCCTTAGACTAAACCTTGGAGCACTACTAGATCAGATCACCACTCTATCCCCAGGGTGCTGGTATTCAAAGGTATACTGCTCCTTTTAACTAGTGTTGTAAGTAGAAAATAGATCTCTAACAGTTGTATCCTTAAAATATAATAGGAAGATATGTGTAAACATGTTCTAACATCTACACAGAGCTGTGCATCTATTTTTTATAACTAGTTTTGTGATGAGTCAAGGAGAATTTAATACTGGTCTGCAGAGGGTAAAAGGCATTAAAAATCTGTGTATTAAAGGTTTTCAGATAGGCTGTCGCTGGCTGAAGAGGTTCACTTTCTCCATGACTCTTGCAAGTGTACCTCTCTACATTTCTTCACTAAGACAGATCCGTGGTTTGTACAAGCAGCATTTCGTGCTCTGCTCCCAACTGCTGTGCAAAGATAAGATGGTTCAGCAATTTTGCGTCCAAGGGAAGCATCCCATTAAAATGTCTCAGCGAAGGCTATCTGTCACCAAGCATCTGTTGATCAGAGATACACTGCTTTTGAATATGGAGGTTGTATTTTTTAACACAACCTCTTGTTGCAAAGAATCCTGTGATGTGCTAAAACAATGCACCCAGCGCCATGTCTGTTTTTTTTTCCCTTTGTGCAACGTTGAATAATTTCTGGCCTTCAAACTGTCTTACAACTAAGAAAATATTTTGAAGCACAATTAGGAAAGAAATTTTGGACTCATCAAAACTGGCAGTTTGTTCAACATTCCTGGGCCTGAGTAGGCGGGGCAGGGAAGTCAACCAATGGAATGCCAGAGACACCAACTTACATGTGATGGGCCAATTGTTCTCAAAATATTAGTGAATGGCCTTCCTCGGTTAGGCTACAGGCCTGCTCCTTCCTCCTTTTCAGTAATGCTCTTCTCACTTTCTGTCTCTCTGACCCTTTTTTTCCTGTCAGTTATTTCTCCCTCACTGTTTTCCCCTACCTGCTCCCTAGTCCCCTAGTTCTTTCACCTTCTATCCCACCACTCAGATCAACCATTTGTCCTTCACTTAGGGTTGCCAAGTCCAATTTAAGAAATATCTGGGGACTTTGGGGGTGGAGCCAGGAGACTTTGGGGGTGGAGCCAAGATTAAGGCTGTGAAAAGCATAATTGAACTCCAAAGGGAGTTCTGGCCATCACATTAAAAGGGACCGTACACCTTTTCAATGCCTTCCTTCCATAGGAAATAATGAAGGATAGGGGCACTTTCTTTTGGGGTTCATATCATTTTGAAACTTGGGGGATATTTTGGGGAGAGGCACTAGATGCTGTACTGAAAATTTGGTGCCTCTACCTCAAAAAACAGCCCCCGCAGAGCCCCAGATACCCACGGATCAATTCTCCATTATTTTCTATGGGAATAAATCTCCATAGGGAAAAATAGTTCCCAGCAGACATTTCCCTCCCCTCCCCCCGCTTTCTGATGACCCTGAAGCGGGAAGAGGGCCTCCAAACTGGGGGATTCCCTGCCCTCACCTGGGGATTGACAACCCCAGCAAGCGCTAAAATCACAATTTGCTCGAATAAACGCTTGCTTTTTATCCTAGACCCTGGATTGCTAGTTTATAGTATCTCTTAGCCTTTATGCAGCAAAGCAATTGGGATGGTTTCCTATGAAGACTCCACACTCTGCAGCTACTTTACTCACATGCCCATCCAAAAAGTCCGGGGAGAGGGAGCGTCTCTCTGGATGCTTCCTCCGGCCACCTCTTCCTCTTCCACTCCTGTGCAAACGTCCCCTCGCCTCTTCCCCCAAACCGATTTGAAGAATTCCTGGGCTCACCTGTTCTCCTGCTGCTGCAAAGGTGCACAAGCCAAATTCTTCTTCCAGCCCGGGAAAAAGGGGAAGCAGAGAGGCACCGCTGCAGGACTCCATGTTCCCCCCAGTCCCCCTCCAGATCTCTGGTGGGGGCCTTCCCTGCTCCCTCCCTCCCTCCCCGGCGCCCTCCAAGGGAGAGGGAAGGTCAGAGGAGGCCGCACTGCTGGGAGAGGAGAGGCTCCCAGAGGCGCCGGGAAACAAAGGCCAGGCAGTCCAGGCAGGCATCCGGCCAGTGCCCCCTCCTCTCCCCTCCCCGCTTCTCTTCTCTTCTCCTCTCCTTGCGCATCGCTGTCGCCGCCTCCTCCCACCTGGCCGCTCGGTGGTGGGCTTCCGAGTGTGGGGAGGGGGGGAACGAGGCTCTGCGCTGCTCCCGCTGCCGCGGGTTGGGTTTGGTGGGCCTCAGCCGGTGGTGGCTGGCCTCTTCCTTTGCAGGGGCCTGGTGGGACGGAGGGAGAGGAGACCCTCTGCCGCTCTCCTCAGGCAGCCTGTAGCTCGGGCTGCAGAGGTGGTGGCGGCGGGCGGTGGCAGTGGGCGGTGGCAGGCAGCGGCTGCTGCCTCTGCCTGGGCTGGCGGCGCTGGTGGTGGCGGCGCTGGTGTTGCTGCGGCAGTGGTGGCCCCCGCTTCTGGATTTTTGGAGAGCGAGGGAGGAGGCTGCAAATTCGGGGGTCCCCCACCAGGGCGGGGGGGGGGGGGTTGGGAAGCCTACCTTCACTGCTCTGTGGGGAACAATGACAGTGGTCAGTAGCTGTGGCCTTTAATCCGCTCCCCAAACTGCTTGCCTCCAGCTAGCAGAGAAATGCAGTCTGCCAAGAACTAACTGGGGAATTCTTTGTTGCATTGGTGGAAAAAGGTGGTTGGAGGCAGCAGCAGCTTCCCCTCCTCATCTTCCCTAGCTTCTCAGTGGTGTGTATGTGTGTGCAGCCACAGTGGATTCTGCTGTGGCTGCCTCATCCTTGTTGCCTGGGGTGGAAGGGGCAAGCCACAACTCCTGCTTCTCCCCTGCAGCGGTGGGGGTAAACCAAGTCTCTTCTTCCTTGTCTACCTGAAATTTGGCTGAGGGGGAGTGTTGTCTTCCTCTTTGTCAGCAGTGTCTTTCTTCCTCTTCTTTCCTCCTCCTCCTTGTTAATATACCTGAATTCCAAGAACAGTTATCTGCATTTGCACAGTCAACTATTCTCTGATTTTGGTTTTGGTTTTTTTTTTTAAACTCCCCCTTTTTGTTAGCTTTGGGATGTTTCTGCAAGACTGGGAGTTTCCCCAGATTTGGAGCAATGTCAATGTTCTGTCAATGTGGCCTGATTCATGGACTTCAATATCCATGGATTGGGCCAGATATGACTGTTAGAATATAAAATGTCTGCCTGGGCCTAACATTTGGTGATTTTTCCTCACTTTCCCCCATCAGATTCAAGCCTTTTTTAATGCCACCTACCAGTATACAATAAAAAAACAGGGACGGGGAGAAAGACTAAACAACCAGATAACTCCCTTGAATAATGAAAACAATGTACTAAATATCTCCAACAAATAAATAATACACAAAACACTAGTATGAGAAAAATTCAAAATGTTGTAACACACACTGTTGCTAATAAATACAATATCCAGAATAACATAAACCAAACCACCAAGTTCCATTACAGTTCCAGGCTTCCAAGGAATATGTAAGGACTTGTACAACACTCAAAGGTGATATAAATATATTCTCCAACTGTGCATGAAGTAGGTTTTCAATGGAATTTTGATCGTTATATTTCCCATTTCGATTAATATTTTTGTCAAGAGAAGCACATATGAATAACCTGAGAGTATAAAAGTGAACAAACAACAAGGCAGAAGTATCACTATCACGTTAAAAATACAACATTGAAATGGCTAGAGATAGATGTGTGCTGCCAAGACCATACTTACTTAAGCCTTTATTCTGAGGCTTTCGAAATTATATGTCAGCTTTGAAAATATTTATTTTAATATTTCTTATCTCTGGAGCCTTACAGCCTTTGTAATATTCAGTGGTACATACTTCCTGCTGGGCCAGTAGCTCTCAGTGAAAGTAGTCCCCACACACTTCATATAGATACAATATAACACTGCTGCTTCAACCAGAGAAGCAAGTTCTACCAGTATACAGCAAGCATAGCTGTCCTTTTTCTGCAGGCTAGTTGATTTTTGTAAAATCACTTTCTAATGTGTTTTAAATGTTTTGCTGCTGCATGTTCCCATCTGTTCCTTTCTGATTTGTTTGGTCATCATTCAGTATATTGGCAGAGGTGAAATTAGTGCCAAGAAATGGTAAAAATATTTTCATGTGGTGCTCTTGTACAGCTTTTGATCAGCCCCTTGTTTGCCATTTTCTAGATTACAAAGTGAATTCTGTGCTCCTAATGAGACCAAATCCAACACAGCTTTCAGTCACATGGAAACAAAGTAATAAAGGCAATGCTGATTTAATATTGGTGGGTTCTGCCAGTAACCTCTGAAAGCATCTTCAATTCTACTTATGAAATGTTTATATCCTCCTAGAACCTAATATTATAATAAGTCAGTGTAATATATAATTATCACAACAACAAACTGAAATGCTAAAAACATACAGAAATGCCATGGAATTTGCAGAGTATGTTTAAAAAGAAAGCTCTTCCTTTAAAGGGCAACATTACTGATAAAACATAGTTTGTATCTTATAGAAGTGTGAGATGAGACCTTATGTGAGATGAAACTATATGGGCAGGCCAATCCTAACTTATGTGGCACTTGGCTGCTTGACCGTGGGCGTAAGACGCCGCTAGTCCATTTACTAAGGGTTTTGGCATGCTTGGGCGTGGCGAGGGGGCGAAAGAGAAGCATAGCTTGTCACATGTGAGTCCATTGCCATGGCAACTCCGCTGGAGTGTGGATTCCTGGCATGCAGCCAAGGTGGAGGCAGCAGGAGGGGCAGGGCATCCCAGGGCCGCTGGATTGGTCAGTCCTGACACAGACACCATTGCACATGTCACTTGGGGTGAAAAGAGGCAGCCCCGGAGAAGCTGAACGCCTGTCCCACCCTGCCTTCTGACAGAGAATTGTGCCCATTACAGGCAGACACCTGCTTTCCCTGCATGCCAGCATGAGACATGGGCATTCTCCCGCTGAAGAATACAAGTCTGCTCCTTGCCAGGGCTCCCCCAACATGGCCTCTGAGACCCTCCGTGTTGTCATGATGCCCCCTCTGTGTGTGTGAAACTCCTCCCCTGGGGGCCTCAGAACATAGAGTGTGAGGCACCAGCCATGCACCCTCTCCATTAGCACCCCCCCGCTGTAGGTTGTGCCATAAGCACAACAGCTCTGTGGGGTTGGCAGGCTTCCCGCTATCCAGTCTCATGGTGAGGTGGCTCATAGGTTCCCCCTCCGCTCCACTGTCCTGCCTTGCAGCGAGGTGGCTCATAGGTTCCTACCACCCTTAGCCCCCCCCCCACCCCGAAATAAGTGAGCCTGCCCTCCAAGACATTCCCTCGCGGAGCCCACTGACAGAATGGCAGAGGAGAAAGGCACAGGGAACGTGCAGCAGATGCCAAGCAGAAGAGACAAAGTAGGCCACATCTCAGACTTTATTGTGCTGGAACCAAGTGCAGCAGCACCCCTGGTGCAACTTGGACAGTCTTGCAGGGCATGAGGCTCCACTCAGAGATGAGGGCAGGAACAGCTGACTGGGGAGGGGTTTGAATCACCATAAATGAAAGCCTCTCTGTTGAATCCCCACCTGGAAAACAGAGACAGAGACCAAGAGCACCCGAATGGCTTCCCGGAGTGCTTAAAATTAATCAGTCCCGGCAGCTGCAGCATGAGGCTGTGTTTTGGTGAGAGACTCTCTTCAAGGGACAGTCTCTGACCTACCTCCCCACAGGCATCGGAGCAGCTGCCACGACCCCCCTCCACCTGCTGCCCTGCCAGGGGTGGGACCGAGGCAGAGGACAGACAGAAGGGGTTCCCGGAGTGCTTGCAATTAATCAGCCCCGGCAGCTGCAGCATGAGGCTGTGTTTTGGTGAGGGACTCTCTTCAAGGGACAGTCTCTGACCTACCTCCCCACAGGCATCGGAGCAGCTGCCAGGACCCCCCTCCACCCGCTGCCCTGCCAGGGGTGGGACCGAGGCAGAGGACAGACCAAGGGAGGGCCTACAGTGGCATGCAGGGGCCGCAGCAACTTCCCCCTTCCTGAGCTCACTGCCAAGGTCAAGTGCCAGAGATGCTGTCACTCTGCCCAGCTTTGAGTGACGGGAGGCGGGAGGCAAGTTTGGGATATGCAGTCGCACTTACCTGTCCATGTGCAACTACCCTTGAGCAGTGAGCCTCTGGAGGTCGGGTACCTGTTGGGACTTGGAAATGGGAGAGGTTAGCCACAGATGAAAGACTTTGCTCTCCTCCTTGCAAGTCAAAGGGCTCTCTCTGTACTGTCTAAGTGCACTTGCTGTGCAGCCTCCACCACCAAAGTGCCCTGGCCCTCACTCTAAGTCCACATGGCACAGAACTCCACAGCAGAGTCCCGTGTCATGCGCCCTACCTAAAGAGTTGTGCGGGGCCAGAGTGGAAGTTTTTCTCAGAGTTGGGGAGTGGTGATTGGGTGTTGGGGAGAGGGCTTGCCCAGCCTGGGGTGTGAGGAGATTGGTGAGGCAATTACATAGCTCCCGAAGAGGTTTGCAAGCTCAAGCAGCGGTGCGGCAACCTTTGTTTTCTGATTCAATGAGTGTTTATGGGATATAGCAGCATATTAGGCCACACATCCCTGATGTAGCCAATCCTCCTGGAGCTTACAGCAGGCACTGTGCTAAGAGACTTGAAAGCTCTTGGAGGATTGGCTACATGTATAAGTATATACAGAGGAACACAATACATTTCACCAGTATATGTTTCATTATAAAATAGGAAGAGCCTATGCAAGCATCATCTCCTCATGTGTTGCTTAGCTGGCCAGTTTATATCCTCTTTTCAAATCTTGTGCAGGTGAGGCAGGTGGCAGCAAGAGCCAGGAGTATTTCAATAGTAGTGCATCTTTGGAATGCTCTCCCCCTTGAGGCTGGTCAGGCATATATATTACTTACCTTTAGGTGCCAGGCTAAGACATTTCTCTTCAGGCTTTAATGGTTTTCAGAGTCTTTTGTGGTCTGCTATTAGACTGAGTACTGTTTAATTAACATAAATGGCTCTCTTTGTTTAATGTGCATTTTATGCTCTGGCTTTAAAAATAATTTTGGCTTGTTTTTATTGATCTGTTTTTATTCATTTATTGTACTGTCTCAACTTGTATGATTTGTTTTACTGACTTGTTTTATTGCTTTGGTTGGTTTTGTTTTATTGTTTTGGCTATGAACTGAATGAAGCAGATCTGGAGAGGCAGCAATCCAATTTTGTAAGTAAGTAAACAAATAAATAGAAATTGTACTCCTACTGCATTGGAAAGCAAACTTTAAATGGTAGTTGCCTAGAAAGATGGTAGGGGTAGTGACAGACAAAGGTTTTGCTGCCTCTCTTAGGCCCCTTCGGTTATATGGGGGCACCATTGCTCACACTTTCTTTCCAAACAGCTGCTGATGAATGGGGAACCACAAGGTGTGTGCACAATAGTTAGAAGAAAGGATACCATTTATAGTATATATGTGAGAGCTAAAGTTATTTTTAACATTAATTATACCAAAGCAAATACTAGAAATAGCTGATAACTATTAGCAAGACAGCCTTAATATTTTGAAGCTAACAAAGACACTGGATGAAATAAGTAGCTCATGAATCCATTACTTTTCCTCAACAGGTCCTCCTCTTTTCTTCTCCCTCTGTAGAACCTGCATTTGATAACACAGATGCCATCATTTTGAATAAGAACATGGAAAAGCTAAGGTTGTAAATGATGCTTTCCCCATTACGTTCCTGCATATTTATTCAGATAAAATATTAGATGCCATGCAAGCAATTTAATTTTTCATAGTGTTATCATCTTATCCACCTTGAATATAGTTTTTAAGTCAATTGGTATAAGGGCTCCTCTTAGTGGAGTGCATGGGTATGATGCATTCTGTGAAGACAGTGGCTAAATAAAATAAGTCACTTTACTTGAGTGATAAAGATTTCTACAAATTGGACCCAAGATGGTTCTGAATCACCCACAGGTTTTTATTTGACATATAGAGTATCACAAAAAACTACCTAACAGCACAGGATTCTCCTTTAACATCTGCAACCTCTTAACTTTTCAAGGCCAAATGTACCATTTGTATCTGGTTACTGAGAATTATTATTATTATTAATTTCATTAATATCAATAACTCCATTTATAGTCTGCCTTTTTCCTGAGACTCAAGGCAGATTACAACATATGAAAAGCAATTCAATCACACAGCAAAGACTTCCAATTAACAAAGCAAGTCTAGAATTACGAAACTGGAAAACAATGCAAACAAACTATTGGAGGCATGATATACCATAACAAAGAAAACAGGTCACAAAGGCATAGGTCATTGAAGGACAACATGAAAAGTGATACATACGATAAACCTCTCAATAGACTACAATACTATCCCTTATAGAAGCAACCTCCTGTGCTGTTCAGATCCCTTTGTAAAAATGCCCTAGACAGAAGTGCGGTGGCTTCATCCTGTTCCACAAGAAGCCACCCCTGAGAGTGCATATAAATGAGCAGTTGCCAATATAACCTAGTGGTCAGTGTGGCTATGGAGATGACTTCCTCAGAGTCAAATAACTTGATGATGAACTGGCAAATGCTTCAAGCCCTGGCAGGCAAGAAATCAACAGCAGCCTGATAGAAACTACACCGTTCTGGCAGCCTGTTCCCCAGAAAATCCGTCTCCTACCCTTATTAATACTTCTAGTTACTGGTTGCCAAACCTGCTGCCTCCTCTTTTCCTCTACACAGTTCCAGTTAGTACCCGGAGGATATATTACATGACTCTTATGATTTGATCAGCTATGTCCGGATATGAAGTTGACTTTTTTCCCTGTTCAAGAATATGGGTGTAAAACAATTTTCAGAATCTTGTAAATACAAATATAATTAGAATCATGTATTGGAATAATTTAGATTTAATTGGGATTGGATTTCTTTATCTTCAGTTTGACATGGAGGAGGCAGCCAAGAAAAACAGGAAGACCATGCTGGTGTTCCAATCTATAAGGTGCAGTATACTGTTACTGGACTAATGATCTAATTATGATGATTTTATTATAGACAAGTGATCAAAATGTTTTGTATCAATACACACATTTAGATACATTATTAAAATGTATTTTGTTTTTGCCCAAAAACAATGGTATGCAACCACTGGGCAAATTATTTGCTATCAACCTGTATAAACTTTGGAGACAAGTTCTCACTGTGTCATCAAGGTTAGGATTGTTTTTCATGGTTTGTTTTTAATACTAAGGGTGTGATACTGTAAGCTGTCTCAGGCAAGATTCTGAAGAGGCTACATAGAAATATCCTAAATACATCAATCTTTTTAAATCATGAAAGCAGGGCGCTTTTTTTGAGCAGGAATGCACAGGAATGCAGTTCCAGCTGGCTTGGTGTTGGGTGTGTGGCCTAATATGCAAATGAGCTTTTTCTACAAAAAGCCTGCGCAAAACAATGGTGATGTCAGGGGGTGTGGCCTAATATGCAGATGAGTTAATGCTGGGCTTCAAAGCAAAACAAAACAAGAAAACTCCTGCATGAAAACTACATAGAAACGTTATAAATAAATAAAATGGTAAGCTATTTAAATCAGAGGTGAACTGGCACACATTGACTGTATTTGAGGAAGAAATTATGTGGTTGCAGTGCTAATCTACTCCAGGAGAAACAATTCTATTAAGGACTGAACTGAGAGGGTTTAAACAGTTTAAATAATAACACTTTAAAAATATATAAGGTATGTATGGTGGGGGGAACATATATGCAGGGTAGATTGCATTGGCAAGAGAACATAATAAAGATTAGCCACCCTAGTAAATTTTAACTGTGTATTAATAATTTCCAGTGAGCTAGTCTGAGACTTTTATATCTAATTAATATATTTAATTAGTATTTAAGGGGTTCTTAAAAACATAAATGAAATGTGAAGATGTGGGCCCTCTCATTCTTTATTTGACCTTTTCCATTAGATACTTAACTTTTGCTCTTAGGAAAAATGCTTGAATTTTAAGAAAAGCAAATTATATGAAAAGCAGTCTATTATTTTTTACTTCAAAGTCTTGAATCATTTATCTGCATTGTGTCATGGGATGACAACACATAGGAATGCTTGGGCATTGCATGCATCCACAATGAGATCCAAACATCAATTTATGGTCATGCAGGTAGCTTGCAGTAGCCTAGTATTATTTCTGACATGCTCTGAATAGCTTTCATATAACAATTTGCTTCTCAATTTCCCCTGAAGCCAAAAGCAGTTTAGCAAGCCTGCAACTTCTTTAGGCTCACTGAACTAATTTCACAGGGGTTTGTTTTTGGATCCTGGCTAGAGGTTGCCCAATCAATGCTATGCTCAGTCCTTTATACAAGTCCTCCAGCCATTGACTGAGGTGCCTTGTAGGCAAAAAGCCTTTTGAAGACTTATCAGCCCCTCCCAGCCGGGCTGGCATCACCAGCGATAGGCTGGGGGCCGCTGTTGCCGACCCGGATGGAGGGAAGGCTGGCCCCATCGTCCCGGGCATCCAGGAGTCTGCTGTTGGGCTTGGTGTCGGGCCTGGGCTGGGCCGGAGTTCAGGTGGCGAAGGCACGGCGGTCGGCGCTTGCAGGCTGCTCGGAGACTTCATCGTGCGCTGCGGTCTTCCATCGGTGCACGTGGTGGCAGCTGAAGGAGGCTCTCATTAAGGCTGGCTTGGGTCCATTGTTGGGTGGGGCGGTAGGACGAGGGTCACTGTTGTGGGGGCTTGGCCGGACGGCTCCCCCCACTCATAACAGCTTCACGGGAGTATTGAGGACGGGCTGAGTGGGGATCATGTCCCCCCCATATTGATAAGCGTACAGGGGTTTTTGTGGGGGGGGTGGCTGCACCCCCCCACCCCCCCTCCTTTTTACTTACATTGTTGAGGAAAGGAGCTAGGCAGGTCGCGTAACCCCTGGGTTATTTAAAAGGGGGCCACGAAGTGAGCTAGGGGCAGCCGGCACTAAGGCAGTGTCTTAGGTATTGGGTGATGGCTCCCAGGAAAGGTCAGGGCCCCTTAAAGGGGAAACAGCCCGCTAGGCCTGCAAGAAGGCGGGGCCAGCAACTCAGTCCCTCGGGTGAAGTGGGTCAGGAGACACAGCTAAGACAGGCCATTATGGGCCAGTTAGAGGATTTAGAGCAACAGAGGGGTGCTGTAGGGGTGCCCATATGGGAGGGGCGCCTCAGGGCAACAGGACGGTCATCCCGGTTGACTTTTGAGGAGGAGGTTCTGGCCCGTCTTTCTGCGTTACAGGGTGGAGCTGTCGCTCCGCCATGAGGCACAGATTGGACCAGGAGGACGGCAATGATACAAGAGAGTTGCCTGGGGGGGAGCCCCTGGCTCGTGAGGCAGTGGAAGAAGTTGGGCAGCCGGCTCTGGTTGTGGCAGTGGCGGTTATCCCCTCGGGGGATGTTGGTAAGCCCTCATTGCAACACCAGCCTCAAGCATGGCCTTGGGGCCTTTCACAATCCACGGTGCCCCCAAGTGCGCCGGGTGGGGCAATGGTAATGCCGGGGCAGACTGGGCCAATGGCACCTCAGCGTCTGGCAGGGCCATCATGGGCATGGGGCACTTCTTTTGTATTGCCGCACTTCTGTAAGGCCAGAGTGGTGCAGGTTCCGCTTCACAGGCTCCTTCACAGGCAGCCACTTTGGCAGCTTTGCAAAGTGCCCCTGGTTCACAGGCTGTGCCAGACGTGCTGCTGTGGGTGGGGGAAGCGACAGTTGCCAATGCATGGTGGGTGGTCGGGTTATCCGTGGGGTATGTGGAGCTACTCTCCGAATCCCTACAGGTCCATACCTTTTCAAGTGCTTCCATATGGTGACACAGCATTGCCATTGGGGGATCATCTGTCGGTGGCTACACGGGATAAGATTTTGAGGGGCAAATACATGGACATCTTCAGTCTCCTCTTTAGAGAACTGGAAAAGAAGGATAAGGAGGACCTAGACGATAAGGAGAAGTAAAAGCTAAAGCGGAGGAAAGTAGACAGGACTTGGGCCAATTGGCTACCAGGTTTCTTGACCTATGCAGGGGTTATAGCAAGGGCGCAGCTGTTTCGGGGGGGCTGCGCTTTTTCAGTATTGCGACATAGTGTACTGCACATACACTGATTTTGTCGGCGCAGCTTGGTTGCAATATGATGAGGTCTTTAGGATGACGGCAGCAGTCAACCCAGGGCTGCCTTGGGACCAGATTAATCAGCAGCTCTGGCTGCAGTTGATGTCCCCGGCGAAGCCCAATTCAGGCGATAGGGTGGATAGTGGACACTTGGCGCATAAGCAACAGATTGGTGCAGGTGCCCGCAGTACAGCGGGCCAGTCGGTTCAACCCCGGCTGTTATGTTGGGAATTCACATCCAAGGGCGTGTGTTCCAGAAAGGCCTGTGAATTTAAGCATGAGTGCCCGCTATGCGGGGCGTCTCATGCCTTTTCAACCTGCAGTAAATCTAAACCCAAGGCAGGAGCTAAACACCCCGGGGGAGGGGGTAGCCAGCAGCCACCTGGAAAAGGGACCCAGTCCCATACAACTGAAGGTACTTAAGCGGTTGCTGGGCGACTATCCCCGGGTGGCCGATAGGGCCTATTTATTGGAAGGTTTTTCCTATGGGTTTCAGATTCCGTACCAGGGACCTAGGGTACCTTCTTTGGCCCCTAACCTCCGTTAGGAATGGAACATGTAGTAAGGGCGAAAATAGCCAAGGAGTGTGCGGAGGGGAGGGTCCTAGGCCCCTTTGAGGCTCCGCCAGTACCCACTTTGTGGGTATCCCCCTTGGGGGTGGTGCCTAAAAAAGCGCCAGGGGAATACACGACTTGTCCTATCCTTGATACACCACTTGTCCTCTCCTAGGGGTGGATCAGTGAACGATTCCATTCTTGATGTTCTCTGTTCGGTTAGGTACACTTCATTTGACCAAGCGGTCAAAGTGGTGCGTGGTTGTAGAGTTGGGGCTGAAATGGCAAAATGCGACAGCATTTCACCTTTTGCCAGTACACCCAGTGGATTTTGATCTGCTGGGCCTTAGTTTTGAAGGGAAGCATTATATGGACAGGGCCTTGCCCATGGGTTGCTCAGTGTCCTGTGCTGTTTTTGAGCGGTTTAGTTCCTTTATGGAATGGGCGCTGCGGGCCAGGTCTGAGCTAAGCGATACTGTTCATTACCTGGATGACTACCTTTTCGTTGGCCCTGCGGGGACTGGGCAATGCACCAGGTTATTGCGGTCATTTGAGGACCTGGTGCGGGAGCTCGGGGTGCCATTGGCACATGAAAAGACTGAGGGCCCTAGTTCGGGGCTCACATTTTTAGGCATTGAGCTGGATACCATGCAGCAAGCTTCATGGCTGCTTGTGGATAAAGTGGTGGGTCTTAGAGTTCGACTAGCTTCTCTTAAGAAGCAGCGCAAGGTGTCGCTGCTTGAGCTCCAGCAGGTTGTGGGGCATCTCAACTTTGCATGCAAAGCTGTGGCCCCAGGGAGGGCCTTCTTGAGGCGGCTATGTGACGCCATGGGGTCCCTGTGGCTCCCTCGCCATCGAGTTCGAGTGACTGCAGGCATGCGGAGGGACCTAGAGGTGTGGGAGGAATTTCTGGAATCCTTCAATGGGATTTCATTCTGGCAGGAAGATTTAAAGATCGAAGCTGAGCTCCAGATATCTTTCAATGCGGCAAGTGCCGCAGGATTCGGAGTATACTTTCAGGGACACTGGTGTGCGGAGCAGTGGCCCATGGCATGGTTGGACAGTAAGCTCTGCCATGACCTCACCTTTTTGGTAGTAGCCATTTGGCTTTGGGGGGAGCAGCTGGCCAATCATATGGTCCATTTTTGGTGTGATAACATGGCTGTTGTACATGTCATCAACTCCTTGTCATCCAAATCAGCATTGGTTATGAATTTGGTGCATGCATTTACATTGCAATGCCTCCGGTTGAACATTCTATTTCTGGCAAGGCATGTTCTGGGAGTGTGCAACAGATCGAGCATTTTTGGCAACTTGCTCTGGAAGCAGACCCAGCGCGAATGCCTCAGAAACTTTGGCACCTTGGGAGGCTGAAGCCAGTAGGGCAATTCGATTAGCATTGGCACCAAGTACTCGAAAAGCCTATGAAAGGCAGGCCTGCAGTTTTGGGTTTGTAGGAGCGCCCCTGGGCTTCTGGATAGTTGGCCGGTCCCTGTGGCACACATCATGCAGTTTTGCATTTATCAGAAAGATAGAGGGTTGCGGCTTATGTCAATTAAGGGTCAATTGGCAGCCCTTGCTTTTATTAGTAAAGCGCAGGGCATTCCTGAGGGCACAGGCGATTTTAGAGTCAAGAAGATGCTGGAGGGTTGGGCAAGAGAACGTGGGCTGCGGGCGGATGCCTGGCAACCCGTATCCTCCTCAGTGCTGAAGGGACTTTATAAGGTTTGGCCTGGCGAATGTTCATCTTCCTTTGAGGCCTCTCTGTTTCATGTGGCCTCTTTGGTTGCCTTTTTTGGTGTACTTTGGATCAGCGAGTTGGTGGTGCAGTTGAAGAAGGACAATTCTGACCGGGCGCTGCACGCCAGTGATGTCAAATTTGTAGGGGGTAAGTTTGACTGACAGTAAGGCGGTCCAAAACGGACCAGCATCAGAGGGACATGGTTGTTACAATTGGCCAATGTGTATCACCAGAGTTATGCCCAGTCAAGGCCTTGGAGAGGTATTTATAGCTCAGGGGGGAGGATGATGGCCCCTTGTTTCGCCATAGCAAAGGTTCCCCCAATACAAAATATCAGGTTTGGGCGGTGACAGGTCGGGCGTTGGCTGAGTTGGGATGGGGGGGGGGGCGCTAAATTTGGAACACATTCATTCTGAATTGGTGCTGCATCCACAGCAGCAGCAATGGGCTATACCCCCCCTGCTATACAGCGAATTGGCCAGTGGTGGTCAGCAGCCTTCAAATCGTACGTGCGCCTGTTGGTCACTTAGGAGTGCATGGGGGCGAATGAGTAGTTTTGTTGCCCGTTGGCATATATTTCTGGGTGGTGACTTTTTTCTGTTTTTCAGGTGCTGTGGCTCGTAGGGAGAGTCATCGGATTCTCATCTGTGGGCACAGCATGGTGTTCTGGACGACCCACCAGGCCAGGAGATCGCCAGTTGGCACCCAGGTGGGTCTCAGCGAGTGGGCAACAGTGGAGTGGCTGGGTCACCGTGGCCTGTGTTGGCCAGGGATCATGCACTGTTGTTCCGGGGAAGGAGGGTGCCTCCTCTGCACATCCTGGTCATCCACCTGGGTGGTAATGACCTGAGATTTATGAAAGGGAAGGCCCTTTCGTTGCAGGCGCCGGAGGATCTTCAGGCCATTAAGCAAAGATGGCCAGGAATTATCTTGGTATGGTCTGTAATTTTGCCACGCAGGGTCTGGCGGTCCGCCCTATCTCCTAGGGGGATAGAACACGCTAGGTGTAAGGCCAACTGGGCCTTGCAGAAGGCCATGGAAGGGGGCTTAGGGATATTTCTTCCCCATCCCGCCATATGAGTTGAGAATGCTGACTTGTATAGGCCAGATGGGGTTCATTTATCAGAGTTGGGCAACTGGGCCTTCTTGGACGACTTAGGCAGGGGTTGCGGTTGGCTCTGGACTGTCCGGTGGGTGCTAATGCCTAAACAGAGGCTTGGCATTGGCGGTGGCAGGATGAGGTATGGGCCACAGTGTTTTCAGGGAAGCACCTATGGCTCAGCACCAGTTGGTGCAGGTGGTCTGTATGAACTGCAGATGGGCTTTATAGCTCAATGCTGGGAGTGCAGATCATGACAAAGCCTCACCGGGGCGGATCTTTCCAGAGGGATTGATGCTGGCCTAGGTAGAGGTGGAGTTTGGGCTTGGCTGCTCAGTACCAGCCAGTATATATTGGTCTCATGCTGGGGGCGGGGTGGCTCGCCCTCCCAGGATAAGTTGGGGTCATGGGGCTGACCCCAGGGCTTGTCTTGTTAGGCCATACCCCTTGCCATTCTAGTTCGTTCAAGTTGTTTCAATAAAGCGGCCCAGTTTATCCAACACATTGTGTCAGCCTCTTCATTCTGACTAGAGGGGCAAATCGGCCCCTCCCAGCCGGGCTGGCATCGCCAGCGGTAGGCTGGGGGCTGCTGTTGCTGACCCAGATGGAAGGAAGGCTGGCCCCGTCGTCCCAGGCATCTGGGAGTCTGCTGTTGGGCGTGGTGTCGGGGCCATAAAGCCTCGGCCCCGCCCAGTAGTATGCAGATCTTTTGTGGCTCTCAGCCTGCCCACCCACTCTTGGCAGTATAGGTGATTTACTGGTCACCTTATTAGGGGCCAGGTAGGAATTTTTTCATTTTCACAGAATTAGCCTATGTGAATTTGTTTTTTGCCTACCTTGTACTGCTTTGTAGCGTAGGAAGTTTGGGTGGAGTTTTGTTAGTTCGGTTGTTGGGCAGGATGAGGTATGGGCCACAGTGTTTTCAGGGGAGCACCTATGGCTCAGCACCTGTTGGTGCAGGTGGTCTGTATGAACTGCAGATGGGCTTTACGGCTCAATGCTGGGAGTGCAGATCACGACAAAGCCTCACCGGGGCGGATCTTTCCAGAGGGATTGATGCTGGCCTAGGTGGAGGTGGAGTTTGGGCCTGGCTGCTCAGCACCAGCCAGTATATATTGGGCTCGTGCTGGGGACAGGGTGGCTCACCCTCCCAGGACAATATGGGGTCATGGGGCTTGTCTTGTTAGGCCATACCCCTTGCCATTCTAGTTCGTTCAAACTGTTTCAATAAAGCAGCCCGGTTTATCCAACACATTGTGTCAGACTCTTAATTCCGACGGGGGGGGGACATGTTTGCCTTACACCAGTGTCAATTGAAGGACAGAGTGAAACTGGAGCATGAAACAGGTTGGAGGAGAACAACCCACCTTATTAGGGATGGGCACAGACCAGAAAAATGGAAGTCTATGGAGGTTTGTAGTTTATGAGTTTCATGAACCACAAACTTCCATGGACTTTCCTGGTTTATGAACCAGTTCATGGTTTATGAGGTTTGCGATGCAGCATGACCCAGACATGCCTTCTGAGCCCACTTCTGGGTTGTGCCACCATGGTGGGGTGACATGAGTGAGCTCAAGAGGCATTTAAATGCCCTCTAAGCCCAATACTGGATCATGCTGCCATGGTGGTGTGATGTAAGTGAACTCAGGAGGCATTTGAATGTCTCCTGAGCTCACTTGCGCCAAAGAGCAAAGGCAGTGAAATCCAGAAGTGGGCTCAGGAGGCATTTTAATGCCTTTTGAGCTGACTCATGACACACTACAGCAGTGGCATGGCTTCAAGGGGTTCACTGGGTGCAAACATGTCTGGCTCACAGGCTGCTGCAATGAACCAAATGGACCGGCATTAGAAGTAGTATTGGATTTATACCCCACCCTTCACTCTGAATCTCAGAGTCTTAGAGTGGTTTACAATCTCCTTTACCTTCCCCTCCCCCACAAAAGACACCCTTAAAAAAAATCACAGTCTGTTGATGGTTCCACAAATGCATGCGCCAGGCAAAAGGACCATGAATCAGACCCTGGTCAGTGATGAAATTAGGTCCATGGACTGGTCCATACTAGGGATTGGTATGAACCAGAAAAATGGAGATCCATTCGAGGTTTATAGACTGATTGTCCAGACCATATTGGAATAGTTCTCTTTGTGCTTAAGATAGCAGCTCTGACTGGAAGGAATAATGTATCTAGCTCTGCTTTCATTTGTGAGTCACTTTCCTTCCACATATTTCACTTCCTTTTCTTTACAGCAGCAGAGAGGGCTGCCTGTTGTTCTTGTAGGTACACCTGCAGGACAGCCAGTACTTTAAGACTTTTAAGCCTCCCTGATGTAGGGACCATTGACCCTTGGAAGTTTATACCCCAAAAATCTTGTTGCTCTGTAAGGTGCTACTAGTCTCATATCTAGCCGTTCTACTGCAAACCAGCATGGATACCTTCTGAAACTATGTCCACAGCCAATCTGCTGAGTTTATACCTATGATCAGATTGATAAATTGGATTTGTAAATTGATATGTATCATGTACATGTTCCTAAAACCTCCACCTACAATGTTATTTTTAAAAAATTTTCTGGGAAAAAAAATGTTATTTTTAAAATTGGATTTATTTACAAGGGGGGGGGATCTCTCTTCTTTTTGTTTTTAGAGTGTTAGATTAGATTAGAAGATGCTTCTGCCTAGCAGCATTGTATATTCAATTTGTGCTCATGTGTACCCTTTTCAAGTTATGCCACAATTCTCCAGATTACCATAGAAATCTGATAAACTGTCCATTGCAGAGACATTGGTGCATCAATTCATATTCACCAATCATTTTACCAGATATGGCTTTTCAGAGGCAGTCCTACTTGTGTTACTCAGACATTTTTTCAAAGATATTTCCACTCAAAATAAGCTAGGGATCTCTTACTCACCATAAAGCTGATGCTGTGACTTATAATCACGCAGCTAAAATTAATATTAGAACAAGCTTCACTGGTGCAAAAACTTAATGCAAATATTTAATAGAGTAACTACAGCAATTCAGCAATAGCAATTCAGCTATTAAAACATGGTTTCAACTTCACCTTTGGAGCCACATTTGCTTTATAAAATTCTGTAATAAATATGTATTTGTTACACAAAATGTCAGGTTTTTTTTACTTTAACACTTTAGCAAAAATGACAATGGGATAGTCTTCACTCTAGGTATGCTTGCCAGCTCCTGCTTCAGAAGAGGTTTGGGGGCAGAGCCCAGGTTGGGTGGAGTTTGGGGATGAGATGCTCTCTGAAGCTGCCATTTCCTCCAAAACTGGCCTCTCTGCAGACTGCCCATAGTCTGGTGATCAGTTGTAAATCATGGAGAACCCCAGACTACACCTGGAGGATGGCAATACTAGTTGGAACTTGTGTATGTTAAAAGCCAAAACTCTGAGCCTTGAAACATTCGAAAACGCACCCCAAAAAATACAATCTGGGCTTTTTTTGAGCGGGAACACACAGGAATGCAGTTCTGCCTAACTTGGCACCAGGGGGTATGGTCTAATATGCAAATGAGTTCCTGCGGAACTTTTTCTACACAAAAAGCTCTATGTGAAACATCAGGTGTGGCCTAATATGCAAATAAGTTCCTGCTGGCCTTTTTCTTCACAAAAAGCCCTGAGTACAACACATTCAAATCTTACTGCCAAACAAATATGATTGTGATTGGACTGCCATCTCCAGCTTGCGAAATCCCTAGAGATTTGGGGGTCATGCGTGGGTGTTTGGGTAGGGGAGGGAACTCAATGGGGATGTGATGTCATAGAGTCCTCCCTCTGAAGCTGCTATTTCCTTCAGGGAAGTTGCTGCCTGGAGATCAATTGTAACTCCAGGAGAACTCCAGGCCCCACAGGGATGTTATACAACACACAGAGAGTAACATGGCAAAAGGACAAAAAAAATCAAAGGTACATAACCCACTGTGAAAACCAACTTCTATTATTAAATTATACAAGGTCAACAAAAATAAATACAAATTCCACCATCACCTTGTAGGTGTTCCTTCAAATATACTGGCTGTTTGGCCTAACACTTAAAAGAAATTGCTAAGAGGATTGTTGCAGCTTGAAGAAGCTCATGCGAAACAAGGGTTCAGTACGACCTTGTCTTTGGAAACTTGGATTATTGGCTGCATCTTTGGACAGACATTAAACCTCTGGAATACTACACCAGGATTGCATGGAATAAGATGGGAAGTTTTACCATAGGTTGAAAAGAAATACTCTTGGTGCTATTGCTTCCTTTTCTATTAAGGACTAAAAGTTATGGTTGGTTTGTAATTTATGATGGTGGAATTTGTGTTTATTTTTGTTGACCTTGTATAATTTAATAATAGAAGCTGGTTTTCACGGTGGGTTATGCACCTTTGATTTTTTTGCCTACAGGGATGTTGGCAACCCTAGCTGCAGGACATCCAGTAAAGGCTTTGATCTTCTGAACTGCTTCCGGAAAACTAATTTCCCACATGTTTAAAGAATTCTGTTGCTGGCTTAATTCAACTGCAATAAGACATCTATAATGATTCCTCCCACTTTCCTTTATCTTTTTCTTCACCGGGCAGTCCCTTTTCTTCTTCGTTGTTTCCCTGTCTGTCCTACTCAGTTGTTTAAATGTATTTAGATATGTGTTGACCCAGCCTAAGGAACTGAATCATGTGTTTTGGTATATGCCTGATGTTAATTCAAAATAAACTGCTTTATTTCACTTCTGTGGGAAAATGGTCAGGTAGGTATCAGATTTAAACTTGGCAGGTGAACAGGCAGTAGGAATGAGATAACTATATAACTACATATGACAGATAGTTTGTCAAAATAAAGTTGCTATTTTATTATAGAGAGAAGACTTTAAAATGGTGGAAAGAGATCTCTTAACACTTACTGCTTACATAACCAGGCATAAGCTTCTTTGCCTCAAAATTACTGAAAAGACAGAAACACACACACTGTAATTACTGTAAAAGTAGGAACACATACACAAGTTCCAGTTTTCTTTTTTACACACTTGATAGGTACCAACAGGGCTTTTTTTTGTAGTAGGAACTCCTTTGCATATTAGGCCACACACCCTTGATGTAGCCAATCCTCCTGGAGCTTACATTAGGCCCTGTACTAAGAGCCCTGTAAGTTTTTGGAGGATTGGCTACATCAGGGGTATGTGGCCTAACATGCAGAGGAGTTCTTGCTACAAAAAAAGCCCTGGATACCACTCCTTGTTTTGTAGAAGCTGTTTCACTAAGGGAAGTTCTACTGGTCCCCCTTCCTTAATTCAGGATCCTCATTGATCAATCCCTCTGCTTTACTGAATTCCAACTGAACTAACTGCCACTCTCAGCTGTAACTCTCCACTGACACTATCACCTGCAAGCAACCACATTCTTTATCACTGCAAGCAACCACATTCTTTTACACTCGGCAAAGAAACACAACTTAAGATTTTTTAGAAAGCAGGCCAAAACTTGACCCTTGTTAACATCAGAAAACATTTTTGCATGGCTACTGCACTACAGATATATTTTTAATGTAAATACAACAAAGAAGGGGTAAAAACAGAATTTGAACAATAAAAATTTAAACAATACCATTTTGCTACATATGACTGCAAATTTTCAATTTCTATTGGAAATTTTTCATACATAAAACTATTTGCCTCCAAGTATTTATGTTCACTAAACATATAGGGCGTTTTCGCACTCACCTTCAAGTGGTGCGACCACCCTCCTCACGCCGGCGGATCTGCAGGGATTTCGCACCAGAAGCGCCGGCGCACCCAAAAGAGCCGGCGACTTCCGTCGCGAAACCAGCTCAAACGTTTTCCTGCTTCTTGGCGGTTTCCGTTTGAGCTGGTTTCGTGACGGAAGTCGCCGGCTCTTTTGGGTGCGCCGGCGCTTCTGGTGCGAAAACCCTGCAGATCCGCCGGCGTGAGGAGGGTAGTCGCACCACTTGAAGGTCAGTGCGAAAACGCCCATAGTTTCCCCAAAATAGGTCAGTCTGCTTAAATAATCTTTCAGTTTGTCCAACCATTATTGTAGTCGGGACTTGAAGTTTTCTTCTAATAACAAGTGAAAACAAAGCATGCAGCAGTGAACACATTTAATACCAGCTTTTTGTGCCTATCTACCACAGGTAAATTACATTGCTTCAGTAGTAATGTAAGCTTTTTACAGACAAGCAACCTTTTGTCCCCCAAGCCTATTTAGATGACTTTGATAGTATCTGAGGCATAACAGGTGGATTGTGGCAAGAGGAAGGGAAGGCAATTGTAAGCTGCGCTGAGACTCCAAGTGAAGGGTGGATATAAATCCCATCTTTTCCTCCCCCTCCTCCTCTTCAACAGAAACCACCCAATGAAGGGCTGAACAGTATTTTCATTGGTCGGGGAAAGAACATCTGTGCTCTTTACCCCTCCAATGACTAGCAGAGATGAAATAAATTCTGGAAGAATTTGCAAATGTACCTAATTCAGACAAGTCACAGAATAAGTTTCTCTTCTTGCAGGATTGTGATTTTAGCAGAAAAAATGCACACACCTGATTAGTGACCCCCTCCTCCTCATGAATATGGTGATGTCTGCTGTGTTTTGAACCAAAACAGTGAATTTGTCTGATTTTAACCGAACGTAAAATACATCTTCTGTCTTCATCACAGAATCTATGATGAGCTGCTACAAAAACAAAATTAATAAAGTCTCTCATATGGTCTGGGGTTGTCAGAACTTCTGCATTAGGTATATAGCTTACATCTCAGGCTTTTTATCTGAAGTCATTGGAGAACTGAGCACTAGAGTGTAAAAATATTCTGTTACACAATTTTTCTGTAACAGAGTGAGAGTCCAATGGCACCTTTAAGAGCAACCAAGTTTTATTTAGGGTGTACATTTTCGTGTGCAGGCAAACTTTGTCAGACAATGACATGGAATACAGTAAACAGTACTACATATAGGCAGTGAGCAGGGAGTTAGGATGCAAAATAGTGAAAATGTTTTTAAGAGATTAAAAGAATGACAAGTTTGGTCTATGGTTATTATCTGTATGGGTTCAATGGGGGGACAGTAAAGGGAATTAACATGTCAGAACTGGAGAATGAGAGTGAGAGTCTGTAATAAGGTTACTTAACTGTAAAGAGTAATCAATTTAGAATTATCATGCTCCATCTCCTCTCAGCATGGGTTAAACTAACAACATCTTTCTCTTAGAGGAGTTTGCTCCCCAAGGATGGAATAAAGAGTCTGCTTGCATTTTGGTGAGGTTCCCAGCTCGTCAGCATCAGCATCCGTATCTCTGGGCCTCTTTGCCACCATTAATTCGAATAAAGAGTTAGACACAAAGTATTGGTATAAAATTGGGCCACTTTATTCAATATTCTAATAAACAGCAAGGGAACCCCAACAGCGGCCTGGCCAGGGCTAGGGGTCACCGCGACCGCTCCCCTGCCATTAATGGGTGAGAGACCCAGCCCCCCAGCCAGAGCTGAGTGTTACTCAGCTCCCTCCAGGCAGGCCCAGCAGGGAGGCACGTACCAGAGGGCTCAAACCCAGACGCACGTCTCGACAGAAAGGCACCCTCTAGCTGAGCCTCCCGGACAGTCTCCATTCTCCAAACCTGGGTCTTCAAACCCCAAGGTTGATCATGCCAGACCCCAAATTCCCCAAAAGGATGCTTCACAGTCCTCCCCAAGCTGCAAAGTGCCCTAAACCCCAAAAACCTGCCACTACTAAGGCCAAGTCTCTACTTAGGGCTTAGCGCCCTCTGGGAGGCCCAAAGCCATCCGCAACCCTTGCCGCAAATCTCTCAGGAAAAGCATATTACCCTTTTCTGAGAAATGGACCCCAAATCCCCTCTGTAGAGGTCAGGAAATTTCACAAAATGACTGGATGGGGCAAATAGTGGCCCAACCCCTTTTCCAGCAACTTTCTGATCTCCTTATTAGCCTTATACTGGGCCCTTTCTATAGCTGCAGGGTCCCAAGCACAACACCACACCAGGTGGGGCAGCATGGCTGACCAAATAATGGTGGTCCCAGGCCATCGCTCCCGAATGTGCTGGAAATCATCCTGGGCCTGCCAAACTAAGGCCTTGCCCTTTAAGAGTCCCAGATCATTACCTCCCAGGTGAACAATTAAAACCTGAGGAGGAGGACACTCTCTTTCTCTTGGCTTGACGTCGCGAACGAAGATCCAAGAAGGGTGCAGGAGTCCACGTCTGCTGCAGGCTCGCTGGTGGCTGACAAGACCAATGCGGGACAGGCAGATCCGGCCACAGTGACTGCAGGGAAAAGTCTGATTTGGGGTTGGTGCTGTAGCAGTGCGATTCTTCCTCAATCTCCTTTTGTCCTCAAGACCAGCTATGCGTGCGTTCTCAAAGGAAGAGACAGCTTGGTGGATGGTGTGCCTCCATGCTTTGCGATCTGAGGCTAGGTCAGACCACTGGTGATGGTTGATGCGACAGGTGCCAAGGGATTTCTTCAAGGATTCCTTGTACCTCTTCTTTGGTGCCCCTCTATTTCAATGGCCGGTGGAAAGTTCGCCATACAGAGCAATCTTGGGAAGGCGGTGGTTTTCCATCCTAGAAATATGCCCTGCCCAGCGCAGCTGCGTCTTCAGCAGCAGTGCTTCGATGCTTGTAACCTCCGCCCTCTTGAGGACTTCAGTGTTGGTCACAAAGTCACTCCAGTGGATGTTGAGGATGGTGCGAAGGCAGCGCTGATGAAAGCGCTCAAGGAGTCACAGGTGATGACGGTATAAAACCCACGATTCGGAGCCGTAGATGAGGGTTGTCATCACAACCGCTTTGTAAACATTGATCTTTGTGCCTTTTTTCAGATGCTTGTTGCTCCACACTCTTTTGTGCAGTCGGCCAAATGCACGGTTTGCCTTTGCCAGCCTGTTGTCAATCTCCTTGTCGACTTGGCATCTGAGGAGATGATGCACCCCAGGTAGCTGAACTGCTGGACTGTCTTCAGTACTGATTCACCCACAGTGATGCAGGGAGGGTGATAATCTTCCTGGGGTGCAGGCTGGTGAAGAACTTCTGTCTTCTTCAGACTAACTTCTAGGCCGAATAGCTTGGCAGCCTCTGCAAAGCAGGACATCATAGGCTGCAGAGCTGATACCGAGTGGGAGACGAGTGCAGCATCATCAGCAAATAGTAGCTCTCGGATGAGTTTTTCCATTGTCTTGGAGTGAGCCTTTAGTCGCCTTAGGTTGAACAGGCTGCCATCGTAGAACCCTCTGAAATCACCAGTGTCTGCACACAGCTGGGTTCTCTCTGCAAGCTTGGTCCACCACTTGTTCTGAATGTCTCGAAGCTTGCGCTGGAGGTTGCTACATGCAGCACGAAAGATTGCTTTTTTCCCGGGACAGGAGGGCTGAGCAAGATGTGCTTGGTAGGCAGATCTCTTTTTCGCTAGTAATTCTTGGATCTCTTGATTGTTCTCGTCAACGCTTCACCCACCGCTTCACCCACCGCTGCCACAACAAACCCCGACGTCCAACCAAAAACAAAAGAAAAGTCTCAGCCTCAGCCCTATCGTCTGCCAAGACGAAGGAGCCAACGAGGAGCGCAGACCCGCCTTTTTCTCTGCTCGCTGAAACGGGTGCCCCCTGACTCTTCCCATCCAGGGAAGCAAACTCTGCTCATGCAGCCTAGCAGCTATGCTGCAGGCTGCAAGCATAAGATTCTGTCCACCTAATTTCACTTTAACATGTAGCTAGCATTATAAACCTTGGACTCTCACTCTGTTCTATTGCTTCATACTCACAGGGCTTCCCACCTGGACAGTATCTTTGTATTACACATGATAGTTTAACAAATAGTTGAAAACATGTTATGTTCTATGAACCAAGTCTTACACAAAGAAGAAGTAAATGCAAAGTAACTTGCAAACATCAAATAAATCTGTGTGTAGAGTCAATGAGTTTTGAATATGAACAAACAATGGGGAAAAAAGAAGAAACTGCTGCCTGGGATATTTTGTCATGTGATTTGAAAGTTTGTGGAAAGTTTTCTCCCTTGGTCTGATTGATAGAGTTCTGCAGAAGTTTGTGAGCAAACTTCCATTCAGTACTGTAACATCATAACCCTGGCAGCTGGTTTTCAACTTCTAACAAGTAAGGAATTTCTTTTTTATTTAGAAAAAAACAATAATTGCATATTTCAAATTAATGATATGGGAATATAAGAAAAACACTGGGAATTCTCTGGCAGCATGCATTCTCTAATACTTTACCAAGTGATCTGTATTCTGAAAGGGTGTTTTTCACAAGTTCATTCTCTGATTGGCTGTGCTTCATAAAGGTTTGTTTTTAGAACATCCACCAGGAAGGCAAGCTCAGTCCTTGCTACATAACATGCTTCCTTTTATGACTGGAGGATGGGCCAAGTGCTCTGTTGTAAGCTTTTGTTGTATTCTTTGTTTTATAATTCTTTTTCAACAGAACAAGATAGGGTTGCCAGGTCCAACTCAAGAAATATCTGGGGGTGGAGCCAGGAGACTTTGGAAGTGGAGCAGGGAGCAAGAGTGTGACAAGCATGATTGAACTTGGAAAGGAGTTTAAATCACATTAAAGGGGCCACATGCCTTTTAAATGCCTTCCCTCCATTTGTAATAATGAAAGATAGGGGCACCTTCTTTTGGGGCTCATAGAATTGGACTCCTTGGTCCAAACGTTTTGAAACTTGGGGGTGTTTTGAGGAGAGGCACTGGATGCTATGCTGAAAATTTGGTGCCTCTACCTCAAGAAACAGCCACCTCTACCCCAAGAAACAGCCACCCCCAGCCCCAGATACTCACATATCAATTATCTGCCCAGGAGACATCCCCCCACCCTGCTTTCTGATCACTGTGTGGAGGGCCTCTAAACCAGGGAATCTCCTGCCCCCCAACTGGGGATTGGCAACCCTAGACAAGATGTAGTATTAACAGTTTAGGTAGATTTACTAGGATGTATCCTGAAGAACCACACTTCAATTTCCTTGTTGCAGGAGGAGATGAGATAGCTCCTGCTTGGTTGTTCCTTGTTCCTGTCACCTACATCTTTATGGTAACTGAAAGATCTGCGTGGAGCTTCATATTAGCCAGGGCATGGCCTTTGATATGAACTGAAGGGCAAGGTCTCTTGGTTGTTAGCCCATAGCTCAGGCTAACTGTGAAGTCCTAGGAGCTTTCTTGGAAGTAAGATTTAGTAGCATTCTGAGTATACTTGCTTAGGGATGTTTAAGTGTGTTGAGCAAACGTATCTAAAATCAGACCAGATGGACCTTACTGTGGTGGTATTTTTCTATTTGCTAACTCAAAGTGCATTTTCATAAACTGCATTTTCACATTGTGGAAAGTGGGATAAAAGTATGGGGAAAAAAATCTAACCCTTCTTCACCTTCCATAACAAAGAGGACTCCAAGTATGCAGCAAAGGGAGGAGTAAGAGATATTTCTGCTGCCTGAGGTAGATGACCTAGCAACTCCAAGGTCAGCCAGATGTTAGCTTGCCATAATTTTAAATCCAGCAACAAGGACAAAACTGCAGTCTCTATGATAACAATGAAACATATTTATTTATTTAAACCATTTATATGCTGCCTAAGTACAATGTAATAAGAGTCCTTTGTTGTTAAGTGGTCCCTGAACTATAGGTGACTTGATAACACATAGAACATTATTTCCTTACTGAGATCATTTATACCTTATGCTAAAGCACAAGAAATTGAATTATTATTTTACTAAACAAAACTTGTTTCTACAACAGTATTATCCTTCGGATACAATCCAAAATCCTTTTGGATTATACAATTAGTTTCATGGTGCCCTGAAGTCCCTACTACTGTGCTTGCAGTCAAAGTCTGGTAGAACCCAAAGGAACATTTGTTGACAGACACCATTAGATTATTTGGACAATGCAGTATAAGAAAATATGATAACATTTCACTCAGAACAATCATGTAACACATTCAGATTTGGTAATATAAGTGAGTGGAATCGTGTGCATTTTGGTGGGAACATTACCAGTTAAACATTCATAAATTATTGCTTGATTTTAAGACAGATTTCCTGTTTCACTTCCTTGCAAAGCAATGTTGCTGTGTTGCATTAAAGGGAATTTGGAAAACTGAAAATGAGAACCAGACTTCTTTGGCTGATATTTCTATGGAATAAATCGGTAGATGGTTCTCTATTCTTCCTAGTGTATAAACAAAGGGATTAATGTGAGAAAGGGAGAGTCAGGGTTTAATCCCAGAACATCTTCTCAGTGTCAAAAATCAGCAGTTACAGAATGCCTGAGCCTCAGTACAGAAGACCCAACCCTAACTTCATATTACATTAAGGAGAAAGAGCTATTGAATAGACCCATGTAGAATTCAGAGCTAAGTTTAGGATTGCTCTTTTAAGTCCCCTTAGCCCATGTCCTGTCTCCACTGCTGATGTAATGCTATGCTGTCACACATGCTGGTATAAGTATAAGCACTTTCATTGTACTCAGTGAGAGTAAAAAAAAAATTAAGTCCCTCTGGAACAGTTTAAGATGCCTATATACATTGCTTGCAAAATACACATAGTCTGGCAACTGGGTAAAACTTATCACTTGTTTCTGATCTGGTATTTGTTTAGCAAATCATATACAAAATGTATAGTGCCACTGTCATCTCCTCATATTCAAATCTGATTAGACATCATCTTTTGTTTAGAAAAAACATTTACTGGTGGCCATTTCAGCTAAATGCATACAACAGCTTGCAGTTATTAAACATCATGTAGGTATCTGTTTTTCCCCATGGTATCCTTTACACAGGTTCACACAGCTACACAGAAAAATATTAATGGAAGTTGAGAAAGTGATGCATAGAGATCATTACAGCCAGTTCTTTTCCTCTGACTGAAGCTAAAGTCACAAGAACAGTTGTGCCTGCTCTATGATCATATAAAAATGTATGATATATATACATGGATTAACAGGGCTTTTTTAGTAGAAAAAGCCCAGCAGAAACTCATTACCATATTAGGCCACACCCCCTGACATCACCATTGTTTCACACCATTGTTTTTGGGGTTTTTTACAAAGCCCATCAGGAACACATTTGCTTATTAGGCCATACCTCCTGACATCAAGCCAGCCGGAACTGCATTCCTGTATGTTCCTGCTCAAAAAAGTCTCAGATGGCTTATAATCACCTTCCCTTCCTATCCCCACAACAGACACCCTGTGTGGTAGGTGGAGCTGAGAACTCTGAGAACTGCAACTGACCCAAGATCACCCAGCTGGTGTATGTGGACGAGTGAGTAATCAAACCCAGTTTTCCAGATTAGAGTCTGCTGCTCTTAACCATTACACCACAGCTGGTTTTCAGAGAGAGAAACCAGAAAGGCCCAAACAGTAGCTAAGGGAGCTATTATAAAAGGCAGGTGATTGACACCACTCCCCTTAAGAATCTGGAAGAATCCGAATGAAAATCTTTTGAGTTCTAAAAGATCTATAGATGTGAAGACACAAGTTCTCCCAAAACTATGAAAAGGAAAGCCAAATCTGGCAATTTTTTTCAGTTTTGTATATATACAACCTTTTAGAGTTTGTATTTGGAATTTAAAGATGGCAGCAAGCCCGAAAAGGTAGTGAGAAGAGGGATGGTGCCTTCTCAGCCCAATCCTTGAGAAGAAACAGGTAAATTTTGGGCCAGGCTGGGCCTCAGTTGCTCCAGTCTCTTAAAAAAACCTGCCTGTTTCTTAACAGAGACAGGCCAAGCCTTAGCAGCATGGTTGGGTAGCCCCCCTCCCTTGAAAGTTTTAAAAGTTGAATATATCCATAGTTGATAGCCAGGAGCAAGGATGTGACAAGCACAGATGAACTCTGAAGGGAATTCTGGCAATCACATTTAAAGGATCTGCACTCTTTTTAAACGCCTTCCCTCCATTTGGAAATAATGAAGAATAGGGGCACCTTCTTTTGGGCCTCATAGAGTTGGACCCCCGGTCCAATCTTTTTGAAACTTGGAGGTTGTTTTGAGGAGAGGTATCAGATGCTATGCTAAAAATTTGGTGCCTCTACCTCAAAAAAACAGCTTCCCCAGAGCCCTGATGCACAGATCAATTCCCCATTTTACCCTATGGGAATTGGTCTCCATAGAGTATAATGGAGTGCACAGCAGAAATTTCCCTCCCCACCCCACTTTCTGATAACCCTGAAGCAGGGGGTGGGGAGGGAACCAGGGGATCCCCTGCCCCCAGCTGGGGATTGGCAGCCCTACCAGTCAGTGCCTGTATAAGGAATGACTTCCTGCTGGGGGCTCGGGTGGATCTGGCAATCCTAGGCATGAGAGATGTATGCAGTATTTTCTGTAGCCACTTCAGGCCAGGCATCTTTTTTTTTTTTTTTGCATTCTCTTGAGAGGCCCAAATACCATCACGGAAGAAAGCAAAGCAAGTAAAAATCCTTACTTGGCCCAGCCCTCATGTTACTATTTCCCCTTTTCCAAGGAGTAGGCCTCAACAGTGGCCTCTAGCTCCTGATAACTGAGCTCTTTTCTGCATGGTTTTTTTTTCCTTTTGGGTTAGTTCTGGCCCTGTACTGCTTTGGCTTATCACCTGATTTCTGCATGCATATTTCTGCCTTTAACTTTTATTTGTTTTTCTTTTTCCTGTCCCTTCTCTTTTTTTTTAGTTCCTTTTTCTATGGCTGCCAATCTCCAGGTGGGGGCAGGGGATCCCCCAGTTTGGAGGCTTTCCCCCCACTTCAGGGTCATCAGAAAGCGGGGGGAGGGGAGGGAAATGTCTGCTGGGAACTCTATTATTCCCTATGGAGACTAGGCTTCCCAATCCCCAGGTCCCAGCGGGGGATCCCCGTTTTTACAGGCTTCTCCCCGCCCCCAGCCATCTGGCTGGCGTGGGAAGCCCTGCCCCCCACAATTACCATGTAGTTTTAGAGCTCCTGCAGGTCTGTTTTTAAAATATGTGCCTTTAAGGTTGAGCAGGAAGCAGGAAACAGGAAGGGCTTCGGAGAACGGCCCCTCTTTTTGTTTTGCTTTCATTTTCAGATGAAGTAAAGTTCTGCAGGAACAAGACCCATTAAGTATTTGTGTGTGAGAGAGAGGGAGGGGGCAGGGGATTCCCTGGTTTGGAGGCCCTCTCCCCCCCCCCGCTTTAGAAAGCGTGGGGTGGGGAGGGAAATGTCTACTGGGCACTCTATTATTCCCTATGGAGAATGATTCCCATAGGGAATAATGGGGAATTGATCCGTGGGTATTGGGGGGTCTGGGGGGGGCGGCTATGTTTTGAGGTAGAGGCACCAAATTTTTAGTATAGCATCTAGTGCCTCTTCCCAAAATACCCCCCCCCAAGTTTCAAAACGATTGGACCAGGGGATCCAGTTCTATGAGCCCCAAAAGATTGTGCCCCTATCCTTCATTATTTCCTAAGGAAGAAAGGCATTTCAAAAGGTGTGCTGACCCTTTAAATGTGATGACCAGAACTCCCTTGGAGTTCAATTATGCTTGTCACACCCTTGTTCATGGTTCCACCCCCAGTGTCTCCTGGCTCTACCCCCAAAGTCTCCTGGCTCTGCCCCCAAAGTCCCCAGATATTTCTTGAATTGAACTTTGCAACCCTAAGAAGAATGGAAAATTGATCCATGGGTATCTGGGGCTATGGGTAAGAGCTGTTTTTTGAGGTAGAGGCACCAAATTTTCAGTATAGCATCCAGTGCCTCTCCCCAAAATAACCCCCAAGTTTCAAAAAGATTGGACCAGGGGGTCCAATTCTATGAGCCCCAAAAGAAGGTTCCCCTATCGTTCATTATTTCCTATGGAGGGAAGGCATTTTAAAAGGTGTGCAGTCCCTTTAAATGGGATGGCCAGAACTCCCTTTGGAGTTCAATGATGCTTGTCACACCCTTGCTCCTGGGTCCACCCCCAATGTCTCCTGGGTCCACCCCCAAAGTCCCCAGGTATTTCTTGAATTGGACTTGGCAGCGCTATTTTTTTCTGTCCCCCAGGGTGGGGGAATTCAGCTTTTTAAAGAACACTTTTGTTATTGTTCAGTCGCACAGTCGAGTCTGACTCTTTGCGACCCCATGGACAAAGTCACACCAGGCCTTCCTGTCTTCCACCAACCTCTGAAGCCTGCTCAAATTCATGTTTGTTACATCAGTAATGCTGTCCAGCCATCTCATCTTTTGCCGTCCTCTTCTTCTTTTGCCTTCTGTCTTTCCCAGCATCAGCATTTTCTTCTGTGAGTGCTCCCTTCTCATTTGGTGGCCAAAGTATTTGAGCTTCAGCTTCAGCATCTGACTTTCCAGGGAACAGTCTGCGTTGATTTCCCTCAGGACTGACTGATTGGATCTTCTGCAGTCCAAGGGACTCTGAAGATTCTTCTCCAGCACCACAACTCAAAAGCATCTATTCTTCTGCGCTCGGCCTTCCTTTTGGTCCAGCTCTCACAGCCATACATTACTACTGGGAAATGAATACCATTGCTTTGACTATATGGACTTTTTGGGCAGGCTGATGTCTCTAATTTTTATTATATTGCCCAGGTTTGCCATAGCTGTCCTCCCAAAGAGCAAACGTCTTTTAATTTCATGGCTACCATCTTAATTTCAGTCACCATCTGCAGTGATCTTGGACCCCAGAAATGTGAAGTCTGTCACTACTTCCATATCTTCCCCTTTTATTTGCCAAGGTGTAATGGGGCCAGATGCCATGATCTTAGTTTTTTTGATGTTGAGTTTCAAGCCTACTTTTGTGCTCTCCTCTTTCACCCTCAACAAGAGGTTCTTTAGGTCCTCCTCACTTTCTGCCATTAAAAGAGCACTTTTACTCGAATCTTTTTCTGGAAGTTGATTTTGAACCAACTTTTTCTTAGTGTGTACTGTTTCTATCATTTTTCTTTGTCTTACACACCACCAGGCCACTTTCCAATGACTGGACCAAGACCATTGTCATTGTTAAACCCCTCCCTCCCCTCCTCCAAAGATAAATTATTTCATTTTTAAAAAGCGCTAATATCAAGATATCACTGTGGCATTGTAATGAGAGTTTAAGCAGCTTCTTTGAATTCCAGCTTTTATTAAAAAAAAGAAAAGAAGAAGTCTCTAACACCTTTCGTTGGGGAGATATTCCTTTTTCCTTGTATCTCTGCAAGGAAGGAGTATAGCTTTTTAAGAAAATGAACGCTGGGAATTCAGAGAACCCCAGCTTAAGCTCTCATTACAACACTACAGTGATTTATCTATATTTTTGGGCTGGGTTTTTGTTTGTTTTTTACAAAATAAGGGGAACTATGCCATCAATAACATCAATAAAAACACGCTCCTCTAAAAATCCTCATTATGTGCAGAAGAAAACAAACTGACTTCACAACTGTAAAAATGCACATGGGGAGCAAACATACAGAAAAACCCTTGTAAGCCAAAATGCCCTCAAAAGAGGTTGAGGAATTGACAGGTGGGCACCTTTGGCTTAAAAAGGGATCTAGAATCTATATATACAGGATTCCACTTCGAGAAATTATTGCTTAAATTTACCAAGGACACTAATTAAATAAAACAATCATGAATTTATTACAGAAAAATATAGAACACACAAGGTAATGAATACATACAATACAAATACAGCCCTAATAAAGATTGAGAGAAATGCATAGAGGTAACATAAGGATGGACAAACAGGGTGATAATTACCGATCGTAGTCTTCAAGGAAGGCTCCAATGGTGACAAATGAGGACTAGGGGGAAGGGGACCCTCAACTGATCAGGAATTGGGGATGTATCTAGACAGTTAGGGCAGGGCATGGCTGGAGGTATTGGGTGGAGGTGATTAAACAAGCTATCCAAACTTATCTATAAGTGACAATAGAGGGTCAAATTGATACCTAAGGTGACACCTGATTTATACCATACCATACCAAACCTTTAATGGCATAATAGATTCAGATAAAAATACACAGAATATAAAAATTTAAACATTGGAGATAAAATCAAAATAAAACCGAGCTTACAGATACATTCAAACATGGTCAGAATTAAATTTAAGGATGTCAGCCAGAAATTTTGCCACAGCCTCACTAACCACCCCCTCAGTATCACTCAATAAATAATAACAGGGTGGCAGAATAGACAAATCTGGAGAAAAAGAAAGCTTGCCAAATAAATCTTTACGGAGGTTATGGTAAAAAGAACAATCAAGCAATATATGCTGGATTGAGTCAGGGGTATTCGCTCCACAGGAGCAAAGTCTGTCGGCTAAAGGGACTCGCTGATATCTCCCTTGTAAAACTTTGGAGGGAAACGCGTTTAGTCTGGCCAACATAAATGCCCTGCGATGACTTGGAGTGGTTAGGTCTGATAGATAATTGGGCATTTTGCCACAAAAAACATAAAGACCTAAGGAAGCTGGAGAGCAAGTATAAGGGAGAGTTGGCCGTAATTTCGTTTCCTCCAATTCCCACAGTCTCAGTTTAATACATCTGAAGATATATGACTCTTCAGAGGTAGAAAAATCATCTACCTCTAACCCCAATTGATTGAGTTTAGACAGAAGCACTGCTGTCCAGGACGAAATATATGGGTCTCTTTTCATACAATCAAGAAGGCTGTTGGGATCTGTTCTAAAATGAATTTTGAGCCAGAATTTAAACACTGCAATCCAGGCTTTTGTCTCCACCAAAGACTGACCCACTTCAGAGCAGAGAGCAAAGTAGGACACGCATTTTGGCAAACCAAGAATTTGTCTAAAGAATGAGGCTTGAATGCCCTCCACTTTCCTGGTAAAAGCTGAGATCCATATAGGGATACCATAGAGGATTTGGGCAAGCGTTTTGGCTTTGAATACTTTAATAGCTGCTGGAACTAATTGGTTGCCCCTTGCAAAGAAAAACTGTTTAATTTGAGCAGCTGAACACTTAGCCAAGTTGATGGTGTTGTTACGATGTGAAACCCAGCTTAACTTGTGGTTAAAAGTGATCCCCAAGTATTTAAAAATTTTTGTTTGCTCGATTGTTGAATTGCCAATAAACCATCTCTGTGGGCCCCAGCAATTTGAAAAGACAACTACTTGGTATAATTGATAGTAAGTGAATTACAATTACAGTAGTCATAAAAGGCGTTCAAATACCTTTGCAGGCCCACTCTTGTACAAGAGAGGATGGTAGTGTCATCGGCATAAAGTAATAAGGGGACCGCTCGGCCTGCAAGTTTAGGCAGATGACCATTGATAGGGGTCAAAAATTGTGCCAGGTCAGTTAAAAATAAATTAAAAAGATGTGGGGCCAGCACACAACCTTGTTTTACCCCCTTTAACACTGGGATTTTACTAGTCAAGTCACCGCTAGAAGAAAATTTCACTTGGCAAAAGGCATTAGAATGAAGTTTCCTCAAGAGAAACAGCAAACGAGGGTCCATTCCCAGGTAACCTAGCTTGATCCATAGTTGGGCTCTATCTATTGAATCAAAAGCACCCTTCAAATCGATGAAGGCAGCATATAATTTTTTTGACCCGGTATGCATATATTTTTCAGCAAGGAAGGCCAGAGTGCAGCAGTGATCCATAGCAGATTTGCCTTTGGAGAAGCCAATCTGTTCAGGACCTATGATGTTGCCTAGGCGCATCCAGTCAGTTAATCGGAGTTCTAAATGTTTTGCATACAATTTGCCCACTATAGATAATAAACTAATGGGGTGGAAGTTTTCTGGTAACTCCAACCCCCCCTTTTTGTATATTGGGATAATTATAGAGTCAAGCCAAGAGTCAGGGATGGAGCCATGCAGATCGATAAAAGAGAACAATTTTGCAAGGGGCAAGAGCCACCAATCGGCAAACTTTGTGAATACCTCAGCGGGAAGGCCATCAGGGCCAGGTGCTTTACCCGCTTTTAATCCTTCAATAACTCACTGATTTCCTCTAGAGTTACTGGAGGCCAGACCGGCATATCAGTAACTGAGGGGTTTGCTAAGATAGGAGGGGATACACATGGGGCAGCAAAAATGTTAGAGAAGTAATCAACCCATGTTTGCTCAGAGATATTTGGGTCAGTAACAGAATTGTTTTTTAGATTACCTGAAATGATTCTCCAGAAGGCCTTATTATCGTTAGATTTTATCGAGTGGTAAAGTTGGTCCCATTTATTCTGAAAGAAAGCTTTCTTTTTGGATGTAGTAAGCTCCAGGTAGGCTGTCTTGTAAGCAATGTAAGCCTTAATTTTTGATTGGTCTTTGGAGTGACAAGCCTCTTTAAAATGAGCTCTCAGTTCTTGTTTCCAAGCTAAACAATCTGTATCGAACCAGCTGGAGAAACTAGACCTAGACAAGATCACCGGTTTAGCTTTGGCACTACAATAATCAATTAATAATGAAAATCCTGAAAGGATTGAATCATCTGAATTGGAATTTATGATTGAATCCCTTAATCTGCATAGCGCTTCAGAGCCAAAGAGGGAAGAAAACTCCCTTTCTAGGGCCGGGGACCACTTGATTTTTTTTAGAACATTCTCAGGGGCCTTCATGGATTGGGAAGGTGATACCATATTAACCTCCAGATCCAATCGTAGGGATAGAGTTAGGGGCAGGTGGTCACTTTCTGTGCGCGGATCGATGTAAAAGTTATCGATAGATGACAGAAGGTTGGGTGAGCCCACACAAAAATCTATCACACTGCAACCCCTTGTGGAAAAAAAAGTAAAGTCATTTGCAGCTGGAAATTTGGAGAGACCATTAAATATTATAACATTGTGCGCTATGCAGAATTCAATTAATCTAAGACCCGCCTTATTGGTTAAAGTATCTTTAGAACAACGGGGTAAACATAGTTGTAGTGGAGGGGATTCAACCGCTTCAAAGCCAAAATGAGAGATCCATTTCTGATTGTTACTGCCTATCCGAGCATTAAAATCACCAAAAATCATGAGCTGAGCAGTATGGAATTTCCTAGACAAAGACGTCACATAGTCAGAAAATTTCTCCCAGACAGCATCAAACTCCAGCTCACCATTAGAAGGGGCTAAATAAACATTAATCATGATTAGGGTCAGTGCTGGGGAGGACAGCAATAAAGCCTGGGCAATTGGCGGGCAAGGATCCAAGAGGATCACCTTAAATGGTAAGCTGGATTTCACCAAAGCAGCCATGCCTGCTTTACTGCGACCTTTAGAGTGAGATCTATAAGCGGGGAGATTAAAAACTTTAAAATCCGTCAGTCTAAAACTGTCTTCTGCCCATGTTTCCTGAAGGAAGACACAATCAAAGGATTTCAAAAAGTCCAAAAAATCTGAGTCATTCGCTTTACTCTTCCACCCAGCAATGTTCCAGGAGATGATGTGGATCTTCCTTGTGGCTTCCCTAGCTGGTAGTCAATCGATAATGGATATCCTTTCTAGAACCCTGGAGTCATCAGTGAAAATACAACCATTATGTTGGGGTGCCCTTGAGCCAGTTAGAGAGAGTTCCATAGACAGATCAATTAAGTCAGCTGATGGGGGACAAGGGGGCAGGGGGTTGCTTGCAGGATCTAGGTTGATTGAAGGAACTGATTTCCCCGGCTCTAAAGACCTTTGCAGCTGCAGCTTAGTACCTTCAAGTCTTATGAGTATCGCCTGTTGATCTTTTGCTGGAAGACTCCCAAATGACTGCAAAAGGTCATCTTCTAATGAAACATTAAGGGGACTATGCGTCACATCCATAGAGGGCTGCACTGATGACTCATTATGCAACTCGGGGTTTGCTTGGGACTGACCAGATCTGGATACCTTAAGACACATTGCAGCCTTATATTTTGCCGCTGAAGATGATGCGTTCTTCAAGAGATGGGGATTACTTCGTGTCCTGACCCCTGCGGACAGGTTAGGCAGCAGAGCATTAGTTTGAGAGTTAATAAAAGATCGAACAGGGAAAACCCCCTTTGACCATAGGTAATTCTTTCGCCTCAAAATTAGTGAAGGAATGTTGGAGGATTGAAAGGTAAGCAGAATCCTCTGCATTTGAGACTGATCATTAAGAGATTCAATGGTAATCAAGTCAATTTTGTGATAGTTCAGATGAAGAAGTTCACAGAGATGGGATTTAGCTAAAAGTTTACTTCTCCAGCATGGGGTCTTCCTGCCATAAGGACAAACAGTGATGCAAACCTTATTGGGCTGTAGAACCAATTGTTGCACGTTCCTTTTAAGGCCCACGCTGACCTTAGACTCCGTAAAGGAGCTCCGGGGATCAATCTCCTGAGTTGCAGACGGACATCGCTTTAAAGGGGCTAGAGCTCCAATAGAGGTATCATCCAGCTGGGCTAAGTAGACTTTATCCATTGACACTGATAGTCTCTTTAGTTCTAAAGAAAGGTCAAGAATTTGGTCTTCTAAACTCTTTAACTTTTTAAAAATACAATCCACTGTGCTTGCAATAAGGGTAATTGGGGCAAGTTCGTCAGAAGACATGGATCTTTCTTCATTATCATGCTGACTCTGCTGCACCTTTAAAGCCCCCACCCCAGACAGGAGTTGAGAGTCAACGCCATCCTCGTGATCAGACTCATTAGTCAATTCATTAGTCGGTTCCTCCTTTTCAGCAGGCTTTACCTCGTCTTCTAAAGGGGAGAAGCGATTCGATGTTTCAATAGCAAATGATGGCAGAGCAGATTTGGACTTATTGTTTAAGGTAAAAAAGTCCTCTATCCTGAACTGTTTGCAAAGTGGCAAAGAAGCAGATTCCTCCTCCACTTCTCTTGGCCGCTTGCCTGATGCCATTAAGAGGGTTCTGTTGGGTGGCAATTAGCCCTGTCCTGATAAAAATGAATAAAAAAATAAATAAATAAAACAAATACCAAACAACTAATGTCTTAAAACTTACAGATAAAAGCCACAACATCTGCTAAGAATATCGTAAAATATCTTTAAAAGCCAAATTTGTCAGAGCCAACTCTGTAGCCGACTGCACTCCGCCTTGTTGCTTTGCAGGAGTTGACTTAATTTCAACCTTCAGTTCAAATTAAAAGATTCTAAAAAACACACAAAAAAACCAAAACCCTGTCTTTGAGAGACAGGCTAAGACTGTGTAAAACTTTATAAAACTTTATAAAACTTCAGCTGTAGGTCATTAGCTGCAGCAGCTTCTGATTAGGAAAATGAAGGCAGAGGCTTATTGACTAATTAAACAACCAGAGCTTGGGAAAGACAAAACAGAGGCACCAAATATCAAAAGTGAGGTGATAGGATAAGATTATTTAAAAACAATTCCTTCCATCAAGGCAAGATAAAAGTTAAAAGATTAAAACAACTTAGCATTAGTAGGAGCGAAGAGACAAGCGGCTGCCTTCCTCCGAGTCGGGGGCTTTTTCTTACACCCTGCCCAAACCAATTCAGTAGGGGGCTTTTTCTTACACCCTGCCCAAACCAATTCAGTGCTTGTCAATCAACTCCCAAGAAAATTAGGAGTAACTTGAGCTCACTGAAAAGTTCTGAGCTGTTGCTGCTGTTACTATTATTATTTAAAAAATCTAGTTGGTATAGGCTTAGAATTAAAAAAAAAATCATCCTAACTGTATTAGCTGTAAAATACTAAAAATGTGCTGGTGTGTCCCTCTTGTGGCACAAAGTTGTTTTTTCACCACTTGTTGATTCATAATGCAAATACTCCAGATGAAAAAATGATTTTTAAAAAATCATCACTGATGGAATCATTCTGGCTGAGGCTGTTGTTTGCTCTGTTTGGTAGGATCCTTTGTGCTTCTGTTTGACCATTTCCGTATGAGTCTGAGAAGTCTTTACAATTTTAACCAACTGAGGAATTGTCCTAGAATTAGGATCTGAACTGTGGGTTCCCTCTCATTCCTCCCATTACTACATCAGGAATGTTATCCTCAGGCCACCATGGCATGTGAACTGGGAGAGGCTCAGCAGGAATTGTAAAGCTCCATAGTGATCTTATCCCTATAATTGTAAGTCACAGTCACTGTATGAAATGAGCTTGTTGCAACGTATTTCTGTGTATTCTACTCTCACAAAGATACATGTTCCCTTGTGTATGCTTGCTTTTTGGGAAGAAAGAAGTGCATTGTGAGTTTGCATTTTCCCCAGACAGTCTATACAAGATGTTGTTGAACCTTGTGAGTGGGCTCTATAAGCACCATGGATTGTACTTTTCACATTTTCCACGCTCTTCAAGGCATTTAACATATAGAAGTAGGGCTCATATGGGGGCAGACCACCTCTGAGATTTCCAGGCCCAGTCCATTAGAGGCTTTATAGATTAGAATTGCATTGCAGCTGCTGCAACACCAAGGCATTTTGGAGTGTGGCTTTCTCCTGAGGTATCCTAGATAAATATGTATTGAAAGTAAAATGCATATGCATTATAAAAAGATGAGCTGTGCTGCAACAACATAGATAATTTTGAAAATGCCCACACCTTATTACTAAATGCACTTGTCTGGAATGAACGGTCTGTTTGTTTGATTTCAGGAATAAAAAATGTAACCTTGAAATTGTATTTTATCTGTGTGAGGTAGATTTCCATGTGGTTTAGTTGGTTTAAACAAAAACAACAAATAAGAGAGTCCATCAATCAGACTGATTACTAAGAAATAAGAGTGATAAAGAAGAATATATATATATATGTGTGTTAAATAAGGCCGCTAACAGTCTTTAACAGAGATTCAATGGCATGTTATTTACTGGGTGATATTTACTTCCATACCATGAAAAGCTTTGCCTGTCCATTTCACGTATTAAGACACTATTAAACGGATAGGACATTTCTCTCTCTCTCTCTCCAGGTTGTTGACAACCCTAGCCAGTTTGAAACACATGGAGAACTGTTTCAAAAGCTTACCTTACACATACAGCATAATGAGGTGGTAAAGTCAGGGCTTGAATCCAGCAGGAGCTCACAGGAGCACAGCTCCTGAACCTCCAACCAGAGTCTGCATGCAGTGGGGAATTCTCTCCCCGCTGCACACAGATCCCAGGGCATATGCAAATGAGATATGCTACTGAGCTCCTGCACCTTTTTTCCTACAAAATGAGCCCTGGTTAAAGTCTTGTAAGAAAAGGGTTCCCAAATCCCCCGCCTGGGCGGGGGACCCCCGATTTGGAGCCTCCTCCCCCCGCTCGCCAAAAATCTGGAAAGCAAGGGGGGGATGGCAGCCCTTCCCACCTGCCCGAGACAAGACGAGCCGAGCGTGAGCGGGCCTCTGCCTGGGTTGGCTGCCGACTGAGGTCTTGCGCCACGCCAGTGGGGTGGGCTGGAGCTGGGCGCTCCTTCTTGGAGCCCTTTTCTCTCTGGTGGCGGCCGCGCAGCTTCCCTTCCCGCCTCAGCCCGGCTGGGTGGGGGCTCTTCCGCGCCCTGGTGGTGGAGCGCCGGCTGTCCCTGGAGGGAGGGAGGGAAGCGCGTGTGTGGGCCTCTTCTGCAGAGGCCCTTTGCTTTTGCAGGCGCTGCGCAGACAGAGAGCAGTGGGCGGGTCTTTGCCTGCAGCCACTTGCCTGGCTGTGTTCTCCCCCCCCCCAGGGCCAGTGGCAGGCCCAGCTAGGTGGGCATCTGGCCAGGGTGGTGGGGCAAAAGAAGGCTGCCTTCCTACGGGCCTCTCCAGGAGTTGAGCTGCCCTCTCGCTTGGAAGCTGCCTGGGCCTCGCCAGCCCCTGCAGCCGGGCGCCTACCTGGCACCCCCCTGGCCCTTCTGGGCATGCAGTTGGTATGTGGGGGCAGGGGGAGAGAGGCCAGACGCTGCTGCCTTCCCTGCCTGCGGCTGCTGCCCAAACCCCCTAAAGTTCCCCGGCCCAGCTGGGGTGGCAGGTGAAGAGCAGCGGCCCCGGGCAGGCTGCACGATCCTTGTGATGTCACCAGCTCCATCCCTTGCAGTCAGAGCAGCTATGCCAAGGAGAAAAAGTGATGCTGCCACCTGCGGAGCAAGGGGCTGCGCACCACCCCAGAGCTTGGAAATGACATTTTAAAAGGTATGCTGTCCCTTTAAATGTGATGGCCAGAATTCCCTTGGAGTTCAATTATGCCCCGCCCCCAAAGTCTCCTGGCTCCACCCCCAAAGTCCCCAGATATTTCTTGAATTGGACTTGGCAACCCTATTACCCTACCATGCAGTTTTTCACAGGTGACAGTAGGGATGTGATTCATTCTTCTTACAAGATGACCTATCTTCTCCACAGTTACACTTTGTTGAAGATCTTCATTTGCCACATGCTTCATTCATTTACTCTGCAGTAGTATGTCCTACACAGATTTGAAAATCATGGGGACAGCTGGAAAACAACAATGGAATTGTCTTGAAGAATCAATAATTCAAAACATATTTCTGTGAAATGGCAGGCTGTGTATTGCATAGCACAGGAATGTCAAACTCATTTGTTATGAGGGCAGAATCTGACATAAATGAGACCATGTCAGACTGAGCCATGTTGGCCTTAAAGGTGCTTTCTTTGTATTTCTTCCATGGGTTCCAGGGAACTGGGCAAAGGAAGCTGTGGCTCTTTCCTTCCTTCCCCAGGGGACCAGGGAGGAGCCTCAGCCAATGGAAAAGAGGAGCCTCAGCCAAAGGAAAAGAGACTTGGCTCAGTAGCTCTGCTGTGCCTGGCAAAGCAAGCTCTTCCTCCCCCCCCCTTCATCCCCAAAGGAGGAGCATCAGCCAATGGAGAAAATACAGGTTTTGTTCTGTAGCTCCTGTGCTATTTGAGCAAACCTGGCAAAGCAAGCTGTGATGCAGAAGGAAGTAAGAGAGAGGGAGAAGGAAGCGGATGACAGCCAGTTGCTTGGGGGCCAGATAGGAGCCCTCTGGGGGCCTGATTTGGCACCTGGGCCTCATGTTTGACACTCGTGGTACAGCATATTCATGCTTGTGTGCATGCATGTGGTTTAGTGACAACATACATCCACACACACTCCACAGAGAGTCTGAAGATCATAATTTAAATTAATGTTACCACCCCATAAAAAGTCTGCCGTGAAAACAACGTCACCCCAGAGTCGGAAACAACTGATGCTTGCCCAGGGGACCTTTCCTTTCCTATGTTCTTCTATTTTGTTTTGATGCTGCCATATGAAAACAGAGGTGCTTATAAAAACTGGCTACCATCATGTGAGATTTTAGCACTGGGAATCCAAGGCCTAGATGGTAAAAATTGTGATTTTAAGTTTTCAGCTACAGGAGCAAGATCTGTTATCACTGGGAAAGCAGCCATTGCTCTGAAAAGTTCCATTATGCCAAATTTTTAAAAAGTTGCCCATCTGCCTAGCAACCAAGGTGAATATGAATGTATAATTCTGTTTCTACTAGGTTGTAACTGGACACACAAGTAGTTTATAGCCTCTCTCCCCTTTTTGCTCTAACAACATTTCAATAGCATTGACTATAGCTACTTGTAATTTTGATCTCTCTCTATGACAGTGACTCCTGGTAATAGTGACATACACAGAAATAGAACAAAATGGGACACGGATAAGTTCAAAAGTTTGTGTTGACATGCTTGTGGGACTGACTGCCCCAGGGAATCGAATGAATTCTTAGTATATAATCATAGAAATGCATTTGGTTGTTTCTTTCACATTGGGCCCCTCTAAGCTAAACATTATCAGGGCTGAAGCGGTGAAATATTACATTTATTGGTATATTCTTGTCATAATTAGATGCTGCCTACTTTGCCCAGTTATTTCACTGTAACTGAGGTTCAATATTTGCTGAGGAGAAGGTGATTCTGCTTTCTTAGTGAATATGTTATCTGCAAATGTTGGGGTGAGAGATTAATTTTTCCAAGATGCTTAAATAAAATAAAATCTCAACATGAATATTGAGGGTAGTTACTATTAATGAGAACCTGAAACTGAGCTCTGCTTGCATTGCTTCTTTATTTATCTGTTCCCTGTTTCTGGGTTGATAATCTTTTTAATTCTCACCTGCGGTCTCTTTCAAAAAAATAATAATAATGCTTTTCGTATTTCCCTCTGGAGGGAGCTGCTTTCTGGAAAGCCTTTCTCCCTTGTTTGACCATCTCTCTGCTAGACACCACTGTTTTTACATAATCTTTTAAAGAGCAGTCACTCCCTCCCATTCTCTAAGTACTATCTTGGCAGGCAGCACTGAGAGGAGGAGCCTGTTCTTTAAAAAGCTTGGAAATTACACTGTTAACAATAAAGAAATGAAGCAACAAGCTGTTAAAAAAAGGGCCTTGGAACAATAATCCCTTTCCACCTCCTTTTTACCCTTTGTCCTAGAAGCTTTTTAAATTTAAATTTAGCAAGTAGCCCCCCTTCCAAATATTCCATTGTGAACAATTGAAAGTTTGTGTTAAATAAATAAATATATATTGGGCTAACAGTTATATGAGTACATCTGCAGTACTCAGGCATTGCCATCTGTGGAAGAGATATATTTGAGGGACAAAACAGTGAAAGACCAAAGCATCAACAGCTCTTGTTTTGGATGAAATACTTCTGCTTTAAGTGATCTACCTTAGCCCTTTTATCTTTCTGAATTAATTCTCCTCTCCATTATAGATACTTTTTTCCACGAAAGCAATTAGCCCGAAAACAGGATTTTGATCTACTAGTTTGCTTTTATGACTCATGAGTACTTTTAAAAATATATATATGTGATACTATAATATGGTTGCTGCAGCTTCTAGATATCTGCCTAAAAGTACCTTTAGTTCCTTTCAGTGAAACAGCAGTTAAGCCCTGAACAAGCAGACCTGGGCTGGATGGACAATTAAGGAAGAAGAACCCTTACCTAATTTGCAGAACTCAGCACCTCTTCATTCAGGAAAGCTGGCAAAATAATTCATTTTCCCTGGGGTGAAATGGAAGATTGGATATAGACAAATTATAAATCCTCCCCTTCCAGTATTATGTTGACAGTTTCCTCTAGATAGTTTCAGAGGGTAGCCATGTTTATCTGCAGTAGTACAGCTAGTCCAGGAGCACCTTCAAAACCAACAAGACTTTGGGGTATGACTATCAAAAGCCCATGCCCCCAAAATCTATTTGGACAAGAACATGACTATCCAATGTATTTCTCTTTTAGCTGTATTGACATACTCAAATAATGTTTATCTCATTATGTACACTAAACCCATCTTCCACTATATTTTAATGTATTTTTCTTCTAATGGCAAACTATATGTATGTTATATGTTAAAAGGTAAATTAGTTGGATGGAAAAACTTCTGAGAAAGTAATGCCCTCTTTTTGACCCAGGCTTATATAATAGAGTGATTGACAGATATTCTTACATTTTGACATATTGCTGTTTTATTGCTTTCTCATACTCATGCTACCCAGATCAAAGGCTTGCTCAATTTGTTAATTTTACTATTCTGTCATTGGATCTTAAATTTGTACCATTTTACATTCTAAACCACTGCCTACCTGCTATATGTAGCTCTGCCCACTGTACCTGATTCTTCATCTGATGAAGTGTGCTTGGAGCACATGAAAGCTTACATTCTGAATAAAACTTTGTTGGTCTTAAAGGTGCACTCGACTCCTACTTTGTTCCCCCAAATCTTGTTTGTCGTACTAATTTCCTCTGAAGAGAAATACTTCTGTTTGAAACATAGTTTATAGATTTCCCCCTCATTTCCTCTAAGGAATATTTCTTTTATTTGAAATATGTTGGGAAATCTGGAATCTTTCCTGTTAAAAAACCTGCCATACTCTTCAGTTATGTGAGACAGTCCCTTTCTGGTGCAATTAATAGGTTAGCTCCCCCCACCCAAGAGAAAGCTGCTTGTGGTGTGCATTCATTCCATTTTCACATTACTGATTTTTGTATTGTGTCAAAATTGCAAAACCTGTTTGAGAAGAGTGAGAAAGAAGAAATGTGATTACTCTCTGAATTTATTTTTCAGTCTTTCAAAAAAACTGCCTGTCTCTTAACAGACACAGGTCAAGCCTTAGCAATAGGCTTGGCTAGCCCCACCCCTCCTCAATTGAAAGTTTTAAAAGTTGAATATATCCATAGCTGACAGAAGTCCAGCACAGTGTTTGTTGTTCAATCTAGGAGGAAGACAAGAGAGAGTACAGCTTGTAGCATTATGTATGTAAAATAAATTGGAATTTTAAAAATCCTCACATCCCTGAGATTGACAGAAATTGTAATGATGCAGCAGCAAGAAAACTTTCAGGTACCAAAGCTTGAGAACTCCTCAATAGACCAAAGACTTTATATATTCATCTGCTCACTGAATAAAGAAAACTTCCTAAAAGTAAGATGCTGTCCACCAGGCCATCTCTCCAAAAAGATCACATTTGACAAAGGAGTCAAGCAGAATTGTATCCTGGCCCCTCTGCTTTTTAACCACTATATCAACTCCTTGGTGCAACTTCTGAAAAACCTAAGCTTTCATTTGCCACAGCTTGCTGGTAAAATGATTGCCACCTTGCTATATGCAGATGATACTGTCATCCTATCCCATTCATAAATGGGCCATAGGAGAGCACTCTGTGCCTTAACTACATAATGCAAAGAGGAGTAGCTGGCAATAAACTACCAAAAAACAAAAGTCCTCATATTTACCAAAAACACACAAAATCCATATATGGCAAATAACACTTAACAAACAAAAATCTTTAAATACCTTGGTATAGTCTTCCAGTCATCTGGACATTGTAGAGCTCAGGCACTGCATACCTCAGAAACTGCCCACAGAGCATCCTTTGCCATTCTAAGATACTACTTCACAAAAGGAGCCTCCTTTATCCCTGCAGCAATTAAGGTCTTCCAAGGAAAGGTTCTTGTCATCCATCTCCTAGACAGTTCTCACCTCTGTATTTTTTTTTTAAAGGCGCTTACTGGAACCAGTAAAGTGCCGGTAAAGATGATGCAGCCCAGTTAAGGAAAACATTTCTCAGAATAGCTCAGCAAGTTGGATTTGAAAGCAGAACAATAAAACAGCCACACTGGCATGAGCAGAATAACAACCCCCTGCAGAATTACCAAATTTTGAAAAAAAAGAAAGATAAAGGAAGGCAACAAACATGAACCTCTGCAGCAGAGATCCTTGAACATTACAGAGGCACAAGAAAGTTGGTTTGTTCTCTGTGATTAAAAGAAATCAAAGCCCATCAAAATAACAAATTAGGATTTGAAATGAAGTTGTAGAAGTAAGGCAAGAAATTGTAGAAGTTGTAGAAGTAAGGCAGGTCCTCTTGTGGATCAAAAACTGGCTTCCATCCTAGACCCTTGCCAGTCCGGCTTTCGCCCGGGCTATGGGACGGAGACAGTACTGGTCGCCCTGGTAGATGATCTCCAACGGCATCTGGATCGGGGTGGTGTGGCGGTGCTGATGCTGCTAGATCTGTCGGCCGCGTTCGACACGGTCGACCATCGGCTACTGACCTGCCGCCTCGCCGACATAGGGGTGAGGGGGTCTGCCTTACAGTGGCTCTCCTCCTTCCTCGAGGATCGGGGACAAAGGGTGGCTATTGGGGGCGAGCGGTCCCGGAGGCACACACTGGACTGTGGAGTGCCCCAGGGGGCAGTTCTCTCACCAATGTTATTCAATATCTACATGCGCCCTCTTGCCCAGATTGCCAGGGGATACGGACTTGGGTGCCATCAATACGCAGATGACACCCAACTCTATCTGCTGATGGACGGCCGGCCTGACTGCGTCCCTGAGAATTTAGACCGGGCCTTGCAGGATATGGCAACTTGGTTGAGGAGGAGCGGGCTGAAATTGAATCCAGCGAAGACAGAAGTCCTTTGTCTGGGTCGGGGCGCTCGGGAAGGGGAAATACCTCTTCCGGTCTTCGACGGGGTGCCGCTGAAAGCGGCGCACCGGGTTAGGAGTCTGGGAGTTTTACTGGAGCCTTCATTATCAATGGAGGCCCAGATTGCAGCCACCGCCAAGTCAGCCTTTTTCCATCTAAGGCGGGCAAGGCAGTTGGCTCCCTTCCTAGAGCGCCAAGATCTGGCAACGGTACTTCATGCAACGGTCACCTCGAGACTGGATTACTGTAATGCCCTCTACATGGGGCTGCCTCTGTACCGAACCCGGAAGCTGCAGCTGGTGCAGAATGCGGCGGCTAGACTGTTGCTGGGGCTTCCTAAATGGGAGCACATACAGCCTGGACTGCGCGAGCTGCACTGGCTGCCAGTTACATACCGGGTTCGTTACAAAGTGCTGGTCATTACCTTTAAAGCCCTATATGGTCGAGGACCTGTCTACCTTAGGGACCGTCTCTCCCCATATGAACCCCAGAGAGCACTGAGGTCAGCCGGAAAAAACTTGTTGACTACTCCCGGACCGAGAGAGGTGAAGCTGCAATGTACCCGTAACCGGGCCTTCTCCTCTGTAGCCCCGAGCCTATGGAACCAACTTCCAGAGGAAATGCGGGCCCTGCGGGACCTTGAACAATTCCGCAGGGCCTGCAAGACCTTCCTCTTCCGACTAGCTTTCGCTGACGAAGGAAGAAATTGTTAATGATAACCGCCATCCTAAAGAACAGTATTAGCACTTTTATTAACTTAATTAACTAGTTTTAAACCTAATCAGAATTTTAATGCTTAAATGTAATTTTGTGTTTTTTGCTTTTTGTATAATTGAAATTTGTATGATGTTGTTAGCCGCCCTGAGCCTGCCTCGGCGGGGAGGGCGGGATACAAATAAAATTATCTATCTATCTATCTATCTATCTATCTATCTATCTATCTATCTATCTATCTATCTATCTATCTATCTATCTATCTATCTATCTATCTATCTATCTAATTAATAGGAAGCAGAGAGTGAGTATAAATGGGCAGTTTTCGCAGTGGAGGATGGTAAGCAGTGGAGTGCTGCAGGGCTCGGTACTGGGTCCCATGCTCTTTAACTTGTTCATAAATGATTTGGAGTTGAGAGTTGCCCACCCAGCCAGAATGAAGAGGCTGACACAGTATGTTGGATAAACAGGGCCGCTTTATTTAAACAACTTGAACGAACTAAAACTGGCAAGGGGGTAAGGCCTAACAAGACAAGCCCTGGGGTCAGCCCCATGACCCCGCCTTGTCCTGAAAGGGCGAACCACCCTGCCCCCAGCACGAGCCCAATATATTCTGGGTGGTGCTGAGCAGCCAGGCCCAAACTCCACCTCCACCTAGGCCGGCATCGATCCCACTGGAAAGATCCTCCCCGATGAGGCTTTGTCGTGATCTGCACTCCCAGCATTGAGCCGTAAAGCCCATCTGCAGTTCATACAGATCACCTGCACCAACAGGTGCTGAGCCATAGGTGCTCCCCAAAAACACTGTGGCCCATACCTCATCCTGCCATTGCCAATGCCAAGCTTCTGCTTAGGCATTCGCGCCCACCGGATGGCCCAGAGCCGACCACAACCCCTGTCTTAGTTCGTCCAAAAAGGCCTGGTTACCCAACTGTGATAAATGAACCCCATCCGGCCCACACAAGTCGGCATTCTCAACTCGTATGGCCGGATGGGGAAGGAATATCCCTAAGCCCCCTTTCATGGCCTTCTGCAAGGCCCGGTTGGCCTTGCGTCTGGCCCGCTCTATCCCCACGGGGGACAAGGCGTAACGCCAGACCCTGCATGGCAAAATTGCCGACCATACTAAAATAACTCCTGGCCATCTACGTTTTACGGCCTGAAGATCCACTTGCGCCTGCAACGAAAGGGCCTTCCCCTTCATCAAACCCAGGTCATTCCCACCCAAGTGGATGACCAGAATGTGCGGAGGAGGTGCCCTCCTCCCACTAAACAACAGTGGCATGATCCCTGACCAGCACAGGCCACGGCGACCCAGCCACTCCACTGTTGCCCACTCGTTGAGGCCCAGCTGGGTGCCAACTGATGATCTCCTGGCCTGATGGGCAGCCCAGAACACCATGCAGATGAGGATCCAATGCCTGAAGATGAGGATCCGACGCACTGTGCCTGCAGATGAGGATCCGACGCCTCTCCCTATGAGCCGCAGCACCTGGAAAACAGAAAATAGTCACCAATGGGAAAAAAATATTGCCTCCTAAGTGACCAACGGGCGCACATAGGATTTGAAGGCTGCGGACCGCCAACGGTCGATCCGCTGAATAGCAGGGGGTGAATAGCCCATTACAGCTGCCATGGAAGCAGCACCAATCCGGAACGTATGTGTCCCAAATTTAACACCCCCTAAACCAAGCTTAGCCAGCGCCCTACCTGTCACTGCCCAGAATTGGTATTTTGTCAGGGAGGACCCATCGCTGTGGTGAAACAAGGGGCCATCCCCCTCCCCCCTGACCTGTAAATACTGCTCCAGTGCCTTAACTGGGCACAACTCAGGCGCTGCACACTGGCCGATTGTAATAAGCGTGCCCCTCCAATGCTGGTCCGTTTTGGATCGCCTAACTGTCAGTTGTACCTGTCCCCCCTACAATTTGACATCACTGGCATGCAGCGTCCATTGGAATCATCCTTCTTTGACTGCACCACCAATTCACTAATCCGAAGTGCCCCAAAAAAGGCCACCAAAGAGGCCACGTGAAAAAGAGCGGCCTCAAAAGAGGATGAACACACCCCGGGCCAAACCTTATAGAGTCCTTGCAGGACAGAAGGTGATATGGGTTGTCGGGCATCCGCCCATGGCCCATGCTCTCTAGCCCAGCCCCCTAGCATCTTCCTGACTCTAAAATCACTTGTACATTCCGGAAGGCCTTGCGCTTTACTGATAAAGGCAAGCGCTGCCAACTGGCCCCTAATTGACTTCAGCCCTAACCCTCTATCCTTCTGATGAATACAAAACTGTATAATGTGCACCACTGGGACTGGCCAGCTATCTGGCAGCCCAGCAGCGCTCCTAAATACCCGAAACTGCAAGTCAGCCCTTTCATAAGCTTTTCGGGTGCTCGGAGCCAACGCTAATTGAATCACCCTACCAGCTTCGGCTTCCCAAGCGGCCAAAGTTCCTGGGGCATTCACGCTGGCTGAGGGTCCGCTTCTGGAGCAAGTTGGCAAAAGTGCTCATCTGTTGGCGAGATACAGCGTCCGCCACCCCATTGCACACTCCCGGAACATGGCGTGCTAGGAATAGAATGTTCAACCGGAGGCACCGCAATGTAAATGCCCGCACAAGATTCATAACTAATTCTGATCTGGATGACAAGGAGTTGATAACATACACAACTGCCATGTTATCACACCAGAAAGGAACCGTGTGGTTGGCCAGTTGCTCACCCCAAAGCCAAACGGCTACTATAATGGGAAAGAACTCCAAAAAGGTGAGGTCACGACAGAGCCCACTGGCCAACCACCCGGTGGGCCAAAGTTCCGCACACCAGTGGCCTCGAAAATATACCCCAAATCCAGTGGCACCCTCCGCATCCGAAGATATCTGGAGCTCTGCTTCAATCTTCAAGTCCTCCCGCCAGAAAGAAACTCCATTGAAGGAATCCAAAAACTCCTCCCATACCTCTAAATCCCTCCGCATGCCAGCAGACACTCGCATTCTATGGTGAGGGAGCCGCAAGGACCCCATGGCGTCACATAGGCGCCGCAAAAAGGCCCTCCCCGGGGCAACAACTTTGCACGCAAAGTTGAGATGCCCCACAATCTGCTGGAGCTCAAGTAATAACACTTTGTGCTGCTTCCTAAGAGAAGCCAACCACTCCCTGAGACCTTCCACTTTTTCCACAGGCAGCCATGAAGCTTGCTGCATGGTATCCAACTCAATACCCAAAAACATGAGTACTGAACTAGGGCCCTCTGTCTTTTCGTGTTCCAGCGGCACCCCGAGCTCCTGCGCCAGCTCCACAAATGACTGCAGTAACTTGGCGCATAGCCCAGACCCCACCGGGCCCATGAAAAGTAGTCATCCAAATAGTGAACCGTATCACTTAGCCCCGACCTGGCCCTGAGCGCCCATTCTATAAAGGAACTAAAATGCTCGAAAGCCGCAGAAGACACTGAGCACCCCATGGGTAAGGGCCTGTCCATGTAATACTTCCCCTCAAAACTAAAGCCCAGCAGGTCAAAATCCTCGGGATGCACCGGCAAAAGGCGGAAGGCTGACTTAATGTCGCATTTCACCATTTCAGCCCCCATGCCACATCCCCGAACCACTTTGACCGCTTGGTCAAACAAGGTGTACCGAACAGAGAACGCCTGGAATGGAATCGTTAAGTGATCCGCCCTTGGGGTAAGATAAGTGGTATTCCCCGGGTGCCTTTTTAGGCACCACCTCCAGGGGAGATACCCGTAAGGTAGGTACTGGCAGAGACTTAAAGGGGCTGAGGACCCTCCCCTCCTCACACTCCTTAGCTATTTTAGCTCTCACCACATTCTCCATTCTTACTATGGAATGCAGATTGGGAGCCAAACAAGGTACTCTAGGTCCCTGATATGGAATATGAAATCCAAAGGAAAAACCGTCCAATAGGTAGACCCTATCCGCCACCAGAGGATAATTGACCAGCAACCGCCTAAGTATCTTCACCTTTATTGGACTGGGTCCCTTTTCCAGGTGGCTGCTGGCTACCCCCACCCCCGGGGCGTTTAGCACCCACCCTGGGTTTGGACTTACTACAGGCTGAAAAGGCATGTGACCCGCTGCACAGCGGGCACTCATGTTTAAACTTACACGCCTTCCTGGAACACACGCCTTTGGACATGAATTCCCAACATAACAGCCGGGATTGAACGGACTTGCCTGCCGTACCGCGGGCACCCACACACACCTGTTGCTTATGCACTAGGTGTCCACTATCCACCCTATCACCTAAGTTAGGTTTTGCCGGTGACATTAACTACAGCCAGAGCTGCTGGATTGACTGCGGCCCGCATCTGAAAGGCCTCATCATATTGCAACCAGGTTGTGCCCACAAAATCAGTGTATGCGCGATACACTATGTCACAATACTGAAAAAGTGCAGCCGCTTGAACTGGCTGTGCCCTGGCTATAACCCCCGCGTAGATTAAGAAACCTGGCAGCCAATTAGCCCAGGTCCTATCCACCTTTCTCCGCTTTAGCTTCTCCTTCTCTTTGTCATCTAATTCCTCCTTATCCTTTTTCTCCAGTTTTCTAAAGAGGAGGCTAAAGACATCAACATATTCTCCCCTCAAAATCTTATCCCTTGTAGCCACCGACAAGTGATCCCCCAATGGCAGTGCAGTGTTGCCATATGGAAGCCCCTGAAATGGTATGGACCCATAGGAATTCGGGGGGTAGCTCCACGTGCCACACGGGGAACTCGTCCACCCCCCGTGCATTGGCAACTGTCCTTGCCCACCCCACGGAAGCACGCCCATTGCAGGCTGCGGGGTGGGGGTACTCTGTGAGGCCACTGGGGCAACTGCCTGTGAAGAAGCCTGTGCACCAGCCCCTGCACCACTCTGACTTTGTGGCGGTACCAAAGGGGCGCCCCAAACCCATGACAACCCGGCCAAACCCTGGGGTACCCAAGGCCCCACATTTCCTGGCATTACCAATACCCCACCTGCCATACTCGGAGACATTGTTGACTGTGATGAACCCCAGGGGCCCCAAGGCCACCCCTGAGGTTGGTGTTGCAAAGGAGGCTTATCCACATCCCCTGAGGGGGTAACCGCCACTGTGACAACCGGGGCCGGCTGCCCAACTTCTTCCACTGCCCCATGATCCTGGGGCTCCCTGCCAGGCAGTTCCCCCGTGTCGTCACCGTCCTCATGGTCCGACTCGTGTCTCCTGTCAACACCTTCAGGTACACCCTGTAATGCAGAAAGATGGGCCAGCACCTCCTTCTCAAATGTCAGCCAGGCAGATCGGCCCGTTGCCCTGCGGCGCCCCTCCCATATAGGCGCCCCTGTGGCACCCCTCTGCTGCTCCAAAGAATCTAATTGGCTCATAATAGCCTGCCTTATCTGGGCCTCCTGGTCCACCTCTCCAGGGGGGCTCGGTTCCTGGCCTCACCTCCTTACAGGCCTGGACAGCTGTTTCCCTTTAGAAGGGCCCTTACCCTTCTTAGGAGCCATTACCCAGGCCCCTGCACCAACTCCGCCCTGGTGGCCTCCCTAGGCTCACGTATATGAAGGCCTGACGCACTCCTTACCTCCCTTCTCCCTGTGCCCAGCTAGAGGGGATAACAAACGAAGGGGGGCACCACTAGCCCCTTGCCCTTAACCCCCTTTGTCTACTCAACAAGCTATGGACCCGGAACCAAACGTGGGGGGGGGGGGTGCTGGGGATTGAACCTGGGACCCTCTACCTATCAAGCAGATGCTATACCACTAAGCGCAGGACGCTCCCCCAATGAGCTCTCCTTCCGAGAGCTGAAACAAACTGCACCACTTTGGGCGGGACCCCTTCCCTGGCAACTCCCAAGCAGCCCACTTAGCCTCTGCCAAGGATAAATATGAGGGAGGGGGAGGCCTACCGGCCCAGCCCCCTGCAACTGTGGTCTGCCCTGACAAGGCAAGCCCTGTATACCAACCACCCCCTGAGGCCAAAACCCCTTGGCGCTGCTGCTCTCCCAGCCGAGAACGGCCCAGACCAAGTTGCTGCCTCTCGTGCTAGAAAAAAGGTGGCCTAGGCTTGAGCTGCATGCGCCCAGAACCTGCCCAGCCTGTTGCCACCGCTCGCACTAAAAGCTGCCCCGTGCTAGTGCTGCCAATCTTTCGGCCCCGGCTCTCCTAGACCGCGCAGGATGCTCCCCCGACGACCTCTCCTTCTGAGAGCTGAAACAAACTGCACCACTTTGGGTGGGGCCGGGGCTTTTATAGCCCCAACTCCCCGCCCAGCAGCAGATTCCTGGATCGTCATTCAGCCTCCCTCCTTCCGGGTAGGCAACAGCATCCCCCCAGCCTATCACTGGTGATGCCAGCCATCTGGGAGGGGCCAGTTAAGCAGTGAAGTGGCCAAGTTTGCAGATGACACTAAATTGTTCAGGGTGGTGAGAACCAGAGAGGTTTGTGAGGAACTCCAAAGGGATCTGTTGAGGCTGGGTGAGTGGGCATCAACGTGGCAGATGAGGTTCAATGTGGCCAAGTGCAAAGTAATGCACATTGGAGCCAAGAATCCCAGCTACAAATACAAGTTGATGGGGTATGAACTGGCAGAGACTGACCAAGAGATCTTGGGGTCATGGTAGATAACTCACTGAAAATGTCAAGACGGTGTGCGATTGCAATAAAAAAGGCCAAAGCCATGCTGGGAATTATTAGGAAGGGAATTGAAAACAAATCAGCCAGTATCATAATGCCCCTGTATAAATCAATAGTGCGGTCTCATTTGGAATACTTTGTGCAATTCTGGTCACCGCACCTCAAAAAGGATATTATAGCATTGGAAAAAGTCCAGAAGAAGATATTGGATTTATATCCCGCCCTCCACTCCGAAGAGTCTCAGAGCGGCTCACAATCTCCTTTACCTTCCTCCCCCACAACAGACACCCTTTGAGGTGGGTGAGGCTGGAGAGGGCTCTCACAGCAGCTGCCCTTTCAAGGACAACCTCTGCCAGAGCTATGGCTGACCCAAGGCACCCATTAGCAGGTGCAAGTGGAGGAGTGGGGAATCAAACCCGGTTCTCCCAGATAAGAGTCTGCACACTTAACCACTACACCAAACTTGCTCTCCAGAAAAGGGCAACTAGAATGATTAAAGGTTTGGAACACTTTCCCTATGAAGAAAGGCTAAAACACTTGGGGCTCTTTAGCTTGGAGAAACGTCGACTGTGGGGTGACATGATAGAGGTTTACAAGATTGTGCATGGGATGGAGAAGGTAGAAAAAGAAGTATTTTTCTCCCTTTCTCACAATACACGAACTCGTGGGCATTAAATGAAATTGCTGAGCAGTTGGGTTAGAATGGATAAAAGGAGGTACTTCTTCACCCAAAGGGTTATTAACATGTGGAATTCACTGCCACAGGAGGTGGTAGTTGCTACAAACATAGCCAGCTTCAAGAGGGGATTGGATAAAAATATGGAGCAGAGGTCCATCAGTGGCTATTAGTGTGTGTGTGTGTGTGTATATATATAATTTTTTTGGCCACTGTGTGACACAGAGTGTTGAACTGGATGGGCCATTGGCCTGATCCAACATGGCTTCTCTTATGTTCTTAAATAGAGGGGGGCGCGGTCCCTGAAACCAATAGGCACAAACAAATAGGTTCTATGAATAAGCAAACCCCAGCAATAACAAATAAGTTTTTGGGAAACCCGTAACACAAACAGCTTCCCCTTGAATCTGGTTAAGGTCATTTAAACTGCAAAAGAGCAATTGGCAACACCTTCACACCTGGGAGAGGTCTTTAAACTTGTCCCACAATGTGGGGCTGGAGGAATTAACCGTCTCTCCATTGCCCCCCTCCATCAGGGTTCATTGTCTTGAGATGGTCACACTGCCCCTTCTTTTATTCTTTAATCTATTTTTTTTATTATTATTACTGATCTTGTATTGAATTGAACAAATGCCACCATTTTAACTGTTGTTATTTCTGGAAGCTTTATTGTTATCTTACCTCTGTTAATTCATGTTTCTGTCCTTATTGCTGTCCTTTTATTATTATTTTATGACAAATATTAGCCAAATTGCCCTCAAATGAGGTATAGGGGAATTAATTTAGGTGGGCAAAGATGGCAATGTGTGGGGTCAATAACCTGTGTATACCAGAGTTAGTCTACCCAGGAGCCCTCTTGCAATAATGAGATTTTGTCAATCAAAAGGGTTTTTTAATTAGAAATAATTGTCAAGCATAAAAGAAAAACAAATCATACAATGATCATACAGTCCTAGGAAAATATTGGTGGAAATTGGACAGGAAAACATATATGAGAAAAGACAGGGCAATACTTTACTTCTTGAAGACTCCAGAAGAACAGACCAATAGTGAAGATGTTAGAGGGAAGGGGGGGCAAGAAACGACCACTGAATCTCACTATAGTGGGCCCAATACTGATCTGGTATTTGAGGGTGGCCCAAACAGCAAAGGTAGGGGTACTGTAAAAGACAGACCAAGATGGCCAAAACCTGGCCTTCTTATAGCCAAATTTGTGTCCTAAGGTGATGCCATGTGTTACTTGACATCACCTTGGAGGTGGCTCCCAGGATTTTGACAAAAGGATTAATGGGTGACGATGGTCTTGCCATCACTAAAACAAAGAAAATTGTGGGCAATCTAGCGCCAAATTGTTTACTATTGTGACATTGTAACTAACACAATGGAAGAGGTGTATGTGACAGGATTAAGTCTTTGACAGTGATCATCTTCCAGGATGTTCTATTGTGTCAGACGCTTGCCTGGATGGCTGGTAGGAAGAATCTTTTGTTAGGTGTGAAGACATTGCAACATATGAACATATGAAGCTGTCTTATACTGAATCAGTCCCTGGGTCCATCAAAGTCAGTATTGTCTACTCAGACTGGCAGCGGCGTTCCAGGGTCTCAAGCTGAGGTTTTTCACGCCTATTTGCCTGGACCCTTTTTAGTTGGAGATGCCGGGGATGGAACATGGGACCTTCTGCTTACCAAGCAGCTGCTCTACCACTGAGCCACCGTCTCTCCTATTGTTAACCATTGGCTTCTTCATTAACATCTCTAAAGTTTAACTGGTGACTGGGACATGATATGCTTTCCAGACATTTCCCTTGCAGGACTGACTGTTGTTTTGGGACATCTTAGAAACATGGCTTCTATCAGGGACTGCTTCTAGCACTGTCATCTGGCAGACAGGAGTGCAGTTGCTGTCTGTAGGGCTGGGCAGCTCATCTGGGAAGCACGAACTGGAGTCCTTTTTGCTGGGCAGACACAACACAGTCACACAACCACAGGCACAGGCAGGAAGCTGGCTGGAAACACTGCTGCACAGTCCACACAGGGTAAATGTCCATGCTGAGTTGGCACAAGGACCAAATGCTTACAGTCCAATAAGATTGGGTGTCCATAAAGCAGTAGGTATATAACTTTTAGGTTATTACTGTCCATTATAACTGTAAGTCCATGTGAGTATGGTATCAGAACCAGAGCACTGTAGTCCATAATGGAGGGAGAGGGGGTCCAGGGCTAACACAAAGGCTAGATTTGTGTTTGTTTGATGCTGTTTTATAGACATTTTCTTGTGTGGTAATCTGTATATTTTAACACTGTGATATCTGCTTTGGGATCCTCCAGTGCAACTGTTACAAAACACCAGCTCTACCTTATTCAAAACAGGGATGGGTGGGAAGTCCAAACTCTGGACTGAACAAGAACATATTTAAAACTCAGGTTTTACAATACTTTAATATATCCATATATCATAATAACATTTGTACTTTTTTTACAGCTCAAGGTTAACATGGTATATAATTAAAAAGTCCCATTTTATTACCTCATGATTAATCATATAATTTTTTATAGCTAGATTATTATTATTTTTGCATGGAAAATGCATCAGTGTTCTCTGTGCACAACAGCTCACTTTTATATGTATAGAAGATACCAGCGGTGTGATCCTAAGCCTCTGTTTAGGCATTGTAAATATAGCATTGTGAATAGTTGGATAATATTTTTAATGATACCTTTAAATGAGAGAAGAATGAAAAAAGTGACAATATCACCAATACACTGCCTAGAAATAAATGTTAATATGACAGCCTCCAAGATTTAGATAGACATGAGCATTCACCTGTACAGACAAACCTGTTGCATGTATGGTGTTGACTATACTTTTAAATAAAGAAAGCAATCCATGAATTTCAAGGAACATTCTTTTCAAGGATCTCATTCTTTTTAAAAAATGAGATGTTTGACTCTGAAAAATTTCATATGCTTATTGGAACTCTTCTGTCTAAAACATATCACTAGATCTGGCTGACAATTTGCAGGATGGGGTCCAAGATATAAATACTTTTTACTGGAAGTAAGCAGTGGCTTGACCAACACTTGTCAGGGATGCTCTAGGTCAAGGGTGTCAAAACATGCAGTCCAGAGGCCAAATCAGGCCCCCAGAGGGCGCCTATCAGGTTCCCAAGCAACTGGCTGTCATCTGCTTCCTTCTCCCTATATCTTGCTTCCTTCAGCATAAGTTTACTTTGCAAAGCTCGCTCAATAGCACAGGAGCTACAGAGCAAAACCTTTATTTTCTCCATTGGCTGAGACTCCTCCCTTGGGGGAGGAGGAGGCAGAGCTAGTTTTTCCAGGCTCTCTCAATCACACAGCAGAGCTACTGAGCCAAACTTCTCTTCCTTATATTGGCTGAGACTCTTTCCCCCCATCCTCCAGTCTCCTGGGGAAGGAAGGAAAGTGCCACAGCTTCTTTTGCCCAGTTCCCTGGATCCCATGGGAGAAATACAAAGAAAGCACCTTTAAGATCAACGTTTTAAGTTTAAGCTAACATTTTAAGCATTTTTTAATTTTTTTAAAAATATATTTAATTGTGTTTGTCTGTGTTCTTTATAAAGTTTATATCTCTGCTACCTAATCTTAAATAGGTACACACATGGCCTTGCCCAACATGGCTCGGCTCAACCCAATATGGCCTGGCCCCAAAAGGTTTCATTTATGTCAGAACTGGCCCTCATAACAGATGAGTTTGACGCCCCTGCTCTAGGCTGATCCTGCATTGAGCAAGGGGTTGTACTATATGGCCTTTATGGCCCCTTCCAACTCTGTGATTCTATGATCTATATTTCTTATTACAGTATTTATTGTTTTTATAACGAAAGAAAGTAGAAATGTAGAATTGACCTCACATAGTCTACCATTGAAAGGTAAGTTTTCAGAATTCAACAGTATGCTAACTGCTGCACACCCCCTGTCTCTGAAGTAAATCATATCCCAGAGTTTTGTGAATGTACCTGGTAAAATGAAAACTTAATTGAATTTAGAATTTCACAAGTGTGATTTGTGCACTCATGTTTAAAACTGAGATTACCCCCTCAACTGAATTTCAATTCTAAATTGAAACTCCTCCCCACCCTCATAAAAAGTGGCAAATGAGCTTCAAGAAATAAAGCTGACTTTGAGTGCTTATATGTACAAAGCATGTTGATAAACTTTATTCTGCCCTAAAACCCCAAATCATAGGAACTTATCCCTCAAGAGAGAGAACGCGCACAAAAAGTTGTTTACAGAAGTGCCTTGTAGTGCCTGGCATTGGTGTCACTCTGTTCCATGCCCTACAACAATCAGTAAGCCTCATGGGAGATGTGACTACAGCTTGGGACATGGGACCGTTTGTTCACTCACTTTCTGTGAAAAGAGTTCTAAAATGTGTTTTGAATAGACAGCATTTTCTTTGTGTAGTTAGTAAATAACACAGAGCAAAGTTAGTCAGCAAGTTACATAGCTTCTGCATTCTGCTTCTTTGTGACTCTTTTGTGCCAAGCTTGACAGGATGTTTTTCACTAAATGGGACCTTGCTGCAAAACCAGAGGTGAGGAGGAAACACTGGGGATACTTAGGGAATGTTTTACATAGAATTGACAAAAATTAAATGAAGATTGTGGTGACTTTACTTTTACTGTGGCTGCTACATTACAGTGGAGGGTTGTTGTTGTTTTACGTGTTTTTGAGAATCTTCAAAAGACTATTTTCAATACAGAGTTATTAGTGTATGAAACCATGAAGTGTTAGGATTCTTTTTTTGGTCTTAAAATCAAAAGGGGGGGGGGCTGTTGCAAAACTGAAGAGGTACATAAAATAATTATGTTTTTAATTTAGAAAATAATAAGGAAATTGGATCCAGCTTTCTTTGTTAGTCTGAAAAACACAGGAACAAAAGGGAAAACTGTGAACAAATCAAATGAAAGAACCAGTGACCTTTGGGGCAACTGTACCAAATCCCCAAGTAAAGGTAAGGTGGTAAAATCTTTATATTCCTAAATTGTGTATAGAAATACTAGACTTGGCATATTTCACTGTTACAGCCTTGTAATTGTATATTTTTGCCAGCACTCACCCGCAAAAAAGCCTCCCAATCTATTAACAGCCTCCCATCATTCTGCTGGTGTTATCCCCACCCACTATTTTAGATTCACTTACTTAAATTTGAAGAAAACTGGCCCTGATTTCTTTCCTGTAGAATAGCTTGCTTAGTATAACTGATAGTGTTGCTTAAAAGAGTTGTTTCAGTGCTGTGTTGTCTGATGATGATACTCTAAGGGATGATAACAGGAAAGGCAGTAAGGCACTATAAGTAATGAAACCAGGGAAATTGTAGTTTTGGTATTCCTAATTCTTCAGCTACAAAAGCAGTCAAACTAGAGCTACCTCCTTAAGAACAGGCACATGCTGGACAGTGTAGGTATGTCAAACTATAAATTTGATTACAGTTGCTGATTTGGGGTTTTTGATATAACTTTTCTGAAATGTACTTTTTATGCCAAAACATTTATCTTGTTGTTTTACTTGGAAATGTTTATATGTTTTACCTCAGAAGTGCATTCCTTTTGATAAACACAAGAACCATGTTTGCTTTTGCAAAATCAGATAGATTCATACTTTGGTTTGTTTTCCACTGAAGAACTTTCGTTAATACAGTTACACTTGATATGTCATGCAGTGTTCTAAGAAAATGTGCAGGGATGTAGCAGAGGACTTATTGTGGTTAGGCATGCCCAAACATCTGCCAGTTCAGTTCATATGCTGCTCACAGGTCATAACAAGGGAGCCAGTTGTTCAGTAAGCAGTTTGGATGCATCTGAATTGGATGTAAAAAATTGTATGATAACACCGTTTTCTCGCATAATTAGATTTCATCATTGCTACCACCTGTTTGTCTCTGCCACCATCTCCAGTCTTGGAGAGTGCATATAGTAAAATAGAAAAATGTAGTTTTGAGATTTTTTTTTTAAGTTCAATTAGTGTCTCCTCATGAACCCCAACTTGTAAGCAGTTCTTGTGATGATTCTTGAACATATGCTAATTACTGTGCAGGTGCCAAAAGTGGTCATTTAATGGATGCATCTAATTGCACAGACACAAAGAATGGACAGACAGCAAGAGAGGATGGACAGAAAGTAATTCCAATTACAGTATGTCACAGAAGTGAGTACACCCCTCACATTTTGTAAATATTTAAAAATATCTTTTCATGTGACAACATTGAAGAAATGACACTTGGCTACATGTTGGCATTCATGGTTCCCTCAATGAACTGTAGCTCCCCAGTGCCGGCAGCACTCATGCAGCCCCAGACCATGACATTCCCACCATCATGCTTGACTGTAGGCAAGACACACTTGTTTTTGTACTCCTCACCTGGTTGCCACCACACACGCTTGGCACCATCAGAACCAAATAAGTTTATCTTGGTCTCATCGGACCACGGGACATGGTTCCAGAAATCTATGTCCTTAGTCTGTTTGTCTGCAACAAACCGTTTGCGGATTTTCTTGTGCATCATCTTTAGAAGAGGCTTCCTTCTTGGACGACAGCCCTGCAGACCAATTTGATGCAGCATGAGGCGTATGGTCTGAGCACTGACAGGCTGACCCCCCACCCCTTCAACCTCTGCTGGCAGCACTCATACATTTATTTCCCAAAGCCAACCTCTGGATATGATGCTGAGCACGGGCACTCAACTTCTTTGGTTGACCATGGCGAGGCCTGTTCTAAGTGGAACCTGTCCTGTTAAACCGCTGCATGGTCTTGGCTACCATGCTGCAACTCACTTTCAGGGTCTTGGCAATCTTTTTATAGCCTAGGCTATAAGCTACTTGGGCCCCATTTGGACATTATCACTTAGGGGTGTACTTACTTTTGTTGCCAGCAGTTTAGACATTAATGGCTGTGTGTTGCGTAATTTTGAGGGGACAGCACATTGACACTGTTATACAAGCTGTAGACTCACTACTTTACATTGTAGCCAAGTGTAATTTCTTCGGTGTTGCCACGTGAAAAGATAAATATTTACTAAATGTGAGGGGGTGTACTCACTTCTGTGACATTTATATGTTACATTTGTATGTTGATATTCAGTATAGGGACTGGAATGGCTACCCATACACTTCCATCTCTCAGAGTCAAGATTTTCCCTCTGTTCTTCTTTCCCTTTGTGATTGAGCTGCCCTAGTTCTTCTTTTCTGAAGAACTCTGGGGGTGTTTTTGCACTGACCTTAATCGGCAGCGATGTCCCTCTTCACCACGCAGGATCTGCGCGGATTTCGCACCAATTGCTGCGGAGCACCTGGAAGAGCCGCAAAGTCCTGCGGCTTTTGCGGTGCAAATGTAAACTGGTTTTTGGCGGTTTACATTTGCGCCGCAAAAGCCGCGGGACTTTGCGGCTCTTCCGGGTGCTCCGCAGCAATTGGTGCAAAATCCGCGCAGATCCTGCGCAGTGAAGAGGGACGTCGCTGCCGATTAAGGTCAGTGCGAAAACACCCTGGCTGTCCCACGCTGTCACAATATGGTATTTTACTGCAGGTTCAGCCCAGGAACCAGAAGGAAGGGTTGAAAGCACCCTTTAACTTAAACAACTGAAATGGTACTTGAGGCTTTTGGAAGTTCAAAAAATAAGAAAATATTTTATTCAACATAGAGCAAAAAAAGGTTAGGAATCAGGGGTTAAATTTCCTAGGTAACTCAAATAAATAATTAAGGTAAAAATCAGTAGATGCACAGACTACAGTTCATATGTTTCAGGCTAATGAGAGTGTCTGAAACTGTTCATAGTAACTTAAAATCTTTATGATGAGAGGCTTTTGTTCCAGTGTTTCCTAACCACTCCTGTGCACTTTTTTTGAGTATTCACTGACTCTTTTGGTTTCCAGAAGACTGGAACTCTATCCAGTACTCACATCCCTTCTCTAAATACACCAGTACTCTTCTTGAGTTTTAACTCTCTTAAGATTTCACAGCAGACCAGAGATCTATCCACTCTTCAGAGCTATCTCCCTGTTTTGACTGGGTTGGGAAGTTCTCTCACTAGAAGACCTATCCCCTTTCCTTGACCCTAATTGGAGTCTTTGCCTAACTACTCACTCTTCCTTGTCAATCTCCCCAGTATCCCATCTGTATTAAACTGCTCTCAGTTAGGCCTATTATGCACTTGCCTATTATGCACTGTTTTTTCCCCTCATTTTCACTGTGCATCACCATCAGTGGCTTTTTTTGGTGGTCATTCTGCATTCCCCCTCCCCCACTGTCACCATGCATGTACGTTGGGTTTTCTTTTTTTGTTCTGCCCTGTTCCCCCACCCTTCAGTGCTCAGTTCACTTTCCACTCACAGCTTACCCCAGGGGGGGGGGGTTCTCAGAGTGGTTTTGCGGCAGTCTTTCATTTCAAAGCTGTAGGTAAGATTAAAAAACAGACAGATTCTCTCGGATTTTTTCCTCCTCCCTTTTCCCGCTCCTTTGTAGTAACTCTCCCAATTGCATAAGGTTTTTCTGCCCATGCTTGCACCTCCCACCATCTTCCTCCCCATTCATTGGTTCTTACTTCTAAAGTTTTGATTTTTTAAACGTGGGATGAGTTTAATTATAGGAATTTCTTGGTAAACTTGGATTTCTGGGGAAATTTTTTTACTGAACTGAGGTGTGTGTGTGTTCTCAGCTCAGGCTCTTTTGGGCAGCCTGGTTTAGACTGAATTTTCCTAACAGTGCCCACCCAGGAACTGATCCTCTGTGGAAAATTCTCTCCACAGGCTCAGCAGTGGCTCTTCCTGCAGGATTGGCTTCTTGGCAGGCTTTGTTGGGCACTCTAAACCAGTCTGAGCCTGCAGAGAGGGTTCTGGGAGGGCTCCTGGAGCTCCTGGGAAGGTTCTGTTGGGCAGTCCAGTTTCAACTGGTCAGTGCAGCAGAGCACCAGCTGAGCACACACACACACCTGGCAGTTCAATAATTCCACCCCCCCCCAGTAATATCAATTTACCAATATAGTTAAACTCATCCCTGAGTTAAAAAAAATAATAATAAGAGGATGGTGTTTTAAAGTTTAAAATGAGCTGCAGAGGGTTAGTTCCCTGCAGGTTAAAAGGGGGGTTGGAGAGGAGCCAAACTGCAGTGTCCCCAGTGCAACCCCCCCCCCAAAAAAAAAACAGTGCTACATGCAGGGGACGTTTTGTAGAAAAATAGGTGGTGGAGCTCATCCAGGGATTGTTATGCAGTTGCACCTACTATTCAATGGACAAAGTGGGAAGGAGGAGGTGGAACTCTCAAAAAGGTTCAGGAGCTGTGCTCCTGTGAGCTCCCCCTGAATCTGAGGCCTGGCTACATGTGAACCAAATGTGGCGGGAGGAGAACTTATTTTATGGTCAAGTGTGCTGTGATGTACCAAGCTTTGCAGAAGCCCTGAAAAATGCAGGTTTTGTTACATAAATAAAGTGCTGTCTTTTCAAAGACCACAAAGGATGGGAATTTTGGAAGCTGTTTTTACAGAGAGAAGAAAAGATTCTGCTACCATATGTGAGGCTCAAACTCACACTTCAGATTATGAGACTTGTGTGCTGCCTGTGGTGCTAATGAGGCTGGTGCTGCATATGAAACCAAGGATGATTGCTTAGCCCCATCCTTGTTCCTCAGAAGTAGGACAGTAAGCATCCAGCTAGGAGGGAGAAAACCACCATTCCCAGGTTCCCTGGAGGTGTTGGGGGGCACCAAATCCAGCTCATAGTAACCATTTTGGGGGACAACCAAAATGGGTACTGTGGCTGGGTGGTAAGGACAGACTGATATCCCTTCTTGAGTGGTGGTACTGCTTTGGAGGCACTCTCTATCTGTTCCCATTGCATGTGAGGACAACAAAGAAAGAAAAGGACAACTTTCTCCTTTGTATTGTTGCTGTTAGACTACAGAAGATAGCATGATAAAATGTCTCTTATTGGCAGAAAATAAAATCCCTAACGTTTATAAGCTCCGGCACCCTTTAACTTCCCTTTCATTTTTAAATGGATGGCACTGACCTGATGCTACTACACAGCTGCAATAAGCCAACTTGTGTAAAAATAAATAAATAAACCTTTGGAGGCCACCCCCCCCCCAGATGTCACAAGTGACATCCCCACCATAATTAATAAAAACTGTGTTTTTCCATTGTAGCTGCAGAATGAATTCACCAGAGAAAAAAGACATACACCAGAGGGAAAAAAAAAGAATGTATGAATAGCAGGCACAGAAATCTGAAGTCAAGCTTAAAGGTGACTGCTTAGATTCTCTGCAGTAAACTGCAGTGAGCTGTACATGCAGAAAGGGCCACTGTCAGTACTTGCTCTTATCAGCTAGGGCTGAAATAAGACTGAAATTCTCCTCATCATTCAGCTCTGAAGTCTTTCTGTACTCAACTGATGCTAACCAATCAGATTCCTTGGAGCAGCCTGTCACTCAAGGCTCTTTGTTTCCTCAGTCCTATATCTGTTTATACAACACTTCTAAGCTTTTAAAAGTACAGTCCAAAAAGTGGTCATTTAAAGTATGGATCTAACTGTAAAGGCACAAAGATACATTTAAAGGATGCATGTAATTGTAAAGGCACTGTACCTGTCTGAAGTTGCATTCCTCCTCAAATGCCACCCTCTCCAGGCTCCATCCCTGAAATCTCAAGAAATTTCCCAATCAGGAGTTGGCAACTCCATCTCCTTCCCAGTAGCAGTAACAGTGCTATTATCCATGGGTTTGGGATGGGCATTGATGAGTCAGTCAGGACACCTGTTCAACTGTCTGCAGAACATAGAGCTCGGCAGCTGACCAATCAGGGGAGGGCTATGGAAGCAGGCAGGCTATGGAAGCACATTTTACCCCTTTTCACCCCCTTGGGTGTCAAATTTCTAAAAAAAAAAAAAATCCCTTCAGTGTGTGTGTTTATGTAACCAAAACTTTGGGTTTCTAGATCCAGTGGTTTGCGCTGAACGTTGATGAGTCAGTCAAGACACTGGTTTGACAGACAGTCAGACAGGTAGGTAGGTAGGTAGATAGTTGGTAGGTAGGTAGGTAGGTAGGAAGGAAGGTAGGTAGGAAGGAAGGATTGAATACTACCAGGGGTCGTTTTGTAGAAAAATAGGTGGTGGAGCTCATCCAGGGCTTGTTATGCAGCTGCACCTACTATTCAATGGACAAGGTGGGAAGGAGGAGGTGGAATTGTCAGAAGGGTTCAGGAGCTGCGCGTCTGTGAGCTCCCGCTGAATCTGAGGCCTGGATACTGCCCTTTCTCTGGTAAATGATATTTAGTTCTTGAACTAGGTAAGAGAAAATTCAGACTGCAATGTGCAAGTGCTAACAACATGTGCACAAAAACAGTCAGGCATGGTTCTGTGCTTGTTATGAACTTAGTCAGAAAGTATCAACGTGATATGATCAGGAGATCACCTCACATATAATTCAGGCTGTTCAAACAAGGTATGTTTGCCTGGTGACCATATTTGTTAAGAACATGAGAAGTCACGTTGTATCAGGCCAATGCCCATCCTGTCCAACACTCTGTGTCACACAGTGGCCCAAAAACCCAGGTGCCATCAGGAGATCCATCAGGGGGCCAGGACACTAGAAGCCCTCCCAATGATGCCCTCCCAAGGATCAAGAATAGAGAGCATCACTACCCCAGACAGAGAGTTCCATCTTGTTCTCTGAAATTCTCAGCCTGCCTAATTGTGGTAGATGATTTTACGTTGATGTTTCCTGACAAAGAACACCTCTCCCTCTCTCTCTCTCTCTGAGTGAGTGGGCATCAATGTGGCAGATGAGGTTCAGTGTGGCCAAGTGCAAAGTAATGCACATTGGAACCAAAAATCCTAGCTATAAATACAAATTGATGGGGTGTGAACTGGCAGAGACTAACCAAGAGAGAGATCTTGGGGTCGTGGTAGATAACTCACTGAAAATGTCAAGACAGTGTGCGATTGCAATAAAAAAGGCCAATGCCACTCTGGGAATTATTAGAAAGGGAATTGAAAACAAATCAGCCAGTATCATATTGCCTCTGTATAAATCAATGGTATGGCCTCATTTGGAGTACTGGGTACAATTTTGGTCACCGCACCTCAAAAAAAGATATTATAGCATTGGAAAAAGTGCAAAAAAGGGTAATTAGAATGATTAAAGAGTTGGAACACCTTCCCTATGAAGAAAGGTTAAAATGCTTGGGGCTCTTTAGCTTGGAGAAACGTCGACTGTGGGGTGACATGATAGAGGTTTACAGGATTATGCATGGGCTAGAGAAGGTAGAGAAAGAAGCATTTTTCTCCCTTTCTCACAATATGAGAACTCGTGGTCATTCAATGAAATTGCTAAGCAGTCAGGTTAGAATGGATAAAAGGAAGTACTTCTTCTCCCAAAGGATGATTAACAGGTGGAATTCTTTGCATATTAGGCCACACACACCCTGGAGCTTACAGTAGACCCTATATAAACACTATTCTTGTATTTCTGCTCTCAAATAACTACATATGAATATTTGCAGTCTATGATATATTGGGAGGAATCCACAAATAAACTAGAACTCACCAGTATAAATTGCTTTGGTGGTGGTGATGGTGGGGTGCTTTTAGAATTCTTTGCTGAAAGTGTATTAATTTTGTTGTTAAATTTATTAACTTTGAATTTGTTAAGTTATGTTGTGTGACAAAGGCCGCCCTGAGCCACTTGTGGGAAGGGCGGGGTATAAATCTTAAATAAATAAATAAATAAATAAATAAACATCTGTACTGGATGCTGAAGTTTGAATTCATTTTCTTCTTTAAGTAATCCACTAGATGTCAGTGCAGAGTGCTGAAATGGAGTTTCTGTACCAATTATGTATTAGAACACAAAGTAGCCAAAGTTAAAACTGGGATACTGGAGGGAGGGGAGGTATGGTTCTGGTTGTTTGAGGTGGGTTAGAAGAAATTTGGACTTGTAGAGCGTAAATTGATCAGTGTGTTTTTCCCAGTAGTGAGCTACCTGTTTGCCATAATCTTGGTAGTCTGCAGTATTAATAGAACAGTATTATGTCTTTTAGCTGGTGTTATTTTGGAGTGTGGCTGAATTGAGTTTTTTGTAGTTAGCTGTGTTCTCAGACAATACACTAATTATGCTTAAGGCCTGCTGAGCTTCATTTCACCACTACCAGACGTAGCATGCAGAAGGTTTTGAAACTATTTTTTTCAGCAGTTGTACCTTATTCCTAAAATTACCTATGGCCATGAATAATTTTTCCTCCCTTTATACATTACAGAATATGGGTTACAGATAAAGGCAGGAAAACCGGGATATTACTGAGGAATGTAAAAGGTAGTCTGTACAAGCTGGCTTCATGTGATGCTGTCAGTTTTAAAGCTAGTCAATTCATGAAGTGGATCTTGGAGCCCAACCTGTTATGTTTTAAGCTCTTCTACAGGGCCTCAATATGTTTACTTTGGTGTTCTTTGGAACATCAGAAATGTATGCATAGGGGTCAAAGGGAGACCTCCTGTCTCCCTTTGTTTATATGCTAATAGGAGCAGTGGGACAGTGAGATAAAGTTGCTCAGAAAAGATTTCTTTTTATCCCAGGTACACTCAAACATCCCCTTGTCTCCATTGGTCCCTCCCTCCCACCAGCAGGTGGCCCTCCAGTACCCTGTGTATGTGCTTGAGAATCAATGTCCTGTCTCCCTGCAAATACAGCTCTATTTCTTCTCTCTGTTTCATCTGAATGGACTGGTCAGGTGCACCCTGGCCAGTATTCTGTGCATCTGTTTGCAGCACAGGGCCCCTCTCCCTGAGAGCAAGGATGAAGAACCCTGAACAACTGATGTGGATGATTTTTCTTCATTATGGTACACCTTCTGATGCTTGACATCTGTTTCCTGATCCCAAAGCTCTTATTGCTTATACAACTGGTTCCTTCCTTCATTATCACATGAATTAATGGTACATGACAGTGCCTTACTGTTATGTGACTTCTTGTCACATGGTTGTGATGTCATGTGACTGCATTACGTGGCTGCAGCTACATGGTTCCTTGCTGCCATCTGGGAATTCAAGATGGGTCCTAGATTGGGAAGGCTGGAAGATCACTGATGTGAGCAACTGTGTATTCATATGATGGGTTCTGAAAAGAGAAGCTGGCTTAAATTAAATAATTTGAGGACAATATGTGGATTTACTATTATAATTTTTCAGATTCTTTTACAGCATTTGCTCATTTCTTTTGTGTGTGTGTGTGCGCTCGCACGTACCTGGGAAGTGTTTTGTTGTTGTAGGATGCAAAGCACAATGCCATAACTATTAACCCTATTCAGGTGTCACATTTTCCCTCTTGAATTTTTGTAGTTGCAGAAAAGTTTGAAATGACTTCCTTGTTTACATTCCTACGCTTTGCTCTTGTCCTAGAATGCAATAGGCCAACTATTTGTGTTGCTTCAATGAATTTTGTTTACAAGCCAAATTACATAAACATCTGGTCTGTTCTGTAACATATGGAGTATCAAAAGCCTTAAAATTTGCTGATAAAAATAACATGAATAGATAATGGGAGACTTCAGCCAAATACTATATTTTAAGAGCTTCTCATATTCACAGTTCTTTTGATACAGTACCAGGAGTTGAGGGACCCAGAATAAAATAAACCTGGAACTTTCTTTTAGGAGTATGTAGTGTGGCTCAGTGGTTGCATTTGCATTGCCCAGTGTTTTGTGACTTCTGAAACCTGTGTGGAAGAATAGGTATCTTGCTTGGCAAAATTTTAGCCTGCATTCCATCCGATATACCCTGATGAGCTCCAAATGCATATAAGGTACACTGTAAAATGGCTGCAATTGTTTGATCTAGCTCCCAGCTCTAGGGATGTTTCAAGTTGGCAATAGTGTGATAAACTGAGGTTCAGGAAGCTTATCCATATAGTAGCACCATATACTGGCATGAAGGTTGGATTTTGCTCCTTGAAAACTGCAGGAGAAGAAGACTGCAGATTTATACCTTGCCCTTCTCTCTGAATCAGAGTCTCGGGCCCTTTCTGCTTTTGTGTTTACTATGGCTCTCGCCTCCCACCTCTGTCATTTCAAAAACCTGCTTCCATATTCACTCACACTCTCACCCCACTTTTCCATTGGATTTTGAAATTCCTTCCACATCTTTCCCCCAGCATTCTGCTGTCACTCCACTGTATCTCTATAGTTTCCAAGAGTGATTTTTCAGAGGAGCATTTCCCCCTCCTCTTCTTAATTCGCTTCCAAGCCTTTAAAAGTATAAACATTTCCTTGGATTTTTCCCCTTCCCTCCCCTGGCAGGCTAATTGGTCTGTTCTTATTGGTCAGTTTCACACTAGGCATATTTTTTTTAAATAGGAGATTAAGAAAGCAATTGCCTTTGTCTGACTCATTTGCAAGAACATCAGGTTAGCTTGGTTGGTTAAGATGCTGAGTTATTGCATGAAAGTTTGATTCTGTTTTGGGACAATGTTGTATTTGAAAAAAAAAGGTTTTCTTTTAAATTGATACTGACCACAAACTTTTCAAATGTGAGAATTATGCTGCAGAACCTACTTTGTGGCAGCAGCAGCCTCTTTCCCTTTTATCATCTCGTTTCTAAATAACAGTGAGGGGAACTCAGGCTGCAAAGCACTGACATCTCCACTTCCCCCCTCTCTCACTAAATTCTTAAAGCAGTGTCTGCCAGTGTGCTTTTTTATCCAGCAAACTCCTTGGCTACTGATGGGGGGTGGGGTGGACGGGACGGTAATAGTGATTCCACAGTAAATTCAGCTGGAAGAATCTCCTATTTCAAAAGGCATGCCCAGTGTGAAACTAACCAATCAGGAGAAACCAATCCCAGAACATTACCCAGGTTTTTTCATTGATATGTAGAATATATACATCTCAATTCTCAATAGAAATCGGAATGAGAGAGAAAGATGTAGAATGCAGGCACAGCATTTGAAGTAAACTCCAATCAGCTTGATTTCAGTGAAAGTCAGAAGTAAGCTGTGTATGCAGAATAGACCTCGGAGCAGCTTACAATCTTCTTTATCTTCTTCCCCCACAACAGACACCCTGTGAGGTAGATGCGGCTGAGAGAGCTCTCACAGAAGCTGCCCTTTTAAGGACAAATTATGCAAGAGCTATGGCTGACCAAAGGCCATTCCAGCAGCTGCAAGTGGAGGAGTGGGGAATCAAACCCAGTTCTCCCAGATAAGAGTCTGTGCACTTAACCACTACAGCAAACTGATCTGATGTGCTAGCAAGGAATCAGTAGCATATAATCCTGTACTCTTCTGTTTTGACCCCTTGGTTAGGATGTACATTAAAATTAAAATCCATGGTTCGTTGGCAGAATCTGTAGATTCTGTCTGCTCTGACTTTAATGCAGCATGAAATTGAAGCATCTGTTATTTAACCTGTGAGCATGCACCCTAGAGTTCTTAATACTTCTTTACATTTAAGTAACATCTTTATGTTTAATAATCTGAAAGTTCACACTCAAAACTATATATAACTTCTCTGAAATTAATCTGTATAGTCATTTGAATTGTTCTCATTTATTCTGTAGCAGGTGTTACCTGCACCTGCTTGAAAGCATTTCAAAAACTCAGAGGCTGTAAGTTGGAGCCAAAGTCTTCAACCCAAAGGTATTCATTTTCTATTTGAAATTTGTATTGCAGTGTACATAAGATAGTCAAGACTGCAGTTACAGGAGTTGGTCCAGCTGTCTGATTTATGAGGCTCACTCCTGCATACTGTATCCTGCAAAATCAACTATCACATTTGCATCGCAACAAGAGGTTTTCTAAGACACAGTATGTGGTGAAGAGCACTACATATTGGCAAGCAAAACTGATCCTTTGCAAGTCGAGAGCTACAGAATGGCTTAATTTCCAAAGCAGTACCTATGGGCCCTAGGACTAAGAACCATATGTGCTATGGCGGCATATGGATTTGTATGCTTAAATCAGACTTGCATAGCAAAAACAGGAGCCAAGAGCTTTTTGTAACATTAATTCCCAGATGGTTAATTGGAAGGTAACTATAGGTTACAGGAATTCAGTGTTTAGTTGCCAGACTGCTGGGTTTGTAATATTAAGACATTATAGAGATGAGGATATGGGATCAGCCCCAATCTTACCAGGTGCCTTTGAAAAAATACTCTGTCTTCAGCTCTCCACCTGTAACATGGAAATAAAAACAATCTTCCAGATTTTGGGAAATCTGGACCACATACTCTTGTCTGCCAGTAGAGAGTCTTACTTTTAAATAGGGTTGAACAAAACTCAAATAGTTTGTTTCCTGTTTTCATAAGGATGTATATTTTTGCCATTTTGTAAAAGTTGGCAGGACCCTAAAATGAAAGAATATTTTTGTGAATCTTTATTTGAAAACCACTTTTTCCAGCTTCAGAACCGTGCACAGTGAAGCAGATGGATCCTGTATGTTTTTATTTCCTTCATATGGTGGGGTGAAGTCAGATAGTTCTACTGTTTCAAGGGAGGGTGATTTAGTAGCAGCACAATTTAGCTAGGTACTGTCTAGGTCTAGGAGGAGGAGCCTGAGGCTGGATAATAAGACACCTTCCTTGCTGAACAGGTGATGTGCAGGATTATATCACCTTTCACCAAACGTTTGTATGTGTGCAGCCCAGTTTGCAGCCATGTCCTTATTCTGAACAGCTGAAAACAAAAGTTTATCAGTATCTTATTTATTTATATATATACTTTCTTTATATCATGCCTTTCTTTACAACAGGCACCCAAAGGGGCTTAAATCATTCTAATTTATATTCTACCTTTGTATCATATAAGTAACAGTTATCATAGTTAATGGTTTTATAGTGAAATACATTATAAAAAAATAAAATGGTGAAAACTAAAACTGTTGAAATAATGGAAAAAATATGAGAAATCTGCCTTTGCAGATGCATATTTTATATAGAACTTCCTATATATATAGTGATGGTTAAGAAACAAACCACCAAAAAATTAGGAGATATTAGAAATATCCACTGGCAAACATACACCTGTATCAAATGATCATTCCAATATACTTACAATTAGATCTCCTGCAGTGTATACAAGTTCTACTTGTACATTATATGTTTCATCATGAAAGTCATACTGGTAAACAGGATGACAGTGAGTCCTACTTAAGTCACTGGCATTTTGTTAAAACATCATTTCCCATCAAATAAATGAGCATCTGAGAAGAAAAAACACAATATATTATCTCTGAAATGGGTGGTGGAGTGGTGGAATGGGTGTCCTGTAAAAACCACTGGAAAATCATGTAATTACAGAAGAAATATTTTTTCCAGGGGTAGGGAAAAGCTATGTTTTTGTTGTTTGTCCCCTTCCCCTTTTCTAAAATGTATGCAGCTATCTCTGGGTTGTTGTAATTTTTAGTTCAGTCTGCACCTGTGGCCTTTGGACCTAATGTTTATGACAGATGGACTGGACTATATTTGAAGAATTTATTGTAGAATCCTTCTGTATATATCTGTGCCATGATAGACACTGGACATGGCCCATGGGTATATTTATCAGGCTTCCTATCCACATTGTTCCTTCCATGTCTGTATACTTTGAGCCCAAAGCTTCATTTTGTATAGGACAAAGCACTAAGAATGAATCCCTATTTTTATATTTTCCTTATCTGTGGAAGAATTTGGTGGGATCTGCTACTGAGAGGGCACAGAATCACTGATAATAGAATAATGTAGAAGAAACAAGAAATACAATATAACAGAGACACTAACAGTAAAATGGATGAACTGCTGCTCTACCCCCCACCCCGCATTAGACATATATGCAAAGTATCACCAATCCATGAGTCAACCACATTAACTGCAGCATTTACACACATGTGCAGTAGCACACAACCAGGGAGAACTAATAACGGCATAACTGTTAAAAGGGGAGAAACTAATACTTGTACAACAGGGCTCAACTCACCAGCGGCTTCACTAGGGCGGGGCCAAGGGGGCCATCAGCCCTCACCCAGAGCATTCTCATTGGCCCCAGGCACTGACCCATGACCCCCCCCCCCCAACAGGAAGGGGCTGGCCCTGGGACTAGAACGCTGCTGCTGTGTGTGGGCTGGCCGGGATTCTGAAACCGGGGCCGCGCTGCCGCCGGCTCAGCTAAAAGCGTGTGGGTGAGTGGGGGAAACTTAAATGCTGCAAAACTGGTATCTTGGATTACGGGGGCTGGTCATGTGACCAGAGGGTGGATGAGGGAGGGGCCATGTGAAGTGGGCGGGGTTGTGTGCGGAGGGGGTGACGCAGCCCTCCAAAAGGGGTGATGCCCAATGGGGGGGGTGACTTGAATCAGTTACACCCCAGGGTGCAACCCACCCTAGTGACGCCTCTGCAACTCACACAAAGGTTTGAAACCCTTCATAACACAAATGGAAATAAGCAGCCTGTATACCCAAAATCTTTTCAAGGAAAAAAAATATGGGAGGAAGGAACAATGAAAGACCATTCAAATCACAACAGGAAGCCAGCTCCATATTCCAGTCACTGGGAGGAGGCCCAGGAATAGAGGCTTGAGTCCCACCCAGTGTTCCTACTAAACTACACTAGTGTGTGAGGTACAATTTTTTTTAGCCTTTAGCAGACAGATTTTTGGCTCAGAGCAGGGTGATGAAATTCTCTTCTGTTTTCTTCTCTGGGGCTGCTGCTGCATTGCAGCTTGCTTTCACTTGGCTCCCTTATCACAAAGGAGAGATACAAAGCCAAGCCTCCTTCCCTCCATTGGCTGAGGTCTCCTTCCTTCCTCATCCTTTAGGGAGCAAGCGGGAAGGAGGGAAGAAGTGTGAGAGAGTGCTCACTTGCACAAGAGAAGAAAGTTGGAGTCCCATGGACACCTTTAAAATAACAAAGTTTTATTTGAGGCATAAGTTTTTGTGTGCATGCATGCTTCTTCAGAAGTAGTGAGGGGGGATTCTTTTGACAAGAACAATTTACATTGACATTGTCCTGCTCTGCTGTTGACTTTGAGACTTGATATCTCTGTCTGTCTGTCTCTTTCTCTCTCACACACATACACACATTAAAAGGAAGGGACATAGCAAAGAGATGTGTTAGGATAAGAGGAAAGGGGAATTAAAAGGAAATTATTTTGGTTTATTCTGAAAAAAATGGATTAGATTTCTCTGTGCCTAGCTGGGATTTTATTTTCTTTGAAAAAGACCCTGATTAGAAATTAGAACACATGGATTGGATTCCATTGTTGGATTAGGTTCCATTTCAGTTCACCAAAGCCAAAATCAGGAAAATTAGGTCTCAGAATCTCAGTGATAAAGCCAATTTCAGTGAAACTGTACAAGATCTAATTTCATCTTTTAAATCTACAGTAAATATCAATGCCATTTTCAGTTTTATTAGCCAAATTTGTAACCATGTGGATAAAAGATTCCCTGAGAATGAATTACAGGATTAGTGTGTATTTAGTAAAGATTATCAAATCTCTCCAATTTGGAGAAGTTTTCCTTTGGGAATCCAGAGCTTTGAAGATTAGCTAAATTTTACTGTATTATATTCTAGAAAGATTAATCATATTATAAAGAACTTCATAAAGAGTATTTAGACTTCAAATTAATTACTGCAGAGAAGATAAAAGCTGGAGCAATGGAAACCTTTCAGGACATACTAGCATTTACATGACAACAAGAAAAATTCAGCGTACTAATCATTTCCTAGATGTTTGTGAAACCTTTCAAGCCTCAAGTGCTGATTGCAAGAAAGATTGTAGTTTGATGAATGTCATTAAAACTAAGATTAGGAATTGGTTAGATATAGATCACCTGACAAATGTAATGAGAATTAAACTGCATGTGTCTAATGGGAATAATATTAATATTGACAGTGTTTACAGTTTCTGGAAAACAGAAAGGAAGAATAGACAAATTAAAACATTTTCTGTAATTAAATACGACTTGATTATGTTTTCACTTATAAAGTTGAAACCATTCTTAAAATATAGTTTATTCTTAAAATATAATTTAAAATAGTTATTCTTAAAATATAGTTTAAAATAATTATTTCTGAGAATTTTACATGGTTATGGTAATAATTTTCTTTAAAAACTAATTTATGCAATAGTGAAATGTAGGCTTGCTCACAACTTTAATGATAATAGATCTTTTGTCTCACAAAGTAGAATTTTTGCTCACAACACTCCACAGCTTAGAGGAAACATTGATTGCACTGTGTTACTAATGATCCCCCATAAAGGACAAGTCCCCATCTCACTGTAGGTATCCATTTTATCTCTGTCCCAAGGAGCAGAATTTGAGAAGATTTAAATAACTGGATTTGGAAAAGGTCATATTCCATGAGCTTTGCTTTACTCTTGGCGATTTGGATCAGCCCAGTGTATTCTGGACATGTCTACTGCACTAACTGAGGCAAAATAATTGTCTTTTATGTCTGTCTATGGAATAAGAAGCTGGCTATAATAAATATGCCAAGTATAAAAAGACTAGGTTTTGCTTAGAATAGGACACAGTTGTTGAATTTCAGATAGGACAAGTATGCATGGATGGTGTATATTCCTTTAGGGTTACTACTTGATGTTTAAGGGATGTATGAAGCATTACAAAAAAGTTAAATGAGCATGCAATTTTCATGTATTCTAGATTCTGTTTGCTGAGTGCTGAAGAATGCAAAAGCACTTTTAGTATTATGGCTATCATTTTACAATCATAAGAATACTCTCCTGGAAGCAAGCCCTACTGAATAGAATGGGACTTATTTCTGAGTAAACTTGCTTAGGATAGCACTCTTGGCATAACTTTGATATTAAATGGGTTGATAGAAAATTTTTGATTCATAGGGTAGTGATCCATAATAGGAAAGGTGCAGGAGGAAAATTTTACTAAGCATTTTGAACATTGTATATCTTTTACTGCCTGATTGTAAAGTTCAAACAAAATTTACAGATCTGTTCCTATTATTAATGCATTATAAGATAGTAGATGTAAAAAAGAACTGTGAGCCTAGGCATTTTACAAGCATGAATCACATTTTTACTGGGTATGTTTTCATGTTTTCATATTATTCGGGTACATGTTGATCTCTTATGTCACTGACTAGTATAAATTACTCATCCTTTTTAATGAAATGTCATTTGAGCATTTTGTTTGGTAAGACAAAGCAACAAAAAGTATGTGGCAGAAGAACAGAATGTATTATTTATGTCATTCAAAGAAAACATGCACGTGTAATATTCTTCCTGTTACTGATTATTTATCTCACATTGGCATAAAATGCTAAATTGTGTGTTTATGTGGAAGAGCTATATTTGGAAAGGTTATATATTCCTGTTCCACTGAAATTAGTCTAATAAGAGTTATCTTTGTATCACATAGCATACAGCAAGACTGATGTAATGTTGAATTTAGGAAAGACATCACAAAATTCTAGAGCTCAAAGAACTAGCATGTTGTATTCTAGTCCAACTGCACTGGGACAAAACTTAACAATAATAACTTCTGAAGATAGCCTATAATTTATATCAACTCCCACGCATCGAGCAGGCCACACACTGGATTTGATTTTTGTGGCGGGGTATCTGTGGATCTGGAATCTGTGAAGCCAGTACCATGGTCAGATCACTTCGCCCTGAAGGTCCGGTTAAGCATGCTGAACCCTCCCTGTTTAGGTGGCAAGTGGATTTATGCTCGCCCAAGGAGCCAAATGGACCCTGAGCAGTTTCAGGAGGCTCTGCAGGATCCAAAGCCCCCTTGCAACTCATTAGATGAGCTGGTGGAGGACTGGCATAGCCCATTCTCTGAAGCCATAGATGAGATTGCCACCTGGCACCCTCTCTGCCCTTCTGCCAAATGAGCTCCATGGTATAACCTGGAGCTCCATGGAATGAAGTGAGAGCTGGGATGGCTAGAGCGAAAGTGGTGGCGTATCCATGATGAAGCATCAGGAACATCTTATATAGGATGCTTATGAAAGCCTATGGAGTGGCAGTGAAGGGATTTTTATGCAGCCTCCACTGTGTCTGTGAACTCGCGCCCAGCCCAATTATTTAGGATTATTCGATCATTAACTACCTTGCCACAGAGCAAGTAAAACAGTAAGGAATTAGATGCTGGCTGTGAGGGTTTTGTGAATATTTTGCAGATAAAATCATGTCACTCCATCAGAATTTCCTGACCACACTTGATGCAGTAAGAACTGGAAGCCCCTTGTCCATCTTCTAGTTTTTGTCTGGACCATTTCAGCTCTCCCAGGAGGATGTTGACAGGGTCCTGTCAGCTGTGAGACCTACCACCTGCCTCTTAGATTTATGCCCATCCTGGCTGGTCAAGGCCTGTGGGGATGGGGCTCGGGGTCCCCTGGAAGAGAATGACAACTTTTTCCTTTTATCAGGGGTTTTTACCAGTGGGATTGAAAGAGGCAGTGGTAGGGCCACTCTTGAAGAAACCATCATTGGACCCATTGGTTCTATTCAACTACCTCTCAGGATCGAACCTACCGTTCCTCGGTAAGGTAGTTGAGAGAGCAGTTGCCGAACAACTCCAGGCCTTCTTGGATGAAGCATTTGTCTTGGATTCATTCATCCAGTTTCTTCTGACCTGGCCGTGCTAGAGATGGCATTGATCACTCTCACAGATGACCTCCGGAGACATCTGGATTGAGGTGGATCGGCATTGCTGTTATTGTTAGATCTGACAGCAGCATTTGATACGGTTGATTATGATCTTTTGACCTACTGCCTCTCCGACATAGGAGTGAAGGGGACTGCCTTACAATGGTTTTCCTCCTTCCTCCAGGTTGGGGACAGAGGGTGGCAATTGGTGACACTGTCTCCCAGCGATACCCATTAGAATGTGGAGTGCCACAGGGAGCAATCCTGTCAATGTTTTTTAACATCTATATGTGCTCCCTTGCCCAGTTAGTACGGAGGTATGGGTTGGGCTGCCAATGACACCCAGCTCTATCTGTTGATAGATGGCCACCCAGACTCTGCCCTAGAAAATCTTGGCTGTGCGCTCAAGGCCATGATGGGGTGTTTGCAACAGAGCTGACAAACTAAATCCATCTAAGATGGATTTCCTGTGTCTGGCCCGGGGCGGAATAGGTACAGGAATTAGACTCTCAACCATTGGCGGAGCACTTCTGTCACCAGCGCCGAGGGTTCAGAGCCTTGGGGTGATCATGGATGCTTCATTGTCTATGGAGGCCCAGGTAACCGCAGTAGCCAGGTCTGCCTTTTACTATCTACAGTAGGCGAAACAACTGGCTACCTACCTATCTGTACAGGATCTGGCCAAAGTGATCCACGCAATGGTCACTTCCAGACTAGATTACTGCAATTCACCCTACATGGGCTTGCCCTTGAATGTGATCCAGAAACTCCAAATGGTGCAGAATGCTGCAGCACACCTGCTTGCTGCAGTGCCTATATGGGCATGCATGCAACCATTGCCCTCCCCCCCCCCGGGAAAGCCTTATGCTCCATGGATCAACATCTGCTGGTAATCCCTGGCCAAAAAGAAGTCCACTTAGCCTTAACCCAGGCCAGGGCAATCTCTGTCCTAGCTCCTACCTGGTGGAACAAGCTCCCATTGGAGATTAGGGCCCTGTAAAGACTGTTGCAGTTCCACAAGACCTGTAAGACAGAGCTGTTCCACCAGGCATTCAGCTGAATTGGTGGACATTTTGTTATCCTGTGGTCTCCCTGCTGCAGGGACCCTGATGATATAACTCTGCTAACCCATCTATCTTATACCAGCTGGGGGATGTATAGAAGGAGTGGCAGCAATTGATATCACCAACAGCAGAATTGGAGTTTGTTTTTAGATTGTTATATTGCTTTTAGATTGTATACTGTTTTATAATATGTATTTGATTTTAATCTTGTATTATTGACTTTTGTTACCTGCCCAGAGCCTATTTGGGAAAGGGCAGGCTATAAATTAAAAATAATAAATAAATACATATAAAATATTAAGCACTATTGTTAGTAGGAGATTTTACTTTGAACAGTCACTGATAGTAGGAGGCAGTAAAGTGAGAATCATGAAGGAGCTGCCAAGACAAGTGATAAACGACAGGAGAACATACAAAAAGTTGACAGAAAAACTGAAAGACAATGGCACGAGGTTCAGATGGATAATACCCGAAGGTTTGAGTTTTGAACTTCAGGGGAAGAGAGTTACAATTACAAATGCTCAGGAGTTGAGTAGATTTTTTGAAGAAAATAAAGAATTTGCACCATGATGGATTACAAATTACTGTCTTGGAACGTTAATGGACTAAATTCACCACAAAAAAGAAGGGCAACATTTCATTGGATCAAGAAGCAAAATTGTAATATAATTTGCTTGCAAGAAGTACACATTAAATAAAAGGATTATAAATTTTTATGGAACAAACAATTGGGAATGGAATTTTTTTCATTAGCTGAACAGAAGAAAAGGGGAGTAGTTTTCTATATTAAACAAGAATTGGAGCCAAAGTTAGTATTTAAAGATAAAGATGGAAGATTTATAGCAGTTGAGACAATATTAAGTGGGAAAAGAACATTGTTATTGGGACTATATGCACCCAACGGTGCAAAGGATGCTTTTTTCAAAGACATTATACAACAGTTGGATGAGTTGACTTATGATCAAATACTCTTAATGGGAGATCTTAATGGAACAGTCGAGAACTCAATGGATAGATCTGGAGGGGAAAAAAGCGATGGGAAAGAAGGGAAACTGCCAAAGTCTTTCTTTGAATTAGTTAAACAAGAAAACTTAGAAGATATATGGAGGAAGTTTAATCCTGAAGTGCGGGACTATACTTTTTTTTCTGCAAGACATAAGACTTTTTCCAGAATTGACATGCTGTGGGGAACTAGAGACTTAGGTCTCATAACAAGGAAGATAGAGATTTTACCTAAAATTGGGGCTGATCGTAACCCAATAATGTGGATTACAAAATTGTCTAAAAGATTGAGGAGATGGAGACTGAATGAAGATTTACTACAGAGCAAAGAAACAGTGGCATTTCTAGAAAAAGAAACTAAGGACTTTTTCCAAGTGAATGATAAAGAAGTTATTGACTTTCAGATGGTCTGGGATGCTTATAAAGCAGTAATGAGAGGGTTGTTGATTACTCTGAACAATAAAGACAAAAGGAAAAAAGAAAAACAATTATTGGATATTCAAAATGAAATAAAGAAAAAAGAAGGGGAGCTGAGAAAAAGACCAGGGAAAAAGAAAATTCTAAGGGAAATTTCAATATTACAAACTCATTTGAGACATTTGTTAAACAAAGAAGTGGAATGGAATCTGAAAAGGCTTCAGCAGAAATCGTTTGAAGGGGCAAATAAGACGGGAAAGTATTTGGCGTGGCAATTGAAGAAAAAGAGAGAAAACAAAATAATTAGTAGGATTGTGATAGATGGAAGAGAAGCAGTTACTCAAGAGGGAATAAAAAGAGAATTTTTTAAGTATTATGCCAAGCTGTTTAAAGGTGCTGAAGTTAAGAGAGAGAAGGTAGATGAATATCTACAAAAATTAAAAATTGAGCCCCTAACTGAAAATATGAGAAAAGTCTTAAATGACCCAACTGAAAAAATAGAAATTGAAGCAGCAATCAACGAGATAAAAAATGAGAAAACTCCCGGGCCAGATGGATATACAGCTAAATATTTTAAAACTTTTAAGGATGAATTAGTACCAAAATTGCAGAAGTTGATGAATGTAATAAGAACAGAAGGGAATGCACCAAATACATGGAAAGAAGCCGTTATTTCCTTGATACCCAAAGAAGATAGAGATGCCACAAATGTGAAAAACTACAGACCAATTTCGCTTTGGAATAACGACTACAAAATATTTACAAGAATTCTGGCAGAACGACTTAAACAATATTTGATAAATTTTATAAAGTAAGATCAAGCTGGTTTTCTTCCCAAAAGACAAATAAGAGACAATATTAGAACTGTTGTAAATATTGTAGAATATTATGAAAGACATCCAGAAAAAGAAGTAGCATTATTCTTTGCGGATGCAGAGAAAGCATTTGACAATTTAAACTGGGACTTTATGTTTGCAGTAATGGATAAGATGAAGCTTGGAGAAAGCTTTATAAGAATGATAAAAGCAATATATTCTGAACAAAGGGCAAGGTTGTGTGTGAATGCAGATCTTACAGATGAAATGAAAATCAGCAAAGGTACTAGACAAGGCTGCCCGCTTTCACCATTGTTGTTCATAATGACTCTTGAGATTTTATTGATGCAGATTCAAGAAGAAAAAGATCTAGAAGGATTACAAATAAAAGGCTATACCTACAAGTACAGAGCATTTGCTGATGATATAATGTTTATAAATGAAAACCCCATACAAGTTACACCTTTGTTATTAATGAAAATACAAGAGTTTGGGGAGTTGGGGGGACTTTACATAAATAAAGAAAAATCTAAACTTTTGTGTAAGAATATGCAGATAAATAGACAACAAGAATTACAAAGACTAACGGGCTGTGAAGTTACCTCTAAGGTAAAGTACCTAGGGGTAGAGATAACAACGAAAAATATTGATTTGTTTAAGAATAATTATGAGAAGTTATGGCATAGAATAGAGGAAGATGTGCTAAAATGGAACAAGCTCAATTTGTCATTGCTGGGCAGAATAGCTGCAATAAAAATGAATATTCTACCAAGGATAATGTATCTGTTTCAAACTATTCCCATTGTGAAAGATGCTAAACTGGCGAAGGAAAATTTCAGAATTTGTGTGGGCTGGGAAGAAACCAAGGATTAAAATGAAAATCTTGACAGATGCAAAAGAGAGAGGTGGATTCCAATTACCAGATTTGAAATTGTATCATGAAGCAGTTTGTTTAGTATGGATGAAAGAATGGATAACATTGTTAAATAAAAAACTTTTAATGTTGGAAGGCCATGGAAAAAAAATTGGCTGGCATTCATACTTATACTATGGAAAAAAGAAGATGGATGGCCTTTTCTCTCACCATTATATAAGAAGTAATCTACTAAATGTATGGATAAAGTATAAGAAATATGGTGATGAGAGGAGACCTTTGTGGATAGTGCCAGCTGAAGTGATAAAGATAACGGCTAAAACAGCCAAAGAAAAACGGCTATCATACAATCAGCTACTAAAAATACAAAGTGGAAAAATAGAATTGAAAATTGCAGAAGAACTGAGTTACAAGTATGATTGGTTTCAAATGCAACAAATAAAAAGTTTGGTGGAGAATGATATCAAAACTGAAGGAATAAGGAAGGAGCAAACAGAAATGGAAAGAGTTCTGCTTGGAGATAATGAGAAATTAATTTCAAAAGTATACAAATTACTTTTACAATGGTCTACAGAAGATGACGTAGTGAAATCTCAGATGATAAAATGGGCAATTAATGTAAATAAAGAAATAAAGATGGAATCTTGGGAATATTTGTGGAAAAATTCTATGAAACTCGCAACATGTCATAGTATTAAAGAAAACTGTTTTAAGATGATGTATAGATGGTATATGACTCCAAAAAATTTAGCAAAGATGAACAACAAGATGCCAGATCGGTGTCGGAAATGTAAAAAGCACGAAGAAGGTTCTTTCTACCTTATGTGGTGGACTTGTGAAAGGGCTAAAATGTTTTGGCAAATGATTCAGCAAGAGATTTCTAAAATTTTGGGATATGAATTCAATAAAGTGGCAGAGACTTTTCTGCTGGGATTACAAATGGAAAAATTTCCAAAAGAAGACAGAACTTTAATATAGTACTTGCTCTCAGCTGCTAGGACATTGTATGCGCAGCTGTGGAAGCAAGAAAAAATACCAGAGAAATGGGATTGGATTACAAAAGTTATGTCATGGAGTGAAATGGACAAATTAACAAGAAAATTAAGAGACTATGATTTGGAACTTTTTAAGTTGGAGTGGAAGAAATTCAGAAGATACGTAGAAAAAGAGTGGAAAATAAAAGGACATTGGACAATCTTTGATAATGATTAAGGTTTTTAAAATAAGGATATAACTGTTGGTTGTTTTTTTTTCCTTTAATAGTTAAGTACCTTTAATATTTGTTTCCTTTAAGTAAATAACACTGGCGGGGGTCAAGTAGCGGGGGGAGGGGTGGGGGAAAAGTAAGATATGGGGCAGAAAGTTTTTTCTTTTACTTTAAGTTTTTATAAGTTGTAGATATAGTTTTGCTACCATATGTTACTAATAAAATTGTTTATTATCAAAACAAAAAGGGAGTCTTGGGACATCCTTAAAGATAAGCTAATTTGTACCAGCCTGAATTTGCATAAATTAAATCTCTGTTTAGCACAATCACTGTTTCTTCTGAAAGGGGCAACAACACATATATTACAATTTTGGATCATGCATATAATTCAGCTGGAGTCTGGTGTGTGTTTACTGATGTGGAAACTCCATGTGTTACCCCTTTCAGAAGAAATGGCAATCATGTATTTTGGGAAGATCAGGTGTGATGCATTTATGTCTCATTTATGTGGGACTCTTTCCCCCCTAGGTCCCATCCCAAGGCATGTTGGTTGTGGGGCTAGGAAGACCCCATCTCCGACACTGGTATTGATTAATGCCAGGTCCATCAATAATAAGATCGTTACTCTGCGAGATTTTCTCGTGGGGCAGCAGGTGGACCTGGCATGTATGACGGAGACCTGGGTGCGGGAAGCTTACCCCACCCAGGTTCTCTGCCCTCCACCAGTCTTGGACAAATGGGCGGGAAAGGGGGGAGTTGCTGTATTTGTCCGGGATTCTTTTTCTTTCAGGGTGCTTCCTGTCCCAAACATCGCCAGCACTGTGTCGGCCTAGTGTGGGAAGCTGAGGAGAGTTTGGCAATCTGGGTGGTGTACCGACCACCTACTGCACCACCAGAAAGCCTGCCTGCCCTGCTGGATACTGTGTCCACCTGGACTTTCCCAGGCTATTAGTTCTGAAGGATTTCAATGTCCATGTTGATGATGCAGCATATCATCAGGCACAGGACCTGGTGTCATCCATGGAGACACTAGAACTCAGCCAGTTTGTATCAGCTCCCACACAACAGGCCGGTCACACGCTGGATTTGATCTTTGAGGCAGGTATATTACCAGATCTGGTGACGGCGGAGCCAGTTCCATGGTCAGATCATTATGCCCTGAAAGCCCAGTTAGACCTGAAACTTCCCCCCTGTTCAGGCTGTGAGCGGATTTATGTTTGCCCGTGGAGCCAAATGGACCCAGAGCAGTTTCAGGAGGCTCTGCGGGATCCAATGCCACCTGGCGGGTCATTGAATGAGTTAATGGAGGACTGGTATTCCCGGATCTTCTTCGTGGTCTTTGTGCATCACACTGGTGGGAGTAGGCGCCAGCGCCGATCTCAATCGGTAAACTTCAAAAGCTGCGGATTTCCGCGCCGACGTCCCAGTGCCCAGAAGCCCCACCGCGCATGCTTACTGGGACGGGAGCAGACATCCCGCCAGTTCTCTTCTGACTGCCGCGCTGATCAGTCGATCTTTTCTGCTACGGTTGGTGAACTTTGTTTTTTGCTATTTTTTGCACTATTGTTAGTTTAGATAGTTGTATAGTATAGTTAGTATAGTTATAGTTAGCTGTTAGATAGATAGTTGTTAGTTGCGGGAGAGTGGGGTGTTTATTTTTCCCGCCCTTCGGGGCCCCCTCTCCCTCCTTTCATTTTTCCCGCTGCTATCTTTCCTTGTATGGAAAGACGGTGGGAATTTTTTCGCCGCTGCTCCTCGTGTGGGAGTAAAATTGCCCCTCCAGACGGGCACGCGTTGTGTTTGCTGTGCCTAGGCAAGCAACATCTGCCTGATTCCCATGTCCATTGTGCCAAGTTTTCGCAGCAAACCAGGAAGAACAGGGCGGCTCGACTTGCGGCGGCGCTGATGGAGCAGGCACTTTCCCCACGTCGACTGTCGTCGGAGCAGGCTGAACAGCCGACTGGTCAGTCGGACCAGTCGGCATCGAAACCAGTCAATACCGACCAGGCCCTTTCCGAAGCCGATCGCCCTCGGAAACGATGGGGCTCGGCTTTGACTTCGGAGTCCTCAGTGCCAGCGAAATGGCATAAGGAGGACAAAGGGGTGCCTGCAGACAAGGGGAAGAAGTCCAAGAAGCAGAGACATGGCAAATCGGCGACGCAGTCGGCCCCGGTGTCTCCATCGGATCCGACGGCTCCAGTCATTCCGCCACTCAAGCTCTTCGCTTCTCTGGTCCGCCAGCTGAGCACCCCTCTGGAATCGAGGTCGACCCAGCTTGTTATTTCGGACTCGGAGATCGAACCGGCCCAATGTGTCGGTGCCGATCGAAGCCCGCTCGGTCGACTCACCCCGCGCACGAGTAGCCCATTGGCTCGGGCGCGAGATCGGCCTCAGGATCGCTCTTCAAGCAGCCGCTCTCCTCGCTACAGAGAAGGGGACCGCTCGCCACGTGGAGCTGCAGCCCAGATCCCATGGGACCAACGGCAGTGGCAGTACTTGTACGGGGCCTACCCCATGCAGCCACCCTATCCGTGGCTTCCGCCGCGACAGATGGACTGGGACCAGGCATCGGAGACTTCGTATCGGTCCCGTACATCTTTTCGTACCCTGAAACAGGCTCCGTCGGTGTCGAAGCCCCTGGAGGTGCGTCGGAGGGAGTCTGATCAGAGCACCCCGTCAGTAAAGGTCAAGTCCACCCCGGCCGCACCGGTGTCTCCTAAGCCACTTCAGCAGTCTGAGCTGTCCGACTCCCCAGGAGAGTCTCCTAGGTCCCTGCAGGGTTCGTCGCCTGAGAGAGAGACCTCGTCGCATGATGAGCCGTCGCCTCCTTTGAAGACCTCGGAGGAGCAGCCCATTTCGCCGTTGGAAGACCTTAAGTCTTACGGTGATCTGATAAAACGGATGGCACAAATGCTTTCCCTCCCGACGGTTCAACCACAGCCGATTGTCACGCACACAGTCTTTGACATTGTCCAACAAGACACCTCCACTGCTGTAGCGCTGCCACTCACCAACGTTATGTTGCAGACTGCCAAGTCCTCCTGGGACAAGCCAGCATCCACGCCTGTGTCCTCCCGCAGGCTGGACCATATGTACAGGATCCAAGAGTCATCGGCCGAGTTCCTCTACGTCCATCCCAAGCCAAACTCGGTAGTGGTGTCGTTGTCCTCAAAGGTGAAAAAGACCCATTCCACGCTCCCCGACAAGGAGGGCAGGAAGCTAGACGCGATGGGCAGAAGGCTGTACTCTGCGGGTTCCCTGGGGGTCAAGATTGAAAATTATGCAGCTTGCATGGGCAGGTATCAATACGCCCTGTGGGACCAAGTATCTACCATTATGGGTTCCCTTCCGGAGCAGAGCAAGACCGCCCTAAGGAAACTACAGAAGGAGGGCATGATCTTGGCAAAGCAGCAACTCAACTCCGCCAAGCACTCAGGGGACACGTGTGCCAAAGCGTTGACTACGGCCATCTCTCTCTGTAGACACTCCTGGCTACGGTCCACTGCGCTTCAGCAGGATACGCAGGCCTATGTGGAGGACCTTCCATTCAATGGCACGGGCCTCTTCAGCTCAAATACAGATTCAGTCCTGCAAGAGCTGGATAAAAGTATTAAAACCTCCAGGAATCTGGGAGTGTCAGGGCCTCGTACACCAGCAAAGCGGCAATGGCCGAAGACGTGGCAAAAGAAGCCTTACTCGAAGTCGCCGGAAAGGCAGTGGCGTTTGAAACAGGCGACGTTTACCAGACCTCAGTACCAGGCTAAGCCCAAATACTCTCCTCCTTCTGCCAGACACCTAGGCAGGAGGGCACCAAGCAGCGCAAGCAGGGCCTTTGACTGCCTCCCATCTTTGGGTGGCCCTGTGGACTCGGACCTTATTCGCCTTGCCAGTTTTTTCCCTGCCTGGGCCCGTATCACCTTGGACCACTGGGTGTTGTCCATAATCCGGCGGGGTTATGGAATAGAATTCTGCAACCCCCCTCCCACCCCGACTTTCGTCTCTACCGCTCCTTCACAGACCCTTCGGGAGGAGGTTTGCTCCCTCCTCCTCAAGCAGGCCATCGAATGGATCCCCACGAACCAACTGCGACGCGGGTTCTACTCCTGGTACTTTGCGGTCCCGAAAAGGGATGGGGGCCTTCGGCCCATCATGGACTTGCGGGCTCTGAACGCGTTTGTAAGATGCGACAAGTTCAGGATGACCACTCTACCATACATCCTTCCTCTTCTGGGGCGGGGGGATTGGATGGCCACGCTCGACCTGAAAGATGCGTATTTTCACATCTCAATCCATCCCTTCCACCGGCAGTTCCTGCGCTTCACCGTCGGGGATGAACACTTCCAATACAGGGCCCTGCCTTTCGGGTTGTGCACGGCTCCGAGGGTGTTCACCAAGATTGCCGCCGTACATCGACGACTGGCTCCTGGTGGCGGAGACAAGGGAGTCGTTGTTGCAGCACATAGCAGTCACCCTAGCCTTGGTGGACGAGTTGGGGCTCCAGATCAATCAGAAGAAGTCCCATCTCCAACCTGCCCAGCGGGTGCAATTCATCGGGGCGATATTGGACACACAGGAGTGCAGGGCATTTCTTCCCCCGGACCGGGCAGACGCCATTATCCAGATGGTCGGGGCTTTCCAGCGGAATCCTACAGTCTCCGCGCGGAAGGTTCAGCACCTTCTGGGGCTCATGGCAGCCATGACGGCGGTGATTCCATTTGCGAGGTTGAGGATGCGGACTCTGCAGCTCTGGTTCTTACGAAGCTTCAAGTGCAATCTCGAACCACACTCTCGCCTGCTGACGGTGCCGCCGGACGTCTTGGCGTCTCTGGACTGGTGGGGACAGAAACACCACTTGGTGGAGGGGGCGCCTTTCCACAGACCAGTGCCCTCCCTCACGATCACGACGGACGCATCCTTGTGGGGCTGGGGAGCCCACATGGGGGGCGTGTGCGTGGGAGACCGATGGCCAAGCCAACATGCCCAGCAGCACATAAACTTTTTGGAGTTGCTGGCCATCTTTCACGCCATTCATTCGTTTCAGCCTCTCCTGAAGGGCAAGTCGGTGGCAGTGATGACCGACAACACCACCGCTATGGTGTACATCAACAGGCATGGCGGCACGGTGTCCTGCAGACTTTGCCACCTAGCCATGAGAATTTGGGAGTTGTGCAGGTCGCTGGGGGTCTTCATTTGTGCAGCCCATCTCCCAGGGGAGAGGAATGTGCAGGCGGACTTCCTCAGTCGTGGGGGGGGGCCTGTTCCACGAGTGGGAGCTGAACTCGGAGTTCCTGAGTCCGGTCTTCTACAAGTGGGGGACCCCGGTGCTGGACGTTTTTGCCACGCGGCACAACGCAAAGTGCGAACTGTTCTGTTGCAGGGGGGGAGCGGACCCGTTGGCACTCGGGGATGGTCTCCTGGTACCCTGGACTTTCCACACAGTGTACCTCTTTCCACCCATTCCACTGCTCACCAAGGTGGTGCAGAAACTGCTGAGGAAGTGTCCACAGGGGATCCTGGTGACGCCATGGTGGCCGAGGCAGCACTGGTTTCCCTTGGTCCTACGCCTATCCAATGGGATGTTTCATCAGTTTCCTCAGGTCTCGGACCTATTGCTTTCCCATCAGGGTCAGGTCCTGCACCATGATGTTCCTCATCTTCGGCTGACTGCTTGGCGGCTGGGACCTCCCAGGTCTCCGAGAGGGCTCAGTTCGTCATGATGAACTCCAGGAAATCCTCTACGAGGAAGTCATATGCTTCCAAGTGGGCGAAGTTCGTAGAGTTTGCAGCGAGCTGTACATCACGGCCTGAAACGGCTGGCCTGCTGGTGATTTCTGACTTCCTGATTGCTCTGCTTGACAAAGGTCTGGCGCAGTCGTCAGTGCGCGTGTATTTGGCGGCCGTCTCCTCACAGCATGCTCAGATTGATGGCCGTTCGGTCTTTACGCACCCGGACACCAAAAGGTTCCTTAAGGGCATAACGCGGCTGTACCCCGCGATGCGGGCCCCTGCCCCAGCATGGGATCTGCCTCTAGTGCTTAAGGCGCTGATGGGGAAGCCCTTTGAGCCAATGGCCTCTTGTTCTCCTCACCTCCTGGCCTGGAAGACGGCTTTCCTGGTGGCCATTACATCTGCCAGGAGGGTGGGGGAGCTGGCGGCGCTACGGTGCGACGCCCCCTCCCTGATCTTCTCTGCGGACGGGGTGATGCTCCGTCCTGATGTCACGTTTTTGCCTAAGGTGATTTCGCCTTTCCATCTCAACTCGCCGGTTGACGACTAGGAACGTTGTCTGCATGCCTTGGACGTGAAGCGGGCATTGTCTTTCTACCTTCATCGTACAAACCTGTCGCGGAAGGACTCCAGGCTGTTTGTCTTGCATGATGCGTCCTCCCTGGGTCAGTGGATCTTCTCTCAACGGTTGTCCAAGTGGATCACCGGAACAATCCGGTTGTGCTATCTCCTCTGCAAGACGCCTCTTCCCAGTCCACTTCGGGCCCATTCGATGCGAGCGGTGGCAACCTTGGCTGCCTTCATGAGGGGAGTTCCCTTACAGGACATTTGCAAGGCTGCCACGTGGGTGTCGGCGCATACCTTTGTGTCGCACTATGCGCTGGACTTGAGGCGTAGACAAGCTTCCTCCGTGGGCCGTGCTGTGCTGCAGTCTGTCTCCTCTTGATGGCCCGTCGCAGCCTCCTCCAGGTAGGCCTTGAGTTTGTTAATCTCCCATCAGTGTGATGCACAGAGACCACGAAGAAGATAAACAGGTTTCCTACCTGTAACTGATGATCTTCGAGTGGTCATCTGTGCAGTCACACTACCCGCCCTCCTTCCCCACTGCTGACGGTCCCTCCTGAGGGGCTGATGCGGCGGTCAGAAGGAACTGGCGGGATGTCCGCTCCTGTCCCAGTGAGCATGCGCGGTGGGGCTTCAGGGCATGCGCACTGGGATGTTGGTGCGGAAATCCGCAGCTTTTGAAGTTTACCGATCGAGATCGGCGCTGGCGCCTACTCCCATCAGTGTGACTGCACAGATGACCACTCGAAGATCATCAGTTACAGGTAGGAAACCTGTTTTTCTCCACTGCCGTTGATGACATTGCTCCCCGGCGCCCTCTTCGTTGTCGCACCAAAGCTGCCCCTTGGAACTGCTGAGGGTGAAATGGCAACTTAGACGGCTAGAGCAAGTGTGGTGACGTGATCGTGACAAAGAGTCAAGAACCTCTTATAGAACGTTTAAGAAGGTGTATGAAGGGACTGTGAAGTCCGCTAAGAGAGAGTTCTATGCGGCTTCCATAGAGTCTGCGAAGTCGCGCCCAGCCCAACTTTTTAGAGTAATTTGGTCATTAACAGTCTTGCCATCAGGCAATCAAAATGGTAGAGAATTGGATATTGGCTCTGAGGCTTTTGTGACATATTTTGCAGATAAAATCCTGAATCTCCACCAGGACCTACTCACCATGATTGATACAGTACACAAGCTGGAAGCCCCTTGGCCATCTTCTGGACTGCTTCAGTGGGCTCTTACTGGAGGATGTGGACAGGATCCTGGCTGCAGTGAAGCCTACCTCTTGTCCCCTGGATCCCTGTCCATCCTGGTCGGTGAAAGCCAGGATGGTATCAGGGACTCCCTGGGTGATATTGTCAACTTGTCCCTTTTAACAGGGACCTTCCCAGAGAAATTGAAGGAGGCAGTGGTTCGCCCGCTTTTGAAAAAAACCCCATCATTAGACCCTGGAGTCTTGGCCAACTTCTGCCCAGTTTCGAATTTACTGTTTCTGGGTAAGATAGTGGAGAAAGCGGTGGTGGAGCAGTTATAGGTTTTCCTGGATGAGACATCCGCCTTGGACCCATTCCAGTCTGGCTTAGTCGCTCTCACAGATGACCTAAGACGGCACCTGGATCAAGGAGGGTCAGCGCTGCTGATACTTCTCAATCTGTCAGCAGCATTTGACACGGTTGACTATGACCTTATGACCCACCGCCTTGCCGTTGTTGGTGTTTGGGGGGTGGCCTTACAATGGTTTTCCTCCTTTCTCCGGGGATGGGGACAAAGGGTGGTGCTTGGCAAGCAGATTTCCTTGAGGCATCCACTTATATGTGGAGTGCCGCAGGGAGCCATTCTCTCACCAATATTATTTAACATCTATATGCGCCCCTTGCCCATGGCTTTGGGATGGGTTGCCAACAGTATGCTGATGACACCCAGCTCTATCTGTTGATGAGTGGCTGGCCAGTCGCTGCCCCTGACCAGCTGTCTGAGGCAATGGGAGTCATGGCTGGGTGGTTACAACAGAGCCGACTGAAATTGAATCCAGCTAAGACGGAGGTCCTATACCTGAGTTGGGGTGGGGTGGGTATGGGCATCGAGCTCCCAGCTTTGGATGGTGCCACATTGGTGCCAGCCCAACAGGTGAAGAGCTTAGGAGTGACCTTGGATGCCTCCCTTTCCATGGAGGCCCAGATCATGATGGTTGCCAGGTCTGCCTTTTGTTATCTTCAGCAGATCAGGCAGCTAGCACCATATCTATCCCCCCAGGACTTTGCTACAGTGTTCCATGCAATGGTCACTTCCAGACTAGACTACTGTAACTCACTCTACATTAGCTTACCCTTGAGACTGATCCAGAAACTGCAGTGGGTGCAAAATGTGGCAGCTCCCCTGTGAACTGCACCACCTTTACAGGTGGGCATTTGGCCGGCGCTCTGCAGTCTGCACTGGCTGCCCATTGAGTACTGGATCCGCTTCAAGGTTTTAGTTCTAATGTTTAAAGCCTTATGTGGCCTGGGACCAACATACCTGTGGGACCGTCTCCTTCCATATATGCCCAGGAGGTCATTATGTTCTGCCTCCCAACATCTGTTGGCTGTCCCCAACCCCAGAGATGCCCGCCTCTCCTCAACTAGGGCCAGGGCTTTTTCAGTCCTGGCCCCAACCTGGTGGAATCAGCTCCCTATTAAGATTCGGACCCTACTTGGCTTATTAGCCTTCCGTAGGGCCTGTAAAACGGAGCTGTTCCGCCAGGCTTTTAGCTGAGGCTGTGGGTGTCTATTCTTGATCTGGTTGGCCTCCCCGGCCAGCACTGTCATCTGTGCTAGGAAATGGAATAAAAACTGCCATGATGTGATATGGCTAAGCTGGGCAATATGTGATGACATGGTAATCTGAGTGCTGTTGAGTTGTCTGTTTATAGAATGTATTTATTTTATTTTATTGTTTTATCATATGTTGTACTCCACCCTGAGCCCTACAGGAAATGGGTGGAATAGAAATATACTACAATAAATAAAATAATAAATAAATAGATGTGGTCACACTGCCAGGCACCTAACATTGGAAAAGGACTGCTGCCTTTTCTGAGGTTTTTTTTCCTTGCACTCTCATTTGCTTTTTCTTTCATGTTTTCTGTTTTGCCTTACTATTTTTCCCTACTAACATCCTGTTTTGTTTTTTAAAAAATGCAAGTCACAGTGATCCGAGACAAACAAGCTGCTGTGCTGTAAAATAAATAGCCTTGAAATGCTACAAAGTAAATCAATTCCTTTCAAGATTAAGCTGAAATGTTTGCTTGAGCTTCATGTCTCAACATCTCAGCACTTAACCAGATGACAGTGGAGTTTTTGCCAGCAAAACATATCTTTACTAAACCAGGGCCATCTTTCAATGAGAACAGAGCAAAATGCTGCCCTCTGCCATCTAAATATGCCTCTAGCCCTATTTATTTATGAGAAGCTTTGTACTGGATACAAACTGATATGAATGTTATCCAGCTTTATGCAAGACATCACATGGTATTAGTAATCTGATATAGGGTTTTAAAAGGATAGCAGCACTGCCAGCTTTAAGTGCCAACAGTTTTCTTCCCTGGCTATAAATGTAAGGCTAGAACGACTATAACCTTCATTGGAAAGCTGCGCTTCCAAAGATTATTCCAATGTGTACATTCCTTATAAAGGTTTCATGCTTTTGCCTTGCATGAGATTATATTCTAGGCAAAACATGCAAACCCCACCCCCCACCCCAGCACACTTCATAGAAGTTGTCAAACAAACTAACAAAATTAATAAAATAAGGAAGTAATCCACCATGTTAAATACAGCATCTAAAGGAGCCTTTAAAAATAGCATAGTTTTTAACATGTGTCCAACATATTTTAAGCTATTACTCTTTCTAATGGGTACTTTCCATAGGGTGCATAAAAAGCAAGGGCTTTCCCCCAAGTCTTTCTATGCTTTTCTGTATCCTTGAGTGGCACTTGCCCTGCTTATTCAGTGAACCAGAACTTCTGAAAGGAAAATTGAGAGACCACTCAATGTTGTCTGCTCTATCAGAGAGCCATTTTTAAGGGTCTCAGGCAAAGAGAGATCTTTCACAGGACTTGCTACCAGAGGTCATTTAACTGGAGATCACAGGGACTGTGAACTTAGGATCTTCTGTGCAATATTTGTGTACTGCCACTGAGCCATGGCCTTTTCCCACTTAGATATATGTGATGCTTTATCTTTCCATAGCCAACAATTAAGAGGCCCTAACTGAAGCTTTTTTATTTATTTATGTATTCTTTATTTTAAACATTTATGAGCTTACTTTCTCACTTGAAGAATTCAAGATGGCTTCCAATGTAAATTAAACAATTATAAAAGACACAATAAAATATTAATAAAAAACAATTGGTCACACAAAAGTGACTGTGTGACCTCTAATCTGTGAGCCGCCCTGAGCCTGCCTTGGCGGGAAGGGCGGGATATAAATCAAATAAATAAATAAATTACAACATCTGGGAGCAGATGTCATCTTACCTTCAGTTTAGTAACTGAAAGGAAACACTGATTGGCCAACGTGCCTCAAAAACAGGCAGTTAAGCTGTCAAAATAGTCAATGAATGCTGGGCAACATATGGCAGATTGCTCTGCATATTCTATAGCACCTGCAGTAACTGCTGCTGATTGCTTGACTAAGACCGATTTCCCACTCACCTTACGCCTCTCTGACGCTCCTCTTCTCAGCAGGGCTGATTTCACACTATTTGCTCCGGGACTGCAAACAGAAACCACTAAAAACCAGTTTCTGTTTGCTGCTTGAAAATGTCGACGCTTGCTGAAGCCCCAGGGCAGATAGTGTGAAATTTGAAGGAAGCCATGCTGAGAAGACTAATGTGAGAGCGGCGTAAGTGAGTAGGAAATTGGTCAGAGTCTTTTACTTTGCCCCCAGAAACAAGTGCCAAAACAAAAGGCTTACCTTTCAAAGGTGATGTTCTCTTCTCATTGAAGACTGACGATACTCTGGCACAGATATAAAGAAATAAGCAGACTGCCAGATATTTGAGTTTTATTGTCCCACCTTCTCAGCTCTTCAAGCAACATGCCCGACCACATCATCACTATCATCAGTGGACAAAGAATTTCTATCAAGGAGTGCTAAAGGTTTTGTTGCGCTTCACATATTTCATGCACTTATGAATGGGGCAGGTTTTCCTCCTGATTGGTGGGGAAAGGCCACAATGCATCATCTGACCTTCCTCCACTGATTTTTGATTATCTCCTCTACCAGGAGTTGTGGTTGAAACCTTCTTCTGTAGAAGTACATTTGATGACTATCTCTGCTTTTCATAATTTTATAGATGGTAACACTGTTCCCCCACCCACCTAATTATACATCTAGGCAATTCCTGAAAGATCCGTATAACCTTTATCCGCCAGGGGATTACCATAATTGATGCTGCCACGTTTTGATCTAATGGCTATATGCCCTATGTGTTGATTATCCCCTAGTAGCTATTTCCTCAGCCAGAAGTGTTGGAGAGTTGGTAGTCCTCAGGTCTGATCCTCCTTCTACCCAGTTTTTTTCCCTAATAAAGTCATGTTACAGACTAGTTTCCAGTTCCTTCTTGAAGTCACCTCAAAATTTCACCTGGCTTAGTTTTGTAGCTTCCTGGACTTTTATTCATAGAATCACAGAATCGTAGAGTTGGAAGGGGCCATACAGGCCATCTAGTCCAACCCCCTGCTCAATTCAGGATCAGTCTAGAGCATCTCTGACAAGTGTTTGTCCATCCGCTGCTTAAAGGCTGCCAGTGAGAGGAAGCTCACTACCTCCCTCAATAGCTGATTCCACTGTTAAACAACTCTTACTCTGCCTTCTGATGTGTTCGCTGCTCCACACAATTTGGTGTCATCTGTGAATTTAATGAGTAGCCCCTCTACACCCTCATCCAGATCACTGATAAAATATTGAAAAGTACTAGGCCCAGGACTGAGCCCTGTGACACTCTTCTGGACATCTTCGTCCATTCAAATGAAACTACATTGACAACTACTCCTCCAAGAGGACTGGAAGATGATGAACAAAGGTTCTATGAGCTCTCTAGAAAATTCCTTGAGTGCTCTTGGGTGCATACCATCTGGCCCAAGGGACTTGTGCTCGTTAAATGCAGCCAGGTGTGCTTCTCATGTCAGCCTGCAGCCCAGATGCTGTGTCTTGCCTACTACCATCTCTAGATGAGCCTGTACTCTTCTTCAGGGAAAAGCCTTTCTGTTTTGTCTCTGTCCTCTGTCAGAGTTTCTCCAATTTCACCCAACAGTTGTCCCAACATCTCTTTTATCTTATGTTTACTCCTCACATATCTGAAGATTTTCTTCTTGTAGCAAGCCTCCCTGACCAGCTTTAGTTCACAATAAGCTTTGGCCTCTCTGATCCTACAGTGTCTTGCCTCCATTTCTTGAACATTTCCTTTTTCTCCCTACCACATCATGAAGTTCTCTGTTCATCTGTTGGCTTCTTGGATCCCCTACCATGTTTCCTCCTTGTTGGAATAGTGGTGGCTTGAGAACCCACACTTCACTTGCTCATTTTAGGAGAGCCCACCCTTCACTTGCTTATTCTCATCACACCTCTGAGTTTATTAAAGTCTGCCCTACTGAAATCTAACATACACGTGTATGTTACACATGTGTGCATAGTCCCCATCCTCCCCAGCAGAGCATTCTCTATGTAGTTTGGATGTCAAAAGGGTGTTATTATATTATTTACAAAGATAAAAAATAAGGCCAAGGCCAATGGTGCAAGTAAGCTAAAATAAACATGTTATTGCTCAGCTAAAAATTCCTTACACATTTTTGTAAAAGGCTTCTTCAGGAACCAATATTCCAGTGTTCCTTCAATAAGAGCACAAGATCAGTAGTTAATTGGAAGACTAACAGATTCCCCTGAAGAAGATCTTGGTGAAACATATTGGGGATTTTTAGCTGAGTAATAAAACAAAACAAACAAAACCTTTTCTTGGACCCTTGGCATTGACCTTATTTATTTATTTTTATCTCAGTGACCAGTACTGTGGCTGTAATGGACTAAAGTAGGTAGCCTGGGTGAGCAGGGAACAGTTCACTCTGATTGGCTGAGTGGCATCCATGGATACGGAATGTATCAAATTGGAAGGAGTGGGGGAAATTGCCTCACAGTTAAGGTCTGGAAGAGTTCTGAAGGAGTTTAGTTGTGGCGATCAACTGAGAAGGAGCTGAGAACAGCCTGTTGACTGAGTTCCTTGTGACAGAACTGATTTTGAGTTTCTGTCTGAGAGAGAGTTTTATTTGGGAGAAGGGCCAAAACCAGGCTCTTTCTGTGAGGAAACTCTCTGAGTGGTGGCACCACTGTGTCACTGAAGCGGAGAAAAACTGAAGGCTCTGCTGAGGAGATTTGTCAGTGCTTCAGGGCAGACTGCTGGTTTAACTAAGAATGCCCAAACACACTGGGAGAGAGACTAGGTTCTTGTGGCTGTGAAGAAATCTCAGGAGAAAGACAGGGACACTAGCTGTGTGGGACTGAGAACACACAGGATTGAGGGGCTTGTGTGATAGCACTCAAGAGTGTGAGTCCTGAGGTATTACTCTAATGTCTGGAGGGTATCTGTATGCTAGTGAGAGTGTCTGTGTGAGGGTATTTCTGGCACAAGTCAGATAGTCCTTTGCGTGAAAGACAAAGAGTGTGTGGTTCTTTTTTATGTTTTAGAAAGCCTGAGCATAGGTTTTGTAATCTTTCTCTGTATAAGAGTGTTTCCAGAGAGTTATGGAAACACTGCCTGCCTGTTTAGTATCTGTTAGTTTTATATATTTTCAGCCTGCCAGTAGGTTTTTTTATAACGGTACTTCAGCCTGCCGCTATCTCTGGTGATTAGAGATTGTTTGTTTAGTTGAACTCCTGCCTGCCAACTGATTTGATTAATAACCAACCAATAACTATTATTTCACTCCCCTTCTTGCCTTCTGTAAATCAATAAACATACTTTTTGGTTTGGAATTTAAAAACATCTGGTGCTTAGTTATTTTCTGATAGGATTTTATTCTGTGTGCCTGAGGTACTGGGTGAAGGTGACAGAAAAATTCACAGTGGTCACTCTCCCCAAGCTGACCCTGACTGTCCCTCACAGTGGCCCTTTTTATTTTCTCCTTATTTTCAAAGAATGCAACATTTTTGTCAGGAATGGAGTTTATTTATCTGTCATTCAGGTGCCTGCAAGGGCGATACTTTTCATCTCAGACTTTGTCATGAGGCTACAAAGTGTCATGTTGGACTGTCCATATTATTAAACTCTGTTGCCACCAAAAGAGTGTCTCCTGTCCATTGTTCATTTGGATTTACTTCACCAGGACCCAGGCTTCTTTGACTGCTTTGCTTTGTGGTGTTCTTCTGGATAATACCTGCAAAGTGGCTACTTGGTCATCTGCTGATATTTTCATCCATCATTATGCTGTGGACACAAATGCCAGAAGAGAGTCAACAGTCAGGAAAGCTGTTCCACACTCTTTTTTTGAGTGAGAGGCTCACTCCAACCTCCTTGATAAGTAGCTTGATATGCTTCCAATGTGTGACCACACAGAAGATCAAAGACAAAAACAGGATTGCAACTTACTCGTACCTGTTGTTTTATGAGTACTTCAGTCTGCCACTATCTCTGATGATTAGAGATTGTTTGTTATGAGTTATCTTCTGTACAAGCACATCTTTCCTTCCGCCTGCCCTACTCTGATCTCTTTTAAAACTTTCTTGAGATTTCAGTGGCACTGAGGGAAAATTGACATTTCTTCTTTATGGCACATAGCAGTTTTGGCAGGAAACATCACCTTGTGTGCTGAGGGGGAGGAGCACCTATTCAGTCTCCGGAAGCTAAAAAGTTCTTTCCAATGCTTGCCTGTGTGTGCACAGTCCCTAATGTTTGTCTGCACACAGGATAACCAAGTGATTTGATGGATTCAGGAAGGGAAGGAAATCCAGGAATTGGGAGGGTTGAGAAGGGGGTAAACTAACATTGGATGGGTGGGTAAGTAGAGGGTTAGAAGAAGGGATGAAAAACGGGCTGGCAGGGGAAGGCTTCTGTCTTTTCTCCTGTACGTCTATACATGGCCATCACAAGTGGCATATAATGTACAAATGTTCATGAGGCTACAAAGTGTCAGACCAAAAATATCCCTTAAATTTATTTATATATTTACTTTGCTTATGCTCTTTTCTCCCTAGGGTTGCCAAGTCCAATTAAAGAAAAATCTGGGGACTTTGGGGGCGGAGCCAGGAGACTTTGGGGGTGGAGCCAAGAACAAGGATGTGACAAGCATAATTGAACTCCAAGGGAGTTCTGGCCATCACATTTAAAGGGACAGCACACCTTTTAAAATGCCTTTCTTCCTTAGGAAATAATGAAGGATAGGGGCACCATCGTTTGGGGCTCATAGAATTGGACCCTCTGGTCCAATCATTTTGAAACTTGGGGGGTATTTTGTGGAGAGGCACTAGATGCTATACTAAAAATTTGGTGCCTCTACCTCAAATAATAGACCCCCCCAGAGCCCCCAATACCCACGGATGAATTCCCTATTATTCCCTATGGGAATCGTTCTCCATAGGGAATAATAGAGTGCCCAGTAGACATTTCCTCCCCCCCCATGCTTTCTAAAGGGGGGGAGGGCCTCCAAACCAGGGAATCCCCTGCCCCCTCCCTCTCACACACACACAAATACTTACCAGATCTTCTTTCGGAGAACTCTTGCTGTGAAAACGAAAGCAAAAGAAAAGGAGGGGCTGTTCTCCCAAGCCCTTCCTGCTTCCTGCCCAGCCTTAAAGGGGCATACATTTTACAAACGGCTCAGGAGCTCTATAATAACATGAAGCCTACAGGTATGTTCTCCCCCTCCTCCACCCCCCACCCCCCGCTTCCCGATTTTTGAAGAGCGGGAGATGAGGCTGCGAACCCAGGGGTCTCCCGCCAGAGCGGGAGGGTTGGGAAGCCTATTTCTCCCCAGTGGGGACTCCAGGTGGTTTACAATATTTTCCCCCTCTCCAATTTACCCCACAACAATCCTGTGAGGTAGGTTAAACTGGAATTCTAGAGTAGCTGACAAAAGAGTAATTTCCTAGAGCAATAACCAACTCAAAATCACAGGGGAAAACTATTACATTATAATTATTGCATTTGAAAGTCTGTTATTTCAGGTTTTCTAGAAGACAGCTAAGCCTGTATCATTTATTTATACAGCCAACGTGCCTAGGTTTATACATTTATAAAAAGGAATCTGCATTTCGCTTGCATGGAATAGCAAATATGTGGAACATCAGTTTCATTGTCTCCTTGTTAAGCTGTTAAAATAGCATAACTAATGAAAAGGCAAAGGGATATAATGTGAGTTATGCACTGACAGGGTAGAACCTTTGTGGACAAAGGATTGTAATGCCACAACAACTATAATGTTTGTTAATTACAAAATATCTTTACCCACAATGCTTTTCTCAGCAGGAAATAATATAAATGTAGAGCTGTGTGCCATTATCTGAAAAAGAGCTAAATTTTCTAGTGTGTGTTTTGAAATCTTAAACTGATTAGACTGAGAATTTTAGATAATGCTTCAGAATAATTTATTTAGTTAGTTAGTTGATTTTTATTCCACCGTACTCACAAACAGGCTCAGGGTGGAGTACAATAACGACTAATTAAAATCAGTAAAAGAAACCAGTAAAACAATCAAAACCTCTCAATTTCAGAGAGAAAGACAGAATTAGTAAAATTACAGAGAATTTCAAGATGAGACCAATATCTCATAAAGATGGCATCAAACATCATTAGGCCTGACTACTGTACTGTGATGCTGTGTTGTGGTACTATTTTGTGCTATACCACCTTGTTGTCATGTCATTTGCTGAATCATCTTGTTGCACTTTGATGAATGTTGTAATTGGTTTTATTATGATTTTATTGTGATTTTATTTCTATTTGCTGTACTCCGCTCTGAGCCCCCAATGGGGAAATGGGTGGAATATAAATAAACAAATAATAATAATTAATAATAATAATATTGCGGCAAGAGAGATTAGTTCAGTTTCCTTTGGATGCTCACTGCTCAGGGCTTTCTTTGTAGAAGGAACTCATTTGCATATTAGGCAACACACCCCTGATGCAGCCAATCCTCTTGGAGCTAACAGTAGGCCCTGTAATAAGAGCCTGTAAACTCTTGGAGTATTGGCTACATCAGGGTTTGTGTGGCATAATATGCAAAGGAGTTCCTGCTACAAAACAAGCTCTGCTGGCGCTGCCTCAAAAGGAGTTCGACAAGGATGTATATTGTCACCCTGCTTATTTAATTTATATGCAGAGTACATCATGTGGAATGCTGGCCTGGATGAAGCACAAGCCGGAATTAAGATTGCCGGGAAAAACATCAACAATCTCAGATATGCAGATGACACTACTCTAATGGCAGAAAGTGAGGAGAACCTAAAGAACCTCTTGTTGAGGGTGAAAGAGGAGAGCACAAAAGTAGGCTTGAAACTCAACATAAAAAAAAACTAAGATCATGGCATCTGGTCCCATCACACCTTGGTAAATAGAAGGGGAAGATATGGAAGTAGTGACAGACTTCACATTTCTGGGGTCCAAGATCACTGCAGATGGTGACTGTAGCCATGAAATTAAAAGACGTTTGCTCCTTGGGAGGACAGCTATGATGAACCTGGGCAGTATAATAAAAAGTAGAGATGTCAGCCTGCCCACAAAAGTCCATATAGTCAAAGCAATGGTATTCATTTCCCAGTAGTAATATATGGCTGTGAGAGCTGGACCATGAGGAAGGCTGAGCGCAGAAGAATAGATGCTTTTGAGCTGTGGTACTGGAGAAGAATCTTGAGAGTCCCTTGGACTGCAAGAAGATCCAATCAGTCAGTCCTAAGGGAAATCAACGCAGATTGTTCCCTGGAAAGTCAGATGCTGAAGCTGAAGCTCAAATACTTTGGCCACCAAATGAGAAGGGAGCACTCACAGAAGAAAATGCTGATGCTGGAAAAGACAGAAGGCAAAAGAAGAAGAGGACGGCAAAAGATGAGATGGCTGGACAGCATTACTGATGTAACAAACATGAATTTGAGCAGGCTTCGGAGGATGGTGGAAGACAGGAAGGCCTGGTGTGACTTTGTCCATGGGGTCGCAAAGAGTCAGACTCGACTGTGCGACAGAACAATAACAAAAGTGTTCTTTAAAAAGCTGAATTCCCCCACCCTGGGGGACAGAAAAAGATAGGGTTGCCAAGTCCAATTCAAGAAATACCTGGGGACTTTGGGGGTGGACCCAGGAGACAGTGGGGGTGGACCCAGGAGCAAGGGTGTGACAAGCATCATTGAACTCCAAAAGGAGTTCTGGCCATGACTTTGTCCATGGGGTCGCAAAGAGTCGGACTTGACTGTGCGACTGAACAACAACAAAAACAAAAAGGTAGCAAATATGGTAGTAAACGTATAACCACTTTGTGTAGTTTTTTCCATCCTGAAAGAGCTCTTAGCATATTTTTTAGTATCCAGATATGAGTGTCACTTGATCTTGCCAAATGACTGATTGAGCACATTCTATATTTAATTATACAATATGTCTTTTTCTAATTTAAAAAAAAAAACATATAGGCCCAATCCTTGAAGAATGCCATTGTGATTGTACTCCTGAAAAAAGGCATTCTGCATCCAAATGATCTGAAAAAGTATCACAGAAGGGCTAATAACCCATTTTTGGACAAGATGCTTGAGCATATGGATGCCCTTCAAAAAGTCTTTAAAGAAACAGATCTTCTAGACCCCTTTCAGTCTGGGACTCAGGCCAGGATCTGGGAATCAGTTTCCTTGGTTGACAGAATCATAGAGCTGGAAGAGACCTCCAGGGTCATCTAGTTCAACTCCCTGCACAATGCAGAAAACTCACAAATACCTCTCCCTAAATTCAAAGGATCTTCATTGCTGTCAGATGACCATCTAGCCTATGTTTAAAAACCTCCAAGGAAGGAGAGCCCACCACCTCCGGAGGAAGCCTGTTTTACTGAGGAACCGCTTTAACAGTCAGGAAGTTCTTCCTGATTTTGAGCCAGAAACTCTTCTGATTTAATTTCAACCCATTGGTTCTGGTCCTATGTTCTGGGGCCACAGAAAACAATTCCACACCATCCTCTATATGACAGCCCTTCAACTACTTGAAGATGGTGATCATATCACCTCTCAGCCTCCTCCTCTCCAGGCTAAACATGCCCAGCTCCTTCAATCTTTCCTCATAGGACTTGGTCTCCAGACCCCTCACCATCCTTGTTGCCCTCCTCTGGACCCATTCCAGCTTGTCTATATCCTTCTTAAAATGTGGTGCCCAAAACCTGAACATAATATTCTAGGTGGTTGTTCTGACTGAGCATTCAGAGAATGACAGGAACTTCCCAGTAGCTTTTGAATCTGTCATCGGTAAAGGCTGGCTGGGTTGGGTTATTCTGTGTGACAGTGATATCATTTCTACTTGGCTGGCTGTTAATAGAATGTGGACTGCTACTTGGCCTGCCAACATTCATGCTTAGGGGTGCTACAGGGTTCCATGTTGTTCTCCATGAAACCACTGGGAGAGATAATCCAGAGGGTTGCAGTATGGACCCATCCATATGTGCTCTATTTCTCTCTAACAGTAGAATTGGGTGGGCCTGTGGAGGTCCTTAACAAAGGTTTGCATAAGATAATGGGATGGGGGAGTGACAATTGAAGCTCAATCAATAGTGCATTATAGGAATTTCTCTATTCCTGCCATGCATTTGCACTTACAATATGCTCTATAGATCCAGGTGGGCAACTGTGTTGGTCTGAACTGAAGCAATTGAACAAAGTAGGAGTCCAGTAGCACCTTTAAGACCAACAAAGTTTTATTCAGAATATAAGCTTTCGTATGCATGCATACTTCTTCAGACAAGGAATAAGGTACAGTGACCAGAGCTACGTATAGCTGGTGGGCAGTGGTTTAGAATGCAAAGTGGTACAAAGTTAAAATCCAATGGCAAAATAGTGTAATTAACAAACTGAAAGAACGTTTGGTCTGGATAGCATTTGCAGGGGAAACCAATAAAAGGTAATAAAAGCTGTCTGTTAATTGCCCTATTGCTAGCAAGGAGGGTTAAACTAAGGATATGTTTTTCTTAAAGATGTTCTTGTCCATCTAATTTACTTTTAAAAATGTAACATGAATTATAAACCTCATTCTAGTTTGTCATAAGAAAAAAATACAAAAAAATAAAGTGAAAATGGGTTTAGTAAATGTAATGACATAAACAGCCAATATCCCTTATTTGAGTATGTCAATACAAAAAACATTATTCTGCTAGCACTATTCTAAAATACAAATACATATGCTCTATGTATTCTGCTATTATGTATTCTGATTGCACATATACTAAATTCTGTGTGGAGTGTATGTGTGGGGGAAATCTTATGACTAACACTGTTTGGTATAAAATATAACTCACGCTACCTCACTAAGCCAAATCACTTATCTTGTTACCATGACATCCAACACCGTGGTCCTTTCTGCATACTCAGCTTACTTGTGATTTTTACTGAAATCAAGTTGGTTGGGGTTTACTTTTAATGCTGTGCCTGCATTCTGCATCTTTTTCTCTCTCTTCAATTTCTATTGAGAATTGCAGTGTATATAGTCTGCATACCAGTGAGAAAACCCAGGTAGTGTTGTGGGGTTGGTCTCTCCTGATTGGTTAGTTTCGCACTGGGTGTGTCTTTTAAATACACAATTTTTCAACCTGAATTTACTGTGGGGTCACCATTAGTGTTCTCTCCCTATCCATTATCAGTAAAGGAGTTTAATGTTAATCCAGGATGGCTGAAGAAAAAAAATCACTGGCAGGCACTGCTTTAAAAGTTTAATGAGAGGAGATGCCAGCCACTTGGCCAGAAAGGAGGAGGTTCATGGGGGGGGGGGGAGGTGGAGACATCAATGCTTTGCAGTATGAGTCCCCCCACCCCACCCCAACGTTGTTATTTGGAAATGAAATGACAAAAGGAGAAGACTAGTTGAGATGGGCCAGACTTTAAAAAAAACAAAAACAGGTTGCTGCTGCCCCGGAGCAGGTTCCATGGCATTATCCACATGTTTGAAATGTTTGCAATCAGAATCAATTTAAAAGGAAATCTCCCCCCGCCCCCCAAAAAACAAAATTGTCCAAGAGGGGAATCAAACCAAGAACCTTGCTGTTAATGTGAATGAGTCAGACAAAGGCAATTATTTTCCTCATCTCCTATTTCAAAAGACATGCCTAGTACAAAACTGACTAATAAGGACAGTCCAACTGGCCTGCAAGGTGTGGTGGTAGGAAAAGTCTGTGGAAATGTGGAAATGTGGAAATGTGTCTGCTTTTAAAGGCTTGGAAGCCTTTTTTCTCTGAAAAATCACTCTTGGAAGCTATGGAGATATAGCGGAATGACAGCAGAATGATGTGGAAGGAATTAAAAAATCTGATAGGAGAGTGATGAGTGTGCAAGTGAATACAGAAGCAATTTTTTGAAGTGATGGAAGTGTGAGGAAAGAACCATGGTAAACACAAATACAAAAAAGACCAGTATCCCACTGGCCATTACTGGCTTGGTCTTGGAGACTCTGAGAAGTTGCATCTACAGATTGACTGTTATGAGAACTGTTTTGAATGGACTCTGGGTGGGAGGAAGCTCAGGTGGGAGATGATGGCTATATTTACCTGCACTGTAACCATTATTTCCAATTCTGACAAAGCCTTCATCATGTGGACTAGCTTTGCTTTCAGTTCACAATAAAACTTTATCTATATTTCATCAGAGAAGTTTGTTTACCTGACACTCAGGCCCGTAGCCAGCAAATTTTGAGTGGGAGGGGGCCCACAGAATAAATTTTTGGGTGGAGGGACCTCCCCACTCTGGCAGCCCCCATTCTCTCTGCTGCTGTTGCTTTGGCAGCCCTGATCTCCCCATCACTCTGGCGGCCCCTGCCCCCCTCTGCAGCCCCTCCCTCCCTCTAACTCACCTGGTGAAGTGCTGGCTCCAGGGGCTCTTTCAAGGCGCCCCCTCCCTCGCTGGTCAGCTGATCGGTGGGAAAATCCACATCGAAGCTGATGGCTCTGCTGTCTCTTCCCCACTTCCCTCCCACTTCTCCCTAATCCACCAACCTCAGCACAGCTTTTCCTGCCAATCAACTCCAGGAGTTGGCGCTTCACCAGGTGGGAGGGAGGGGGAGGTGCTGGGGAGGGGGCGGTGGCTGTCAGAGTGGCGGGGAGATTGGGGGCCACCAGAACAACAGCAGCAAAGAGAGCGAGGGCTGCAAAAGCAATGGGGAGAGCGGGGCTGCCAGGAGGGGCCAAACAGGTTGAAGGTGGGGCTGGGTGGGGAGGCCAGGCCCCCCATGGCTACAGGCCTACTGACACTTAGCTAAACTTGACATATATAAAGCTAGATTCAGGTGAGAAGCAAAGTGAGTCCAGCGGCAGCTTTAAGACCAACAAAATTTTACCATAACTTTGTTGGTCTTAAAAGTTCCAGCTGGACTCGGACTTTGTTGTGCCATATATAAAGCTGTCTTTGAAGACTATCAAGAAACTTTGGGTAGTCTAAAATGTGTTGGCCAGATTGCAGTCTGGGGCTGGATATGGGGATGTATCACCCCATGCTGAAAATTCTGCACTGCCTACCTGTCTGTTTCTGCAATGTATACCGCAGGTGCTTACCTTTCAAGCCCCAAAATTATTTGAAGGGGTACCAGAAAGACCCATACTGTCCTGTCTGCCATCTAAAATCATCACTGTAGACCTTGGATTGCTTTTATCATTTTTTTTTTTACTTTGAATGGAGAGCAGCACACCCCCACATTTGAGGGAGCATTCACACCCCCACATTTGAAGGAACTTTGTAAATGATCCTTTCAAGTATGACATATGAAGCTGGCTTCTACTCACTGTTTAAATCAGATGTCCTGGCATGACATTATATTTTAATCCCATTCTCTAGTGTCTACTGTGTGTTTTTATAAATAGTTGCTTATGCTGTTTATTTTACTGATTATTATTTTTATTGCTGAGAATTTTCTCTGTAGTTTTCTGAACTGCTTTTAAATTATTTGAAATTAGCTATATTTATTGTTTATGTATCTTTGATTTCAACAGAAGATATTCACAGTCTATCAACAGGATGTGTATTCACTTGAATGCAGGCTTAGGGAGATATGTCCTTTTCCTTTGTAAATTTCCTTCTCCTTTATAAACTTGTTTACCCTTTTGTGAACATTTTTTAAAACTATACTCTTTAGTGCCTTATAACTGAATTCTATTAATCAGAATCAGCTATGGCAGTGTAAGTATCAGTGTTCCACAACAGCCATAGCAAGAAGGTAGGATTATTTAGCTTTCCCTCTACTCATTTCTTCACATAGAGTCAGGGGTGGAATTCTAGCAGGAGCTCCTTTGCATGTTAGGCCACACAACCCTAATGTAGCCCATCCTCCAAGAGCTTACAAGGCTCTTTTTTGTAAGCTTTTGGAGGATTGGCTACATCAAAGGTGTGTGGCTTAATATGCAAAGGAGCTCCTGCTGGAATTCCACCCCTGCTCAAAGTTCCTCAAGGCCCCTCTGAACTAGGGTTGCCAAGTCCAATTCAAGATATATCTGGGGACTTTGGGGGTGGAACTAGGAGACATTGGGGGTGGAGCCGGGAACAAGGGTATGACAAGCATAATTGAATTCCAAGGGAGTTCTGACCATCACATTTAAAGGGACAGCACACCTTTTTAAATGTCTTCGTTCCATAGGAAATCATGAAGGATAGGGGCACCTTCTTTTGGGGCTCATAGAATTGGACCCCCTGCTTCAATCATTTTGAAAGTTGGGGGGTACTTTGGGGAGAGGCACTAAATACTATACTGAAAAAAACAGCACCCCCAGAACTCCCGAAACCTCCAGATCAATTCCCCATTATACCCTATGAGAATCGCTCTCCACATAGGGAATAATGAAGTGTTCAGCAGACATTCCCCCCCCCCCATTTCTGGCAACTCTGAAGCGAGGGATTGGCCTCTCTACTCACAAGTTGCTGCCAACTTCTTCAAAATAACACAGACACCCCATCCCAAGAGGAAGCCTTTCAATCGGAGACTGAAGCCTCCGGAGGTGGAAAGGCACATGGTCCTCTGGGGGCGGGGCTTCCCCCCGCTGGCCAGCTGACTGGGGGCGGGAAGGAACCTGGGAAAGTGGAAGAACCCCCGCTGGGACCTGGGGATTGGCAAGCCTACTCTGAACACTGATCATTGGGGTGGGGGGGTCATATTTATTAAGAAGTAAGGGTCACTGAGTTCACTGGTATTTATTGTCAAGTAAGTGTATAGAGGAATGCAACCTTAACTTTAGATAACATCAAAAGTTCTGCCAATTTAAATTGATTCCATGCTCCATTATTAATAACTGTGCAGTTATTATATAGCTATTAATGATGTTACAGCTATTGTAATTATGGCTATTATAATAAAAAGAAAAATGATTTCACTGGTTAAAGCAGAAAGATCATTTTATCATCTACATAAAACAGCAATTTCCTCTCTTTCCCTTCGCAAATAACTTGACGCGCTTTTCTACTTGTTCCTTCCTTGTTGGTTCCAGTTTATAAGTAATGCTGATCAAGTAAGTCTGCATACACTCATATGACATACCAAGACTTCCCCTGTCCCAATTGCCTTTCACCTACAGTGAGGTATGCACTACCTGTCATCATGGCTGGAGTCTTTTAACTAGGAAGTTTTTAACTTTTTAGCTTTGGCACCCACACCCCACAGCTGCCTGATCTTCTTTAAGCATGCCTTGTTGAAGGGAAATAACTATTTCTCCAAAATGCCTAGACACTTTGCAGCATGGCCTTTTCTATCACAATGGTATCAGAATTAACAGAATCATACCACCACTATTTCTGGCACTACTCAGATAGCGGCTCACTTTTTTGCATTAACATTCTGCAGTAGTTCCTTTTTGCATTTTTAACTGATTTTCTGACTCATAAGGTAAAACCAGGTTCAAAGAATAACTGTTGCTGTACATTACTCAACCGCAATGCTTCAAACAGATTCTTAACATTACCATTAAATACATGGTTACAGAAATTTACAAATGGTTTCAAGTTGCTTTTAGGATCTCCTGCCATTTGGGAATTGTTACCTATTTAGATATACACATGTAATATGGAAAGGTGTCCCCCTGCTTGCATGGAACAAATGTATTTTGAGCACCTATATACTTGGGATTGTTTAGTTTATGTATTCAGATTGAGATCAGTACTTCAGAAAATTGGGGGGGGGGCTCTTTAAAAATGTACAAACAGAGAAAAGAGACCAAATTAATCTGTAATGAGAAATAAATGTAACAGGAAATAAATGTAATACCGTACAACCAGGGCTTTTTTTGTAGCAGGAACTTCTTTGACCCTCTGATGTCATACCCTCTGATATCACAATGGTATCAGAATTAGCAGAATCATACCACCACTGTTTCTCACACTATTCAGATAGCTGCACTATTTCTGGCACTATTCAGATAGCGGCCTGCTTCGGCGGGGAGGGCGGGATATAAATGGAATTAAATAAATAAAATAAATGTAGCCAATACTCCAACAGCTTACAGGGCTCTTAGTACAGGGCCTAGTGTAAGCTTTAGGAAGATTTACTTACATCAGGGGAGTGTGGCCTAATATGCAAAGGAGTTCCTGCTTTTAAAAAAGCCCTGCATACAATAAGACACATAACCCTGTCCTGAAGAGAAGGGGAGGGAGAGGAGAGGTTGGTATTGGTGAAGAAGCTGCTTCACATTGCGAAATTGACCAGGCAGGGAAGAATAGCACAGCAGTCACTCTGTGGAGTGGAGAGCTGAATGCGGAGAGATAAGGGGCCAACCATGAGGTTGGAGTAATGGAATGAGTCCAAAATTGGCTACAAAGATTGGGTCTGGGGGGTAACTCCCCCCCTTTTTTGCCTGGAGAGGAAGGCCAGGCCTAAGTTCTCAGGCTCCATCATTGCAGTTAGGCTCTGAGTTACTCCTGGGCTCCACCGTGGCCATGGCCAGGCCTGTTGACAGGTCCCTGGCTCTGCCTCTGCCACAGCTGACAAGGCAACAGAAGTGAGAATTACTGAAGAAGTGGCACAGGCACCACCTCCATGCAAAATAGTCTAAAAAATTAACATATTGACTGAAGAACATTACAAATACTTAGAACATAAGAATTCTTATAGTGTTTAAGAATCAGACAACATATATAAACAATACAATTCATGGAACAACTATGACATAGAATGGAATGTCTGACCCAAAAGTCCAACTGGTAAGGTTAAAAAATGTGATCCAATCATGCTCCTCTTTTTCCAGGTAGATGTTTTCCATTCTGGCAATAGAGGAATGGAATTCCACTTGAGGACACAAGTCCAAATTCAGTTAGTCAATTTCCAAATATGCAGCTAAACAAGCAGTTCTGGAATATTCGGACCCTGCTATTGCTGAAAACTTCATCTAAGCTGAATGATAAAACAATATTAAATAATTGCTGCCTAGTACGTATGAGCCCCGTGGTGCAGAATGGCAAGCTGCAGTACTGCAGTCCAAGCTTTGCTCATGACCTGAGTTTGATCCTGGCAGAAGCTGGGTTCAGGTAGCCAGCTCAAGGTTGACTTGGATTTCCATCCTTTTGAGGTTAATAAAATGAGTACCCAGCTTGCTGGAGGTAAAGTGTAGATGACTGGGGAAGGCAATGGCAAACTGCTCAATAAAAAGAAAGTCTGCCAAGAAAATGTTATTATGTGATGTCACCCCATGGGTACGTAACGATTTGGTGCTTGCACAGGGACTGCCTTTACCTTTACCTTACCTAGTATTTATTTTTTTATACCTGGAAATACACCATAAACATATCTTTATATTCAAGACAAGGCATCTCTTTAGATCCCAAACTTCCAATGTTTTAATCTTCCCATTAGGTTCTAGCTTTGACTTGACAGTGTTTCAGATCCCAATTAAACAGAATTTGGTGTCCCAGGTGCAGAAAATTACTACATTAAGAATAATTTCTACTGTTTCTCCATACTTTAGCTAGCCATGTATACATTTGAAGTTTATTTTTAGTAATTTGCTGTTACCATCTCACTTTTGTTTCATATGCTATTCTGACAGGAAAGGTTAGCTGTGGCACTTTAACTAAATAGCTCTAATTCTGCATGCTCCCATGTGTACATCTGTGGAGGAGGGAAGGAGGGTTGCCAGGCTGACCCTAGCAACCGTCAGGAGGATGGGGGTGGGGACATAGTGTGGGAGGCAGCTTTGCCAGTACAATGAAGTCATTTCTGGAGAATACTTGGAAACTAGGTGATAACTTTGGGAATCACTGGAATCGCTACGCTTTTGGAAAATACACAGAAGCAACATGGTTGTACAGGTGATGCCAGTGGATTTTTTTTGCTGGCAGAGAGTAGGCCACTGGGGGGATCCCTGCCCCCCAAAAGCCCCGTCACTGCACCATCTCAACACAATGACATCACCCAGAAGTGACATCATCACGTGGGGGTCATCACTTCAGGGATGCTCTAGGACTCATGGTAAAAACTCTATGGTATCATAGAGTTTTACTGCAAATCCTAGAGTGTCCCCAGTGTGACACTCTAGGAATTATGCTAAAAGTCAATGATATCATAGATTTTTACCATAGAGTTTACATGAAGTGAGGATGGTCATAATGAGAAACAAGGCCTGTCATCAGTTACCACAAAGCTTGGGAAAGATTTGCTCCAGAAGTTCTTTATTTACATTAGTCCAGAGTAAAATCCAAATATCAAACTATGTAATATGTTTTTATCAAAACTAACTAAAATAGCACAACACACTGTTTAATCTCATGCAGAGTCACTTCAGTCTAGGCCCAATGAAATCAGTGTGCCTGGACTGGAGTAACCCTATAGAGAATTGCACTGACTGAAAGTTTTGAGTTCTCTAGAATGCATAATCAAGCTACAAAAAATTCAAAAGCATACCTCTGTGTTATATTCTGGCCATACATTTTTAATAAAATTTCTTATGCTGTTTGATTATTTAAAATTGTAACACACTTTGAGCATCATTGAGGAAAGGGGGGTAATAAATGAAGTAAATAAATTAATGTTACTTTGGTCTTAATAAAAAATATGTGACTTTTGTTTCAGAATTTAATTTAATTTAGAATTAAATCCCTCTGAAATCAGTGAAGGGCAAACTATATGTTAAATCTGTGCAAGTTTGGAACATGTGGATTTCACTGCCAGACCTATGCTCCACAACCCAAAAGGAACTCACACATCTGTGTGCATATAAGATCTATAAGACTCCTTGTTGCACTATACTTCTATGAATATTCAAGAGAGACTAGACAATATGCATAAGCAATAAGATATTTAGCCCTTATTTTGAAGCCAGTGTTCTTAAGATCAAAGTGTTTGACAGACATCTTGCCTGTTGAAACAGGGAGGCTGCTGGTGGTATTAATGGAAGTTGCATAAAACTGGATTGGTCCCCATGTATCACATCTTGGGGGAGAACTTTATAATTGAGGTTTAATGACATAACTGTCTATGGTTAGTACAGTCAAGGACATCTTTCCCAGGTTTGTGAATAAAATATATTATTGCCTCACATAAAGGAGGAAGGAGCGATGAGGTGCACAAACCTGAACTGTGCATCTGGGACTAGTTTAAGGCACAGTGCTTTGTAAAATATGATAGTAAAACCAGACTTCCCTGAAGCTTTATTTGGCAGTTTAGAAATAACCTGCTTTATTTCTGCATATAATAGGCATGTATCTCAAGGCTTTGTTTAGTTGTTGAAGCTGATTTTTTTGAAAATGTTTTTAGATCCTCATAGTATATCCTCATTTTAGATTCATACTCCAGGGGAATATGGATGCTGGTCACTACAGCAGAAAAACAAACAAAAAATTTCTATGGCATATGGCTTACAACTGAATGTATTAGCAGCTTCTTTCTTTCTTTATTTATTTATTCATGCATTAATTCATTCTTTTATTTATTAAAACATTTATAGCCTACATTTCAGTGTAAATCCAAAATTAAAATATCAAACTCCAAATCTTTCCCTCTTTAAAAGATTTCTACTCATTCAGACCCTGCTAACTCAAGACAACTATGTATTTCTTTTTCCATTCCCAAACTGTTTTTTCATCTTAGATTGCCACACTATATTAATATGTAGTGTATTTAATAATTTAATAATATATAAATAACTTATTAAGAAGAGAATCATAACCAATTTTGTTTTTTTGTAACACATGCTTTCCCCATTTTTCTTTACCACATATACATGAACAGGGCCTATTTCCATTTATACACATACCATTCTGACTATGCATCTAGAAACAATAACTGTAGGTATTTTTTGTATAAAATATGAAAATTTGAAGCACCCTTCCCATCAGCAGTCTGTTTCCTGTTCTAATAAATAAGAAAAAGATTAATGATGAATTAGAGGTTGGTTAATTGGGGGGGGGGAGGGGGGAGGTGAGGGGGGAAGCAGTGTTGCCTATAACTCACTGTCTCCACTTCCTAATGGGGGAATGGCCAGTAAGCAAAAAGAACGAAATGAAATTCCTAGGACCTCCAGTCAGATGTTCTTGGGTTTCCTGGTGCAGCTGCAGCTATCTTGAGGCTCCTTGTTAGTCTATGCCATTCATGCCCCCAGACCCTGATGACTGTCACCTCCTTTTTCACTTCAAAAAGTCCTTTTCCCTTGGGAATTTATTTTTCCTCAGGCTACTCTCTGGATCCCTCTCAGGGGAAAACATCTGTCCCAGAGGGCCAAGCCTTTAAGGCTAGAGATGTTTATTGTAGTGGGTGGGTAGCCATGTTGGTCTGAAGCAGTAGAACAAAGTTTGAGTCCAGTGGTACCTTTAAGACCAATAAAGTTTTATTCTGGGTGTAAGCTTTCATGTGCTATTTCAGATACATTGAAACAGAAGTCACCAATCATTACATACAGGTAGAGGGTGAGGAGGTTGCTGCCAGGAAGGACCAAATAGAGTCAAGATACATAAGCAACTGAGTGGTAAATATGTGAATGAAAGCAACTAGTAAGACCTCTGAATAGCATACAGCATAATAAAGGACAAACAGATGCAAATGATGTTCCAAAACATCTTTTTAGATGGAAAAGCTCATCCTTTCCCTCTTATTCCTTTTACTAGAAATGTTGGGGGTTTCCCCTTTTTCAAACAAAAATTTAAGCAGAGCATAATATTTTGTAAATTTTAATGCTGGTCTAGTGTCCTTAGTCTTAAGTTAGCCATGATGCCAGCATGTTGCTTCCTTAATGTGCAGTTCACGTCTACTTAAGTGGTTATTTGTAAACTTTCATGGTTTGTGTAGTGTAATTTACTATGTGTAATAGAAATTTATTTGAAGTAGAATGGGTTGGATCCAGGTAGCTTTTTCACTCAATCTCACCTATTTCCCCTTCTTGCTATAGCCTCCATCCTACGTAGCTTTAATCCATGCAAGTCCCATGCTCCCCAATATATCTCTTTTGATAGTCAGTGGGGACATTTTCTCCCTTTTTCACTTTTGGAGAAAGTAGTTAGATCCAACTCAGAAGCTCTGTATGGATTGCACTGTTAATGGTGTAATAGTGATGGAGAAATTGTGTGCACCTCTTAAGGGGAGTAAGATCCATTTAACACAATGGGACTTGCTTTTGAATAAACAGACATAGAATCAGGCTGCAGACTAGCTAACCATTTTGCTGGGGGTGTTTACGGTCCATTACAAAAGCAACAAGGAAGTATCTTCGTAATGAACCATTGTGTACTGTACTTCAACATCATTGATCATAATGGATTATTATAAACAGACTTGTGGTGTATTCTGAACAGAGTGAAACCAAAATCATAAACCACAAGTGAAAAAACATGTGAGTAACCCATCAAATGTTTCTTCTTTTATATTCCAGCATAATTGAAATAGACAAGAGAGGAACACACATTTTAGATAACTTTGCAAAACACAAATGTAAAATAAATCGGTTATAAATTTACAAGAGGCATTTCATTCTACACTTGAGAATATTAAGCATATTATAAAAAGACACATTTTACATTTCCACTGGAGTAATCTTTTTTTCAAAAATAATTTCTCTATAAGCAGAATTTTACCATAGCCATCATTGCAAAGTGCATATTGAAATCCATTCAGACATTTTGAAGTGCTATTATTATTCAATGTAAATGGAGTTTTCTAGTGTCCATCAGAACCTAACAGTATTTTAGTGTGGAAATGTTATACTGTGAATAATATGAGAACAAAAGTTCATGGCAGTGTACTTATTCTGTAAAGAGTTTATGTCCATTAGGTTAGGGAGAAGGGGTGTTGGAAAAGCAGTGTAGGTGAGGTTTAATAAAGTTACACTGTGTTGTACCTAAATAGCTACTTCTGCTTACAATGATGCTTGTAGAGCTGCTGAGAGCCATCATGAGCTAACAAAGATTCACTCTGGGTGCCTGCTCACACCATTCAGTCCAAACATAATATGAAGACAATCTACTAGGTTTGCCTGGGTCAGTGGCCCCTCAAGGAATACCTGAATATTTTCCAAAATTCTAGCCTGTTTTAAAAGTAACAGGCAGACAAAACTTCATAGGCAAGTAATAAGATAAGTTCAAAAATTCTTAATTTTGAACCAAGAAAATAGGGTTCTAGAAAGTGATAGTTTTATATTGTATATTCATTAGACTTCAACACAGACAGCTTCAGCATCGTGGACATGCTTTCTGTAAAATCTGGAGGAATACTTGGTTTTCAATAGATTTTCTGTGCTTTCATTGTCCACCCCAACACCATTGTAATTAAGCTTTTCTCATATATAGTAAAAAAGGAGTATTATCAGTGCTTAATTTCAGCCAGAGGTTGCAATTAGCAATCCAGACATTACAGTTTTTAGCCCAGGACAAATTTGTAACATGGGGCCTTGCTCACATATGATCTCATCCAATATATACAATCTCATGTGTTAAGAAAGAAAATAAATTCTGAAATGACATAAAGGAACCAAATAATGATAATTGGCCAGTAGCTCATGCCAAGTGCCTGAGATCCTGTCCTCCAAATACTGCTTCTCCAAATTATTTGAAAAAGTTTTTCTCCAGCATACAATGGCAGTACCACTTGACATTGTGGGGTTTAGATGCAGGAACATGGCACAAGCATATTTTTATAGAGAGTGATGATGCAGACACAAAGCTGTACAAGATCAGGATTTAATGCTGACTATGTCTGCCACAGAATCAATTTGAATGTTTGGATCTCTTAAACAGTTTGGTATTTCTATTTCCCCATTCATCTGGATTAGTGTCCAGTGCTGTACTGGTCAGGAGATATGTCAGTTTTAAATAGGACTATCCTATCTAAAACAGGACAAATGACAATTCAAATTGGAAGTACAGTGTAATCAAGTGGTGCTGTCTACCTCAGATGGCTTATGATCTCATAATGAACTAATGACAAAACACAAGATCCATGATTGCATATGAGACTTTCATAGGACAAGTCCTGCATCTGAAATCCTGAAATAATTATCTGTAATCATCACCAGTGATTCCAGTTGCTTTGGGAGACTATTCTTCCTCTGGGAGTATTTCATTTCAGTGCTGTGGCTTATATTTCTGCTCTGCTTTTCTAAAATTGAACATTTTCTCCAAGCCTTTCAACCCATTAGTTTAACGTAACACACATCCAGCAGAGTGAAGATATAACATAGAAATCAATGAATGACTCATAAAAAGTTGGTCTCAAAATACACACAACTACATTTAATCCACTTCAGTTTACCAGAAAAAAAGGAATTGTACTTATCTTTTTAAAAAAAACCCTACAAACATTTGTTTTAAAAAATTGTAGGCCATCTTAAAAGGACTTTGAATTCATGGAACAGTCTCAAATGTGCTAAAAACCTGTGATCAAATGCAAACTGCTGACATACAGCAGTAAAGTGACAAAACCATCCCTAGTGAATTCAGCCTATTAGTTTAACCATGACTAAAAGTTAGTGACAAGCTCAGTATTGTCAATATCTGCTCTGATGGTTTCTTTACACTCACATAATAAAATACATTTAGCCTTCCAGTCACTGTAATTCCTGTACCTAGAGATCAGTAATCTTTGTGGGGGGTTTTTCACTGATAAGTTTTGTTTGAAATATTACAATCTTTCCTAGAGACATCATAAATTCAGATTCTTGGTGTACGCATGTTAGGAAATAATTAGAAGCCAATCAAGGAAAATTGATTTAATGTAGAAATATTTTGGTTTGAAGCCTTCCCTAAAACTGTTCAGTATCCACCTTTTTAAAAAAAATATATAATTATTTTAAAATTCTTCCTGGTCAAATTATGTCAGATGTGTTTAAATTCATACTGTCACTATTTAACTTACTGCAAATGTAAATTCTGTTTTCCTTCTATAGGTTATTCATATGAAATATTATTTAAACAACAGACCTTAAAGCATATTATAGCTTAAATGCACAGTCTTAATTGTTAATGGAGTTTATTTTCCATTGAACAACTAATATGCATGTTTGGAACTTAACAGCTGACCCTTCATGATGTGATTAAGTATGTTGTTTTAATTTTCATTTCAAACAGAATGTGTGGCTTTCTTGGGCCCATTGTAGAGCTAAAAAACAATTATTTTATGCACAACTGATGATAGTGATGGAGACTCTGTAGGGTGCACAGCAGGAAACTCCCAAATGCTCAGTGCTTCAAAACTGTATATTCAAATGTCAACATGCGTAAATTTGGTTTGAGTTTATTTTACATTACATTTTGGAATTTACAATGTAATTATAAGTTGCCTATTTGAAAACATCTCTTTTCAAGAAAGTAGACCATATGCAAAACAAAACACTTCAAAAAATGTTGTTAATTGAGTTTAACTACTAAGTCCATTTATTGACATGATTCCTCAAACTCTTGCAGAACTAACTTGGTCACAACAATATGTGATGCCAGAGAGCAAGTAGTTAATGTCTCTAACCATTTCAACATGATGACAAAAACCCTGCAGGATGACAACATTATGACAAAAACATGTATATTTTGCTTAGTGGAATATAGTGGGTAACAAATACATTAAGTATATAATTATTTTCTCCTTTTTTTATTAATATAACCCAGTCGGAATGAAGAGTCGGACACAATGCATTGGTATAAATAATAAGCCACTTTATTAATCATCATAATAAACGACAAGGACACCCAAACTGCGGCCTGGTCAGGGCTAGGGGTCACAACAGACCGCTCCCCTGCCATTCGCGGTGAGAGACCCAGCCCCCTGCCGGAGCTGTGTGACTCAGCTCCCTCCAGGCCAGCTCAGCAGGGAGGCACGCCCCAGAGGGTCCAAACACCAGACGCACATCTCAATGGAAGGCACACTCTAGTCTGCATTCTCCCCACCCCAGGTCTCCAAACCCCAACGTTGATCATGCCAGACCCCTAATTCCCCAAAAGGGGGATGCTTCATGGTCCTCCCCTAGCCGCATAGTACCCTAAACCCCTAAAAACCTGCCAACTAAAGTGACCACCTATTTAACAGCACCTCCCGATAGCCAAATCCACAATCCACTGTTTTGCTATGTAGAGTAGGCAAAAAACACACCCCAGCAACTGTAAGCTGGGGAGTAAAAAATTCCTACCGGGCCCCCCATAATGAGGCAACCAGCAACCGCTTACATAGCAACCAGGGTGAGCGGGAGGGACTGAAGCAGGGAGCAGAGGTCTGGCCGTTAGGATGGCCTGGCCCCGCCCCCTGAAATACGCGCCCAAATGGGCCGCCGATCCTTTCTTCCCTCCAAGGGGGCAAAGCCTGCAAATGCAGCCTAGCAGCGTTGCTGCAGGCTGCATGCATAAAATTTTTAGGAATGATCAGCTGTACTGAAAAAAATCATTACCTAGGTTTTGAAACATTACCTAGGTAAGATCCTACTGTTGTTTTATTAATAACACAATTTTGTATTAAAAACACTTTTATAGCTTTTTTCCTAATTTGAATCCAGGTACTATTTGTGAATATTAATTTGTATCACAAGCAGATACTTTACAATGGGGGGGGGGGACTCATAAGACCTGCTCAAATCTTATAAACAGATAACACATGTAGGTATATAAGATGGGTGGTGTGTGAGGAAAAAACCCCTTACAGAACATCGTAATCACCAGCTTGATTGCCAGAGCACCTGGAGAAGTGACTCGCATACGTCTGGCCAGAGAGTGTGAGCAAACCTATCCAGGGGCAAAAGGGATTTATGCAGTACAAGCATCCACAACGCTACAAAGGCACTCTAACCCGGTATAAGAGTGTCCACCAGGAGAATGAATGGTTTCCCATCGTTCTGTATGACGTCCATCTCAGCCATGGAACAGAAGAGACTGCGCCGCCAGGAGCTATCCAGGCAAATGGTTTTGAAGTTCTGACCATTGAATCCACCGTGGAGGGCTAACACCACACACAGCCATCTTCCTACCAAGCTTGACTCCATTCCAGCGAAGCGAACACCTCATGTACACACCAGATGTCACCTATGCCTGCAAGCAACCTACCCACCCCAGGAGTGCTTAATCGTCCAACCGCCACTTTCTTTGTTTAACGGAACTCTAGACAAAGACTGGTACCCAGAAGAAGACAGAAGAAGAGGAAGACCATCTTCAGCCAGAGCCAAGTTCCTTTGTACAAACTGGGTGTTACCTAGGCCATGATTTGACTCTTTATTGTCACCCTTTTAGATAAGTCTATTAGTATTCAGTATCTTCCCACCCAAGTAATCTCTCTATTCTTCTCCCCAACTGTCATTTTGGAGCTTCCCCCTGGTCCATTTCAACCTGAAAGTTCACTCAGGTATCCAGGATCCAAGCAAGTCCATTGGTCAAGAGCAAGCACCCAATTAGGCGACACCAATGAACTTTCTATTGGTTGTCGCAGTAGTCTAGCCCTTATGGTCACTGCGAAACCTCCCCTTTTCGTGAGGTCACGCACCAGCTGGCCACCTTCCTCCTCCCTCGTACCTCCATCCCCTAAGGGCTCAAGAGAGTCCTTATAATCTGTGGACTAGCTACCCACAGGTGTGCTTCTATCAGTATCCCAACTTCCACAGCATAGATCCATCCCCGAGTCTAAGGCCAAGTTTCGGGTCCCTTCTCCCACTTCCTTGCTCACCGCCATTAGAGCCTTCCTTGAAGACTACGATAGGTAAATATCGCCCTGTTTGTCTACCCATGTGTTCTCCTATCTCTCCATGTTTCCTAGGACTGAATGTGTGTTTTGAATGAGTATTTTATCTTGTATGGAAGCCTATATTTTCCTTAATAAATTTTAATTGGTTTACTAAATATTAGAGTCGCTAATATTTATAAGCATTATTTTCTGGACATGGAATCCTGTATACACAGGTAAAAAGATCCTGAGTGAGCTAAGTGCCCACCTGACAATTCCCCAACCTCATTTTGAGGGCATTTTGGCTTACAGGTGGTGGTGGCAATGGACCCTCTGAGGGGAAAAAAGAAGAGGAGGTACAAGGAAAGAACTCAATATAGGAAAACCTGACAAAGGTTTATAAATCATTGGAGACCATTTGAATATGGCAATAGCAGCAGCAGATAGGTATCAGTAGGAAGACCATGCCAAAGATAATATCCAATAATAGAGAGTAGACATTACAAGAGAGAGGAAGAGATAGTGTGTCTTCACTAAAAGAAAATATGTACAGAAAAAATACCAGCACTGGGAAGACACACATAGCTGAAGAAGAGATTAAATACCAAGAAGAAGAAAAAATGTGGTGTAAAACTGTGGGATAGAATTTAAATTTCATATGGAAGATTAAAGAATGCCAGAGGATACATTTACTAGGCTAGAGGCTTTTTCACAAAGTACTTATATATATAAAAACATCATTGACATAAAGGCAAAAGTGGTGTGATGACTTGGACAATAATTGCTTTTCACTTTTACAAGGAATAAGACCCACTGTGGGAATAAATACAACAGAATTTAGAAAGAGATTGTGAGTAAGTGCCCTGGCCTTGGACACTCATTGTCAGTTGCTGTAACATCATAGCATGACAACAATCATGCAGACACTGAAACTCATCATTCCTTTTGTCAGCAGTGTATTGTTGTCACCTTTTCCTGTTGTGTTTGGCCTTGCAGCATTTAGCATCAATATGTGCTTAATATATATTTGCCTTGCCTGGTTATCTTATGGTATACCATAGAGTATGTACCTCAAGGTGGCCATTTTCTATAGGGGAATTGATCTGACTTCATCTTTCCATTTCCGCACCCTCCCTACAGCCTCTACCTAGGAAAAGTATAGCCTTTCTCCACAGTGTGGCCAAAGCATGAGGGAAACAACCTCAGCAAGGATAAAATGACAGAGTCCACCCTACAAAGCAGACATTTTCTCCAGGGGAAGTGATCTCTGCTATCTGGAGAGCAGCTGTAATTTTGAGTGATTTCCATCTGTCACCTGGAGATTGGCAACAATGATTCTCCAGGAAAAAATGGCTGGTTTGGAGAGTGGAGTCTATGGCATTGTACCTGTCTGAGGTCCCACCCCTCTTCAAACCCACCTTCTCCAGGCTCCACCCCTCAAATCTTGAGGAATTTCCTAACCTGGAGTTGGCAACCCTATCTCCTTCCCAGCCAACCATCAACCTACCTTCATCTACCCCTCTGACTTCAGCTTTTCATCTCCTCCCCCCTCCTTGCAACCTATAATCGCCTCCCTCGCAGGCAGGCCTAGTTGCATCATGCCAGTCAGGCAGCATGAAGTCACCCAGAGCATGCTGGCAGGCCTAGTGTAGCCAACCTCCATATGGAGCCTAAAGATCTCCTGGTATCACAACTGAACTCCAGATAATAAATCTCTCCCCCTGGAGAAAATAAGTCCTTTTGGATGGCATTATATTCAACTGAGGCCTCTCCCCTCCCCAAATTCTGGTTTCCTTAGACTCCACCACAAAATCTCCAGGAGTTTCCCACCACCTGGAGCTGGCAACACTAGTCAGGACTGGCTCCAGTGAGTTCTCCCTCAAAGGCCAAAATAGGCCTGGAAATGGCCTCATCCCACACCTTTTACTAACAGAACCAAGCTTCATTACCTTTTACTGACAGAACCTAGCAGCTTCCCCAGTGGCCCAATCCTTGTCTGTCCTGGGGCTGGAGGGTGGGGTTGCTCAGCCAAAGGATAGTTAGGTGAGTCATCCCCAATATAGCTATGCTTTTATATATACAGGATAAGCAATAGCCCGCTTCAGTGGATGAATAAATCATATTGGAATAGTACCTGCACTTGGATCAGTCCCAGTTCTTGAAAGACCTGCTCTCTCAAGAGTAGCTCTTGAAAGAGCTCTCTCAGCCCTAGCTATTTCACAGAGCATCTGTTGTGGGGAGAGGAAGGGAAAGGAGATTCTAAACCATGAAGTATGGGGTATAAATCCAATCTCTCTTCTTCTAAGCATTGGATGACTAACTACTAGGGAATTTAAAGATATGTTTATATAAAAATAGCATTTACTATCATTGCATTAACTTATTTAATGTCATTTTCCAAAGAAGAGGCTATAGCCGTTGATGACCTCAGTTCTACCTGAATTCTACCTAACTGATTGTCTCATGCTAGAATAGGGATTAGAATTAGTTTAAATGTGCAATCACACATTGTATTTGTTAGTTATGGTGTCTAGAATTATGTCTAACAAGTCTAGAATAATCTCAACCCTTTGGGTTTGTAAATTAATGTAATTAGAATGTCTCCCTCTTATATTATATGTGAACGTAATGGGGTAGACTTACAGGAACAATCCTAAACAGGTCTTTAGAAGCAAATTCCATTTTATTCATTAGGATTTACTCCCAAGAAAGTGATTTTAGGATTGCAGTTTACTACTCATAAAACAGTTTCATTATAAGAACAAAGGAGTACTCAGGGATATAATGGAGTAATTCACTGCATTAAGTGATTTTGAGTCTTAGCACTTAATGCTGGCTTGAATATAAGACAGAAAAGTGCATAAATAAATATAGGCTATAGTGTGGGAAATGGGCTGCTGACGTATGTAGGAAAGGTAATTTTCTTGGAAGAGATACGATTGCTGATAGCTAGTATATATTGATTTATGCACATATATGCAAATTTAAGAAAAAGACAGGGAACCTAACTTTCATAGTAAAGTTAGCAGAGGAGTATTCAGCACATTGGACATTGGTTTATCTTTATGCTAAGGTGAGCATTCTGAGGTATTGTTTGAATGAGGAAGGGGAAATTTCTCAGACCAGGCCCTCAGAGTTGCTTTCAAAAATTGGGACAGAAACCCCATTGTGGATATCATTATGCTTGATTTATTGGCAAGGGAGAACACCTCTCTCAAACATAACACACCTCTCTCAAACATTATTAACTGTTTGGTAGGTAGCAGCTTGAATAGTACCTGCACTTGACAATGCATGGCACAGAGCATGGCACTTAGATTGTGGGGATGCATAGACAGAGGAGGTATTAGAGGTGAACATCATTTGAGGAATTGTTATGCCTGTTGCAGATCCTTCTTGTTGTAGCAAATAAAATTTCTCATAGAATTATAGAGTTGGAAGGTGCCATAGAGGCCTAGTCCAACCCCCTGCTCAATGCAGGATCAGCTTAGAACATCCTTGACAAGTGTTCATGCAGCAGCTGCTTGAAGACTGCCAGCGAGGGGGAGGTCACTAGCTCCCTAGGCAGCCAGTTCCACTGCTGAACTACACTTTCTATATTAAAAAATTCCTAATATCCAATTTATAGTACCTTTCTGGTCATAATTTAAACTCATTGTGAGTTCTATCTTTGAAACTTGGGATAACATTCACCTTCCTCCAGTCTTGTGGTACATCCCTTGTCCTTCAAAAGGCCCTGAAGATGATGGACAAAGACTCTGCAAACTCTCTAGAAAGTTCTTTGAGCGCTCCCAGGTACATACCATCTGGTCGAGGGATTTATACTGATCCAGTACAGCCAGGTGCCTCTTAGTATCCTCTCGGTCCATGTCAAACAGCAGTCTGGATACTTTGCCTTGCCAACTATCATTTCTAGATGAGCCTGTCTCTTCTTCAGAGAAAATAAATGAATCTAAATAGGCACTGAGCCTTTCTGGTTTCTCTCTCTGAGAGCCAGCTGTGGTGTAATGCTTATGAGCAGCAGACTCTAATCTGGAAAAAACGAGTTTGATTCCCCACTCGTCCACATGCACCAGCTGGGTGATCTTGGGTCAGTTGCAGTTCTCTCAGAGCTCTCTCAGTTCCACCTACCACACAGAGTGTCTGTTGTGGGGATAGGAAAGGAAGGTGATTATAAGCCACTCTGAGACTCCTTGGGGTCAGGGCTTTTTTGAGCAGGAACGCACAGGAATGCAGTTCTAGCTAGCTTGATGTCAGGGGGTGTGGCCTGATATGAAATGAGTTCCTGCTGGGCTTTTTCTACCCAAAAAGTCCTGCTTATGTTAGTGAAAAGTGGGGTATAAAAATCAACTCCTCCTCCTCTTCTTCTGTGTCCTCTGTTAGAGTTTATCAATTTTCACTCAACAGTAGGTGTCTTGGCTCTTTTACCTTGTGTTTGTCTCTCACCTATCTGAAGAAACTTTTCATGTTGTAGTGAGCCTCCCTGGCCAGCCTTAGCTCACTCTGAGCTTTGGTCCTTTATTCTTCCAGTTGCGTTAGCCCTCTTTGTTCTATGCCTATTGCAATAGATCACCGTTCACTATTACTGCAGAGGGAGGAATCTTCCTTGTAGGTTTCATATAGAATGTCAAGGTGGAATTCCTGGTTTTCTGTTGGCTAGTACTTGTACCGGTCTTTAACTGTTTTTTTTTTTTTTTAAGCTGCATCATGAGCATTGCACTGTAACAGAGGTGCAATTTTTCATCACAGAGGAAGGTAATCTGTATTCTGTATTATATTTGTAAATACCATTTGTTATTACCTGATGGGGGACCAGATTACCATATTGTAACTACCTAGCGGGAGATATTTTCTGTATAGTTACATGTAAACCAAATGTCTGAAACAGCTGAAAGAAAGAAAGATCTGGAATCTACTGTGGGGTAAGTAGTACTGATGATATGAAATCTAGGATCTCCATTTTTACTTACAAGGTCACATGTGAACTCTGAAGATGAACTTGATACTCAAAATCTTCTTTCATAAGCTCTTTGGAGGAAAAGTATTGCACCACTCCTTACATTCTAAAAATCATTTAGGTTAGATAAACAACTTTAAAAGATATAACTTCTCCATGGAATGGTAAAAGAAGAGATTTTCTTTCGGCATTTTCAGTGCATATTTGTATTTATTTTGTGCTCATGGAATTGGGGCATAATGTTACTCTGACTTCATTAATACATTCAAACGCAGACTTACAAGTGTGCTTTGGATCTGACCTGTGCCCTATCTAATTAAACCTTTTGTTGTTGTCTTTTCATATACTCTGGACATGGTTCCACTTAGCCATCATGGCTAATAGACATCAATGGACACATCCTCCATGATTGTAACTAACTTCCCTTTAAAGCAATCTAAACTTGTGTCAGTCATGTCTCGTAGCACTGAATTCCACAAATTAACAATGTTTGTGTGTGCTACATTTTCTCTCTCTTATATCTATTGTCTATCAACATTGTGTGGCATAAAGTCTTGAATTATGGGGTTGTTTTGTGTATATCCTCATCCAATTCTAATGCTCATTTGGTTTTCTTGGGCTGGTTGCTGTTTTGTAGACTATTCTGTACACAGTACTGTTGTATACTGATTAGAATAAAGAGTAATTTAGGAATTTGCTTTGAAGATTGCAGGTCTGAAGTTTTATTTATTACATTTATATGCTGCCATCTTTCTCTCATGGAACTTATGATGGCATATCAGATTCCTAGGAGGCCTTTTTCCTGGACACATGTGCCTTCTAACTAAAGTTTAGATTTGGAGCATTGCCCCCAGAGTTCTGCCAATTTTACACAATTTTACACAAGCGAACTACACCTTTGACAAATCAGAAGCTTGTTTATCATTAAGAAGCTGACACTATCTCCCATTGTTTGGATTGCTGTACCATACAGAAATTACTCTTTATTCTAATCAGTATACTACAGTACTGTGTACAGAATAGTCTACCATGCTGGGAATTATTAGGAAGGGAATTGAAAACAAATCAGCCAGTATCATAATGCCCCTGTATAAATCGATGGTGCGGTCTCATTTGGAGTACTGTGTACAATTCTAGTCATTGCACCTCAAAAAGGATATTATAGCATTGGAAAAAGTCCAGAAAAGGGCAAATAGGATGATTAAAGGGTTAAAACACTTTCCCTATGAAGAAAGGTTAAAACGCTTGGGGCTCTTTAGCTTGGAGAAATGTCGCCTGCGGGGTGACATGATAGAGGTTTACAAGATTATGCATGGGATGGAGAGAGTAGAGAAAGAAGTACTTTTCTCCCTTTCTCACAATACAAGAACTCGTGGGCATTCAATGAAATTGCTGAGCAGTCAGGTTAAAACGGATAGAAGGAAGTACTTCTTCACCCAAAGGGTGATTTACATGTGGATTTCACTGCCACAGGAGATGGTGGCGGCTACAAGCATAGCCAGCTTCAAGAGGGGGTTAGATAAAAATATGGAGCAGAGGTCCATCAGTGGCTATTAGCCACAGTGTGTGTGTGTGTGTGTGTATATATATAGGCCACTGCTTGACACAGAGTGTTGGACTGGATGGGCCATTGGCCTGATCCAACATGGCTTCTCTTATGTTCTTAAATAAAGGAGTTTTCATGTGGTACTTCAATGAACTTCTCTGCTCTTTAAATAACTTCCATCTTTGATATCTCCTGGAATTTCATATAGGTGCAAACGCCTATGACACAATGCAAACTAGATCAAGTATGCATTTCTTTGCTGTGAGACCCAAATCTGTGAAATATATATACATGTAAAAAAGTATCCCTGATAACTTATTTGCTTAATTTTGATATTTTAAAAAATATATATATTCCTTGACTGCAGATGGATAGAACACATATCAAGTGCATCTCTGCTTTTAGAAGAGGGTGTGGTCCAGTATGATATAGTGCCTAGAGTATCAAAATGTGAATAGGGAGCCCAGTTTCTATTTCCTGATCTGCCATGAAGCTAATACTGGGTGGAATTGGCTAGTCAAAGGAGAATCATGGATGCAGTCCTGAGCTGCTTGGAAAAAGGGGGGGGATAAAAATATTTGGCTGGGAAGTAATGAGATGGTATCTAAAGAAACACAACTGTGTCAGGGTCAGAGCTGTGCCCTAAAGTATTCTTTTGTAAGGCACAAAGTAGAAGTGTAAGCTCCGGAAGTTCTGAGATATATTGCATATTTTATCTGATTTGAACTTTGTAGAATCCTCAACATGGTGAGTGATGAAAATTTTCTGGGACTGTACTTGGTAAAGGAAGCTGACACCATCTTCCATTGTTTTGATTGTTGTATCATACAGAAATTAGCCACAGATGTTTATAATAGTACCTGTTCCAGTTTGTTATCAGTTTCTTTCTCAAGGTCCAAGCATATTTTAGAATAGACTAGCCCCCACAGGGTATATCTGGTGTTGATGGTTATTTTTTCCTTGAAGCAACCATTCAAAGTCAGAGTTACATTGTTATGACATATCTGTAGGGGCCTTGCCTAGTGACATGTTTCCTGTTCTTTTTCTTTTACCCTTGTATAAACAAGCACTGGGCATGTTGTCTGCACAACTCAGTTCAGTAAAAGTTCTGACATTTTAAACCTATTTTGTTCTATGTCTTTAATAAATGGTGGTAAACCGGCTTAAATCCAACTATTTTTACTTAATTAGGTTGCAGCTCAGGGCTGTAAATCATTCTCTTTCTCTGCTTCATGAATTATATCTCTTTATTATGCCAGCTGCCATCACATCTATCTTCTAGTCTGTTTCCTTTTCTGGTCAACACCAATAACCTAGTCTATTCCTCTCAGAAACAGAAGGTCAGTGAAAGACCATATTGTGCACATTTATGTGACAGTACTGGACTCAATGACACCTGTGTTAGACCAAACTGAGGTTTTGCCTATAATGAATTTGGTGCTTACTTCCAGTCCTCTAAAAGTGGGCTAGTTGTGTGGCAATAAGCATAGGCCACAGTTTTAGACACCAGCATGGGACTTCTATGACAAGCTGCAATTTCTGTCTTCAGTGAGAATTTCACATAACTAGTTCATAACAAGACCATTTCTAGGGTGATTCTGCATTAGCCTTTGCTCCGGCTCCGACGCGGGGTTTCCCCCAGGGTGGATGTCGGTTTCCGCACATTTTGACCCAGGGCGGCAGTTTGACCTGCCTCCGAAGCGGTGCTGCCCCAGATCAGGGTGATCGGCAAAATACCAGATCTTTTTTTTTGCTGTGGTTCCGAGGCTTGGAATTTTATATGCTGAACTCGAGCCAGTGCGCTGTCAAACTTGTTGCATCATTAGAACACACCCACATAACTCCACGCCCCTGATTCCAACCAGTTATTTTAAAATTGTCCGCCATTATCCGATTAGGAATTTTTTTTTAAGCAAAGCTGGTTTTGCGTTACAACGCTGCAACGCATAACGCTGCAACACGATTCTCTTCTTTGCCCGAATGCATCCCTTACTTTCAAATGCCCTCACTCTTTATGGTGCTCCACGAGATTTTGGTAATGTGCCCTCCATTATCTGGGAAGTAATCTGCCATAACATTTGATCGTTCACAACATTATTCCCCCCCCCCCCAACTGAAAGCACTTCGTGCTATCATACTTTTTTTTGACAATAGTGCTGGGGACAATACTTTAGATACCACCCCCCCTTCGGGCTCCTTTTTTAAAATAGTTTTTCCTGAAAACTGTGTGCTTAGCATTCCAGCAAGTGTATGCTGAAGTGTGTGCTTCCTGCTTTAGACAATAGACCAGAGGGCAGAATAATGACCAATGGCAGGTGGGAAGGAAAACACATTACTTTGCAAGTATTGCACCTCTGGTGTTACATCGTAACACAATAAAAAGGTTACGTTGTAACATGAACACGCATGTGTGTAAAAAAAAAAGGAACTGCATGGATGAGTGAGAAGGGAGGGGCATGAATGAGTGAGGAGGGAGGGGAGGGGGAAATTGCTCCGATTATTGTGGAAACTCCGGGAGCAACAGTACTGCGGAATCAAAACACACGGAACAGATTTGGAATTGAATCTGGGAGAAATCCTCTAGTGCGGAATCGGGAAACCAAGCCCGCATGGAACAACCCCGGAGTGAAAGGAAGGCATACGGCAAATGTGGAATCAGCTCTAGTGATGCTAGAAATCCAGTGGAGCTAGCTATCACCTTCATTGTAGAGTTGCCACTGAACTTCAGTACTAGCAAAATTGCTGAAGGATAAAAGATGCTTTCCTGCTTTCCTTGCACATTCTTATAGAATATTGCCTGTACAGAAATGTAAGTAATATTTCTAATGTTCAAAAGAGAAATATTTTGGACTTTAAATAAAGTTATAAAAATTAGAATTGATCAGTAAAAGTAGCATTTTTTTTCTAGGACAGGATTTCATATTCCCAGTTGATTACAGTATATGTTCAAATAACCAGGTGTAAGTGGGCACCAAAATGATTTACTGTTTTGAAATTATTAGCAACCATCCATTGCTTTTAGGGTCACAACTTTAGTGAGGGCTATATACAGGCAAGGATGACATAGTTTATTCTGACCAGGCATTAGACATACAATGACTTCTTCACCACAAGAAGCTTATAAAAGGAAAATAAGTAATATTATAAATAATACTGTTTCTAGCTAAGCAATAGGAATCAAACAGTTTAAAATCAGTCCAATATAATTCTTCAGGATAAATTGATCATTTATAGAAGCTAGGAAGCAAAAATGTCCTAAGCAACTCTACTCAGAATCTTTATTTATTTAGATATTGATAATCCCACTTTTCTTCCCAGTGACAATTAAAAGTGGCTGAGAACATTGTTATTCCCTCCTCCATATTATCCTCAGGACAACAGCCCTGTGAGGTCACAGTGACTGGCCCATGGCAAAGTAGGGACTGAAACTTGAGTTGCTAGGATTGCCAATCCCCAGTTAGGGGCCAGGGATTCCCTGGTTTGGAGGTCTTCCCCCTGCTTCACATTTATCACAAAGCAGGGCTGGGTTGAATGCCTGCTGGGCTCTCCATTATGCCCTATGGACACTGGTCCCCATAGGGTATAATGGATAATTGATCCATTGGTATCTGGGGCTCTTGTTGCCAAGAGATGCTATCTGATTCATGGAAACACCCCAAAATACAATGGATTCCCCATGTTTCTTCACCCAAACCAGAGATCAAAAACAGGCCACGTTTTTGTATATTGGGGTGCTTTTAAACAGAGGCTAGATGGTCATCTGACAGCAAGGAAGATCCTGTGAATTTAGGGGAAGGTATTTGTGATTTTCCTTCATTGTGAAGGGGGTTGGACTAGATGACCCTGGAGGTCCCTTCCAACTCTATGATTCTATTATTCTAAGTGGGAACACTCTCTGCTTGGGCCTGTCAAGGGTCTCCAAAAGGCACCCTCAAGGCTAGTTCCAAGCTCCTCCCCCCCACCCTGCGATGGAATGTCAAGAACAATGAGTTCTGCCAGGTACGATAGACTGCATTTCTATAGCTGGCTACCAGCATATGGCTATTCAAAATTCCTATCCAAACACCTTTTTACCACATGTTAACCATATGTCAACCATATGTTTACCATATCTTAATACATTAACATGCAAACATATGTTAACATATGTTGACATGTTAACATGCAAAGCCCATCACACAACCCCCCTTTCCTTCTTGCCTCTATCCCCAGAGTACTGACATAAAATTAATCTTAGATATTACGCCAATATAGCCCTTCTTCAGACTATTGACACCTTTTGTTTCAGACTAGGAATCCATTCAAAATACCCTAGAAAGCCCATCAACTATTGTTAACTCCATCATTATTGTTAACTATTGCTAACTCTCGGGAGCGGCCCAGGAGGGGGAATCCCCCTACCAGCCTTTGACGGTGCGCTGCTGAAAGCGGCGGCAAGGTCAGGAGCTTGGGGGTGTTATTGGAGCCTTCCTTAAAGATGGAGGCTCAGATAGCAGCCGCTGCCAAGTCCGCGTTTTTTCACCTTAGGCGGGCAAGGCAGTTGGCCCCCTTCCTAGAGCGCGACGCCTTAGCAACAGTGATCCATGCTACGGTCACCTCGAGGTTGGACTACTGTAATGCCCCTGTCCCGAACTCGGAAATTGCAGCTGGTGCAGAATGCCGCGGCCCGGCTGTTATTGGGCCTCCCAAAGTGGGAGCACATTCAGCCGGGTCTTCGGACTCTGCACTGGCTTCCAGTGATATACCGAGTCCAGTACAAGGTGCTGGTTATCACCTTTAAAGCCCTATATGGCTTGGGACCTGTCTACCTGAAGGACCGTCTCTCTCCGCATGTTCCCCAGAGAGTACTGAGGTCGGGATCACAAAACTTCCTTACTGTCCCTGGGCCGAAAGAAGCCCGCTTGAAATCCACAAGAGAAAGGGCCTTCTCTGTTATGGCCCCTACATGGTGGAATCAGCTACCGGAAGAGGTGAGGGCCCTGTGGGACCTTGTTCAGTTCCGCAGGGCCTGTAAAACAACCCTCTTCCGGTTAGCCTACACCTAGCTTGAGAATTTTAATGCAACCTGCCAGATCTCTGTATATATTGGAATATTTATTAATTTTATGGTTTTATCTGTTTTAAAGTTATTCCCTTACATGTTTAAATATTGTTTAATTTATGTTGGATCTAATGTTGGAAGCCGCCCTGAGCCACTTGTGGGAAGGGCGGGATATAAAGTCTAAATAAATAAATAAATAAAATAAATTTTCCAGAAAGGAGTCCCGCCCCTCCAAACTGTATAAAGCATGAAAGCAAACTTGGCCCCTTTGTGCAATCTATGGGCACAAAGATAGGTTTATCCCATTTTACTCTGTGTAATTAGGCCTCTGACATGTCATGCTGATTGTACATGTCTGAGACATGATGTCTTCGTCTCCATTTTTCTTTGCATGGATGTCTGCATATCTGGACAGGTAATATCACCTCTGTATCTCTCCCTCCAAGTCTCTATTCACCATCCCTAATTTTCCTAGTTCTTTTGCTTGTGTGTGTATTTTTGATTGCTTTAAGTATGATTGTATTGCTACACAATTTTTTTAAGTAAAACATTTAAAACTATTTTAAATCTGGAGTCTTCTTTCTGGAACTGGACCTTGGTATATACTTGGTTAGATACCGCTACAAATTAGCTCCACCTATGGTCTACCACCACTGATTTCCCCATAAAAAGAGGAGACCCCAGCAATTCTAGTAACACTCTCTGGGGGGCTGTTTTTGAAGTAGAGGTGCCAAACTTTCAGCATAGCATCTGGTGCCTCTACTCAACCCCTCCCCTCAGTTTCAAATAGATTGGAACAGTGGGCCAGTTCTATGCACCCCAAAATAAGGTTCCCCCACCTTCCATTATTTCCAATGAAGGGCAGACATTTAAAAGGTGCATGGTACCTTTTAATGTGATGGCCAGAACTCCCTTCAGAGCTTAGTCATGAATGTCACAACCTTAATCCTGGTTCCATCCCCAAAGTCCCTAGATATTTCCTGTGTTGGACCTGGCAGTCTTAGAGTTAGCAGATCCTAGTTCAACATTGCGGCTCCCATCCAGAGACAGGCTGCACAGCCTTCCGTCTGGGGGCCATTTTGCCTCCTCGCAAGGAGGAGGAGCAGGCAGGGCATCATCAGAGGTGAGGGCAGAGCAGGCACACCCTAGAGGCGGGCTCCGCTCCCTCCTCTCATTCTTCACCTCGTGCTCGGCCCTCTCTCCCGCCCTTGATGCAGTATGGGCGATTTCTGGTTGCTCTCAGTTTTGGGGGACTGGGTAGGAATTTTTTCGCCACTTCTGTTTTGGCTGTAGGAAGTGGTGTTTTTTTGCCTACCTCACACTGCTTGTAGAAGGGATTGTGGAACTGACTGGGGTGTGGCTGGTTAAATAGGTCGGTCACTTTTTAGGTTGGCTGAGTTTTGGCCTAAACTTTCGTTATGTAGATCGGGTAGCACCTGTAGCACCCCAGTTTTGGGGCACGGGGTCTCGCTAAATCATTCCTGGACCGTACGGGACAGTTCAGTGATGAAGTGGACTGCCTTGGGTTTGCATGGATTGATTCGCCCGTTAGCCATGCGACTGGGGGTTGGAACTCCAGGGCATAACCTTTGCTACGCTGCCCGGATACGAGTCATGTATTTTGGCTATACCTAGGGGCAGGGTGGCTCGCCTGTCATGCGGCAGGGGAGGGGTATTTCGTCCCCTGGCCCTGCCGTGCTGCCTGTTATGTTATAGCCCTTGTGTTAATGTAATAAATAAAGAAAGTTGCCCCTTAGTTACCCAAACCCTTGTATCCGTCTCTTCCTTCCGTCTGGGGGGGGGGGGCAATCTAATGACTGCACTCAAGTTCATTCTGTGGGGCTTACTCCCAAGAACGTGTTCTTAGGATTGCACTGTATGAGAGTAAATCAATAGTGAATGTCTGTATATGGACATTAATATAGTTGCACAAGAGTTGGATAAAATGTAAAGGCAGTCCCCTGTGCAAGCTGAGTCATTACTGACCCATGGGATGATGTCACATCACAATGTTTTCTTGACAGACTTTTAATGGGGTGGTTTGCCATTGTCTTCCCCAGTCATGTACACTTTATCCCCAACAAACTGGGCGCTCATTTTACCAACTTAAGAAGAATGGAAGGCTGAATCAACCTTGAGCTGGCTACTGGAACCCACCATCTGCCGGGATTGAATTCAGGTCATGAGCAGACCTTGAACTACAGTACTACACTTTACCACTCTGAGCCATGGGGCCCCTTGCATACTTAGCTGCAAATGACTGTGTAATGTTCTATACTGTCCCCTGTTAAGGAATCCCATGGTGACACCAGGGACAGTTTATTAAGGCTTTTTTCCTCATATTCCAAAACAGTTATTCCCAAATGAATGCAATAATTCCCAGCAACCTTTCTGAATTTTTTTACACCATTTAAATCTTAATGACTTGGTCAAGTAACTTAAAAAAAACTCTGCCTATTAAAAATCACTAGCTAAGAAACCCAGCCTTAAATCCATCTGTTATGTGGAGATTAGAAATTTCCATTCTTTAGATTTGTGTGAATTGTCATAAACACAATAAACACACCTGGCTCAATTCCATATTATTAATGACTCATTTATCACCCTAAGGTGCAACTTCCTCAATTTAGTGTTGACCAGGAGTGAAAAAAGGAGCTTATGGTGATGTATACAGAATCATTCCCTCCCCGCAAAGCATTGCTTAAATATGGCTCTTTTCAATTCCCAATCTGTTGTATTTAAAAATAAAGCTATACATTAGAGGTCATCCTGAGCCTGTGGAAACAGAACATAGTTAACAGAGGACAGCATAAGTCAGTCTAATGAAGAAACCTCCTACAGGAGGATGAGCAAGACATGCATGTATAATCTCATATGTTTTCCTTTTCTCAGCCAGCAGGATGACTAATTATTCCTTTGAGATGCGACAATGACTTAGATAATCTTCACTGTGTTGTAAAAGACTATACAGAAAAATAGCCTATTATGTATAACTGAAATCTTATTTTCTCACTGAAGGGTATATTGAAAAACAAAATTATTTGGTGGGGCAGAGATTAATTTGTACAAAAAGATATGTTGGGGCTTTATATGACTTTCTAGATGTCGCAACACATGATGTAGAAGCTTTCCTCATAATCACAGATGAGTGAGGTTGGTCACGGTGATGAACCAGATATACTCTTCACATGTGCAGAGGCTTTCTCTATTTCATTATTACTTTATGGGGTTATAAACCCTCCAGTGATGATAGGGAAACCCCCTGCCCCTGGCTGGATTTTTTTGCTGCTTTGAGCAGCAGCAAGAGAAAAAGTGCTGTTGGCTGATGGCATGACATCATTTCTGGGAAAACCCTGAAGTGATATCATGCCTCCTTAGGAATTGGCTACAACTCTATGATAAACCATAACTTTTTTTGTGATCCCTAGAAATGACTGATGACACTTCTAGGTTTTCTCTGTTACTTCACCCATTTCAAGACTGGGTTTGGGCTGTAACAGTTGCTTAAAGGCACAATTAATATTTGCCTTATACCAGTTTATTTTAAAAAAATAGAATATATTTATGAGAGAACTTTCTTTCCTGTTCCTGTGATCAAAGGTGCAGGGGAAGAGGCATGTAGTTCAGTGCTTCCAGTTTGCCAGGTACTGCCCCATGACTGTCAGTTGTCCAGCATGAATCATTCAGCTCTCCATATATGGTCCTTGACTTTCTATTGTCATTTCTGGGAGTGGAACAGAGTTTGCCCTGAACTGTCTCTTGGCTCATGACTAGATGATTTTTTTTTAACCCATGGGTTCCAACAGATGATGCTAGATTATCAAAAATTCCTGCTGTAGTTACAGGAAAGGACTCTTGGAGGATAATGTCCTTCATATGTTTGTGGGTGAAGCATATGTTTATGGTTTTTAAATCAACTATTAGCTGGCTGTTATTATCTTGAAACCTTGGGAACTAATGGGACTTGGGTGCTAAGTGAAGAAAGTATTACACATGAACTGAATAGATATTTAGAAGCAGTTGTTTGAAATGTAATATGGCCTAAAAATGCTACTGTGTGAGAAACTCTTTATTTTTCTGACTCGGGGATGCATTCTGATTATTTATTTATGTATTATTCAATTTATTACCCCCTATTATTAATTTATTGTAATCTACCATTCTTTTTAAGCATTGCAAACACACACTGCACATGATGCTCTGTAGGATAAATTTTAAGGCTATGTGGCATTTTTTATTCTGAAATAAAATATCATTAAAATATGGTTTTAAAAAGGTGAATTTAGCCATAGACCATACATGACCAGTACCAACAAGCTTGCTGTATAGTACACTCCCTACCTTTCACTGAAGACTGACCAACTTGCTGAAATAAAGGAGCCAGTGCTGACAATGTACTATGGAGAAGAAACAAAAAAGAGTCTTGTACACCTTCAAGACAAATATTGGATGTGATATAGGATTTCACATGCCAGCAGGCTCTGCCCCACAGAATCTTGTGTCACAATAAATCGGTTAATTTGTACAGTTCAGAATACTCATTTCTGTTTCTCCAGTGAGTGATACACAAGCAGAAACACACACAAACATAGAATTGGTATTGTTTTGAAAGATGTTTAAGACTATTGAACAGGCAAACTGAAGTTTCTGGTGAATTGTCAGGGGAAAGTGCATACATACTGGTCTCCAGGGGACACAGGATACAGCTCTTGGATGCTGAGATTCAAAGTAGTCTCAGTGCTGGATCTCGGAGGTGCCTATGGCCTGTTGAGTTCATCCAATGGAGCTTTTGAATGCACAATAGACTTGGAAGAGAAGGCACGAGACTGTTAGGATTTTTAAAAACACTTAATCTAATCCAGATTATGTTGACTTTTGTTACTCACTGATAAAGAAAGGTTTATATGTGGAAAGGTTTTTGCTTTTTCATTATTGCTTCTAAAGACTTAATCTGGGGCTAAATTTCCTGTCCTGTGATCTGAGCGACATATGTGGTATGCTATCAATGCTAACATTATTTTACTGCTATATGTAACTCACCCTCTGGAAACCCATATGATTGGCCTCCCTACTAGAAGAATGAAAGGCAGCACACACAATAGTGATTTTTTAAAAGGAGGATCATGGAGGATTCCAGCAGATTATACCAATGTCTTCTGAGCAAATAGATGGAAACAATTATTACAAATAGAATTATTAAAAATAGAAAAATAGAGATGTGAAGGCCACAGTAAGGAGGATATTCAGGAAGGGGGTCCTCCCCTCCCTCAGATCTTTGTTTTGATTTTTCCAAAAGATAAATTAAGAAATTATGAAGAGCACATATAAAGAATAAGAAATGGTATTTAAGTTCTTTGCAAAATGATATATATACATTTTCTTTTTATTTCTTCTTATTAAGATTCTTTTAAAGTTAAAGATACCTTTTAATATTAGAAGTTTAGGTAACTGACACCAGCGGAAGTCAAGATTTGGGAGGGGGGGGAAGGAAAGTGTAATGTATGGGGAAGGTAGTAAGTGTTAATATTGTATTAGAACTGGATATAATTACCATATATTACCAAATAAAATTGTGTTTAATAAAAAAAGAAATTATGAAGAGCACTGAAAAAACCTCCTATGAAAGATTTTCTTTTTTAGAATGAGTGAAATGTTTTTGAGATTTCATAAATGCTTCTTTTTCACTCTTAGAATGTATAGCATTAAAAAGTCTGAGGAATTTCTCAATTTTCCCAAAAGAAAAGCTCTGCAAACTCTGTCCCCCCCCCCCCCCACTTCAAACCTAGTTTTGTGAAATTCAGAAGCCATCAGGGAGCATGATTAAAGTTCCAGCTCTCGGCACTCCTAGTCTCTAATCTAAGTCCAGCTACCTCGTCCCCATTTATTTTACCTTGAATGGCAGTAGGAGCAGTTGAATGACCTTTCTGAAGTCCTTCATCCATCCTTGGCATTCCAGTCCATGGAATTTGGGAGGAGCAGGCATCTGAATCAACACATCTCGACCATCTTGTAGAGAGCCAGTTTGGTGTAGTAGTTAAGAGTGGTGGACTTTAATCTGGAGAACCAGGTTTGATTCCCCACTCTTCCACATGAGTGGAGGACCTTGAGTGACCTTGGGTCAGCCACAGTTCTCACAGAGCTGCTCTCTTAAGAGCACTTCTCAAAAGCTCTCTCTCTGCCCCACCAACTTCACAGTGTGACTGTTGTGGGGAGAGGAAGGAGATTGCAAGCTACTCGGAGACACCAATTGAAGGGTGGGGCATAAATCCAAAATCACTTTCTTCATGGGAAACCTATATTTCCTGCTGCCTCTGTCATACTAGTCATTCAAGTTTCCATAGAGGGATGGGAAAGAATTCTTCTCAGGCTGAGTTTCAAATTCAGAGTGCAGCTAAACATAACATTAACTGGGCAAATTAATATTTGGAATAGTCCCTCTACCTCAAATCAAGCAGAATCACTAATTTTATATACTAATACACAAGCACAAAATTTTCATCTAAAATGAGAGTTCATAAATTGACTTGGAGGACAAGTAAATGATGCCGATAATATCTTTTTTAAAAGGTAAATTGGATAGATAGAACTTTAAACTGAGGAAAAAAAATAGGATCCCTGGTTGTTTTGCAAATTTTTCTGCAAAATACCACACAGTGCAATTATAAGTAGGTTATATACCTGTCTCCCTCCCTCTTTTTTTTTTATTTGTGCACCAAGCAAAAAAGTTTCATAAACCCTCAGGCAAGTAGAACAAACACCTTTGGTTTCAGTTTCATTTTTAGTGCCATATTCTAATAATGAAGTATAAAACAGCTCTTCTGGGAGTGGAAAACACACAGGAAGGATGTCAGATACTCTTTTTACATTCCTGTCATTAATGATCTTATCTTTAGATGCTTTAGCAGTATTACATATTGTGGTCATATTATCAATACTAATAACATCTATACAGCAGCCAAGATGCATAATTAATTTCCCACCACCTCTTCTGTTACACCACATGAAAGAAAAATTAGGGGCTTGGCTCTTACATGTTCCAAAAATTTCAATACCAGGACCATGAAGCATAAATGTGGAACAGAAGAAAAACAATGGATGAAATACAAAGCAACAATTTGGCATCATAATATGTTTCTTGATCATCTAATATAATTTAGCATATTAAAAGGTGTCATGCCATGTTCCAGAGCTGCAATGTCTTTTATTTTTCCTCCAAGTCATAATTTCAGAAATTAAAGATAAATGTGAGGTTCTTGTGAGCATCATAAGAACCATATACTGAAATATATGTTCTGGATTAATGATAGAAATTTTATTTATTTTTATTTATTTATTTCTAATTTATATCCCGCCCTTCCCACCAGGTGGCTCAGGGCGGCTTACAACATATAAATGGCCATTTAGACACATTCCCACATGCTTCCTCATGACTGTGGCATGTCTCCTCAAAACTGCTTTTTTATCAGAATGTTTTGTTTCATTGTCTTTATTATTCTGATGAAACCATTCCACATAGGTCTGTTAACAATGCTTGTATTACCACATTTTACAGCTCTGCCCTTTCAAAGTCACTTTGCCCTTTCTCTCTTAGTTTTGCCCACTCTAGCAAAGTTGGCACTGTCTACAGATGTGCTTGCCTGACCTGTTTTATAATGTACTCCAAATAATGTGGTGAATAGCCAGTAATTGTGATAGGAGGAAGTGACTACATATTGTAAGCTAGTTATACTGAGCATAAGCTTTCAGAGTATGTTGTGGAGTGACACTAAAACATACAGTATGAAATGAAATCTCTTTGACTGCAAATGAAGTGTGCTGGTATTGATGCAGTCTAAATAAGAACATCTGAGTGGAATTTGTGTGTGTTTGCACACCAGTATGTATGTGTGCATGGACATGCATTTGTGTAGGGGAACTATTTTATGAATGGCTGATTCTGTGACAGAAGTTGTCATGAAGAATCTTCACATTTGCTGTTAGTCCAGGTGTTAAAATGTGGCAATGATGTAAGAGCATCATGATGGGGACAGCAAATCAACACCAAAGGAAAAAAGATAGTGACATCCCATAGCCTTGTCTGTCCAGCTCCAGAATAGCAGATGCAAATTGAATTAGTAAGACAAGATTAGAAAGGACTCTAGTCCTGTTCATAATGTTAGTAGTATTTTCTAATACTGAAATTACCAATCCTTAGTAGCTCCATTTACCAATATTCAAAGAAATTTTGTAAGAAAACCAAAACAGTATAATGGAAAACCATAACACAGCCTTGCAAATGTCATGGTTTGATTCTACTTGGAATGTTTCTGAAAAACTGAGGAGAAATAATACTGTAGTTATGGAGCATCGCAATCTTATAGGTGTTCTACAATCAACAGACACTGAAATAAATGTTTCCAGGTGTCTTTGTTCCCTATTACAGATTCTTTATTATCATTTTTATGTTTTTGTCATCACTCAAAGTCATATCTTAGTGAAGCGTGATAGGGGAAATTCACTGACCATCATGAAGTACATGGAAGGCACCACAGTTGCTTGATGGACAGATGGCAACATACTAAAGGTACTTCCAGCAGTTTATTTGAATTTTTAGCAGCCAAATTCATGCAGAGAAGATAAAAGTAATGTGCTTTCTGGTGAAGGCACTTCAGGTGAACATGAAGAACATTCATAGTCTATGGCAGGGGTGGAGAACAGTGGCTCTCCAGATGTTTTTTGCCTACAACTCCCATCAACCCCAGCCATTGGCCATGCTGGCTGGGGCTGATGGGAGTTGTAGGCAAAAAAACATCTGGAGAGCCATTGTTCCCCACCCCTGGTCTATGGTCACTTTCAGAGGCAACTCCTAAATTGTTTGTTGTGTTGCCTTGCATCTCTGTAATAACATCATCAGTCTTATTAAGCAGGTTTGAATATTAACTTGTTTTTTCAGAGTCTTAGAAATACCACACCAATTTTCTAGTGGCAGGAGAGGATGTGCCCCAAGAAGAGGAACCAGTGTTCTTTGTTTCTTTTTAGCAATAAATGGGCACATTGTGAAGGATTATCCCCATAATTCTGTTCTTAGGAACAAGAAAACTCAAATCCACTTGACCATTTGATTGAAGTTCATGCATTAAAAATGGCTGTTTATCATACTGAATGTTGCATTAATTCTATTCATTTTTAAAAAGGCTCTTAGAGGAAATTATTATGAATGGGCCTGTATATTGCATCTTGGTATAAAAATTTGGGTGAGTTCAGAAACAATTTCATTGATAGATTGTTACATACTCTTTTTCTTGTATGGCTCCAGTTTTCTCATAATGAAAGAGGTGACAATCCATAACCATTTATCATGTGATGACTGATAACACTATGTACTTTTAAATTTTCAAGTGATCACTGCAAGGTGTGATCCCATATTTTGTGTATCTAATGTTTAGATGTCATTACTTCCATGTGCATTGAAGTGAACAGCAGTAAAACACAGGGCCTGATTTTAAGCCTAATCTATATTTATTGGTTGCTATTTATTCCTTCTGGACACTATAAAACATTGACAGAATTCAAAGTTTTAGAAGTACAAAATGCTTTCACACTTTGTATAAACTTAAATGAAGCAGATATAACCTGTGCCAGTCCACTGTTGGTATCCAACAGTCAAAACGAAAGTTCTCAGATACCATGAGAATATGTCTGACTTCATACTGTATCTGCCTTTCAAGTATTCTTTGTGATTATTGGGTGGGAGAGGGGGAGACTGACTAAATTTTTACAAAGATATTAGCTTCCCCAGTTCTAGAGAGGAGGAAAAAATTCTAATTCTGTGGTAGAGGTGCTTTTGTGAGTCTGCCTTCAGCCTATAAGCCATTTTGCAGCTTCATAAGAAGTACCTGTTCAGTCACAATTGTTGTCAAAGAAGAGCTGACAGGGTCAAAAAAGGGCAAAATCGTGTACATATAATGTCCAACCCAACTTGCATATCATAGGCAAGAGTTCATATCAAACTGGGGGAAATTTCATTGTCCCAAATTTTCTCCAACAAGACATCACAGTCAATTATCTGGCTGCCACTGCTCATCATGCTGCAGCTGCTGCTGAGCTCCATTTGTCTGAATCAGCCCCTACAATTCCACTTAAGTCAAACGGGATACAGACCATGCTGTGAGACAGGTTGGATTAGCAATAATAAGGAGGCAGATTGAGCAGCAAGTGAAGAGTTAGAAATGACTGGTGGTGCAAATCCATCTTTACAAGAGCTTTTGTTTGCTTTGTGGTACAAGAGCTGTATGAGGTTTATCCTTCCAAGCAGTAGAAGGAAAATGCATTGATGTTTTTGATCTCAGCATTATCCCTTTGGTTTGTTTTTGACCTCCTAATTTTATACCCAATGATGTGGCCTTGCTGGAACATGTTTAGAATAAAAAATGCAGGGACAATGGTGAGGAAATTCTGAGGTAAAATTGGCAGCACTGTGCCTCAGGTGAAAACCTTTGGTCTTTCAGATGCTTCAAAGCCTTCATAATTCTACAGTGATCCATTTGTTAACCTGCATTTCTGGAGCCCTTAAAAATATTTTTCTCTCACTCCACAGTAGTTAATTACACAGAGAGAAAGGGGGAGAAATCAGTTTAAAACTAGGTATGGGAAGAATGCTGACAAAAACATAAATTAGAGGAAGAACTTAATTTAAAAAGTGTCAAAAAGGATAGATAGTCTTAGTTCAATAATAAAGCCTGGTTCAGGAGCCTTCTATCTTTAAATAAAGCATTCACACACTTGATTACCTGTACACAACCAATCTTTGATTTCCAATCTAGGTCTGTTTGCATTTTGTCTGATTAGCATACAAATGCCAAAAAGACAAAATGTGACTACATGGGTGATGATGATTAGGAGGGCATGCCTGTGACTTTCACATGGCATATCAGCTTGGAAGTAAAACTGTTTGAGATATAAATTCTGTTTGTTTTGAAATGACTTGATACCTGTGATCAGTATAAATGTATACCATTTGGTTATTTTTGCATGTTCCAACTGTAGAAGAGGTATGGGGACTAGAACTTGTGCTAACTCACCAGCACAAGTTGGCAGGCACATTTTTTGCTGACAGTGTGCTCATAAGAAGTCCTTTGTACAATCACCCAAAAATCTTAAAAGAAGATTTCTATTTGAAATCAATGTCTTTGAAAGTTAAAAATAGTTATACTTTATGAAGCTATTTATTTATGTTTACATTTTGCCCTCCCCATGAGCAGGCTCAGGGAGGTCCACAGAATAAGTTCTAAAACATATCAAATACATACATTAAAATAATTAAAAACATTTTTAAACAATGTGATTTAAACAGGTTGTACTATTTGTTTATGTATACAGTTTCCAAGCTGGTTCCACTGGGCCTCTAAGTTCTTCTTGATCTGGGCCACATAGAGGTGGTAAGCTTCAGCAGGGGAGGTTGGGTTTTTATTGGACATCCACCATCTCAGACAAAGGCCTGGTGGAACAGCTCCATTTTACAAGCCTTGTGGAACAGTCCCACAGGATCCTGATCGCAGGCAGAAGCCTGATCTCACCCCTGACTTTCCTGACACCAGGAGAAAGTCTACTCTGTACAGATTGAACTTGTCTCACTGCACATTTCCTGATGCCTGAACTCACTCTTGTGAAATCAAGCCATTTGGGAAGTCAGATTGCACACTTCCATCGGCAAACCATTTTAAAAAATTCAATAATCACTGTGTGCATAAGCAGATCTTCGTCGCAGGATTCGAAACCACCACTTGTGCATTTTTTGCACCCAAACATTCTGTCAGGATTGGGAGCCCTTGGGGACAAATCCCCTACCAACCCCTCTCCCCTGTTTATTGGAGTTGGAAAGCTGTGGAAATAGTCCCTAGTTAGGCTCCCATAATTGGCAGGGAGCCTGGGGAGACTGGCATCCCTAATTCAGGGAGACTTGGATAAAGCTGAGAAAATTTAAAAATCCTGTCAGCCTTGCTTCTAAGTAAACTTGGGCTGACTATCTGCCCCCAAAGGGAGTTCAGGGCTTTCTGGGCATGGGCCTTGGAGGATGTTAACCAGACTACAGAGATCAGTTCCCCTAAAGAAAATGAATGCTTTGGAAGGTGGACTGAAAGTGAAGAAGGCTGAGAGGGGCCGCAGTGCTTAGTGGAGCGATAACAAAGCTGTCAAATGGGAGTGGTGCTTCAAATGGACACTTCTGCACATGTGTGCAAGACAGTTTTTTAAAAGAATGCTGCCCAACCACCCACACAGCAATAATATGAACCGTCAACCACAGAGTGAGTACACAGTGAGGTGGGTTCGGAGTAGGCTTGCCTATCCCCAGGTCCCAGTAGGGAATTCCCCACTTTGAAGGCTCCTTCCCGTCCCCAGTCAGCTGGCTGTCGGGGAGGGGGGAAGCCCCGCCCCCACGGTCAGCACCTGCCTTTCCACTTTAGAACTAGAGCAGGGGTGGCCAAACTGTGGCTTAGGAGCCACATGTGGCTCTTTAAGGTCTCCTCTGTGGCTCCCAAAGCTGTCTCCCCCCCTCATGCATCCCAGGACCCCGTTTTGAAAGTGGAGAGCAAGTAAAACAACATTTTAAAGCAAAGAGGAGGGTGGGTGGGCAGGCTAGAGCAGCCAGGAGTCTCTGTTCACGGACAGCTAAGCCCCACCCTCAGCTCCCAGCAGCCCCTAATCCTGCCAGGACAAGCCCGGGGTGCAGCTGCTATCTCTTATTGCCACTGCCATGAATTGGAAATGACTACCAGAGAAAGGGAGAGAAGTCTCTTTCCTACCCAGTCATGCAGGCTCCTTAAAATCTGCAACAGGAAAGGGGTGGGGGAAGCAGGCACGGAGCAATGTTGCTCCTCTAGGTGACAATGTGAAACTGCACTGATGCAGAGAGGGAGAGAACAGTCCCTCGTAGGTTTTCCAATGTGCCTCTGCTTACTAAGAAGTCTCTTTCCCTATGAGTCAGGCAGGCTCCTTAAAAATCTCTGGGAGAGGAAAGGGTGGTGGGGAGCAGGCACAGAACAATGTTGCTCTTCTGGTGTGAAGCTACAGTGATCCAGAGAAAGAGAAAACAGCCCCTCTATAGTTTTTCCAACGTGCTTACTAAGAAGAAGTCTCTTTCTCACCCAGCCCAGGCAACCCCCTTAAAATCTCTGCAAAAAGAAAGGATTGGAGGAGGGAAACAGGCATGGAGCAAGTCTCTCTGTGGTTTCTCCAAAGTGTCTCTGTTTATTGTGTAAATAGGGTGGGGTTTTTTTTGAGGGGGACAGAACACTGTATGGAGAAGAAAATAAAAGCCTTTTTTTGCTTTAAATATAACTTGGGTAGGAAGTGCTTCTTTGCCCTTGCTTAAGGTGCTGAACTGAGCACGCTGGGCACTTGCAAAACTGTGTTGCAGATTCATTGTTTATTTTGGCTGCAGTGTGTGTGTCCCATAATAAAGCCATGCTTGGAAATGCAACCAGAGCCTGACAAGGGGCTTGTGGTTGTGGGATGCAACAAATGACACTTTCAGTTAGTGGGGAAAGCAAAAAAGAGGAGGAAGTGAAGACTGCAATCAAGGAATGGAAAAACTCTTGTTTGAAAATATTTATTTATTTTGAAAATATGTACTTATTTTGGGAATGAGAAAGTCCTGACTCCGCCCTAAAGTCTCCTGACTCCACCCCCAAAAAATCTCCTGACTCCACCCCCAAAAAATCTCCTGATTCCACCCCCAAAATCTCCTGGCTCCACCCCCACAGTCCCCAGATATTTTCTGAGTTAGACTTGGCAACCCTAGTTCACACTTAGACAAACCTTTTTGTAACAAATAACACTGAATAAAAGAGAGGTCTGGCTAGACTGCACCAAGCCTGTTGTCAGACTGCAGCCTTAGAATGAGAAACAGTTTAAAAACTTAATATAAAAGTATTGCAATACTGAAGCAGAATGAGAAAACTTTCAAATATAAATGTATAAGAAAGTGGGTTTTCAGCTGAAACATCTATTTTGTTATTATGAGATATATAATAGATTTTCCTTTGTATTTTGATATATTCCAAGTTACAGCAAGCAGGTAAAAATGGCAAAATATGTAATATTAAATATGTAATAATTATGAAACTAACAATGAAGTTGCAAAATAGATCAGTTACAAAATTGAAATTTAAAATATCAAATATAAAAGTAGCCAAGAGAAGTAAGGATCATTGTATTTTATAGATAATGTCTTAAAATTATAATAAAGGGGATGTTGGGGAGAAATATTTCCTGTTTTATACACTCTGTAATATCTAATTACTAGGAATGGGGCCCATTGTGAGGAAAAATACAATGAGCTCTAGAAAGATGCTCTGGGCAAGTGCCCCCCCCACTCTTGCTGTCTTCCCACCCCACAATTTCTCACTCCCCCTCCAACTACCACCCACCCCAACCAACTCTTCCTCTCAACTATCCCCAACCCCTTGGCACTCCACTACTTCTCCTACCCATGACATTCACTCACTCTCCACCCTTGCTGGCATCCCCCCCCCCCCCGCAGCTGAAACACCAGCTTCCCACTCCCCCCCCACATGAGTGTGTGTGTGTCGCTGTGTTTGTGGTGTCTCAAAATCCTAAAACTGGCCCAAAATTGGGAGAAGGAAAAATAATAATGGGAGGTGCAGGGGGGCATCACAGTGGTCACACAGATGCTGAAGCTGAGCATTCCTTTTGTTTGCAATGCACTGTCACCACCTTATCCTCTCATATTCTGCCTTGCATCATTTAGTATCAGCGTGTGCTTGTGGTGTGATCTTTTTTTTTTTTTGCCTGGCATGATTGTGTTATGGTATACCTTAGAGTATGCACCTCAATGCAGACATTTTCTATAGGGAATTGATCTGACTTCAACTTTCCATCTTCTCCCCACTCCCTGCAGCCTCTATTAAGAATCATAGAGTTGGAAGGGACCTCCAGGGTCATCTAGTCCAACTCCCTGCACAATGCAGGAAACTCACAAATACCTCCCCCTAAATTCACAGGATCTTCATTGCTGTCAGATGGCCACCCAAGCTCTGTTTAAAAACCTCCAAGGAAGGAGAGCCCACAATCTCCCAAAGAAGCCTGTTCCACTGAGGAACCGCTCTAATGGTCAGGAAGTTCTTCCTGATGTTGAGCCAGAAACTCTTCTGATTTAATTTCAACCCATTGGTTCTGGTCCTACATTCTGGGGCCACAGAAAACAATTCCACATCATCCTCCATATGACAGCCCTACAAGTACTTGAAGATGATGATCATATTACCTCTCAACTGCCTCCTCTCCATGCTAAACATGCCCAGCTCCTTCAACCTTTCCTCATAGGACTTGGTCTCCAGTCCCCTCACCATCTTCATCACCCTCCTCTGAACCTGTTCCAGCTTGTCTATATCCTTCTTAAAATGTGGTGCCCAAAACTGAACACAATACTCCAGGTGAGGTCTTATTAGAGCAAAGTAAAGCGATACCATCACTTCACATGGACACTATACTTCTGTTGATACAGCCCATGGACAGCCTATACTTCTGTTGATAAAGCAAATTGCATTTGCCTTTTTAGCCACCACATCACACTGTTGACTCATGTTCAGCATATAGTCCATTAAGGCCCCTAGATCCTTTTCACACATACTACTGCTAAGACAAGTCTCCCCCATCCTATAGCTATGCATTGTATTTTTCCTACCTAAATGCAGAACGTTATGTTTCTCCCTGTTAAAATTTATTTTATTGGTTTTAGCCCAGTTTTCCAGCCTGTTAAGGTCATCCTGTATCCTGTTTCTGTCTTCTACTGTATTTGCAACCTCTCCTAATTTAGTATCATCTGAAAATTTAATAAGCATTCAACTATTCCTTCATCCAAATTATTTATAAAGATGTTGAACAAAACAGGTCCCAGGACAGATCCTTGAGGTACTCCACTTGTCACACCTCTCCAAGAGGATGAGGAACCATTCTCTGCAGTGTGGACCAAAGAAGGAGGGAAGCATCCTCAGCAGGGTATAAGGACAAAGAGTCTACCCTGCAAAACAGTTATTTTCTTCAGAGGAAATTATCTCTGCCATCAGGAGAGCAGTAGTAATTCTGAGTGATCTCCAGCCCTCACCTGGAGATTATGCAACTAAACAGAGATCATGGAAATTAGAGACAGAGATCCAAGCCACAAGGCTTCCATGATAACAAGCCTCAAAAATGATTTCTGTTAAACAATATTGTATTTAAATATATTAAAACTTTTAAATCATACAAAATACTAGAATGTCTCATCCACCACAATCAAAATCCTTAAATTTTTATCACAAATTAATGCAGTGCTTCTTCAGTCTGAGAAATGAATGAAAGTCTCTGGAGTCTCTGGCTGGTTTGGAGGGTGGAGTCTATGACATTATATCTGTCTGAGGTCCCACCCCCGGGTCTTTTTCATGTTTGTAGACCTGTCTTGTCCATCTACAACTCCATGTCTGGATTTAAGTATGCTCAGATTTGGCCAGGTTGAGAATTAGAAAATGTAAGTGGGGACCCAGGAGAATCATAGGGGGAATTCCCCCCAGCCTGCCTGACCCTAGTTGCACTATGGCATAATTCTCCCATGCTGCTTGAGCTCAGCTTTTCTACCTTAATGGAGGTAGTGAGGATGGCAGCAGCATCTCTCTCCAGCCCACCTGACCTAGCTTTGCTGGGAGCTGTTTCGTCCCTGGGGGCAGCAGTGGTGATGCCAGGAGGGGCAGGGAGTTATACCTGGTGTGCAGCCATGACTATCCCAGAAGTCATGCTGGGGCTGTTGTTGATGACAGTGAGCGGATATGGAATTGCACTGGGCATGTTCTCTAGAGGGTCATATCCCACCTCCTGCTAGACTACTCAGCTGCAATGCTTCCACTCCCTGGCTATAGCATTTCCTCTGTTGGGGGGTGGGATTTGCACCCTTCACAATTCCTCCCTGTTTTTTTTAGATTTTCTTGCCACCCTGGGAAGGGAGAACAACTTACTGATTTCCATTTGGGACAGATCCATGGATTTAAGTATCCACAGATTAGAGTACAGCAAGCTATTAAAATATATGTTGATGCACTGGATAGAGAACAGAAAAGATTTCTACCCTCTTCCAACTTGAGGGCATCCAATGTCATTAATAGGAAATAGATTTAGGACAGCCAAAAGGAAATACTTCTTTACACAATGAGTGGTTAAAATATGGAATCTGCTGCCAAAGGACACAGTGATGGCTTTAAAAGGGAATTAGACCAATTCATGAAGGATCAGTCTATCAGTGACTACTAACCTGATGACTACGAGGAACTACCACATTCAGGGATAGCAAATCTCTGAATACCATTGTCATAGGCAACATTGTAAAAAGGGCTTGTCCTCTGTGCCCTATTGTAAAAAGCTACTCCTGCATGTCTTTAAGAAGTCTACATATAGCTTTGATTTAAAAAAACAAACAAAAAACTTCCCATTTTGTTCTCTCTGCTTCCCTTAATTTCAATAAGGACCTGCCTACCTTAGGGACCGTCTCTCCCCGTATGAACCCCAGAGAGCACTGAGGTCAGCAGGGAAGAACCTGCTGACCATCGCCGGGCCAAAAGAGGTAAAACTTCAGAGCACCCGTACTCGGGCTTTCTCTGCTATGGCCCCACAGCTGTGGAATCAGCTTCCAGAAGAAATACGGGCCCTGCGGGACTTTGAACAGTTCCGCAGGGCCTGCAAGACCATCTTGTTCCGAATGGCCTTCACCGACTGAAACTGCTAAACTGCTAAGTAAACTTGCCAGCGATTATAGCACCAATATATTAATGTTTTTGTTTTTAGAATTTTAATAGATTTTAATCAATTGTAGTTAAATTGTTATATACTGTACAATGTATGCATTAAGTTTTTGTTGTTAGCCGCCCTGAGCCGCTTTGGTGGGGAGGGCGGGATACAAATAAAATGTGATGATGATGATTTTGACTCAAAAATGGTGCAAGGGGAAGGCAGAATTGTGCCACATTCCTGATCTGAATCAGGTGCCTGTAGTGCTTTAAAGATTAGTCATCCATAGCTGCTGAACTGCTGTGGGGAAAAAGAGTTGCGTCCAGGGAATTAGTTTGTCTGGTTTGGCCCTCATATTCAAAATGTATTCATAGTGTGAATACTAATGGGAGGAGGAAGCAACAGGGGGAAGCTTCGGGCCTCTGGATCCTGCTTGTAGGCCCCTGTGAAATGGGATGGATAGGCCATTGTCAGATCCAGTACAGCACCTCTTATGTTCTTACAGGAGGGGAAAAATGAGAATCAATAAGCAACAAGGGAAGGTCACTTAATCCTTTTTTTGTGTGCGATTTCTCCACTAAAAATAATTTCTAAGCAACTGTATGTTCTCAAGGGCAGCAAGTAACTTTCTGTGTTACTGCTATTTTTGCTAATTCAAGAACCTAAAGAACACTCACACACACGTGTAATTTAAGCAACTGCTGTTTTACCAGCAGTTGTTTAAAATGGCCTTTATGCCACATCAAACCAGAAGCGACATATGGTGATGTTGCGTACCAGCGATAGTCTAAATAAATCCTCCAACTTTTAAGATATAGAGAGAATTATTTACCATGGATACAATTCTCCCTAGCTGCACTTTTGATGCCATGATGAAAAAAATGATCATACTTTGGACCTTCAGCCTATGACAGATTGCATTTTGCATGGTTTGGTAACATGGTAATGTGTCTGTTCTAAGACCAAATCATTTTGTAATTGATAAAGTGAAATAAATTATTCAAACTTGAAATGAATTTTCAAATGAAAGGCATCTGGTTTTATTTTCTTACGGTCAAGATAAATAGAGAATTTAAGAAAGACAGAATCTACATGGGCTGTGAGTCAATGCTTTTTAGGGTCTGAGTGGACACAAAAAACCTTTGTGCAAACTGAAACTGCCTCATATTTCCTTTATTAAGGGAATTCTGTGACAACGTCCCAGCTGCATGTTTGGAGTTTTCCCCAGCAGTGGCAATAACTTGACTTAAAATGTGACATAATGGACCAGTTACCTGTGATTTATCCCAGCACTGCAGTAGTTGGGCTGATTTTCACATATTTAATAACAGTTACCAGATAGTCATAGAGTTGTTGGTGAGCTGCTAAAATTGTGATCCTAAACAATCCTAATCTAATTATTTGGTCTAATTTGCACTGAAAATAAGTTCAGGTAATATGTCCATGGAAGGTTCGGCCCCTCCCCAGCCAAGCCGGCTTGCCGGCGCTCAGGCTGGGGGCCGTCTTTGCCCCCTCGGAAGGAGGGAGGAGCAACATCATCCGATATACGGGTCTTTGCTCGGGTGCAGTGTCTGGGCTATATAAGCCCTGGCCCCCGCCCCTCTTCACGCAGTTCGTTTTGGCTCTCTGCCCACCCACCCTCCCTCTGGCAGTACAGGCGTATGCTGGTTGCCTTATTAGGGGCCAGGTAGGAATTTTTTCACTTCCACATAATTGGCTCATGTGGGGGTGTTTTTTGCCTACCTTGTACTGCCTAGTAGTGTTAGGATTTGTTATTGGTATTTGTTACGGTCGCAGGCTGGAGGAGGTTTGGCCACAGGGTTTTTCAGGGGAGCACCTATGGCCTAGCACCGTTGGTGCGGTGGTCTGTATGAACCGTAGATGGGCTACACGGCTCAGTGCGGGGAATGCAGATCACAGGGAGCCTCACCTGGGCGGATCTTTCCATGGGGATTGACGCTAGCCCAGGAGGTGAATGGCTGGAGGTCTGGCCGCTCAGCTACAACCCGAATACGGTGGGCTTGTGCTGGGGGCAGGGTGGCTCGCCCTTTGGACAAGGCGGGGTCAGGGGTTGACCCCAGGGCTTGTCTGGTTCAGGTTTTCATCCCTGCCAGTTTACAGTTAATTAATTGTTCAATAAAGCGGCCCGGTTTTAAAACCCAACACTTGTGTCTGCCTCTTCATTCCGACTGGGGGGGCAAGAAGTTTCCATACCATCTAGTTCCAACTCTACCCAGTTTCTAGCTTTTTGTTATGGCATCCTGCAATGTATTACTCTTTCTTTTTTGCTTATATTTGTCTTAACTTTGTGCACTGTTGAAAGCAGGTGACATTTCTCTGCTTCTGAGTCTTGTTACTTTCAGGACTAGTTTCTAGCCACCTTTATTTTTCTGCCTTTATTTGATATTCTTCTGCTTTGGGGTTTGTTTGTTTTAGAAAAACCCACTGTTTTATTAATAAGAGTTTATGTTCTTCACAGTTGATTTATTTCTTTTATTTCTTTAACTAAGGTCTGGATTTCATCATCTGAAAAATCCTTTTCTCACTTTTGCTAACATTCCCCCAGTGTTTTATTTCATTCTTCATTTATTTTGTGTAACCAGTTTGGTGGGCAAAGGGGGTGGGATTAGTCCTCTCCAAACTTTCATTTCTCCATTAATTCTTGCTCATGTATCTCTCTTGCCTGGACCGGATCTGCATGTTTTTTGAGGTGGGGGGGGCAAAATTGAAAAATGACACCCCCTTACGGGACATTCTATTTTATGGTTCCATAGAAAACAACGGAATCCATACCCAACTTGGCACCCCCCCCGTTGGCCTCCAGGGCAAGCACCCCCCTCTGCCCCCCTAGATCCGGGCCTGTTTCTTGCCTTTAAGTATCATACTATTTGTGTGTGTGTGTGTGTGTGTGTATGTGTGTGTGTGTGTTTGTATTTGTGTGTGTGTGCATCTGGAAGTCATGGTGACTTCTGGTGACTGACCCCTACTGGGGGGCTGAAGGATATTCAGAGAGGTGTCTGAATAAAGTATGTCCCTGTCCTCCCAGCTACTGGCATTCCAAGGAGGTCTCCCATCCAAGTACTTGCCAGAGTTGACCCTGCTTAGCTTCCGAGATCTGACAAGGTCGGATTTCCCTGGCTATCCATATCAAGGTACTATTTGTATATTTTGTTTGGCTGATAATGAGTTTGATACTATGATTGTTTCTGCTCACAGTGCTGGATCTTTCCCAAATATTTCTTTCCCTTCAGCCAATGCTGAAATTTCTGTGCTTAGGATCATGGGACCTTCAGGAATAAAATGCACCAAGGGCTTCAGTAAGGAATGAAAAGATTGTAGAACACAGCCCACTCATCTTGTAGCTAGGTATTAGTACCTTCCCCCCTCTTTATAAACTTTAATTTTCTTCCCAGCTGAACTTTCTTCTCCAGTTTTGATATTTTTTAAAATAACTTAATAATTTCTAAGGTGATTTTTTTCTCTTTTTAAAGTGGTTCACAGCTCTGCATTTTTGCCACTATGCTACACTGGTTCTAAAGTGTTAAAAAATTGTAGATGAGTTTATTTTAAAATGGTGGCTTGTATGTTATTGGAATCGGAAGCATATAACTTCTCCATCCACTGTTATTTTTTTTTTTGGGGGGGAGTGGATTTGTAACACCATGTTTTTTTTTGTTTTTTTTAGAAAAAAGAATAAATAATCTGCCCCCAATTTAATTTACACTCTTCTTAGAACACTCGATAACTGTCATTATTATCATTCACTTCCTCAACCTGATATGCTTTGCTATCTGGCAGAATAATAACAAAGCACATTTCCCATGGAGGCGTCCAGGCTAGATTCTAGACAGATGTGCCTGATTTCACTATATATTCTAGAAAGGGTAGATGGCATGTGTATTCACAGAAGATTCATCTGAAGCATCATGAAATAAAATGTACGGAAAAATATAATATTCACAATTAAGATTTTTAATGAATTGCCTTGTTAATCCATACAGTGTATGCATGTTGCAAAATTTCCAGACTTAATTAGTATACTTGGTGATTATGTTTATTTCCTGATGTACACACTGATTAAGCATTGTCCATACACTGAAGCTTGAAGCTGAATCAGTCTATAAAGTAGCACCTTGTTTTGTAACTGGAGACTCAAAATGCAAATAGATCAACTTATGTAAAATTAAATTAGCTCTAATAGAACCCATTTGGCTTGAGCAGCTGGTGTCACATTATAAACAGAGTTCTCTTGTTATGAGAAATAAAGGGCTTCTGTTGACAGATGCTTATATACTTTTAAGTGACACATACACAGGGAAAAAAAATCCCTCAAGTAATGTTTAAGAATGAGCCTTAAGTGAATGAATCAAGAGGAAATACTGAATAGAGTTAGCTAATGTTTTCCACAGCTCTTCACAGTGTAGATATAAGATTAACCAGCACTATTCATGACACTGTGCAAGACTTGGTACTCGAATTGATTTGAGAGATGAAGTTCTTCAACATATTTTGGTTTTGATATTCAAATCCTAAATGTGTTTCCTATAACTGTCTGCTCCCCTACCCTCTTAACGCCACACAGAGCCACAACAGTTTCTGAAAATTCTGGTAGGAATGTAATTCTAGAAATTTTATTCGGGTTCCAATTTGCGAACTATTTCAATTGATTTGAATGGAAATACATTTCCACTTAGAACTCCCCATCCAAATGAGATGAAGTTCCCAGGAATTGTTGCTGTCATCTAAGCGGTCCTCCCACCCAAATTACCTATGGCCCAGGCTAGCCCAATCTCATCAGGTCTTGGAAGCTAAACAGGGTCAGCTGAAGCTAGGAATTGGAAGGGTGACCTCTAAGGAATACCAGGACCATGAAGGAGAGGCAGAAAAAAGGCAAAACACCTCTGGATCGTCTCTTGCCTAAAAAACAAAAATGGCATATGGTGTTGAACCCACATATGTGCATGGCACCTGCACTGTCTCCATTAATTTTAGCATTGTTCTTCCATCCCTTACCCAACAGTTAACTGTTTCATATATATTAGACAGCTACAAGTATTGCTTCACACCACATAGCACATTGAGATAAAGCATGAGAGAATATGGGCTTTACCCCTCTTCTTTTTTCCAATGCTCCATTTTTGTAAATGAAAAAAAGATATCAGTATTTAGGGGGATTGCTGAATCAGTCTGCATACCCGTTGTGTCAACTTGGTTAAGTATTTTATATTATTATATGCTTCCTCTGTGTAACTGCCATACGATAAATAAATAATTTTATACTTGGATGACATAGTGTGTGTTGGCCTGTTGAGCATGCCACACATCTGCTGGCTCACTGTTTTCCCTTTCCCCTTCCTGTCCTGTGTAAAAGGAAATAGAATAAGTGAATGAACACTGCAGATTTCAGAATTAAACACTTCTGAAGGTCAGTGGTAATTTTGTTTGAAGTAAAAAACAGGGTAAGGTTTTGATTACTTAGGTTCTGAATAGACATACCTAACTAATTATGGACCAGTTTTTAAGGGAATAACTTGGATGAGGGACAAATAATTTTAGAATAGGCCTACTAAGAAATGCAGGGATCCAAGCAGTCATGGGAGGCATTCTTTCACTGTCATGTCATGACCAGTGAAAGATGGCATCCAGTGCTATAAAACCCCAGGTAAGAGCACTGTAGAAGGAGGAATGTGGCAGCTCACTAATATAGAAGACTGTGGTTAAAAAAAGCAATTAAGGAATCCAGTTCTTTAATAGTGTAATACTTTTAAGAACATAAGAGAAGCCATGTTGAATCAGGCCAGTGGCCCATCCAGTCCAACACTCTGTGTCACACAGTGGTTAAAAAACCCAAGTGCCATCAGGAGGTTCACCAGTGGGGCTAGAAGCCCTCCCACTGTGCCCCCCAGCACCAAGAATACAGAGCATCACTGACCCAGACAGAGGGTTCCAACAATACGCTGTGGCACCTCTGCTCCATATGTTTATCCAGTCCCCTCTTGAAGCTGTCTATGCTTGTAGCCGCCACCACCTCCTGTTGCAGTGAGTTCCACATGTTAATCATCCTTTGGGTGAAGAAGTACTTCCTTTTATCAGTTCTAACCCAACTGCTCAGCAATTTCATTGAATGTCCATGAGTATGGTAGATGAAATCACTGGGGAGGTCTAATGTTATGGTTGAGAAGCTTTAAAGAGGAAATATCTGTATAGATGCAAATTCACTTCCGTCTATTGCAATGCTATATTTATATGACTTCCTTTCTACCATGTTAGGGGTAGGATCCTGTGGGTCCGTTGTGCAAAAAAAAAAAGGATATTTCTTCAGGCAGAAGAAGCCTTCCTCTTACACAATATGACCTTCCTTCTGCTAGAGAAAAGTGCTTCTACCAGCTGAACTGATCTGTGGGATCTTTTAGAACAAATAATCCTGAATTGGATCCAGACACTTCACAAAATGTAATTTTTCTGCCTTTATCCCTTCCACTGTAGCAACTTATATCCCTAAAAGGATGCTCTTGAGGGAGAGGGGGGCATTTTGATTCCATTAACAAAAAATGCCTTCCGTTAATGAAATTCAAACATTGGACCCAACCTCCTGTCTCTAAATAATTATACTTAGTATGAGAACTATACGTACAACCTTCACCCCTCCCCAAGTTTAGTAGCAGTTGAGCAACACCCTCTCCCAATAGTGTGCAGTTTATGTTCCTAATGCTTTCTCTGTGGACTCTCCATTTTAAACCCAGAGAAAGGAAAAATAGCCAGCACTCATTCCAGACTGAAATGAAAACAGCCAAAATCATTGTACCATAAAGCAAAAGGACAATACAGAGCAAGCAAACTAAATCCAAATGTGTTTAAATTGCTGCTTTTGTTTGTATGAGCTTTTCAAATGGCCTTTATAGAAATGGGGGGAAATAATGAAAATAAGGGCAAAATTCCAAGGGAATGCAAAGCTCTGACACTTTTCCCTTGCTAACTTTTAACATACTCCTGAGCTACACTGTTGTGCAGTATAAAGTGGCTCTCTCCCTAGATTTGTATATTTTGTTCATTGATGGGGGACAATGAACAAAAATGGGTAATTTGTCTGTTCTTTGTCTAAAGCTGCTTTTGAATCATACTCTTTGGCAAAATGGTTGAGTGCTGAAACTGGTTTGCCCAATCTGAGTTTAAAGAATGTGTACAAGAAGCACTGAAGGCAGCTGTTTGGACTTTGGAGAACTGAAATGATGTTGCTGTGAATTTAGGTGCTCTCTGTGCACTCACATCTGCAGAGCTTACTCAATTTGGTCAGCAAACAGCCTATAAAACAACACTAACCAAATATCCCGTGTTTTCTCTTCAAAGGGCGGATGCCATAAGAAAATAGTTAAAAACACCTCTCTTCTTGGGCAGGAATGGGGGTGGAGACTTTTGGACTGCTGTCAAATTAAAAGCTGCTTGGGTTAAAATATTTTCAAAAATATCTTAAACAAATAATGTAATTAACAACTAACATAATAACGGTGTCCAAATGTCTGTATACAAAGAGAGGGAATTTCCATCAAAAAATTAGGGGACAGGGGGCATCCAAGGTGAAAAGTGAGTAGAGCTCTAATCTCTCTATTTATTTAGTGTATGAAAGTGCCTGTTGTCTTACACAGTACTGTCTTCTAGTTTTTCCATTATTTATTTATTGGAAAGATTTATGTCCCTCCTCTCATCCTAAAAAAGTTTGTGTGTGTTGGATTTTTGGAATAATTTTGATGGCAGTATCTAGGTTCTCTTTTAAAGTGTGTAGGGGGGAGAGGCAGGGGGAACGGAATGAGGAACTCCATCAATGCTATGATTGTGGATTTTGTGGAGCAGAAGATGTGGAACACAAGATGTTATCTCCTCTATGACCATCCTGCATGGGGAAGAGGAGCTCAGCATCAGCTCCAGTGACTGGCTGACCCTTTCCCTAACGGTGTGCATCCTCAAGCCCTTCCAGGACACCACCAATGTGCTCTGCACCCCTATGGAAAGCCTGGGGCAAGTCATCCCCTTGATTTGAGGGCTGGACCAAGCACTAGCCTTCCCACTATAACTAGCTGTTCTTCCATGGGTTAGGGTCTTGGCAGAGAGGTTACAGGTGGGCAGGGCCAGCCTTGCCACTAGGCAATTGCCTAGGGTGCTGGCATTCTGGGGACGCTTAATTGGGTGCCCCCATGTGACTCAGTGACATTATCAGTGCAGGGGGGGGGGGCACCAGAAGTTAGCCTTGTCTAGTGTGCCAGACAGCCTAGGGCTGGTCCTGCAGGTGGGCACACCGCCAGGTTACATCCTCTCCGCAATCAAGGGACCTAGATATCTGCCGTACCATCTCTTCTCATATGTGCCTTGCAGAGTATTACACTCAACTGATCAACATCTTCTGGCTATCCCCAGCCTCAAGGATGTCTTGTTGGCCTTGACTAGGGCCAGGGCCTTTTCTGCTCTGGACCACAGCCTAGTGAAACAAGCTCCCAATTGAGATCAGGGCCCTGCAGGATCTGTTACAATTCCTGAGGACCTGTAAAATGGAGCTGTTTCTCTGGGCTTTCAGATTAGGCAGTGGACATCCAAATCCATCTTAACCTCCCCAGCTGACAATGCTGGCCTCTGACCAGCCCAAATTGAACATCATTGCTGAGACAAACCCAATCTGACTGTTATTTGTTGTTTTAATAGTAGCATGATTTTAACTGACTAAATTATTGAGTGACTTGTAACCCACCCTGAGTCCACTTGCAGGGAGGATAGGATAAAAATAGAAAAAAATAAATAAAGGAGAGTACAAGCTGGCCTATGTAGACTTTGACTGCTGAATAAAAGACAGCATTGCTCTCCTGAATACAGAGCTCTTGCAGTGGAAGTGTGAGCTCTGACTGGACTGTAGAGGCTACAGGCCAACAGACATCTTCAGAAAGAACAATAGGTGGAAGAAGCAGGGAGGAGGAAGAGCCACAGCCCAGCACCTCTGCCTCAAAGAGCTCAATCAGGGAGAAGTCCCATTACTGGTTGTCAGTAATGAATGGGAAATTCAGCAGTGGGGGTGATGCCAGCATGCAATGGAAGAGGATTTTGCAGATGTGATGGTGAGGGTGTATCTTGTCCACTGAGATTGCCAATGCTGATCCCCTGGAATACTGGTCATGCAAGGCTATCATCTGGCCTAACCTCTCTTGTGTTGCCATGAGCCCTGAGTCTACCTAACAACCAAATGGTAGCTGGGGAGAAGAGTTCACAATTAGGAGGGTATAAAATGGGGGTCTTCAGCTAAGGCACTTGGAGTGAGCAGAGAGACAGGTAGCCCAGAGCCCAGAGGCCACCTAACACCTCAAACACAGCAGGGAAGAAAAATTCACAACCAGGAGGGTATAGAATGTGGGACCTTGGTCATGGTTCTTGGCATGAGCAGATAAATAGGGCCCTGAGTCCACCTGTCATCCAAACCACACCAAGAAGAGAAGTTCGCAATCAGGAGGGTATAACACATGGCTCCTCAGCTGAAAGTCTCAGAGTGAACTAAGAGATAGGGTAGCCCTGAGTCCATCTAACACCCAAACCTCAGTAGGGGAATGAAGTTCACCATCAGGAGGGTATAAAATATGGACCCTCACTCAGCCAAGGCACCCAGTATCTAAGCTCTTCTGCTTGACATGGGAGTCGTGAGACGGAGCAGCTCAGAGCCCTGAGCCCACCTATCACCCAAACTTCAGCAGGGAAGAGTAGTTTACAGCCAAGAGGGAATAAATGAATGTGCTGTGCTAGTCAACTTTTAACAAGTTCCTTGCCTCTCTGTGTAACTGTGAACAGCCAACAGAGGAAAGCATGTGGAGCTTAGCTAAGAGTATATATAGCTTTCTTAACCCATTGAGAAGAATGGGAAGTCTGTTACTGGCAGCCAACAGTGCCTGTTAAGCTTCAGAGGGCTGCTATTGGGGTTTCCAAAGCTGAAGAATCCCCCCTCCCCATTGCTTTTGAGTTTTGTAAACAGTTTAATTGGGAAGAGACTGTCTTTCTTGATATATAGGCATTCACGAACCACTGCAAACTGCTACGAACAGCACCACGAACAATTTGTGGAATATTCTTGCTGAATATTGCTTTGCAAACTATGAACTGTCCAAAATTTGTGATGATCTTTACTCTGTGAGCTGGTTTATACCTATCCCTAATACTTCCATGCTTTCATCTATACACACATACAGTGCTGGGGTTAGAGTGCTGAACTAGGACTGTGGAAATCCAAGTTCATATCATCATTCTACCATGAAGGTGACCTTTAGCTGGTTATGCACTCTGTGTCTAATCTGCTTCACAAGGAGATTATGAGAATAAAAAAGATGAGAGAACTACTATATGTATGCTGCCTGGAGCTCATAGGAGGAAGGAAAGTTTACAAATATGAGATATCTTTATCATCATTATAAGCTGTTGTTAGGGGAACTGCTCTCAAAATGAGATTGGGGAATTAGATTGAGAGACAGTTAGCCCCACAACGGAATCTTTGTTATCTGTGTATACGAGGCTCAACCGATCAGAGAGTCAATGCTCAATAAAAAGACTCTAATTTAATAAAATCAATTGTGGTTTATTTGAAACAATAGTTCTTTCATTCAAGGTACAAAATCAATCACACATTCACACAGGTCTAAGAAATATAGAGAGATCGATAGGGGAACATAAAGGATGGACATACAGGGTAATACTACCTCTCGCAGACTCCAAAGGAAGGCTCCGATGGCGACGAATGAGGGAATGGGGGAAAGGTCCCGAAACTGATCAGGAATCGGGGGTGTAACTACACAGCGGGAATGGGGGTTACTGAGTAGAAGGCACACCTGTGGGTAGCTAGTCCACAGGTTATATAGAGTCACCTTAGTCCTGAGGGGATGGGAGGTGACTGGGAGTGGTAATGGGAGGTTCTGCTGATGACCAAGAAGGCTGGACATCGGCTGGACCAATGGCGAGTCAATGGCGACACCTGATTGGGTGTGTGCTTCAACCAATGAACATCACCTTCATCCTGGGCATCCTGGAAACTTCCAGGTTGCAACAGGGCCTGAGGCGGCTCCGTTGGTATCAATGTGGGAATGGTTGGGAGATTGGGAGGAGATGGGATTAACTGGGAAAGGGACAATAGAGAATCAGATATGCACCTAGGTATTCCGGTGTAGACAAAAGGGCTTGGCTGTATCAGGAGAGATCCTTCCTCTTTCTCAACTCTCTGGGGTGAAGACAGTTGTTTAGGAAATCACTGGGCAATCAGGATTAATAGTGGAGCCATTAATCCATTCATAGACTAGGTGAGTTGCTTGCGGGCTAGGAATGACTCAAAGTGTGTACGTGAGGTTCCCACATAGAAGGAATGAAACCCAGTCAGGCAGGAAGATGGCTACATGTGGTGTTAGCGAAACACAGTGGTTTCCATGCTTAGCGCTTCAACACCGTTCGCCTGGACAGCTCCGTGGCGGCGTAGCCTCCTCCTCGCCATGGCGGGTTCCACGCGATGGCGGGGAAACGTCAGAGCGCGGCTGCAGACACTCGGTGCCTGACTCAAGCGCTTATGTTCTTGTTAATAGGTACACGGGAGTCTTATGTAGTTCCTGGGTAGCATCACTCGCATTCACTGGCCAGGCGGATGCAAGCTTACTTCTCCAGGCGCCCTGGCAACCATGTTTGTGACAGAGGGGTCATTTTCTCACACTGTATCAGTCATTAGAATGTGTTTTTGAATGTCATTGATATAAGTCTCTGAAAAAGCATGCTTGTTTGATTACTGGCACCTTAATTCTAAGTGGTAATAAAAAGTGGCCCAACTATATATAAGTACTCCAGACCAAAAAAAAAAATTAACCTGGTTAAGTTGCTTGGGAATTGTTGTTACTTGTCTATTGTGATCAAAAACAGAGCTCTCTACAGGGCTGTCCAAATAAAACAGTAGAGCCAGGTGGACTGGAAGTTTCTCCATTCCAAGTAAGTTCCAGGACAAAGTATTTCAAAATTAGCTTCCTGTGAGAGGGAAAGTACACTTTCCCCACTTAGATCATCCACCACTCTGACACTTCTAAGGCTTAGTCCTGCTTTAGCATCTTATTATTTCACCTAACACCAGTGCTTTTCCTCCTTAGTTGCCCAGTAATTTGCACCAGGCCTTTTCTAGACCTTTAGCTTGGCTTTGCATTTCTCATACTTTTTCTTTAGGATTCTTTCATTAGTCATTCCAGCTTCTGTGCCATGTACCCATGTTCTTCCTACTCAGATCCTATGAGGCTCTGCAAGCAGCAATAGACTAGTGGTAGCATGACTAACTAATAGTTGAGGCACAAATGGGAAATGGGTGTAATGTCTCACACATATCAATGTTCCTTTATGAGACCTTTTGATACCTCAGAGGATCATATAGCTGATTCCACTCAACTCTGACCCTTTGCAAGTGTCCCATCCACCCACTTCTGCCAAAGACTCTTCTGCTCAGGGACCTATGGGAGAGCAGAACATAATAAATATTAACTCTAATTAGTACCTGAGCAAAATATAGTTGCTTGCTCTCATACGGTACCTTCAAGGGGCATCATTAGATGAGACACTGAAAGACACATGATTGGTATCTTCCCAGCTATTTTGTTTGTTTTGCATGAAGTTCTGATTCTGATTAGGACTATGCAGGGGGGAAAGGGTTAAAGTCTTCCACCCTACACAATTAATACCGACATCTCCTTCATGCAGTGGTTAGATGAGGAAGGAGAAAAGAAGTTTGCCCATCATCACCTTTTCCATTATTAATGGATGTAGTGTGCCTATGCTTGATGAGACCATAATGGGCAGGTTAAAGCCTCCTTCCCCAGTGTATCCCTGATGCAAATTGGGTATCCACAATTTGGATTAAATGACCCTGGAGGTCCCTTCCAACTCTATGATTCTATGATTTTGTTTCACTAACCTGTTAGAGTTCTTCGAGGGAGTGAACAAACATATGGACAAAGGGAGCCCAATAGATGTTAGTGTATCTTGACTTCCAGAAAGTTTTTGATAAAGTTCCTCATCAAAAGCTCCTAAGTAAGCTCAAGAGTCATGGGGTAAAAGGACAAGTCCTCTTGTGGCTCAAAAACTGGCTAAAAAAAGATATAGCATTGGAAAAAGTGCAGAAGAGGGCAACTAGAATGATTAAAGGGTTGGAACACTTTCTCTATGAAGAAAGGTTAAAACACTTGGGGCTCTTTAGCTTGGAGAAATGTCTACTGAGGGATGATATGATAGAGGTTTACAAGATTATGCATGGGCTAGAGAAGGTAGAGAAAGAAGTACTTTTCTCCCTTTCTCACAACACAAGAACTCATGGACACTCAATGAAATTGCTATGCAGTCGGGTTAGAACGGATAAAAGGAAGTACTTCTTAACCCAAAGGGTGATTAACACATGGAATTCACTGCCACAGGAGGTGGTGGCAGCCACATGCATAGATGGCACTAAGAGGGGATTGGATAAACATATGGAGCAGAAGTCCATCAGTGGTTATTAGCCACAAGGTATAGATAGAATTCTCTGTCTGGGGCAAATGATGTTCTGTATTCTTGATGTCTGAGGGAGCAATAGTGGGTGGGCTTCTAGTGTCCTGGCCCCACTGGTGGACCTCCTGATGGCACCTGGGTTTTTTTGCCAGTGTGTGACGGAGTGTTGCACTGGATGGGCCATTGGCCTGATCCAACATGGCTTCTCTTATGTCCTTATGTTCTATGAATCTGGCTTGACAATTTTCATTTTGTATGCAATGGCTCCTTCTAGAGTGCTTAGATGTTCACACCCTAAGTGTCATCTTAAAGGAATGAAGTTCACCAATAGTGCCACTAACACGCTAGACCCAACAGCTGTTACCTTTAATCAAATCAGTGATTTTTATTAATGTAAGTAGGACTTGACCTTATCAGACTCATTATAGTCCTTTGAGCTAAGAATCTTTACAACCAAAATATTCATGAATTATGATGTAGTTTATACTGTTACAGTTATATCTTTGCATGACTTGCAGATTAAACTGTTTGCTATAGTTTTATTGATAATGTTGAGCATAATAATTGTATTGGAAATATCTCACAAATACAAACCACAAATTTTGATGTTCACCTTTATTTTCCTTCTGTTCACTATATATGCTTAATACCAACTGAGTGCAATGAAGATAAGATTTACATTCCTTTGACATTTTCCTCCTCTTTAAAAACATTTTACTTGAAATAAATTCAATTAGTACATCAATCAAAGCTGCCTTTAAGAAATTGATTATTAAATTAAATAATCCTTTAGATTAAATTAAATATACCTTTAGATACAACTACACAATAATTAACAAGTTTGCAACTAAATTTTAAGGGGAAGAAGATAACCACCCACTATAATTGTTTCTTTCTTTATAACACCTAATATAAAGTGACAATTAAAAGGAAGCATGTTTCCCATGGAAGGGATATAATATTATAATTACTTTTGTTTTTCTTTTTACAAGAGGAAGGAAAAATATTTATGAACCAGCAGGTTTTCTAGCTCCCCCCCCCCCTTGCTTTCTGGCTTAATTCTATATTACAGTGGGCTGAGGGTTGTTGTTGTTATTTATTCTGTTACGGTTTCATGGATTTGACTTTCAAAAGCATCCCTAGTTCTTTACTGAATGCATGAGATTGCTATTCTCTGAGAAGCTTAGGACAGTGGTACTCAAAAAACATTCTAAACTTCAGCTCAAGCCATCAGCTCATTCTTGTCACTTCTGGTGCTTTCATATCCACTTCATATCCTACCTGCTTACATTTCCATTGGCAAATGCATGAATGTACATGACAATGTAATTTTTGAAATGGATTTTAGGATTACATTATCAGCAGGCCAATCGGATTGGCTAGGGGAAGTTAATGTGATTCACAAAACATGTTGGCTGTGGTTGTGCATCAGCTGGTATGGACATTTTCTCAGTTCTTTTGCTAAGTATACCAGACTTTTCTGTTTACTTTAAATCATTACATCTTCACCTACTCAATACGTCATGGCCCAGTTCTCTGACTTAAACATATCTGAGGAAGATGCAGAATCCTGGGATCAGAAGACTCATCAGGTAGTGCCTCCTTAGTATGAGGCTCCTGCAAAGAAGCACAAGGAGCTTCAAAGGACAGAGAAAGAACCACCTACTACTTCAGAAGACACCACCTGCCCTTACCTTCTGCCTCAGATTCCTCAGAATCATCAGACTATACTTCACCACTTTTCTTTGAGCCCCAAGGCATAAGGAGGCAACCAAGTCCCACCAACCTTGAGCACAACTTATTTCATTCTTGGAGTAAGGTTGTGGTGGTGACTGGGCTTTCCAGCAAGACTATTTAATGCTTTGGTAAGCATAAAACTTTACTTAGTGACTTATCTCAGCATCTTACTTGGTAGTTAGTGTCCAGCCAGCTCCAAGTGAGCTATCCATGGTCCTGTCTGACTGCTGTTTTTCCAAGATTCTTTTTGCACTTTTTTTGGTGAGTTTTCTGAAATTCTTACTATTGGGACTCCTTCTATTGCTGGTTGTATAATCTCTGTGGATACTAGAATGAAATGAGACACAATGTAAACCACTGTCAGTGATAGGTAGCCCCTTCCACTTGCCTCAGAATCAAACTGGACAGTAAAGCATCGTATAGCTCAAGTTATCCTGAGCCAAATTCCAAGGAATTTGTCATGGCCCATCTGTATCCCATCCCGCCCTGAAGTGGCAGGCACAGGCCAACTGTCCAACTCTACTGCTACCACAACTACATCCCTCTACAGCAGTAACAAAGGGCACATTTCAGAGGGGAACAAAAGTCCTCTCTAACTCAGATCGATCATCCAAGGCAGAAAATAATTTTATTTATTTATTTATATTGGATTTAGGATGGTATGGTCATCAGTTTACAAAAGTAAGCATCTCCATTTGCTGAAACTACTTCAAGTCACAGGAGTTCAAACATCAGCAAAAATTATGTATAGAGATGCTGTATATGCCTATATTTAAAAAATTTGATTTCTTTTATTTCATAAAATTAAATAGGTAGCATGCTGAAGGAAGTGACAGATTTCTGTGGCTGCGTGATATGTTTTCAGGATGTCTATTTGCTGAAAACATATAGGTGCATAATCACAGAAGTAAAGGTAAAGGTAGTCCCCTGTGCAAGCACCGAGTCATTACCGACCCATGGGGTGATGTCACATCATGACATTTTCTTGGCAGACTTTTTTTATGGGGTAGTTTGCCATTGCCTTCCCCAGTCATCTACACTTTACCCCCAGTGAGCTGGGTACTCATTTTACTGACCTCGGAAGGATGGAAGGCTGAGTCAACCTTGAGCTATGCTAAATGGTTAACAGGTACCCATTTCAATATGTGTGTGAAACCAGTGTTCTCTGAAACATACATGTTATTTTTATGTTTTGTTGAACTTTTAGTACGTAGAACTCAGTTTCTGTAACTAATTTTGTCTAACAAGATTATGTTTAATGCAGATTATTTAAAACATTTCTCTCCCACCTTATCTTCTCTATTTAAGCTGGCTAGCAATAAAACAGCGCAGTTGTGAGGACACAAATTGCAATACTCCAAGTTAGCAACATTAAAACACAGATCAGAATATACAAATTACAATTTTAAAAATACTCAAGATTAAAATCACACAGAAACCTTTTATAAAAACTTATGTGTAGATCTAACACTACTGTTGTTACATTTTTGTTTCTAATTTATATACAGTTTCGTCCTTCTGTTTTTATTAGTTACTGAATTTGAGGGTTCCCCCCTTGATCTTTTTTTGTTAAATAAATACAGTGTTCAGGATTGGTTTTTCCCCTAGGCTCAGGTATACTGGACCTGAAAAATATTGCTATTTCTAGATATTCCCAAATCTCAATATGGGGATGATATTGGGTCTTGGAATTTTTCAGGAGTCCTGAAATTTTTTGGCTCCATTATACCCTTTGGAGACCATCCACCGGACCTATGGTTGAGGGCAGTACTGGGCCACTAGCTGATAGGCTGTAGCTAGTTTCTGGCCTCTCCCACCCCCTCCTCCCTTGTTTCCCCCTTCTTCCTTTCTCAAATGTTTGTTTATTGCACTCTGTATGAGTTTTTACACCATCCTGAATTTTATAAAAGTTGTTTTATTGTTTTTGTTGTATTTATGGACTGATTAATTGTATGATCTATTTTAGTAGGTTTATATTGTATATGTAAATTGTATATTTATAAGCCAGGTTTAGGAAAACCAGAATAAAATTTAATAAATAAATAAAATTATACTCAATCAGGAATCTATCCTGGGGAGGCTGTTTTTTCAGGTAGAGGCACCAAATTTGCAGCATAGCTTCTACTGTCTCTCCTCAAAAGAACTCTAAAGTTTCAAAAAAAAAATTGGACTAGGTGGTCAAATTTTGTGGGCCCCAAAAACATGCCCCCATCCACCATTATTTCCACTGGAGGAAAAATAGCAACAACAACAAAACACAAGAAGGAAGGGCAATAGAAGCCCAGAAGAATAGAATCAAGATCCCAGGGAATCTCTGCAGTAGAAACTGAAGGTGGGAGGCATTTTTACAATCCCAGCAGAACCAGTTCCATTGCAGCAGTGCAAACACAACAGGACTAAGATAAAACCAGAGAATCTCTGCAGTAGAAACTTAAGGAGGTAATATTTGCAAGCCCAGGAAAAAAACAGTGCAATCAGAGTGCCGCACAGTACCCAGCCAGCTCAACAAGACTGATATGAAGCACAGAATCCTACAAGTTGGTTTAAGGCCACCAGTTCAGTGTACAGAATGCCCAGTAGAATCCAGTGCCACTGTAACAAGGCAAACAAAAGAGGACTAATGTCAAACCAGAGAGTCCCTGCAGTACAAACTTTGGAACATGATACTGGGGCAGAAGAGTAATTCATGAAGCTGTTTAGAAGAATAAGTTCCACTCATTGTAGCTCAGTAGAAGGCCCTCTGCTTGACTTGCAGATCTCAGATTCAGTCCCTGACATCTCCAGCTAAAAGGGCCAGGCAGTAGGTAATGTGAAAGATATCTGCCTGAGGCTTCGGAGAGCTGCTGCCAGAATGAGTAGACAATATGGGACTTTGGATCAAGGTTCAGACTCAATATAAGGCCACTGCATGTGCGTTCTCATGTTTTCAATAACAGCCCTTTTACTGCAAGTTACAGTACTCCAATCTGGAGATTATAGTAGAGTGGATCAGCATGGCTCAATCAGTAGAGGACCAGTTTACAAGTGAGATGTAATTGAAAGAAGGTGCTCCTCACAATCACACTGACAGGAACAGCTTTTAAAACCACAGAGGTCCTCTATGAACAAAAGGGATGGCCAACCCATGTAATTATCGTTCATTAAGAACTTCATTTACACTGGTTGGTGCTCATTAAAAGCTGTAACAGTTCCATCTATCATGATAATTAGGAGATGCCCTCCTTTATTACTCACCTGGCTATCTTCAAGATAGATGTACTCAGTGGGAGAGGGTCTGAGGCTGCAATTTGCCTTGAGCCATGAACATATGAAGCTGCCTTATACTAAATCATACTATTGGTCCATCAAGGTCAATGTCTTCTACTTAGAGTGGCAGTGGCTCTCCAGGCTCAAGTCTGATGATACCACCAGAGGTTATAAGGTGCCCCCTAAACTCACTGTCTTCCTGCCTTACTGTTCCTGGCTTTTTATACCGTTGTGATGATTAACCAGTCGTGGAGGGAGACAAAGGCCTTGTGGGCATTGACAGGCAACAAAATAAATGAAAAGACAAATGGCTGGATGGGATGAAGGAACTGAGCAGATCCTGAAACACCTACAAGCCTGGCACATCAATCACCCTACTGTTGGTTAATTCATTGTCAGATATACTGGAAGGTGTGGTCACCTTCCTAACCTGTGAAGTGATAGACTGTTTTGAGGGCTTGAACCTAAGATCTCATGATTCCTAAACCTAGTGCTGTTCCAGTGACCTATGGCTCCATTTCAATCCCTCTTGGTCCTGGTCTATATGGCTTGGTCTGAATATGATTGGATGGAGGGAAGGAAAAGGAAACTACAACATCTTGTGTCTTTGTTTTATTTATTATGTTAGAGAATTGCTTGATGGGGTAGAAGATCTGGTTTTGAGTCCTGTTTCCCTTGTTCCTGCTTGATTTTGCCTCTAAAATAATTATTGATACAAACTACCCAAAAGGTAATGTGTTTGCTCAGTACAACCTCACAAATACCCCTCTAATTTCAGAATACTCTTTTACTGGAGTGTTCTTCCATGCTGAGCTACTACAGGTTTCTTCTGCTAGTCCCTGTGTGGTTCATGTTGTGTTTTCCATCCTTCCTTGTATGGCCCTCTCTTTTGAAAAAGTTTTGCTCCTGTCAAATAGAACTGTGTTTTTAGAGCAGACTTTATGTTTCTGGGAGCTACTTTCAAGAGTCTATCTGTCTATTCATCTACTTCATACTGCTTCTTAACTTATTAGTTCTAAGCAGATTACTAAAACATAGAAAAAGCTAGACTTCATTTGAACAGCTGCAAAAATCTATCACAGAGGCATAAGATTTCACAGCTAAAAGAGTGATAGGTCTGCTATTATCTTCTAATAAAAGAGATGATGTCTCTATATGATCTATATTTTGGAGCAAAGAAAGAATTAAAAGATTTCTAGGCTCAGAAAAGTAATTACATTCAAAGGTAACATGATACAGGGTGTCTGCACTACCTGCACCATAGTCACATACTCTATCACAGTAGGGTATCTTGCAAAACTCTAGATAGTAGTGAGGAACAGAACAGTAAATGGGAAGCTCTTCATGTGGAAGAATACCAGCAAACTGAGTAGAACAAACACGTTGTGCTCTATAGATTGTAGTATAATCATACGTTGACAACAGGCTGGCAAAGGCAAACCGTGCATTTGGCCGACTGCACAAAAGAGTGTGGAGCAACAAGCATCTGAAAAAAGGCACAAAGATCAATGTTTACAAAGCGGTTGTGATGACAACCCTCATCTACGGCTCCGAATCGTGGGTTTTATACCGTCATCACCTGCGACTCCTTGAGCGCTTTCATCAGCGCTGCCTTCGCACCATCCTCAACATCCACTGGAGTGACTTTGTGACCAACACTGAAGTCCTCAAGAGGGCGGAGGTTACCAGCATCGAGGCACTGCTGTTGAAGACGCAGCTGCGCTGGGCAGGGCATATTTCTAGGATGGAAAACCACCGCCTTCCCAAGATTGCCCTGTATGGCGAACTCTCCACCGGCCATCGAAATAGAGGAGCACCAAAGAAGAGGTACAAGGACTCCTTGAAGAAATCCCTTAGCACCTGTCACATCAACCATCACCAGTGGTCTGACCTAGCCTCAGATCGCAAAGCATGGAGGCACACCATCCACCAGGCTGTCTCTTCCTTTGAGAACGCACGCATAGCTGGTCTTGAGGACAAAAGGAGATTGAGGAAGAATCGCACTGCTACAGGACCAACCCTAAATCAGACTTTTCCCTGCAGCCGCTGTGGCCGGACCTGCCTGTCCCACATTGGTCTTGTCAGCCACCAGCGAGCCTGCAGCAAACGTGGACTATTGCACCCTTCTTAAATCTTCGTTCGCGAAGCCAAGCCGAGAGATAATCATACGTAAATAGATGTTCTTAATTGTTGTCATGGCTGCCTGTCTGGTAGCTGAATAAAGGGAGTCCAAGGAAAGACTGAGGAGCTGCAGTCATAGCTTGACAAATTTATCCCAGTGGGAAGCATAAGATCCTCTCTATCTAAGCCAAGGTAGCCCTTTTAACGTTAAGCAGAAAAGCCTTCAACCCAGCCCCTGCTTCAGGAGATGGTTGTCAGCTCAGCTCAGAGGGCTATCTCACCTATACAGTTTGGGATTCTGTGGATGGAATGGATGAATTTAAGTAGAACTAAATCCAAAGACTCTCCTATTTTATACGTCTGGATACCAGACCCATATAAACTTTACATGGCCAACTTGATATACCGAGCTCCAAATGAATACAAGAAACAACATATGACATTTGATGCTCGTGTAGCCAGTCAGTTAACATGAGCAGCTTACACTGACCAAGTTAATCTCTGGTCAAGCCAAACCCCTAAGTATTTAAAACAGGGGACCTCCTCAATATCATTAATTTTCCATTTGTAGTGTACATGAGATTTCCCCCCAAAAAACAACAATCTTGGATTTCTGATAGTTAACTATCAGGTGTTCTTCTAGACAGTGAGAGACAAAAGCCTCTATCAGAGAGGACAGTCTCGATATTCTTGAGAGGAGAACTACATCATCAGCAAGTAGGATTGAAACTAATGTTAGCAGTGGGCTAAGAATAACAGTCCTGCGTAGACTGGTGGGTGGAACCAGTCACAAATGGCAACTTGAATGAAAATTGTGGAGTTTCAGAATAGGTGTGCCGTGCTCGATAAGGGAAACCCTTCTGCTGTTTACCACCCCCAGTGGTAATTGTTCCTTCAGGGGGGAAATATGCAGTTAC